>NC_069782.1:151654375-152854375 GCF_027406575.1 Nycticebus coucang | reverse complement strand
ATGCACAGTGTTCCCATTTTGCACAGGTAATTTCACAGATACAGGAGGCTGTGAGGCCTTGGTCTGGTCAAGGAAGACTTCCTGGAGGAGGTGCCCATTTCTGCCCAAGGCTCTGGGGCCATCTTACAAGAAGTTTCTTGGAAATGAAAGAGGTCTTCCAAATACTTCGTGTCATGCCTGGCACCTTCCATGCTTGTGGGGAAAACGAAATTTTGTGTGTGCACACACGCACATACACAGCGAGGCAGCAGGAATTCTTCCTCCTCAGAATAGACACTCTCAGGACTTGCTGGTGGGGCTTTTGTGGAGGTGGCTTGTGGAGATAGAACCAGAGGAGTACATGGGTCACTATGAAAGTTTTGAGACAGACAGACTGTGTTATGGTCCATTATTTCACTTTCAAGAAACACAGTTAACAGCGCCCTTTCGGATTCACCCGTACAGTTTCAACTTGCTCGGCTTATCAGTGTCACCAGGAAGGCTTCATTTGTTTCCATCCACGTGGATTTTATGTTTCTTGCTTTTTGCGTATCTCAAAACTTTCGAAATGACCCATGTATGGTCCCTTGGAGGAGGCGCTCCCATCCAAGGGACAGCAGCTATGGCTCCGCATGACAACCTGATGCCTGCATCAGACAGAGCCCCATAGGGCTGTGTGTGACAAGGCGGCAGCCCGGGGCGCTTGAGCAGCGGTGCCTGTCCGGTCCAGCATGTGGGACCCCGGGGACTTCACAGGGCTACTGTCAGTGAAGGGCAATAAGCGCGAGAAGGAGCAATTATTGCCGAATCATTTAGGATTTAAAAAATCACTGGCAAGAAGATAGAGGTCAAGAGGTGTGCTGTCAGGGGAAATAAAAAACTCTACCTGTCAGGCCTGGGCTTCGCTTCCCTTCTGCCTGCCACATGGTGGGGGGTTGGGGACGCAGCCCAAAAGGTCAGATCCCCTCCACCCTGAACTCAGAGGTCCAGAGAGCCAGAGGGAGGCTCCATAGCCACTGAGGCAGGTTTCTGGTTTGGGCCCCAAAGCAGATTCATTCATCCCTCTTAAACAATGGTCAGCCTTGGGTGGTGCCTGTGGCTCAAGGAGTAGGGCACCAGCGCCATATGCCGGAGGTGGTGGGTTCAAACCCAGCCACGGCCAAAAACTGCAAAAAAAAAAATAAAATAAAACAAGAGAGCCTTTCATGCTCTCCTCTCCACCACCGAGGTGCTGGAGAAGAATCCGGTCTAACAAGAAGTGATGTTTTGGAGTGCAAACTTCCAGTGCCGAACCGCCAGGCTCAGTGTCTGTTCTGCAGCCCAGGGAGGCCCCGAGATGACACCTCCCTCCAGGATGAGCCCTGGACTTTAGGCCCAAAGGAACCCAGCTCCTTCAGAACCCTGGACACAGGGCACTGATGAGTGCTTTCCACACACGCGTGAGGAATATCTACACAGCAAAACTCAAAGGCTGCCTTTTTTCTAAAAAAGCAAGAAACAGTGGCGCGGGCAAAGACATGAGGAAATGGGCGCTGTGCACACGCTGGCGGAGGTGAATGGACACAGCCCTGAAAGACAAATAAGCAAGGTACACCACGGCCTGACAACCACACCCCGAGGGTTTCTGGCAAATAATTAGAAATGTATAACAGGGTGGACATACAAGATTGTTTGCCAGGTTTGGTACGAGGGGGAATGTGGAAGCAACCTAATGTCCAGTAATAGGGGGATGGTAAAGAATGTTCTAGAGGTCCACAGGATGGAGCACTATGCAGCCACAAAAACTACTTTGTAAAAGTGCTTGAATAAGTAGGAAGGATAGTGTTTCCAATAACATATTAAGGGGAAAAATTAAGGTTTCAAAGACCAGAGATAGGATTATCCCAATTTTGCCTGAAAAACGTATACATAGACATAAAAAACTTTTAAAAGATTCAGCATGATTTGTGTTATTCTAGGCTAGTGGAATAATGAACAGTTTTTCTTGTTCTTTTTTGAATTTTGCCTATTTCCTTTAATGAGTTACTTCTCAATCAGATTAAAAAAACAAATTTCTGTTTTGAAGAAAAGAAAATAAAATCTACTAAAAATGGCTCCAGGAGAGAACACGTTTTAAAGAAAACTAAGCTACAGAGTTTCATGAGCACTTTGGTCAAGGCATGTGACAAAGACAACTTCAGAGTAGAAAGTTCCTCAAACTCACATCAGTTTTGGACCCACTACTGCAAGGCTGGGGGCCAGGTGTCTGGGGCAAGAGCTTCCAATTCAAACCAGGGCTGCAGGTGTCCCAACCTACCCTGGGCCCTCCCTCTCTCAAGGCTGGAAGCAGGTACAATCCCAGCAAGCCACTTCCCCATAGAAGTACCAGTTCCCAGTAGGATCACAGGACAAAGTATTCACAGCTGGTGGGCAGGACACCAGCGGGAGGTGGGGAGGGGACAGGCCCTCATTGGAAACACCTGAGGAGGAGGGCGGCCATGGTGGAAATGATTGGCCCTGAGAGGCCCACACACAGTCCTCCCCACCAGGGCTGCAGACTATCTCCAAAGCCCCATAGGCCCGTAGTCAGGACTGATGCCCAGAAAACCAGGGAACAAAATGGTGGGGCACAGTCCACTTTCACAGCCAGCCCTCCTTGGTAAGCCTATAAACCTCAGCTCCACTTTCACAGGCCACCTGGAAGGCATGAGCTCATGGAAATCACCTTGTCTAACTTTGTTTTCTGTAGTTTGTATTCTGCCAACAATACGTATTTTAATATTTTTTGAAACAATTAATATTATACTACTAAATATGCCTTTCAGACTTCATTTATGGGACCTAAGAAACTGATAGGCCACAGGCCGTCCTTGAGATGTGGTACAGCAAAGAGCACTGTGGGGGACTGGAGGGTGAGGGTGTGGGTCCAGCTTCACGCCTCATCAGCAGTGACCTCAGGCTCAATGCAAGACTTTTCCATGACTGTCCCCCCTTTTTTTTTTTGTAGAGACAGAGTCTCACATACCACCCTCAGGTAGAGTGCCGTGGCATCACACAGCTCACAGCAAACTCTAACTCTTGGGCTTACGTGATTCTCTTGCCTCAGGCTTCCGAGCAGCTGGGACTACAGGCACCTGCCACAACGCCCGGCTATTTTTTTGTTGCAATTTGGCCGGGGCTGGGTTTGAACCCGCCACCCTCGGCATATGGGGCCGGCGCCCTACTCACTGAGCCACAGGCGCCGCCCGACTGTCCCCTTAATGTGGTGGCTCTCCCCAGGGGACATTTGGCAAATACCTAGGACATTTTTGGTTTCACAACTTGGGAAGTGAGTGGGTGGAGACCAGGAATGCTGCTGAACAGGCTGCAATGCACAGGACAGACCCCTAACACAGGAAGATCAGAGTGCCAAGGTTGAGAAATGCTGTCTTAACTTCAGGATGTCCACCAAGCACTTGGAGTAAGGATTTCATGACACTACAGGGGTGTGCCTGGCACACAGGGGACTCGGGATAATTCGAGGGCCCATCCTCTCCAGGCCTGGGGCTCCTCACTCACCTGTGAAATGGGCCCCTCCAGCCCCAGGTCCTTTGATAACTAACTGAGCATCTGGTTGGAACTGTCCCTATTTCCATTAAACCTGCACAATTTGCAGTCGATAGAAATTCCTAGGATTATGAGAGGCTGCTAAAACCGTCACATCATTTGGTCTTTCTCATGAAGCTATAAAACCACCTCTTGATTCAGAAGCTTAAAACATGAGAATTAGGTATTTCTAGAAGTAACCTTTAAGGTATGTTATTGTTTGCCTTATTACTGAATCCTAGAAGGGTCCTGGTTACCTCTAAGAGGTTTGAATTTCCAATTTATTAGAGTAATACCAGCAATCTGTTATTTCTAGGCTATTGAGGAAAGGTTAAAATGAAAATTGGATTTGGAGAGCTATATCCATTCTGGGTGCCAAACACTCCTCAGTAGCAAGAAGCCAGTCGGGGTCTCAGGAAGAAGCAGTTATCAAGGGAAATGGCTGGTGATAACTTTATTGATCAAAGCAGCTTGAGAAATTTAAGGCTCACCATAGCCTGACACCCCAGAAGCAAGATAGCTTCTCACAGGCATTTTTCATTAAAAATAAAGAAGCAGGAACAGGGAATTATTGCCCTGTGCATAGGACACAGTTCATTTGAAATGGACTTATTTTGAAATACTGCTTTAAAATGTCTACACATCCTGAGACTCAAATAACATTAATGAACGTTTTAAGAAAATGGCATGCAATTGCCACTCACCTGCCAAAGGGAAAGACAGAAAAGTCATTTCAGGGTGGAAGAGAGAACAGCAGTGTGGGAGGTAAATAAGATAGGGCTTTGCCACATGTGCTGGAGGCCAGCACAGAAAACAAGTCCAAGGGCACAGTGCTCGGCAGGGCCAGCCAGCAGCAGGCTCAAGCAGACACAGTGACCCACCAGGAATTCCCAGAACTCAGTCTCTCCCACACCCCTCTACCCTGCCTCTGAAAATGAGAAAGGAAGATTAACCAGGGCCCCTGAGGGCTCTAGGATGGGGAGCAGCAGGGGAGTTTCTCATTCAGAATGTGAAAGATGCTGACTGTGAAAATAACCGAAAAATGCAGAAAAGAAGAAACAGGCAGGGGACTCACTGGATGTTGAACTATTCAGATAGAACCAACAACGCCACCCGCATACTGAGTTCCTTCTGGGCTTATTTTCTAGACAGGTGGTAGGTATTTTTGCTTTTGGTTTTGGATGGGGTAAAGGGTTGTCTGAGATGGTTCTGAGCACACTGCTTGTATAATTTTAAAGACTGATTTTTAGGCCGGAGCAGTGGCTCACATGTAATCCCAGCACTCTGGAGGCTGAGGCAGATGTATTGCTTGAGCTCAGGAGTTTGAGACCAGCCTGAGTAAAAGCCAGACCCTGTCTCTACTAAAAATAGAAAAACTAGCTTGGTGTTGTGGAGGGTATCTGTAGTCCCAGCTACTCAGGAGGCTGAGGCTAGAGGATCTCTTGATCACAAGAGTTTGAGGTTGCTGTGGGCTGTATAATGCCAAGACACTCAACCCCCAGGGCAACAGAGTGAGACTCTGTCTCAAAAAAAAAACAAAGCAAAACTGATTTTTAAACTCAGATTGTGACATTAGCCTTTCTCCCTTTCCATAACAAACTATCCTACGATTTTGTCACTCTTAAATTCATCCTATGAGTGGGATATAAATATATATAATTGCTTATAGATATATTTTTATTTTATTTTATTTATTATTATTATTGTTTGAGACAGAGTCTTGCTTATTAATCCTCGGTAGAGTGCCGTGGCGTCACAGCTTACAGCAACCTCCAAATCCTTGGGCTTAGGCGATTCTCTTGCCTCAGCCTCCCGAGTAGCTGGGATTACAGGCTACTGTGACGCCCGGCTACTTTTTTGTTGCAGTTTGGCCGGGGCTGAGTTTGAACCCACCACCCTCGGTATATGGGGCTGGCACCCTACCCACTGAACCACAGGTGCTGCCCACTTGCTTATATTTTTAAAACAGAAAGATAAGCCATAATATTTGTAAAAATAGCTACCTACAAGAGACGGGTAGAAACAGAATAAAAAGAAAAGGACAGAAGTTAGGCTCTTTAAATAGGTCTTGCTTTGTGGTTTTTGCTTTGGGACCGTATAAATACCTTACATAACTACAAAACAAACTGAAATGTTGAAAAACCAATTCCCTAAAACTTAAAAGTAAAATGAATTCAAAGAGGATCCAGTTGGGGAAATACCAGCCCCAAAAGGAATTATTCCTAGTAGCTTTAAGATACTATATTTTAGTCCTAAATCTCTAGAGAAATATGCCGTAATAGAAAAAAGAAATCTCGGGCGGCACCTGTGGCTCAGTTGGTAAGGTGCCGGCCCCATATACTGAGGGTGGCGGGTTCAAACCCGGCCCCGGCTGAACTGCAACCAAAAAATAGCCGGGCGTTGTGGCAGGCGCCTGTAGTCCCAGCTACTTGGGAGGCTGAGGCAAGAGAATCGCTTAAGCCCAGGAGTTGGAGGTTGCTGTGAGTGTGTGAGGCCACGGCACTCTACTGAGGGCCATAAAGTGAGACTCTGTCTCTACAAAAAAATAAAAATAAATAAAAAAGAAATCTCAGCTGATACCAATAATCAGTTTTATCATGTTCATTAATTAGTAATTACATTACTGAGTATCAGCGCAAGACACTTGCATGACTGTGTTGGTGAGGGTGGTGGCGATGGAACCTGTGTTGTCTGGCTTTTTTCATAGCATAATGTTCCGGAAATTCAAGCCTCTTTCTGTGTACCATGGGCCAAAGCAAATGAGTATGCCGGTATTCTTGGGATTGATAATGTTGGTTTGGTATTCTTGAGAACCAGGATTTTTGACATAGAAAAAGGAAACATAGTTGATATAAGATTGGGAAGATTAAGTAAAAACTCAAGGCCTGGCTCGGCACCTGTGGCTCAAGCGGCTAAGGCGCCAGCCACATACACCTGAGCTGGCGGGTTTGAATCCAGGCCGGACCTGCCAGACAACGAGAGCTGCAACCAAAAAATACCCAGGCGTTGTGGCAGGCGCCTGTAGTCCCAGCTACTTGGGAGGCAGAGGCAGAAGAACCGTGTGAGCCCAAGAGTTGGAGGTTGCTGTGAGCTGTGATGCCACGGCACTCTACCCAGGGTGACAGCTTAAGGCTCTGCCTCAAACAAACAAACAAAAAAGACTCAAGGCCCGAATCTCAATCAGAAATTTCAGTATAAACTCAGGATGTGTTTCATGTTTAAAATATACCTATGTATTTTTCTAAGCCTTATTAACTAAAAAGTGATGACCAAACCAGTAGCAATGGGAACCATTACCATCTTGATTATAGTTTCTAGATACTATTTTCCACTAAAAGTTAAGCATGACTCCTGAGAAGAAGGGTGGGCTCCAGAGCTAGGGCAGGAAGTCCACAAGGCAGATCCAGAACATTCTGTCATAGCAGGGTGTAAAGAACCTCTTAGGGACCAGGGGGTCAGGTCCAAAGGACTCAAACACTAGCTTGAGGAAGGTCCCATGATCAAGATGAAATAATCTGAATATCAATAAGATAACTCCAGTGGATTGAAGCCCATCAAATGTGTTTAAATCAACTGGTTTATAATGATATGTGAATTTTTATTTTTATTTTGAGACAGACTGTCACTTGGTCACCCTCTGCAGGGTGCCACAGCATCATAGCTCACAGCAACCTCAAACTCTTGGGCTCAAGCTATCCTCCTGCCTCAGTCTCCTGAGTAGCTGGGACTACAGGCACCCACTACAATGCCCAGCTATTTTTAGAGACGGGTCTTGCTCTGGCTCAGGCTGGTCTTGAACTCCTGAGCTCAAGCAATCCACCCACTTCAGCCTCCCAGCACGCTAGGATTACAGGCACAAGTCACCTAGTTCAGCTGATTTGTGAATTTTTACATCTTATTTGTCACCTTAGGAGGATACTAGAGAATCAACTCATCATCTTGAATACAAATAAATAAAGAGAAAGAAACTGGCATTCATCTGTCATTTCCAATATGAATCTCAGGGTAACAAGTAGTTGATGAGGGGAAGTTTTCCCATGTAGAAGTAATCTCGAGACTAAATGAAGGAGGAATGACAGAATTCACATATCACAGTTTTACAATCCCAGTGAATCCATCGTGTTAGGCCCTGATTATGAATAGCTGTTAGCACCACAAAAGAAGACAACCAGGCATTCTGCGCCTTCTGATGGAGCAACACAACATCACCTACAAAGTAATCTTGTCAAAAAATTGACCCTAGGCTGGGTGCAACAGCTCATGCCTATAATCCTAATGCTTTGTGACACTAAGGTGGGAGAACTGCTTGACCCCAGGAGTTTGAGACCAGCCTGAGCAAGAGCAATATCCCCATCTCTACAAAATATAGAAAAATTAGCCAGGTGTGGTGGTACACACTTGTAGTCCCAGCTACCTGAGAGGCTGAGCCAGGAAGATTGCTTGAGCCCAGGAGTTTGAGGTTGTAGTGAGCTATCTAGAGTGAGGCCACATCATTAGGTTTAGTGAAAGAAGCCAAGCAAAGAAAGACAAACCTTTTGTGTTCCCCCTAATGTGTGAGAGTTAACACACAGTATTATTATAAGAACAACTGATCTCATTGGAGACAGAGATGGTTACCAGAGGCTGGGAAGAGTAGTGGGGAGCAGGGATAAAATGGGGATGGTTAAAGGCACAAGCATATCGTTAGATAAGTGAACAATATTTGCTAGCACAACAAACTGACTATAATTAACTGAAGTTAGGGTATACTTTAAAATAACTAAAAGAGTAGAATTAGAATGTTCCAACACAAAGAAAGATAAATGCCTAAGGTGATGGGTAGCCCCATTCCCCCAATCTGATTAATTCACATTGTATGTCTATATTAAAACATCATATGTACCCTATAAAGATATATAACTATTGAGTACCTTAATAATTAAAAATAAAAAAAATTCCCAGTGCATGCTAAAATAGGAGTAATGATCAAAAAGAGGTGATTGATACAATATCAGAGTACTTTCCTCCAAGATACTTATCAAAAGGGACAAAGAGTAACTTTACAGTGGAGAATCCTGGCAGATACCTGCTCAGCTGGTGACCAGAGTTAATATCACCAGGGATGGGACAAAATAATACCATGTGCCTCCCAACAGGGGACGTCATGCACCAGGGGGGACACACATCTTTTCTGTGACTTTCCTGCCAAAAATGCACAACCTAAATTAAAGCATGAGTGAGTACTGTTCAAAAACGCCACGTCATGAAAGACAAAGACAGACCGAGGAAGCATCCCGGGGTAAAGAAGACAAGGGACATGGCTGCTAAATGCAGTGTGTCCCCAAAAAGCCATCAGCCATAATGATGTCTGAACAAGGCGTCTGGTTTAGCTAGCAGCCTGGTTCCACTGTGGACTTCCCAATTTTACAGTTACAATGTAAGTGCCAGCATCTGGGAAACTGGGTGAAGGGCACAGAGGAAAGAAAATTCTTTGAACTACTTTTGCAACTTTTTTAGGAGGGAATTACTAAATTTTTGTAAAGACAGGGTCTTGCTCTATTGCCCAGGTTGGTCTCAAGCGTCTGACCTCAAGCCCTCCTGCTTTAGCCTTACAAAACTTAAAAACGATTTTTAAAGCAGTTACTGGTTAAACACTGAAGCTGAGTGCTGAGTGCCCTGGGGCGCCATGTGCTGCCTTCTCTGCTTGCACAGATATTTCAAACGCTCCATGATGGATGGTTACAAAGAGAGGTGTACGAAACCACCACATGCAAAACACAGACCCTGTTTGATCATCTGTAAAAGAACATTTCTGAGATAGCCAGGAAAATTTAAATATGAGTTGGTATTAATAATACTAAAAAATTACTGTTGGCTTGGCACCTGTGGCTCAGCGGCTAGGGCACCAGCCACATATACCTGGGCTGGCGGGTTCAGGTCCAGGTTTGCCAAAACAACAATGACAACTCCAAAAAAAAAAAAAAAATAGCCAGGCATGTGGCAGGTGCCTGTAGTCCCAGCTACTTGGGAGGTTGAGGCTTAAGCCCAAGAGTTTGAGGTTACTGTGAGCTGAGATGCCCCACACTCTACCAAGGGCAACATAGTAAGACTCTGTCGCAAAAAAAAAAAAAAAAAAAAAAAAAATTACTATTGATTTTTTAAGGTATTTTTTTAAAGTCTATTGTGCTAAAATACACATTTTATAAAATTTATCACTGGAACCATTTTAACATGTTAAATTCTCTGGCATTAAGTATATTCACAATGTTGTACAACAGTCACTACTATCTAGTTCCAGAATGTTTTTATCACCCCCAAATGAGACATCATACCTATGAAGCAAAATGTCACTTAGAAAAAGCCACAGGCGGGGCGGCACCTGTGGCTCAAGGAGGAGGGTGCTGGTCCCATGTGCTGGAGGTGGCGGGTTCAAACCCAGCCCCGGCCAAAAACCAAAACCAAAATAAAACAAAACAAAACAAAGAAAAAGCCACAGGCATTTGTTTCTCACTCTTATACCGAAACCAGTTTAACAGGCTAAAAGCACCCAGTGGACCTTGCTCGGCAGCCCCTACTCTGCCCCCATGCGTATCTCGCAAAGTGCTGACCTACCTGGTGGGCTTCCACCCCAATGGCTCGCAGGGCAGCATTGAAAAACTCAGGAGAAGGTTTCCCCACCACTTCAGCTTCAACACCACAGGCATACTGGGAAAAGAGAGGACATGGTGTGGGTCTGGGATCCAGGAACAGGTGTGTTCCCAACTGAGGACTTTCCCAAATGTGACCCAAGGGCAGGGGCCTTGGAGAGGCCGGGTGCTATGGCCTAAGAAACACATCTCATAGGCAAGGACCTCAAAACTCCACAACAGGCTGCCTGGGATGCTTGGAGCGCCCCCCCTCCCAGTCATAAGGTCAAGAGTTGGCAGAGCCACAAGGCCTCCCGAGGACCAGACCAGTGCTCGTCCGTCCACTCGGCTGCATTTCCATTCTCTTGCCCCTTCTCCCTCTTCTTCCCTGCCCACTCGGGCCCCACCCCACCCTGAGTGCAGGCAGACAGGAGCACCACAGTTGTGAGGATGGAATGTGACTTGAGGCTGACCTGTGGCAGAAGATCTGGGCAGCTGCTGGGACCTGAGTCAGAGTGCAGGGACTGTGGGGAGCTCCATCTGGGGGTCTGGCCACAGATGGCCTTGGAAAAGAGTCCAATTAGGACATATTGAGCTTGAGGTGCTTTGGATACCTCAAGGAGAAGGCCGGGTGATCCGCACAGAACAGAAGCCATGAGTCCCAGAGAAGAGTGGCAGAGCACACTGGGAGAGCTGACAGTGCTGACAGTGGGCAGTGAGGGCTGTGCCACCAGAGGAGAGGGAGGTGGCAGAGTGACGAGGACACTGAGGAGAGCCCTGAAGAGGAGCCCCCCATGAAGCACAAAGGGCCCTTCATGTGATAAGCGCTCCCTCTTCTCCAGAAAGCCTGGAAACATCCCAACGCCCTGAGACCCAAGAGGACTTGGGACAGAAGTGGGGCAGGTACCTCAAGCGCCTTCATGTAGGCACCAACATCCAGCATCAGGCCAGAGGTCTCCTTATAATAGCGTCTAGAAAAAAGCAGAAGGGAAGACAGGGAGCTGAGCTCAGGGGCCTAGTCCTGCTGTCTCCAGAGAGCCAAGCCAGGACTGAGGGGCAGTCCAGAGGCCTTGCTGAGAATGACCGATGGGGCCAGCTCAGTGGCATGCACACACAGTGGCCAGCAGCTTCAGAGACGCCATGGCTTGGTCAGTCTGAACAGGCCCCCACTGCCAGCCTCAGGGGGACGCCAGTGCAATGATTAACAGGGCATCCCAGGGGCAGATGGTTCCAGTTGCTAACACAGAGAAAGACAAGTGACTTGTGTTCTGGGAAGGAACAGCAGGTCCACAGAACATGTGGCAGACCCCTAATTGCTAATAATTAACCCTTGATTGCTGCCTGAAGAAGAGGGCTTCATTAGTTCCACAGCACCCTGCCCCATCCCTATTAGGTAGCTGGGGGTCAAGTGTGGTGCCAGGCTTCTTGGGCGCCAGATGCTTTTGTGAGAAAACAGCTATTTCTCCCCCATCTTGTGGAGGTCAGCACAGGCTCAGCTCACAGAAGCATTCCTTTCTCATGACAGTCTCTTGTTCTTGTGAGTGTCCAATGCCTGGACTTCCCCACGCTTATGTCACGCCGAGCCTCAAGGCACCCGCAGTCAGACACATGGGGACCAAGCCCAGTTCTCTCCAAGCAAAATCATCTGATTGCAAGGGAGAAAAGGGAGTTTAGGGTGGCGCGTGTTAGGGCGCTGGGCCCATATACAGAGGGTGGCAGGTTCGTACCCGGCCCCGGCCAAACTGCAACAAAACATAGCCGGGCGTTGTGGCAGGATCCTGTAGTCCCAGTCGGGAGGCTGAGGCAAGAGAATCACCTAAGCCCAGGAGTTGGAGGTTGCTGTGAGCTGTGACGCGACAGCACTCTACTGAGGGCGACAAAGTGAGACTCTGTCTCTAAAAAAAAAAAAGAAAGAAAGAAAGAAAAGAAAAAAGAAAAGGGATTTTAACCGGTACCACCCTAAAGACAGGATTCACTAAAGCCCAAGAACAAAAACGGAGAGTTGGCTCTCAGAATCACTGAAATGCACTGCCATCCATCACGTCAGTTTTCCTTTTCCTCGTGCCATGCCCTTCAGATCCGGGGGACACTGGAAAAGCACAAAGGCAGAGAACCCAGGGGAAGAACAGAGGAGCATGCCGGCTTCAGCATTCACATCCTCTCTCTCCCTTCTTACTACTTTGGGTGGCTTGAACCTTGTGGGTCTCAGTTTCCTGATCTGTAAAATGGGCAAAATGAATAACAAACCAGACCCGCCTGGTGAGTTCTTGAGAAGCTTGAACAAAGTAACACAACCAAAGCTCCTAAAATGATGCCTTGCATGCAGAAACTGCTTAAAAAAGATTAATAACTGTTCATCCAGGCTGAGATATAGGCAATAAAACAAGAGCCGGTGGAAGAAAAAATAAATACAGACCTTTCCACCTTTGGTGGGGGCTCAGATTCTGTGTCCCCATCCGAAGTGTCAGAACTGAGCTCCTGGGAGCCGCCCCAGGGCCATGCCCTCCCTCTAGCTCTGCCACTCCTGAGGACCCTGCCTATCCTTTCCATTCCTCCTCATGCCTTGAAGCTGTAGGAGCCCCACTGCCCATCCAACTGCTCGGGGGGATCAGCCACTCACTCCACCGCATGTCCTACCGCCCCTCAGCAGCCTCTGGGCGGGACATAGGCTGGGCTGTGGGGCTTTGGCCAAACCTAGGCCTTGCCAAGTGTTTCCCGCCACTCCCCCCTTCTGGGGCCTTTGGAGTCTGGAGTGTATTTGTTGAAGGAGTAGACATCTCCTATGGTGACAGGACTAGACGGTCTCTGAATGAACCCCAGGCCTGTCCCCAAGCCTCTGAGCTCTGTGCTGTAGGGGCAGGCCACAGGGCACAGGCCATCTGGGACACTGCCCATGCTCACAAATTCCAAAGCACAGGCTTAGAGACCCCCAATTTCATGTCTTACATCCAGAATCTAGACCTATATTTTGCATTTATATACCCTCAAAAACATATTTCCTTCTTTTTCCCATTTCAACAAAAAACTCATTTGGTACCGTGATTTCCTCGGCCAGATCTAGAGTTTTATGGAAATATGAGTGAAGTGCAACAAAGTTTGGCCAAGAGGGAGAGGGAGACACCAGGTCCTGTGCTCTGCAAAGGTTGGCGTGAATTTGGTCCCCCATGGACGTTGACAGACACAGCTGCTCCATGGGCCCTTTGCAGGATTTGGGGATACTCTAGGCCCAGGCTGCTCCCCAGGGACTCAGAGTCTAATGGGGTGACTGCAAGCATATACAGGTGACAATAACAGACACCTGTGCTCTGCAGCACGCTGCTTGAGTAGGGTGGGGGACACGCTGGGGACAGGGAGACAGGAGAGGTGTCCCATAGGAGGAAATATAAAGCTGGGACCTGAAGGGTAAGGAGGTTACCCAGCTACAAGGGGAATGGGAGCCTCCAGGCCCAGGGAATCTCTCAGAACCACCTGGAGCTTCCTGCTGAGGACCACAGTGGGCCACACCCCTCTAGGCAAGGCCTCCCACAGGCCTTCAGAGGCTACGACCCTCATTTCCTGGGGCCTGCTGTGCAAGGGGCAGAAGGAAGGCACCAGGGGGCCAGGGAGGGCCCCAAGGACGTGCGCTGTAGCCCAGGATGGAGGACAGATGAAGGAAGAATTTCCCAGCCTAGGAAATGCTTACCCAGAAACAAAAGAAAAACTTAATAAAACAAAACCACTCTGTTCCAACAGGTATGGATCTGTTTGGAGCTGAGGATTCTGGGGGCTTCTGGACCCAGACTCCTGACCCTCAGCTGCCCTGAGAGGACTCAGAGCAAGTGCCTCTCATTGGAAAATCCTCCCAAGGAGACCACAGGCCCCTCTTCTGCTGGCCTTCTGTTCCCCAGAGTCTCTTCTAAAATGAAAGAAACCTGGACTGTCTTACATTTATATTTAGTCCTGAATGGAAGGAAAAAAACTGAATGTGCAACTTAAAATACACAATTAAAACCTTGTCTTTGCTGTGCTAATCTTTAGAGTCCAAAGACAACACTGACTTCCAGAAATCAAACTTAGAAACTTTAGTCTTTCTTTCTTTAACTGAACCTGAGCTTGTTTCTATAGCATCCAGAATTTTTCTTTTTTTCTTACTCATTCAGGAAAACAAAAAGGCATCTTGATGCCAACTGTCAGCTGGAAACATTGTTTGAGATAAATAAACACAACTACAAGCCCTGGTTTCTCTTCAGATTGTAAATGCAAGCACTTAATTTTTTTAAAAATAAAGGCCCAGGTTATTTCTAGGGGTTTGATGTATTTCTCTCTTTTGTTACTGGTGTAACACAACCACTGGAGCCCTGGTTAGCATCTGACCAGTCCAGCCACAAAGAGGAAACTGCGAATGCTGGAAAGAAAGGGAAAGGCCCGGGAGGAGCAGACAGACCCGATTTTATGCTTTATTCTTCTGCCGTTTCCGATTATTCGGCACAGCTTCCCTTCAAAATGACCACTTGACCTTTCCCAGAAGAGCCATTAACCTTCCATAGTCTGTCACGTAAACAGCTTAATTTTCTGAGGGCGGCATGACAGAAGAAATTACAAAGGCAATTCCCACTCTTGGGTCCAAACAGATGCCAAATGTAAATCACTCTATTTACACGAGGACATTCTGCCCTGGCGTCTCTGCCTGCCACTCCAGCCTCATAGGCTGGCACCGCTCAGCCTGCACCCTGTTCTGGGGGAAGACAAACCATCACCAGCGGCAACCTCCAGCCGATGACAGTAGGGTGACAGCAGCTCTTCACAGGTTCTTGGGCTGTTTGGGAAGCTGTAATCTACCCCAAAAGCTGTCAGTTCCTTTCTCTGGTTTCTAAACACACAGAACCCCCATCAGCTAGAGACCCCACTAATCTTTTCTTTTTAAACAAACCCTTGCCTAACCATTGAACTTGCGGCAGGGTTACAAAGCTGGAAGCAACTAATTCCATTTTTTAAATTTTTCAACAACATTCTCTCTTTTTTGAGACAGAAGTCTCACCATGTTGCCCTCGGTAGAGTGCCGTGGCGTCACTGCTCACAGCAACCTCTAACTCTTGGGCTTAAGCGATTCTCTTGCCTTACCTCCCAAGTAGCTGGGGCTTACAGGCACCTGCCACAATGCTCAGCTATTTTTTTGTTGTAGTTGCCATTGTTGTTTAGCAGGCTCAGGCAAGATTCAAACCCACCAGCCCTGGTGTATGTGGCCAGCGCTCTAACCACTGTACTACAGGTGCCGAGCCTCAGCAACATTCTTACATTGACTATTACCTATAATCGGAACAGCACAAGATAAGTGCTCAAACATCATTTTGGATGTTTCTACAAAAGTGTTTCTTGGATGAGATTAACATTTAAATCAGTGGACTATAAGTCCACACTGTGGGTGGGCCTCCTCCAAGCAGTTGAAGGTTTTCAAAGAACAAAGTCTGATCTTCCCTAAGCAAGAAGAAGTCCACAGCAGAAAGCCTTGGGTTTCAACGGCAGCTCTTCCCGAGTCTGCAGTCTGCCTGCCCCACCCTGCAGCTTTTGGACTTACCAAGTCTCGACAATCTCTCTATCTCTCTCTCTTTCTCTCCCTCTCTCTCTCTTTCTCTCTCTCCCCATCCCGTAGGTTCTTGTTTCTCTGGAAAACCCTAAGGACATATTTTATTTGTTTCATAAATATACTAGAAATTTTAGTTCCTAAAAAAGTACATACTCTCCTTTCTTTCTTAAAACATCTTTTACTTGCCTTTTTGATAGAGGCATAGCATGAAGAACTATTTCTGTACTATGAGAAAACAAATGGCATGTGGTAAATGGCAGCTGATTCTGAAACTTGGAGTAGGGACTGGTGGGGTCTGTGGTGACCTGTAACTAAGGAGACAGTAGCTCCCACTGAGGTGCTGTGTATGCGAGGAAGGCAGGGCAATATTGTCAAACGTTCTGATTCCTTAAGAGAATCCAAAAAATCTGGGTATTTTATGTGAAATCTCCTAATTTTAAAACACAGGCTGAAAAAATAAGACTTGAATGAGTTAATCATGTGTACTAGAATGTTGCTTAGTGGTGACAAGCCCAGGCCCTGGGGCCATCCGAGCCACATGGCATTCCTGGTCCTGCCAGCACTCACCGGCTGGGGGACAACAGCTTACTTATGTCCCAGAGTTTCCACACCCCCACTTGAAAAACGGTAATGACCCTGCCTACAGCTCACAAGCTTGGGGTCACAATTAAACAAAATGGAGTATATAAAGTGCTTAGCAATGCCCAGTGGATAAATCAAAAGTCCTTCCTGTGTCTGTTCAATCAGCTGGCCCCATTCAGCAAACAGAGGCAGTCATCAAAAGCAGGAAAATACTTCCTGAGCAATGGCGTCAGAATTCCTGCATTGCATAAGAAACTGAGAGAGGGACTCCACAGTGTCCTTGCAACTTTAAGAGCCTGTAATTCTAAAATTCTAGTGCTGCTTCTGTGGATGACAGAATCAGTCTGCATAACTTTCAGGAAAGCAACTTGGCAATTTGCATCAAGAACCTCAAAATGCTCACTCTAGAAGTGTCTCAGAGGACGTCACCTGAAATGAACAAAGATGCTCATTACAGCTTTCTATGGCAGAAAATCAGAAACCTCCCAAATGTCCACCAATAGAGATCGGATTTAAACAATTACAGGACACCCACACTGCGGGATAACTGTGCCACAGAGATATGCACTGATCGCACGGGAAGCCATTCACAAATAGTGTTTGGTGAACAATAAAAAACAGGCAACAAGACAAGGTCAAGTTTATTACTGATGCTGTGAATACATCCACCTGTAATGATCTATTTGCACAGGAAACCATTTGGAAGGACATATACCAAAATGTTGACAGTTGTGCAGTACTTGTGTAGCACTGAAAATACTTTTTTTTTTTTTTTGCTCATTTGTATTTTCGAATGTATTTGTCAATGAGCATATGATATCTGGTGGTTAAGAAAAGATGTTAAGGAAAATAACCAACACTATTTCTTTAAAGCAGGCGTCCTCAAACTTTTTAAACAGGGGGCTAGTTCACTGTCCCTCAGACCACTGGAGGGCCAGACTATAGTTTAAAAAAAAAAAATTATGAACAAATTCCTATGCACACTGTACGTATCTTATTTTGAAGTAAAAAACCAAAACGGGAACAAATACAATCACACCGCCTCAAGTGGCCCGCGGGCTGCAGTTTGAGGACCCCTGCTTTAAAGAAAAGGATGAGGCACGTGTTAGAGGCCCAGATGAAACTGTTGGTCGCACAAGCACCACTTTCCAGAGCCTGCGTTCTGCAGCCACAGATGTGTAGCACCCAGACCAGAGGCCCTCAAGCCTAATTTTCACTACTTGCGTGTCCCTTGGGACCATTCTTCAACATCCTGTGCTGTATCTTGTGCAAACTCACCTTCTCCTTCTTTGCTCCAAACTTGAGATAATCAACCCTTGGCCTCTGAGACCTCCCATGGGGTCTCCATCTATAGTGACATCCCAGACCCATACTGGCTTCTAGCCCAAGGGCCACATGGAAGCTGGATTCTGACTTCCTAAAGAAATGATAAAAGAGGCTGGGCATGGTGGCTCATGCCTCTAATTGTAGCACTCGGGGAGGCAGAGGCAGGTGGATTGCCTGAGCTCGCAGATTTGAGACCAGCCTGAGCAAGAGTGAGACCCCCATCTCTGAAAATAGCCGGGTGTTGTGGTGGGCACCTCTAGTCCCAGCTACTTGGGAGGCTGAGACAAGAGAATCACTTGATCCCTAGACTCTGAGGTTGCTGTGAGCTGTGATGCCCCAGCACTCTACCAGGAGTGATAAAGTGAGACTCTGTCTCAAAAAAAAGAAAACAAACAAACAAAAAAAATCATTAAAGGAGAGGAGGGAAGAAACGAAGAGAAAAAACAAGAAAAAGAGACAGAGGGAGGCACCTGTGTCCCCTCCACACCCACTTCCTGCCATTCCTGGCCTCCTTCTCTCTTGATTCCCTAAGTCACAGAGAGTCACAAAGCACCAGACAGAGCCATAAGCAGCGACTCTCCTGGAATCCACTTACCCTTTTCCCAGGGATATGAGCACAGGATTTTCCAGTTCCATGAGCACCTGAAAGGCTTTGTTCATGTTTTGATAAGAAAAGCCTTCTCCGGCATCGGCGATTACAACACAGTTTGGGTTGGACGTGTCGATCTCATCAAATTCTGAGCGGACTCCTGGAAAGACAATGAGAGAGTGCGTAAACAAGCCCCGGCACGACATGGCCTACCTCCCAACTCCCACCAGGGACACTTTCCCTTCATCAAGTTTGCTCTTCCACTTTCTTTCCAATCCTCACAGCTGCCATGAGAAGTGGACAAGGAACAGGTACTATTCCCATTTTACAGATGAGGGGATTCCAGCTCCCCACAGTTAGAGAGCTTATCTGTGAAAGACGGACCAACTCCCAGGACCCTCTATCCCAACACCAGCCTTAGCCCCAGTTTAAGACTGCAGGCAGGAAACCCACAGCTTTGCAATGAGAAAGGAAATCTGCACAGAGGACACAGACTCTCCGCAGCAGGATGAAGTGAGGCTGCTTACGACCCTTGGAGGGTCGATACTGCTGGTCCCAAACTGTAAGAGCCATCAACATATTTCAGGTAAAACCTCCTTCATATGTCCTGAAAAAGAGGAGAACCCAACCCCACCAGCCTAGTTCTCTAGCTCCCTTAGGAAAGTCTCTGCTGCCTTCTCTTTCTTTGTCCCGTTCCCCCGTTTTAAATTAAAATAGGAAACGTGGCAAGGACAGAGTCTTTGGTTTTGTGTTATCAGTTCGTAGAAGGAACATTGCTCTCGTGCTCCTTAGTATTAGATGCCGACTTTCATGGATTAAAAAAAGGGAAGTAACCGTGATGAGATACCACTTCACGTCCACCAGAATGGGGAGAATTAAAAAGACTGGTAACACCAAGGGCTGGTGAGGATGCTGAACAGCTGTAACAGATAAAGACGGTGGAGAGCAGTAGAATTCCTCTGGAAAAACGTCTCACAGTGTTTTATAAAACTAAATATACATGACCCTATGAGCCACCAATCCCAGTCCGGGTATTTACCCAAAAGGCTTCTACAGGAATGTTCACAGCAGATTTATTCATAATAACCTGATATTGGAAACAACCCAGAGATGTTTCAACCTATGAATGAATGAATGAACCGTGGCATGTCCACTCAGTGGAGTACTACTCTGTAATAAAAATGAAAAAACCACTGATACATGCAACAGCAAGGGTGAGTCTCAACAACACTGTGTCGGGGGAAGACTACTGTGAAAGAAAGAGTTAATTCAGCCAGCCTGGGTTGCTCAAACCCTGCACATTCCAAAGGCCCATCTTCAGGACTGGCCTTCCACTCCTCCTGAGAGATAACCTCTGAGCCCTGGCAATATCCTGCTTGAGAAGTGGGGTTTTGAATGCCTGAGGCCTTAGGCCAAATGCATCAATTTGACCAGATAGTTCATGCTAACAGTGTGATTCATGGAAAACAGCTATTTTTGTATGCTTGCAGCCTTGGGCCACACTGTCTCAGTTTGAACTCTGGGGGAGGGGCTGGGGAACGAGTAGCTAAGGTCGGTTACACAGGAGCTGCCTGGCTACCTGACCTACGCTTAAGGACGCTTAATGAGACCCTGGACACGGAGGCTTCACTGAACTTCCCTGGTTCCTGTGTGTTGTCACAGCATTTCTGGGAGAATCAGGTATGGCTCAGTCCAAGTCCAGTACCAGGGACAACTGGAAACTCATACCTGGTTCCTCCTGGCCTCTGCTCCCTGCGTCTCCTCCCTGTGCTGAGTTTAACCCTACTCTGTCACTGTTATTAATTGTAACTGTAACAATCATGCTGAGTCCTGTGAGTCCTTCCTAGTGAGTCGCTGAGCCTGGGGGTGGTAGCACTGGGGGCTCCCAGCACAGTGATATACTGTTCATTCTACTTATATAAAAGTCCAGAATAGGCAAACTTATTTATAATGGAAAAAATCAAAGTAACAGTTGCTTTAAGGGTTTCCCAGTGGGCCTGACTAGGAAGGGCACCAGGGAATGATCAGTGATACTGACAGAGATCTGATGGGGGCCGGGCTCCACAGGTGTGTGCATTGGTCAAAACGTGGCAAAAGTACACTTGAGGTCTGTGCATTCCATTCCATGTAAATTTTACAACAACAGGAAAAACTATAAACAAATCTTAAACTCTAGTTAAGAACATGCTGAAGCATTTAGAGAAGTATACCGGTATCTGCAATTTACTTTGAAATATATGCAAAAAACAACAGGGATAGATGGATGAAGGGATGGATGGATACTGAGTGAAGAAAATCACAAAGTGTCATTGACAATTTAGGTGATGAGTATAAAAATATCCCAAGTAAAAATTCTTTGAGTTGTGCTGTATCCTTGGAAATTTTCAAAATAAAATGCTGGGGTGGGGTGGAATCCATCAACAATAACGTTGAAAAAAAATTCCAAGTCTGAAGACACAGGAACATTTGCTGAAAACACAGGTGCAGGATTATAGCGGAGGGAAGGCACCTACCTCCCCCTCCAGCCCTCCCAGGCTTTGCCATCTGCTTGTCTGACTCCCTGACTGATGCCGCCTTCCAGGCAAGTGCTGGCTTCCCTCTCCCGCCTGCTTCTTCTAGCCCACTCCCAGGTCTAGCAACCCTTTTCTGCGAGCTGGGGAGGAGAGAATTTCTTTCTTAAGTCCACTTTCTTTGAAGACCATGTTCTAAAGACATTGGCAGGAATCCTAGATTATAGAGAAAGGATTTTGAGAAACATGATTTCTAAAGACTGGGCATGTCGCCCTCAACTGGCGCCAGGGCTGTGAATTGAACACTTGGGCCTTCCAGAGAACGCCCCCCACCTCTTGTCCCGGGAAGGAAAAAAGCATGCTTGCCTCTACCCGGTGGTTTGTAAAAATAAAAATACCAAGTGCAGAGGAAGGAAGAAGGCTCAAGGGACTGACAGAGAGGTCAGTCCTGAATCCTGACACGCTGCTCAGGTCTCTCCTTTCTAAACATTCAGAAGGCACCAGATAATGCTCCTTCTGCTTTCTTCTCAAAAAAAACCTCCTCACTGAGGGTCAAAGGGGCTCTTTTCTTGCATTCAGACTAAAATCAGGATGCAAACCTTGTTCTCACATGTCATTTGCAAACTGCTCCAAAAAGCAGGGCTGGTTTTCACAAATATATAATTGGAGGCTACAGACTTGTGAAAGCCATGGACCTCCAGATTCTCATTCATATTCCCTCTCTCAAAAGGAGCTAGAACTCCCCCCCTTGACAATTCCCTGGCCCCTTGGTCCATACTAGATCAAGGAAAGCCAGCTTAGGGTTTTCCTCCTAGGAGCCATCTGGAACCTGCTTTATTAACCCTCTTGTGTGAGGCCAGGGGATGGATGGGACTGGATCCTAATTTGTCCCCAGTCCCTAGCAGGAAGTCCCATGAGGCTTCTGCTGCCAATGCCTCCCCCCCCCCCCCCATGAGCGCTGATAGCAGGAGATGTGTCCTTCCCAGCGGGTGACCCAGTCCCCTCCCCAAACCCTACCCTGGAGAAGGAGCTCTCCCAGCCCAGCAGGCCTACCTTCATGGATGAGCAGGTGTGGCCGCAGGCCTCGCTCCTTCAGCACCTGGCAGGTGGCCGGGGCTGGGGAGGTCACCTCATCCTCAGAGATGTCAAATCCTAGCTGCTGAAGCAGCCTCACTAGCTCTCCCCGGGATTTCTGTGACTCGTTGGTACAGAATCTCACCTTCAGGTGCGACCGCTTCAGTCTGTGGGGATGTGACACGAGGGAGTTGTCAGCACATGGACAGCCGGCATCTGGGGAAGAAGCTAGGAACGGATACTCCAGGGCAACCCGGAAGGCCCCAGAGCAGGCCAGGTCACAGTGAGTTCTGAGGGGCCCTAACTGACCCCAGGTGTGTTCATGCCAGCAGTTCTGAGCTGAAGAAGACCCCTCCTCAGGGGATCCCATGCTGTGATCCCACACCCTCCTTTCCATCCTCACTGGACTTGACAGACCTGAGAGCCCCAAACCTCCCCACCTGACCTTCTCTGTCTATGCCTCTCCTTCTACCTGGGAAGCATCTCCACCTCCTCCATTTGTGGCAATTGTATCCACCCTCCAAGAGCCACTCAGTGCCTCCCCTCTACCAACCATCCTTCTTGGCCTGCACCACTGGAGCTATTTCTCTGTCTCTCCCCGCAGTGTCCAATTTCCACTTTGCATCTGGACCCACATGTCCATGCTGCATTAACTCTGGATCCATATTTTCCAAAAACTGCAAAGCACAGGGACACAGCCTAGGTCTGTCACCTCATCGCTGTCCATGAAGAAAGGTCTGCCAAAGTCATCAGGGACATGAACTATTCCGGGATGAGCAGACGAGACACTGTGATATCCAAACGCAGCACAGAGGCGACATGGTCCTGCGATGTTACGGGTTGTCAGCAGCACCAAGTTTCTTCCCACCTGACCTTGGGGAGACCTGCCTCATCCCAGCTGCACTGTGGCAAGTGCTCGGAACACAAAACTACAAAGCAGATGCCCAAGCAGGCCCCAAGTGAAAGAGCGTTCCCCTTCTACAGATTACTACTGAGCACCTACTAAGTGCCTGGCTTGGGGAGGGCATGAATGCAGTCGTGAGCATGGCAAGGCCCCTGTCCTCCAGGCCGCAGTCAGACGGGTGATGAGAGGCAGGCACCAAACGGGAAACCCCACAAAGTCAGGGAAAGGAGAGGGGCACTAGCGGGGTGAAGAGACACAGGGCGACCACGTGGGGGAGGCTGGTGGGGGAGGCCTCCCTGGGGAAGTAGCTCTGGCTCTGAGACCCTCCAAGGGTCTTTCTTGTTCCGGTGGGCAAGAAAGGAGTGTGAAGACGGGCTGATTTCTACTTAGGAACTGTGTTCCCAGAGCTATCCCACGGAGGGGGACGGTCACAACCCAGTTTGGGGTCTTAGAGAGGACTTCCTGGAAGATCCAGGTCCACTGGAGACCTGCGGGCTGGACAAGGAGATGGCAGGAAGAACAGGCCTCCATTGCAGCGGGGCAGGCGTGTACAAGACTGGTCCTCTCGGGCAGAGAGAAGCAGCAGCTTGAGGAATATGGAAGGTGGGCTGGAAGAGAAGGCTGGCTAGCAGGACCAGGGCGAGGCAGGGGTGAGCCAGGCCCCCTGCCCCACTTTGAAGTACAGGGAGGACTCCAGATTTGGCCCTGTGTGGTGACAGCAACTAGGAAGGTGGCAGGTCTCAGGCCAATGTCCCCTCCTCCCACCATCCTGGGTGCCAATGCCCCTGCCCTGTCTGTGTCTCACAGTTTTTCTTTATGACACTAGCCAGTATCTCAAATCACCTGATGTATCCATTTGTTTATTGCTTTTCTCACCGGCCCATGTGCCACAAGTTCGGGGGTTGTCCCTTGAGGTCTGTTCAGTTCTCCACGGCATTGCCAGGGCTTCCCCCAGGGCTCAGTACACCAGGCCCTCGATTAAATGTTTGCTGGATGACTGACTAATGGAAAAGTCTAAACGACCTCATCTGCTACTTCCCCGAGGGTGTGCCTGAGCCTGCAGACCCCTTACAAGCCCCAACAGAAACAGACAGGCTTCAGTGGTAAAAACACGCCTTCCCATGTCGGGAAGAGCCTCTGGGCCTTCCCAGCCCTCCCAGCTGACAGGTGCAGTTCAGCAGATCCACTGACAAGGCACTGACAGTGAGGCTGACAATGTCTTCTTCAATAGCCCAGGTGATTCATTTCTTTCTTATTATTTGTCTTTCCTAATCAGAGGTTTATGCATTATCAATTATACTTAGTGCTTAATTGCCCTTCATAAAGATAGCTTTTTTATTTTTAAATTAGGCAGTTAATATATTGTAACTAATAGCATCACCTTGTACACTATGGCTAGATCTTCATTGATTGGTGCCTGGAAGGTGGGATTCACACCCCAGTTAATGGAGCAGTTGAGTGAAGAAGAGCAGGGGTCCCTGGGGACTAATTATTGCTAATGAATGATGATGTGACCTTCTCAGAACAGTGAACAATTGGTGTGACAGTGAGATGACAGTGCCTCACATCTGTTATTCCAAACACAACTTCAGATGAGAGTGAAAAATAAGTAAATCACAGAACTCACTTTGGTCTCATTTGAAATACCAGCAGACGTGCATCCAAAACATATACTTATAAAACCAAGAAAGAAAGAGTGGTGGGTGAGAGGCAGGCACCAAACGGGAAACCCCACAAAGTCAGGGAAAGGAGAGGGGCAACGCAGGACACTAGCGGGGTGAAGAGACACAGGGTGACCAGGTGGGGGAGGCTGGTGGGGGAGGCCTCCCTGGGGAAGTAGCTCTGGCTCTGAGACCCTCCAAGAGAGAAGGTTCCAGTCAGAGAAAATCTGACCCCGAAAAATCCAGTGGGAGACGGTTGGGCAAGTCCTTTGGGTTCTGCCCCGTTGGAGCCTCCAGACGAAGCCTGCGTTTCATGTGCCACCACAGATGCCCAGGACCGGTCCCAGATCATCTCTTTCTTATTTTAAATCATTGAAAAGAATAAAAGTATTCCACAATTATCATCAAAATGGTAAAATATTAATGCAACATTATATTTAGCCTTGCTCTGCGTGAGCACAGTGCCTTAGTCAGCACCATCTGATTCCGTCCTCAGACCCAAGGTGTTTGTTGTCCCTCACACACCTCCCCGGGGCCAGCTGCCTGGCTCACAGGTGTCCCTCACTAGGTATGTGTGGACAGAGTGAACGAGCCTGCAAGGCAGGAACCATCATCCCTGCTCCAGAGGTAGAAAACAGAGGCTCAGGGAGGCTGAGAACTACCCAAGGTCACACAACTCCCACCTTGGGTAAAGACACTATGCCTTGGCCAAGGGCCAGCAGCCCCAGAAACAGGCCTAGCTGGGCTCCTGGGCATCTTGCTGGAGGGCAAATGAATGAAGACTGCAGCTGGGAGGGCTGCATGTGCACCTGGGTGACAGAAAGTGTGAGGTGGGCTAACGACAACAGGGTGCAATGGCCAATGATACAGACGGAATTGCGTCCCCACAAATTCCCTAGCCCTCGATGTGACTGTATTAATCGAGGTAAATGAAGGGTGAAGCCCTGATATAATAGGATTAGTGCCCTCAGAAGGGACACCAGAGCTCACTCGCTCTCTCCCTCCTCCCCTTTCATGCCTGCACCATGAGGAGGTCATGTGAACACCTGGAAAGAAAGCTGCTTCCATGCCAGGGAGGGAGGCCTCCCCAGAACTCAGCCACACTGAGCCCTGCTCTCAGGCCCGCAGCCTCCAGAACTGTGGAAAACAAATGCCTCTTGTGGAAGCCCCAATGTGGGTCTTGTTATGGCAGCCCAAGCCCACTGGGACAGCCAAGAAACCAAATCCTAGCCTTCTCTCGGCAGGGCGAGGATCTGGGAGCCCCAGATCACTAGAATTCCAGGTCAGGAAGGCCCAAGTCTGCAAGGCTCCAGGACCCAGGCACACCTTGCAGAGAGCTGTCAAGAGCCCTGCCAAGAGGGATTTCAGCAGGGAGCAGGCCAGCTCCGAGGTGGACCGCCTGGATCCCCAGCACCAAGACCCCCAGGGAAAAGGGCTTCTGCAGGGCCCTGCTGCTGGACAGCCACTCTGAGACCACAGCCTGCCTCAGCATGTGGCCCCTGCCCCAGGAACCCTGAGAGTGGGGGTACACTCCCACTTCCGGGGCCCAACTAGATTTCTGCACTGACCTTCACCACCTCCCGGCAGGCCAGGACGAGCCTCTGAGTGACAACGTCGCCCGGTGCAATTACCGTGCACCAGATGAGCTGGTCCCTTACAAATCACCTCGGACTTTACACATCTGCTGGCTGTCGGCATCTGCCAGGAGCACTCACCCGAAAATAATGAAAACCCTCGCATTATTGTTCCATAGCAGGTAAAGTGTTAGGACAATTATTGGACATCCTGAGTGACCTTGGGATAGCTCAGCAGCCTACCCTCTGCAGCTCATCAAAGGCCTGGAAGCTGGAGAGGGCTACGGGCTTCCCTTGGAGGGGCTGGGAAGGGAGGCGGGCAGGAGGCAGGAGGCTGCCAGGCACTAGCACCATAAGACCCCCCAGCGGGGTCTCCCCTCCCCTCCAGGCAGTGGAATTTGTCACCTTTGCCTGGCCCAGACCAGAGGCCCTCTTATCCCCCTGAGCTTTGCATTCACCCTCCCCTACAGCCAAATCTTAGTCATCCTACAAGGGTTCACCTCCCTTCCAACCCAGGCAGAGCCCAAGCCCCACACTAGGTGTGCACAGCCCTCCCTGCTGCTCGCTCTGCTCACGACCACCTTCCTTCTGCCTCCTCCGCCAGCCCAGGGCTCTCAGAGGGTTGGGCTATGTTCTGTCAGCACCCTGCCTGGTGCCCAAGAGCAGCTGAGCTGAGGGTAGCACCTGGGGGCATTCTGGTGCATGACCAGCCACATCCCGAGTGACCAGAGCCCTGCTTTGTCAACATGGGTATCACCTTGGTGTCTTCTAGGTTGGGCTGTGGGGCTCTGGGTGGGCAGCACCCAGGCCCAGGGTCATGGATACAAGAGGGGCCCACCAGGTGCTCAGAGGGCTACAGGGAACTGCTGAGCAGGGCCACAGGGGACCCTGGAGCAGTGTCATCAAAGGGCTCCCGGTGGCGGTTCACTGGACATGCTGCCTGGTTCACAAAGTGAAGCTTGATTTTGGGAAACAGCAGCTCGGAGGCTCACAGGGGCCTGAGACAGGCAGAATATGACTGGCACTCTCCTGTGCTGCGTCCCCGGGATGCTCTCTAAATGTCTACCCAAAATGTATCTGGCACAATACCAGCATGGAGCAGGAGGATGCTCTGCTGAGAGAAGCACCTAAATGACCCGATTCCAGATTGGATGGGCTAGGGAAAGGGGAAGTGGAGGTGGGCAGGGAGGGGCATTCCCCCACCAGGGTCCAGACTCCCTGACCCTCAGCCTGGCCTTGCCTCTTGGGGCCACAACAGAGTTCAGCCAGTGTGGGATGAGGGTTCCTAATGCTGCTGAAACAGCCAGGGCAGGGACATCGTCCCAGGGGACACTCAGCATCTGGAGGTTGCTGTGAAGGAAAAGTAGGCAGCAGAGCCCGCCTGAGGCCACAGCAGAGACCGCCTGAGGCCACAGCAGCCCTGGAGGCGCCAAGAGATTCTCAATGAAAGTCCCGTCACTGTCTGGCTCAGATCTGCAGATGCTTCCCTTTCAGAAGGCAAAGGAGAATGAAGACACATTTGGAGAACTGAGACCTGCAAGGTGCTCATTTCCTGACAGAATCCAATTTTTAAAAATAGAAGGTTAAATGGGCACCCCAGGAGCAGAACAGAGTTATTTTTTTGGTAGAAAAATAGTCATTCACATACACCCAGGGACAGTCACACTGAAGTGGGATGGGCCGGGCCCAGCTCCTGTGTACCCTGAAGTGCTCCAGCCTGGACACAGTGGCAGGAGCAGCAACAGGAAGGCTTCTGTCCCCAGGGGAATAGGGGTCTGGCTTCCTAGCTGGGCATCGCACCTGCCCTTGACATCTGGGTTTCCACAGCCAAACTCTGGGGGTCTTTAAGCTCCAGCCATGAATGGAGTAATGGTGGCCTTCTGCCTCTCTGGGGCTGCCAGGCAGGAGCCAAGTAGACTCTGGGCAAGGAGCCCTGTCAGAATGGGTTATCACCACTAGCTCTAGCTGGGCCCACTGCCACGTCCTCCTCTTTCCTGCTGACCCACAGGCTGGGGACTGGCTGTCCCCTAACCATGGGGCTCTCCCTAATCTGTGCCAGATGCTATGTGGGCAGTGGTTCACATCCTTGTCGTCAGAGTCCAAAATCAGTACGGAGAAAAGAGACACAGTGACGCAGTGGCTGGCCCCTGGCGGGGCCTCTTAGTCCAGGCCAGCCTGCCAGTGACCTCAGGAGAATGGCGATGAGGTCAAGCAGACACAGGCAGGACCCCAGCCAGGGCCTTACAAAACATGCTGGACCTTCCCAGGCCTACACCCTCCTCACCCGCCCACAGAACACCCACGCAGGTGTTCCCTCTCTGATGTGCCGCAGCCACTGGGCCCAGATCACAGGGATACGCTGAGCTCACAGACGTAACAGAAATGAGTAAACACAGTCTAGGATCAAGGGCCCAGGAATCTGCAAGCCACAGGCGACCCTGGAGGTCATCCAACCTAAGTGGCTAATTTCACAGAAGGGGAGGCTGAGGCCCAGTGGAACGTGATGTGCCCTGGGGTATGCCACGGGGAATCTAGGTCCTTTCTGTCACTTCCCAGCCTGAAAGGCTCAGCCAGCAGCCAGTGGCTCCTGAGCATCTTGACAGCTTGTCCAGTGCCCTGCACTGCAGGAACAGAGGCCAGGTATTCCAAAGTAAGGTGGGAGCTTGGCTTAGGAAGCAGACACACGTCCTTCCTGTGTGACTGGAGCCTGCCACCTGCCCTCTCCAACCTCAGTTTCCTCATCTGTAAAGTGAGGCACTAACAGCAGCTACTGGACGGGCCACTATGTGATGACCATATTAAAAAACAAACATATGGGAAGCACCTGCCACATTTCAAATACTCAGTAAGTGGTGATGACTGCAGCAGTGACAATGAAAACCCAGTGTGGGTACTGGGGCATCGCAGCCCTCAAGGCAGGCAGAGTTTCACAGGAGCAGCCAGGTGGGGACCCTGCGGGGAATCCAGGACAGAGGGAGCCCCAGTGCTAGCTAACAGGAGAACGGCCTACTCACCTGTTCATACTGAATCCTGGCGGCAAGCTGAGAAGGGGGTTCATAGTCCCATTTCCAGATAGGGACTGCTGCTTGGAGGGGCAGAGCCTGGACTCATGAATGCTTCTGTTTTAGCTGGCTCAGGCTGGGTTTGAACCTGCCACCCTCTGTATATGTGGCTGGTGCCTTAACCACCATGCTACAGGCTCTGAGCCAATGCTTCTGTTTTAAAGCAAGGTGGTGGCTCGACAACTAAAAGGCTGCTTATTTGCAAAGCAACCCCCTCTTCAAAATTATCTGACCCTTCAAACAAAATGCTCCTTTAGCTCCTATATGTGGTATAAGTAAAATATGGGTTCAAGAGAAAGTATCTTACTTAATTCTCACTCCCTGTGACACAGATACTACAGGTAAGAAACTGAGGCACATAAATGCTAAGGAACTTGCTTGAGACCACAGAGAAACGATGGGGCAGAGCTGGGACTGGAAGCCCAGGCTCTCACCCACCACAGCTGATACCTCCCACTTTTTTTTTTTTTTTTTTTTTTGAGATGAGGTCTTGCTATGCTGCCCGGGCTGGCTTTGCACTCCTGGGTCCAAGCCATCCTCCAGCCTCAGCCTCCCAAGTAGCTGGAACTACAGACATGTACTCTCACTTTTTAGGTGATAGGAAAAGCTCTGTGACAGGTAAGAGGTGGCACCTGCCCTGGCAGGGGCACCAGCCTCTACTCCTTCCCCTCAAGAAGTGTCTTTGAGCAAGCCTGTCACCTGTCCAAACATTAGGCTCCTCCTCTACAAGCTGGGCAGCAACTGCCTGTGCCCAGGGCACAGGAGATCAGCCAGCACACTGCAGCGGGACAGGCACGGGCACTGCTTTGCCAATCCTTATCTCTGTGTGTCGTTGGCATGCCGGGGGCACAGTCACAGCTCCATTTTATAAACTTCAAGAGTGACTTGTGCCCACTCACCTCCCCACTGGTCAAGGGCTTCCTCCCAGAGGCAGCATCTGTCCTAGAATCCCTACCAGCTGCCCTCAACTTTCACAGGGTGACCCCTGCCCACCAAGGCTGAGATCAGAAACTGAGAATCAGCTCTCACTATGGACAGCAATGCCATGGCTGAGCCTCCCACAGCCAGTGTTCCTCACTTTGTTTCCACGCAATACAAGTCTGTGAAGTGTTATCATTCCAACACAGCTACAATGGTGTGGTCATGTTTCCTTTCTTTTTCTTAACAAAAATGGAACTTTATATACATTATTCACTTAGTATATATAACATCCATGTCACATAAACTGACGTCAACGTTGAGCAGAGCTAACTCACTACTTCTCAGCTGTGTACAGTCTGCAGTCTGTACGAGCCTGATGTATCCATCCCACCCCTGCAGACAGCACCTTGCGCAGGCACACGTGCAAAATCACAAATGCTAGTGTCGTGTGGTCCACCACCCCAGACTCCCATGTAGTTACCAAGACGTTGTCATCATTTCATTGAATGACCTCAAAATAACATCATAAATTTAAATACAGAAAACATAAAACTATTCAGACGTTCTTTTATCTGTTTAAAAAATTACTTTTTCTTCTTCTTCTTTTTTTTTTTTTTAGAGACAGGATCTTGCTATGTTGCCCAGCCTAGAGTGCAGTGGCTATTCAGAGGCACAATCCCACTACTGATCAGCATGGGAGTTTTGACCTGCTCCATTTCTAACCTGGGCTGGTTTACCCCTCCTTAGGCAACCTAGTCCCCCTCCCCAGAGGTCAACATATTGATGCCAAACTTACAGCAGACACCCAATTGGCATAGAACACGATAGCCCAGAACTCCTGACTCCAGCGATCCTCCTGTATCAGCCTCCCTAATAGCTTGTCTCAGCCTCCCTAATAGCTGGGACTACAGGTGTGGGCCACCGCATCCAGCTGCTTTTTTTAAATGTTTAAGAGTTCCACACCATAGCAGGGCATTGTGGCGGGCACCTGTAGTCCCAGCTACTCGGGAGGCTAAGGCAAGAGGATCGCTTGAGCCCAAGAGTTTGAGTTTGCTGTGAGCTATGATGCCATAGCACTCTACCGAGGGTGACATAATGAGACTCTGTCTCAAAAAAAGAAGAGTTCTATACCAAATTTGATTTGGGGGATAAATGCTCTGAGGTTATATAGAGTTCAAAACCCCTGGCTTGGGGACCTACCAGGGGTCTCTGGCCTCCAGTGACGTGCACTCACAAAACACAAGTCTGATATGAGGAGGGCAGGGGCAGTGGAGAGTGTGACAGGTGGGTGCCCCCAGGACTGGACTGAACAACAGTCAGGGAAGGGGCGGCTATGTCTCAAAATCCTCTGTGCAAAATCCAAAGGAAAGATCTGGAAGGATCTGCCATTGTCACCCTGGGGAAGTGACTGGGTGGGGCTGATGACAGAGGACTTAGACTTTTCACTCGATATAGTCATGTTCTGGTGGGAACATTTACATAAGGAAGCCATCTGTTTCTCATGAAATGTAAAAAGTCGGAAGTTCAGAGAGAAAACAGAGCTGGGATGAGGACAGCGTGCTCCTCTCACCTTCCCTCACCTCTGAAGACAGTGTGCTTCACCTCCTCACTGTCAATGGCACCACGGATGACATCACACGACAAACACCCTTGTCCAAGGTCCAGGCTGAGTTAGGAAAGCTCAAACAAAACGGCCCTGCCCCTGCAAAATCCTCCAGTGCCCCTCTGGCAGGTGCCATGCCCTGTGCTGGGGGTGGGATGAGGCCCGTGTTGTTGTTGTTGTTATAATTATTACTGCTACTCTCAGGCACCTGAGTCCTGTCTCCCTAGGACAGATGGTGGCAGGGCAGCCAAACACAGAGGAGGAGACCCTAGGGTCCCAGGATAAGTTGGACTTCAAAGTTTGCCTGGTGCTGGACTCTTGCTGCTCCAAGACTTCCTGGGAGCCACCTGTGTTTAAAGAGGGTCCCCAAGGCTGCTGGGGCACACGGAGGATTGACAGGTGCCACTGGAAGGGCTGTGGCCCTGGCTCAGCAGCACCAGGGAGATTGGGCGGTCGTGGGTGGGAATTGCTTTATGAGGCTGCCTTGGGCCAGCCAGGCTTCCTTCCTTCCGCCGGCTCCAAAAAGGCCAGGCTGGACCTGGGCTGGGCCCAGCAGATGTGCTTTAGTGGCCAGGACAGGATGCAGTAAATGCCCACCCCCTTTTCACATGCAGATGCCTCTGGGCTATGGGCTGGGGCCCTAGGCTGGCCTCTGTAGCCCCTGCTGTGCTGAGCCCAACTTCTGAATGGCTCCCCTTGGGGAGCCCAATCTGCCCAAGAATGGGCTTCAATAAAGGGGTTGTTGGGGGGGACTCAGCTGGTCACAGATGTCTCGAGCCTGTGGCCACGCCCACCCACAAGTCCTAGAGCAAAAAGTGCCCCCCTTCCAGCCAGCACCATCACTACAACTGGGGTGGGGGAGAGGGCAGCACCAGCCTGGGCCTCCGTCCCTCCACCTGGGACGCTCTTAGCCCAGGGTCTTCTGATCCCAGCCACTCAGCTCACCAAGAGGACTGCATGGCCAGGGCCACTCCCCCATCCCATCCTGGGCTGCCCATCTCTCGGGCACAGGGCTCCTCTTCTGCAGAGTCCAGCAGCAGGACAGAGGCTGCCATCTTCCTGCGCCCTGTCACAAAGCAGCCACACCCAGGAGGGTGTTCTTAGCATCATGAGGGTGTGAAAGAATGAACATGCAAGTGCACTTTTAATGGGGGCTCAGCTACTTTTTCTCCTTCTGCCAGTTCCTGAATCCCTCTAAGCCTTGATCCTTGCCTGGAAATGGGCACTCCGACCTTAGGGCTGCCATGAAGCGAGGTGGGTGGTAGGTACCTGCCCCGCAGAGGGCAGGCCACCCTCAATGAATGGTGACTACTGTTACTGCAGCAGTGTTATTTTAACAAGTCCAGTTTATACTCTCCTGTGCTCTGTGTCTCTCAATAAAATCTGAGGACACCTGTCACCACACAAAATCCAGGGAGAAGAGTGGCCACAGCGAATCGCCCCTCCCAGGCTCACAGCACGGGGCATGGGGGCGGGGGGGGCTGCCATGCTGCCATGAGGCCTGTGCTCCCTCGGGACCCTAAGCCCCATCATACTCTGGTCTCACCCCAGGAGCTTCCTTTGAGCCCCCCTCCCCAGGACTTCAAAGGAAACTGTGCATATCAAGGTGGCCACACAGTGAAAGGTGGCAGCTGAAGAGGCACACAGTCCCCTGCACGCACAGAGCAATAACAGTGTCCCTATCTCTAGAAAATCTCCATGGAAAACTCCAAAAGCAGGAATATTTTATGGATGGGAAGTTTTCACTACCCCTTAGGCATCTGTCACAGCGCCTAGGGGCACATGGCAGAGAGCTGCAAGGTTTCCCTGCCCTGAGTGTGACGGGTCACCGGAGGAGGCTGGGTTTGAGTGAGGATGCTTTGTCCTTGAAGAACAACAGAAGAGCTGAAGAGAGCAAATGATGTTAGTAAGAACCGAAGGGCACCCCCCGTGTGGGCTGGGAGAGGTGCCACAAAGGTCACTTGAGAAGGGCCTGATGGACCAGGTGGAGGGTGGGATGGGTGTGGAGCATGGAAGCTCAGGGGGTTTCAGAAACCACGCCAAGAGTTCTATGGGTCCCAGGACAGCACAATGATAAACCTCCAAGGACCACAAGTATGCACCAGCACCAAAAACAACCCTGTAGGCCTCTCTCAGCTATGTAACCCACCCACTGTTGTGTATTTTAGCTTGTTATTATATTGTTGTTGTTGTATTTATACAATGTAGCTATTACCAGAGACACCAGCTGATGCAGTCTGAGTCCTTCCAGCATCTTTATGCAAACACCACAGTGTGAATAAGCACTTGCATTTCTGCCTTTCCACACCATGCAGCCTGTGTGTGCCTGCTGTCTCCACTAGCAGTAGACTGTGGAGAGGGGCGCTCCCTCCTTCTCATGCTGCTGGTACTCCCATTTATAGACAGTTGGCCTCCATACTCCCTAGTGATGGGGACCTGACCTGTTTCCAGTCTTTTGCTTATTGCAAAAGGCACTGTTGTGAATGACTGTGCACTTGTGTCATTTCTCATGTACGATTTAGAACAGATTCCCAGAAGTGGAACTGCTGTTAGATAACGTCAAATGTATCTTCAGCAAGCAACACAGAGCTGGGTCTGTTTCCAGACTCGCCAAGAGAACAAGTTTTCAAAGTTTTGGATTTTTGCCAATTTTCTCAAATTGATGACAAATGGTATCTTGGTATAGTTTTAATTTGCATTTCTCTTATCTAAGTAAGGCCAAGCATCTCTCAGGTTCCTCATCTTTCCTTTCATGTCCTTTGTCCATATTCCTATTGGGCTGCTGATTTGCTGTTGCTGATTCTAAATTTTGAGCAATGATGTAAAGACCTTCTCTCAATCCAAGACTTGAAAGGAACTCCCCTCTGTTTTCATTTGTACTCATATGTTTTCACTTTTTACATTTACATTTCTTTTTTTTTTTTTTATTGTTGGGGATTCATTGAGGGTACAATAAGCCAGGTTACACTGATTGCAATTGTTAGGTAAAGTCCCTCTTGCAATCATGTCTTGCCCCCATAAAGTGTGACACACACCAAGGCCCCACCCCCTTCCCTCCGTCCCTTTTTCTGCTTCCCCCCCATAACCTTAATTGTCATTAATTGTCCTCATATCAAAATTGAGTACATAGGATTCATGCTTCTCCATTCTTGTGATGCTTTACTAAGAATAATGTCTTCCACTATATATGTATACCATGGAATACTATTCAGCCATTAAAAAAAATGGAGACTTTACATCCTTCGTATTGACATTTAAATTTCTTTAAAACATAAACTGGATCACATGACATGCCTACCTAAAGTCTTCACTGACTTCCTACCACTCGGGATAAAGTCTGGACACCTCTCCGCAGCCCTCAAGTCCCTGCCTGGTGCATCCACTCCCCTCGACTCCTTCCTGGGGACACAGGGCCCTTCGGCTCCTTGCACGTGCCAAGAGTTCCCTCTTCACAGGCCCTGGAGGCCGCTGTTCCTTCTGCCATGAATGCACTTCCTCTGCCCAGATGGCACTCTCCTAGCCTCTGGTTTGGCACAATGGCTTCTCCTCAGAACTGGGCAGACCCCCTGTCCAGCACAGGCCTCCTCACCCCATCACATTCTCTCAGCACCCTTCTGCCTTCATACTGCTTATGCCAACCTGTGGTGACTTGGTCTACTCATCTGTCTGCAGGCTTACCCTCCATCTCCCCTCCAGACGTGAGCCTCAGGAGGCCCTGTCTGCCTCAAGTCACAGCACGGAGGTGCTGGCTTCCTGTGTCCCCAAATGAGCTCAGTGCCCTCTGCTCCATTCCCACAGGTGCCACCACATAATGCTGTCATCTGTAATGGAGCTAGTCTAAAGGTTTGGGGTTAATGGAGAATAAGGCAGAGTCCAGGAAGCCACTCAAACACCCAGGACTTGGCTGGGCATAGGGCTTACACCTGTAAAACCAGCACTCTGGGAGGCCAAGGCTGAAGGACTACTTGAGCTCAAGAGTTTGAGACCAGCCTAAGCAAGTACAAGATTCCATTTCTACTAAAAAAATAGAAAAATTTGGCTTGGCGCCTGTGGCTCAAGAAGCTAAGATGCCAGCCACATACACCTGAGCTGGCGGGTTCGAATCCAGCCCAAGCCCGCCAAACAATAATAACGGCTGCAATCAAAAAAATAGCCAGGCATTGTGGCCAGGTGCCTGTAGTCCCAGCTACTTGGGAGGAAGAGGCAGGAGAATCACTTGAGCCCAGGAGTTGGAGGTTGCTGTGAGCTGTGATGCCACAGCACTCTACCCAGGGCAAGAGCTTGAGGCTCTGTCTCAAAAAAAAAAAAAAAATAGAAAAATTAGCTCAAGTGGGTGGCACCTGTGGCTCAAAGGAGTAGGGCGCCGGCCCCATATACCGGGAGGTGGTGGGTTCAAACCCAGCCCCAGCCAAAAACTGCAAAAAAAAAAATTAGCTCGGTGTTGGGGTGGATGCCTGTAGTCTCAGCTACTTAGGAGGCTGAAGCAGGAGGATGGCTTGAACCCAGGAGCTTGAGGTTGCTGTGAGTTTGGCTGATACTCAAGTCAAGAGAGTGAGACTCAGTCTCAAAAAAAAAAAAAGCCAGACGTAGTTACTCACACTTATAATCCTAGCACTCTGGAAGGCTGAGATGGGAATATCCCTTGAGCTCAGGAGTTCAAGACCAGCCTGAGGGGCGGTGCCTGTGGCTCAAGGAGTAGGGCGCTGGCCCCATATACCAGAGGTGGTGGGTTCAAACCCGGCCCCAGCCAAAAAAAAATTCAAAAAAAAAAAAGACCAGCCTGAGCAAGAGTGAGACCCCCATCTCCACTAAAAATAGAAAAATTAGTCAGGTATGGTGGCAGGTGCCTATAGTCCCAGCTACTCAGGAGGCTGAGGCAGGAGAATTGCTTGAACCCAGGAGTGTGAGGATACGGTGAGCTAGGCTGATGCCACAGCACTCTAGCCCAGGTGACAGAGGGAGATTTTGTCTCTAAAAACAAACAAGAAACAAAAACAGGCTTGGTACCTGTAGCTCAGTGGTTAGGGCACCAGCCACATACACCAGGGCTGGCGGGTTTGAACCCAGCCCGGGCCTGCTAAACAACAATGACAACTATAACAACAACAAAATAGCTGAGCATTGTGGTGGGCGCCTGTAGTCCCAGCTACTTGGGAGGCTAAGGCAAGAGAATAGCTTAAGCCCAAGAGTTTGAGGTTGCTGTTAGCTGTGAAGCCAAAGCACTTTACCGAGGGCAACATAGTGAGACTCTGTCTCAAAAAAAAAAAAGAAAGAAAGAAAAAAGAAACAAAAACAATGAGACTTAACATGGAGGCCAACCGCAGGACCGAGGGTCTCCCAGGTCTGGGCCGTGTGTGCTCCTGAAGGCAGGACTCCCTTTTCCCAGTTTCCAGACCCCCAAACACATACTGCTTTGCTTCGCAGGACAGTTCCCACACATACAGACCACAGACTGGTAGGGTGGAGTCTCTAAAGAAGCAACAAGAGGCTCACTTAACTGCCATCTACAGGTAGGTAAACAGAGCCAGGAAGGTGAGGCCATCAAGCCACAGTCTCCCAGCTAGTGACTCTGGGAGGCCAAGCCCTGGGCAATTAGCCCTTCCCAACTGCCTATCAACATCATGCAGTCCTGACCAGTGATGCCCAAGTGAGGCCTTATACAAAGTCCGGGTCCAGTTATGGTCCTGGAAGTATCTTCCATGGGCAAGGCTTCTGGGCCAGACCTGCTCCCTCCATTATCTAAACCAATGCAGTCCCCTAAAATTATAATGTAAGCCTCACATGTAATTTAAAGTTTTCTAGTAAGCTAGAAAGTAAAAGAAGTAAAAGAAAAGAAAAAGATGGAATCCATTTAATATTTTATTGAAACGAATGCAGTATATTACAAGTATTATAATTTTCATATAAAATAATTGTAATAAGCTATTTACACTTTCTCACTAAATCTTGTTAATCCGGTGTGTACATTTAGAGCCTATGTAAATTCAGGCCAGCCACACCGCAAGCTCTTGGCAGCTACACGGACCAAGAGGCTGCCCTGCGGCCAGCTGGTAGGGGAAAGGCCGCGTCTCTAAGCACCCGGGGCTGACACCAGGCTAGGACAGCCACTCAGCGCAGGTATGGGGCGGGGCAGGGGCGGGGCCAGGACGGGAGCCCCGCCCCCGGCACCAGACAGAGACCCGGAGCCCAGCGCCCACAGCCCCAACCGGCGATCCACTCACCTCGCCACTGCTTCCACGGAGCCGGCGATCGGCGTGCCACCCCCTGGGCCGAAGTCGCACAGCACGCCCGAGATGTCGAGCAGCACCCCGCGCAAGCCAGCCAGACACTCGCCCCACGCGGCCATTGCACTCCTCGGTGTACCTCAGACTGCGCGTCCCAACCGGCGGCCGGTCCCGGGACCGCCCTGCCGCGCAGGGGCACCTGGGAAATGTAGTCCGGGGGCGCGGGCGCGGCCGGGCGCAAACCTGAAACTGCGGACACTGCCTCCGAGCTTCCGGGTCGCGCGCCTCCAAAGTGCTGTTCTTTTCCGGATCTTTCTTTTCTGGAGAACCGTGGACAAACAGCAGCAAAGGCAGAAAACAAGTCCCAAGGAAACAGTGAAAAGCAATTTGAGACAAGAAGGTACCTGTAAAAATGACAAAACCTAACGCGAACAGGCTGTGCCAGCGCTTCGTTGTGGCCTCATCCTCTGGCGGGGAGTGTCACAACCCTAAAAGCCAGTAGGACCCCCTGATGGACAGTCCCGCGCCTGTTAAGCGACACTAAGGAAATGAGTTCAAAGACGATGACTACAGTGTAAGCGATAATGCCAAAACAAGCTGGAAGAAATTAAAAGTTCAAGGACGAAGACCGTGAAAAATATTATAGCAAGGCTGCTGAAAAAAATACGTTATCCAGGGCAGCGCCTGTGGCTCAGTGGGGAGGGCGCCGGCCCCGTATACCGAGGGTGGAGGGTTCAAACTCGACCCCAGCTAAACTGCTACAAAAAAAATAGCCGGGCGTTGTGGCGGGCGCCTGTAGTCCCAGCTGCTCGGGAGGCTGAGGCAGGAGAATCGCCTAAGCCCAAGGGCTGGAAGCTGCTGTGAGCTGTGACGTCATGGCACCCTACCAAGGGCGACAAAGTGAGACTCTGTCTCCAAAAAAAAAATGACATAAAAAGCCCTCTGACCCTTTCAAGTAATTAAATTGAAAAAAATTTGTTATGATTGAGCTTTAAGGTTTCATAGGAGGAGAACTATATCATTTTGCCACTTCATTTCAGACTCTTCTGTTTTTTGTTTTTTTTTTTAAAGAAACATGGTCTTGTTCTGTCACCCCAGGCTGGAGTGCAGTGGCACAACCACATTGCTATGATGCCCACCCAAGCTGCTCTCAAACTCTGGTCGCAAGTGATCCTCTTACCTGGACCTCCCGAAAGGCTGGGACTACAAATTTGAGTCACCATGCCCCGGCCATTTCAGACTGCTGATTCACAGAAAGGATAAAAAATTCATCAGAATGTTAGAACTTGAACCCAGTTCAATGAATTGTGCATGTTTTATTGATAAACTTATGGGAGGAGCAGTTTACAGTTGTCTACAGAGAAGTGTAAAATGTAGTTCCTGCCCTTGGGGGCTCTACCATGTGGAGAGGGGGAGTATTATACTTTTATGGTATTCTTAGTTGCAGACTATAGAAATCATTCCAACTAGGGTTTTGCTTATATGGGGCATAAAGGTGCTTACAGATTCCTGGGCATTAAGGTGTCAAGCTCAAGTAACCGCACAGCCACAGCCAGAAGCCAGGCATCTACTGCTCCATTGGGACCACTGCCTCCATCACTTGGCTCCTAAGATGCCAGGTCCACTGGCACAGCTGCCCCAAAGAACCCAGCACATCCACCACTGTGTCCTCTGTAGATTCTCTCACCTGTGGCCACCACCTCTCTGTGGCTACTACCTCTCTTTCACTGTCTGGCTTAGTGGAGCCTAGTCCAACCTGCAAAGGGGTCTGGGAAGTGCAGTTTCTTTGAAGTCTTTTTTTTTTTTTTTTTTGAGACAGAGTCTCAATTTATGGCCCTCAATAGAGTGCCATGGCATCACACAGCTCACAGCAACCTCCAACTCCTGGGCTTAAGCGATTGTCTTGCCTCAGCCTCCCCAGTAGCTGGGACTACAGGCGCCTGCCACAACGCCCGGCTATTTTTTTTGGTTGCAGTTCAGCCGGGCCGGGTTTGAACCCGCCACCCTCGGTATATGGGACCGGTGCCTAACCAACTGAGCCACAGGCGCCGCCCCTAGGAAGTGCAGTTTCTAGCCTTCCAGACTGGTACAGGAGCTGAGTGAGTCAGTCTGGAAAATCTACCACAAACATGAGCCACACATATTTGGAGCCTATGTTCTGCACAGCGAGCTCTAGGTGTGAAAGAAAAGGATAGTCCAAGGTGTGATCTTTGCCTTCAAGGGTCAAGACTGGGCAGAAAACAAGGGAACATCTTCAGGATTGCTGACTTAGTAGTGTATGCTGATTGCCAATGAGCAACACAGATGTAGCCAGGAGAATGTACTCCGTGGGCTATGGAGGGCAGAAGTGGCTTCTGGGCAGGGGACAATCTGAAATGGACATTGGAGAATGGTTGGGCTTTGGCTTCATGCCAAGGAGATGGAGAAGGTCACTTCTGCCAGTGGTGTGAGCCTACGTGTAATTCTCTTTTTCAATTAGTTGTGTGTGCCCTTGGACAAATTATTTTCCATCTCTAGATTATAGGAGACAGGATAATGCCCCCTTGAGATGGCCACATCCTGATCTCCAATTGCAGGCTCAGTGCCTTGTAGTTCAGCAGCTAGGGCGTCAGCCATATACACCTGAGCTGGCGGGTGCGAATCTGGGCTGGGCCTGCTAAAATAACAATGGTAGCTGCAACAAAAAATGGCCAGGCATTGTGGCAGGCGCCTGTAGTCCCAGCTGCTTGGGAAGCTGAGGCAAGAGAATGGCTTGAGCCCAGGAGTTGGAGGTTGCCGTGAGCTGTGACGCCACAGCACTCTACCCAGGGAGACATAGTGAAACTCTGTCTCAAACAAACAAAAACAACTTATATTGCAAAAGGGATTTTGCAGATGTAAGTAAGCCTAAAATCTTGTGAAGAGATTATTTTGGGTGAGCCAAGTGGGCACATGTAATCACACAAGTCCTCATAAGAGAAGAGGGGGGGCAGGCGAGGTAGCTTATACCTGTAATCCCAGCACTCTGGGAAGCTGAGACAAGTGGATTGCTTGAGCTCACGAGATTGAGACCAGCCTGAGCCAGAGTGAGACTTTGTCTCTGAAAAATAGCTGGGCGTTGTGGCAGGCACCTGTAGTCCCAGCTACTAGGAAGGCTCAGGCAAGACAATAGGTTGAGCCTAAGAGTTTGAGGTTGCTGAGAGCTCTGATGCCATAGCACTCCATTGGGAGCAAGAAAGTGAGATTCTATCTCAAAAAAAGAGAGAGAGAGAGGAAGAAGGAGGCAGGAAAGCCAGAGTCAGAGAAGGAGATGTAAGAAAGAAGCAGAAGTCAGGGAAAGGAAATGTGAAAATTCTACACTATTGTTCTTGAATATGAAGGTGCCACGAGCCAGGAAATGCAGGCGGCCTTTAGCAGGGGGAAGAGGCAAAGAAAGGGATTCTCCCCTGGTGCCTTCAAGACTGCAGTCCTGCTGACACCCGGATTTTAGGACTTCTTACCTCAAGAACTGTAAGATAATAAATCTGAGGGCCAGGCGCGGTGGCTCATGCCTGTAATCCTAGCACTCTGGGAGGCTGAGGCAGGTGGATTTTCTGAGCTCACAGGTTCGAGACCAGCCTGACCAAGAGTGAGACCCTGCCTGTAGTCCCAGCTACTTGAGAGGCTGAGGCAAGAGAATCTCTTGAGCCCAAGAGTTTGAAGTTGCTGTGAACTATGATGCCACAGCACTCTACTGGTGGCAAGAAAGTGAGACTCTGTCTCAAAAAAAAAAATAATAATAAATATATTGTTTTAAGCCACTGTATTCGTAGTAATTTGTTATAGCAGTGACAGGAAATGAATATATGAACCCAGGCCTCTCACCTGAAAAATGGCAGGTGGGTCCAAGGTGGCAAGTCTCTGAGTGTGGGCCACTGATGAGCTGAGATCTGATAGAAAAATCCAAGACCTTTCTTTGGATGTAACAGGTGAAGGACGTTGTCAAAGTGAGGGTTGCATTTGGCTGCATGTAACAGAAACCAGCAATAGCTGCTTAATGACATAGGGTTATTTTACCTGAAATATCAAAAAGCCAAGAGGAAGGCAACCCTGGACAGGGACAAGAGCCAGCAAGGATAGGCTGCTTCTGTCTTTCTGCTCTGCCACCCTCAGCATGTGGCTTTCACCCTCCCTCCTCTCAAGATGCCAGCTGCACACCCAGGTGTCATGGCTGCATTTCAGGCAGATAGGAGGGAATGGAAAAAAGCCGTGTAACAACGGAGTCTTGCCTTTTATACCAGAGAAACAAAAGCCTCCCTGGGATCCTGATCCAATGGACTCTTTCTTTCTTTCTTTTTTTTGAGATAGAGTCTCACTCAGTCGCCCTGGTGTTGAGTGCCATGATGTCATAGCTCACAACAACCCCAAACTCTTGGGCTCAAGTGATTCTTTTGCCTCAGCTTCCCAAGTAGCTGGGACTACAGGCACCTGCCACAACACTCAGCTAGTTTTTAGAGGCAGGGTCTCCCTCTTGCTCAGGCTGGTCTCAAACTCCTGAGCTTGGGCAATCTACCTGCCTCGGCCTCCCGCAGTGCTAGATTACAGGTGTAAGCCACTGTATCTGGCCCCCAATGGACTCTTATTTGCATATTTTAGGCAGAGCTGGTCAGGTAGCACATCAGCCCCACAGTGTGCAAAGATGTGTGCTTCATCACCTGTGCTTTGGGCCCATTATGTTTCCAAAAACAACTCTTAAAATTCATGGCTGAATTTCAGCTCCAACTATCAATCCATCTATCTCTATTGCTGTGTAGACACATGTATAATCCTTCCAGGTTTACTTATATTAGTTGGGACTCTTTGGTTACCAGTGAAACAAAATATCAAATGGCTTAACTTTTAAAGTAATTTATTGGCTCACACAATCAGATAGTGTAGCAATTGATAACTTCAGGCAGGGCTGATTATCAGCTTCAGGGTTCATGGAGTCACAGATAAACAACCGGTGAAGAATCTTTTCCTCAACTTGACCTGACAGTTTCAGAAAGAAATCTGATTGGCTCTTATGTTAGTGCCCCCCCCCCGCCCATGTCTGTGTTCAGAGGGAAGCGATACTGTGATGGCCAAGCCTAATTCATGTGCCTATACTAGGGCTGAGGGAGAGGCATTTGTATATAGTCCCACTGTGGGCACATGGGACGGGAGAGGAGAACCCTCCCAGCAAAAAGCCAGGCACCACTATAAGAGGGAGAAGGGAGCAAAAGTAGCAGGGACCTTTATTCTTAGGATCAAAGTCTGTCTGCATTGGGAAGTGTCTTCTGTCTTACTGAGACAGGCTGTCATGAAAAAACAAAGTGGAGAGCCATTCATCTAGAAGTGCTTCTCAAGCTTCAGTGTGTGTTAGAATCTCCTGGAAGGCTTCTCATAACACACTTGGATTCAGGAGTTCTGGGATGGCTCTGAGAATCTAGGACGTGGCCATGAGTTGACATTGACTGTTGGCTGGAGCCCCACACATGGCCCCTATGTGTGTCTTGAGTATCTCACAGCATGACAGCCAGCGTTGAAGATGAACTGTCGGGCGGCGCCTGTGGCCCAGTGGGTAGGGCACCGGCCCCATATACTGAGGGTAGCAGGTTCAAACCCGGCCCCGGCCAAACTGCAACAAAAAAAATAGCCAGGCAAGGTGGCGGGTGCCTGTAGTCCCAGCTACTCAGGAGGCTGAGGCAAGAGAATTTCCTAAGCCCAGGAGTTGGAGGTTGCTGCGAGCAGTGTGATGCCATGGCACTCTACTGAGGGTGAAAAAGTGACACTCTGTCTCTACAAAAAGAAAAAGATGAAATGTCTCAGGAGTGAGCATTGAGAGAACAAGGCAGAGGCCCCGGACTTTTCGTGACCAAGCCTTGGAAGTTAGAGTCTGTTTAGCCATGTTCTATGAGTTACCCCAGGCCAGACTTGGCTGAGTATAAGCGTGGACTACACCCAGGCATGAATACCTAGCAGTGTGGTTTATCAGGGGTGGTCATCTTCAGAAACTAGATACCACTACACATTTCTGCCAGGTCAGAAGTGCCACCTGAGTTAAATTCATGGTTCTATTCTTGCATTTTTCTTTTGCAAAGAACATAGTGCCCAGGATAGATGACCTATTTGAAAGCATAAGCATGGCACTTCCCCTGAGTCAGATCCATTATGAACCCATTTCCACGTGTAAACATTTCCTGAGCCTATTTTTATCTTCAGCCTATACCACCTTTTAAGGTGTGGGTTTCTAATCCCTCTTAATCATACTGTAGAGCTTTGGGTTTATGTTACTGGACCAAAATTTATTTCCTTCAGCTCTTCAACCTACTAAATGCCAAGGTGCTAATGGCACAAAGACAGATAGATCTACGTGGACCCAGCTGTTTGAGGGCCATGCAGTCTATACGTGGGTCAATATGAAAGTTTTGAGATACACAAAAATCAAGAAACATAAAATCTATGAGGACAGAACAAATGAAGCCCTCCCAGCAACACCAATAAACCAAACAAGTTGAAACTTGCAGGAATGAATCAGAAGGGACACCGTCGTCTGTGTTTCCTGTAAGTGAAATAATGGACCATAACACAGTCTGTCTCAAAACTTTCGTAGTGACCTATGTATCCCATGCAGTGTGATAAAGGCTTTGCCTGTCAGGATTTTGTGACTCTGGCTAATTCAAGTCCAAAATGTGAGGGATTGGGAGAGAGAAGTTTGGAAGGATGTGGGCAGTTTATTAATATGGAAGCAAATAAAAGGCTGAACAACCAGACTTGGGGAAGTAGCAGAACCATCAGTTTGGGGCTTGGAAAGTAACAGATGATTCATTTGGGCACAACTGCTACAGTGAAGCATCCCCAGCCCACTGTCACTCTGCTTCAAACTCCTAAGGGAGAGAGACAACTCCAACGCCCTGGCCAGGGGAGGGCGGACCCCCTGACTGGCAGTCCCATGACTACCACATGCAAGGGTGGGGTCCAGGGCTTGAAGACATAATCAAACTACTGACACCATCAGCCTGGTGCAATGGCTCACGCCTATACTCCTAGCACTCTGGAGGGCTGAGGTGAGAGGATTGCTTGAGCTCAGGAGTTTGAGACAGGCAAGAGCAAGACCTCCTCTCTACTAAAATCGAAAAACTAGCCAGGCGTTGTGGCAGGCACCTGTAATCCCAGCTACTCGGGAGCCTGAGGCAAGAGAATTGCTTGAACCCACGAATTTGAGGTTACTGTGAGCTATGATCCCTCAGCACTTTACCCAGGGCAATGGAGTGAGACTGTCTCAAAAAAAGAAAGAAAACAAAAGGCCTACTGATACCAGAAAAGGGGGAGCGAATCCCAGAAGACAAACCAAGAGACTGTGATGGAAGAATGCCTTGGAAAGACTGTGGAAGGCACACTCAAGCCAGCATGGGGTAAGGCAGGGAGGCCGCACCTGAACAGGAGACCTGAAGATGTGAAGGACCTTCCTGGCTAGGGACAGGTGAAGACAGGAGTGAGGCCACCAGGGCTCTTCTATTGCGAGGACTGGCACCCCTCTCGGTGGCTCACATTGAAGTGGGATGTGTGTTTCTAGGGATGCGGGGACTCCCAGGGAACCCTGAGGAAGCAGAACAACCAGTGTCAGGAAGAAGCTCCTGAGGCAGCGGCCGGTGGTCTCCGTCCGCTGGTGTCTCTCACAGCTTCTGCTCTGCTCACCTCTTCTCTTCAACTCCCCGCCCCACCCAGAGGAGTCTCTACCTCTTCATAACTTCTACGCTCATGTGACACTCTAGTGGCGACTCTCTATTTTCCTTGCCCATTAAGCTCAAGCCCCCATCAGTGGCAGGGAGCATCCCCTGAGGGCCTCTCCTGGGAGAGGGATCTGGCGGGTGCAGCTCACCTTGTTGAGCTGACTGCACTATTCTGGCTCTTAGGTAGGTCAGGAATAGGCCATCGCTTGAGTTGAGTGTCTCTGACCCGGACACTGCCTGCTCACTGAGGAAGAGCCTCTGAGAAGGCAGCAGGCACAGGCAGGAGACCCACACAGTCCAGGGACCAGAGCTGCACATGGAGTCGGATCAGATCTTGAAGGAGCCTGCATTCCACGCCAAGGCATTTAGTCTTCATCTCACGAACCACAGAAGCCCTCAAAATGCCAGGAACAGTGAATTGGATGAGATCACTTGGCATGGTTTCAGCCAAGGTTGAAAATTTGTGATCCACAGCCCTTCCCTGATGGCCTGTTTTCTGACATCTTGAATTGGTTGTCAATATTTAAAACTTTGCAGATGTCACGTAAAAATAATCCAGATTTCTGTCAAGATTAGGCAATGCAGATGAGCATTCCTACAAAGTCACAAACCATCAAGTAGAGTAGCCACGTCCCCTTGAGTACTCCAGTCTGCCAGGATCCTCATCCAGTCGGCTTTGTACCTGTAAGCCATGGCCTGGCCCTCCCAGGGCTGGAGTTTGCACACCCAAGTGAGCCAAACAGATTGCAGAGGCAGCATGAAGCCGCAGGCAGGGGGACCTGGAGAAGAGGATGAAGTGGGGAAATTTGGGTACTGATTCAGGAAACAGAGGGCTGTGACAGAAAAACCACCTAAAAACGGGGATCATTCTGGTCTCCACTCCACACAGGAGCAGGTGGTTTGTGCTTGCAAACTTCTACTCTGCTGCCTTGTCTTTTTTCTGCAAATACCTCTTTGGTACAGTCAGAGCCTCTTTGGGCTCACTGTCAGAAAGGGCCCAGACTGCTGTGTGTCTCTGCTCTTTCTGGCCCACTTTACCAGGTCTCTCTTCATTTGACCTCAGCTTGTCACTTGACATTTTTTCCCCATTCTCTTTCTCCCAATTACATTTCTCTACTTTTCCAAATGTCCAGAGCAATTTGACTTGCCTGGCAATTCCCTAATTCCCTTCTGTTGGGCTCTCTTTGTAATATCTCTGTCTCTCTCTTTCTTTTGAGACAGGGTCTTGCTATATCGTCCAAGCTGGTAACTCCTGAACTCAAGCAATCCTGCCAACTCAGCCTCTTGCTATGTTGCTGAGGTTGTCCTGGGAATATCTTAAAACATTAGAAAAAATAGCCAGGCATTGTGGTGGGTGCCTGTAGTCCCAGCTACCAGGGAGGCTGATGCAAGAGAATGGCTTTGAGCCCAAGAGTTTGAGCTTGCTGAGAGCTATGATGCCACAGCACTCTACCAAGGGTGACAAAGTGAAACTCTGTCTCACAGAAACTCAAAACATAACAAAAACCAAAAACCACATTAGTAAATGCTGAATGTGAGAGCTTCCAAAACTGGATCCCCCAAGTCTAAGCGCTTCAGACAGCTCTCCGGCTTAGTTATTTTCTTGGAGATCTTGTTGAAATGTGTCCCAACTATGTGTGTTACTTTGGAGGAAAAGCCATATGATAAAAGTTTGCAATTGGATTTCATCCTGGGGCAGGAATTCAGTTTCTCGATAAGAACCTTACTGGACTAGGGTTCTGTAATCTCACTGTGTGGGTTCAAATCTCAGCTCTACCACTTCCAACCGCTGGGTTGTAGGCAAGTTCCTTAACCTAAGCTCATTTTCCCGTTTGTAAATTGGGGATAATGATAGTGCACGCTTTGTGAGGTTTGGGGAGGGTTAATGAAATAACATGTGCAAAAAAGCTTAGCCCAGTGCTTGGTCCAGAACAAATGCTCAAGAAAGAGCAGCTATTATTAGGCAGCACCTGTAGCTGAGTGGGTAGGGCGTTGGCCCTATACACCGAGAGTGGTGGGTTCAAACCCAGCCCCAGCCAAACTGCAACAAAAATATATCCGGGCATTGTGGCAGCTATAGTCCCAGCTATTCGGGAAGCTGAGGCAAGAGAATCGCTTAAGCCCAGGAGTTGGAGGTTGCTGTGAGCTGTGATGCCACAGCACTCTACCGAGGGCCATAAAGTGAGACTCTGTCTCTACAAAAAAATTCAAAAAGCAGCTATTATTGTTACTATTCATTATTATTACCAGGACCAATTAACATGTGTTCTACTTACCAATATAACCACTATTGTTTTATCACTATCTTTGATGTTTTCTCTGTAATTCCACAATAAAGAAGTTGGGTTTTGGATTTGCAAGATAATGTGTACTGGTATTTTAAAGCAAAGTATCTTAAGTAAACATTTTTATTTTGTTTGTATTTTGGGGACAAGTGGGAAGGCTATACTTTGAACTCAGCTTTCATGGATTGAAGTCTCAGAGGTGGGTTTTTGAAAGGAATCCTTGCTCTGCTTGGCGGCCAGAGTTCAAAGCTCTGGTGGGAAATGGGAAATGCTAGCCTTTAATTGTAAATGAACTCTCCAGCTACAAGGGTTGCAGAGGCAAGTAAACAAACAACCGATTCTGCTATCTGCAGTTTCCTTTTAAAACCTAGTCTCTCCCCTCCCATTTTACAGACGGACTTGAGTAGAAGATGCTGGTCTTGGAGAAACCTGGCTGAGGTCCACAAGGTGATCCCACAGTGGAGGTCTCCCTTTTTGGTCAGCAAGCTCTGCCTTATGAAGCTGTCTCTTTGGCATATAAAAAATCCTACCCTTGGGGGCTGGCTCAAACCTTGGGGTTTTACCTAGAGAATTTCAGTTGTATTTTATTTCAGGAACATAAGATGTTATCTAAGGTAACTTTAACGAGGCTCATAATATCACCCTCCTTCCTTCTGCATAAACTGCACATTCTTTCCATTGTTAACACTATTCATGGCACGGGTAGCGGCTCCTCATGGCTGTGCTGGAATCATAGACTACTTTGTTTACAGAATAGCTAGGGAAGCTGGGCACCATTGATTTGCATCAGTGCCTCCGGAATAGCCTTTGCCTTCTCCTTAAAGATACTATCTAAACTGTGAAATTCATTAAATAGCCCCAGAAATGGATAAGGTTATTTAACACAACATCCCTAATGGTGCAATATCTCAGCTGTCTGCACTGATAGTGAACATTGTCTTGGATAGTGTTATCAGCCCAGGACACCCGCTATGAATATTGATCCCAAGCTTGTTACAGGCATCACTTGCCATCAGGACAGGTCAGGGTTGGAACCCACCTAGCATCAAAGCAATTTAAAGACAGCACTCAGGCAGAATGTTAATGCCCACACTGAACACACACACACACACACACACACACCAAATCCATGTGCAGAGGGAAGCTGGCTTACTACATAAGGATATATGTATCACATAGGAACGTCTTGGGTATAAATACTCAAGTGAGGATGTTAAGGCATCAAGTTGAACCCCAAAAGGAGGCCTCACTGCCACCTGGTCTTTTAAAAAGCAGGTGGCCAGAAAAAAATTCCCCTAGGACTTTTCCTTCCACGCTCTCCCAAACTGAAGCATGTATGCTAATCTTTGGGTAGGAGGCTTCTCTTTAAGTTGGACAAGAGAGAGCATTTCTATTCCTCCACCGTGGATGGAGGACACAGCAGTGTGTCCTGTGTGCCACTGTTGCCTGAAGCCAAGTACTAATAGTGAGAGTTCACATAACCTTGCCATGCACAGAACACACAGATCAGAGCTACCAGAGAAATAGAGGGCAAGAAAAATTTAAAAATCCTTAAGAGCAGTTCTTAAAAATTGACAGGTTAGGGTGATGTCTGTGGCTCAGTGGGTAGGGCGCTGGCCCCATATACTGAGGATGGCAAGTTCAAACCCGGCCCCCACCAAACTGCAACAATAACAACAACAAAATAGCTGGGCATTGTGGTGGACACCTGTAGTCCCAGCTACTTGGGAAGCTGAGGCAAGAGAATTGCTTAAGCCCAAGAGTTGGAGGTTGCTGTGAGCTGTGACGCTACAGTACTCTGCTGGGGTGAGAGTCTGTCTCAAAACAAAACAAAACAAAAATTGACAGGTTAAAGCACATGGTCCGCATATGTTCTTGGCTTTCTCCCCAATTTGTTGCTTCTTCCTTTGCGGGGGCCTTTCCCATATTTAACATCGGCAGACCTCAAAGGAAAGATGACTCACATCATTTAAACAAAAACTTTTGAGATCTATAAAGTTCAATGAAAATATTCCAGGTTTGGGCTGCTTGTAACTGGCTGGGCCTTCCTTGTGGCTCTGGTTTGGGGCATGGAGTGTCCTCTAGAATGCCAGCCTGCCATCCTGTGAAAAGCATCTCAAGGCTTCTTTTTTTTTTTTTTTGTAGAGACAGAGTTTCACTTTATTGTCCTCGGTAGAGTGCCGTGGCCTCACACAGCTCACAGCAACCTCCAACTCCTGGGCTTAAGCGATTCTCTTGCCTCAGCCTCCCGAGTAGCTGGGACTACAGGCGCCCGCCACAACGCCCGGCTATTTCCTGGTTGCAGTTTGGCCGGGGTATATGGGGCCGGCACCCTACCGACTGAGCCACAGGCGCCACCCATCTCAAGGCTTCTTAACAGGAGGAGGTATTAAGAGGGACTGTGGGAGGCCATGTATTTCCATTCCGAGCTATCTTAAGGAAATCTATTCCTAACTACCCTGAAGAACCTAAGTACAAACAAATATAAACACGGGTAAAAAAAGGTAAAAGGGACTAGAACGAATAGAGTAAGGGGGGAGAAAGAAAAAGGAAGGTTAAAAAAAATCAAGTGAGAACTGGGTGAGAAAGTTGTCAAAACAGAAAACAAAGTACCCCATCCGTATTTCAGAAAGATCTGTGATTTGGGGTCTAGGTTCCTTCCTGGAGCCACCTTTTAGTTCCAGGACCATCTTTTCCTCGGTTTTCACACAGTATACATTCCCTTTGGAGGGAAGTGGTCCAGTGGACTTGGGCAGGGCACTTCCTTTTCTGAGCTTTAAAAGCACAATCCATCTTCACTTTAGGACTGGAGCTTGAATTTTGGCAGGGCTTTAAAGTCCACAGGGAATATGGTAGCTGCTGCTGGGAGGGGCAGAAAGGTTTGAATGAGAAAAGCTACAAGGAGCTGGCCTCCAAGGATGCCTCTTCAGTAACACATGGGATTAGCAGCCCCTTGCACGCTCGTGGGAAGGGTTCTGCTCCTCTCCCTTCTCCTTACCTGCTTAGACAATATTAATTGCCAAGGCATTGTTTGGCGACTCCATGGGGCTGGGAATAAAGGAACAGCAGACTAAAGAGGTGGTTGTGGGCTAGAAGTCTCGAAATTTGCTTAGTGTTCTCAGGCTGCAATGTGCTCTCCAAGTGAGGCAATGGTAGGATGGGTGTGGTTAGTGGAATCTTCCCCAAACTACTGATGTTTGCTATCCCAGGGGACTTGGCAGGGAAGATGGGAGCCATCAATTGTCTCTCTTCTATCACCTTAAATTCAAACCAGACAAGCATCTTTTAACCTTTTTCTTCTTCTAGGGGCTGGGAGAGGATGGGAGTCAGAGATGCAACCTGATTCCCAGAGACCCAATTTCTATTGCAAATTATGGAATTTCTGACTGTGAAGTGGCCTGACTTTAGGGCATCCAGGGTTGTGCTTGGGGTGACAGTAAACCAAGGTAACCACCTTGAGCCATCTCACGTGGCTCTGGATCCGCACTGATGTTTACAAGGCACAAGGGCACAGTCATCTCTCTAAAACCATTGCTGGCCTCTGACTCAGCTTGAAAGGAAAGACTCCAACACCGTGCGGGATTTTCTTCCTCTATTTCGGAGACAGTAGGATGTACTGAAAAAAAGCATTGGTCCAGTAGAAGATCTGGGTTGGAACCCAGACTTTGTCACCAACCAACAGTAACCTTGGACAAATCCCGTCTCCTCTTTGAACCTCAATTTCCCCATCTTTAAAATGGGAGCCGTGATCTGTGCTTCACCAGACGCCTCCCTCACAAGGATGCTCAGGGAATCAAGAGATCGCGCAAGCCCAAAGGCTTTGCATACTGTAAACGGTGAAAGTAAGAGGCTCGCTTTTTAATCCGAGGGAACCGTGTCTGAGGCTATTACTGTGATTCACTGGCGGGGCAGGAGATGTGCTGAGCATTGCCTTGAAGTATTGAGCCCCCAGTCTTGATTCATCCCCAAATCAAAGACGGAAACACCGGGGACAGAGCAAAAACTCAAGTTAGAGAGGGGCGTGTGTGTAAGGAGGTTCCTCGGGATGGAATCCGCCCCCGCGCACTCCTCGGTTCTGGGGACCGAGGCGAGAGGGGCGGACGGCACCATCCCCACGGGCACGCGCACCGGGCGCGCGGAGGCTCCCCCTAGCCTAGGTAAGCGCCCCCAGCGCGGCGCCGGGTAGTCCCCAGGCCAGTCCGGGCGCGCAAGTGCCAATCCGCGCGCAGTCCCCCGCGGCTCTCTCCCCGCCCCTTCCTCTGTCTCTCTTGGTCTAGCCAGCCTAGCTCTGGGCTCGGCCAAAGGCAAGCCGGACGGCCGTACCGGACCCTGCGCTGCCGGCCCCAGGCCCGCAGTAGCGGGCATGCTGGCATGGCAGGACGGCGGGGCCAAGGCAGCTCCGTCTCACCACAAGATCTCCTTCTCGGTACTGGACATCCTGGACCCGCAGAAATTCACCCGCGCTGCGCTCCCGGCCGTGCGCCTGGCTCCCCGGGAAGCCAAGAAAAGTTTGGCGGAGGTCGAAGTGGCGAAGGACGGCCGCTCCCGGGACATGGGTCGACAGCAGGAGACCCCTGGTAAGAACGCGAGGCGGCCTGTCTGGATGGAGGGCGGAGTGTGTGTGGGGGAAAAGCAAGGGCCCGGTGAGTGGCCCTTAACGGCGTCCTCCCCGAAGGCCCAACTGGACCAGGTACTAAGTGCAGCCCCTGTCTCGGAATTGGATTGAGGTGGAGAGGAGGCTCTGAGCATTCCGGGACAGGGATTTGCCACGGAAGCTCCTTCCCTGCTCACCTGCCTCTGCTCACCGGCGCATCTAACACCCAGCGCCCACTTTGCCGGACTCACTTATTTATCCGGCATTTAAGGCGCTTCCCGCGTGCCAGGACCTGGGCTGGAATAAAGGTGATGAAAAACTTCGGAACCTGCTAGGTAGACAACATGGTTACACCGCCCGCATTTTATGGATGAGAGCGCTGAAGCTGAGGCTTGTGCCCTGGTGTCGATGAGTAGCGAGGTCAGGTGCCTACTTCGAGCCACCCGGAGACACCCCCCGAGACGAGGCTGCCTCACACGCTCACTCCCCCCAGATCCAGCGCTTCATCGAGTTGGGGATCGAGGCGTGGGTGCGGTAATGGGAAACTTTTAGTACTTTCTCCTAGAAACCCTCTGGCTTACAAGCCTCGCGGATACCTGACGAAGGGTCCAGGAAAGTTGTCCTTAAAGGAAGGGTGAAAGCAGAACTTATGCTGCGTGGGCGCGAGGTTCCCTGGTGGGTCAGGAGTTCAGGTCCCCGGGGAGACTGGGCGTCGCACAGTCCCTTGCTCCCCTCTACAAGTTTGGCAGTGATTGCCTGGGGCCCGGGGCGCCTCTGGCGGCCGCGCTGGGACCCGGGCAGGCGGCCTAGTAATTGTGCTGATCTTCTCTCCGAGGGGCCGCGCTCCCCTCCCCCACCCTCGTGATCGATATTCTATTACTGGCGCCTGCATATCTCCTGCCCACAGCTTGCAGGTACCGACTTCAAACCCCCTTTCCCTGTCTGATCCTAATATTGTTCGATTAAAACTTACCTTTAATAGATGACATCTATCGATCCGGCCCCGCACAAATCTGAAACTCTATTAACACGGCGGGAGAGAGAAGATGGGAAAGGGGGAATTTCACTTTAAAGGGCGGGGGGCGGGGTAAGCGGAGGGCCTAATAACTTTTTTTTTTAATTGCTAGGAGCGTTAGACCAAAATAGACTTATGTAGGGACTGGGGAGGTACAACCCTAAACGCGCTTGACTTCTCCATGTCTTAATGTCAGATCGCTGCCCCCCATCTGGCTGCCCAACAAGGTCACTCTTCTTTCTTAATGAGGGGTGTCATTCATTCGCTCCACATATTCTGTTTGGACGCCTAATTGTTGGCAGATTCATAAACAGCTAGAGGACAAAGTACCCCTAAGCGGCTTGCGAAAATGTACTGTCCGGGGTGGGGAAGCGCAGTGTGGGGAGAGGAGCAGAACTGGAGGTTTGACTTGGGGAGACCCGCGAGCTCTGAGATTAGGGGACCCGGACAGCCCGGGTCGCTTCGGGCTTCTGGTCACGGTACCCTTCTCCCCTAGATGCTGCGGGCCGAGGCGCCGGTCCGGAGTTCCCGCTGGAGGGCTCCGAGGCCGAAGAGGAGGACGAGGACGCGGGACCGCCGCGGCGGCGGGAGAGGGCTGCGCGCTCTCCGGAGGCCCGGGCCGGGGCGTTGGTGGCTGGGGAGCGCGGCACGGACGGCGGGGACGGCCCCGCGGAATCCCCGGGCTCGCCCGGCTCCCCGCGACCCCGGCGCCGGCGCGCGGAGCCCAATTGCGCCAAGCCGCGGCGCGCGCGCACCGCCTTCACCTATGAGCAGCTGGTGGCCTTGGAGAACAAGTTCCGGGCCACGCGCTACCTGTCGGTGTGCGAGCGCCTGAACCTCGCGCTGTCGCTCAGCCTCACGGAAACGCAGGTCAAAATCTGGTTCCAGAACCGCAGGACCAAGTGGAAGAAGCAGAACCCGGGCGCCGAAGGCGCGGCGCAGGCGGGAGTGGGCGCGTCCCAGCCCGGGACGCCCAGGGCCGCAGCGGGCAGCCCTGGCGTTCTGCCCTTCCAGACTTTCCCCGCCTACTCGGCAGCCAACGTCCTCTTCCCAGCCACCACCTCCTTCCCGCTGACTGCCGCCTCCGCCGGGAGCCCCTTCGCACCCTTCCTCGGGCCCTCCTACTTGACCCCCTTCTACGCCCCGCACCTATGAACCGCAGCCCCTCCGGACCCCACCTCGCCGGGGTTCACCAGGGCTGGGCGTAATCGTGGGCCCGCTCCTCGAAGGAAGGCGCAGCTGCGCAAGGACCGCCCCCTCCTGGCGCGCGGGTGTCAGCGCGCCCGGGCTCTTCAGCTGCCCGGAGACGCCGCCAGAGGGCGGGGAGAAGCCGGCTGCGGACTCCGCGCGCACCCCCTTCTGCCGGCGCGCGCCCTAGGTCCACGCGGGCCACAAAGGGGTCAGGGACCTATTATCTTCAAAAGCGTCGGGATACGGAGACTGTCCTCAGATCTTTCTGGACCTTGCTCTTCACTTTTGACCAGGTTTAATTCAGTTCAAGGGCTCTTTTTTGAAGGTGTTGGGTGCCCTGCCCGTCAGCTGTGCGCAGTCAGGAGGCACCTGCAAAGGTTCTAACTCGGAGGGTATGGAGCTCTCCCTTTCATAGCCGACTGCGTCCCCTTCATACTTGATTATTGGCCCAAACCCGGGATTCCTTCCAAATACTCAATGAAGCTAGGAGAGCTTGGCCCATGTACAAACTGCCAGTGTGAAATGGACTGTTTTTAAAAATTCATTAGAACTCAACATTTCTAGATGGTTATTTAAGATTTAGATTGGAGAACGATACTCATTCCAAACAGACTCTCCGCAGGTTATTCCTGAGAGAGTGGGTACCTTATTTTTCTGAATAGGCCCCAGGTTTGTTTAGGAAAGGTAACCCAGCTTGGTAGCTAGACTTGGCTGCTAATGTAGACACAGGTCTTCTACACTGCAGGTTTTGAGAACAGCTTGGGTCAAACCTCACAGTGACCCCAAATGCATAAAAATAATAATGAAGGGAGTCATGGCTCAGCTAATATCATGGGGTCTATGCAAACGGCTGCCTATTTTGATTTGAGATATTTGATATTTTAAAACTTCAGTCTTGGCTAATCTATCTGCCCCCAGCAATTCCTGGGCTCTCAAATAGTGAGCCAGGTTGGGAGAGAGCTGGCCCCACCAACACACACTACATATGGACTTTTGGACTAATTTTTAAAAGCACAAACTCAGCATTTTTAGATCTTCATCTAGGATTCTGACTTGAAAGCAATTCTTGTTCTAAACAGACTGTCCTGGTATGGTGCTGTGAAAGTGATGCTTCTTCCTGGGTGTAAGGAGCTACCGTGGAAACCAAACCCCTGTTCCTAACAGATTCAACTGCAAGAACTTACCTGAACACACATTCTAACTGCTACTTTTATTATCTCCCTTAAAAAAATTTAGATCTTCCAAAAAATTTCCTTGCCAGTTTTGTTTGGAATGCTCTTCCTTTAGTTTTCTTTCTTTCTTTCTTTTTTTTTGGCTGGGGCTGGGTTTGAACCCGCCACTGAGCCACAGGCGCCGCCCTAGTTTTCTATATAATAGGATCTTGTAGCCTATGTCTTAGAAACCCAGGGGTCCCCAACTATGTCTTATATGTTTCATCCTCACTTTGGTAACTCGTGGCCAGCTGAGATCTGTATGAATACTATATTCCTGGTAGCCTATGCCGTTAACAATGAAATTTAATGAGCAATGGCTTCAAAGTAAAAGCGCACTGTTTGGTATTGGGAACACATTTGTTATTGTCATTTTGAAATATCTAGTTCTATTATCAGGAATGATGGAAGATACCCACCTTTTTCCTAAAGTAAGACTTCATAATTGAGTCATAAAATTTGAGAGTAAATATTTAATTATGTATTACTTACTAGTTAGACTCCTTCTTTCTATTCTAAAGAAAAATATTCTCCAAACAACACATTATAACCTTCTAAAAGACAACTGGTGCCAGATGAGATTAAGAAGGCAGTTACCGTAATAGAGAATTTGATTTTGTTCACTTTGCATGTTGGTAAACCCTTCTTCAGTAACTGCTTGTTGGTTTCCCAAAGGCACTATTCCAGGCAAGTCAAGTGCACAGGGCAAACTCTGTAACAAAGCTGAATTTCTGCAATAAAGGGCAAATATTTAATTCCAGTCCTCTCAGATGGCAGAATCAAGGACTTCAGTTAAAAAGAAAGCACAGGGAGGGAGGTGGGAGGCTCCCCTGTGGACTGGCATGGCCCTGTAATTCCTGACTCGTTTCCACAAACTGTCATGGACTAATGCTTGAGGCATGTGACTTGGAACTTCTGCTGCTTTAAAAGGCCCAGTGGCTTCCCAACCAAATCCTTAGACTCAATTTATTGGTGTGTTTGTCTAATAAATTCTTTTTGTAATAAATTTTCTTTGATTTCTTGCTTTATTACTCCTTGTTGTCTATTAGCAAAGGTTTTATTATTGGCAAAATAATAAAATTATTAGCAAAATTATTAGCAAAATAATTTTATCTTTATCAGAGTATGTATGTATGTCTCCTTCATAACCCACGCACCCATCAGCTATCACCCCCAAATAGAGCGTGTTTCTACCCTAACACTCCTTTCTTAGGCCATGCTTTCCAGACTCATGCTAGATTTACCCAGAGTGGCTACATTGGCAGGTGGTATATACAGACACAATTAGAGCCTTTTTCATAGCAAAAGAAAAGCAGCTTCATAATTTTAATTAGTGGCTACTAATTAAATCAACACCTACCTATCAGATTTCTGGAATATTAACTTCTTAGCCTTACTTTGCAACCTTTTTTTTTCTTTATGAGTTTTAAAAAAATATCCCAAAGGGAGCCTGATATTCATGGATAACCTTTCAGACTTGTGCCATCATTGGCCATAGGCTTCTTTCCTTTCCTTCCCTTCACCTTCCCCTCCCCGCTTCCCTTTCCACAGTCTCATTCTGTTGCCCTGGGCAGAGTGCCATAGCATCATCATCATAGCTCACAGCAACCTCAAACTCTTGAGATCGAGCGATCCTTTTGCCTTAGCCTCCTGAGTGGCTGGGACTATAGGTGCCTAACACAATACCTCATTTTTCTAATTATAGTAGAGACAGGGTTCTTGATCAGGCTGATCTTGAACTGCTGAGCTCAGGCAGTCCACCTGCCTGGGCCTCCCAGAGTGCTAGGATTACAGGTGTAAGCTACTAGGCCCAGCCTGTCCATAGATTTCTAATGTTAAAAGTGTCCATTTTAGGGCGGTGCCTGTGGCTCAGTCGATAAGGCGCTGGCCCCATATACCGAGGGTGGCGGGTTCAAACCTGGCCCCGGCCAAACTGCAACCAAAAAACAGCCGGGCGTTGTGGTGGGCGCCTGTAGTCCCAGCTACTTGGGAGGCTGAGGCAAGAGAATCGCTTAAGCCCAGGAGCTGGAGGTTGCTGTGAGCTGTGTGAGGCCATGGCACTCTACCGAGGGCCATAAAGTGAGACTCTGTCTCTACAAAAAAAAAAAAAAAAAAGTGTCCATTTTAGATTTCCACTTGAAACTGTGTAACTAGGAAGCCTTATTTAGGGAAGTGGAGAGCTTTTCTCACCCCCATTAATTTGTTATGGAGACACATTAATTTACATGTTTGTCTTTTTAGAAATAACTTTTATGAAGGGATTTAACCAGCTTTTAATATGAGTTGGGTGATATAGGAAATTCTTCAGTCATCGTTAAATACATTTCAAAGTAGAAATTCTCTTGTGTGTGTGTGTGGGGGGGTCAATTGAAGGGAAACATCTAAGACTTAAAAGGGATTCAGGGAAACAAAAACAGAGAAAGAGGAATAAGTGCTCTGGAGCCCAAGGAAGGCTCAGAGGGTGAGAGGACATGGAGACACTCCCTGGGTTCACTGTGGAGATCAGGAGTGTCGCTCAGAGGAAGGCACTCTCTCCACACCTAGTCCTTCCTACTTACCTGTGGCTGTGGCTAGCAAGGAGGACAAGTAAGACGGAACAACACAGTGTGCAAAACACGGGGCTGGCTGCCTTGAAACCACTTCCAGCCTTTAGTAGCTATGTGACCTTAGCAAGTTACTGATGTCTTTGTGTTACAGTTTCTTTACCATAATGCCTACCTCCAAGGATGATGGAGAAGGCAGTTGTATGGAAAGCACTTAGCTTAAGTGAGGTTGTTACTCAAGTTGAAACTGGAAAAGATGTTAAAGATGCTGACCCTAGCCTAACCACTTTATTTAAAAATTATTTTTTGTAATGGCTCATACCTGTAATTAATCCTAGCACTCTGGAAGGCAGAGACAGGAGGATCCCTTGAGCTCAGGAGTTTGAGACCAGCCTGAGCAAAAGGGAGACCTTCTCGTTACTAGAAATAGAAAAATTAGCTGTATATTGTGGTGGGCACCTGTAGTCCCAGCTAATTGGGTGGCCGAGCCAGGAGGATTGCTTGAGTCTGGGAGTTTAAGACTGCTGTGAGCTAGGCTAACGCCACAGCACTCTAGCCTGGGCAACAGAGTGAGACTCTGTCTAAAAAACAAATTTTTTTTTCGTAGCATAATAAACATTCAGAAAACTGAATATATCAGATGTGTGCAGCTTTTGTGAAATTTCAAGAAATGGAACAAGCCTATATAACCAGCACCCAGTTCAAGAAATTATCACCAGCATCTCAGAACCCCCTTGTGTCCCTTCTAGTAATCATCTTCCCCAAGGGAGACCCTTACCCTGGCTTCTAATAGTATGATAGTTGTGTCTGCTCTTTTAATTATAAAAACTGAATCATGGGCAGAGCGTGTGGCTCAGTGAGTAGGGTGCTGGCCCCATATACCAAGGGTGGCAGGTTCGAACCCGGCTCCAGCCAAACTGCAACAAAAAAAATAGCTGGGCATCGTGGAGGGCGCCTGTAGTCCCAGCTACTCGGGAGGCTGAGGCAAGAGAATCGCCTGGAGGTTGCTGTGAGCTGTGATGCCATCGCACTCTACCAAGGGCGATAAAGTGAGACTCTTTCTCTAAAAAAAAAAAAAATAAAATAAAAAAGCCCGAATCATACAATACATAGTCTCTTGTTTCTGTATTTTTTTGCCCAGCATTATGTTTCACCCATGTTGTTTCATACCATTGTAGATTTTTCATTCCTGTTACCACTGGAAATTTTACTGTGCCATGAATGTTGCAACTTATTTATGTATTCTTGTGTTGATAGGTGATTGAATACTTTCCACTTTGGAGCCATTAGGCCATAACTGTCTTGTACATGTCTTTTGGTTAAGGTATCTTCACATTTCCTTTGAGAATAGATCTGGCAGTGGGATTACTGGGTATGCATATGCCCAGTTTAGCAGATATCACCAGTTTTCCAGTGTGGTTGTAGCAATTTACATTGCCACCCGCAACAAATGAGAGTTCCAAGTACTCCACATCCTCACAGTACTTTGGATTAATAACATTTTTCTTTCCAATGATGTTGGCAGGGAAGTAGTAGTATTGAATTGTGATTTTGATTTTTCATTTCCTGATGAATAAAGATGTTGATTATCTCTCCATGTGCCTCTTGGCCATGTGGGTATCTACTTTGGTGAACTGCCTTGTCTGAGTCTTTTGCCCACTGGCTGATCTCCACATTTACTGGTAAAATAAAGCTAAGTCTGAAGAAGTGACTTGCCCAAGGTCACCTCCATTACCTAAAAAGATTTTAGATTACAGGCATGAGATAAAGTAACTTGCCCAAAGTCACACAGCTGGTAAGAGAGAAGAGCTCAAAATCTGTGCCTAATAACTCCAGGATGATTTAAAGTATCCCTAGGGCCACAATCATAAAATATTTGTTAAAGAATTTTTTTATTTTTTGAGACAAAGTCTCACTATGTCGCCCTGGCGTCACAGCTCACAGCAACCTCTAACTCTTGGGCTTAAGTGATTCTCTTGCCTCAGCCTCCTACGTAGCTGGAACTACAGGTGCCCACCATAACGCCCAATTATTTTGTTGTTGTTGTTGTGGTTGTCATTGTTGCTTTAGCTGACCTGGGCAGGGTGCGAACCCACCAGCCTCAGTGTATGTGGCTGGTGCCGCAACCACTGTGCTATGGACACTGAGCCAAGAATATTTTTAAATAATTTGAAAACTGGTTATTTTGTGGCTGTGGATAGAGTGTGGACCCTAGAACGAGGCTGCCTCCCCCTGCTCTTCCTCTCTATCCTCCTGCTTTCCCCCTGGAAACCAACCATCTGCCTTCTGTTTCTATGGGATTTTCTGTTTCCCATATTTCCTATAAATGGAATCATACATTATGTGTCCTTTTGTGCCTGCCTTCTTTCATTTAGCATAATGTTTTCAAGGTTCATTCGTGTTGTAGCATATGTCAGGATGTCAGCTCAAAAGTCACAGCAACTTCAAACTCTTGGGTTCAAGTGATCCTCCTGCTTCAACCCCCCAAGCAGCTGAGACTACAGGCTCTGGTCACATGGCTGGCTAAGTTTTCTATTTTTAGTAGAGATGGGATCTTACTCTTGCTCAAACTGGTGTTGAACTGAGCTCAAGTGATCCTCTAGCCTAGGCCTCCCACAGTGCTGGGATTACAGGTGTGAGGCACTATGGCCAGCCCAGGATGTCATTTTTTTTATGACCAAATGACATTCTTTTATATGGCTGGGCCACATTTTGTTTATTGATTCATCAGTTGATGGACATTTGGATTCTCACCTATCTATTGGGAATAGTGTGGTTATAAATATTCATGAATCAGTGGCTTTTTGAGTCTCTGCTTTAAATTATTTGGGTACATACCTAGAAGTAGAATTACTAGGTCATGGGGTAATCTGGTAATTCCATGTTGAGGAACTGCCAAACTGTTTTCCACGGTGGCTGCACCATTTAACATTCCCATCTGCAATGTATGAAAGTTCCAGTTTCTCCACATCCTGACTAACACTTGTTACTTTCGTTATTCTTTTTCTTTTGTATTTTAATTTAATTTAATTTTATTATTATTTTTGGAGTGCTGTGGTGTCTTAGCTCACAGCAACCTCAAACTCTTGGGTTTAAGTGATCCTCTTGCCTCAGCCTCCCAAGCAGCTGGGACTACAGGTGCCCGCCTCAACGTTCAGCTATTTTTTAGAGATGAGGTCTCACTCTGGCTCAGGCTAGTCTTGAACCTGTGAGCTCAAGCAATCCACCTGCCTCAGCCTCCCAAGTGCTGGGATTATAGATGTGAGCCACTGAGCCCAGATTTGTTTTCTTTTCTATCTTTTTTTTTTTTTGAGACAGAGCCTCAAGCTGTCACCTTGGGTAGAGTGCCATAGCATCACAGCTCACAGCAACCTCCAACTCCTGGACTCAAGAGATTCTCTTGCCTCTGCCTCCCAAGTAGCTGGGATTACAGGCACCCGCCACAACGCCCGGCTATTTTTTTTTTTTGACTGCAGCTGTTGTTGTTTGGCAGGCCCTGGCTGGATTCGAATCCCCCAGCTCAGATGTATGTGGCTGGCGCCTTAGCTGCTTGAGCCACATGCGACGAGCCTTGTTTTCTTTTTTAAAATTAAAACCATCCTAGGTGGGGCATGTGGCTCATATCTGTAATCCCAGAAATTTGGGAGGGCAAAGTAGGGGGAAGGATTGCTTCAATCCAGGAGTTTGAGACCAGCAACATATCAAGATCCTGTCTCTTGGCTCGGTGCCTATAGCTAGGGCACGAGCCACATACAGCAGAGCTGGTGGGTTCGAATCTAGCCTGGGCCTGCCAAACAACAATGACAACTACAACCAAAAAATAGCCAGGCATGTGGTGGGCGCCTGTAGCCCCACCTACTTGGGAGGCTGTGGCAAGAGAATAGCTTAAGCCCAAGAGTTTGAGGTTGCTGTGAGCTGTGACAGCAAAGCACTCTACTAAGGGTGACATGGTGAGACTCTGTCTCTTAAAAAAAAGTTTTAAAACCATCCTAGTAGGTGGGAAGTGATATCCCTTTTAGTTCTGATTTGCATTTCTCTAATGACTAATGAGATTGAGTATCTTTTTGTGTTTTTGTTGGCCATTTTGCCATCTTTCTTCTTTGGATAAATATCCATTCATGTTCTTTATTTTTAATTTGGGTCATTCATCTTTTTGTTGTTGAATTTTGAGCATTCTTTATATATTGAAAACACTTATATCCATCCATTTCTTTTTTTTTTTCCACCCATTTATTTAGTACATTAAAACAAATACAATGGTCTAAAGATTCCCTCCTCCCTTCCTTTGCACAAACATTTTTTGGGCACCCACTGTGTGCTAAGGCTACCCTAGGCTCCTGGAGTGAAACAGAAGGAGCCTGGCTTGGTATTGGTGAGAGGAGCTCAGGTGAATGGAGGTTGCAGACAGGTGCGTGCGTAACTGGTGCAAGGGAGCGTGAAAATGTCATGGCTTCCCTGTCAGCTCTTTCTGTACAAAGAAACACTGTCCTTAGCACTGACGTCATTTGGAATTCAGGTTGGAAATAAATATTAATACATGTGCCACTAATTCCACCTTTGCCAGGCTTATTCCAGACCGATCTGGTTTATGTTTTAGAAAGATCTTGCCAGGTATATAAAACTCCCAGAGTCTGTCAAAGTATTACTAACGAAAAAGTCAATGGTATCACCAAGATAAGATCAAAGGACCAGAGTTATTTGTTTTTCTGAAATGAATCATTTCTCTCCCCTCACCCCCGTAAAGTCATTAGCTTCCATCATGGTATTCTAAAATAAGTTAAATTGTGACTACCTTCAGTGGTTTAGAGAAGTCTTTATTTTCCTGGGAGGATTAATCCGTGTAACTGGATCTTCAACTGATTTCGAATTTCTTTTTCAACTCCAGAAGATGAGAATACTCTGTTGGAATAACAACTCCATGGCAGGACAGACACAGGATGTTTTGTGCTATCCCTCTCTTTAGAAGCTTAAATATTTAGCAACCACACCTGCAGAAGCACTTGGACTATTGATGTAGGTGCTTATTTTTAAGGCTGTAACAGAGCCACATATCTGCTCTTGGGTTACATATCTAGCCCTTTCATCCACTGATGGACACACAGGTTGATTCCATATCAGTTTACTGAGTGTCAGACACTGTGATGGACCCCAGGAATACAACGGTGGTCCCCAGTCCCTGCCCTCCAGTGGCCTTCCAGCTTTTTTTCTTTTTTTTTTAGAAATTAGTTTATTTTAGACCATTTTTTTTTTTTTTTTTGAGACAGAGCCTCAAGTTGTTGCCCTGGGTAGAGTGCCGTGGCATCACAGCTCACAGCAACCTCCAACTCCTGGGCTCAAGTGATTCTCCTGCCTCCGCCTCCCAAGTAGCTGGATTACAGGCACCCACCACAACGTCCTGCTATTTTTTGGCTGCAGCCATCATTGTTGTTTGGCAGGCCCGGGCTGGATTTGAACCCGCTAGCTCAGGTGTATGTAGCTGGCGCCTTAGCCACTTGAGCCACAGGCGCCAAGCCTGGCCTTCCAGCTTAAAAAATTATTTTATTGGGATGGCGCCTGTGGCTCAGTAAGTAGGGCACTGGCCCCATATACTGAGGGTGGCGGGTTCGAACCCGGCCATGACCAAACTGCAACAAAAAAATAGCCGGGCGTTGTGGCGGACGCCTGTAGTCCCAGCTGCTTGGGAGGCTGGGGCAAAAGAATTGCCTAAGCCCAGGAGTTGGAGGTTGCTGTGAGCTGTGACACCACGGCACTCTACCAAGGGCAACAAAATGAGACTCTGTCTCTAAAAAAAACAAATTATTTTATTGATGTGTCATAATAATTGTACATGTTACTGAGATACCTATGATACTTTGATACATGCATACATTGTACACTGGTCAAATCAGGGTACTTAAGGTATCTATCACCTCAAACATTAATCATTTCTTTGTGTTAGGAACACTTCAAATCCTAGTACCTGTGTTGAAATGCACTATGAATTGTTGATATCTATAGTTGTCCTATTGTGCTATTGAACACTAGAACTTACTCCTGTCTTGTGTTTGTACCATTAACCAGCCTCTCTCAACACCCTCCCTTCCCTTTTCCAGGCTCTAGTAAATACATTCTGGTCTCTATCTCCATGAAACCACCTATTTAACTTCCATGTGTGAGTTAGAAGCTGTGATATTTATCTTTCTGTGCCCAGCTTATTCTGATTACCATAATGTCCTCCAGTTTCACTCATGTTGTAGCAAATGACAAGATTTGTGGGTTTTTTATTTTCGTGGCTAGAGAAGCATTCCACTGTGTACATGTACCTCGTTTTCCTTATCCTTTCATCCACTGATGGACACATAGGTTGATTCCATATTAGCTTTTTTCTTCTTCTTCTTCTTTTTTTTTTGTAGAGACAGAGTCTCACTTTATGGCCCTCGGTAGAGTGCTGTGGCCTCACACAGCTCACAGCAACCTCCAACTCCTGGGCTTAAGCGATTCTCTTGCCTCAGCCTCCCGAGTAGCTGGGACTACAGGTGCCCGCCACAACGCCCGGCTATTTTTTGGTTGCAGTTTGGCCGGGGCCGGGCTTGAACCCGCCACCCTCGGTATATGGGGCCAGCGCCCTACTGACTGAGCCACAGGCGCCGTCCCCATATCAGCTTTTTTCATCTTATACCTTTTAGGATAAAAAAGTGACCCTGCCATCATCGAAAATGTGTGTATTTATTTAAATTATAAAAATATAGTGCAGTGATGGGTGGTGCCTGTGGCTCAGTGAGTAGGGCGCCGGCCCTGTATGCCGAGGGTGGCGGGTTCAAACCCAGCCCCAGCCAAACTGCAACCAAAAAATAGCCAGGTGTTGTGGCGGGCGCCTGTAGTCCCAGCTGCTTGGGAGGCTGAGGCAGGAGAACGCGTAAGCCCAAGAGTTGGAGGTTGCTGTGAGCCGTGTGACGCCACAGCACTCTAACCGAGGGCGGTACAGTGAGACTCTGTCTCTACAAAAAAAAAAAATAATAATAATAAAATAAATATAGTGCAGTGCTAACAGGTGATCTACTTTGCAAAGTAAAGGTATATTTAAAAGAATAAGATTATTGACAAAGGTGGCTCCTGCCTGTAGTCCTGGCAATTTGGGAAACTTAGGTGGGAGGATCCCTTGAGGTGAGGAGCTCAAGACCAGCCCGGGCAACATAGCAAGACCTCATCTTTATAAACAAACAAACAAAAAAATATATTCTGATACAGAGTGTCACTCTGTCACCCCAACTAGAGTTCCATGGCCTCAGCCTTGTTCACAGCAACCTCAAAATCTTGGGCTCAAGCAATCCTCCTGCCTCAGCCTCTACAGGTGTGCACCACCACACCTGGCTAATTTTATTTTTAGTAGAGATGGGGTCTTGCTCAGGCTTGAGCTCAAGGGATTCTCCTGCCTCAGCCTCCCAGAGTGCTAGGATTATAGGCATGAGCCACCTGTCTGCTCTACAAAAAAAAAATTTTTTTTTTTAATTAGCTGGGAGCACTCTGGGAATATGAGCACTCTGGAAATATTACCTGAGCTCGTGTGTTTGAGACCAGCCTGAGCAAGAGTGAGACCCCGTCTCTAAAAATAGCTGGGCCTTGTGGTGGGTGCCTGTAGTCCAGCTACTTGGGAGGCTGAAGCAGGAGGATTGCTTAAGCCCAGGAGTTTGAAGTTGCTGTGAGCTGTGATGCCATAGCACCCTACCAAGGGCAACAAAGTAAGACTCTGTCACAAGGAAAAAAAAAATAGCCAGGAATGATGGCATGAGCCTGTAGTCCCAGCTACTCAGGAGACTGAGGGAGTAGGGTCAATTGAGCCTAGGAGTTTGAGACTACTGTGAGCTATGATGTCACTCCACATCAGCCTGGGTGACAAAGCAAGACTCAGTCTCTCTCCCCACCAAAAGGGTAAGACGACAAAACAAATGATAGATTATAGATTTATAGATTTATAGATTATAAAACATAGACTTTCTAACATTTTCTTTTTCTTTTCTTTTTTCTTTCTTTCTTTTTTTTTTTGGATACAGCATCTCTCACACCACAGTATGTTGATATTAAATCAATTGCTCTAGGTGGCACCTGTGGCTCAAGGAGTAGGGTGCCAGCACCATATACCAGAGGTGGCAGGTTCAAACCTGGCCCCAGCCAAAAGTGAAAAAAAAAAAAATCAGTTGCTCTTTTTTTTTTTGTAGAGACAGAGTCTCACTTTATGGCCCTCGGTAGAGTGCCATGGCATCACACAGCTCACAGCAACCTCCAACTCCTGGGCCTAAGTGATCGATTCTCTTGCCTCAGCCTCCCGAGTAGCTGGGACTACAGGCGCCCGCCACAATGCCCAGCTATTTTTTGGTTGCAGTTCAGCCGGGACCAGGCTTGAACCTGCCACCCTCGGCATATGGAGCCGGCGCCTTACCGACTGAGCCACAGGTGCCACCCAGTTGCTCTTAAATTATTAAAATATGTTCTCTCTTTTTGGTTAGTCAAATTATGTTTTGTTCTTTGATGTTTGGGGATGTTTTTCCACAACTTTTCCATAAGTTTAGATAACGAATCTTTCTGAATTTGAAATGATTCAAAAGGAAATCTTGCATTAGATAAGTGCTGTCAATAACTTTGGAAACATTCCTTTTTATTAATAATTTTAGTCATAAGAAGTAATTTTTTCTTTCCAGTTTTCTCAGATGAATACAAATAAAAATGAACTACTTAGAAAAATAATCATGCATTTGGATGACACAACAAGGTCAAGTTGCTCTAAAATATCTAACTCCTATCAGTTTCTGCATTGAGAGAGCAGCACTAGTCCAGGGACCACATATTGAGTAACTATCTTGTTTTATTCTCAACGGAGCCCTGGATTTAGATGTCTTAGCCTTGAAATTGGACTTGTGGGCAAGTTCTTTGACCTAACAATCCCACTTGTAGGACTTTATCCTACCAATGTCTTTTTTTTTTTTTTTTGTAGAGACAGAGTCTCACTTTATGGCCCTCGGTAGAGTGCCGTGGCCTCACACAGCTCACAGCAACCTCCAACTCCTGGGCTTAAGCGATTCTCTTGCCTCAGCCTCCCGAGTAGCTGGGACTACAGGGGCCTGCCACAACACCCGGCTATTTTTTGGTTGCAGTTTGGCCGGGGCCGGGTTTGAACCCGCCACCCTCGGTATATGGGGCTGGCGCCTTACCAACTGAGCCACAGGCGCCGCCCCCCTACCAATGTCTTGCAAAAAATGTCAGAGACAGTTATTCTTTGTGACTTTGGTTGCCATAACAAAAGATTAGAAATAATCCAGCATGAGACTATTCATGTAACTGTAAAAAAGAATGAAGGGGGCGGTGCCTGTGGCTCAGTTGGTAGGGCGCCGGCCCCATATACCGAGGATGGCGGGTTCAAACCCAGCCCCGGCCAAACTGCATCCAGAAAAAAATAGCCGGGCGTTGTGGCGGGTGCCTGTAGTCCCAGCTGCTCGGGAGGCTGAGGCAGGAGAATCACGTAAGCCCAAGAGTTAGAAGTTGCTGTGAGCCGTGTGACGCCACGGCACTCTACCCGAGGGCTGTACAGTGAGACTCTGTCTCTACAAAAAAAAAAAAAAAAAGAAACTTCCTTTAGAAACTCAGCATGTGGGAGGGTGTTACTAAAGCTTGCCTGTTGACCTGAAGAAGAACAGCTCAGAGTGAACTTCCAAGCATGTGATCCAGTCCAAGTTTGTATGTTCCAAACTCCATAGAGTTGCATCGAGAACTCTAGAGTGGCCAGTGTCTGGACTCAGAGTGGCGACGGTTTACTGAGCTATCTGCATGATGCTTCATTTAACAGAGTAAAAAAAAAAGTTGACTTTTCTGAATAAAATTACTTAAGCAGTGGTAAAATATTGTTGCCTTTTTAAATGACACTTTTATTTTAGCTTTCTAAATATATATAATGTATGATTTATTTACATTTTATTTTTTTTTCATTTTATTCATTTATTTTTTGAGACAGAGTCTCAAGCTGTCACCCTGGGTAGAGTGTCATGACGTCATAGCTCACAGCAACCTTCATCTCTTGGTCTCAAGCAATTCTCTTGCCTCAGTTTTTCTATTTTTAGTAGAGATGGGGTCTCACTTTTTGCTCAGGCTGGTCTCAAATTTTTGAGCTCAAGCAATCCACCTGCCTCGACCTCCCAGATGCTGGTGCTAGGATTACAGGCAATTTATTTAAATGTTAATAGCAATCTTTGTAGAAGAGGAAAGATTCACAGCCAGAGGACTTGGAAAAGTCCTTTACTTATTATTATTCAATTGAGCCCCTGGGTGGCTTAGAAGTGACTGAGGTTTTAGAAGTGTCACATCCATCCGTGACCCTGAGAACAACCCATTTTCCTAACCACTCTCTGTTGTGGAAGCTAGGTGCTCTTGAAGTCTGGCTAACACGTTCCTTAGAGCATGGGCCTTTTAGGCAGACTCACACCAGTGTGGCCAAATGCTGTGTTCACCCCTCTCACTCAGAAGCCAGAGCTGCCATTTATTCAATTCCTCTGATTCCTTTCGGAACTGGTGCTGTGTGAATTAGGAGCACTGCATAAATCGTTAGAAATTGAATTAAAAATGAGGAGATGAATGTAGTAATTATGATGCTGCTGCTATAATCCATGTTTAAATTAGTAGATGAAGTCAGACAACAAAAATTAATTCATTTCATCAGTAGAATAAGTCAAACTTGAGGTGGCAGAGAAGAATCTAATTTAAGGATCTCTAATTTAAGGATTTAATTCGTCTTTATCACTAAAATCCTTTTGGGGAGAATCCAGGTTAAAGGAAAGGGATCCTATACCACTGTTCGTGACTTGCCACCACAATGCAAAGTATACTGGTGATCCAAATACCAGGAACCAGCACTGCTGTCTGGGACTCAGTTTTCCAAAATATGAGTAACTCTCAGCAAAGTTCTGAACAAAAAATATTAAATGTTGGCTTGGTGCTCATAGCACAGTGGTTACGGTGCCAGCCACATACACCGAGGCTGGTGGATTTGAACCTGGTCCAGGGCAGCCAAAGCAACAATGACAATGGCAACAACAACAAAAAAATAGCCGGGCGTTGTGGCAGGCGCCTATAGTCCCGGCTGCTTGGGAGGCTGAGGCAAGAGAATCACTTAAGCACAAGACTGTGAGATTGCTGTCAGCTGTGATGCCACGTACTCTACAAAGGGCGACATAGCAAGACTTTGTCTCAAAAAAAAAAAATTAAATGTCTTTAGCAAAGATGAAATGATTTATATACCATATTATATTTATTTATTTATTTATTGTTTTGTAGAGACAGAGTTTCACTTTATTGCCCTTGGTAGAGTGCCGTGGCATCACACAGCTCACAGCAACCTCCAACTCCTGGGCTTAGGCGATTCTCCTGCCTCAGCCTCCTGAGTAGCTGGGACTACAAGGCGCCCGCCACAACGCCTGGCTATTTTTTTTGTTGTTGCAGTTTTGGCCGGGGCTGGGTTTGAACCCGCCACCCTCGGCATATGGGGCTGGTGCCCTGCTCACTGAGCCACAGGCGCCGCCCAACTTATTTATTTTTTGAGACAGTGCCTCAAGCTGTCGCCCTGGGTATATAGAGTGCAGTGGCATCACAGCTCACAGCAATCTCCAACTCCTGGGCTCAAGTGATTCTCCTGCCTCTGCCTCCCAAGTAGCTGGGACTTACAGGTGTTTGCCACAATGCCTGGCTATTTTTTGGTTGCAGCTGTCATTGTTGTTTGGTGGGCTTGGACTGGATTCGAACCTGCCAGCTCAGGTGTATGTGGCTGGAGCCTTAGCTGCTTGAGCCACAGGCACCACGCCATATGTTATATTTATTGAATAGCATTTAATTTTCAAGTTAAAAGAATCTTAAAACTACATTTATTGCGCGGCGCCTGTGGCTCAGTCAGTAAAGCGCCGGCCCCATATACCGAGGGTGACGGGTTTAAACCCGGCCCTGGCCAAACTGCAACTAAAAAATAGCCGGGCGTTGTGGCAGGTGCCTGTAGTCCCAGCTACTCGGGAGGCTGAGGCAAGAGAATCGCTTAAGCCCAGGAGTTGGAGGTTGCTGTGAGCTGTGTGAGGCCATGGCACTCTACCAAGGGCCATAAAGTGAGACTCTGTCTCTACAAAAAAAAAAAAAAAAAAACTACATTTATTTAAATCAACAATGTTAGAGAGGAAGTCAGTTATTTTATTTATTTATTTATTATTATTTTTTTTTTTTTGTAGAGACAGAGTTTCACTTTATGGCCCTCGGTAGAGTGCCGTGGCCTCACACAGCTCACAGCAACCTCCAACTCCTGGGGCTTAAGCGATTCTCTTGCCTCAGCCTCCCGAGTAGCTGGGACTACAGGCGCCCGCCACAATGCCCGACTATTTATTTATTTATTTTTGAGACAGAGTCTCAAGCTGTCGCCCTGGGTAGAGTGTCGTGGTGTCACAGCACACAGTAACCTCCAACTCTTTGGCTTCAGTGATTCTCTTGCCTCAGGCTCCGAAGTTGCTGGGACTACAGGCCCCTGCCACATGCTTGGCTATTTTTTTTTGCTGTTATAGTTGTCATCTTTGTTTGGCAGGCCCGGGCTGGATTTGAACCCGCCAGCTCTGGTGTATGTGGCTGGTGCCTTAGCTGCTTGAACTACAGGTGCCCAGCCAAAAAGTCAGTTATTTTAAATTAATAAATCATGAGGCTTATTATTATTATTACACTCCATTTCTTTTTCTTTTTTTTTTTTGTAGAGACAGAGTCTCACCTTCTGGCCCTCGGTAGAGTGCCGTGGCCTCACACAGCTCACAGCAACCTCCAACTCCTGGGCTTAAGTGATTCTCTTGCCTCAGCCTCCCGAGTAGCTGGGACTACAGGCACCCGCCACAATGCCCGGCTATATACTCCATTTTAAAATGTTCGGAATTAATGTCCTCAAAAGAAAAGTAATCACGGGCAGCACCTGTGGCTCAAAGGAGTAGGGCACCGGCCCCACATGCCGGAGGTGGCGGGTTCAAATCCAGCCCTGGCCAAAAACTGCAAAAAAAAAAAAGAAAAGAAAAGTAATCAGACCACGTAATCCTAGCCCTTTGGAAGGCCGAGGTGGGAGGATCCCTTGAGACTCTGAGTTTGAGACCAGTCTAAGGGAGACCCTGTCTCTTCAAAAAACAGAGAAATTAGGGCAGCACCTGTGGCACAGTGGGTAAGGTGCCGGCCCCATATACTGAGGGTGGCAGGTTCAAACCTGGCCCCGGCCAAACTGCAAAAAAAATAGCTGGGCATTGTGGCAGGTGCCTATACTCCCAGCTACTCATGAGGCGGAGGCAAGAGAATCGCCTAAGCCCAGGAGTTGGAGGTTGTTGTGAGCTGAGAGGCCACAGCACTCTACTAAGGGTGATAAAGACTCTGTCTCTTAAAAAAAAAAAAATAATAATCAAAAAACAGAGAAATTAGCTGGGAATAGTGGCATATGCTTGTAGTCTCAGCAAGTAGGCAGGCGGAGGCAGGAGGATGGTGTGCACCAGGAGTTAGAGGCTATAGTGAGCTGTGATGATGCTATTGCACTCTAGTCCTCGGTGACAGAGCAAGACCCTGTCTCAAAATTAAAAAAAAAAAAAAAGTAATCAAAGAAGTTACAAGCTTTGGCGGCGCCTGTGGCTCAGTGAGTAGGGTGCTGGCCCCATATGTTGAGGGTGGCGGGTTCAAACCCAGCCCTGGCCAAACTGCAATAACAACAACAAAAAAAAATAGCCGGGCGTTGTGGCGGGCGTCTGTAGTCCCAGCTGCTCGGGAGGCTGAGGCAAGAGAATCGTGTAAGCCCAAGAGTTAGAGGTTGCTGTGAGCAAAAAAAAAGAAGTTACAAGCTTTGGCACTCAGAGTTCACCTTCATGGGATCAATAAAAAAAAAAAAATCATTGCAAAATACACTGAGCTTTTTAGTATCTATATAGATAAGGATGTAAATGTTTAACTAGTATTTGAGGTTTATCTTTATTTTTTAATTAATGAGCTCTATAATATTTTCCAAACAAATGCTGTTTCTAACTCTTTATATTTGTGTCAAAATTTTTACTTTAACCTTTTTTAAGGTTAAATTTCGACTTCTGCTTCAAGTCTAAAATCTGACTTCTGACTAAATGTCTCAAACATGGAAAACAAGGGTGGGACACCAGGCTTCTTGGAAGCTTCTGTGACCTATTTCATAATACTGCGGGGTCTTTACCTCGCAGTCTGGGTTTCTCTGTCTTTAAAAGTGTTACATTAGGTCTTTAGGGATCTTTTCAGCTCAAAAGTCTATTCAGTGTTTACGTCTCTGTTTCATATGGTAATAATACATATAAAACATATTATTTTGTTAATATTGAGAATTAACTGACTTTTTCAGCTCCATGAATGGAATCTCTTTCTAAACATTAGCTGTCAAGCCAGTTTAGATAGTCTTAACCTGTGGGTTGGGGAGCTGCATTGGCCTGGTACTTCTCCATGCTTTTTCATTCTGTTCACAAGCACATGATGTCTCTGGCCACAGCCCCATGGCTCCCAAGGTCCTCTGAGAGGCTCTCCCCAAGAGGTCTTAGGCCCCAGCCCAGGTGACATTCCTTTAGCAGGGACGATTACCAAGTGTGTTAACGGACAATAATGCTTTGAAGTATCTTCCTTCAACTCAAGCTTCTGGAGCAGTGATTTTCAACCAGTGAGCCATGTGCCGTGAGAGGATCTTAGGTATGTCGTGAAAAGTTTTAAAGATCATTGATTAAATTATTTTCTAAAGAAGTTCAAAGCACAGTAAGTATATCTCTTTTTTTTTCTCTCTTTTTTAAATCAGCATATTTTAAGTGTGCTGCTGAAGTTTAACTATAGGTTCAAGTGTGCTGTAAGATAAAAAAGGTTGACAAACACTGGTCTTGAGTTTTAATCTGAAAGGCTATTGCTCTTCCAGGGCTGGAGAGGGTTTTTTGGAATCTCAGCACTGTATCTCCTCCCATAAAGGCTGTCTGGTTGGCCTCTAGTTCTTGCCCCAGGGACTAAGGCAAGTGGTGACAAGCAAAAAGTGATATAGAGATGGGTTCTGGGAGACTAAAAATCCTGCAGGACAGATTCTGCATTCAAGAACTTACAGTCTGGGGGCGGCACCTGTGGCTCAGTCGGTAAGGTGCCGGCCCCATATACTGAGGTTGGCGGGTTCAAACCCGGCCCCGGCAGAACTACAACAAAAAAAATAGCCGGGTGTTGTGGCGGGCACCTGTAGTCCCAGCTACTCGGGAGGCTGAGGCAAGAGAATCATTTAAGCCCAGGAGTTGGAGGTTGCTGTGAGCTATGCGATGCCATGGCACTCTACCTAGGGCCATAAAGTGAAACTCTGTCTCTACCAAAAAAAAATAAAAAAGAACTTACAGTCTGGCTGGGAAGATAAGACATAGATACATAAAAAGAGCTGGAGAGAGAGGTCAATTAACTGCAGCCAGGTCATCAGACATGCTCAACAGGAGACATCTGTAGGCTTGGTAGTCAGGGAGGGTCTCACATGGGCAGGGTAGGGGATGCAGCTAGAATTCTCTGCTGGAGTTCAACTAAGGGGGAGAGAAAAATAAATATTCCTGGCAGACACATCCTCATATTAGGACCCATATTTTAACTGCAAAATTTCTGAGTTTCTGCCTAAGGCTCCCAGTCCATACTTAAGTTCAGAACCTCCACTATCCTCACACTTTCCTTCCCACCTCACTTAACTTGCTCCTGCCAAATCCCTGCAATTCTGGACTCGGGTGGTCAGTCTTCTCCAGACGTAAATACCTACCCCAAGTCGGCGTGGTGGCAGCAGGAGGGATGCTGCCCAGTCTTCTGCTGGGAAGATATCTTTTTAGGATGAATGCAGTCTGGAACAAAAAAATGTTTCCTGCTGAGTAAAAATCACAAAACACTTGTTTTCTCAGTTTCAATATCAGTTATTTTCCTTGGCTTTCAGCTTGGATTTTTCTTTTTAATCATTTGCTTGTTTTTTTTTTTTTTTTTTTTGTAGAGACAGAGTTTCACTTTATTGCCCTCGGTAGAGTGCCGGGGCGTCACACAGCTCACAGCAACCCCCAACTCCTGGACTTAGGCGATTCTCCTGCCTCAGCCTCCCGAGTAGCTGGGACTACAGGCGGCCGCCACAACGCCCGGCTATTTTTTTGTTGCAGTTTGGCCGGGGCCGGGTTTGAACCCGCCACCCTCGGTATATGGGGCTGGCGCCCTGCTCACTGAGCCACAGGCGCCGCCCTCTTTTTAATCATTTGAAGCCCCAGTCTGTGTAGGCAATACCAATAACAAGTCATAACAAGTTGGACAATGAAGGAAGTAGCAGAAAGCCGAGAGACCTGTACACCATAAGTTGATTTTCTGGTCACTAAACAATTGAGAACTGCTTGTTCAGGAAAATCAAGCACTCTTCTTTTTTATGTAGTTGTAGCTTTTTTAGGTGGTCAAAGTTGCAAGATTTTTTTTTTTTGCAGTTTTTTTTGGCTGGGGCTGGGTTTGAACCCACCACCTCCGGTATATGGGGCCGGTGCCCTTCTCCGTTGAGCCACAGGCTCAAGATTGCAAGATTCCAGTTGCAAGATTTTTGCAAGTTGCACCCAAAGTTGCAAGATTTTTGTTCATACCTGTTGCAGGAACATTTCCTGAACTTCTCCCTCCTTACAAAAGAGACTCACATGATCTTGCCTGATGTGAAACTCCTTGTGGGGTCGGGCACCTGAGGCACTCAAGGGACATTTGTTGAATGAACTGCTGAAAATTAGGGCATGGATATCTGCTGTGAGGATGAGTCTTTACATCTTCAGCTTTTCTTTCTTTGAGACAGAGTCTTGCTCTGTTACCCTGGCTGGAGGACAGGGGTGTCATTGTAGCTTACAGCACCTCAGACTCCTGGGCTCAAGTGATCCTCCTGTCTCAACCTCTGGAGAAGCTGGGACTACAGGTATGTACCACCACACAGTCTAACTTTTCTTTTTTGTTCCATTTCATTCCATTATTTTATTTTATATTTCATTACATTTCATTTATGACAGAGTCTCACTCTGTTACCCTAGGTAGAGTGCAGTGGCATCATAGATCACAGCAACCTCCAACTCCTGGGCTCAAGTGTCCTCTTGCCTTAATCTCCCAAGTAGCTGGGAATATAGGCATGCCCCACTAGTTGCAGCTAGTTTTTCTATTTTTAGCAGAGAGACAGGGTCTGGTTCTTGCTCAGGCTGGTCTTAAACTTCTAAGCTCAAGCAATCTACTTGCCTTGGTCTCCCAGAGTGCTAGGATTACAAGCGTGAGTCACCAGGCCTGGCCTATATATTCAGGTTTTATGGTTCTGGTATAGTTAACTACTTGAATTATTAATAGTTTTAGAGGCTCAAAAATCTTTTTTTTTTTTAGAGACAGTCTCACTTTGTGGCCCTCAGTAGTGTGCCATAGAGTCACAGCTCACAGCAAACTTCAGCTCTTAGGTGATTGATTCTCTTGCCTCAGCCTCCCGAGCAGCTGGGACTACAGGCACACACCACAACACCCAACTATTTTTTGTTGCATTTTGGTTGGGGCCGGGTTTGAACCTGCCACCCTCAGTATATGGGGCCAGTGCCCTACCCACTGAGCCACAGGCACCGCCCAGAGGCTCAAAAATCTTTGTAATGTATACTCTATCCTTATATATTCTAGATGGTGTAAATAAAATGTATACAAATAAAGCTGCTGTATTTCTTGACTGGAAACAAGCAGCTTTCAAGTTCAGGTCTCCCGGTCAAGGCCATATTGTGCTGAAAAACAAACTGCTAATAAAGAAACCATAAAATATTATCATGCTGTCTGTACCCATTGCATTTTTCTGATAAGAAGAGATAAAGCCCAGACATTCTCAGCAGTTTCTTGCATAAGAAAACTATTTCCTTAAAGAGCACCTTATCTGAGTCCAAAGGCATTGAAACATCCAAGGTCTGACAATTAAGTTCGCAAGCTTGTTCTAGAAAAAGTGCTACATACCCCATTGCTGAATATCACTATGGTCACCAAGTGGCCAAGGGGAGCACTACAAAGGTGACTGAAGTGATATTCAGCAGTGAGGTATGTAGTGCTTTTTCTAGGATGAGTTCTTGAACTTAATTGTCTGACCTCATACAGTAAAACCTCTATAATTGACCACTTCCCTACATTGACCACCTACTTAAGTTGATCTAATTTTCATTGACTGGACATACACCACATGTACTCAATGGAAGTTCCTTATGTGGACCACCTCCATAAGTTGACCAGTTTGTTACAGTCCCTTGGGTGGTCAAGTTATAGTTCTACTTGTTATACAAGAAATAGTTCTACTATTTTGGTGTTATACCTAGATCTTGAGTGTCGTACTCTCCTCCTGATCTTCTGCTCCAACTTGCCAAGGCATAACTAGGGATTCCTGGGTTCTGTAAGAGTTCTAAGAGCTGGGTTTGGCAACACACCCCTACCCAGGTTTGTAGGGAAGAACTATGGAGAAACCACTCCTCTCTAAGCCCTGGGACAGAACCACCTAACACCTAGGAAGATAATCACACTGAACTTGGTGTTGTGGATGGACATCAAAGAAATAAAAGGCAAAGTTTTGCACAGCTATAATAATCTGAGCAGGTGACCTTGGGCTATGGCAGGTTGAGCCTAGGAAGACTGAGTTCCTTTTAGTGTCTCGCTGTATATAGATGTTGGCAGCTCTATCTCATGCCCAGACCAGATGGCGTGGGCTTTACTTTCTGTTCCACTCAGACTTCTCTGAGCCAGTTATGTGTGGTGAATGTCTTCCAATTGTTCCTTCTGATTGCTCAGGGTTCCAGAAGGCTTACCTGTAGAGACTGCCTTAAAGGACCCCCTGGCAGATGCTTACTACCCGGTTCCTTCCCTATGGGGTCACTGATGACTTCAGCCCAAGCAGGTGGCTTCTCCTCACACTCCTCTTTCTGGGTCCTGGAAAGGTCCTCTAGGTCTAGGGTTGGTAACAGCCCTCCGTATTGCATGGCCCCAGGTTACTTCTCCATCTTTTGTGGTTTACCTGCCCGCATTTACATAAATGTCCATATTGGAGTGTGCCATTTGTTTGCAGCTGGGACCCTGACAGATCACTGAGGTCCAATGGAATGTGGTACCTGCAGCTGTCAGCACCTCCACTCTCCCCTTCCTGTGGGATGACTCTGGGTAAGTCACTTTCCCTTTCCGGGTCTCTGATTATCAACATATAACATAAACGTTGTAGACTAGCTGATGGCCAAGTCCCTTCCTATTCTAATGTGAGACTGCCTGGAACATCCATTCTGAGTTCTGACTTTTCCATCTGGATGTGGAAGGCATCGCGGGCTAATCTGTCCTCTGAGTGTGTTGCTGTCGTGTTAAGTGTTTAACAGCAGCGACAGACAGGTGGGCAGTGTATTTTCCAGGTGCAGCAATGTCTTCCGGAGGCGGACTCAGAAGCACAACTAAGCCATGCGCACCTTAGGGCTCAATGGACTGGGGCTCCAGCAGCTGCGTCTGGGCTCTGTGTGGAAGGAACTGGAGGAAGACTGGGAGCGCAGGGCTGGAGGTCGAGACCGCAGTCCAGCCTCAAGTTCCTCTGCCTCTGTCCGCACAGCGAGCCCCCGGAGGTCCAACAGTCAGTCGTTTCTTCTATTCTGGCCTCTGTCCCTTTGCCAGCAAAGGGCGGACAGTGGTCCCTCTACTCCTGCCAGGAAACGCCTGGGGAGGGCCGCCTGACGCCCAGGAGGCGCGCGCCGCTAGAACCCTCCGCTCGGCGGCGGGGGCTCACGCGATTGGCGCGCGGCGGTCCGCCCCAGCCAATGGGCGGCCAGGGCGTCTTGGGGGCGGGGCGGAAGCCGAGCTTTAAGCCTCTGTGACGCGCCACAGTAGCTGTTGAGCTTCGTTGACGCCCTGGGAGTCGTTTGTCTTCCGCACTCGTCAGGTACCGATGCGGGCTCCTCGCTACTGCGGCCCTGGCCCGGGCCGGGCCGTGCCGCCCCGACGGCAGCCGGCAAGGCGGTGGTCGCGGACCGGTCTCGGGCGGGGTTCCAAAGAGCGGGCCTCAGCCGGAGGGCAAGCGCCGCCTCTGCGTTCCGCTTACTCTGCGGGCGGCTCGGACCCGGCCGGCCTGTAACCACCGGCTGGCGCGCGGCCTCGGTGGGCAGAGGCACGGCGCATCCCCTACCCAGAGGCCCAAGTCCTGGGTTCCCGGCTTAAGAGAGGCGGGCGATGGGGGCAGGAAGCAGGGAGAGACTGTGGATGTGGCACCTCCGGCTGCCAGACCGGGTGGAGCCGGCCGGCCCTCTCCTCGTGGCCTGTCGGGGCCGGGCCTGCGCCCCATCGGCCCGCAGCCCCCGAGCCTGCGAAGCCTCTCGCGCCTCGGGGTTTCCAGGAAGAAGGAGGCCTTTGGGGCGCCGGGCACAGCGGGCATCCTCGGTTCCTGGGGTGGGCAAGGAGGGTACGTTCTGGGTCCAGGGGGCTGCACAGTAAACGGGTGGCTTTGGTCAAAGGGCGGAGGCACTAATGGGGAATTTGAGAAGGGGTCCTTCTCCCCCGGGCATCTCAGGGGTCCTGCGGCTAAACCTGTCCATCTCCCCTCCCCCGACCCCTCTTTCCCCGGCCTTTGTCCAAGTAGAAAAATTACACAGCAACATCCAGGTTAATTGGATGGTGTCAAGGAATTGGGACCAACAGGACTTTCAGTATGGAGACCTCATTCTTAGAGTTATTTACACACATTGCTGAACATCAGTAAATTCTTGGAGCTCTTGTCCTCAGTGACCTATGGGCGCCTCCTTTTGTCGCTCTGTATCTTACCTTCCTGGTGTTCCATTTTACCTCAGCTAAATTAAGAGGGAAAGCAAGAGAGACTTTGGAATGAAGTGGCTTTACTTTAAGGAATTATTAGTCTCCCAGTTTTTCTCAATTCTAAAGCTCTCCTGGAGTTGTAAGAGTTCCCGTAGGAAAATTGGTGCCTGTGGTACAAGGAGTAGGGCACTGGTCCCATATACTGGGGTTGGGGTTCAAGCCAGACCCAGGCCAAAACCGAAAAAAAAAAAAAAAAAAAAGATTATTAGTTTTGCCTCCCCTCTGCCAAAGAAAAATCCACTTTAATTAGTAAAAATTCTTTTTTTTTTTTTTTTTGGCCGAGGCTGGGTTTGAACCCACCACCTCCGGCATATGAGACCGGCGCCCTACTCCTTGAGCCACAGGCCCCGCCCAGTAAAAATTCTTAAAAGGCCATTTTTTTTTTTTTCTCAAAGCAACTGTTCCATGTATTTTCCCTGTAGTCTGGCTTCATTACAGTTATTGTGCGCCTATTTTATGCCTTTTACTGTGTTCTTTTGAAGATGGGTCAAATCTCATCCATTTTTAAATAGTGATGAATGTACAAAATTTTGGAGGTGTGTGGAGGGTGCGGTGCAGTTGACCCAATCCTATTTCAGAAGTAATGCTTTAGTTGTTTGCCAATGTTGCACTTGAGTTGTATTTCAGCCAGAATACTGATTACGTTAAAAACAAACAGTTCTTGTTGCCAGAATTAAAAAAAAAGGTCTATATTTGTGAATGGTTACCTCAAGAAAAGTAAATATTTGACCAAAATAGCAAATCAAATTTACTCAAGTTGAATATTTTAAGTGGCTTTTGGATGACTTTACATTGATATTTGTTTAGAGTAATTTAAGTAAATAGTATTTGATAGTTAGTGTAGGCTAACTTACCTCTCTTCAAAATGCAGCCTTTTATCGAAATTGTGCTGATAGGACTGGTAAGATGGGGGAGGCAGTAATGGTAGCCTCAAGGACTGTTAATTACGAGGATTATTAAAAAACTTCAGTGTTAAAATTTCACCTTGTCAATAGTAATTTGTTATCATTTCTAGGACCTAAGTGTGGGCTTCAGTTAAATGTATGACAACAGCCTGGAACATATTATATTGACCTTTAGAGGCCATTAATCTAATGAAGTGAAATTCTGATGAAAAGATTAGTTATTCCAGATGAGGTGAGAGGAATCACTGCCTCTTAATACTTAATAGTTAGACTCAACATGGTTAGAGAGGTGAGTTCACAATCTTTCTTGGTCACTTGCTACTACCTTGACTCCCTCTGAAGTCCTAAGTGTATTTATTTGACAAAGAAAATGTTGGCTGGAACCATCCTTAGGTTCTAGGGATGGAAAGTGAATGTTAAGACACAACTGTCCCTTTTTTTTTTTTGACCGGGGCTGGGTTTGAACCCGCCACTTCCGGCATATGGGACCGGCACCCTACTCCTTGGTACCCTACTCCTTGAGCCACAGGCGCTGCCCACAACTTTCCTTTTAAAAAAAGTTATAGAGTATAGTAGGGGAACAGGCATGAAAACAAGTGTCCTGAAGTGTTAGAACTGGTGACAAAAGTCTGCAAAGTCTGCAGGAGTCTTCAGGAGGGACTCAGGCGGCAAATTCCATAGGGGAAGGTGAAAAAAGCTAGTGTGTATAGCATTTATGCACAGAAAAAAGTCAGTGGTTATGAAATTGCAAGTAATTTTCTTGCCTGTGTTTTCTAATTTTTTATCAACAGAAAAATTTTATTTTTTAAGAAAAACCAGTTTAAAAAAGAAAACATGGCACAGTTGCTTTTTATATTTCAGAAACTGGCTAGTTCGCTTGTGAATTTAAGGGCAGAGGGAAACTAAGGGTGGCCATTTCATGCTGAGTGTGGAAAGTACAATCTACTCCCTTAATCCTAAGTAATGCTTCAACCTCATTTTACAAATGGGGAGACTGTAGCTCAGAAAGAGTTACGAAACCCAGAGATACTCTTTAAGAGGCAGAGACAGAATTTAAATCCTGATCTCCAAGCTCCTTTAGTTTTCCATACTGTTTTAAGAAGAGGAAATTATTGATGTTGGCTATATTTAAGTCAATCTTGTTTCTGTTCTAATATTTCCCATCTAGGGCCAAGCACAGTAACTTGAACACTGGAAGGTTCTGTAATAGAAGTGTGTTTATGGGATTCTGGTACATCATGATGCATCCAATGCTAACCTTTCTCAGTTGAATTAAACATCCAGACTCCATCGTTAATAGCCTTAAGCATGAGAATTAGTAATGTTTTGAGTGTTACTGTTTGTCACTAAGTTATAATTATCTTGCCTGAGTAAATAAATGGATTTTTTGTTTCATTTCTGCTGGGAATTAGCTGAACAAATAACTCTTATATAACCTGAAGAGTGTTGAATTTACTTAATTCAAGGTTCTTTTCACTTGCGGTCTTTCATATTTAACTTAAGATGCTATTCAGAGAGGCGCCTGTGGCTCAAAGGGTTAGGGCTCTGGCCTCATATGCTAGAGGTAGCAGGTTCAAACCTAGCCCTGGCCAAAAAAAAAAAAAAAGATGCTATTCAGAGGATTTTAGTAATTTTTTTTTTTTTTTTGTGGTTTTTGGCCGGGGCTGGGCTTGAACCTGCCACCTCCGGCATATGGGACTGGCGCCCTACCCCTTTGAGCCACAGGCGCCACCCGATTTTAGTAATTTTTTAATATGCCATTTTTTTTAGACAGTCTCAAGCTGTCGCCCTGGGTAAAGTGCCATGGTGTCATAGCTCACCACAACCTCCAACTCTTGGGCTCAAGCAATTCTCTTGCCTCAGTTTTTCTGTTTTTAGAAGAGACTGGGGTCTCCCTTTTTGCTCAGGCTGGTCTCAAACCTGTGAGCTCAGCTATCCACCCACCTCAGCCTCCCAGAGTGCTAGGATTACAGGCATGATGTCATTTTTTTTTTTTTTTCTTAGTCCTGGGTACTGTGAAGTCACAGAGCTGTAGACCTTGATGGCAAAATCATCAGAAACAGAGGAACTTTTGAGTGTGATCAGCATAATCAAGGCCACACTTCCTTTATGGAAATGACTTCTACTTTCCCCTAAACTTACTCTTTATTTTCTCAAAACTTATCAAATCCTTTCTTTTTCTCTTAGTTTTGTTTGTTACCTAAGCTTTCTCTTTGTTTAATGTGACAACCCTGGCAGACATCCAGTTTCATTTTCAATAACTTTTTTTTCTGATTAAAAGTGTAATTCGTGATCTTGTAGAATATGTGGAAAGTATAGAATAGTAGAAATATGTCCACAATGACCTTTTTTGTGCCTTTCCTTACAGTTTTTCCTTATATTTTTGCATAGTTGAACATCCTATATATATGATTTAATTTTCTTCACTTAATTCTATCCTAAAACATATCTCCATGTCATTAAAATTTTATTTTAGGGCGGTACCTGTATCTCAGTGGTTAGAGTGCTAGCCACATACACTGGGGCTAGTGGGTTCGAACCCCGGGCTAGGGCCTGCTAAAACAACAACGACAACTGCAACAACAAAAAATAGCTGAGCATTGTGGAGGGTGCCTGTAGTCCCAGCTACTTGGGAGGCTAAAGCAAGAGAATTGCTTAAGCCCAAGAGTCTGAGGTTGTTGTGAGCTGTGATGCCACAGCACTCTACCCAGGGCAACAGCTTGAGACTGTTGTCTCGGGAAAAAAAAAAAAATTAATAAACATTACAAAATAAATAAAATAAAATTTTATTTTATATCGCACTAGTTATGTCGAGCCATTTCATATTGTTGAACATCTTTTATGGGTGAATGTTTCTCTGTATTCCTGAGTATTTCTTTTTAAAAGAGCTTGGGAGTAAAGTACTGTTTGGGTACAAACATGTGTAAGGCTTTCATATGGCTGTGCAGAGTATTGTCTATGTGATATTGTGGACTATATATTTCATCTTCAATCCTGTTTCTGCCATGCAACTTCTAAAATCCTGAGAATCTCCAAAATGTTGTCTTTTTGTATGCTAATGAATGACTGGTGGCTGGCTGTCCCTTGGCAGTTTAAGAATGGGATCTGGTCTCTGGAAAGATCCGGTCCAGATTAGAGGTTTCGGACTTTCAGCTCCTCCCTCCAACCTCCCTAAAGGGGAGAGGGACTCAAGGTTAAGTTGATCTCCAGGGGCTTAATCGATCTTACCTACATATTGAAACCTTCCTAAGAGGCCCAATGGGACAAGGTTTTGAGAGCTTCCAGATAGCTGAACAGGTGTAGGATCCTGGAAGATAGCACACTCAGGGAGGGCATGAAAGCTCTGGCCCCTTCCCCTATCCCTTTTCCTTTATTTTATTATTATTATTTTTTTTTGTAGAGACAGAGTCTCACCGTACCGCCCTCGGGTAGAGTGCCGTGGCGTCACACGGCTCACAGCAACCTCTAACTCTTGGGCTTACGCGATTCTCTTGCCTCAGTCTCCCGAGCAGCTGGGAGTACAGGCGCCCGCCACAACGCCCCGCTATTTTTTGGTTGTAGTTTGGCCGGGGCTGGGTTTGAACCTGCCACCCTCGGCATATGGGGCCGGCGCCCTACTCACTGAGCCACAGGCACCGCCCTATCCCTTTTCCTTTATAATAAACAGTAAACCAGGTCATGGGAACTGCAACTAGAAGCCAGTTGGTCAGGAGTTCTGAGGCCCACACTTGTAACTGGTGGGAAGAGGGGAGAATGTCTTGTGGGATTGAGCCCTCAGCCTGTGGGATCTGACACTATCTCCAAGTACATAGTGTCAGAATTGAATTGGAAGATACCCAGCTGGGGTCTGCTCAGAATTGATTGGTCCCTTTGGTCACAGAGGTCTTCAGCATGGATTGTTGTGTTGGTGTGAGAGCAAAGGGAAAAAGTTGTTCCACACTCACAGCCCGAGAGTGTTTTATAGCAAAAAAAAAAAAAAAAATTTTTTTTGAGATAAGAGTCTCAAGTTGTCGCCCTGGGTAGAGTGCTGTGGCATCACAGCTCACAGTAACCTCAAACTCTTGGGCTTAAGCGATTCTCTTGCCTCAGCCTCCCAAGTAGCTGGGACTATAGGCGCCGCTACAATGCCGGATTATTTTTTGGTTGTAGTTGTTGTTGTTTGACAGGCCCGGGCTGGATTCAAACCGGCCAGCTCTGGTGTTTGTGGCTGGCACCTAGCTGCTGAGCTACAGGCACCAAGCCTTGATAGCAAAAATTAATGCCATTTTTTAGTTGGTCAAACAGAATTAATTTATACTGAATAGAGCATAAAGAGCCCAAGAAAGAAATCATAGATTAATGTTTCAGATGTAGCAGTAATTTGGGGAAGTTTTGTGTAGAACAATCAGTTTTGCTAGCAGCCACCTTCAGTGTAACGGTTCTTTATATTACTTTTGTTTTGGGTATAGATACCCCTTTGAGATAAAATCTGGTGAAAGTGTTATGGACCTTAGAAAACTATACCTTTGGGCGGTGCCTGTGGCTCAGTGAGCAGGGCGCCGGCCCCATATACCGAGGGTGGCGGCCGAACTGCAATAAAAAAAAAAAAAAAATAGCCGAGCGTTGTGGCGGGGGCCTGTAGTCCCAGCTACTCGGGAGGCTGAGGCAGGAGAATTGCCTAAGCCCAGGAGTTGGAGGTTGCTGTGAGCTGTGTGACGCCACGGCACTCTACCGAGGGCCATAAAGTGAAACTCTGTCTCTACAAAAAAAAAAAGAAAACTATACCTTTACTTTACAGTTCTGCATTTTATTTCAGGGGATATTGAACTCTCTGAATACTGTCCCAGCATCTCTGGATAAAAATCTGTATTCTAGTCTGAGCTGTGGGAAGAAAGGATTGTTGGTAAGTCTTTGGCAAAACTTGTACTGGATTTTGTTTAGTAGTTTCAAATTCCTGAACATATTGGGTAGTGCCAAGTTGAAAGGCAAGTAAGCCAGGCTGCAAGTGTTAGTTTTGCTAGTTTGGCAGCTCACATCAAGAGTGCTGAGAGATCATGCCTGGTTTGACTTGTCATTGAAAGAGTTTTGTTGAAACATGAATTAACTAGCCTATTAAAAAATAAGTATAGATGTACTAAGTATGCCTAGATTTTAGCAACTTTCTCCTTGTCTTAAATTTATCTTTAAACTTTTTTCCCCTCCCAGATGGGATTCCTGTGCTCTCTAATTGCCTTTTTTTTTTTTTTTGTAGAGACAGAGTCTCACTTTATGGCCCTCGGTAGAGTGCCGTGGCCTCACACAGCTCACAGCAACCTCCAACTCCTGGGCTTAAGCGATTCTCTTGCCTCAGCCTCCCGAGTAGCTGGGACTATAGGTGCCCGCCACAACGCCCGGCTATTTTTTGGTTTTGCAGTTTGGCCGGGGCCGGGTTTGAACCCGCCACCCTCAGCATATGGGGCCGGCGCCCTACCGACTGAGCCACAGGCGCCGCCCTAATTGCCTTTTTTATTTAGTTTCTTTCATAGCTTACTTTTATGGCTTATGATTCTTAATGCTAAATTTGATACAAAGAGGTATATGAAACCCTATGGCAGGGGCTGGTTTTAGGGCTGGAGGCAACTGGAGAGTGTCACCAGAACTCTGAAAACATACACAAATATTTGGGAGTACATGCAGGCATGTTTAGTGGTGGTTTTATTGGTAACATTCATACAAGTAACTTATTGTTGTTTGATGCTCTCTAGTTCCCACTTACCTTTTTCTCCTTTAAACAGCTTATCTTGGGGATAAGTTTCATCAAATTATTGTAAACTTTGGGGGATAAAGTTTCATAGAAACAACCATCTAGCAGAATAGGTGTTTCTTTTGGGAATTGCTTTTGGAAATTTTTAAGAAGATATTTTTATGTTTATATGCTTTTTTGTTGAACTTGTTGCTAAAGTTCTTTAAAGCTATTATAAATCATAAAACATTTTCCCCTAATTTTTTTTTGCTTTTCACGTTGGTTATGGTAAATTTGACTCACAGAATGTTTAGATATTTGTGGCTAACAGATTTTACCTTTTTATGGTTTGTCTTTGGTGTTAAACTTTTCCCATCTCCCAAAAGTCAATTTTTTTCCTATCCACAGCTGTTCTTTCTCTTTTAGGATGGTTCATGTTATTTTTGTAGAAACCAAATTCTTAATTGCTTCACTATCCACATACAAGGACTGAATAGTTCTTAGTTCTTGTGTCTCCTACCCTGTGACTAGTCTGTAGTAGCAACTGCCCGCCACCATCATGTTGAGTAGTATTGGACTGTGGTAGATACTCAACAAATACAGTAGAACCTGTAAGTTGACCAACTAAGGGATTGTAACAAACTGGTCAACATGTGGAGGTGGGCTGGGCGCGGTGGTTCACACCTGTAATCCTAGCACTCTGGGAGGCTGAGGCAGGTGGATAGATTGAGCTAATGGGTTTGAGACCAACCTGAGCAAAAAGTGAGACCCTGTCTCTACTAAAAAAATACGAAAAAACTGAGGCAAGAGGATTGCTTGAGCCCAAGACTTGGAGGTTGCTGTGAGCTGTGATTCTACCCAGGGTGATAGCTTGAGACTCTGAAACAAACAAACAAACAAAAAAAGAAACCATACGAAGGTGGTCAACATAAGGAAGTAGGCCTACTGTGCTGATGGCACACATGTGGTGCACATCTGTTCTATGCAAACTAGGATCAATTTAAGGAGGTGGTCAGTCAACTATGGAGGTTCTGCTGTAGTTGGTGTGCCCATCAACTCTGGAGAAACTCTCTTCCTGTTTGATTGAGATAAAATCTTACTCTGGTTCTCAAGGTGGCCTCTCACCTCCGTCTCCCAAGTAGCTAGGGCTGCAGGCACTCACTACTGCACCTGGCTCAAGATTCTCACTCTTAATGCCCTCTCTTTTTTTTTGGACAGATCTGTGGTTTTCCTGCTTGAAGGATACAATGTTTTCCAAACTAGCACATTTGCAGAAGGTTGTTGTGCTTCCTCGTGGAGTTCATTCTTCAGTGGCTTCTGCCACATCTGTTGCAACTAAAAAAACAGTCCAAGGCCCTCCATCCTCTGAGTACATTTTTGAAAGGGAATCTAAATATGGTGCTCATAACTACCATCCTTTACCTGTAGCCCTGGAGAGAGGAAAAGGTATATTTCATATTAATCCACACCCCTTTTTTTGCTTGAAACCTTTCATAAAAATTCGTTGTGTTTTTCCAGAAACATTTAGTATCTGTTAATTCAACCTGTGTGTAGTGTCTTGTGCTGCTGTGTCAGGTGCTGTGGGGGACAACAAAGACAAACTCATTCAGTCTTTGTCATGGTGTGCCTCACTAAGGGAATGTGAGAAAATAAGGAAAGTAATGTTGCTGTCACTTTTCTCTTTTAGCTTTTATTTTTGCTTAAGTTTAGACATAAACAAAGGTTGCAACAGTGGTGCTAAAAATTTCCTCTTGCTCTTCACCCCGCTTTCCCAAGTGCTAACATTCCACAGCCTATTTTTTTTACAGCTTTTTTTTTTTTTTTACCATATCCTCTTTCTGTCTTCTACCACCCCCTCATATGCATTTGTTTTTTGAACTGTTGAGAGGAGGTTGCAGACATGACACCTCTTAACCCATAAATGCGTAGTGTATCTTTCCTAAAACACAAGGACTTTGTCTTTTATAATCATAGTGTAATTATCAAAATTAGGAACTTAACACTTGACAATAGATAGCACCATTATTTAACCTAGATACCCAATCCAGATTTCATTTGTCCTCCCTCCCTCCCTCCCCCGTCCCTCCCTTCCTTCCTTTCTTTCTTTACTTTTCTTTCTTTCTTTTTTTTAAACAATACGAAGCCTTAGATTGTGAGTTGCATTTACTCGTCAGGTTTGATCTTTTTTTTTTGCTTGAAACCTTTCATAAAAAGTAATTGCTTTTGTATTTTCTTTTTTTTGTGGTTTTTGGCTGGGGCTGGGTTTAAACCCGCCACCTCCAGCATGTGGGACCGGCACCCTACTCCTTGAGCCGCCCTATATTTTCTTTTTTTTAGAGACAGAATCTTACTTTGTCACCTTCAGTAGAGTGCTGTCGCATCACAACTCACAGCAACCTCTAGCTCTTGGGCTTAGGCGAGTCTCTTGCCTCAGCCTCCCAAGTAGCTGGGACTACAGGCACCTGCCACATGCCTGGCTATACTTTTGTTGCAGTTTGGCTGGAGCCGGGTTCGAACTGGCCACCCTTGATATATGGGCCCGGCACCCTACTCACTGAGCCACCAGCACCGCTCAGTTTTTTCTTCTTTTTTTTAACAATACAAAGCCTTCAATTGTGAGTTGCATTCTTTGGTAAGAGCTTTCTTTGTCTTTTCAACCTTGAGATTTTTGAACCTATACAGGCCTCTCCATTGTAGAGCTGCTATTTTCAGTTTTGTATTAAGTATCTTGTGGCAACAGAATGTGAAACTCTGCAAATGTTCTGTTAGACATGGAATTCTACTTAACAGTTTTAGCATCCATTAATGATTCTTGCTTGAGTAAATATGGTAGTTGCCAAGTAGTGATTTAATCAGATCTGCAATTTGAAATAACAGCTGTAATCAAATGAAACTAAAGTTTATTACTTAGCTTTATGCTAGAAGATGACAATTCACATATAACAGTATTTATCTTACACAATCATTAATCTGTAATTTATTTGGGCCCAATTTGGGCCCATTTCTTCTTCTTTTTTTTTTTTTTTTTTTAAATTTCGGTTAGAGACAGGACCTTGTTCTGTTGCCCAGGGTAGAGTGCAGTGGCACAGTCATAGTTCTGTAACCTCAAACTCCTGGGCTCAGTTTGAGGTTACAGTGACTCAGCTCTGGAGTAGCTAGGACTTATAGCTACCATACCCAGGTAATTTTTTTAAAGTTTTTTCTAAGGTGTTGCTTATAAATTCATATAAATGGATTCAAATAATTTATGTCTGGCTTCTTTCACTTATCCTCATGTTTTCAGGATTTATTCATTGATGTAGCCTGTGTTAGGACTTCCCTCCTTTTTATGGCTGAATGATATTGTATCATGGGGCCAGAGCACATTTTGTTTACCACAGCCCTCAGAGGGAGCGTGAGATGGTATCTCACTGTGGTTTTAATTTGCATTTTCTTAACACCTAGTGATCTTGAGGGGCTTTTCATGTGCTACTTAGTGATTTGTATGTATCCTCTTCAGAGAAGGATCTATTCCAACCTTTTTTTTGTTTTGTTTTGTAGAGACAGAGTCTCACTGTACCGCCCTCGGGTAGAGTGCCGTGGCCTCACACAGCTCACAGCAACCTCTTAACTCTTGGGCTTATGTGATTCTCTTGCCTCAGCCTCCCGAGCAGCTGGGACTACAGGCGCCCGCCACAACGCCTGGCTATTTTTTGGTTGCAGTTTGGCCGGGGCTGGGTTTGAACCCGCCATCCTGTTTTTTTTAATTGGGTTATTTGTCTTTGTTGATTTGGAAGAGTTCTAGATACTAGATCCTTACCAGATACATGATTTCAATTGTTTTCCCCCATCCCATGGGTTGTTACAGTCTACTACTTGTGATTTTTGTCTGTTGTGTGTAACTAATCTGGCTTTTAAATTCTAATTTTATCTCCTAAATGTTTAGAATTATATAAAAGTTTTACTCCAGAGTTTATAATCCTTTTGTGTTATTTTTATTAAATGTGTATTTGAAGCTGGACACATATAATTCTTAATATTCCTTATAAACCAAAGTTTATTATGCCTGAGCTAAAACAAGCCTTAACTATAAATATGTATCAAGTAGAAGTTCACATATAGGCATTCAGAAGGCTTGCTAACAATCGTAAGCTTTGGGCTTTATGTCATGTAATTTTCTAACATTATTTTCCTTCCTTATATATTTTAGGTGTTTACCTATGGGACGTAGAAGGCAGAAAATATTTTGACTTCCTGAGTTCTTATAGTGCTGTTAACCAAGGGCATTGTCATCCAAAGATTGTGAATGCTCTAAAGAGTCAAGTGGATAAATTGACTTTAACATCTAGGGCTTTCTATAATAATGTACTTGGTGAATATGAGGAGTACATTACTAAACTTTTCAACTATCACAAAGTTCTTCCTATGAATACAGGTAAAGCATTTCCTTTTCTGTTACATACCCAAGAAAATAATCTTTTCATTTTCTGATAATATAAAACATTTTTTAAATATGATGAAAATTTTCCCCCATATAGGAGTAGAGGCTGGAGAGACTGCCTGCAAACTAGCTCGGAGATGGGGCTATTCCGTGAAGGGAATTCAGAAATACAAAGCAAAGATTGTTTTTGCAGGTATGTGAAATGAAACATTAACTGCTATGATTTATTGATGAAACATTTCTAATATGTTTGCCTGCTATGTGGTATGTTATTTCCTGAACATTTCATAAAAATTTATGAGGGATTTCTTTTTCTTGGTTTTATTTGTAAGTTATTTCTTTTTTTTTTTTTTGTAGAGACAGAGTCTCACTTTATGGCCCTCTGTAGAGTGCTGTGGCCTCACACAGCTCACAGCAATCTCCAACTCCTGGGCCTAGGTGATTCTCCTGCCTCAGCCTCCCGAGTAGCTGGGACTACAGGCGCCCGCCACAATGCCCGGCTATTTTTTGCTTGCAGTTCAGCCGGGGCTGGGTTTGAACCAGCCACCCTTGGTATATGGGGCCCGCGCCTTACCGACTGAGCCACAGGCGCCACCCCTAGTTATTTCTTTATGTATGAGATTTTTCCTTAATTCTCTACTCTCTCCTTGAAATGAGTGTCTCTATTGTTTGACTTCTCATCTGGTGATCAGATTTTTTTTTTTTCCATAGCAGGTTTTTAGGTAATTAGGTAGTCTGGTTTGCTAGTCAGGTGGTAGGATCAGGTGAAGTTAGAGTGGGGCCAAATGTGGGATGTGAGGTTTGAGTCTTGCTATCAGATGTGCTCTTTTGCAATGGTCGTCTTATAAGAATTGGGAAGAGGAGGTCTGGCATTGCCTTTGTTATACTTTAGGACTAGTTAAGAAGAATAATTTGAATTCTGATTAGGGAGACTAACAGTTAATTAGGAAGAGGTAATCTGATTTTTGGATTGTTTACGTTCAAATGGTAGTCTCTGACCTTATTTTTAAGCTTTAATTAAAACAATTTTTTTGTGTGGAGAAAATGTTCTCCTTATGTTGCCTGGGTTGGCTGGAACTCTTGGCCTGGGGCCACAAATCAGGTTTGTAATCCCAGGATTTTGGAAGGTCAAACGGAGAGGATTGCTTCAGGCCAAGAATTTGAGACCAGCCTGGGCAACATAAGGAGAGCCTGTTTCTACAAATAATAAAAATTAAAGATAACTAAAAAAACCCCAAAGTATGCATATATTTGCCAGTGTACAGGGTCAGACTTCATTCTTGTTATAGTTAAAATCATTAAATATTCTGCCTTATGAATGAATACAATTATATTATAAACCCCATAGTATACTATAATCCAGAGTTCACCTGATGTCAGAAGTAATTGGCATTTGGGATGACAAATTAGTATTCCCCAAGAAGAAATCTTTGCAGAACTCTGTAACTTGCCATTGTAAAATCTTGCAAACAAAAATGGTATTTTTGGTGATTTTCATTCTTACAAACTGTGTCCAGTCTTTTCCATAGTAGCAAGGGTTGCAAATACGTTATTGCCTGAGTATTGAGAGAAGCTGATGAGTAAGTGGGGTAGAGACAAAGGAAATCCATCCCTGACGGTAAGGGCCTTGTGCCTGCAGGGCGGGCCTTGGAGGAGGAGAGTCTAGAGGTGAGGTAGGGGAGAGTAAATAGGCTCATGGTCTAATCAGTGCATTTTTCTTTTTTTTTTTGAGACAGAATCTGACTTTATCGCCCTCAGTAGAGTGCTGTGGCATCACAGCTCACAGCAACCTCAAACTCCTGGGCTTAAGTGATTCTCTTGCTTCAACTTCCCAAGTAGCTGGGACTACAGGCGCCCACCACAATGCCCGGCTATTTTTTCAGAGGCGAGGTTTCTCTCTCGAATTTTTAGAGGCTCAGGCTGGTCTTGAATTCCTGAGCTCAGGCAATCCACCCTGCCTGGCCTCCCAGAGTGCTAGGATTACAGGCATGAGCCACTGTGATGCTGGCGTAGTGCATTTTTCTTAAACAAGCCTCATCAAATCAATCAATCAATATTCTGTTGTTTGTGGAAGAGTAAAAGGCAAGATTACTCTTAGGTGAGAGATGCAGGTGAAAGAGGCTTTGCAAGATAGTATTTGGAAATGCCATAAAGCTATAAGTACAATAATCTAGTACTGAGTTAATTGAGGTGTGCTAGCAGAGATGGCAAGAAGATAGGAAAACATCTAAAAAAATCCTTATTTAGATGAACCCCTAACCTCTGTTATTCTATATGGCTGCTTCTTGAATTTAATCTAATCTGAAATTATCTAGTACACTTGCTCTACTGTCATTAGCATTAAAAAGAATTATTTTATTAAGGAAGGCAAAATAGAAAGTGTTTGTGTTGCCTGAGGATCTTTTCTCCAAATGTAGGTAGTTAGCTTGCATTGTTGGATATTTTTTTTTTTTTTTTTTTGTAGAGACAGAGTCTCACTGTACCGCCCTCAGGTAGAGTGCCGTGGCATCACACGGCTCACAGCAATCTCTAACTCTTGGGCTTACGCGATTCTCTTGCCTCAGCCTCCTGAGCAGCTGGGACTACAGGCGCCCGCCACAACGCCCGGCTAACATTGTTGGATTTTTAAAAGGAAGACTGATCAATTCTTTATGATATTCTTTTTCTCAGATCACTGTTATAAAAACATGTTCTCTAGAAAACATGCAAGGACACCTCAATTGTTAGGGTTTGGTATTGAGTTGGAATTAGTAAAAGTAAGTTGTCTATCCTCAGGGGCCATATATATTCCCATCAAGAGGCTCAGTAGAGAAGTTCCTAATGTCATAATTGCAAAGCCAGACCTAGTGGTCTTATGTCACATGAACCTTTATGAACCACGGTGTTTAATATCAGATTGTGCTTTAACAATGGAAAGCTCACTTGGAGGTTTACTAAAGCAAACCCTTGATTTGTCTTTAGTCAGACTTCTGCCCGTGGTATTTTTGGGGACACAGTGCTTATTGAATTTGGAGATTTCTTTGAAATAATCACTGTTTGTTTTTCCTTTCTAGCTGGAAACTTTTGGGGTAGGACTTTGTCTGCTATCTCCAGTTCCACGGACCCAACCAGTTATGATGGTTTTGGACCATTTATGCCAGGATTTGAAATCATTCCGTATAACGATCTGTCTGCATTAGAGGTACTTAACTAGTGTCGTGGGACATGGCCCACAGTAAATCAAGTTAACCCTGTTAAGTATATGAATGAAAAATAAATATGCCACATGACAGTAATGAAAATTTATTTCATTTAAGCTGAGCTACGATTTCAGACTTGTTTTTAGTAATGGTCAGTTAGTTTCCAACACAGGAAAAACTGGGTTCTGTGAATGTAATCCTAACGAGTGATCCAGCCACTTTGGATTTCTGTCCCTCGTAATAATAAACTTGAGTATAACCTGTTTAATTACTAGATTAAATTTCTGTTTTCAGGTAGCTTTTTAAAATTATGAAGTGGAAGACTTTGATTAAAAAGTCTTAAAATGGCTTTAAAAGGCCATTTACTTTACATTTTCTTTTCTTTTCTTTTCTTTTTTTTTTTGAGACAGAGCCTCAAAGCTGTCCCCCTGGGTAGAGCGCCATGGCATCACAGCTCACAAGTGATTTTCCCGCCTCTGCCTCCCAAGTAGCTGGGGACTATAGGCGCCTGCCAAAACGCCTGGCTATTTTTTGGTTGCAGCCATCATTGTTGTTTGGCGGGCCCGGGCTGGATTCGAACCCACCAGCTCAGGTGTATATGGCTGGTGCCTTAGCTGCTTGAGCCACAGGCGCCGAGCCAAGTTTTCTTTTTAATACATTTAAGTATTAGAAAATGTAGGATGGGGCCACGCCTGTGGCTCAGTGAGTAGGGCACCGGTCCCATATGCTGAGGGTGGCAGGTTCAAACCTGGCCTCGGCCAAACTGCAACAAAAAATAGCCAGGCATTGTGGCGGGCGCCCATGGTCTCAGCTACTCAGGAGGCTGAGGCAATAGAATCGCCTAAGCCCAAGAGCTGGAGGTTGCTGTGAGCTGTGATGCTATGGCACTCTCCCGAGGGCAATGAACTAAGACTGTCTCTACAAAAAAAAATAGAAAAGAAAACGTAGGATGGTGTAACTTAAACCTGAAGTATTTGGAGCTTCTGGTAGTTTAATGTCCATGAAAGATATAAGACTTCTGAAGTCAGAATATAAGTTAGTGTAAAAAATGAATTTGCATACTTACTCTTAATAGGGAAATATGTGGATATATAATTTCAGATTTCCAAGTGTGGTAGAAAGGGAGTTATTAAAACTTATTCCTCCTTTTTTGTAGCGTGCTCTTCAAGACCCAAATGTTGCTGCGTTTATGGTTGAGCCAATCCAGGGTGAAGCCGGAGTTGTTGTCCCAGATCCAGGCTACCTAATGGGAGTACGGGAACTCTGCACCAGGCACCAGGTTGTCCATGCGCTTGGTGATGAGGCCAAACTGGCTCCTACTTAACTTCTTTAATTTGTTCGAATTCTGCTGACAGGATAAATGCAAAGATTAAATCATTTTTTCCACTAGAGGGAGATGGTATTCTAAGAGCTTAAGAACTTTTTAATGCTTAGAAACCTGCATAGAAGCTGACTTTTTACTGTCTCTGGAACTCTGGCCAATACTGGCTCTAACAAGGTGGGGGTTGAGGAGAGAAATGAAGGTTGCTATTTTTCCTGTGGGAACAAATATGCTAATTAATTAACCTTGTTACATTTTCCCCTAATAGGTTCTGTTTATTGCTGATGAAATACAGACAGGATTGGCCAGAACTGGTAGATGGCTGGCTGTTGATCATGAAAACGTCAGACCTGATATAGTCCTTCTTGGAAAGGCCCTTTCTGGGGGCCTATACCCTGTAAGTTTAATGTCCAGCCTCTCTGTTCCCTGCTCTGCTGAAATATATCCCTCAAGTATTTTGATATCAATTGTTTGTGACAATAATGCTTTTCAGATGAATTGGTATTTCTTTTTTTTTTTTTTTTTTGTAGAGACAGAGTTTCACTTTATTGTCCTTGGTAGAGTGCCGTGGCGTCACACAGCTCACAGCAACCTCCAACTCCTGGGCTTATGTGATTCTCCTGCCTCAGCCTCCCGAGTAGCTGGGACTACAGGTGCCCGCCACAACGCCCAGCTATTTTTTGGTTGCAGTTTGGCCAGGGCTGGGTTTGAACCCTCCACCCTCGGCATATGGGGCCGGCGCCCTACTCACTGAGCCACAGGCGCCGCCCTGAATTGGTATTTCTAAGTCTACTGTAGGTCACCTGGAATTAAATATCTGTAATAAAAACATTTTAGGATTCTAGTATGTGACCCACTTGGTCAGTTTTCACTAAAGAATTGAGTATGCTTTGGTATTCACTATGGCATTTGATTTGGGTAGAAACATTACTTCAAAGGACTCGTGTAGATGCCGTTTTTTTTCCTAGTGTTCATGACTATTGATTGCTTAAGACCATGACCAGTGCCGAGGGTGGCGGGTTCAAACCCAGCCCCGGCCAAACTGCAGCAAAATAATAGCCTGGTGTTGTGGCGGGTGCCTGTAGTCCCAGCTGCTCGGGAGGCTGAGGCAAGAGAATCGCGTAAGCCCAAGAGTTAGAGGTTGCTGTGAGCTGTGTGAGCTTGCTACCGGAGGATGGTACAGTGAGACTCTGTCTCTACAAAAAAAAAAAAGAAACTGCAAAAAAAAAAAGATACTATGTTGCCCTCGGTATAAGTGCTATGGCGTCACAGCTCACAGCAACTTCAAACTCTTGGGCTTAAGGGATTCTCTTGACTCAGTGTCCCAAGTAGCTGAGAGTATAGGCACCTGCCACAATGCCTGGCTATTTTTTGCTGTAGTTGTCGTTGTTTAGCTTGCCTGGGCTGGGTTTGAACACACCACCCTCGGTGTACGTGGCCAGTGCTGTAACCACTGTGCTATGGGTGCTGAGCCGGCATTTGCTTTTATTTAAAAAAAATGTGTCATCTTCTCTCCCTCAACTCACCTCCCTTCCCACCACCTAGATGAGTCCTCCCCCCTCCCCTCCCATGTTTTCTGATTTTTTTTTTTGAGACAGAGTCCCAAGCTGTCACCCTGGGTAGAGGGCTGTGGCATCATAGCTCATAGCAAACTTCAACTCCTGGGCACAAGTGATTCTTTTGCCTCAGCTTCCCAAGTAGTTGGGACTACAGGTGCCTGCCACAATGCCTAATTATTATTATTTTTTTTGTCATTGTTGCTTGGCAGGCCTGGGCTGGATTCAAACCTGCCAGCTCTGGTGTATGTGGCTGGCGCCCTAGCTGCTGAGCCACAGGTGCTGAGCCTTTTTTTTTTTTTTTATTTTGGAGATAGTTTCACTTTGTTACCCTCAGTAGAGTGCCGTGGCGTCATACCTCACAGCATCCTTAAACTCTTGGGCTCAAGGGATTCTCTTGCCTTAGCCTCCCAAGTAGCTGGGACCACAGGCGTCTGCCACAGTGCCCACTATTTTTGGAGGTAGGGTCTTGCTCTGGCTCAGGCTGGTCTCAAACTCCTGAGTTTAGGCAATCTGCCCACCTTGGCCTCCCAGAGTGCTGGGATTACAGGCGTGAGCCACTGTGCTGGCGTGAGCCACTGTGCCTGCGCCAGGGCCCCCACCCTGTTTTCTAAGCATTTAAACAAAGCATTTTACCTTGAAATTGGAAAAGATTATAAATTACACCATTGCAAAAATAGTTTTTCTCTTTTAGTTCCAAAATTGTATTCTATGCTGTTGGAATGTGCCTGATGTGTTTGTAATGTGTTAGGGTATTTCTCAGGTTGTTACTCGTAGTTAGGATGGGAGACATAAGCTCTTGCTCATTGAAGCTTTATGTAAATTTAATATCAGCTTCATATAAATATTTGTGTTGCTGGTGTGCTAAGAATAAAAATGGTTAGGAGAAATGACATGGTGAATTCGCTGTCTTTCAGGTGTCTGCGGTGTTGTGTGATGATGAAATAATGCTGACCATCAAACCAGGGGAACACGGGTCCACGTATGGGGGCAACCCGCTGGGCTGCCGGGTGGCTATTGCAGCCCTTGAGGTAAATATCCGTACAGCCACCAGTATCTATTTCTTTAAGTAGGATTGAAGTGATTTTTTTTTTTTTTTTTAGAGACAGAGTCTCACTTTATCGCCCTTGGTAGAGTGCTGTGGCATCACAGCTCACAGCAACCACCAGCACTTGGGCTTAGGCAATTCTCTTACCTCAGCCTCCTGAGCAGCTGGGACTATAGGCACCTGCCACAACACCCGGAAATTTTTTGTTGCAATTTGTCCGGGACTGGGTTTGAACGTGCCACCCTCGGTATATGGTGCCGGCACCCTACCCACTGAGCAACAGCGCTACCTAGATTGAAGTGATTTTTAATTTGGGTCCACCCACTGGTATAATAAATTTAATAGGATTGTTAAATGTTAGGAGAACATGGTGGAGAGATTCCAGGAAGTTAATGCAGCTTTCACTGAGGAGAGTGCAGTCCAGGGTAGTGGAGCCGCAGTGTGCCAGCTCCTTATTTAGGCTGTTTGCACTTGCCAAGGAACAGGTTAGGAAGCTGCTCTGTAGCCTTGGCTGTAAAGATACCAGAGAACTCTTGGGGAGCCAGAGGTGGCAGTTCACCAAAGTTGAGTTAACCTAATCAGCCACTGTGTGAAATCCCTGGAGAGGTGTGTGGTGACCTGATCAGAGACGTCAAGGAAAAGAATCTTGACGTCAAGGGACCAATTCAAATGCCTAACAAGGCTTCAAGATCTCTATAAGAAACACTCCAACTTGTGCTCAAGGTTTTGAGACATGGGATGGCTTTCAGATGAGAATCCAGAGTGAAAGCCAGTTGTTGACTTGGACAGTCCTGCAGAGATTAAGCAGATTACTCCCACCAGTACTGAGCCCAGGAGTCCATGCTGAAGTCATTATTGCAGATACTTAAGTCAGCTGTTTTAATAAATTGATTACCAGTTGTTCAGGGGGAAAATAAGTAATTTAAATGTGGCTGAGTAGACTGGATCTCTCTTACAGGCTTCCTGAGTTGGCAGTCCCCTGAGGCTGTGGGCCTTTGTGCCTGGGCTGGCCTGAGAACTCTCACCCGGGACTTACTACTATCCTCTTTGCATAGCAAGCAAAACTTTTTTTTTTTTTTTTTTTTGCAGTTGTTTTTGGCCGGGCCGGGTTTGAACCCGCCACCTCCAGTATATGGGGCTGGCGCCCTACTCCTTTGAGCCATAGATGCTGCCCTGAGACCTTTTTTTAATTTATTTTATTTTATTTATTTTTTTCTGGCCGGGCCTGGGTTTGAACCCACCACCTCTGGCAATTGGGGCCGGTGCCTTAGTCCTTTGAGCCATAGGCACCACCCAAGAATTTTTTTTGTAGAGACAGAGTCTCACTTTATGGCCCTCAGTAGAGTGCCGTGGCCTCACACAGCTCTCAGCAGCCTCCAACTCCTGGGCTTAAGCGATTCTCTTGCCTCAGCCTCCCGAGTAGCTGGGACTACAGGCGCCCGCCACAACGCCCGACTATTTTTTGGTTGCAGTTTGGCCGGGGCCAGGTTTGAACCCGCCACCCTCAGTATATGGGGCCGGTGCCTTACCGACTGAGCCACAGGCGCCGCCCAGAATTTTTTTTTTAATGAGAGGCACAGTCTTGGTCTGTCACCCAGGCTGGAGTACAATGGTGCCATCATAGTTGACTATAACCATGAACACCTGGAGCTTTTGTGCCCCTCCCACCTTATACTTCTAGTAGCTGGGACTACAGGTGCACACCCCCATGCCTAGCTAATTTTTCTTATTTTTTTTTCTTTAGTAGATGGGATCTCACTGTGTTACCCAGGCTAGTCTTAAACTCTTAGGCTCAAGTGATCCTCTCTAAGGGGCCAGGATTGTAGGATTGAGTCACCATGCCTGGATTTTTTTTTTCTTCTTCTTTAGGTGTCAGTTTATAATGCTTTCACACTTATTCCTTGAGTGCCTGCCACAGGCAAGGAATTATGTCATCTATGAGGATGAACTTTTTAGGGGAAAAAATAAAGGACACCCTGGCAGTTTAAAAATTATGCTGGACATGGTAGCTTATGTCTGTAATCCTACCACTTTGGGAGCCAAAGCTGGAGGTCACTTGGAGTCAGGAGTTTGAGATCAGTCTGGACAATACAATGAAACTCCAGCTCTAAACCAATAAAAATATCAACCGGGCTTGGTAGTGTGGCCTGTAGTCCCAGCTACTCAGGAGGCTGAAGTGGGAGGATCACTTGAGCCCAGGAACTGAGGCTGCTGTGATTGTGCCACTGCACTCCAGCCTGGGCAACAGATCAAAATCCTGTCTTGTGTAAAAAAAAAAAAAATTTAGTCCATTGTTGTATTCAACCATTGACAGTATGTGAGTTGCATTAAACAAGTTTTAATCTTTATTTTGCCGTGATATCAGATTGATGGTGAATCTGTGACCAAAGCAAGGCTGTTTAAGAACTTCTGATAGCTGGGCATGGTGGCTCATGCCTGTAATCCCAGCACTCTGGGATGCTGAGGCGGGTGGATTGCCTGAGCTCAGGAGTTTGAGACCAGTCTGAGAAAGAAAGAGACCCCTGCCTCTAAAAAATAGCTATACATTATGGTGGCTGCCTGTAGTCCATCTACTTGGGAGGCTAGGGCAAGAGAATTGCTTGAGTCTAAGAGTTTGAGGATGCCATGAGCCATGACACCATGGCACTCGACTGAGGGTGACAAAATGAGACTCTGTCTCAAAAGAAAAAGAAAAAATAGTTGGGTGTTGTGGTGGGCTCCTGTAGTCCCAGCTACTCGGGAGGCTGAGGCAAGAGAATTGTTTGAGCCCAAGAGTCTGAGATTGCTGTGAACTATGACACCACCGCACTCCACCAGGGGTGACAAAGGGAGACTCTGTCTCAAAAAAACAACCCCCAGAACAACTTCTGTAAGTTGACCACCCAAGGGACTATAACAAATTGGTCAATGTGGGCAGCGCCTGTGGCTCAGTGGGTAGGGCGCTGGCCCCATATACTGAGGGTGGCAGGTTCAACCCTGGCCTGGCCAAACTGCAACAAAAAAATAGCGGCGTTGTGGTGGGCACCTGTAGTCCCAGCTACTGGGAGGCTGAGGCAAGAGAATTGCCTAAGCCCAGGAGTTGGAGGTTTCTGTGAGCTGTGACACCATGGCACTCTACCCAGGACAATAAAGTGAGACTGTCTCTACAAAAAAACAAAAAATTGGTCAATATATAGAGGTGGCCGACATAAAGGCATTGGGCTACTGTGCTGGCATGTCTGGTAATTGAAAATTAGGTAATGTGAAAATTTCTGGTAATGTGAAAATTAGGTCAACTTAAGCAGCTGGTTAATGTACGGAGGAGGTCAGCTACGGGACTTCTATTACATATATAGGCTTTGAAAAATAGAAATGAAGTTAAGTTACTCTAGTCTTTATCTAGTTCTGTTTTTCCTTTGCTTATAGTCCATGTTGCCCTCTTCCATGGAAGATCTTAACATTTTATAATTTTTCTTTGAATATAGGTTTTGGAAGAAGAAAACCTTGCAGAAAATGCAGACAAAATGGGTACTATCTTGAGAAACGAACTCATGAAGCTACCCGCTGATGTCGTCACTGCCGTAAGAGGAAAAGGATTATTAAATGCTATTGTTATTAAAGAAACAAAAGGTATGGAGATAAAATATTTTACTCAAGATTTTTTTTTTTTTTTTTTAGGAATGCCTAAAATACACTGAGTGTTTTAATGGGTTACTGCATTCTTCTGTTTGAAGCTGTTGACTGACCTATCTATTGACCGCATCTTTTAGGCAGAGTATTATATGATCTATGGTTATATTAATGGTATCTAAAGTAAAGCTCTTTCCTACATAAAGGCACATTTACCTAATTTGACTTCTTCTGTTCCTTTAAGACATTTGTTTCTCTTCTGTAAGTTAGTCTTGCAGTACTTGGAGATTTGCTATCCTTCTTTCCCTTATTTTGATACTTTATCAGTAGAGATTATAGGAGCTGTATTAATAATGATATGAATGACAGTGATGGTGTTGGTAATAAAAATAATACTAGCTGCCCTTAATTGAGTGTTCTATGTTTTAGTACATTGTTTGTAACCCTTTAAGCGTTCCTTGCTGGATTTTCTTGTGATAATCCTTTCTTTTGAAACAGTGTTTCTCAACCTTTTTCATCTCATGGTACACTTGAACCTATAGTTACAGTTCTATGGAACACTTAAATTACAGTGATCCAAAAAAGAAGTAAAAAAAAGAATATGCTTATTGTGCTTTGAACTTCTTTCCAAAATAATTTATTTATTTTATTTATTTATTTTTTTGAGATAGAGTCTCACTATATCACCATTGGTAGAGTGCTGTGGCGTCTTAGCTCATAGCAACCTCAAACTCTTGGGCTTAAGTGATTCTCTTGCCTCAGTCTCCCAAGTAGCTGGGACTATAAGTGCCTGTCATAACACATATTTTTTTTTGTAGTTTTTGGGTGGGGGCCGGGTTTGAATACACCACCTCCAGTATATGGGGCCGGCACCCTACTCTTTGAGCCACAGGCACCGCCCAGCGCCTGGCTATATTTTTGTGGCAATTGTCATTGTTGTTTAGCAGGCCTGGTCCGAGTTCAAAACTGCCAGACTCGGTGTATGTGGCTGGCACCCTAACCACTGAGCTGCGGGCACTGAGCCTTTCCAAAATAATTAATCTTTAAAAAAATATTTCCAAAATAATTAATCTTTAAAAATTTTCATTGCTAGGTGGTGCCTATGGCTCATCAGTGGGTTGAGTGCCGAGGGTGCTGGGTTCAAACCCAGCCCCGGCCAAACTGCAACAACAAAAAAATAGCTGGGTGTTGTGGCGGGCGCCTGTAGTCCCGGCTGCTTGGGATGCTGAGGCAAGAGAATTGCCTGAGCCCAGGAATTGGAGGTTGCTGTGAGCTGTGTGACACCACGGCACTCTACCGAGGGCGAAAAAGTAAGACTCTGTCTCTAAAAAAAAAAAAAAAAAATTTTTTTTTCACGGCACATCTAAGATCCTTTCACTGCACACCAATGTGCGGTGGCACACTGGTTGAAAATCATTGTTTTAAAAGCAATGATTCCCTTGGTTGCACTTTAGGATCATCTGGGATGCTTTTCAAAAAATAACCAAAGCCTGGTCTCATGGCACAGATTGTGCGTCAGGTCTAGGGTGGGCACAGCATCAGCAGGGGCTCTTACCAGTTTCTTCATAGTTCTGAAGTGCAGGCAGGGTTGAGGATGACTGCTGTTATATGTTGACTCTAGCTGTGTGAGCTCAGGGAGCAGACCCGTTTTAGGAATGTTTAGTGTTCATTGGGTTTTGAAGATTGCTCATTCTGTGTCTCTTGGTTATCTGTGTCATACCCAAGTCCTTGCTTTGCTTGTTCATGTGATTAATAAAGCAGTCTTTGTCTGTCTGTCTATCTGTCATCTTTTGATCTTTTACTTAGTCTTTTTCATTTATGAAAAACCAATAAAAACTATGATGTCTAATCATACTATTGAAACCTAGTTGTGAGGCCAGGTGCCGTGGTTCATGCTTCTAATCCCAGTGCTTTGGGAGTCTGAGGTGGGAGGCCAGAGTCTTGTTTGAGACCAGGAGTTCGAGATTAACCTGAGCAAAAGCGAAACCCCTTCTGTACAAAAAAACCAGTAAAATTAGCCAGGCGTGGCAGCATGAGCCAATTTCCCAGTTGCTTAGGAGGTTGAGACAGGAAGATTGCTTGAGCCTAGGAATTTAAGGTTGCACTGAGCTGTGATGAGCCTCTGCCACTGCACTGTAGCCCTGGTGACAGAGCAACACCCTGTGTTAAAAGAAAAAAAGAAAAAGAATAAGAACAAAGCAAGCTTAAAGCCCCCCGCCCCCCCTTTTTTTGGAAAATGTATGAGGTATATGGGAAATTTTGTTACGTGTATATAATGCAAAGCTTCCTTTCTTGAAGCAAGTACTGGGAATTCTATTTTGCCAGGCAAGGGGATGTTTAAGCATTTATCTTTGCACGTACATGTTTACCATTTTTCTTTAGATTATGATGCTTGGAAGGTGTGTCTACGACTCCGAGATAACGGACTTCTGGCCAAGCCAACCCATGGTGACATCATCAGGTTTGCTCCGCCACTAGTGATCAAGGAGGATGAGATTCGAGAATCCATTGAAATCATTAACAAGACCATCTTGTCTTTCTGAGGGCTCCCGCTGGAGGGAGCCTGCTGGAAATGTGGTCTAAAAGCTCTGCTTCTAATGCAGGCACATTTCACTCCTACATGTCTTCAAAGACTTTTTTGAACTATATATTTTTTTCAGTTGATACATAATAGAATGACATTTATGAGCCTGCAGTTTGCTGTATAACATAAAAGAATGTAATGGCATCTATATTCAGTGTAAGGTTTCTATGTGCATGTAATCTATATATAGACAGCCATTAAAACAAGTCCTTTGGTGTAATTTATATACGTTTTTATAATTTCTTTGCTGATATAAATATTTCATATTTGAAAGTTATCTTTGAGCTATTACATAAAGGGCTTGATCAACCTTATAAAGTTAAATCATTATATTTATTTGAGTGTAAAAGTATAGTTAGAATGAACAATACTTGATAGCACAACAAGGTGACTGTAATCAACAATAAGTTGGGGCATAATTTAAAATAACTAGAAGAGTGGAATTGGAATGTTCTTAACACAAAGGAAAACGTTAAATGCCTGAGATGATGGACATCCTAGTCACCCTGATTTGATTAATACACATGGTGTGCCTGTACCCTGTAAAGATACGCAACAGTTACGTACCCCTAGTAGTTAAAAATTAAAAAGTTGAAATCACCGTAATAATCGGATTTTAGGAAGTGTTAATGGTTAAACGTGGAGGAAATACTAGTCTTAAGTGAACTTCTATTGGCTAACACCAGGTGTGCTCTACGGATAGCATTATTTTGAATTAAGGATTAATGTTTAACCTTTATAAATTATATTCTAAGTGCTAGATTATAATTTGTAAAAAAAGTTTATTTTTAATGTTTCTCTAAATTTAAAATAAAGCTCATATTTTTAATGCCTAATTTTGTCATCAGTGTCAACCTGAAAGGGAAGATCTGAGGCACAATTAATGCGAGAGTTTGTGCCAAGGTTGAGAACCACATCGCCGGTTACCTTGAAGATGCTCCAGAGTAAATGGAGAGACTCCATTTTTTTTTTTTTTTGCTACCCTCGGGTAGAGGGTAGAGTGCTCAGTAGAGGGTAGGTTAGCTCCACTTTGCTACCTTCGGTAGAGTGCAATGATGTCAGAGCTCACAGCAACCTCAAACTTGTGGACTTAAGTAATTCTCTTGCCTCAGCCACCCAAGTAGCTGGGATTACAGGTGCCTGCCACAACGCCCAGCTATTTTTAGAGAGGAGGTCTTGCTCTGGCTTAAGCTGGTCTCCAACCTGTGAGCTCTGGCAATCCACCCGCCTCGGCCTCCCAGAGTGCTAGGATTATAGGGGTGAGCCACTGCACCTGCCGAGAGACTTCATTTTTAAAGAAAAGTTGGACATATCAGAAGGGGCGATTACAGAAGTTTTTCATCGGGAATTCTCATTTGTTTGTAGAAACCACATCACTTTATGCCTCCTCAGAGTCACTCTCATAGCAAGAGGCTTCAGAGGCAGTTATTTAGCTCAAGGGGGAGTGCATTCTGGTGCCTCTCTGGGCCTGATAACTGAAAAGGGCTTAAATTCTTCAGATAAAAAGTTTCCTCTTTCCCCTCCCACATCAGTGTGCTATTACTCCAGTCTGATGGGTTTCCTCACATTTTTGAGCCCTGAAACTGTTCTGACTCTGCATTATTCCATGTATTTTCTAAGAGCATTTCAGCTTGCTGTGTCAACGTCTAGAAAAATTGAAATTACAAATAGAAAATACAAGTCTCAAAATAATAGTCTTTTTTCCTGTGCATATACTCATTTATCATTTTATTACACTTATCCCTTCTATATGTATATGGTGTTTTGCAGCTTCCCCCCCCCCTTTTATTCAAAGAGAATATTTGGGGTGTTTTTCCATGTTGGTGATGTATGTTTTTCATTCTCAAATGACTAGTACTTCATCATTTGTGGGATATATTATAATTTCATCTCATCAGGGGACCATTTGACTTGTTTCAGGGTTTTTCTGCTTCAAATAAAGCTGTGCCTGCTTTATATTTTTGCATAATGGTGTGTGTTTCTGTGGAGTAAATGCCTGGATGTAACTTGCTCTTCAGAAGGAATGAAGCTTTCAATTTAATTGTATCAAATTGTTCCCTGCCTCCCCTCACGGTTGCCGCACCCCCGGCATCAAGCCGTGGCGGGATGGCTCTGTCCGCGTTATAAAAACTGTGGTAAGGCGGTGAGTGCTCCTCGGAGCGTTGCCCCCAGTCCCCCTGGCTTGCGACAGCAGCGCATAAGTTGCCTAGCATGCCTTTTAGTGAACGTAGGAAGTCATGAGGTGCGGCATAAAAGCCTAAGAAACTTTTACCCTGAAACCTGTCTGTTCAGTTGAATGACTGATTATTGCCTGATTGTTTTGAGAAACTAAGAATAAACACAGTGACTTACTGATCCACAATTAAACACAGCAAGTATGGCTGTGCCAGACTCAGTGGCTCCAAGAGAGCCTGTACAACAGCACGTCCCCACCATAAATGTCAGTGAATTGAAATAGTACATCGAGAGAATGCAGGCACGGCAAACAAGATGTTCCAACATGACACCTCCTGCAGTAAAACTTTACTTAGAAAAACATCTGACTTCACTAATTAGTAAAACTTTACTTAGAAAAATGTCTTACTTCACTAATTTTCACATGTAACACAAATCAATAGAGTAGTTTAATGTTTAATAAACAATTAACTATGAATCAAAATATAGTTACTAATTAGAGTAAAAATATATAGTAGTAGTCAAGTATTATACATAAAAGAATATGTTCAGCTGTTTTTAAAAGAGATCATAAGAAACTGAGAACAATTACAGAACTAAGAGAAGTTACAAGCCTTGACATTCCTAGATAAGGGAAAGCAACCAGGTGTTACTAATGAAACCACTTCCTTAGAACAAAAACCTTGAAAAAATAAACCACCTCCCTCCAAAGAGCAAAACCTTGAAAATATACAGTGCATCAAAAGAATGTAAATACCACAAACAAGATGTTTCCAACCTGATATCCACCCACCCTTTCCCCCTATCTCTAACCTTGTCTTTCCTAACCTCACTTTCAATATAGTTTAGTTTTCATACAATATCCTTTTATTTCTCATGTTTCCTTCACACTCTAATCACTTATATGATTCATAATACACCTCTAATCATAACAACTATATATAATCATGAAACTAAAACTATGAAAGAAAGTAGTGTTGTATGTTAAAAAACACATTCAACTTTAGATAAAGGAAGCTGAAAAGTAACTGCTGCTTATCAGCTACCTCACAGCTGCCATTTGTTCCCCCTTGCGGGCAAAACACTGTGTAAGATAGATGGTTGAATGCCTACATTTGTAAGACAAGATAAGAACTTGTGACCACCTGCAAGTCATAAAAATGTCTTTTGTGATTTGTAATGCTTTGTCAAAAATGTATAAAAGACACTCTTAAAATTCAGTAAAGTTGCAGCTACTTTCATCATCACTTGTGGTGTCTAGTAGTCTGTCAAATCATCCTGCGTCGACCTTCCAATCAACCTGTAACGTTCGCCCTGAAAAGCCCTCGGACTGAGACTCATTCGACCGGCGGCCCGCGACAGCTGGCGCCCTCGAACAGGGACCTGAAGGACAGGTGATCTTTCTTTTTCTTTCTTTCCTCTCTTTTCAGATTGAAGGCGACTCTCACCAGGGAGCTCGAGTCCCGCCGGTAAAGGCTGACCGGTTAAGTGTGAGTAATCCGCAGGACAACATGGGGCATACATTAGGAAAAGAGGAACGCATGCTCAGTGTCATGGTACAGCGGCTGTTAGAGAAAAATGGTTTTCATGTGTCTCTCAAACGGTTGGAGGAGCTTATGCATTTCATAAAGTTGGTTAGTCCTTGGTTTCTGGAGGAAGGCTCTCTCTCTCTCTCCGACTGGAAGAGAGTGGGACGCGAGATGCGGAATTACATGCAGGAGCATGGGGAGCAGGTTTTGCCCCCACAGGCTTTTCCTTTGTGGTTACAGGTTAGAGAACTTTTGGCTGACAATACCTTCTTAGAAGCATTTATAAGAGAAACTGATTCGGAGGCTGAAAGCCCTGAAACTAAGGTGGCACCCATTCATGATAAGGTTTCCCCAGAGGCTCTTAAAGATCCTGAGCCGGCATTAAATGCTGAGAGCGCAATTCCCTCGGCACCAACGCTTAAGGACATTCTACCGCCACTCCCGCCGGTTGATAATTCTTCTGACAGTGACGAGTGGGATGTGGTCGATGAATTTACTAAACCAGATGAGAGGGACAGAATGGATGATTGTATTCACCCTCGTCGAGCTTATCCGGCGGCTCGTATTCCTATGACTACATCCAGGCCAACTTTGCGGGCTCCACTTCCCCGTGTGCCTCCTTGTCTCCCCCCGCCGCCTGCAGGCTTTCAAGCGGCGGCGCGAGAAGCCCGTCAACAAGGAGATTTTACTTTCGCTTTCCCGGTGCACTTTCCTACTGAGGAAAGGGCACCACCCACCTGGGAACCTCTGTCGTTAAAGACACTTAAAGAATTGCAACAAGCTGTCCGTACATCGGGAGCTTCTGCCCCCTATACTTTACAAATTGTGGAATCAATTAGTAGCCAGTGGCTCACTCCGTATGATTGGCAACAAACAGCCAAGGCCACACTTTCTCCAGGAGATTATATTTTATGGAGAACGGAGTATGAAGATAGATGCAGAGAAAGCATTAACCGACATGTGGGTAAAAAGGCACACCCCACGCTGTCCATGCTTTTAGGAACAGATGAATTCGCCACCACTGAGAATCAACTTAAACTGCCCCGGCAAATTTTAGAAATAATTAACCACAATGCAGTTTCTGCCTGGCGCAGACTACCTCCCCCAGGAACCAAGGGCACAACTTTAGCAGGCATAAAGCAGGGTATGGAGGAACCGTATCCTGACTTTATTTCCCGCCTGGAAGAAGCTATTAATAGAATGCTCCCGCCATCTGAGGGCACAACATTATTACTCAAGCAGCTAGCTTGGGAAAATGCAAATACGCTGTGTCAGGACTTAATACGTCCACTCAGAAAAACAGGTACCTTACAAGATTATATTAAAGCATGCATGGATGCCTCACCAGCTATAGCCCAGGGTATGGCTTATGCTGCAGCAATGCAAGGGCAGAAATTTAGCTCATATGTGAAAAACTCCTTCAATAAAGGAGGCAAGGGGCCAACAGCTCCTACCAACACTTGCTACAATTGTGGCAAGCCAGGACGCATGCAGAAGGACTGTAAACAGTCCCATGCCAATAAGCCGAGGGGGGACCCACCCGGCTTATGCCCTCGCTGTAAGAAGGGCAGACACTGGAAAAATGAATGTAAATCAAAATTTCATAAGGATGGAACCCCCTTGAATGACAAGGGTGACACTGATCCTGAGGATCAGGACGTACGGAGATCAAAAAACTAGTAAAAGGGGCATTCTCCCAGCCCAGGCCCCAAGGGAGAGCAGGCTGTAGCTTGTAAAACACAGCCCTCATCTACTTTGAATCCTCAAGCCCCTGAATTTACTATTCATGACCTTTCACGGGGCACTCCTGGGAGTGCAGGTTTAAATTTAGCAAGTGAAAAGAATGTCTTATTATCCAAATGGGACGGTGTTACTTTAATCCCCACTGCAGTAAAAGGGCAGCTTTTGCCGGGGACAGTTGGAATTATAATTGGGAGAAGTTCAAATTATACTAAAAACTTTGAAGTTATTCCAGGAGTAGTTAACTCAGATTCAGAAAAGACAACGCAGAAGAAGACGCCAGCGGCTGCTGCAAGATCTCACCCGCCGCTTAGAGAAAATGAAAGTACACTCGCCGATAGCAAACAAAACCACCGGCACCGGACACATTTCCACTGACTCCAAGACGGCTGAAAAGACCCAGCGGGGAAAGAAGCTGAGGGCCCCCCTGCCCTTCGTGGGGCGGGCCTGCCTCCCAAGTGTTACAGCCCCCAGACAGCAGCACTGGCGGAATCCCAAGGGTGAAGTTTAAAACCTTTATTATTAACTCTTTGCCACTAGTAATTTATATAAATAAGAAAAATATTTTTACAAACTGAATCTTTGTCAACGGATAAAATTCTTGTCTTTTAAACCTTCTAATTATCAGTTTAGCTGAGTAAATAAGTAACTTCATGGTAAACTGGAATCCTGTTTGATGGAAAGTGAGTTTTTGAGAGTAAGAGAAATTAAACAGAAAGGAGAATGACATTGTATAAAGAAAGAATCTTGTGTGATAAATTTTGTCCTGAAGCAGAATAGTTATGTAAGAAAGTAAAAGGCAGAACAAAAGTTCAAGAAAGTTTAGAATGTTTGTAGATGGTCTGTGCAAGTTAAATGAAACTTATAAAAAAGAATTTGTGAAAGAATTTACATGTGATCCAGTTGACTATGTATTTCCTTTAAAATCTTTTAACTTGTAAAAATAACCAATTGTATTGCTTCTTCTGGTATATTTCATATAAATAATAGATTGCTGAATGTTATGTTAATTGTAAAAAAAACCTTCTTATGTACTATTACCTGTAGACTTGCAAAATAATCCTTGGTATGATAACTCTGCCTTACAAGTTTTACATACTGTTAATGAATTAATTAGACCTAAGAGATTTATAACAACATTAATTTTAGAAATTTTAGCTCTAATCTCTATAGTCACTACATTTGCGGTGGCTACTACTGCCTTAGTTCAAGAAGTACATACGGCTCACTTTGTCAACTCTTTAAACAATAACATTACTCTAACTTTAATGACTCAGACTAGTATAGATAATAAACTTGAAGCTAAACTCAACATCTTAGAAGAAGTAGTCTTAGCCCTAGGACAAGATATAAAGTTTATACAACATAAACTTCAAACTAGATGTCACTCTGCTTTTCCAGCTATCTGTGTCACTCCTCTACCTTATAACCTCTCCACCTCTTGGAACAAAACAAAGGCACACTTACAAGGTGTGTGGAAGGATAATGATATTACACATGACTTACATACCCTCCAAAAGGATATCACTGCCATCAGTGAAGCTCATCTACCTAGTACATCTCTCGATGCTCTGGCTCAATCACTCTCTGACAATCTTAAGTCTTTAAATCCTATATCTTGGATTCAGTACATTGTGTTTATTGTTATTATTGGATGCCTGATATTCTGTGTTATTTTACTGTTACCTTGTCTCCTTCGTTGTGTCTTTTCCTCCTTAAAGGCTGTTCGCCAAGACCTCTTTGAACTACGTTTCATTAACAAAAAAGGGGGAAATGCCGCACCCCCGGCATCAAGCCGTGGCGGGATGGCTCTGTCCGCGTTATAAAAACTGTGGTAAGGCGGTGAGTGCTCCTCGGAGCGTTGCCCCCAGTCCCCCTGGCTTGCGACAGCAGCGCATAAGTTGCCTAGCATGCCTTTTAGTGAACGTAGGAAGTCATGAGGTGCGGCATAAAAGCCTAAGAAACTTTTACCCTGAAACCTGTCTGTTCAGTTGAATGACTGATTATTGCCTGATTGTTTTGAGAAACTAAGAATAAACACAGTGACTTACTGATCCACAATTAAACACAGCAAGTATGGCTGTGCCAGACTCAGTGGCTCCAAGAGAGCCTGTACAACAGCACGTCCCCACCATAAATGTCAGTGAATTGAAATAGTATATCGAGAGAATGCAGGCACGGCAAACAAGATGTTCCAACATGACACCTCCTGCAGTAAAACTTTACTTAGAAAAACATCTGACTTCACTAATTAGTAAAACTTTACTTAGAAAAATGTCTTACTTCACTAATTTTCACATGTAACACAAATCAATAGAGTAGTTTAATGTTTAATAAACAATTAACTATGAATCAAAATATAGTTACTAATTAGAGTAAAAATATATAGTAGTAGTCAAGTATTATACATAAAAGAATATGTTCAGCTGTTTTTAAAAGAGATCATAAGAAACTGAGAACAATTACAGAACTAAGAGAAGTTACAAGCCTTGACATTCCTAGATAAGGGAAAGCAACCAGGTGTTACTAATGAAACCACTTCCTTAGAACAAAAACCTTGAAAAAATAAACCACCTCCCTCCAAAGAGCAAAACCTTGAAAATATACAGTGCATCAAAAGAATGTAAATACCACAAACAAGATGTTTCCAACCTGATATCCACCCACCCTTTCCCCCTATCTCTAACCTTGTCTTTCCTAACCTCACTTTCAATATAGTTTAGTTTTCATACAATATCCTTTTATTTCTCATGTTTCCTTCACACTCTAATCACTTATATGATTCATAATACACCTCTAATCATAACAACTATATATAATCATGAAACTAAAACTATGAAAGAAAGTAGTGTTGTATGTTAAAAAACACATTCAACTTTAGATAAAGGAAGCTGAAAAGTAACTGCTGCTTATCAGCTACCTCACAGCTGCCATTTGTTCCCCCTTGCGGGCAAAACACTGTGTAAGATAGATGGTTGAATGCCTACATTTGTAAGACAAGATAAGAACTTGTGACCACCTGCAAGTCATAAAAATGTCTTTTGTGATTTGTAATGCTTTGTCAAAAATGTATAAAAGACACTCTTAAAATTCAGTAAAGTTGCAGCTACTTTCATCATCACTTGTGGTGTCTAGTAGTCTGTCAAATCATCCTGCGTCGACCTTCCAATCAACCTGTAACGTTCGCCCTGAAAAGCCCTCGGACTGAGACTCATTCGACTGGCGGTCCGCGGCACACGGTCTAACAAGTTACTCTCTTAACAGCCTGAGAGTTGGGTGTTTGGTACTCCCGTTAAATGTGTGAGCAGTTACCGGAAGGTCATCTCATACCAGTTGCAATTGGCCTGGCACCCAAGCCAGGTAATTTTAAAGCTCTAAAGTTCTCTCAAGGTTGAGAACCTGTCTTAGAAATCTTAGAAAATGTAGATTCTGATTCCTGTGTGAGTGTGTATGTAGGTACCTAGATTCTGCATTTCAAATAATTTCCTAAGGATGTATTAGCGATCAGCTTGTTGGCAAATATGATCCTTACCAGGAGTCAGTTTAATTTACATTCAGTGATTCTCTGGCATTAGGGAGGGCCTAAATCAACAATCTCCCTGCTAGATTCTTTGAAGGCCTTAATGATAGGGAAAGCTCTGTGAAGTGTGAGCAGGTGGGCAGTGATGGAGTGCCTCGGGTTCCAGGCAAGGCACTGGAGCTTACTTGGGTGATCTATAGGGTCTTTGAAGGAAAGGAGTGGAGCAGCAAAGTGGCCTGAGCCTACCTATTAGAAAAACCTGGCAGGGTGAATGTTAGCACGTCAGGATTTAGTCACCTAATATATGGGTCCTGGTTGTGGGGCGATGGGGCTTCATGCAGCAGGGATGGGAAGCCAAAGGCATGCCTGCTTCATTGCAGTGTCATGGGGACCAAGTGGAAGAAGTGAAGGGAAGCAGGGTCGTGGGGAGGCAGGGAAGAGTTACAGACTTTGGAATTGGAGTTGGTGTGGAGTATCAGAGCCATTGCTGTGTTTTAAAGCCTCCCTTTCCTCTCTGTGAGGAAGTGGGGTACTAGTACCTTTTAGGAGAGTTAGGAGGATTGAAAAGATGGGGTAGGCACAGCTCCTGGCACACTGCCTAGGACAGAGTTGTAGATCAGTAATTGAGTTGTTAGCATCCTCCTCCCTACTCTCCACACACAGTTGAGAAGTTGGGGAGGGAAGAAGCTTCCAGGGATAGGATCCTCTAGGTTAGAACAGTATCTAGATAAGAAAGAGATGGGGTGGAATTAAGAGGCCTGGCTGTACCGTGTGAGAAGGAATGGTCCAAAGTACAGGAGAACTCTGGGGGGGGCCAGATACTCAGGCTTTAGGTTAGATCTACCAAAGAAAAGTTGGAATCCTGGTACTATTTTTGCATTTAAAACCATTCCTCTTCACATGCCCTAATGAAGACTTGGCCTTCCAGGATACCTCATCTAAATCATTGAACACACAAGAAAACCGAGGTTGGGACAGGACACCTGATGTACCCAGAATAATAACACAGGACAAAAAGATGACAGGCCTTGGAATTCGAAGCTCCCTGCTTGTTCTGCAGCACGAGGTGGTGGTGGTGGGGGGCGCCCAGAGGTTTGGGTCTCTGCCTTCAACGCTGCTTGCACATCAGGGTCACCTGGCTCACCTAGAAAATTAATATCAAAGCCTGGGCCTCACCTCAAGCCAATTGATTAGAATCTCTGGGGAGGGAGGCCTTGGCATCTGGCTAGTAAATGCTCCCAGAGGATTCTAAGGTGCAGCCTTTGTAAAGTGAGAGTTGAGAGCAAATGCAGGGTGTCATCTTGGCCTCGTGGGAGTTTTTGGTAGGTGCATTTATTAAAAAATGTTTACTGAGTACAATTTGGATGGACCTGGAGGATAGGCAGTGGCTCAAAGAAATGGCATTTATTAAGCTGCTTGTAGTAGGCATGATTCCAAATGACTTAAGTCTCACCATGTGTACCATTTACCCCCATTTACCGAAGAGGAAACCAAGGCTTAGAAACACACATAAACTTGCCTTAGTCATTGAAACAGTAGAAGCAACCAAGACCCCGGTTGGGCAGGAGGAGGCTTCATAGGGAGGCAGCAGGGGGACCCAGGTGCCTCCGCAGCTGCGTATTTTGTGTCTGGAGCTTGGCTGAGAGGGGCCCTTGGTGTGTGTAAAACCATTTCAATCTGTTTCTAACTTGAGGGATGATTTTAAAAATGCTAGCAGGAGCCATCGAAATGAATAATATATACACAGAAGCAGCTTAGTCTGTTTAGGAAATAAACTCCAAAATAAATTTCTGGACTCGCTCCACTGTTCCATGCTTGTGTAATGGCTCAGAGGAGTTTTATTTGCTTCCCAGCCTTTATTTTGATTAACTTGCAAATGAGATTTTTCCCCCCTATGCCTCAGCCTTCAAATTGTTAGTGGAATATCTGAACTAATGTGGCTTTTATAATTTGTATCCCAATACTTAAACACAGAGTGGATGATAGCTACAGATAGGGCCTGGGAGGAAGGCAGGGCAGAACTTGGTGGCTTTCTTGCAGGCCAGTTCCCAAGAGGAGATGGGAAGTGAAGCTACCTAAAACCCACCACAATCTTTCCCATTTTCCTTTTAAAAATCACTTTAATTTAGGGCTCTTGAGTGCCAGACATTGTACCTGTTAACAATCAACAATCTGGAAGTAGAGCCAGTCACCGTGGCTCACACCTGTAATCCCAGCACTCTGGGCACCTCAGGCGGGTGGATTGCCTGAGCTCACAGGTTCAAGACCAGCCTCAGCAAGAGCAAGACCTCATCTGTAAAAATAGCTGAACATTGTGGTGGGTGCCTGTAGTCCCAGGTACTTGGGAGGCTGAGGCAAGAGAATCACTTGAGCTCAAGAGTTTGAGGTTGTTGGTGAGCTCTGATGCCAGGACCCTCTACCAAGGGTGACAGAGTCAGACTCTTATCTCAAAAAAACAAACAAACAACAACAACAACAACAAAATGGCCCTGCGCCTGTGGCTCAAGTGGCTAAGGCGCCAGCCACATACACTTGAGCTGGTGGGTTCAAATCCAGCCCAGGCCCTCCAAACAACAATGACAGCTGCAACCGAAAAATAGCCAGGCATCGTGATGGGCAACTGTAGTCTCAGCTACTTGGGAGGAGGAGGCAGGAGAATCGCTTGAGCCCAGGAGTTGGAGGTTGCTGTGAGCTGTGATGCCACAGCACTCTACCCAGGGCAAGAGCTTGAGGCTCTTTGTCAAAAACAAACAAACAAACAAACAAACAAACAAACAAAACAAACTGGAAATAATTATTCCTGGCAATAATTATTAAGTCTAAGCCCAGGCAAACTTAGAGAGTTTATTTGGGACAAGTTTGAGAACTGCAGCCTGGGAGCATAGATTCAAGTTATCTGGACTATACACTCCAGTTAGCAACAGTTACAGGAGGGTTTTTATTTTATTTTTGGAGACAAAGTCTCACTTTGTTGCCCTTGGTAGAGTGCCAAGGCACCATAGTGATACAGGATTCCCCCACTCAGGGCTGGACAGGGACCTCCCCCCGTTCTCTAGGCCTAGGGGAGCTCAGAAATCAGAACCCCATTTCCAGGCACAAACAGGCTGCCTTTTTGAGGACACACTCTTTGGGCTCTAACAAGATTATGAACAAAGCAGCCTGAGATGGATTTTGGGTGGTTCCACCTTGAGTAGGGAGCACACACTGTAAATCCTTCTGGGAGATAAAAACTGTAAGGACCTAATAACCTTGCCCCAGTGGAGGAGGAACTATTCATTTGTTAATGCACTCATTAACTTTCCACCTACCAAGTCATGGCCAAGTGTAATTCTCAAGACCTAATACCCCTATATAAAGAACCCACAGTAGAGACTCCCCAATTAGTTCTTTCCCCCTCTAGAAGTTCTAGTGCTTTTTACTTCTATATTCCTTTCTGTCTAATAAAAATCCTATCTTACAACTGATCTGTGGTCCGTGGGTTCATTCTTTGAATCCCTGAGACCAAGGACCTACTGAGGAAGAAATTCCAGTATCAATACGTCACAGCAACCGCAAACTCCTGGGCTTAAGCAATCCTCTTGCCTCAGCCTCCCAAGTATCTGGGACTACAGGCACCTGCCACAACACCCGACTATTTTTAGAGATGAGATCTCGCTCTGGCTCAGGCTGGTCTTGAACCTGTGAGTTGAGGCAGTCCACCTGCCTCAGCCTCCCAGAGTGCTAGGATTACAGGCGTGAGCCACCGCACCCAGCCCTTACAAGGTTTTTAAAGGAAAAGAAGAGGCAGTTCCTAAATTGTTTTCCAAGAATCATTGGTTATACATTGTTATTTGTATCACAAATTTTGGGAAGTTGGACATAACAGGTGAGGTAGCTAGTCAGGAGCTAAAAGCTTTAAGCAGTTGCCCCAGGAGAGCGGTTTGAGGGTAGAGCCCTGTCTTTCTTTGCATATCTTTTCTGCTTCTGCCCCAGGAATCCCAGAATCCTAGAGGGTGCACTACCAATGTTTTCTTGTGGGGGGGAAGGCACTTGGTCATCTGGTGGCGTGCTAGCTGGGAGAGGAACCTGGGAAGGTCTCCTGATGCCTGGGTGACCTCAAGCAACTCCTGGCCCTCTGTCCTTTGTTGACCCCAAATAAGAGTTGCCCGAGGTCACCCTCACTGGCCTGATGCCTTAGGCCATTCACTGCCTTAGTCCTTTGTTGGCTAAGGCAAAATCTCAATCAATGGAAGTTTATTAAGCCAAAGTTGAAGACACAGAGGTGGCTGTTTTTCCAATGGAAAATTTGGAATTTTCAGTATTTAAAGGGGAGTAGCACATACAGGAAGCAATAAAAGTGGGGCTGGTAGTGAGACAAAATGGTTATGAGAGAGGATGAGAAAAGTGAGATCTAGGAGAACAAGTCTTCTCAAGGAAATTTGTGATACAAATAACAACGTATAACCAATAATTCTTGGAAAACAATTTAGGAACTGCCTCTTTTTTTCCTTTAAAAACCCTCTTGTAAGGGCTGGGTGCGGTGGCTCACTCCTGTAATCCCAGCACTCTGGGAGGCTGAGGCAGGTGGATTGCCTCAGCTCACAGGTTCAAGACCAGCCTGAGCCAGAAGAACAGGTCTTCTCAAGGATACACCTGCAGGGTCCTCTCCATGGTGACTCAGCTCTTGGGAACCTGGAAATTTCCACTTCAGTGAAATCCTATAGTTCTGTGGAGGCTGGAACCGCTTCTCCCCCTTGATTCAAACTGACCAATGAGAAGGATACCTGTGGGTTGGAACTTTTTGAATGGAGATAAAAAGGGAAAGACCAAGCTAGTTGGGGAGCGTGGCCATTTCGAATTCCTCTATGCTGTAAGCTCCGTCGGCTGAAATAAAGCCCTTTCTCTTATAAACATGGTGTTTGGGTGCTCTTTCTCTCCATTGGGCCTCATCTTCCTGCAACAGTTACATTCTTATATGAGACCTATTTACATTTTACAGAAGATAAGGCTAATGTTAGAAGAGAAAAAGGGAGTGTAGGAAGCATCAATTATACAGATGTCTCTGGGTAGGTGGAGGCATGATCCTGTCTTGTCTCTGTTCTGTGCCTGTGGAGATAAACTTGCAATTCATTATTAGTGTGGAATGGAGCAGACTTTAGATGCAGGTGCTAGACATAGATAGAATGTGCATGTCCATGTGTTACCGGAATTTCTTTCTTCAGTAGGTCCTCTGGTCTTGGGGATTCGAAGAATGAACCCCCAGGCCACAGATCAGTGGTAATATAGGATTTTATTAGCCAGAAAAGAATACAGAAAGAGTAAGAAAACAACAGAGCTTCTGACAAAGGGGAAGACCCAGGTTGGAAGTCTCCCCCTGGGTCCGTTGTCTAGGGGTATATATTGTATGGAGAATTACATTTTGGCCAGGACTTGGTAGGTGGAAAAACATCTTTTCACAGTTAATGAGTGTATTAACGAATGAATGAATGCAGTCCCTCCACTAGGGCGAGGTTATGAGGTCCTTGCAGTTTTTTTTTTGTGTGTGCTCCCTACTCAAGGTGGAACCACCCCAAAATATTTTAGGCTGCTTTGCTCTTGACCTTGCTAGAGCCCAGAGCTTGTGGGTTGGAAAGGGCAGCCTGTTTATGACTAGAAATGGGGGTCTGATTTCTGAGCTCACCTGGGCCTAGAGAATGGGGGTGTCCCTGTCCAGCCCTGGGTGGGGGAACCTTATATCACTTGCTTATGGGAAGTCAGCAATCAGCAAGGAATTTCCTTAATTAATGACCTATGGGGACAGTTCTTGGTGCCTGGGGCCTGTATCTTCCCCTTTGCATAAGGAGTTGGAGAGGGGTGGTGATCTGGAGATGTTATTTTCTTCTTATACCTTTATGAAATGAGGGGGTTGAATGAGGACAGTGCAGTCTTGAATTTCTTAATGATGGGGAGTGGGGGTACATGTTCTGAGAAATGCATCCTTAGGAAATGTTGTCATGGGAACATCACAGGCTGCACTTCCACAAGCCTAGATGGTATGGCTTTCTGCACACCTGGGCTGTGCAGTATAGCCTGCTGTTCCCCACTCCGTATCTGTGCAGCACGTGACTGCACTGAATACTGCAGGCCCTTGTAATACAATAATGAGTATTTGTGTATCTATTGAAACCTGGAAAAGGTGCAGTAAAAATAAGGTATTACAGTCTTCTGGGAGTACAGTCGTATTGTATTTCTTAAAGCCTGGTCCTGGCTGAGTGGTCTCTGGCGGTGCAGCCTGAAGGTTGGCCTGGGACTGATCCAGTGAGTCTGAGTCCCCAGTCTGCCAGCGCTCAGCTCAGGTGTCTCTCAACATAACTTGAGAATTCATAGGGGACCCAGGGTCTGAAGTGGCTGGCCAGTTTGACATAGAGGTGACCAGAAAAGGGCCACCATGTTCTGTGAGGTCATTCCCAGTCTCTGGTTTTAAGATTCCCTTGTGACTTAGTTTCTCCCAAAGTCAGTTTCCCAGAAAAAGAGGACCTTATTTCAGTGGAGAGGGGCTTCGAGCTCTGAGAGGAGGATAGAGGTGTGGCCAGTTCAACCTCACCTCCAAGACCAGCCTCACATATAACAGCGTCAGCAAGCCCAGGGTGGGTTCCTGGGGGTCTGCATTGGAGCAGTTCGCCACCGCTGGGCCCTGGGCGCGTGTGGACCGGCAGGGGGCGCTGTCGGCAAAGCATTGCTCCCGGCCAGATCGCATGCTCACTGCAGCGCGCGTGCGCGGGGAGCTGGGCTAGGGGATGGGAGGGGGTGGGCCTGGATCTGGGCGGGGAGGGGGCAGGGCTACTCGGGACTTGGGAGGGAGGCTGGACCAGGGGCGGGGCCGGGAGCGGGGCGGGAGCGGAGGATGAAGGCGGGGCCAGGGGTCCGGAGCAGGGCTAGGGGGTGCCGAGGGTGGGTTCGGCCTGAAGCCCGGCGGCGGGCTCCTGGGTGTGGGGTGGGGGGCCAAGGCGGGGCCGAGGGCGGGGCTGGGATCTGGGGCCGAAGGCGCGGCCAGGGATCAGTAGCCGGGCTGGGGGGGACGCGGGGTTGGGATTGGAGCTGGAGCTAGGCTGGGGCAGGGTCCGGAGCTGGGGGGCTCGGGGGCTGGGCGGAGGTCTGGGTCGGGGGCGGGGTCTGGGCCGAGGACGGGGTCGGAGCTGGAAAAGGGGCTGGGGGCGCTCCTCCTTGGGGCAGGCATTCTCACTTGTGCATTCTCTCAGCAGTGCACGTTTGTGAGTGCTGTGCATTGTAGCTGTGGGGAAATGTGTTCCTTGTAGACAGCTCAGAAAGTGCGGAAGCCCAGGCCACTGCCTGCAAACACGGGCTCGGCTCCTGTCCCTCTCGCGTGCTCTGGGCGCTGGGTGTCTGGTTTGTTGCACGCTGGTGTGTCGTGTTCACCCCTTCAGCGCCCCGTGGACGCCGCTGCACCCCTTCGAGCCCCTCTTGGCCCACCAAACGGAGGTGCGGGCTCCAGAGCAGGGGAACCCATCCCCCACTCCTCCAGTCCCCCACCCCGCATGCCGCGCCCAATTTGTCGGGTGCCGGTCACCTGCGCGTGATCTGGGCTTGGGGCTGGGGGCGCTCTGACTCTGTGGGAAAGGCCTGGGGGAGTCTGGCCAGCTCTCCCGCCCGACAGTGGCGGGAGGGAACTTATGCAGTGAGTGGGAGGCTGTGGCGACCGCTTCCCACTAGCTGTGGCCTGCCCTTGTCTGTGTGGCCCGGCTGACCACTGTCCACTGGTCACTGAAGTGGGTGACAATCCTGGGCCAGGCCAGTCTGGCAGGCCCTAAGTGCGTGAAAGGAAAAATATGTTTTCTTCACTGTTTTAGGCTCCTGGCTTAGGCCCCTGTGACAAAAGTCAGATTAACAAGAGAAAATCATGCAAATTTATTTAATATAAATTGTATCTGACTCTGGAGCCTTAGTAAGGAAATGAAGACCCAAAGAAAGGGAGTAAACCTGTATGTTTTTGATGCTATGTTTGATGAAGAAGTGCATAGTCTTAAGAAAGTATGATTGGATAGAAAAGTAAGATCTAATGGTAATAAACTGGGGAACCAAGTCAGGCCTGTTGAGATTCTTCTCCGTGTCCTTGGGTCTTGGGAAATAAGGTTGTTGCTTTCCTCTGGGTGTAGGGAGGACCCCTCCAGAAAGAGGCTTTTGTGTCCTGCCTGGGAGGAAGGTTGGCTTAGTTTTAAGTCCTGCTTGGTGGGGGGTGAGAGGTGAAAGTGACCTTCTCCCTTCTTCTGTTTCTTCAAATGTCAAGGTGCCATATTTGGGGGTAGTGCCAAGGGTAAGGCCAGTGCCTTGGGCCCAACCTTGGACTTACCTGGGACTTCCTGGCTGGAAGATTAGGTGGGGCCTGAAGAGGGGCAATTACCCTCACTTCCCCAGGTGGGAGCAGGGTGCTCTTCCCACACTCAGCACACAGAAGCTGGCTTCTGAGTCCTGGGAGGCTGCTAACCAGCTCTGTGGCTTTGGCCAAGCCACGCAGCCTTTGTCCTCTCAGTTTCCTCATGTAGAAGATGAGGTGGCAGGCTGGGTGCAGGGATGTCGGGTCCTGTGTCCCGCTTCTTGCTCCCTCTGCCCTTGTCCTGACCTTTGAAGATTCTCAAACTCTTAAGACACTCTGGGATCAACTGGGCATTGATAAACACACAGCTGCCCTGGCCCTGCTCTGACAGGTGTCTGGGTGGAGAGTGAATCCCACTGGGAACAGCCCTCCTGGGGTCTGGTCCTGGAGCCCCTAGCACTGGGCATTGGGGTGTTGCCTGTCCCAGACCACATCAGTTCCACAGGGCTGTGTTGAAAATGAGGATTTTAATGGTTTGGGTGGGTAACTGTGGGCAGGACTGAGTCGACAGAAGGCTCATTCCAGCTTCACCTGTGTCCTAATTCTGGACTTGCACAGCGCCTGCCTCTCTCTGCTTGGGTCTCAGTCTGATGAGGGAATGACCCATATTAAGTTCCTTTCCTTTAATGAGGGCTGGGTCATGCTTCAGATTCATTATCCTCACAGCAGCCTTGAAAAGTTATAGTTCATGGAACCCAGACCCAGAGAGGTCAGACAGTACTTGCCAGAGTCTTGGCAATCAGGGACCTCGCACCCAGACCGCCCTGACTATACTGTGGAGTTAAGTAAAGCTCCAAACGCAGGCTCATGACAACCGCCAGGGGGAGGGGGGAGGTCAGCTTCTGTCCTGCTTCCCCCATCATCTCACCTGTCCCTGATGAGGTCCACCCTCCCTGCCCTGGGGGTTGCTCTCTCTGCTGGGGTCTGTTCACCTTTAGAATAGCCAGAGTTCTCTCCTGGGGTGGGGAGGGGCTTGTCTCCCTGTGTGGAGGAATGTTAGCTTTGGTGGTGCACGTGGGAGAGGGCAGGCCTCTCCCCCCACTGCACCCCCTCCTTCTTTAGCCTGCTCTACCTTCAGGGTGGAGGTGGCTGTGCATCCTGGGGGCACAGTCTGTCTGGCTGGCAGGAGCTATGCCTAATGCCATTTGTAGGGCTCAGTGCCTCTCCGCCCAGCTGTTGGCACTTCTCACCTCCAGACCTTTAGGTCAACATGCCCCTTGCAACTCCTGCCCGGGCCCAGCCACTTTTCCAGAGGAAATCTCAGCTCCATCAGAGCCCCCACAGCCCTGCCACAGCTTTGAAGGTGGGAGCTGGGAGGCCAAGTTAGAATTACAGGCAGAGTAAACAACTGAGGGCCCAGTTTGGCCTGGTTGGCTGCCGGTGGCTACAAAGGGACACTGTGAGGGGTGCCCTTGGAACAGAAGGGGCCCATTCATTCTCCCAGACGGGATTTGCCCGCTAAGTAGGCAGGGAGGACCCTTGTGCTGTGTGGGCTGCAGGAAGGGGTGGGATGGGGGGAGTTAGTGACTCTGTTGGGAGAAGAGCTGCTAGAACCTTCTGAACCTCCATGTCTGACCTACAGACCGGCTGCTCCAGAGCCGCGGAAGGAGCTCTGTGACCATGGGGATGTGTCAGCTGGATTCAGGCCTCTTGGCTAAGAAGACAGAACCCAGCATGGGGTTGGGAGTGCCTCGTGTGCCAGACCTGTGCTGAGTGCTTTATCCAGCCTTTTCCCTGCTGCCCTCAGCACCTGCTGCCTGAGGGGGATCCCCCGACTCTCTCCCGTGTGGCAGGAGGCAGTGTGCATACAAATGATTCATGTTCTCCACATGCTGTGCTGTGAGAAAGGTGGTGAAGCATCAGAGTTTCTGTGACCTCCCAGCAGGGAGGCACTGTTCCTACCCTCACTCCACAGGTGAGAAAACCGAGCTTCCAGGAGGTTAGCCGGCTTGTGCAATCACACCACGCTAGGCTGGCCTTTTCCCATGATTCCGCCTCCTGCACATGGGGATGTTGTGAAAAGCTCCTTAGTGCTTTGTGTTTGCTCTCTCCGGAGCCACAGGCCCGATAAGCTCTGGCTACCATGTCACATGGTCTCCCTGCATATGGGACACCACGGCTCTGGATGTGGGAGGTGAGGAAGAATCCCCTAAAAGTGCTGATGGATAGCATGGACGCAGGGCTAAGGAGAAACCCACTGTAAGCAGGGTGCCCAGGCACACGTGTGAAATGCTGTTGTCCCTTGTGGTAGCCAAGAGTAATTTCCAGACTCTTCGGGAAATGCTCCTATTCTTGTAACAGCATCACCACTTAAAAGTGGTCGAATGAATCCTGATGGGCATCTGATGGACTTATGTGAGGTCCCCTCACTTTGTGCCCACCTTCTGTGCCTGGATGGGGGCTGGGCCCAGTGGGCATTTGTTCTGGGTTTTCTGGGACTAAACAGATCCCCAAGTGGGCTGGGGATGTGGCCAGCTGTCTGGGGTCCTCAGGTTGAGCAGGGGTTGGCTGTCCTGCCAGAGGCAGGGAGAGCATGACTGGGATCGGACAGGCCAGGCCAGCAGGGTCTTAAGCAAGGGAGCTCCTGGGTGATCCCTGCCTAGCACTGGTATCCTGGGGACAAGGTGCTGGGCAATGATGAGATCCCACAGGCACAGGCTTTGGGGTGTCCCTGCTGCAGGAAGATAATGCTGGTCATCCTCCTGGACAGATGACCCCTTCACAGAAGCCATGGCACAGAGAAGTTCATGAATTAGTCCACAAATAATTCATGAGAGTGAAGGGAGAGCCATCATTCCCATTGGTCCTCTCTCTAGGACCCAGGAGAATGCGCTTGGACAGGTACAAGTGGAGGAAGCTTGCTTAGTGAGCAGATTGTCTGCAAAGTAATTCACAGTTTGGTTTGAAAAAATGGGCTGCTGTTTCTTAGGGTATTCCTTGGGATCCTGCTCTCTGAGGCCTGGCAGGGCTTTCATTCTGTCTTGAGGCCGGAAAGACACCTGGGGTTGGGGGAGGGGGTCCTGTGAGACTGAGCGGAGCCCAGGAGGGCCACCAGTGTATTCTAGTCTCCAGGGACTGACATTTTTGGTGCCCCGCCTCTTCTCTGGTGTTAAGTGAAGGCTCAGTGGGCAGAGAGGATGGAAGATAAGACAATCTGGAAATAAACGTGGCTTCCTCAACCCCTTAAGAGTTAGTTTGGAAATGGGCCACTCATGTCCTTGAAGTCCCTCTTTGCTTATAGGCTGTGGGCTGGGGCTGCTTTCAGCTTCTGGAGGTCCTCTCGGACCCCATGCAGTTGGTGGCTCATTTCTTCAAGGCCAGCTGGAGGATCTCTCCTCCAGTCTGGTAAGTCTGAGTCTTGGACCATGTAATGCAGTCAAGGGACCAAGTGAGTGACTGGCTTTGCCTATTGTCTGGGCTAGAAGCCATAGGTGCCACCTGCAGGCTCAGACCAGGATGTCTCCACTGCAGTAATGGAGATTTACACAAAGCAAACAAAGAGGCAGGTGGGAGAGCCAGGAAGCAAACCTTCCTGATGAGGGGATGCATCTTCTCCTATGCTGCCCGCCACCCCACCTGCCCGGGTTTAAATTGTGCTTAAGACCAACTAACCCACAGCTCAGGGCTGGACCCTTTGGTCAGTACAGATGCCAATATGGCCAATGACTTTGCTGAGACAGGAAATTCGATCTGGCTGCCACAGGAGACTGATAATACTGAAAAACTTGATCTTCACTCTGTCCCTCCTTTTGGAAGCCTAGCTGGGGCTTTGTATTCTGAGCCTCCTTGGCCCAGGAGGGGGAGTAGTGGGTTGTGTTTGCAGGGCTCTGTTTGGGTCAGTGAAGGGCAGACACAGGCATGGGGGAGGGAGGAGGAGGTGCTGGGTGCCTAAGGGGGAGAAGGTCTGGATCTGTGGCTGGCAGGGACTGCTGCTGACAACTCTGAGTAGGAGATTGGCTGCCCAAGTGACCAGCAGGGGCTGGCACACAGGAGCAGCAGTGAGAGGGCCTGAGAGTGAGTCCACGGTGACCATACCAAAGACTCAGTGGGAGTGAGGGTCCCTCTGCCCTGGGCCTGGGTTCATGTACAACTGAGCCTCCGTGGACAGAGGGGGGCCCAGCATTACTAATTTTGGGTGTCTGGTCTGCCCTGGTGAGCAAGACATTGAACAAATCCCTAAGAAACCCAAGATAGCATGCTGAGTGGAAATGTTTCACGTCCAGCATGGAGGGTGACTGAGCCTGGAGACCAAGCTCTGGGTGATGAGGTTTAGGGAAGGAGAAACAAGGTAGGTAGGCCTTCCAAAACCCAGAGGCCTTGCATCAGTTTACTGCAATGTCTCAGAGAGATGCTGTCAGTACCCCAAGCTGGTTGGTGGGCTTGCCTTGCCGCCTGGTTGAGGTACCCACCTGCATCAGCTGGGCATGGAATGTGCTGAGTTGGTTTGATAGCTTCAGCCAGCTCTGCTCTGGTGTCGAGGCTAGTTAATTGGCCAGGAGCTTGTCAGGGGCCTCAAATCAATTTAATTTTACTTAGAAAAATTGACCAAGTGAGATTATTTCTTGAATCTGATTGTTATGGAGAAAATGCATGTTTGGTAACACAAATAGAAATAATATTTGTTTATAAGCTGCTTTGTAAGATCTGCAGAGTGGCTCTGGTAGACCTATGTAATGGTGGGGGGGGGGGCACAAGATTTTATTACACTTGTTTTACAGACAAGGAAGCTGAGGTTCTGCCTAGTAAAGTGACCGGCACCAGCTTCACATGATGTCTATGGCAGAGCCAGGGCAGGGTCCCCACCATTCTGTCCGTCTGCAAGTTCAGTGGTCCTCAGTCTCTGGGGTACATTAGGGACAAGTGGGAACTTTTACAGCATCTATGCCCCGTCTGGGGTGGGTTCATTGGGTGCATATTTTTAACAGACTTGAGACTTTCTGCTGCACAAGCAGGGTTGAAAATCCTTGGAACAAAATTTCAGTGATCAAAGCAAGGTTTGCTCAGTGAGTAGATGAAGACAGGTACCAGCCACTACCTCGATCAACTTACGACTTCCTCTAGTGACAACTGTTGGCTGATTTGATTTCCCAGCACTGAGTCAGATTACACACAGTTGGGATTATGTGTTCGATGCTGACTCACTGTCAGTGTTGGGAGTTTAGGGTCCACAATTCAGCAGATTTTACCAAGTACCTACTGTGTGAGGCTGCAGATGCTGAGCTGGACACTTCAGAGAGAACCCCAGGGCCAGGACACCTGCTTTAGCTTTACATATTCAGCTAAGAGGCACCTATCAGTGGAATAGCCTAGGAAGGGTGGGAACAGAGGCTTCTGGGTGCTTTGATCTCCACAGGGGGGCTTGGTGTCTGTCCTGCCTCAGACAGAGCTGGCCGGGTGGCCTCGGGCACCTGCCTGACGTTCCCCCAGGACTCTCTGGGTCTTCTCCAGTTTGCACAGATCATGGCCTGTACTCTCATGAATGCAGCGTGTCAATTAAACAGTATCCTCATAGGAAAGGCTCTGATTTCCCTCCTCAGCTCCAACGGGCAGCCTTATTGATTTTACTGCTTCTTTCCAACAGTGCTTGTGGGAGCTGTGCCTGGTCTCCACTGGGAGAGTTGTCTCTTGTTTCCAGTGACTTATTACATGTACTACACTGATGTTCAGGAGGAACTTGGAACTTGTGTATTCATTTAAATGCAGAAGCTTGTTTCCCTCGAGTACGTGCGTGAAGGAAAAACAGAGTGTGGAAGGTCTTCCCAGCACGTATGCGGTGTTGGTTTCCTTGGTTTCTCCGGCACATCTGACCCTGCACGACTGGGCATCTTGGATCAATTTACAGACAACGTCCAAGAAAAGCTTGAGGTGGATTAATTTTGGAAATTGATGAACAATTTAAAAGTCAACCAGAGTTGGTAGGGTGCTTAGGAACAGTGCCAGGGAACAGGGCCAGGGGCTCCAGAGCAAAAGGTGAAAAGAGGCAGATGGCATCTCAAGATTATCACCTGAAAGGTACAAGATCATGAGGCTTCTTGGGTAACTGCTGTGTATCTGGCTCTTAGCATCAGGCATGTGCCCGGAGCTATAAGAAACCCCTTTGGTCCCCAAGCCTGGAGGTGCTGGCTGAATGTCCATTGCCCACTCCCACCTCTGAAGTGGGGTGACTGGGTGGGCTTTCTAAGCCCTGTGCTTTGGAATGAATGGCCTGGGGGAGAAGCTGCCACAGGCCCCTTTTGCTGGTGCAAGTGGCCCCCAGGACAAGCCTGTCACCTTCTGCAAGGCCTGCTCAGTAGCCTTCCCTCCTTTGAAAAGTCTGTCTGCTGGGCTAGGACTCCCGGGCCCTCTGAAAGGCCAGGGAGGAGATTGTACACAGGCACATGGGAGTTTTATTTATTTTTATTTTTTTTTCACATGGGAGTTTTAATACTTAAAGGGGGTGAGCCTCTCTCCTCTTATCATTCTTAGCAAATCTTTCCTGACTAAGGAATGCCTGTCTCCCAGCTCCTCACCCTAGATCCCTGCTGAGAGTTGGGGAGCTGCTGGGGGAGGCCAGAGGGCAATGACTAAGGTTTCAGGAGCCCACATTCCTGCTCCATGTCCCAAAGCCAGGAGAAGTGGCCTACGGCTCTCGCCTCCAGAACGCCTCCACCATGCTGCTTTGCTGGGAAGGAGCTCTGCTAGGACCCAGCGGAGAATGGACCATATTGCAAATGGATTATAAATGTTGTTTTCTGATACCAAAGCAATACATGCTCATTGAAAAAGTCTTAACAACATAGAAGGAAGTTCAGGGCAGAAGAATCATCCATCATCGCATGCTCCAGAGAGAACCTCTGCTGACCGGTAAGCATCTTTCCCTCTGGGCTTTCTGCCTGCACTCTCACAGAAGTGTTCCTTCCGAAACTGGCCACTGTGGGTACCAAGTGGCTGGTAAGGCTGAGGCTACTTTATGTTCTGTGTTTACTTGAAGGGTCACATTCATGGTCCACTTTAGTTGCTCAAACTTGGGGTAGGCAGGTGCCTCACTCTGATGGGGAGGCTGGGAAGCTTGGGACCCCAGGGTAGGAGGTGGGCAAGGGGCCAGGGCCTTTGGGAGGAGGGTGGGCCCCAAGTCCCCAGTCTTCACTGTCTAGAGAACTGTTGGGATGGGGTGAAGTGGTCCACTGTGGCTCAGTCTGTCTGTATGGTCTGAGTAGGGTAATAATGTCTCTAAGACTGGAGGAAAGGGGGCATCTGGATTAGAGAGCTGAGCTCCACCTGAGGGCAGAATGTCCCCAGGGTCCACTTCTGGCCACTCTTTGTACATAGGGCAGAGCTGCAGTGTCCCACATGGTCCAAGGCTTCCGAGGTGGTGGCCACCCATGCACAGGCTCACATGGCTGACTTGGGGCCACAGCACCCATCTGCACTCATGACAGCCCTCCTCCTTAGCCCTCCATTCCCAGGCCAGATGCTCTCTCCTCATAGCTGAGGACTTGGAGGGCAATATGGGTGCAGTCCTCCCTGTGGGCTCTGCCATCCTTGTTCTGCTAGCTTCTTCCCCATCACGCGTCCACTTTCCTGTTGCCACTGTAGACTTTAGGCTATGGCACCACATATGGAAGAAACAGCCTCACACTGACTGTTTTTAGCAGCACAATTTGGCAACACCAAATCCCTTTAACAAATCATACGTGTGTACCTACAGGTATATACACACTTAGATGTACACACACGTGCTTTCGTACACACATGGACATCCACATATATTAATGGGGATTAATAATTAATTAATATTAATTGGGGCCTAAGTAATGGGCCCCCAAAGATACTAGGTCCTGATCCCTGGAAACTGTACATGTTTCCTGTACAGAAAAAGGGTCTTGGCAGATGTGATTAAGTTAAGGATCTTGAGATGGGAACCTTGCCCTGGATTTTCCAGGTGGGCCCTAAAAGCAAACACAAGTATCCCTATAAGAGAGGCAAAGGAAGGTGTGTTGGGGTGAAGTGCATCTTCAACCCATCTGGTATGGGGGTCAGAGAAAAAACAGCTCATTGCCAACAGGATGAAGAAAAGATGGGGGTGAGCAGGAAACACACTCACCCTTCCACACATGGCAGGCTCCAGACTCACAGGCCACCACCCCATAGTTCAGGTGACTACGTCAAGAGGAGAGGCAGCCCACCCTCCATCCTCACATGTGGCTCTGCCTCTGAGGAGGCGGCAATGCTGAAGGACTTGCTGTGTGAACCCGAGATCCTACCTTCTCACCGACAGACCGCTTTCTAAATCCCTATCCTGAAAGCCTAGAACCTGGGGCCTCAAACACACACATCCCTTGCTTACAGTCCTTGGGCAGGGGGTGTCCATGGTTCTCACCTGGTCTGGCTAGTGTTCTGTAAGTGGATGGGTCCGACTAAGTTGGTGAGAATACCCAGGAGTAGTGGCAAGAGGTGAGGTCTCACCATCAGCTGATGTAAGCTTGGGAAGCAGCTGGGAGGTGGTGGTGGTTACATGAAGAGGCCTGTTTCCTATCCAGGAAGAAGATGGTAGAAAAACAGTGGTGTGTTAGGACCTGCACTGTTCCAGTAGGGTGAACCCCAGGGCAAGGAGCAATGGATTTGGTTGACAATAATAGCACTGGATGAAGCTCCTCACCTGCCTCCACTGATGAGAAACTCGGGGTCTCACTTCCAGTCAATAATTGTTGCCATCTTCCAGCCAATGAGTGGTTAAGAGACTTGGTCATGGTCTCACAGCCAGTGAGTGCCAAGGCCAGGAGCAAAGGCCAACTACCCAGGGTCTGTCCCAGGCTCTGTCCCCTCAGAACCACCTACTTTGAAAAAACCTTCAGCTGGCTGAGGAAATAGGTTGACTCCAGTGGGGGAAGAAACAGGTGTTTGGACAGCTGACCCCCATCCTGCTCCACAGCACCTAATGTTTCAGGTCCAGCTGCCCTCCCTCTCTCCCCCACCCACAGGTCCCCTTGTCCACCAGGAGACAGTTGTCTTTAGCAACTCAGCACGAAGGTCTTCTCCCTTTCAGAGTCTCTCTTCTGCCAGACTGACTGTAGCACATGACTCGGGCCCCTGCCTTCCCAAATGCGTCTATTTAAGAGTTTCCTGCAGGAAATTCCTGGAAAGCAGGAATAATAAGTCCAGCTCCAAGTCAAGATTCCCCAAACCTCCCTCGGTTCTCAGAGCTATTGTTCTAGTCTGATGTTTCTATATCCTCCAACCCTTTCTGACACAGTTGCTGAAACCTCTAAAGGTCCTTCTCCCTCAGTCCTGAGGGGCTGCGGAGTGAACTCTGCCTACTTAGCACCTGCTCTTCCCTTTGTCACCCTGACCTTGCCCAGGAAGGTACATGATTGTGCCATTGGAAGGAATAGTAAAGAAGTGTCCAGGTTGCTGCCCTGTTGACCAAGGAGGTAATTTGCTTCTTCTTCTTTTTTTTTTTTTTTGAGACAGAGTCTCACTATATTGTCCTTGGTAGAGTGCCGTAGTGTCACAGCAACCTCAAACTCTTGGGCTTAAGTGATTCTCTTGCCTCAGCCTCCCAAGTAGCTGGGACTATAGGCACCCACCACAATTTTGTTGTTGTTGAAGTTGTCATTGTTGTTCAGGTGGCCCGGGCCAGGTTCGAACCTGCCAGCCTCAAAGTATGTGCTGCTGCTGTAACCACTGTGCTTCGGGCGCCAAGCCAGGTAATTTGCTTCTTAAAGACCCTAGACTAAGAGATGCTGCATTTATCAGGCTCCTTGCCTCATAGGTAAATGCACCTATACCTTGCTTAGAAAGGTCCTCCATGCTGCCATTCAATCCTATAATTCCTCTACTAGGTATATACCCAGAAGACCAAAAATCACATTATAACAAAGATATTTGTACCAGAATATTTATTGCAGCCCATTTCATAATTGCTAAGTCATGGAAAAAGCCCAAGTGCCCATCGATCCACGAATGGATTAATAAATTGTGGTATATGTACACCATGGAATATTATGCAGCCTTAAAGAAAGATGGAGACTTTACCTCTTTCATATTTACATGGATGGAGCTGGAACATATTCTTCTTAGTAAAGTATCTCGAGAATGGAATAAAAAGTATCCAATGTACTCAGCCCTACTATGAAACTAATTTATGGCTTTCGTATGAAAGCTATAACCCAGTTATAACCTAAGAATATGGGGAAGGGGTAGAGGCAGGGGAGGGAGCGGGGAAGATTGGTGGAGGGAGGGTGATTGGTGGGATTACACCTGCGGTGCATCTTACAAGGGTACATGCGAAACTTAGTAAATGTAGAATATAAATGTCTTAATGCAATACCTAAGAAAATGCCAGGAAGGCTATGTTAACCAGTGTGATGAAAATGTGTCAAACTGTTTATAAAACCAGTGTATGGTGCCCCATGATCGCATTAATGTACACAGCTATGATTTAATAATAATAAAAGAAAGGTCCTCCATGCAAATAAACAGGATGTGGTTAAAATATAACCTGCATGATCTAGGACCCAAAGTAATTTAGAATGTGCTTCCAGTGGAACATTTCATGGTATTACACAGGAAGTGTCCAGGCACCAGGTGGGGGAATTATTTTCAGGTAGGACTCCCAGTAGGAAGTGATCCGTCCTTCCCAGGAGGATTTCATGGCAGGAAAGTGTAAACAAACCTAGAGCACATCTTGCCTCCACTTGTTCTAGCTGGGCTGCCTTTGGCAAGGTGCAGACTTTCTTTGAGCTTCTACATCTCTAAAGCTGGGCAATAATCTTATCTATGCATTTGGGTTGTTATTAATATAAATAAGAAAAGGCATATAGAATGCTAACCATATCAGCCCACAGCACTAAGTGAATGGCAGCTGGGAAGAATTTCTGGCAGTGAAGAATGGGTAACAGTAGAATAGGGTGTTATACAAGGGTACAGATGCTGTTTCAAAGCTGACTTTCTTGGCCAGGCACAGTGGCTCATGCCTGTAAGCATTTTTTGGAGGCCAAGATGGGAGCATTCCATGTGGCTAGGTGTTCAAGACCAGCCTGGGTGATGTAGTGAGACCGAGTCTGACAAGGGATAGAAAATATAGCTGGGTGTGATCACATACCCCTATAGTCCTAGCTACTCACGAGGCTGAGCTAGGAGAATCACTTGATCCCAGATATTCCAAGTTGCAGAGAGCTGTGATTGTGCCACTGAACTTCAGCCTAGGCAACAAAGCAAGACCTTATCTCCAAAAAGCAGACAAAGCCTGAGCATCCCAACAGGTATTAAGAGTTTTAAAAATTCCCATGACTTATCTAGTCACTCTACTTTTAGAAATCCATCGCAGGAGAATCATTTATGATGCAGTCAAAGGTTTGTGTACAAACGTGCTTTTAGAGCAGAACTTACAATGTAGAAAAAGGCAAACAGCAAAGATGCCAAATAGTAGGAGAATGACTAAAAAAATTTAGGAGGAATCCTCATTTTGGATTGTTAGACATTATAAATCAGGCTTTCAATGAATATTAATGACATGGGAAAATGTCTACAACACATGTGAAGCAAAATACAAAACTGTATGTAGCCAGGCCCCACGCCGGACCTCAGCTTTCTCTAACACCGAGGGCAAGGCCTGGGCGTGCTGGGAGGGGATGGGACCAGTCACTTGGAGTCCACTCACATCCTCACAGAGTTCTGGAAAAGAAAACCTGGCAGATTCTATCCTGGGATCCATGCTCAGCACTTTCTCTGTGTTTTCCCATTTAATCCTACTCAGAGTAGGATTGAACTCAGAGTTCAAATCAGCTGAAGGTAAAAAGGAAACTGCAACTGAAAAGTTCAGCCGTAGATTTAGCTTCAAGCCCAGGTGCAAGGTCTCACTGGATCCCCATCTCCCCAGCAGCATTTAGAGGCTGAGGCCCAGGTCCTCTGTTCCTTTGTTCCTCACCCCAGAGCCACTGCTTATGCCATAGCCAAGAAGGGTTCCTGCAACCAGGATGCACCTCAGCCTTTGCGCAAACCCAGTAAAAACAGATGGCCCCGTTTAACTGGAGAAATCCTGGAAAACTGATGAGTCCCCTGGAGACCCAGGCCCAGCCTTTGACAAGTCACGAATGAATTCACTCCAGAAAGAGAGGCTCTTCCAGGAGGAGGAGGCAGAGTCTTTGGGAAGAAAGCCAAATGTCTATTATAAATTTGTTTTACAGATAGAAATTTAGAGAGGCTAAGTAACTCACCTAAGAATACACAGCTACTAAGGAACCAGGATCCTAACCCAGACCCGTGGCCACCAAAGCCTATATTCCAAACCACTCTCTTACATTGCTCAGGGAAAAGAGGAGAGAGCTGGCAGCTCACCCCTGAAAGTGGCAGATCACCTGGTGATCAGCTCCCGACTCAAAGCCTCTCCCCGTATCCCTAGAGCCAGAGGGACTTGAGGAGAGAGCTGCGTGCACAAAACTGCATGCCAATCAAGGAGCTTAGCTGCGAGCGGTGGAAATTAATTCTGCTTATTAAAGCAAAACAGAAATGTATTAAGGGATATCAAGTGGATCATGGGATGCCTCCATAGTTGGACAATTAAGTTAGCAGGCTACAGAGCCAGGAACAGTGTTCAAAATAACTTCGCAGAAACAACCTGCCTGTGTATTGGTAACCCCACCAACGCGCTGGCCATTACTGCCTGAACCCAACCCTGGGAGCCTCTGGAACAGTGGTTGTCAACCTGTGGGTTGCGACCCACAGGAACTGTATTAAAGGGTCGTGGCATTAGGAAGATTGAGAACCACTGCTCTACAACCAACATGTGGGCATCTCTGCTGACCCAGCCTTGCCAGCCAGGTGCCCACATAGTCCCAGCCTCTGTGTTACTGGATGCCACATGCGTGTAACTGGCAAAACCCTTATCAAATAAATGTCTGTCACCTGTGTGCAAGGGAGGCTGGGAAGCAGGTGTCTGGCATTTAAAGCCCTGTAATGAGACGAGGTTTTTGTCTTTTTCTGAGACGCAGGAAGTAGGGAAGGGGTAGACAAAGATGCTGGGTGGCTAAAGAGAGTGATGTGGCGTTCAGGTTTCAAAAAGAGCAGCAGAACCCTTAGTGTACGCACAGTGTGGGTCTCAGTTCCCTGTGGCGGCCGTAGCCCCAAGCTGGTGGCTCAGAACAACACAAGTGTGGGCTGTGCTGTGTCTCCTGGTTTCAAGTGTGCTGGCACTGCTTGGTGTCCCTTGGCTTGCAGTGGCATCCGGCCAACCTGTGCCTCGGTCATTACATGGCCACTTTCCCTCTGCGTGTGTCTCTTTGCAGATGGACACCAGTTGTGTTGGATTAAGGACTGAACCTTAATCATAGGATCTTAATTTATGACTTAAGGACCTGGAAAGACATAAACTCACACTTACTGCAAAGACCCTATTTCCAAATAAGGTCACATTTACAGGACCAGGGGAGAGCACTTGACGTATCTTTTAGGGGGGACATAATTCAACCCACATCACCCTCTCCCGAGTTTTCATTGTCCCTCGTGCTCCCTGGGACTACCTCCCAAATAAACCACTTGCATCCGGGTTCTCATCTGGTTGTCTTGGGGGAACCCAAATTAGAATGGAAGGTAAACATACTGAAGAGAAAAGGATGCAAAACCCAGGGTCTGAGAGTTAAGAATAAAGTTGCCTGTGGCCCAGTGGTCAAGAGACAAGTTTGAGTTTGGGGAGACCTCCAGGAGATTGCAGAACAAGGAAAGGCTGGAGAAGCTCCAGCAGAAAGAGCTTCTTTGGTCAGAATTCAGGGAACAGGAAGTGGAGAGTGGGAGACCTGACAAAGGCTCTGGGGCCACATCGGGGAGGGGTCAGAGGAGAGGGCCACTCCAGGTGGAGCCAGTCTTGCTCTTGGGGCCCTGGATGAGGGAGTCTAGACCTTTAAGCTGGGTCCCCTTGTCCAGCTGCCTCTGGCTATGGCTGGGGAAACCGAGGCCTAGAGATGGGGAGAAACTTGCCTTGACTCACAGCAGGGACTAGAGTCTCCGTCTTACCACCTCCTGCTTTGGTCTCCTGCACCAAGGGTCTTCCCTGGCAGGGGTATGACCTAGTTGGTGGTGGCAGGGTGTGGGTAGGGGCTATGGAGGCTCTGATTCCCATGTCCATCTACTCTCAGAGCAGGTGGAGAAGGGCAGACCTTGGTCAAGCTCTGCTGGCTGTGCCAGCCGGGGAATGTCCCCGTGGGCTCTGTTTTCTGTTGGGCGGGCCATTTGATAGAGCAGCATCTCCTTGTCTTTCATTACTCCCACCCCCATTACTCCCACCTCCTTACTTTTTCTTTTTAGAAATTACATTTTGCTCTGTCACCCAGGCTATAGCACAGTGGAGTCGTCATAGCTCACTGCAGCCTTGGACTCCTGGGCTCAAGTGATCCTCCCACCTCGGCCTCCCAAAGCCCTGGAATTGCAGGTGTGAGCCACAGATACCTGCTCAAGCCACCATGTCCAGCCCCATGTTATTTTCTTTTTTTTTTGTAGAGACGGAGTCTCACTTCATGGCCCTTGATAGAGTGCCATGGCATCACACAGCTCACAGCAACCTCCAACTCCTGGGCCTAAGCGTTTCTCTTGTTTCAGCCTCCCGAGTAGCTGGGACTACAGGCACCCGCCACAATGCCTGGCTATTTTTTTTTTTTTGGTTTCAGCCAGGGCCGGGCTTGAACCCACCACCCTCGGCATATGGGGCCGGCGCCCTACCGACTGAGCCACAGGCGCCACCCCAGCCCCATGTGTTTTCTTAAGGCTTACTACTATGGCAACACCCCTGTGTGCACAGTCAACTTATTATATTTATAGTTCTTGGGAAACTCCCTGCCCCAATGTCTTGAACCTGCCAAAGCCTGAAGCCCTTTGCCACCAGCCAGTGTCACCCCTTTTCCCAGCACGATTATTTCAATACACCTCTGATCAGCACCAGCATCACAGGCACATCCGGTGGCTTGGTGATGGGCAGTAGCCTCCACCTGAACAGAGCAAGTTTTATCAGAAAACACCTAAAAATCACTCTCCAAGAAGAAAATGTGCTTCATTTGGGGGCAGCTGCCATTTAAAGTAATTGCGTATTTTTCAGCTCCTATTTTTTAAACTCTCTGCAGGAAATAGAATGGAATTATCTGAAGCTTGTTTTCTATACTCAAAGAGTGGAATTTGAAATCATTTTGCCCTGATGAAAGGAGACACTTCTGTAAAATTCACAAGGTTGAGTTGTGGCTGGAATTGCTCCCACAAGACAAGGCTGTTTGAGCTGCTCCTGGAGTCTCCTGTGGCCGCAATAATGAATTACCATGAACTTGGGGGCTTAACACAGGGTGGATTTACTACCTTGCTGCTCTGGAGGTCAGAAGTCCAAAATCAGCCTCCATAGCTGACTTGGGGGTGCTGGCAGAGCTGCTGCCTTCTGGAGGCTTGGGGGGAACCCATTTTCTGACTTTCTTGGTTTCTGGAGGCCCCACACTCCTTCGCTTGTGGCTCATCCTCCCAAATTCACAGCTCCTTCTCCATTATAAGGACCCTTGTGATTCCACTGGGCCCTCCAGATAGTAATCTGGGGTAATTTCTCCATCTCAGCATCCCTAACTTCACCACACCTGCAGAGTCCCTTTCATCACATAAGGTGACATTCACACAGTTCCAGAGGCTGGGGCTGGACATTTCTGGAGCCTCTTCAACTACCACAACCAGCAAGGCACCCCTGGGCATGGCCTCCCTGTCCCACCTGCTGCCCTGGGAGGTGGAGGGACAGGGGCTGTCATCTTGTTTCATGAAGGTGCCCAGAGGTTGCTGAGTATGTGTCAGAGCTGAGAGTAGAAACGGCAGGTGCCTGCTCCCAGCCTAGTGCTGATCTGCCGGCTTACACAAACCCACCTGGCCATAGGTTCCTGCATGGTGACTGGGGTTGCAGTCACTGGCTGCAAGAAACCCATGGTCAAGACCCCGCTCCCTGTTTGCCTGAGCTCATACTGTCAGCCAGTTGCCTAAGCTCCCGAAACTCAGCTTTCTAGAGATAATCCGAGTTCTTCTCTCAGAGGGTCCTTGTGAAGAGAGAATGTGCTTTTTATAAAGTGCTTGGTAAACGTTGAGTATGTTGTAGTTGTCTCTGCTGTTAGTAACAGTAGGGCGGAACCCCAAATCTTAGGGCCTCTGAAGATGTGCACTATGGCACCCGGAAATCCTCAAGCTTGTTCCTGCTGCATTCGGCCCCAATGCATACTCCATTGTCTCTTTGCTCATCATTCTAGGCCTGACGCAGACATCACCGCCTCCCAGAAGACCTCCTTGACTGTGCTGGCTGGAGCCGACCTGGTTGTGTCTTCCCCCTGTTGGCACCTCCCTTGGCCCTCAGGAATTTGCCTGCGTGGACCTGGACATGGTGAGTGGAAGAGCCTGTAACCTACTACTGTGTGTGGCCTTGGGCACTCTGATTCTTTAGCTGTGACTTGGGGTTGATGATGGTGAGCCTACCCCCATGATGCTGTGAGGCTGGAATGAGAGGGTTCAAGTACAGCCCTTACTCTGGGGTCTCTTGAGCACTAGTTCTCATTAAATGGTAGCTACAAACAGTAAAACAGAAATCTCACAGTCACTTGAGACAGATGAATCCAAACACCAATGTCGCTGCTCTTGGCTGGAATTACATCACCATGAGGGTGCATCTCACCATATGGGACCTCGCTTATGGCCACTCTGATGAGCCAAAATGGGAAAACAAATTAAAGGTACATGATGGAGCACAGGGCTGATGGATAAGCAGGCAGTCTGTGGGAGCCCAGGGTATTCTCAGGGTCCTTGGGGGTGCTGGCAGGAGCCCTGCCTTAGGGGCTTTGGGGCTATGTTTAAAAAATTGGTGTTTGGGCTGAGCAAGATGGCTCAAGCCTGTAATCCTAGCACTCTGGGAAGCCAAGGCAGATGGATCGTGTGAGCTCAGGAGTTTGAGACCAGACTGAGCAAGAGTGAGACCCCGTCTCCAAAAATAGCCTGTAGTCCAGCTACGCAGGAGACAGAGGCAAGAGGATTGCTTGAGCCCAAGAGTGAGGTTGCTGTAATACAGCTATGACACCACAGCATTCTACCAAGAGTGACAAAGTGAGACTCTGTCTCAAAAAAAAAAAAATTGGTGTTGGTGTTGGCAGTGGGCTTCTGATCCCTTCCCACCTCCGTGAAGGTCCCTGCGGGGGTGACTGAGCCCATGTAGTCACCTGTTAACAAGGCAGGGGAGGGCCTGGTCCTGCAAAGGGGTAAGTCCTGCCTGCCTTTGTGGCCACATCTCGGGCTCTGTGCTTATCTGCCTCTTTGTGCTGACTGTCTGGGCAGCCAGCCCCTCTAGCCAAATGTTGTCCCAAGGTCCATAAATGCCTTATTAAAGTTGCTAGGAACAAGAATACTTTGTTGGTGGCGACTCCAAGCAAAGCCATTAAGTCTGTCCCGATGCAGGGCTGGGGCTTGTGGTGGCTGTGTGTAATCTGGGGACTAAGCTCCCTGTAAGCCCCTAATTAGGGCTCCTGTGTCTGCAGTCCCCATGGACACCTCCCTCATGGCCCTGTGGGGCTCTGCCCTCATATTCTTGGTTCCGGGCTGGGGACCTGGGGCTTCTGATTCGGAGTGTTTTACATCTCCCACCTTCTGTGAAGGTATCCTCCAGGCAGCTTTGGCACCTTGATTTCTGTCCTCGGAAGCCGCATTCTCCCTTTGCATTCTGCTTTTTTTTTTTTTTTTATTATGGGTTTGTATAAGCATACATTATTTGTGTTTGTAAGGTAAAGTCCAAAGTCTGAGCTGTAGTTGAATCCTTCACCCAGGAGGTGTGCCACACACCCCTACATTGTACCTGATAGGTGGGAACAAACTGAGCCCCTTCCTTCCTCCCTCTTTCTTGAATTTGTTGTGTTTTTCTCTTGTGGGAGCCTGTAGTTGTTGGTCTACTATTTACAGATTAGTACTGAGTATGTGGGTGCTTGCTTTTCCTTCTTGAAATACTTTGTTAAGGAGAATGTTCTCCAATTCTATCTAAGTAAACACAAACGATGCGAAGTCTCCACCTGTTTTTGATGGCTGAAGAGTGTCCCATGGAATACATATGCCACATTTTATTAACCCATTCATGGTTCTGCTTTTTCTGTTTCACCATCTTTCCTGGCCTCATTCCCAGCTGGAATGAAGCCCTAATTCCTAATGAGGAGGGGCTTTGACCAGGCTGCCGGGTGGGGCCCGAGGAGCCTGGTGGGTGGGCTTGGACTTCTGATGCCCCCAGACTAAAGGACAGGGTTAGGGAGGAATTTCCAGGGCTGGAGAGGGAGGAGTGGACTGGACCAGGGAGGGGACTCAGAGTCTCTCTCCTCTCAGGGTTGACCAAGAGATGCAAGGGAAGGGGGTGGCATGGAGGAGAGAATGTAGAGCCTGTGGCTGAGGTCTGGGGTCTAGGGTGACCATCTGCTTTCCAGCCGTGACCCTGGCCAGGCCCTACCCTCTATGAAATAGCCTCCAAAAATTGCTTTGTTATCTGGACATGAGGAAAATAAAAATCTCTGTGTTGCTTGTCTCACAGGGCTGTTCCACGGGCCAGAAGTGACAAGGGGTGTGGGCAGGTGGGGCTTCATGAATGTGCAGGCATGGAGGGTCCCAGTCTCAGAGGGGTGCATGTTAGGTTTTATGTTCTCCTGTAGCTTTCTTGAAATGTTTACTCATTTGGAATAGGGCCTGCATTTTCATTTTGCACTGGGCATCACAAATTATGTAGCCAGTCCTGGGTAAGGAAGTGTTTTGCGACTGCAGGGTGCTCACCAGATGGAAGGCCAGGGAGGCTGAAGTGGAGTGAGCAGGGCCTGTGTAGAGTGTGTAGGGGGTGGATGTAGATGGTGTAGGGCCTGGGGCCAATGCAAGCACTTTGGCTTTTACTCTAGAGAAACACAGGAAGCCTCAGGAAGGTCTGAACAGAACCTTCTGACCGGCTATCTGACCCAAAACATTGAAAAATCAACCCGGGTGCTATGAGGGGAGTAGACTCCAAGGGAAGAAGCTGGGGGACCATTAGAAGGCTGCCAAGGAACCTGGAGGAAGATGCTGGGGACTCAGACTCTCTTGGAGCAGCTTCCCCTTTTGCTTTCTTGTGAGGCAGCTGCTATGCTGTAGGGAAGCAGAGACCTTGTTGGAGGAGAAGCTCCAAGAAAGCTGAGGCCAACAGCACCAACTGCTGCACACAAGAGAAAGAGCTTCTTTGGCATCCTATCCCAGCTGAGTTCCTGGAGGAGTGCACCTGTGAGGGTCACTCTAGCCCTCATCACATGGAGCAGAAGAACCACCCAGATGAGCCCTGCCCAAATTCCTGACCGACAGAACCACAAGAAACAGTTGTTTTTTTTTTTTGTAGAGACAGTGTCTCACTTTACCTCCCTTGCCCTTGGTAGAGTGCCGTGCGTTACACGGCTCACAGCAACCTCCAGCTCTTGGGCTTATGCGATTCTCTTGCCTCAGCCTCCTGAGCAGCTGGGACTATAGGCGCCCACCACAACGCCTGGCTATTTTTTTGTTGCAGTTTGGCAGGGGCTGGGTTTGAACCCGCCACCCTTGGTATATGGGGCTGGCACTCTACTCACTGAGCCACAGGCGCCACCCATAAGAAACAATTCATTATTCTTTGGGGTCTCTAAGTTTTGGGGAGTTTGTTATGTAACAATTGATAACTGACACAGATGTCTATTAGACATCCGAACAGAAACGTGTCAAGCAGGCAACTGGATACATGAGCCTCAGGTTCTGGAGAGCAATCCAGTCTGGAAATGTCAATTTGGAAGTTTTTGACATACAGATAACATTAAGTCTTAAAACTGGAAGGTATCAATGAGGTTGGGTATGGAGAGAGAAGAGAGGACCAAGGCAGAACCCCAGGTTCTTAGGTCTTTAGGTGGTCAGGTGGATGAGGAGAAGCCAGCACAGGGAGGTGCACCAGCTGGTCCACCAGCAGTGGGCACACATGTGCTGGCTCTCCATGCCAAACTAAGCACACCTGGTATCCAGCGTCCCTCTCACTGTCTGTGCTGGTGATGGGTTTTCTAATACAACTTCCCCTTGCTCCTGTCTTATATGAACACAATAGATGGTTAAAAAGTTGAATAAAACTTGCTACCTGTGCTGCTCAACTCAAGCAGCTCAGCATGCTGACTATGCTCTGGGCCACATCTTTTCCCATCTTCTCTGTGTTGGGAGCCTGGGTGAGCACTTTCTCTCATCCTCACTCCTTCAACCCAGGGCTCTCTGAGGACTGCATCCTGAGCTCAAGGCTGAGTCCTCACCCTCTGATGGTCCTGTAGTGGCTGGGAGGGTGTCAAGTCCTTCCAAGGAGCTGGCCTGCTTAGCTGTGCTCTTGCTGGGAACATCAGACTCTCTTCTCAGCCAAGAGAGAGGTTGCCACCAGGCCCCCAAGGGAGGTAGGAGCAAGTTTTCCATTAAGAAACACACTCTCATGTAGCACAGAGCTGGCCCTGTGGATATGCTGGTGATCAAGCTAGACCAGATGGTGCTGGAAGCAGGTGATGAGTCAAACCATTACACAGAGTCAAGGAGAGGGTGGCCCTGGCAGAGAGAAGGCCCAGTGCTCAGAGAGGAAGAAATGAGGTTTGCAACAGAAGAGTGGGGCTGCAGAGCAGGCAGGTGGCACACGCAGGCCTTGCCAGCTCTGAGTTTCTTCTATTGTGACAATGGGCGTGTGTTACAAGTTACAAATGATTCCATGGAGAAAATATCAAATTATACTTGGTGTCCTGGGAGCAATTAAGCAAAACAATTAAATTAAATGTGGGGAGCATTAATACATTTCACAAAGTGTTTTTTATCCTAAATGGTTAAAGAATAAAGACTGGTGTTTAAGGGGATAAGTTTTATTTGCCTGGAAGAGTCCAAGGTGTGTTTAGCTCGCTCCATGTTTTCATGAAGCAGGTTTACTTACATGAGGCCAGATGTGTAGGGAACAGACTGCATTGTCAAAGAGCCTTTCTGTTTCTTTGCTCAGTCAGCATGCCCGTGAGACTGGGTACGTGTGTGTGTGTGTACTTGTGTGTGTGATGGCTCATTCCTCCTCCTCTCCTCCTCCTCCCTCCCTGCCTCCTTCTGAGAGTCCACAGTCACTTCCTCAGCACCTGTACTGTTGAAGGGGCACCGGTGCTGTCCTGAGGTCCTCGCTGCTCAGACTGTCACCGCAGGGAAGGTAAACAAATGTCACCCCATCAGTGCCCCCTTCCCCAAGCTCCCAAAGCTATTATTTTCCTGGCACATTGCTGGTGCTGCTGCAAGTGGTAGCTGCCCATCCCTCCCCACCTGAGCACCCCTGGGAATCCCTGGTGGAGAGGCCCCTCGGGCTTCCCTACTCTGCGATTAGCAGGACTGAGGCCTAACTAACAAGAATAACACTCGGCAGTTCCTCAGACAGCAACTGAGATGCTGGCTGTCACTCGGGTGACACCTGGAGCATTTTCCCAAGGCTCTGGGGGCCACCCTCAGGATGTGCTGGGCTTTTCGGGGGCTTTGCTGAGAGGTAGCTCCCACCTGCAGCCCAGGCCCGGCCTTCATTCACCTGGTCATGTGGGCTCGCTGTGGGTCTCTACCTCCGGCAGAGGGGTGGAAGGTTCTTGGGTTGGGCCAGAGGCCTCAAGTCAGTGGGAAGATGCAGATGGGCTTGGATAAAACAAGGGCTTAGGGTCCGGGCCACATGGTTGAGGGAAGCTGACTTTAGATGAGCAAGCCACTGGGTGCCACAAGAGCTGCTAGGAAGGCCCCATGGGTGACACTTCCAGCCTGAGCTGTTGCTCTGCGGACCCCGGCCGGGTGTGCCCTGGCGCTGGCAGGTGCTGCTGACTTGCTGCCTGTGCTGCTCATTGGGCGTTTCATCCTTCTTGGGCTCCTCATGTCCCCAGAACTGAGCTGACCACCCAGCCGAGGTCCTGCTCACTTCGAGGGTGAGCTGTGCTTGACTGCACTTAGCTTTTGTTTACTTCATTATTTCCCCCTTCATCCCCCTCCTCCTCTCCTTTCCCGCTTCCCAATAATACCAACCTTCATGCATTTATGTTCTCTGGATCCAATTTCAGTACATTATACGTTTATTTTAAAACAAGTGACTCCCTGAAAAATTTATAGTGCTATTCTGTGTGTATTTTAAAATCTACATAAATAGTATTGGCCCATAAATCTCATCTCTTTCTTCCTTTTTCCACCAGACATAATGTTTTTGAGATTGGTCCTTGTTGCTATGTGTAAATCTGGTTCCATAATTCTGAATATTGCATGGAATTTATGATTTGTGTATATACTTAAAAAATACACAAACAATCTAACTCACAAGGCTTTTTCATTCTTGAGTAATGGGTCACTACATTGCCTGCGACTTTGTACTGAACAATGCTGTGGTGAACGACCTTGTAGGGTCTCCTTATGGGTGGTGCAAGATTGTCTTTGGGCCGTGTGTGTAGGATCTGCGTCCGTGTCTAGGCTGGTGCACACATTTAACCAGGTGCCCTTGGGTGGATCTCTGCAATGCCTGCACCACAGTGTCCTCCCACCAGCTGGATAGGGGGGATCCCATTTCTGCAAAGCACAGCTGCCCTTGCGTGGCCTTCTACGTTATGCAAAGATCGCTGTCAAGTGGGGTCTAGGCAGAGCTAGTCTGCTCACTTACTTACGTGATGACAGGATTTCCTCTGCTGTTAATTGTTCCTAACTTTTGTGCATTTTTCTGAGGGGTTGCCTGTTTTCCACTTACTGATTTGTCATTTACTTGTATAGTGTAGATACTGATTCCTTAATGGTTTCAGGCATTGGGAAAAAAGTTTTGCTTGGTCTCTCACCTGGCTGTTTCCTTTGTTTGTGTATTCTTTGCCAAGTGGAAATAATTTTTTTTTTTTTTGAGACAGAGCCTCAAGCTGTCACCCTGGGTAGAGTGCCGTAGCATCACAGCTCACAGCAACCTCCAACTCCTGGGCTCAAGCGATTCTCCTGCCTCCGCCTCCCAAGTAGCTGGGATTATAGACGCCCGCCACAACGCCCGGCTATTTTTTGGTTGCAGCCATCACTGTTGTTTGGCGGGCCCGGGCTGAATTTGAACCCACCAGCTCAGGTGTATGTGGCTGGTGCCTTAGCCGGTTGAGCCACAGGCGCCAAGCGGAAATAACTTTTTTGAGATAGAGTCTCACTTTGTCACCCTCGGTAGAGTGCTGTGGCGTCACAGCTTACCGCAACCTCCAACTCCTGGGTTTAGGTGATTCTCTTGCCTCAGCTTCCCGAGTAGCTGGGACCACAGGTGCCCACCACAACGCTGGCTATTTTTTGCTGCAGTTTGGCTGCGGCCGGGTTCAAACCTGCCACCATTGGTATATGGGACCGGCACCCCACCCACTGGGCCACAGGTACTGCCCACCGGGTTATATTTTGTTGCAATTTTCATTGCCGTTTTAGCTGGCTGGGGCAGGGTTCAAACCTGCCAGCCTCGGTATATGGGGCCAGCACCCTACCCACTGAGCCACAGGCACTGCCCAAATGGAAATAATTTTGATCAGGTTGAATCTGTCATTTCTCTTCTCATCATTTATTCTTTTGGTGAGTTAGGAAATTCTTCCTGAGACCATAGTGGTAGCTGCCCACCCACCCCACCCCCCCTTTTTTTTTTTTTAGCTTTATACTCTAACTTTCACATGTAGCCTTTACACTGTTTGGAATATATATAATATATTAATTACTTTATATTATATTATATACATATGTAATGTTTTCATTTTTGTATACTTGTCTTTGTGTATAACATGAAGACTTTTCAGTGCTATTGGTAGTTGTTTGTAAAGAGCTTTTAGGATTTTTTTTCTTCTTCTTCATAACCTACACCAAGAATTAAAAATTTCTCCTTTTCTAAAGGAGGTTAATATCCGAGACAGGTACTTTTCTTCACACTTCCTTTTGTTTCCCTACTTTCCTGATGTTTACTGGAATTGAGTAGCGAATGCTCACGCTGGGAAGTCTGCCTCTGCAGTTTTAGACACCGAATGCTTCAGCTACTTATCTTTCCTTCGAAGCAGCCTGATTATTTGCTCGAGTAACTCGGTGTAAGGAGCTGAGGAATTGCTTTTCACTTAGAACTTGCTTCTTGCAACTACTCTTCTGCATAGGAAAAGCTTGGATTGCATAAGTGCTTGATATGCATCAAACACTGACAAACATCACATATGCATGTTGAAATTATAAGGTATATTACAATACCCAGACCAGTGGCTGTCATAGAGAAAGCGCAATAATTTGGTGGTAAATTCAGCCAAGGACCCCACCATGTTGGGCCAGTGGCTCCTTACTGGCAGTGTCCTCTGCACATGGCGGGAGCCCAGATCTTCGTCACACGGCCAACATTGTTTACTAAATAATTCATCCCTTCCTCCCTAATTTTTGCTGCCATCACTTTGGTCTGATTATGGAATTTCTATTCTGTTTCTTTGATCTTCTCGTCTGTTCTCTTGCCAATATCCCCTTTTTGATCTTTTTTTAAAAAAAGATTATTTTAGCCATTCATGAATCTTTCTTTTTCTTTCTTTTTTTTTTTTAGATCGAGCCTCAAGCTGTTGCCCCAAGGAGAGTGCTGTGGCGTCACAGCTCATAGCAACCTCCAACTCTTGGGCTTAAGCGATTCTCTTACCTCAGCCTCCCAAGTAGCTGGGACAGGCACCTGCTACAATGCCCGGCTATTTTTTTGGTTGCAGATGCATTGTTGCTCAGCAGACACGGGCCACGTTCGAACCCGCCACCCTAGGTGTATGTGGCTGGTGCCCTTGCCACTGAGCTACGGGCGCCGCCCTGAATCTTTATTTTTCATATGAATTTCTGAATCAATTTTTGTCAAGTTCCTGAACACACATGGCTGTGTTTTTGGTTAGATTTAATTTAGTTGTTTTAAATTTAAGGATTAGCTTGAGGAAACTCGTCTAATGGCAGGGTTGAGTGTGCCATTCATGAGCAGGACGTCTTACCATTTTTCACATCCCCTTTACTAGGGTGGAGATTTTCTCCATCTGGATCTCCTGCATTTGCTGCTCGGCTAATTCCCGGGTATTGTATATTTTTTGCTGCTATGATCAATGCTATCCTATTTTTGGCTTCATTTCTTAAGTGGGTTTTCATTGGGCGGGAGGAGCACAGTTGCTTTTTGCATGTTGAGTGTGTATCTGGGAGCACGTTGCCCTCTCCTCTCAGAGCCGTTTGCTGGTTCTCTTGGCTTCTTATTTTCTTTCATGGTTGTTGATCTATTCAACTTCTCTGTTTTCTCTTGTCCTAATTTTGTTGCTTCTATACTTTTTTCCAGAAATGTATCCATTTTTAATCTATTTTTGAGTATTGTCTTGTGGTTGTGAATAGTATTTCTTAAATATTTTATTTAAAACTACATATGTTATCTCAATTGTTTCCTGTTCCCATTTTATATATCTGTATTTTGATTGCGTGAGGATTTCTGTTTTGTTCTTGATTTTATTAAATTCTGTTCCTGTCTATTCTTACATTCCTCTTGTTGCCTTGAATTGAGTTTGTTTTTCTGCATCTATCCATGTCTTTCTAAATAGTCTTTATATTAAACTCACCCAAATTACCAAATTTATTGGTCCAGAGGTCTCCCACCAGGCACTGACCAAAACAAGGAGGATGGTGTGAGGTGCTCAGAGATGGCAGGGCCTTGGGGGTGACCGACTGGTACCCCAGGTCTCCAGGCACCCAGCCTTGCAAAGATGCCTCAACCCAGGTTGGCTTGGGGGTGGCAGAGGCCCCTGCCCCTGGGGGAGCCTATAGCATGGGTGTGGAGCTGTGTTGACCGGTGGCCTCCTCGTCTGTTCTGCTCTGCATAACCATCCTTGGGGCCCAGAGAAGATTCAGGACACCCGGTTAAATGTGAACTTCGGATGAGCAATGAATAATATTTTAAGTATGTCTCAGACATTGGATAGAATGTACTTATGCTAAACATTATTCATTACTTCTCTAAAATACAAATTTGGGCATCCTGTATTTTTATTTGCTGAACCTAACAACTCCAGTTAGGGAGGGAGCCCTAATAATGACAGAGTGAATTTGTCATCAGCCTGGAGGACAGGAGCATGGGGTCAGCTTTAATTTGCTTTTGAAAAATAGAAGATGTTATTTCTTAGATCAGTGGAATAAAATCCATGTTCAAGCCCACTAGGGCAGGGCTGGAGCAGGGGCCTGGAATAAATATCCTGTCTGTCCAAACGTCCTCTCCCTGTTGCTCCCAGGGGTCCTTGAGAAATCGCAGGGCCTGAATCTTTAGGGCCAGAAGCCTCACTGAGAAGGGCTCCAAGGCCTGTTGGCATTTCACGCAGGAAGCCGAGCTGTCAAGTGCTTTCTGCTATTCCATCTTATCAGTGATAGAGCGTATTTCTCCCTAATTACCGAAGTAACACATGCTCATTATTGGAAGCTGGAAAATACAAGGAAATAAAGAGAAGGATTCACAACCCGTTCGTTATCCCCCGTGCAGAGCAGGTTACCCTGAGCATCTGTGCGTGTCCTCACGCCTGTCGTTGGTTTCTCTACATTTATGTACACACACTTTGAAAATAAAACTTGGATCTTGCTCTACGAGAAATTTTATAATTTCCTCTTCACTTAAAAATACAAGCGGGGATACTTGACCATTGTTATTAAGTAGTCTTCAAATTGTCAAGTTTATGACTAGACCATATTCCATCTTATTACTGGGCCCCATAGGTCAATTATTTTCATTTCCCTGGGGAAATGGAAAGTTTTAGTTGAATCCGTTGATTCATCTGTTCCTTCGACACTTTCATTGAACACTTACATCGTGTAATGTACACAAAGCTGACCGCCCTTCCCCCTCTCAGCGTGGACAGATGCGTTCTCTGGACCACATCTGGCCCAAGGTGGGTGGGTGCCCGGTACTAAGTGCTGCTCCCCTTTGTCCCCCAAGACTGTTCCAACATCTATATCCTTTTGAACTCTACTCCAAACAGGTGTTGCCAATAATGAGAGAGATGAGACTTATTCTCTTATGTGTTTTTAGAAAAATCATGAAAGCGTCACCATATAAAAATTAATAAAAAGCAGCATGATGATTCATCCACCACCAGAGTTTACACTTCCGACTCTCATCACAGCTGCCTCCCCAAGGAAGCGCAATGTGCTTCTCATTAGCGGAGCTTTTGAAGAGAAAGCTGAGCTGGGGCTTCTGAGACAAGGGGAAGGTGGGAGATGGGGCCGTCCCTGTGTCTGGGAGGCTGAGGCGCCCAGGGCCTGCCGGGAGGGAAGGGAGGGGGGTGGCAGCAGGAGAAAATCTGCTCCTGCTCCCTGACCACCTTTCATCAGTCTCACGGACCAGATGGGACAATTTCTGGTCACCACGTCACCTTGATGAAACACTTGAAAATGTCCCACTTCTGGAGACTGTGCCATTTCCCCTAGCACTGCCAAGAAACATCTGGGACCTAGCCTCTGGAGTTAAGACCTGGGTTGGAATCCCAGCTTCGCCTGTCCCTGACTAGGGACCTGGGGCATATCTGAGCCTCAGCTGCTACGTCTGAGACATGGGTATATTGCCTCCCCTAAAGTGACAGGGAGGCTCCCTGAGATACCGATTTTTTCCTGCCACCCTGCCTTCTCATTCACTCTAGGTCTCTTCTTGAGATGAGCTTTCCTTTGCCAGGCTCTGTGACTGTGCTATCTTGTCTTGGTTTTGACTCCCTCAAAATCCCCAGAAACAGGTCTGAGGCCAGGATTGGAGGGGGGTGGTGCATTGGGGAGGAGGTCCTGAAAACATTGGCATGGGGAGGTGGGTCTGGGGTAAGTCACCACGGGGAAGCTGGGCCCAATGCCCCTGGGACTCAGGAAATGCAAGCCTGAGCATCCCTCTGGATGGTGAGGATGCTGGGCACTTTCTGTACCACCTGCTGTCACCCCTGGGCCCCGTTCCCTCCCTCCTCAAAAAAGGAGGGAGAGTCAGAAGTCCCCATGGTTTGCACGGCCTGAGGCTTAGGCACAAACGTGCCTGGGTGGATATGTGGATCCTTGTGTGAGCATTAACAGCTACATAGTGACAGCTCACAGTGAAGACTGATCTAGGGTTCCAGAGGCCACCCTGGGATGGCCAGCATCTTGGCCCGGAGATGGTGAGGTCCTCAGGCCTTCCTTGGGCTCTGAATCTGTGGCTAGGGCATGGCACCTCCCTTTCTGACTTGCTTTCAGGGCTGGAGGTGGAGGACTCAGGTGGACAGTCCCCATGAGTGCCGGAAGCGGGGCCTGCAGTGTCTGTGATCTGGAGTCCTCCCCAAGGGTTCTGGGGAGCTGCAGTTGTAGCTGGGGTCCACAGTGGAGCCGACAACAGCAGGAAAATCGGGTCTGTGGCTCAGAGGGAGGACCAGAGAGACAGATGAGGGTCCCCAGAGTGGAGGGCACTGAGATGACCCAGGGAGAAGGTGGGCCTAGAAGAGGGTCCAAGATAGACTGTGGGGAATCCCAACATTTAATAATCAGGCACAGGGGAACCTTAAAGAGAGATTGGGGTTGGGGGACATGTGAGGAAACAGGGCTCTGGGAGCCCAGGCAGAATTTCCTGAAGTCAGGGCAATGTGCATTTTGCAAACTGTGAATCCAAGTTAGCATTTTGCAAACTGTGAATCCACGTTATTGTGGCTGCTTCCCAGAAGTCCTTGGGACCCAGTAGCATGCTCTGATTTCATGTCTGGGGTTCTGCAGTGACCCAATACCCTGTGTCTCTCCTGCCCTGCTCTGTCCCAAGACAGAGGCAGGACAGGGCAAGATGACATATTTGTCTCACCTACATGCACCACCTGCCTGGAGTGTGGGGTCAGCTTTCTAGGAATTTGGGGGAATACTCGAGGTTGGGAGGAAGTGGAGAGGTGTCCTCAGGGTCTCAAGGCAGGACTGGTGGGGGGATGGGTGGGGAGTGTGGCCCACCTTGAGGAAGGGAGTGACAGAGTGAGACTATGGGTGGAAAGGTGTTGCCAGGCACAGGCCTGGTCCAGATGTAGCTTCTGACAGCCATTCTAACACTGCAGTGGCCACAGCAGAGGCCCAGGGATGTGAGGTCACTGGTGGGGGCCGGGCTCAGCCTCTTTTCTTATGGACGGCTGGTGGTTTCTGCACAGGTGTTACCTGTCATCACCTGGGGCTTCCTCCCTGCCCTGGACCTTGAAGCTGAGGGGTATCCCAGCAAGGTCTGGTTACAGGTGGCTCCTGGCACTGCCTGAGCCGACTCCTAAGGCTGCAAGCGTGTAGGCACATGTGTGTGCAGGTGTGCACGCAGCTATGTATGTGCATGTGTGTGCAGGTGCATTCATGTGTGTGGGTACATGTGTGATTGTGTGTGCATATGTGTGTATGTGAGTGTGAGAGAGACAGGGGGAGACCCAGCCTGGCTGTGGGGCTGGGCCGCTGGCCTCTGCAGAAGCAGGATGGGGGAAGCCAGCGGGTCAGTTCCCAGGTCACTCCTCTCAGCCCCAGGCCTGGTTGGTGCCTGACTCACCTCCACCTCTCTGCTGGACACTGACATGGATGTGTCAAGTGTGTCCCTGCCAGTGACCAGGCAGCACTGCACGTTCTGCAAGGACCAGGGCAGAGAGTGTCCTGGGGGCCCCTGGAAAAGGCCAGGGTTTGCCTTTCTTGCCAGTGACAAAGAACAGATTTCTAGTGCAGATTGCCAAAATTTGGGAAACCTTCCAGTTACAGAGCAATTCTACACTGTTTGAACATGAACGTTGTCATGCTCATTTTACAGATGAGGGAACTGAGGCAGAGGAAGGCTTAACCTTCCCTTGGGTGACATGGCAGTAAGAGTTTGACCTAGCATGGAACTTGAGAGTTTGGGAGTCTTGCCTGCCCAGGGGACATTCAGCCCCACTGCAAGCCAGACGGCCACGCCGTGTGCCACGAGAGCACCGTGTCCAGGTGCCTCCCCAGTCTATGACCTGATCTCCGGAGCAATCTCTGGGAGCAAGTGGACTCTGTCCTCAGACTCCAGAGCTCAGGGTCTGCTCTGGGCTGCCCAGGTAGTGACAAGTTCAGGGGCAGGTGGTGCCCCAAGAGGGAGACTGGGCCTGGGCACTGTCAGTGGAGCTGGGTCCTTCCTTCATTACTTCTAGCTGTGGCATTTTGGGTTAGTCACTTCACTGCCCCATGCCTCAGTTTCCCTGTCTGTAAAGTATAATTACAGCACTTCCCTCAGAGTTGCTGAGAGAAATGTCACCTGTGCAGGGCTAGGACCAGTGCCATTGTAAGTGGGAGTCACTCACTCTGAGCTGTGACCCCACCTTGAGCACCTGTGGCCCTGCTCATCTGCAGGCCTCGCTCAGCGTCGGTTCAGAGAGGCCCTCCCCCGCCCACCACCCTGTCTGAAGCCAGTGTCCTCTTGTGTCCTTCCACATGTGTATCAGGCTGGTGACAGTTTTCTTTGTTGATTTATTTGGCTTTTGTGTCCACAGATCCAGAGGTTAGGGGTGTCTTGGCCTTTGCACAGTGAGTCCCTGTCATCTGTCAAAGTGAGCCCTGTCCAGTGAGTGAGTCTGGGGAGAGCCTGGGTTGCCCACCACCTAGGCGTTTCGGATAAGAGCTGCCGTTAAGATCATCGCCCATGAGAAAAGCCACGTGGGCCTCTGGGCCTTTCTGGCCCCTCTGAAGCCCAGGACCATCCCTCCCTCCCTGTTACCTGCATTTCTACCCAGAAACTCATCTTTCTCCAGGAGTCCTCAAGTGCCTGCTTCCTGGGCCAAGAGCAGGGAGGGGCAGGGCCTTGCCTATCTTCTGAGGCCCTTAGCTCTGTTCCGCACCATCCTGGGGAGGACACCACAAGGGGAGACCCTTCCCAGGCCCCTTGTGTGTTCCTAGTCTGGCCTGTAGGAGGTCATCTTGGGTGCTTGGGACTGGAGCCCAAGGCCTGGTGCAGAGGAAAAGCAAGCTAGATTTTTCTTCAGCGTTTCTCTGGTACGGAGTGACAGCTGCTATTAGGCGAGGGGCTGAGGGATGAGAGCGGAAGGAATGACACTGATGGGAAAAAGCAGTCAGAGAAAGCAGGCTTTACCCATATTTGGTGTGTGTAGGGGGCGTAGAGGACTGGCTGGGTGGGTTGGAGGGACAGAAGGAAGGAGGGGAAGCCAGACTGAGTAGTGGGGACTCAAGAGGTAACTGCTCCCCTTCCCGGGTGCTCCCCGTGAGTGTTGTTTCCTCCTAGGCATTCTGGGCGTACCCAGCAGAGAAGCCCACTCACCAGGTGGGTGACATGTTTGGCTCAGTCATCATGGGAGCTCTCTCCCCTGCTCCACTGGGTCCTTTGCAAGACCTAGGCCTTTTCTGGCAGCTGGCAGCTGGCCCCTGTGTGGGGTATGCCAGTGCAAGGGGGGATCGTGGGCCTGCCACTGGTCTGCTGTCTGGGGGCTGGGTGGCTGCCCCTCTGGGAAGCTCTCCACAGGGCTCCCACTTGGCTGGGGGGCCCGTGCCCCTAACTGTCCGACCTCCACAGGGACCCCTGGCACACAGGTCCAGTGGGTCCCGGGCACAAATCCGTCCCTCACACAGTCGCAGTGCCCGCTCAGTCTCTTCCCCATCTCAGGTGACATAGCCCCCTAGCTGGGCAGGACAGTGCCCCATGTCCAGAGGTCACCATCCTAATTCCTGGAACCTATGAATTATCACCTTACATGGCAGAGAGGAGTTAAGGGTGTAGGTGGAACCCTGAGGTAGGGGGACTATCCTGCGTTATCCGGGTGGGCTCAGTGTTATCACAGGGTCCTGAAAAGCAGAAACAGGAGGCGGAAGAGGAGGCCAGGTGACCAGGACCAGACCCGCCGTGCTGGCCTTTCACTGCGTGCTGAGGGCTCACAGCTACCTCGGACTCCGGACTCTGCTTGTGGCAAGGGCCTTGCTGTGAGAGAGGGGCGAGTCCCTTTTGTTCCTCCGAGGTCCCGTCTAAGTCAGGGAAGGACTTTGTTTTCCACGGGAGCCATAGGCCAGCAGGGCTGGCCGTGCTGAGGCAGCTCCTGCAGGGTCACGGTCCTCACTCAGAAATGTCTCTGGTGGGCAGAGCTGCATTTGCCTCTTATCCTTGAATGACAAGCACAGTATTAGAAACAAGAAAACAGTAAGAGATGTGCCGGGCTGGGATTTTGTGCTTTTGCTATCTTTTGAGCTGGATCTGTGGGACGCCCAACTCCAGATGTTGGTCTTGGATGCTGAGGGGATGGGGAGGGAGGAAGCTGTGCCATCTCCGTGGCTTTGGGAGGTTCATTGCAGTTGGCCAGGCCTGGAGGCACAGGGGTCTGACTTCTTATCGGTGGTCTTGTGGATGAAGTCAGAGAATTTCTGAGTCAGCAGGCTCTGGGCTGGCTGTGGGGTCAGTGTTTCCATAGGGGCTCTGTGCTGATGTGGCCAGGGGATGTCACAGGGTTTATCTGAGCCCTAGTTTCTCAGCTAGAAAGTGGGGCTGAGCTACACCAGCCTTTCCTGTTTGGAGCCCTGGGGGCAGAAGATGAAACACTTTACCACAGGCCACAGAAGAGTGATTCTTGGTGAGTCCTTAGCACCTGTCACTGAACCTAGGAAAAACAGTCATGTGGGTGCTCCTAGCCAGACCTGAGGTGGGCAGGTCTACGTCTCTCCTTGGCGTTTCTGTCAGAGGGCAGCCAGGTGACAAGTGCTGGGCCTGCCTGAGGGGAGGGATGAGCTTCTGGCCTGGGGCTCAAGAGGAGGCAGAATATTCCATGGCCCAGCTCACTGCTGTGTGCTGCCTGGTCCACAGTAAAGACCTTGGAAATATGAATTATTCGGTGGTCAGTCTGACCATGCGTGGACAAGGTCAATTTCAGTGACCCAGCTCCTGCCTTTGAGTCTGAGCTTTGCAGCTGGTGAGCATTTTGGCTGCTACAATGTCTTCTTTCCTTCTTTCCTGGGGCCACATCCTGGGGATCTCTGGTTACCCAGAGAGGATGCTACAGGGGCTGTCTTAGTTTCCCCGCCCATCTAATGGCTTTACAATAGCCCCACCTCCAAGTGCTCCCAGGAAACAAAGTGAGAGGACGTGTAGAGAGCTGGTGGAAGTGCCAGTCTGGGCAGCTGTGCCGGGCGGCTGCAGCTCCCTCACAGCCCCCCTCACAGCCCAGCCTGTGCCCAGATGGAGAGCGGCTCAGCCACGGCAACTTGGGAGTGGCATGGACGTCCCCTGAGAACTGCTCACCTTGTCTCTGGAGTGCCAGTCACACAGAGCACAGGACATGCCTGCTGGGTTCCAGCTCTACCTGAGACAGTTAATGAAGGTCATCTAACATTTATGTTAACCCAGTGGGAGGTCAGCAAGTTCTGCTTGGCCCTTGCACCTCTATTCTTGACTGCGACAGTAGCTGGTGTGTCAGGGGCACTCACCGTTTGCCTGCACCATGCTGTGTTTCAAACTCAGCATTGAATTTAATCCTTGCAGCGACGCTGAGAGGCGCATCCTGTTACTATCACCCTCGCTTGGCGAGGACAGCCAGGCTCAGGGACTTTGAGTGCCTTTCCAAGGCCTCCCAGCACCTGCCCTCTGCCCCTTAGTGGTACTGCTTCCTCTGAAAGGTTGTCCCCTGGGGTACGGTGGTTTGGGACAGGGATGGCCCCTTGCCCAGACTTTGCTGCCCAGGGAGATTCCTGGGTCTCTAAGCCCCAGGCTGCGGGCAGGGTGAGGTGCTCTCTTCCCCGTTGCTGCGGCTCTATCCCACTTGGCACTATGGCCTTGGCAGGAGCTGGGGAAGGAGGGTGGGGTTAGAGGTCGCTCTGGGTGGTCTCAGAGGACATGGTGAGCATCTGCAAGCCAGGAAGAGAGAGCCCTCATAAGACATCAACCACTGCAGCAGCCTGACCTTAGATTTCAAGGCTCCAGAACAGAGCGAAAATAAATGTCTGTTGTTTAAGCTGCCCAGTCTGTGGTGTTTTGTTATGGCAGCCTGAGCTGATTGAGACAGAGACCCCAGGAAAAGAAGAAATGACTTCTGCTTGGCGTGGAGGGTGGGCAGGGCTGCTCTGGCCAGGCCCCATGCATCAGGGCAGGCAGAGCTGCTCCGACCAGGCCCTCTCATCAGGGCAGGCAGAGCTGCTCCAACCAGGCTCCACGCATCATCCTTCTCCATTTCCTCTACATTTCAGCCTGCCCCTCCTGCAGGGTGTTGCCAGATGTTAGGCCAGTCTGTGAGGGGCTCTTGGTGACTCTACCCCTTAGCCGGGAGTCCTCAGTCAGTGCCAAGCAGGGCAGAGAGCTCAGTGAGGGGTGAATGGGTCCAATACCATTTGCTGAAAGGACCAGCCAGAACCCATTAAATTGCTTTCATGCTTTCAGAGAAACTCTGGTGGCCAAATCTGTGTGGGTCTGTCTGGTGCTTTGTTGTGTGCTGTTGATGTACGTGTCTATTCCTTTGTGACACCACGCTGTCTTGATCAATGTAGTTTTTAGTCATTTATATAAAAATCAGGTTGTGTGATTCTTCCAACTTCCCTTTTCAAAGTTGTTTTGGCTGTTTGAGCTTCTTTGCCTTTCTGCTAACATTTTGGAGTCAGCTTGTCTGTATACTGTATAATAAAAAGTTCTGGTGGGATATTTTGTTTTTTAATTTTTTTTTTCCGGGCAATAAAGAGATTTTTATTTAGGAAGAACAAAGAGAAAATTTAGAGCACTTCCAAAGAGAGCTGGAAGTGGGTCCCTCTCATGAAGGAGAAAAGGTGAGCGAGACAGATGCAAAGGTCTGCAGCAGCATAAATAGTGTCTGTTTGAAAGTGACAAAGGTTTAATAACCAGAATCCACAGAGAACTCAAACGCATTAGCAAGCAAAGAACAAGGGATCCCATTGCAGGCTGGGCAAGGGACTTGAAGAGAAACTTCTCTGAAGAAGACAGGCGCATGGCCTTCAGACATATGAAAAAATGCTCATCATCTTTAATCATCAGAGAAATGCAAATCAAAACTACTTTGAGATATCATCTAACTCCAGTGAGACTAGCCTACATCACAAAATCCCAAGACCAGAGATGTTGGCGTGGATGTGGAGAAAAGGGAACACTTTTGCACTGCTGGTGGGAATGCAAATTAATACATTCCTTTTGGAAAGAGATATGGAGAACACTTAGAGATCTAAAAATAGATCTGCCATTCAATCCTGTAATCCCCCCTACTGGGCATATACCCAGAAGACCAAAAATCACACCATAACAAAGATATTTGTATCAGAATATTTATTGCAGCCCAATTCATAATTGCTAAGTCATGGAAAAAGCCCAAGTGCCCATCGATCCACGAATGGATTAATAAATTGTGGTATATGTACACCATGGAATATTATGCAGCCTTAAAGAAAGATGGAGACTTTACCTCTTTCATGTTTACATGGATGGAGCTGGAACATATTCTTCTTAGTAAAGTGTCTCAAGAATGGAAGAAAAAGTACCCAATGTACTCACCCTTATTATGAAACTAATGTAGGACCTTCACATGAAAGCTATAACCCAGTTATAACCTAAGAATAGGGAGAAGGGGGAAAGGGAGGGGAGGGAGGGGGGAGGGAGGCGGAAGGAGGGGGATTAATGGGATTACACCTGCAGTGCATCTTACAAGGGTATATGTGAATCCTAGTAAATGTGGAATGTAAAGGTCTTAGCAAAATAACTAAGAAAATGCTACAAAAGCTATGTTAACTAATGTGATGAAAATGTGTCAAACGATCTATGAACCAAGTGTATGGTGCCCCACGATCATACTAATGTACACAGCTATGGTTTAATAAAAAAAAAAAAAAAAAAAAATGAAAGTGGCTGCAAGTCTTCCATTGGCCTCTCTGTGCCTCCAGGCAGTATTGCCCTTTTCTATTGGTCATTGGTTACCTTGGTTATCTCATAGCGACATTCTTATGGGCCCTCCAGACTTCCTGGTTCAGCAGGCCAGGTTTTCCTCCCACCCCCCTGGAAGCCCCTTTCTTAGCATCCCTTCTTATCTCCCCTGAGGAGATACGGTCTTGAAGGGAAAGTGGGTGATGACCACTCTTAACTACTTCCTGCTGTAAAATGGGACGTTGGCCTACCTATCAGGAACCTTCCTCAGATTCCCTATTTTACAGGGGTTTCAGGGGTCAGAAGTTTTTGGCCTCTTGGTCAAAACGTTTCAACAGTATTTGCTGGGATTCCTGCATCACCATCATCTTAATGTGGAACTGCTGGAGCCTGGAAGACACAAACTTAATAATGAGGTTGATTATTAATGCCTTAATAATGAGGCAGGATGCAAACATTAAGAGAAGGGTGATTATAATTGAAGGCCCCATGAAAAGATAGAGAAAGAAAGATTTCTTTAAATCAGGTGTTCTCAAGGCAGGTGCATTTAAAAGAGCCTGTTTGAAGGTTTGGAAGGCTTTGTCTTGTGCTCTACCCCATGTTAGCCCTCCACATCTTCTTTAAAGCATCACATAACAGTTTAGCAAACTCTCCATCTTGAGAAATCCATCTTTGACAGTATCCCGTTATTCCCAGGAATTCCCTGACTTGTTTTTTTTTTTGTAGGGGGATAGTGAAGGAACGAATTTTCTGACTCTCTCCTGTGAGATCCCTCTCTCACCAGGGGAAAGAACAAAGCCCAAGTAAGTAACTTCAGGTTTGCACAATTGAGCCCATTGACACCATAAATCCTTCTTCATTAAGGAAACTTCACACCTGTTTAGTGTTCTCAACAGAAGATGTATCGGAGAGGCTACAGATTACTGAGTCATCTACTGCTGGATAAGAGCACTTAGCCAAGTTCAGCTCTCTGAGATGTTTACTCAGAGAATTCTCCACAATTCTAGGACTGTCTCAGAATCCCAGGGGGAATAAGTTCACATTGATTGGGTGGAATGCCCAGTGTTCTAACTACAAAGAAAATAATTTAAATATCTGTGAATGCGTTGCCGGTAAATGCCAACAACAAAGTGAGAGTCTTTCAAAGCCAAAAAAAAGCTGCTCCTGTGTCTATAAATGTGATGGGCTTACTGTGCGATGTCCACCGCAATTCACAGCCTTCTTGTTGGAAGAGCCTAGGCCCTGCCAATCTGAAGGTGGGTATTCATTCACCCTTATCTCCTTGGGTGCTTTCTTGGGACAGACACAGATCTGGTGTCCTGGAGCACCACAGTGGAAGCAGGTGGGGTGGGGTAATACCCTACTTCCTCTGCAGTCATGTTAGGCCCTTTCTGGTGACACTTTCTTCTCAGATTGTCCAGTTTGCCACAGTTGAAACACATCTGGCTGGACTTCAAACTGCCACCAGGGGACAGCCATCTCCCTTGCTTGTCTAGTATCGGACCACGGGGATTGGCTGCAATAACAGCTCCTAACGATTACATCTTTTGCTGTTCTTTACTTGTCTCCTCCAGGTTGTGGTTGTTGAACACTGAGGTGGCCAAGTTCAATAGCTCGTTTGAGTCACTTTGGGGTCCCAGGGCCTTATGCTGTAGTTTCCTATGGATATCAGGGGCTGATCGGTTAATAACATGGGTCTTAAGCACAGTTCTCCCTTCTGCTGACTCTGGGTTCAAGCTGGTATACTTCTGGACTGTGTCCACTGGTCTTCTCCTGAGGGAGGCTGGATTTCCATCCCTACGCTGGGTCAGCTAGCTTCGGCTTTGTGTCTCCCGAATGCCTTTTATAAGGCCGGTCTGCATGTAACCCCTGGCTGCTCTGCCAGCCTCTCCTGCTTGGCCAGGCTGGTAGTTCCACCGGGGGTGTTGGGTAGGAACAGCATTTGCTCCATCAGCCAAATTCTGATTAATAGCATGCTGTCTACCTGCACTGTGTTGTGCAGCTGTTACACATGGATTTTTATCCATATTGTAACAATACAACAGTAAAATTATTAAATTCTTCCAAATCAAATAACAAACGTTAGTCAAATGCTTTTATAAACTTTCTAGGATCCACTGGAAAATTTTTTCTTTTTACAGTCTTTAAGTCTGCCATGCTGAAGGGAGCACGCACCTTTATAACTGCTGTGTGTGATGGGAGTTCACCTCATGTAGAGGAAGAAGGCTAGAGAGACCAGAAACTGGGGTCACGGGGGATGGAGGCTGAAGCTTTGGTCTCTCCTGAACTGTAAGCTGGCAGGGGTCCTTCATTTTAGATCTCTCTCTCTACCTAATAGGAGTTTCCCTTCTGGAGTGTACACAGGTGGTGCCGGCAAACCTCCTGAAAGGGAAAATTTGGTGTTTTTCCCTTTATCCTTTCCTCCCTAGTTGGCCTTCTTCCACATAGGACTCACAATATTAATATCTCTTAAGTATATAAAAGCTTGCACTTTTGCACAATAGGGTATTTCTGACCACTTCCTCTCATTTCCACAAAAGAGGTCTATCTGTAAAATGATGTTATGGTTCAAACTCCCAGCTATGGGCCAGACTTCCCCATCTGGTAACTAATATTGAGGCTCCGCTCTGTTTCAAAAGAAAATTAATTTAGACTCTTAGATGCTGTTGAATGCAAGGGTCTTCCAGTTCTTTAAGAGGCAGCCCAGGGGTGAGTTAGAGGGTATGGAGGCTCATTGTCTCCCAGTCTTCTATGGGAGGAAAAAAGACAGAACACTCCAGGCGTCCCTCAGGTGTAGGGTGCCTTCATAATCCAGACAGGTGACCCCATCTGATAAATCGAACTTCCCTCCAAGGCTATGCATGGGGTTCTTGGAGATGTTATGCCAAAACAACTAATTTTTCCTAAGGAATGTCACATGGGGCCACCCCATTCTCTTGTGATGACTGCCAGAAACAGCACGCTATGGTACTGCCCTAGGACCAGCCCTGTCTTTTCTCCTCTCACTCCCCACACACCACTCCATGAGGAATAGACTTTCCTCCTTACCTCTTGCAAGCCTCTTGCCCTGATTGCTTCCCAGTCCACTTGGACCTGTATACTTGTCCACAAAGAAAGGGCCTCTAATTTGCAAAGAAATGGGGGCTTGCCTGAGGATAGAACTTGGCCTTGAGGGTATTAATGAAATCCTTTTATACAGCTTTTTTCCTCTTGTAGTGTTGGGGGGATAAAACCATTTCACAAAAGTGAGGTTGTTATAGAGAATGAAGTATTGGGAAAAAGTTCCGAAAGTCCAAAAAGTGGAGCAGACTGTAGACAAAACATGTTACTCATGGTGGAAAGTCAAAAAACAAACAACCAAACAAACTAACAAACCAGAAAGCAATCCTCTCTGGGCTGATGCTGACGGGAAACAGTGGCTCCTACTTTGGAGTTAAATGTGCATGAAAAGGTTTGGGGAGAGGATAGTGACTTAAAGCAGCAAGTGTAAGACACACTTCAGGTGTCTTCTTATTCCTTTTTCTCCTTCCAATTAATGCTGTGTCTGAACTATTAACCATAGTTTTCATGGGATTGATTGATCTTTATTGTAAAAGAGAGAAACCACTAAATCACAATTTTCAATGAAAACTCTAAAAGAAATCAATTAGCCCAGGAAAAGTGGATGGACTGGTTCTGCACCTTCCTCTTCCCTTTCTGGGAAGCCATGTTGGATCCGCCATGTTAGATCCTCCATGCTAACAATTTCTGGAAAGCCATGTGGTTTTCCTGCTTCCCCTGGGAAGCCAAAAGAAAATACCACACTTTCATATTCCAAACTTGGTCTAGAGAAATTCCTTTCTTTTCCCAGGAGTGTCTACTGACCTTTTCAGCCTAGCACTTTTGTGAACACACCTGAGGAAGGCGACGAACAAAGTGCTGACTCACTAGGGCTGCACTCAGCAGACACAGGTGCTCTGAGGTTTTACCTGGGATCCCATGTGGAATGTGGAGAAGGCAGGGGTTCTCTGGGGGTCTTTTTCCTGAGGCTTCTATGCCAGCAAAAAAAGGCTGAGGTTTTTCTTCCCGGGTTTCATGGCACCAGAAAAGATGTTGGGGGTTGGGGTTCCTGATTCCCTGAACCCAGTTGACCTGGTTTGATTACTTGGCTGAGCTTGAGAGTTCAAGCAAGGCACCGTGGTAACAGAAATTCAAAAGTGGGTGGGCGGCGCCTGTAGCTCAGTGAGTAGGGCGCCGGCCCCATATGCCGAGGGTGGCGGGTTCAAGCCCAGCCCCTGCCAAACGGCAACAAAAAAATAGCCGGGCGTTGTGGCGGGTGCCTGTAGTCCCAGCTGCTCGGGAGGCTGAGGCAAGAGAATCGCGTAAGCCCAAGAGTTAGAGGTTGCTGTGAGCCGTGTGAGGCCAGGGCACTCTACCCGAGGGTGGTACAGTGAAACTCTGTCTCTACCAAAAAAAAAAAAAAAAAAGTGGGTGGAAACGGAAAATAAAACTGGAGTGGCACAGGCAGTGTGGCTAGAGAATAAAAGTCACTTACACAAATTCCAGGTTACAAAGAGATTTTTCTCTTAGGAAAAACAAAGAGAAAGTTTAGAGCACTTCCAAAGAGAATTGGAACCTAAACTCTCATGAAGGAGAAAAAGTGAGAAAGACACTGGTGAGATTTTTGATTAGAATTGTGTTAAATCTATAGACCTACCTGGGGAGAATTAGCATGTTAATTTTGTGAGTCGTACAATTTATGATCATGGTCTGTCTCTTGATTTACTTAGGGCTTCTTTGACTTGTTTCATCAGCTTTTATAGTTTCTAGCAGATTCTATACATATTTTGTTATATCTACGCCTAAGTATATGATCTTTGCAGATTTGGTAAATTATATATATATATATATTTTTTTTTTTTGACCATTTGGTTTCTAACTGTTTAACACTGGTATGCATATATACATAAATTTTTTTTTTCTTTTTTGAGACAGAGTCTTAGTATGTTGCCCTTGGTAGAGTGCCATGGTGTCACAACTTACAGCAACCTCAAACTCTTGGGCTTAAGTGATTCTCTTGTCTCACCTGCCCAAGTAGCTTGGACTACAGGAGCCCGCCACAATGCCTGGCTATTTTTTTGTTGCAGTCGTTTAGCTGTCCTGGACCAGTTTGAACCCACCAGCCTCAGTGAATGTGGCTGGTGCTATAACCACTGTGCTACGGGCGCTGAGCCCGTAAGATTGGTTTTTGTGTTGATCTTTTCTCTTTCAATTGTGCTAGAGTCACTAATTTTACGAGATCTTTTGAAAAAGATTACTTAGGGTCGTCCACGTACATAATGAAGTCATCTGTAAACAGGCAGTTTCATTTCTTTCCAATGTGTGCCTTTTAATTCTTTTTCTTTCCTTTTTGTGCTGGCTGGGACTTCCTGAGGAAGTAAGGTAGGAATGATAAGAGTGGGCATCTTTGTTATTTACTTGAGGGGAAAGCATGCACAATTTCACCATTAAGTAGGATTTTAAGAATAGGTTTTTTTTTTTTTTTTGTATTTGCCCTTTATCAAGGTAAAGAATTTTCCTTCTATTCCTAGTATGCTAAGAGTGTTTTTTTTTAAAAGTCATAAATGGATGCCAAACTTTGTCAAATGCTTTTTCTGTATTAATAGACATTGTATTAGTTTATCAGGGCTGCTATCAAAAGTTCTATGAACTAGGTGGCTTAAACAACACAGTGATGGAGGCTAGAAGTCCAAGGTCAATGCGTCCACAGGCTGCTTTCTTGTGAAGACTCACTCCTTGGTGTATAGATGGACATATTCTCCCCTCATCTTCACATAGCCTTCCCTCTAAGTGTGTCTGTGTCCCTTACAGACTGAAGATTTGTGTCCCCCCAGATTCATATGTTGAAATCTCAACCTCCAATGTGATGGCCTTAGGAGGTAGGACCTTTGGGAGGTGATTAGGTTAATTCATGAGGGGTGAAGCTTCTTATAAGAAGAAGGCAGAGCTTGCTTGCTTTCTACCACATGAACATGTAGGGAGAGGTCAGCAGCCTGGAAAGGGAGCCCTCACCAAGGCCTATTTATGCTGGCACCCTGATCTCTAGCACTTTTTCTAGGATGAGTTTTTGAACTCACTGTCAGACCTTGTACAACAACAACTCCGAATGTCATTCCAGAAAAAAAGTTCCAAAATAGCTTTGAAGGGTGGACCAGGTGCTGGTGTCAGCACTCAGCTTCCTAAGGGCAGTACTTCGAAGGTGACCACCGTGATAGACAGCAATGAGGTGCATAGCACTTTTTCTAGGATGAGTTTGTGAACTCAATTGTTCAACCTCATATAAATTACGAGGTTTGACTTGATATTCTGTTCAGGACTTTTGCATCTATGTTCATGAGAGATTTTTGTTTGTAGGTTTCTTGTCTTGTTGTTTTCTGGTTTTTATTGCAGGGTATTGCTGGCATTATAACATGAGTTGGGAAATGTTCTTTCTGCTTCTATTTCCTGGAAGTGATTGTGTGGAATTAGGGTTATTTATTTTTCAGATGCTTTGTAGAATTCACTAGTGAAACCATCTGTGCTTGGACATTTCTTTTTTGCAAGGTTTTTAAAATTATGTATTCATTCTCTTTAATAGTTACAGGACTATTCAGATTCCTATTTCACCTTGGATGAATTTCAGTAATTATTTTTCTTAGGAATTGTTGTGTTTCATTGTTATGCATAGAGTTGCTCACAGAATTTTTTTATTACCCTTTTAATGCCTGTATGGTTTGTAATGTTACCCCTTCTTTTATTTCTGATGTGGGTCATTTGTGTATTTTCTTTTTTTCAATTGTCTGTCTTACTAGAGGTTTATCAATTTTATTGATTTTTTTTCAAGGAACAAGCTTTTGGTTTCATTGATTTTTGCTATCTGTGATTTTTACCATCTGCTTGGGTTGAGTTTATTTTGTCACTTTTTTTCTAGTTTCATAAGATGGAAGCTTAAGTTATTTGAGTCCTTTTCAATAGTAGCTTTAGGGTCTTTTTCAGCTCTATCCTCTCTGTTATTTCTGGATCTGTTTCCATTGAATGGTTTTTCTATTGGTCTAGGAGCACATTTTCCTACTTCTTTGTATTGGTAATAATTTTTGATTGGATAATGGACTTTATGAATTTTATTCAGAGTGCTGGATTTTGGGTATATTCCTTTAAATAGTGTTGAATAGTTTCAGACAGGCAGATAAGTTACTTAAGTTTGATCCTTTAAGTTTTTTTTTTTTTTGTAGAGACAGAGTCTCACTGTACCGCCCTTGGTAGAGTGCCGTGGCGTCACACAGCTCACAGCAACCTCTAACTCTTGGGCTTACACGATTCTCTTGCCTCAGCCTCCCGAGCAGCTGGGACTATAGGCGTCTGCCACAACACCCGGCTATTTTTGGTTGTTGTTGCAGTTTGGCCGGGGCTGGTTTTGAACCCGCAACCCTCGGCATATGGAGCTGGCACCCTACTCACTGAGCCACAGGCGCCGCCCCCTTTAAGGTTTTTTTTTAAGATTTTTGGGCAGGTAACAAATATCCTTTATTCTAAAGAGAATTTAACCCCTGTTCTTTTTTATTTTTGTAGAGACAGAGTCTCACCTTATCGCCCTTGGTAGAGTGCCGTGGCGTCACACAGCTCACAGCAACCTCCAAATCCTTGGGCTTAGGCGATTCTCTTGACTCAGCCTCCCAAGTAGCTGGGACTACAGGCGCCTGCCATAACGCCCGGCTATTTTTTTGTTGCAGTTTGGCCGGGGCTGGGTTTGAACCCGCCACCCTTGGCATATGGGGCCGGCGCCCTACCCGCTGAGCCACAGGCGCCGCCCTTAACCCCTGTTCTTAATCATGACCCTTCCTCCTTCTCTGGTGAATGCCCTGTTGAATAATGTTGAATAATGTTTCTCCACTCCGTCTGAAGGGAACTTGCTCACTTCTTGTCTTCGCATGAGTATCATCCTGTTCATGCTTGGATTTGCATTCAGCCCAAGACTCAAGTGAACCCCCAGTCAGAGTCCTGTTCCCCTCCAATGTTCTGTCCTCCATCACAAATCCTAGTTTTCTTAACCCTCTGAACACCAATCTCTGTCCCTTCAATTCTATGAAATTGTAGGTCTCTGGATTCTTGTCTTTGCCCCACAGATCGGAAATTACCTCTCGGCATAAAGCCTGAGCAATGGTGAGGTTCTCCTTATTTGCTTCCTTCTTCCCAGAGATCATACCCTGTGATGCTTATTTTCCAATATCTGAGTTTCCTATGTTTTGTCCAGTTTCTAGGTCTATATAGTGGATGGGAATTCCCAACATTCTTATTCCCTACTCATTAAAAACATTTTTGTTTGCCTGAAAAGTATCTTTGTGTGTCCTTGTCTTTGAATAACTTCTTAGGTATGCATTCTCTTCTAGTTTAAACTTATTTGCTCTCGCTATTTTGTTATTTTTTTTTGGGGGGGGTCAAATGATCCTTTATTTATTTATTTATTTAAGACAGAGCCTCAAGCTGTTCCCCTGGGTAGAATGCTCTGACATCACAGCTCACAGCAACCTCCAGCTCCTGGACTCAAGCGATTCTCCTGCCTCTGCCACCCAAGTAACTGGGACTACAGGCGCCCACCACAATGGTGGGCTATTTTTTGGTTGCAGCCGTCATTGTTGTTTGGCGGGCCCGTGCAGGATTCGAACCTGGCAGCTCAGGTGTATATGGCTGGTGCCTTAGTTGCTTGAGCCACAGGTGCTGAGACAAATGATCCTTTATTGAAACATTTTCCTTTGTACTTTTTAACTAGCTGGGCTTCCACACTTGATGTCATTTATGATGTCATGAGGTTGGTGGCCATCAACACTGCAGGTCACTGACTGGGCCATCCCAGGATCTCTTTAATGGTTCCAGAGAGTTCTCTGGCTAAAGATTGGTACTGCATATGTCTGGCAATGTTGACAATCTCATTGAAAGTGGCATTTCCGTTGTGTTTAATGTTTTTCTGTTTGTTTCTGTCTCTTGGTGGTTCGTTGAGGGCTTTGATGATGAGGGCAGAGGCAAAGGTACCACTCAGTCTGGGACTATCTGATCTGGATAGTCAGTTTCACTATAATCCTTAGACCCTTCCAGTCATTGGTTGCATTGGTGATGTCATCACCAACTATTTTTGGAGACAAACCCAGGGGGCTGCTTTTGGGGGCCAGGGTAGATATGGTACCAACTTTGCCACCGGTGCACCTCAGGTACACAACTTTGATCTCATTGGGTTGAACTTAGGCAGCATGGTGGAGGCGGCTCGTGTCGGATGAACCTGGATTTGGGAAGACTGTAGAAAGTTGCACCTTGGCCTCCTCCAAGCCAAAAGCCAAAAGCTGCTCTCGCTATTTTGAAAATATTCCACTGGCTTCTTACTTCTGTCATTGCCACTGAGGAGTTTATTATCAGTTTAATTGCAGGTAACTTGTCTTTTTCTCTGACTTTTAAGATTTTTTCTTTGCTTGGCATTCTGATATTTATCTAGATGTGGTTTTCTTTTTTTTTTTTTTTTTTTGAGACAGAGCCTCAAGCTGTCATGCTGGGTAGAGTGCTGTGGCTTCACAGCTCATAGCAACCTCCAACTCCTGGGCTCAAGCAATTCTCCTGCTTCCACCTCCCAATTAGCTGGGACTACAGGTGCCTGCCACAACGCCCGGCTATTTTTTGGTTGCAGCCGTCATTGTTGTTTGGCAGGCTCGGGCCGGATTCGAACCTGCCAGCTTAGGTGTACGTGGCTGGTGCCTTAGCCGCTTGAGCCACAGGCGCCGAGCCTAGATGTGGTTTTCTTTGCACTTATTCTTGTAGAGATTTAAGTTTCCTGAATATGAGTATTTATGTCTTTTTTTTTTTTTTGGAGTATTTATGTCTTAATTCAATTTTGGAAATTTCTTTTTCCAATATGGGCTCTCCTCCATTATCTGTGTAGGCTTTGTTGGCACAAGTGATTTCTCCCACCCCTCAGTCTCTCAAGCAACTGGGATCACAGGAATGTACCACCATGCCAACTATAAACATGCTTATTTTGTATGTGGTGTCTAAAAATTCTATTATCTGAATTTTTCGGTGTCCCATTCTTCTGGGTGTCATTTCTCTTGATTCTTGCATGTCATGTATTTTCTCTTGCATTTTGTAATTTTGGATTGTGAGCTCATGTTGGCCTGAAATGAGGTGTTGTGCTAAGAAAATTTGCATTTTCTTTTTTCAGGCCCTCTAAGTATTACTATCTGAGTATCGCTTTATGATAATTTCTTGGCCAGCAGTTCCCTGCAATGTACATATAAATTCCAATCCCAAAACCGAGGGTAGGCTTGCCTCCTTCCCTACCATTTAGATTTTAGGCTAAGAGAAACTTGTCATCTCTCTTTGTCAGTGGGAAGATTCTCTTTCCAGTCTGTTCCTTCACTGAAGATGTGGCCTTTTGAGGGTCTTGGCTGTATGTGGAGGCTTACGTGAGCCTCAGTGGGAGACGAAGGTCTCATCTCTGTCCTTGTATGGTTCTTAAAACTTTAGCCCCTTTGTGAATAAGATAAACAGTGTTCCCAGGTAGTTGTGGTAACACCATCATCATTCCAGGTTTTGTTTCTCCTTTTCATATTTGGCTTTTAATTTATTATGAGCTCATCCAGTTAGGGACACTGTTTTATTTTATCCAGCATTTCTAGGTATTTTATAGAGGAAGATGTATAATTCTTAGGGTACCATAACAAATTTCCACAAACTGAGTGGCTTAAACCAACAGAAATTTCAGTTCTAGAGGCCAGAAGCCTGAAATAAAGGTGTTGGCAGGGCCGTGCTCTCTTTGAAGAGCTGGTATGTTCATCATTTTCCCAGAACCTCTGCTGCTCCTTCCCCTTTCCTTGGTGAGTTCATTGGGATGAAGTTATCACAGGTGCCTGGGGCCTCCATGTGACCTCTGACAAGGATGGGACTTTTCTGCTTCCTTGTCACTTCTAGGAGGAAGGAGAATTGGCCTTTCAAGGGTTAGGCTAACAGGTGAGTAAGGGAAGAGTAAAGAGAGAGGACTCAAGGACAGTTCCAGAGTTGAGGGCAGCCAGTCTGAGCAGGGATGGGTAGGTACTTCTCCCTGAGTCTGGACCTGATGGGATCCCTGTCTGCCACCCCTCAGGACCCCAACTTGCTCTCTGCTTCCTCACCCATCACAGTCATATGGATGGAACAAGCCCAGTAGGACTGAGGATCAAATAGGTCCAGGGATGAGAAAGGAGTGGTGGCTTCTAGGAGGTGGCAGAGGGCAAGAGAAGGATATGGCATGGGGGAAGGAAGAGAAGAGGGGCCATTCAAGGTGGGCTCATTTGGCTCCGTAAGAGATGTTGGGGACAATTAAAGGATCGTTTGGCCTTAATCTCTGCACTTCTGTGTGTGTTTAATAGTCTAATAGGAAGATTTGGCAGGGGGAGGGGGCACTTTCTTTGCAAGACATTTCCCTTTCTTTGTAGGGAAGGATTCTACATTCACTCCCTAAGAGTCAACTGTGAGCCCAGCTCAGCAAGGCGCCAGAACATGAGATGCGTGTGACTTGGTCCTTATCCTTCAGGAGCTCAGATACTCAGACCCTTATTTTATGAGACCTCGGCATGATTAGCTTATGAAACACTGCTATGGTTGGCTTGGTTCCCCTCTCTAACACCCTAGGGAATATCTCAAATGCGGGGAGGAATTGGCACTTCTACTGCCACATCTTATTAATACGCTTAATTAACCCAAGGCAGCACTTGCCAACATTCATTCACACTGGGAGCATGAAGTGAAATGTGCTGGCACATTCCAGTCTTGTGAGACTCTTCCAGCTTGCTCTCTATGACCCCTATCAGGTAGAGTCTATAGTCTGGGGCTTTCCAGCTGGTAAAGCAAACCTACTTGCCACACCTCATATAGGTTCACCAACTTGGAGGGAATAGTGTTGCCTAAATGTATCCTTTCAGACTTGTCACTGTGCCCTTTTACAGAAATGTTTGCACCTCTCTTCTCCGACCCTCCATGCCACCATTAGGGGACTGGGTACAGACTTGCATGTGGGTGTTTCCAGCCTAAATCCCAGGCAGAGGCAATGTCCTACCTTCCTATAACCAAAATGAGTCACTGTAAGGGGCAGACAGAACTGCTTGGCAGGGCTCTGCCTGTGTTTCTCCTGGCTGCTCAGCCTGGCTCTGTGTATAAGGAGAGATGGAAACAGTGCCCATGGCAACCCCGAATGTTGGCTGTTGTTCCATCTCAAATGAAACCTCTCCCAATCATCTTTTAGCAGACTTGGCTGAATAGTTTTGGAAACTTATCTGTGAATTCCATCTGGGCAAAGTCATGGAGCCCACGAAGGGGAACTGGGATCTCTAGAGACAGTTAGAGAGTGGCCTGGGCCACTTTCTGTGGCTGTGGAGAGCGCGGAGAAGTGGTGAGCTGCCTTGATGGATGAGAAATGAGGTCTCACGCAGGCAGAAGAAAGGTCAATGTCAAATACATGACACAGAGGGGAAGGGCCATGTTGCTCTCTGCAAGTCCACCTGGGAGTGATGGGAAGGAAAGGGCTGGACCTGTTCTGGCTGAGCTGAACAGGCTGCAGATTCCTCTTCCCCCAGCTTGGTGACTTCATAGTCACTTCTGCATTTCTGAGCAGAGTCTGGGCACCCAGTATAGGCTCTGTTTGGGATTAAAACCAATGTGAGGCAGGGTCCCGAGCTGGATGGTCAGTTGGCATGGGCATTTGAAGTCTGATTCAGGCTGACTCAGTTAACTCTTTCTATCCTAAGTACCAGAAAACCCAGCTCAAACTGGCTTAAACAAAGGTGTATGAGTGAATGAAGAAATACATAAAGAAGGCATACATTGATTTAGATAACTGGAATGTCTAGGCAGTGATTGATCCGATGTCATCAGGGTTTGGTTTCTCTCTTTCACCACTTTTCTCCCACACGTTGGTTTATTGCTCAGGCTCTGTGTGTTGGTAAGGTGGCTGCCAGCTGCTCCAGGCTCAAAACAATCTCTGGTTCAAGTACACCAGAAAAGAGAGAAGGCCTGTCTGGTAGTTCCTCAAACAGTTAAATATAGGGTCCCCATAAGACTCATATCCCTTAACTAGATGTGTTGAGAGAATTGAGACTATACATCCACACGAAAACTTATATGTGAATGTTCACAGCGGTATAATTCATAGTCAAAAAGCAGAAGAAACTCAAATGTTCATCCAGTGATAAATACACAAGCAAAATGTGTGTATCTATACAAAGCAATATTATGTGGCAACAAAAAGGAATGAAATACTTTATCCCCAGAGAGCCCATGGTAAGGCCAGGGAGAAGGAATTTTAAATAAATAATATCATCCAGGAAATAGTGGGCAGGTATTCCATCTGGATGGCCTATTCCTCTCCCTCCCTGATAAACAGGAATCTGGGATCCAGGATGGACAGAAGGTCTGAAGATTGGGACTGGGCTGGGAGTGGAGGTCTTCAGAGTATGGAAAGGAGAGGGGCCCTGATCAGAGAGGTAGGACCCAGGGCCTAAAGTGAAATCCAAAGAGAAGACAGCTCAGTACGTTGTCGATCTGCTGAGCTGAGCAGAGGTAAACCCGGCAATAGCAGGAGATGAATCAGGGAGGCCAGCCATGGCGGAGAGGTCCAGGTTAGAGAATGGGGTCAGTGATACCACCGGCTGGATAGGGGTAAGGAGATGCAGAAGGGGCACTAGATGTGGGATCTCCCTGCAGGATCTTGCCTCATTCCAGAGAGCTACTGTCCCCATGGGAAGTGCTGGATGAATAAATAGAATCAGGACAAAGGAGATGCTCACCTTGATTGGGATGGTCAGGAGATGAGTCAGGAGGGAGAAGACCAGAGCAGGCACTTGAAAGTTCTGTGGATTTTTGGCAGTCAGGAAGGTGATAGAAGGCCTTCCTGGCCAGGGACACAGCTTGAAGAAGGCAGAGTGCTGAGAAGGCACTGGGGAGGGCAGTGCCTGGTAGTCTTCACACCAGGCAGAAAGAGCATGAAGGTTTTCACATCCAAAGGGGAGCACATGGTGGGCGTCACACCAACAAGGAGAGTGTGGAGGTGTTCACACCAGATGGGGAGAGTGTAGAGGTGTTCACACCAGATGGGGAGAGTGTAGAAGTCTTCACACTAGATGCGGAATGCATGGACGTTTTTAGACGTGATTGGGAGAGTGTGGAGGTTTGGGCACCTGCTGGGGAGAGTGCACTGAGAAGGAGCACTCCTTCCCAATAAAGGAGGCAGGAGAGAACCACAGAGCCCTGAGATCTGAAAAATGGGGCCCAGGCTTGAGTGAGCTGGTTCTTGGCATCCAGGGTAGAGGGGCTGCCTGAGAGGCTGCCTGAGAGACAGCTACTGGGTGGGGTATGGAAGCCTAGCCCCAGCAGCACTTACCATATGAGTGGAGACAGGGTCTTAAGGTGGGGTTTAGGGTCCCCTGGGAGGGGGACGTGGTGGTAAGAAGTCACATATGCAGAGCAAGTGAGCGTGGAAAGTGGCGGGGTCTCCCCTTCACCCTTGGGAAGCAGCAGGACCAGCCTGTCTGGGCTGCCAGGCACAGAGCCAGCTCTCATCACAGGAAGGGCCCAGCCTGAGCGAGGGCCAGCTGTGGAAGGCTTTATTTAGCTTGGGGCTGTGGGCTTTTGGGCCCTGGCCTGGAGGGTCTGTAGGCCAGGATAGCTGGGGGGCAGGATAGAACTTTGGGGGAGCACAGTTCCTTGGGAAGGACTGATGAGCCCAACAGGCATTCATTCATCTGTTTGGGGACACAGGGAGCTGGTGGGGGAGGGCCATCTGTCCCCGAGTGGGTGGTCAGAGAGGGTATCCTGGAGGAAGGGACACCCAAGCTGAGGTCTGAAAGGCTAGCAGGCATGAGCAGTGTGAAGTGCGTGGAGAGGGATGTGGGAAGCGGGGGGGAGCAGTCCTGTCCAGGTCTGTTGGCAGGACAGTAGTCCAGGGCCTCCAGGAGCACCATGCACAACTTCTAGGTTCATGGCCTAGAAGCTGATTGAATTCTGATCCTCCTCTCCCCAGGGATCTGGCCACCATTAATCTGCTCCCTGGTGGTGGTGATGGCCTTGGGCCCAGGGTGGCTCTGTCGTGGGCCATTGGGTGTCAGTGCTGACTCCTGATGGGGCTGACTCTGGGACTGAAAGCCTTGTTGTGTCCTGGGACCCCTGTGGCTGGAGCATACACAGCCCCTGGATCGAGCCTGGCCTCGAGAATCCTGGAAGAAACATGACACGTGTAGAAGCTCAAGTGCAGCTGGACACTGGAAACCCCAGCTGAGCCAGGCTGCTGAGACTTACATTTGAGAACCCAGAGATGACAGATGTCCCTGCATAATTCCAGGATGGTGGTGGGACTGTGGCCCAGGCTGGAGGATCTGAGACAGGTATGCTTGTGGGTGCTTCCTCCCTGAGCTCAGATGGGGGTGGGGGCCTCTCCCAGGGTGGGCCACGCCTGCCCAGAGACAAATAAAGACCTGCAGGTTTATTTTCCTCCTGCTGGGGCTGGGACTCTGGTGCCTTCGCTTGCCCTGACTCAGCTGCTGCACACCTTGGTGCAGATGAAAGAGGATGATGCATCAAACCTTTTTTTTATGCATCAAACCTTAATGAGCTGCAGGGTCTGCAGGTGCTGGGCTGGGCCTGGCCTCCTGCCAGGGTCCTGCCCAGCTCCTGAGCCTCACTGGCAGGGGATCAGATGCAACAGGATGGGCGAGCAGAACTACGGTCAGGGGCCTCCTCCGTGCTTGCCCCCCCAACATAGAAGTGAGATGGGCTGGGCCAGAAACTGGCCACAAATCAAACATAAACGTGATAAGCTGCCTCCTGCCAGGGAAGTAAGAATGTTCCATGAATGCAGAGCCTCTTCCAAGCAGGAAGGAGTGGTTCGTCCATTTCACCCTCCCCCACATCCCTGAGGCTTCAGGCCTACCATGTGCCCGGTGGAGGGGAGGGGACGGAAACATTGCTTTTGGTCATCACAGCACGCAGGGGGCTCCCAGCAGGGCAGCTGGGACTGTGTGTTGCCTCTCGGCCCCCACCCCTGGGGGTCTGAAAGTCCTGCTCTCCATTGGCCAGTGGTATAGGGCTCTCCCAGCTGGGGGCCCTTCACAGCAGGTGTGTGGCTGGCTGCTGGCGACACAGGCTCAAGTGTGCTTATTTTGACGACATAGTGTGTGAATATTCCTGCATACGCTTGTCTGTTGCACCAGTCCGAAGAGGGAGGTTTCATGAGAAGAGGTGGGAAGCTGGTATCTGCAGGTTTGGCTCTGGGAGGGGGACTGTTCACCCATAAACCTCCGACAGGGTCAAGAGTGGAAGGCAGGGACTCACTTGGCAGATGGTGATGGGCTGGGCAGAGAGGACAGGCGGATCTGGGTGCAGCAGGCAGTGTTTCTATCAAGAATTCTTTGAGGATCCCCTTTATGAGGCTGCGGTGCCTCCTGGCAGATATCACGGGGTCAGACCTGAGAAGACACAGATCTGGGAAGGGCCCGAACTCCCAGAGCTGGAGGTCAGAGGGGCTGCCCTGGGAGCTGTGTGCAGATGTGGGGTGTGTTCTGGCTGGGCCATATAACTGGGCAGGAGGCCTTGGCCTCTTGAAGTGCAGTTTCCCTACTGGAGGTTTAAGTGAGAGTAATAAAAGTACCTCCCTGCTCTGGAGAACCTACCATCGGCAGTCTCCCCACATCCTGGAGGTGGGAACTGCCTCACGTCATGCGGGAGTCTGATGAGGCTGCGGGAAGGTCATTCACTCACCCTGCCCTGGAGACCTGGGGTCTATACCTGGTCTGTCGGGCTTCAGGTCCAGGCCTGCGGCCCTAGCATGGGTGCCTGTAGCCTGTTCTGTGCTCAGCACACAGTAGGAGCTCAGTAAATGCCAGCAAACCGTCTCTCTCTTCCCTCCTCAGGGCCTCTCTTTTCTACGCTCTCTGGGCACGTTTGACCCATGCAGATATCCGGGTCCCACCTTCGTACAGTAGAGCTAGGCAGAGGCTGTCTCCCCTTTTGTGGGCAGTGCTGTTCTGGGAAGTGCTCCCTACCCAGCAGCCCACTTCCCACCCGAGGGGTGTGGATGTGTGATGATATGAGTGGGAAGGTCACACATCATATGTGATGTGGCTGGAAACTGGGTGTGCAGAGAGGACTCCAAGGGCTGGGAGAGGTGGGGCTATGGGCTGGATGGAGTCTGGCTTCTGAATGAGCCTGGGAAGGCTGCCTGGCCAGCAGCAAAGCCTCTGAGAGCTCGGCTGCTACTGTGTTGAGCCTCTGAGATTCTGAGTTTATCTGTGACTGCAGCTAGCATCATCTTAATTATTGGGGGGGCCTCAGAGATGGTGAATGAAGGCCCCTCTTTCCCCCTGGGAGGTCATAAGGGTAGGAGGTAGTAAGGTACATGCAGAGAGCTGTAACCCAGAGTGGGTAACTCCCTTTAGAGAGGCAGGACAGGATGTTGGGGTGGGGGCTAGAGAGGGGAGAGTTCTGATGGGGGATCAGGAAAGAATTTGCAGAGGTTTGGCCAAGAAGGGGAAACTTTAGAGCAGTTGAGGGAAATGAAGAGAGCCCTATGTGAGAACTGAAGCCCAGGTGATATGTCAGAGGCCCTGGGGGAGTGGTGAGGCCACTTAGTGGTGCAAGACTAAAGAGGATGGGCTTGATTTTGTAGATGGTGGGAGCCAGAGAATGTTAATGAGGGAGAGCATGAAAGATACCCTGATGCAGGGTAGAGGTATCTGGGACAGGAGATGTTAGATGTGGGCAACCAGAGGGTATGAGTGATGAAGAGGAGGGGCCTTGAGAAGGTGGCATCTCGGTACCTGGAGAGAAAGGAGGCAGCAGTGGGAGGCCCCCTTCCCTTTTCCAGGTGTGCACCGGTTGTGGGGATGGCACCCTGTGTAGAGACAGGGAGCCCAGGGAAGGAACAGCAGGATGTTGGGGAGATGGCACCGGGGTGTGTGGACTCCAGGTAGGTGAGTGGCCCTTCCTGCGGTCTGAGGCTGGGCCCTGAGAATCATCTACAGGGCTCCGCCTTTCTCTTTTACTATGGTCTGCTGCTTGTCCCTGCCATGGGCAGGGGCCTTGGGGTACACTGGGTACCAGAGGGTCCCCAGGATGCCTGTGGTGGCCCAGCCCATGCCTCCTGCTCCACAGGGGCCTGGTGGATACTTTCAGGAGCGGATGATGGTTTGAAGATGGAGTTGCTCTGCAGAGGCTGAACGTGCAGGACCACAAGGTAAGGAAAGTGATGCCGTAAGCACATACGCTCAAAGGGCTCATCGTTTTAGAACATGCTTTGCTTTTCTGCACTTACGAGAAATCTGCCTTGCAAACAGGTTTCAAAAATAAGCTCTCTCACAGATCTGCGTTGTGCTCACTATCTGCAGGGACAGGGTGTGGATGTGTGTGCGTGGCCCGTGGGTCCAGTCCTGGACAGGACAGGAGACCACCAGTTTCAGTCAAGTAGGGAGGGACGAGGCGAGACTTGGAGAGATGTGTGCTGGCTGCAGGTGGCAGTAAGTTATGGTCAGGGGGTGGAGGAGAGGCTGTGTGTGCCAAGGATGGCGGCCTGCTGATGCCAACCTGCAAAGGTCCTTGGAGTCCATTCCATCCCCTCCTTTCCTGTGTGGGCTGTGGGAATCTCTGAACTGGCCACCCATGTCCACTCTCTCCGACCATATCCCCAGGGGCATGGCCCCAAGCACCCATCCGCACTCCTGACCATCATACTGGTGCTTCAGAAACTTCCCTTGATCCCCACTGTCTACAGGATGAATTCTAATGTGTTGGGCGGTCTCCATCCTCCAGGGCCTGCTTTAATGGCAGAACTTCAAACTTCTCCAGTATCCCAGGCCCGTGTGCAAATCCGTATATTCCCATGTGTTGCTCTTTCTGCCAGAAATAGCTTCCCTTCTCCCCATCTCTTTGTCTGGGAGGGTGAACCAACATGGCCTGGTAGCAGCCTCAGAGATGTGCCCCTCTGCAGGCGGGTGACACGATGGCATGCCAAGTGCATGCTCATGTGTGCATCTGCGTGATGTGTGCACCTTTGTATCCCTGGCCTGACTCTTGGGCATATCCTGCCGTAGGAAATTCTTCCTCCTGGGCCTGGGCTTTGGGCCTCAGCCCCTCAAAAGTGCTCTATCACCCCTTGGCCATCCTGGCTCTGCCCTGCTTCTGGATTTCTAGTCATTCCAGCCAGCAACCTCAGCGGGAGTTTTAAGAGGTACTTTATACTCACGAGCGCAGCCCTGTGGACCTGCTGGGCTGGCAGGTGCAGGGATGTGAGCAACTGCAGTTTGCACAGGTTGACCCTCAGGCAAGCACGGCCCCAATGACCTCTCAATAAGCAACTGCATGAGGCTGCTACAGGGGTCCAGGGAGCAAGCCTCTTTGAAAGCCTAGGCTCGGGAGCTTTTCCAGCTGGTTCTGTCTTTGCCAGGCACTGTCACTCGGCAGGGGCAGGGGAGACCTCGGCTGGCCTTCCAGAGCCTGCTTACAGCTAATCTGTGGGTCTTCTGGGCAGGCGTGTGGCCACATCGCATTCTCCCCCCAGCCTTAAGAGGTGGATCCTTTTATCCCGTATGGCAGGGGTTTGGCAAGGTGCCTGATGGAGGGTGGTGACAGAACTAGAATTAAATCTGGGCATGTTTGACTCCCAAACTCTGTCCCCTTCTGCTACCTCTCTTGTCCCCAGAGGAGTCAGGGTGAATGTGCATCTGTTGCCTGATGGACAGTTTGTCAACTGCCAGCTGTGTCGGTGAGGCCATTCCAGATCACCCACCCACCAGTAGACCACAGAGGCATGAGAGAGCCCGGAGGCACTAGCTGAGTCGACTCCAAGCACTGCCCAGCTGCCCCACGGAATGGTGAGCTAAATTCATGTTGTTTTAAGCCACTAAGTTCTGGGGATATTTGTTATGTAGCAAAAACTAACTTATACTATTGCTATATCCCTCAAACTTAGTTGTTTAAAGCACCCATTTTATCTTGCTCATGGACTTGAGTTAGGGACCTGGACAAGGAGTGGCAGGAGTGATGTGTCTGTGTCAGTAGAGACACTGGGAGGAGTGAAGGGAGTGGTTAAAAGTAGAGCATCACTGGGAAGATTCAGTGGCTGATGACTTGGAGTCTTGACAGCTGGGGACTGGGATCCTCTGGTGGTATCTTCAGTCATGTCTGGTTAGCTGGCAGCTCAGCTGAGGCTGTCAGTGGGAGCTCCTGCACATGGCCTGAGCTTTTTACAGCATGGTGGCTTCTGGATATGTGGACTTCAATGGAAGAGCTTCAAAAGTGAGTGTACCAGCTCACAAGGTGGAGGGCAGTTGTCTGTTATGACTTAGTCTTGGAAGTCACACTGCATCACACTGCGTCACACTGCTCCATTTCACCCATCATAGGCTGATGATGAGCCTTCTGCTCCTCCTAGATTCAAAGGCAGGGAATCCGATTCCACCTGATGTTAGAGTGGCCATGGGGTTGCACGTGGGGCTGCAAATGCATTGTGGCTGCCTTTGGAAAACACAGTGAACCACCCACCACCTCACCAATCCCTGCAGTAACCCAGGAAGTAGGTACTATATTATTATTCCCACTCTGCAGATGAGACAGCTGAGGCTCAGATGGTTGGTAATGAGCTTAGGGCGGCATAACTGGTCACGTGTGTTGGAACTGAGTCTGATTCTAGGCCCTAACCATTGCCTTCTACTTTTTGTACTTGGACTTGGTGGCTCAGTTGACTTTTAACTCCTCCCTTTGGCTTTACCTTTTATCTCCACTTTTATATTTTGATACCACATAATAAACAGATACGTGTCTCAGTGTTTCTCGTGGCTCTGTTGGGGGTCCCTGTCACTTCTGGGAATGGGCTGGCACTGTGGCCTCCTGCCTGGAGAAGGCCCCTGCACAGGGCTGGGCTTTGGGCAGAGATGGGATCGGAGGCCGCTGGAGAGGTGGAAGCAGTGGCTCAGCAGGGGGCCAGGTATTTCCAAGGCCTGCAGGTTCCAAGCTAAAATCAGGGTTAGGATGTGTCCTGATCCCTGAGGTGGGAGGTGGGAGGGGGACAGTGAGGGAGGGGAAGGGACTCAAACAGACACATTTTATTGATCACCACCCTCCCTTCTACAAAGACAGATAAAATTTGAAGCTATCTAGTAGACAACTTGAATTTCAATCCCAACAGGATGGGACTAGGGGTTATATCCAGAAATGGACTTGGAAAGGCATTTGTTGTCTGTGTTACACGAAGGATCATGACCTGAGTGTTTGCAGCCCTGTTTCCTTCTCTGCCCCGCCTCCCTGCTCACTCAAAATTCTAACTTTGCCTCCTCTCATTTCCCTTCCTTTCTTAGGCAAAACCTGGTAGCAGTGTTCTGTGAAGAGTTTTTATAATTTTTTATTGACATATAAAGTACACTTATGATCTGTGTTGCTGGACAAAATGCCCAACAACAGGAGAATGGAATATGGTTGGTAGACAAAATACAGGATTCTCATTTAACTTGAACTTCAGATATACAGTGAATACTTTCTAGTGTAAGGAAGTCCCATAGTTGTAGAAGGGCACGTATCGTAAGTGTGCAGCTTGGTGGATTTTCACAATGTGAACACATCTGTGTACCAGCCCAATCCAGGCCCCAGATGCCCCTGTGTCTATTTCTAGTAACTATCCATCTTCCCGCTAGCCTGACTTCCGGCATCATGGACAAGTGTTGCCTGTTTTTTTTTTTTTTTTTAATATCATATAAATGGAATCACACACTTTGTATAATTTTGTGTCCGGCTTCTTTTGTTCATGATTATGTCTGCAAGATTTATTTCTTGTTAGCATTCTTGTAGTCATTCATTTTGGGCAATATTTCTGTACGGAACATATTCATACTAAAAAATTATTGTTTTTATGAAATTCAAATTTATCTTATCTGGCAACCCTATTCCCTTCTCCTGTTGATGGACATTTTGTAGTTTTCAATTTGGGGGTATTTTGAATAAAGCGGCTATAATTATTCTAGGATGTGTCTTTTGGTGAACATATGGACTCGTTTCTCTTGGGTATCTACCTAGGAGTGGAGTTTCTGGGTCACCAGGAATGCATATGTTCGGTTTACTATCTACTGCCAAACAGTGTTCCAAATTAGACGCCAACCACTAGCGTGCGAAAGTTCCAATGCTCTGTATCTTCACCGGTGTAGGCATTTTCTGTCCTTTTCACTTTAGCCATTCTAGTGGGTGTGCTCTATCTTAACTCCATTGTGGTTTAAATCTGCCTATCACTGATGATTCACAGAGCTGTGTGCTTGGTGGTTCTTTGGGCCTCCTCTTCTGTAAGAGAACGTGTAAACATGTTCTAGCATGTTGCTGATTCTTTTATTGAGGTACCCGTCTTTTTAAAAATTGCTTTGTAGGCATTTCTTATGTGGTCTGGAGACAAGTTATTTGTCAGTCACAATGTCAAATACATTCTCTTGGGAAGAGTTTTTGAGAATAGCTGAGAGAGGACTTTCTGCTAGTTGTGGTCTCACAGGTAACTTAGAGGAAAAATTAGGTGGAAAGGAGTTTAATGACAATTGCTGTGGATAGGGAATCAGATATCCTCTGCTGGCCTTTGCAAGGTGTAAGCGAAGAATGAATTGTGTTTTATTTGGGTGCCTGATTCATTCTGAGAATGGATCACACGAGGCCCTGAGATATGTTCAGATCTTGACATGAGAGCACAGATAGATTTCCTTTGTACTGAGCTTACAATGTATCTTGGGAAATATCAGCTGGGAAGCACTTCCGAAAAAATTGTGTATGCCCAAGCACAGACTGTACAGCATATTTCCACATTCTAAGGGCAGAGGTCGTCCCAAAGGGAATGGATATCCTTATTTTCCATACAGGTATCAATACCCCAGAACACACACTTGATAAGAATAAAATGCTTAGTAGCTAAACACAAGAGGCATCTAAAAGGTACCCTTAATTCATAAATCAAGACTGCACAGCAGGTGATATTTATGGCAGGTCTTGCTGGGGGAAATATTAAAATTTGTTAGAATTATAAATCCTATAACAAAAAATGCTACAGTCTCTGGCCCTAATTGATGACTTCCTCTTGGATATATTGAATAAATTAATTTCATTGCTATACAGATGACATTAATATGCTTTTATAATTAATTTAGTTCTGAGAGCTACTCTGGGCGCCAGGATTTCCTTGGAGAGAGAAAGTGGCTCAAGGAAGAAGGTGACACATGAAGAGTAATTTTAAAATCACATAAAGAATAACATTCTAAGAAGAAATAGCACGCTTGGTGTTACCCTGTCATAAAAGAACATGCACCAGGACATCACTCCGAGATGGACATTAAGGTCACGACAGTATGCACACATGTGATGTGGATGTCTTTTCCCTGAAATATCTCGGGTCCAAGTCTGTGGCTTAACATGGGGGCACTGTGGAAACCTCCCTCTTCGGTGGGGATAATGGAGCTATCTCAGAACTTGAGCCCCCCTCTCCAAGCTGGTCTCAGTAGCACAGCTCTGAGGGGCCCAGGAAGGGATATCAAATGATTACAGATGGCACCTTCTTAGAAAGTGGGCTCCTGCCTAGCAGGTTCTTTACAACTGAAACAACCAATAAACTGTGGTATATGTATACCATGGAATGCTATTCAGCCATAAAAAGATGGGGACTTCACATCTTTTGTATTAACCTGGATGGAGTCGAAACCCATTCTTCTTAGTAAAGTATCACAAGAATGGAAAAGCAAGCATCCAATGTGCTCAATTCTAATATGAAGCCAGTAGATGAACTAATGCACGCCCACATAAGAAACAAACTCAATTCCATTCAAGTTAGGGGAAGGGCAGGGGGAAGGAAGGAGGAGGATGGGTGTGCTCCCACTTAATGGGCACAGTGTAAGGGTATATGGTACCTCCTGGGTGCAGGACCCAACTACAACAGGGACTCTACCTAACAAATGCAAACATTGTAGCCTAGTCGTTTGTACCCTCACATTAATCTGAAAGAAAAAAAAAGAAGTCCTTAGGGTGGGCCCTACTTTAATATGACTGGTACCCTTAAAAGAAGGGATCAGGACATGCTCAAGTATGGAGGGAAGATGATCATCTATGCAAGCCAAGGACAGGGGCCTCGGAAGAAACCAGGGCTCCTTGCTCTTGGACTTGCAGCCCTCAGAATTGTGAAAAAATAAGCATTTGTTTTTAAGGCATCCAGTCTGTGGCATTTGTTATGGGAGCAAGCGGATACAGGCTTGCTAGCACATCAGTGAGCTTGGAAGCAGGGCGTCTGAAGTCCAGCAGACTGAGCGGGCTGGGGCAGACTGTCTAGTTCAGTTGAGCCTCAAGACAACTGTGGCCCTGGCTGACTCGGGCTCCCTTGTGAGAGACTCTGAGCCCGAGGCGTCCAGACAAGCCATACCTCGGTCCTTCATCCGCAAGGTGTCTCCGCGCTGCTGTCAGATAACAAATGTTGGTTATTTTAAGCTGTTAAGTTAGCAATAGAGAACTAATATGCCTCTTAATCCTTCAGGGCTAGGGTGACATATATTTTGTTGATGAATCCAAGGCATTTTTGAGGGTGAAAAGAAATTCTAAAGTAATAAGTTTGGATATTTTGGAAATACAGTATTTATGTCTTGGCTGACATTTTGGTATCATTGTACTGGCTCTATTAATAAAAACGATTTCCAACAATATAATTATTTCTAAAACAGAAAATAACATATTCGGATGTAATAAAGTAAAATTTAAAAACACTTTGTTGATCGATGATCTGAGTATAAAAACAACAAATGCAGAACAGTTACTTTGATCACATTCTTAGCCATGTCTTTCTCTAATATGCAGAATCAATTGTATGAAATGTTTTCCCCAATACGGTCTCATCATTTTTGTTATTTTTTAAATGAAACTTCCAGAACACTTCATAGAAACATTTTGTGGCTTGTTGATTTTTGAAATTATGGACACCTGTAATCTATTCTTCATTATAGATTGTAACACCTTGAATTGGGAAAATATTCCATTTCTAGATGTTGAGGTGGCTGGTCAGATCAGGGCAAATGAAGAATATTCTCAGTGTCAACTTTTTTGCATTAAAATATGAAAATCTGGCTCTGTGCCCTTAGCCCAGTGGTTACGGCAGCAGCCACATGCACCGAGGGTGGTCGGTTCGAACCCGCCTGGGCCAACTACACAAATGCAACAAAAAAATAGCCAGGTGTTGTGGCGGGCGCCTGTCGTCCCAGCTACTTAGGAGGCTGAGGCAAGAGAATCCCTAAGCCCAAGAGTTTGAGGTTGCTGTGAGCTGTGACGCCACAGTACTCTACCAAAGGCGGCATAGTGAGACTCTGTCTCAAAAAAAAAAAAAAGTGAAAATCTTTTAGCCTAAATATTTTACCAGATGTTAACTTTTGCCTCTTTTCAAAGTACCTTTCTGCAACAAATATTTTTATAAGACAAGATTCATTAAATGAATTTTTAGTGCTTCATTAAGTTTAGATGATACAAAATTGTAGGCTTTCTGTTGCATGCCTGCTTGAAACAGAAAGTATTTTTTTTTTCTAATTAAAAATAGGAGCTCCAGCAAAAGAGTCTTTTCAGTAGTCAAGATATTCTGCAATATCCATTGTAGAATTTCCATATGGAGGTCTAATTGTTTAATGGGTTGGGTTTTTCTCCTTTGTTTTTTAGGGATAAACTCCAAGGTCTTTTTGTTCACAAGCTCTATTTGTAATTAATACGATTCTTTCAAAGCCTCAGCAATGGAAAGTATATGTGTTGAATAATTTGATCAAAGATCTTCGATTATTTGAACAACACACATCCAAAATTTAGAAGACTCATTTCCAAAATAGTTCAGTATCATCAGAGAACACTTACATTGACTGCAAAAGCTCAAACTTTTCTAAAATCTGATAGGTGATGGGCCGCAGAAAGAAGGCATGATGAAACACTTTTTTCATTTTTAATCAGCTTGGTGACAATTGTTAGACTATCACAGCCTATTTGATATGTGTGCCATTACTAATTTCAAGTAAATTTCCGTTTCATAGGTTTGTTTTTCTGTTTTGTTTTTAGAGACAGAGTCTTGCCCTGTTCCCCAGCCTGGAGTTTAGTGGCACGATCACAGTTCATGGTAGCCCCAAATTCTGGGCCCAAGAGATCCTCCTGCTTCAGTCCACCCCCTGCCTCAGCCACCCATGTAGCTAGGAGGATAGGTCCATGCTGCCACACCCAGCTAATTTCGAAGAGTTTTTTGTAGAGATGGTGTTTTGATACGTTGCACAAGCTGGTCTTGAACCTTTGGCCTCATGTGATCTTCTTGCCTGGGCTTCCCAAAGTGCTGGGATTATAGGCATAGGCTACCAAGCCCTGTTAGATTTTTTAATTTAGTAAGAATATTGTTTTTATCATGATACCGTACTCCACCCCAAACTATTTTTTATTATCATTGCAAAAGCAAGTACTGTTTAGCTTCAACATTAGCCTTTAAATGCAATTTATGGTAATACAGTATATAGCTTTATTATTATTCTTAGAATTTCTAATTGCCTTGCTTTTTTTTTTAAACAAAAGGACTACAGATATACCTCCATTACTTCAGTCTCTTAACTACATTCTTGGTTAAAGAAAATGTTTTCTTTTTTACCTAAGAGTTCTCTGATCTCCTGTTAGGATTTGGACAAATATAGGTTTTCTAGTTCTGTTATCCAGTTGTGATAATTAGAGTTTTTTTCCTTTGGATTCCTGGGATAAATCTAATCTTTTCAAGAATTCCCATGTCAGCGGTGCCTGTAGCTCAGTGGGCAGGGCGCCAGCCACATATACCCAGGCTGGCAGGTTCAACCCTGCCTGGGCCAGCTAAACAGCAATGACAACTGCAACAAAAAAAATAGCTGGATGTTGTGGCGGGCACCTGTAGTCCCAGCTACTTTGAAGGCTGAGGCAAGAGAATCACTTAAGCCCAAGAATTTGAGTTGCTGTGAGCTGTGATGCTACAGCACTCTACCAAGGGTGGCATAGTGAGACTCTGTCTCAAAAAAAAAAAAAAGATTCCCATGTCTTTTTTTCTTGCTTGGATTTCTTTTTCATTTCACTGATGAATATTTTGAGAGAATATTTGTCAGAATATTCGAGGGCCAGGCACAGTGGCTCACACCTGTAATCCTAGCACTCAGGGAGGTCAAGGTGGGTGAATTGCTTGAGCTCAGGATTTTGAGACCAGCCTGAGCAAGAGTGTGACCCTATCTCTAAAAATAGCTGGGTGTTTTGGTGGGTGCCTATAATCTAAGCTACTTGGGAGGCTGAGGCAAGAGGATCACTTGAGCCCAGGAGTCTAAGGTTACTGTGAGCTGTGATGCCACACTACTCTATTGAGGGCGACAAGGTAAGAAGACTCTGTCTCAAAAAAAAGGAATATTTGAGATGCAGATTTTCTAACTTTTTATGTCTGAAAATGCTTATTTTCCCCTTATACTTATTTAATAGTTTTTAAAAGTATTTACGTTTAGAATTTTATTTTTTTAATGAGAACTTGGGAGCATTGCTCTATTCTTCTGGTTTCCAGTGCTGCTGGTGAGAAGTCACACTGCAATATGATTATAATTCCTCTGCCAATAATCTGTTTTTCCCATCTGGAAGCTTTTAAAATCTTCTCCTTGCCCTCAGAGTTCCAGTTATCATGGCAGTGTAACTGGGACCAGTGTATCTGGTCTTTTTCATTCATTCTGCTTGATACCCCGGTGGGACTTAATCGGAATATTTACAATTCTCACAGCACTTGCAAATGTTCTTCTTTTGCGTACATCCTATCTCCCCTAAGAGTTCTTACTGAATTCTAGTGTGTTTCCCTGCAAAGCCTTCTCCTGAGAGTGGGAATCTCCCCGTAGCTCTCAGCAGCTTGTCACGTGAAGTAGGGGCCGTCGCCTCGTTGGCTTCACACTGGTGTGAACAGGCAGGGAGCAGGCACTTTTCCAGTCCCCGCCAGGTACTCCTATACCTGCCACGTTCTGATGTGGGAGGGCATGTTGTCACTAGGTGGGGACCTGGGGCTCAGAGCTGGGCTGGAATTAGAGCCCTGGGGATTTTGAAGCTCAAGCCAACTTGCAGAGAGAGAAGGTGGGAAGGGCAGAGCCTGGCGGAGGAGCTGGGAGAGCACAGGGAGTGGCAGCCACATCATTCATTCTTTCATTCATTCCCCATCATGCTGAGCATCCCTCATGTCCCGCTCTGGGCTGGGCTTAGTGGAATCCTTTACCTAGCACTCTATCCCTTTCTCCCCTGACTCCTAACAGTGGCCCATGAGACACCTTCTGTGTTTAAAGCAAGCAGGAGCCACCCACGTTGACCTGCAGTAAAGGTCACAGAGCTGTCACGCATGTGAGCTCATTTGTTCCTGGCTCACGCGCCCTAGGTTGGAGGGTGGACTTAGGCATTACCCAGTCTTGGGTGTGACCCTGGGCTCTGCTGGGTGACCTCAAGCAAGTTTCTTAGCTTCCTGAAGCCTCAATTTGGCATCTGTACAACTGGGACAATAACAGTTTCCATCACCTAACTTTTCTAAGCTTCAGGTGCAGCGGGATGATGGTCCCATGTGTGGCTTGTGGCGGATGTGAGGATTAGCAGTCATGAATGGAGAGAGTGGGGCAGTGCCTGTGGTGGTTGCTTCCACTTTGCAGTTGATGAAACTCATCCACGGTTCCGTGGCTTCCTCAGTGTCACCAATGGGCCAGGTGCCATGGCTGCTGGGGCTGAGCTGGGGCTCTGAATCCCAGGGGAGGCTTCTGCTTTCCATGTTGCTACTGAGCTGGGCAGAGCCTCAGAACAGTCCAGACTCCCCATGTTGTGAAATCACTTTCCAAACTGGGGATATGTGACCGTTCCCGACACCTTTACCAGACACAGGGTGGGCTTTACGAGAGCTCTCACACCTCTGCTGAGCTCTGCGGGGAGGAGACGGGCCTGCTTCAGAGGAAGTGTGGGACTGAGGAAAGACCAGCTGGGCAGAGAAGCGGTTAACCAGAATTCAACTGCTAGTTCCAAGATCTGCAGAAAGGGACAGCTGGTGGTACAAGTGCATGTGGGGAACCCCACCCAACTTCCGTTGGCAGACACTCCGAGCAGGGAACCTGGCTTTGACCTGCTCTGCAGGGTGGTGTTTGCCTGCAGACTGTGATAGTCCATGCTGCGGCCCAAGGCTGCTTGTGTAACACAGGTGCTGCTGAGCTGGTGGGGTTACTGAGCACAGTTCAGAATTTGCAAGTAAAATGGATTTTGTGTCATTCAGGCTCATCCAGAATCAGCTCCCTGGGGCCCACGCCAGTGCCTGCTGGTGTAGGCTGCTCCCCAGGGTTTCTGGGCTCCAAGTGCCACCTGCTGGCTCTGCAGCTTGGGGTAGGGGTGGGGGCTGTGATGGCCTCACGTTGGTCTGCTTATGGTTGTGGTGTGGTGTGGTTTGCACGGCGTGTTTTGTACATAGTCTTCCCACAACCCTGGGAAGTAGGCAAGGCCCATATTCTAGGAGAGGCAGGACGGCTTTGTGGGCCTGTGACCTGGCAGTGGCCAAGGGCCCTGTGCTCAGAAGGCCCCTTCTTTGTGTGATAGATTGATGCCCTTTGGCTGCCATCTTAGAATTTTAATAATTTTATCTTTGAGTTGGTATTTTGTAGGTGAAGTGGGATGGGACCCCAGGGTAGGCACATAGCTTAGGACACTAGTGAACAGACGTGTCTGCTGTTTCTTGCTGCCTTGTTAGCACACATTCTTGTTGATGCCCTATGCACTCAAAATTCTGGTGGGCCCATGATGCATGGAGTTCAGTGGGACCCCAAGGGAGTTCAAGGGACAACTGTTATAAGCAGGTTGAGCAAGTGAGGGCACAGACACCCCAAGAGGCTGCACTTTCTCTGCAAACAAGAACTTGCTTTGAATGCAGAAAAAAGGCAGTGCCTTTGAAGAAACAAATGACCAAAGATCCCTCCCGGTCTTACCCTTTCTAACTGGTATCATTTCCCTGTGTTAGCCAACCCCTTACACTGGTGAGGTGATGCAAAAGGAAGGGAAAGATGGGCAACCCTAGTTCCTTTTCCTTTCAGCTCTCCCTTGGTCATCATTAAGGCCAAGGCAGAGGGTGTTGTAGAAAGTGACTGTCTTAAAGAGTAGAATAGAAACAGAAAGCAGTTGAGTTGTTTTCGTGTGGAATTTCCACTATTCTGGCAAGGACAAAAAATATATTTGTGTGTATAAACTAAAAATACAAATTGTATAATTTTGATGACTCCACATATGAGTTAATTGTTGTTATATTTATATATAAACTTGTATTGCACAAAATAATGATGAATGGTAAAACTTACATTAGTGATTAAAAATTTTAATTTTTTTATTTTAGAATGGCATCAAATAGCAGATAAAAAAAATACCACGACAAGATGAAAGAGAGGAAGAGAAACTATGTAAGAAAGAAGAAAACTTTGTATTTTAGTAACTTTAATAGCACTTTTTCCTGATTTTTAAAGAAGGGGTTTCATATTTTCATCATACAAGGTGCCCCACAATTATGAAGACTGCCTGGCAGAGGGAATGGAGACTGGGAGGATGAGAGGCCCAGTCAGGTCCCAGAGTTATTCGGAGATGAGCCAGGGGCAGAATGCAGGACTTCATTGAAGACTAGAAGAAGGGTTGATGATGATGGGAATGGTGTGATGATGGGTAGTGATGGTGATAATGATGATGTTGGTGTTGGTAATAGTGATGACGATGGTATTGATGAGGTGATGATGTTGGTGTTGGTAATAGTGATGACGATGGTGGTGATGGTGATGAGGTGATGATGATGGTGGTGGTGATGGTCATGATGGTGATATGATGGTGGTGATGGTGATAATAATGGTGGTGTAGTGATGATGGTGATGATAATGGAGGTGATGGTGGTAACAAGGTTAGTGATGGTGATGATGATGATGTTGGTGTTGGTAATGATAGTGTGATGATGGTGATGAGGTGATGATGATGTTGATGGTGCTGATGGTCATGATGGTGCTATGATGGTGGTCATGGTGGTGATGCTGGTAGTGATGGTGATGATGATGATGTTGGTGTTGGTAATAGTAATGACGATGGTGGTGATGGTGATGAGATGATGATGATGATGTTGGTGTTGGTAATAGTGATGACGATGGTGGTGATGGTGATGAGGTGATGATGATGGTGGTGGTGATGGTCATGATGGTTCTATGATGGTGGTCATGTTGGTGATGCTGGTAGTGACGGTGATGATGATGATATTGGTGTTGGTAATAGTGATGATGATGGTGGTGATGGTGATGAGGTGATGATGATGATGGTGGTGATGGTCACGATGGTGATATGATGGTGGTGATGGTGATAATAATGGTGGTGTAGTGATGATGGTGATATTGGTGTTGGTAATGATAGTGTGACGATGGTGATGGTGATGAGGTGATGATGATGATGTTGATGGTGCTGATAGTCATGATGGTGATATGATGGTGGTCATGGTGGTGATACTGGTAGTGATGGTGATGATGTGGTAGTGATGGTGATAGAGGTGATGGTGGTGATAATGGTAATCATGGTAAGGATGATGTGAAATGATGGTGGTGATGATGATGATGTTGGTATTGGTAATGATAGTGTGACGATGGTGATGGTGATGAAGTAATGATCATAATGTTGATGGTGGTGATGGTCATGATGTGATATGACAGTGGTCATGGTGATGATGATGGTGATGGTGATGATAGTGGTGATGGTGATGATGATGGTGATGATGATGGGTGATGATGAGGGTGGTGATAATGAAATGATGGTGATAAACTAACATTACTGAGCTGAGCACAATGCAAGACTCAGGTAGTAGCTGATTCATCTTCCTGCAATCCTGGGAGGCAGATGTAACTACCTTCTACTTTTCAGAAGAAGAGACGGACACTTTGAAAGGCTGAGACACGTACCCATGTCACCCGACTGGCAGGCAGCACAGCCAGTCACCTTGGATCCACCGACAGCAGTCACCAGGTTTTCTGCTTTCCCGCCTGCTGAGGGTAACACCCCTAGTTCTACCTCTGTTTTCTTGAACCTCAGGGCTCCTCCTAGTAAGAAATGCGACCATTCATTTTATTTATTTGTCTTTAAAAAAATGAATTGAGGTCCCTTTCCTACTTCTTCTCTTGGCCTCCCACATTCTCCACATAGTAAGAAGCTAAAAATGTAAATCATATCACGTTACTTTTTGCTTAAAAACCTTTGGTGGTTCCCAACACACTTAAAATGGAACCCAAATTCCTTTTCTTTCTTTCTTTTTTTTTTTTTTTATTAAATCATAACCAAACTATTTGAATGCACCCTTACACCCTCCCCTGTGGGAGCTGCCTTGAGGCTTCCCCAGCCTCAGTTCTGTCTCTGCTCCTTGAATCACTATGTTCTAGCCACACTGGCCAATTTTTGTTCTTGCCACCTGCTGAGCTCTTTCCCATCTCAGGACCAACAGCTATTCCTCGGTTTACCTGGGACATTGTCCACTTCTTTCCCTCTGTGGCTGGTCAGCTCCTAATTGTTGTTCACTTTATGGCATAACCTTAAGTCAAGACTCCACCTTTGCTTTGTTCAACTGGCATATAACTGATGCCCAGGGGACAAGAAATCTCTTCATTATCTTTTATTTAGCTAGCACTAGAAAAAAAAAGAGAGAAAGAGAGAGAGAGAATAATATGTGATGAGAGTAATAAAATGTTTGAACTACATAGAAGTATTTTAAATGTGGTGGTAAAGAAAGTCTCCTTTGTTCCCTAGCAGCCCTCGTTGGCCCTTCCTTGCTTGGCACACACCCATCCAGACCATTCTCCATGCACTTAGTTGCCAAGACCATTATCAAGATGGCATTTTCTTTACATTCCTGTATTTTCCTTCATCCAGACCCACATGGTAGCCAACCTTTGTGATTCTGGCAGTGGTTTACTGACAGTTTTGGGGGTTCAAGACTCAGAGTAGAAGATGTGGGGCCCAGAGAACACAGTGAGAGGGAGGCGAGTCCCACTATTTGTTTCAGGAGTTGCAGGCCCAGCTGTCCCATGGTGGCACACCCCTAAGAGTGGATGTTGACCAACGTGAAGAAGAGGCATGGCAGGATCAGGGGTTTGTAGGCTCTTTACACAGCAGGACCCGCATGTCTCCTGTGTAGCAGTGGTGAGGGAAGGGTCCCCCAGGCTATCTGGGGTATCCAGTGGGATGGGCCACAGGTACCCAGGCTCCTGGCTCACTAGGGTCTCCATTCCCAAGCTTGGCACAGACAGCAGATTGATCTACTCCACATGGGTGGGATCGGAGCCTATAGAGGGGATTTCTGGGACCTGAAGACCCAAGACCCCTTTCCTGGATTTCCTGGAGCTCTTGTCTGATGCTTGAGGGACCACTCTACCCAAAGGCCTAGGCTTGCTTAACTGTCCTATTGAATAGGGGCTATGAGACAGGTTTATATTTATTTGAGACAAAGTGAGAAATGTGATACCTAAACACCCAAGTAAAGTCATGACATTGGACTGGATAACGTCCCTGCTGCTCTGGCTTCCTGCAAGGCCACATTTGGCATTTGCCTCTGCTCTGAGATGGCCAAATGTGCTTCCATCTTTGGAACCTGTATCCTGTGGCCCGGGCTCCCTGCAAAAGGCCCTATCCCAGCAGGGGGTGGTCTGGCCATAGAGCTCATAGCTGCCTGGTCTGACCATGGAGTTCATAGTTGCTTGGTCTGGCCATGGAGCTCATAGCTGCCTCTTTTTATCTGGAGGGAAAAGGGGAGACCAGGTGGCTGCCTTTAGGACAGGGATGTGGAGATGATGTTCTTCTGCCCTGGTGGAGACTTGCCTTTGACGACAGGCGGGCTGTCCTTTGCTCTCGAAGGTGCTCACCAGGGAATGGCTATGGGAGTTCAATCTGGAGAGCTGGTAATTTTTCCAGAGCTCCTTCCCAACAGATATGCAGATGGTTAAGCCAAGGCCATGTGCAGCAGTCTGAACCCAGTCTGGCTTCCAAACCCAAGTCCTTAGTAGAGGAGACATGGTACAGGCAGGGAGCAAGTGGGCATGTTGGGCAGACCTTGCCCTCTGGGATGTTTCCCAACAGCCCCCAAAGGTACCCTGGCCATTGCCTTAGTGGCCCAACTTTGTTTTTATCAGCACATTTGGGCCTTAGGCAGGGATGGTGGGATATAAGGGGTACAGGGAAGGGGGGCCCTCTTCAGAACTTGGGCCAGCCTCCTCTTGCTGGTAACCTCCCTTCCAGAGCTCTCAGCCAGGCTGTGACGGAGGCTAAGGGGATCACCAGGGGGTGCCTGGAAATGGCCCAGTCCCAGGTGACCTCAGTGTTTTCTTCTGGACAATGGGAGCTGGGCTTGATTGTCTCCTGGACCTGGTGTCTGTGTGACCCTGCTGGTAAGCTTGCTGGTAAGCCTTGCAAAGCTATTTCCATGAGGCTGGCTGAGCGTCCTAGTTTTCAGCCCTGCTCACTTGCCAGAGGTGGCCACTGGCTCCTTAGGGGACTGGCCTGGGTGGGAAAGGCCAACCAAGTGAGCCCTGGGAGGTGGGCAGGTCCCAGGGTTACAATCTTTTGTGGCCAGCAGCCACCTGTGCTGGGAGCCCAGAGGGCTGCCCTCCCCAGAGGCCCTCACAGTGTTGCAAATAGCCTTTTTCTGCTTATGAAAGACATATGTACTTAGAAAATTTGAAAAATACAGGCAAGTATAAAGAAGAAACTTCAATGACCATAATCCCACCACTCAGAAATGACTAGATTTAGAGTTCAGTTTGTTTTATTTTAGAATTTTAAAAGCGCATATTTAGATAGATTCACAAAATCAGAACCGTATGACTCTGGGCCCTGCTCTGCCTGTAAAAATCTGCTGTGTGGCTTGGCCAGGAATTATTTTATCAAGCCCCTATCTTTTGACATTTAAATTGTTCTGTGTTCTTTGTTATAAATAACGAAGTGACATTTATAAGTATTTCCTTAGGATGGCAGCTCTCTTGATATCTATTATTGTGGACAATATTGACCATTTTTAACATTCTGGGCACATGTTGTCAATTTTTTCTGGACAGAATTATAAGCCTGCCAGCAGGAATGGAGCATTTGGGCTCCCTCGTGTGGGTCCAATAGCCCCAGCCGCAGCAGGCCCTGTGATGCGTCTCTCATTCCCGGGCAGTGGCCTTTATCCACCATGATCCCAAGTCATAGAGGAAGCTCTGTTCTCACGTGTGCACACGTGTGCTGGGATGTACGTGGCTGACAGGGCAACCCCATTTAGAAAGCTTCCCTCTTGCACAGTTAAAGCAGCTCCCGAGTCAATTACGCATTACATCCGGGGTGGAACAGCCCTGGGGCAGCTGTCCCCGTACAGCAGCATGGGTCTGCTCCTGGGATGGGACCTGCCCCTCCCTGCCTCCAGCTATCTCTTCACCAAGAAAGGTTCCCAAAGCTCCAGGGCTGGCTCTGAAACACACCCAGCAACCAGAGGCCCTTCCAGAGGGCAGCCAGGAGAACTGCTACAGAAGCAGGAGTGGCCCTGCAGCTCCTTGAGGACAACCACAGGCCCCTCCCTGGGCTCCCCACATAAAGCTGCCCCTGGGCCCATGGCACAGCATGCTTAACCTAATTTTTGATTTGTAGAAGATAATCTTTATCCCAGAAGGGAATAAGGTCACAGATCTGTCAGGTTTTTATAGAGCACATATCACAAGCCACTTTCTAATTCTAAAACTAATAAATGAATGCAAGAGATGAATAATTTAAACACCAATTTCATGCACATAGATGCTCAATAAATATTCAATGAATGAATTAATCAGCCAATTGACCAAGAAAGTCCAAGTTCTACAGCTGCCCCAAAGATTTCCCCATTGCCCCCAGCAGACGGAGAGTTCCCTGAGGGCAGGCCTGAGGATACCAAGCCCTGAGCAAGAACATTTGATGAAGGAAGCAATGAATCTGGGAACAAATCAAACAACACTGGATGCTTGGGGCTATCTCTGTATTTTCTAGGTGTGTAATAGATTTCTACGTGAACAGAAAACATGCTAATATGTCATTTTTATTGGAAGGTTGACAGCGTTACAATTTAATTATAGAGAAATCCTTATTAATCAGCTTGTCTAGGTTATTGTGCTTTTGGGGAGGCCGGGAGAGAAGCTTCTTTAATGCTTTTCAATTCCAAAGTAGCCCAAAGTCTGGCCACCAATGGGCTGGGCTGTGCACTGCCACCTAAGGCATGTACCTCAGCCCTGCCAAAGCAGCCCCCTCTGAGGTTGTGGCCTCTGCTCTGTACCAGCAGAGGGTAGAAGGTGAAGCCACAGCCTATGCATCACCCCTGGCTCGTGAGATCAGCTGATTTGGCCTCAATTTCAAGACTCCTCCTTCCCAGGGTATGGTGGTTCACCTATAATCCTAACATTCTTGGAGGCCGAGGCAAGCAGATTGCTTGAGCTCAGGGGTTCAAGACCAGACTGAGCAAGAGCAAGACCATATCTCTACTAAAAAAGAAAATTAGAAAAACTAGCTGGGTGTTGTAGTGGGCACCTGTAGTCCCAGCTACTTGGGAAGCTGAGGCATGAAGATCACTTGTGCCTGCAGAGGCACTGGCCTGACATCGAGCTGGGCCTCAATGTCCCTTCATGCTGGGCACACCTGTGCCAATTAAGTGGGGTGAGGATGACCGCCGACTCCGGTCACTTTGCTGCAGAAATGTGCTGATTTAAAAGAATCAACGAGAGCGGTTTATTTATTGCCGAAGTCATTTCAAATGGAATTAGACACCTAAATCAAATTTGCTACCACCTCCAGTGCCCAGTGTCAGTGTGAACTCTGCCACCAGGCTTGTGGGGAATGCCAGGAGGGCCTCAGAGTCACGCAGTTAACTCAATCTCTTCATTTATTATTATTAAAATTTTCTTAATAAATTATAATATGGTAGGACTAGGGAGTGCTTCCCTTTTAATGGATACTTCCCCACATAATGGGGGAGTTTATCTTCCCTGCAGTCTAGGGGAGGATAAACTCCCTCAAACAGATTCAGACTGAGGAGTGGTCCAGGGACAGGGGAGCTGCTGTTGATGGCTTCAAATCCAAACCGGGCATGTTCTCCAATCTGATGGTCCTATTAATAAAGCCAGTATGTGATCCAATCCAGTCTGTCACCAGGACCTCGTGTGGGAAGAGGGGTGAGTTTGGGTACCAGACCCCTCCCGAAACCAGCAGCAGCAGTCCTGGGAGTGATAGGGGCTGGGGGGCCGGGTTCCCAGACGAAACAGAATGCCTGGTGAAACTCGCATTTTGGGTAAACTACGAATACTTTTTTCGTATATCCCAAAGATTACATGTGACATATTAAAATGTATTTATTGGAGTTTAGATTTAACCGGGCATCCTGTATTTGTGTTTGCTAACTCTGCCAAACCGTAAGGCGGGGGCGACTTCTCTTGCTACTGGTTCCCTCTCAACCGGGAACCTCTTGCTGCCAGGACAGCTGGCCCTTCCCCCTTCCCTCCATGCCCTTGACAGACTCACAGGGGAGGCGTGACTGCCACATGCCCTTTCATAAGGGGCTCTGTTGCTGGACATGGACTTGGCCCTTCTGGCCATGGCTTGGCTGGCTCCCTCTTTGCCACGGGTTAGTAGCCCAGCCTGTTTGGGAAGAAGGGCCAGGGCAGGGCCTGGCTTCACTTCTTTATGCCTCACTTTCCTCATTTGCCAAAGGAGGTTGAGCACAGTGCCTTCTCCGCTCCCCACCCCCCAACCCCTGGTGTCTAAGAAAAGCTCTTGGCACAGAGCCTCATACTCATTAAGCACCGCTGAGGAATTTGTTAAACACCATAGATCCTGTGTGGCCAGCCCAGATGTTCTGAGCAGGGAGTGAGGAGAGGTGCAACCCCAGCTGAAGAAGGATTACTGGGGTGAGTGTCTTCCCAGTCAGCATTATTTCTAGGTATTTTAAAAGGAACCCAATACCTCCTCTTTGTCTGTTACAATTCTGGGTTTGTCAGGATTTCATTAGGCCCCAGTGGCAGTCTCCTTGCCAAGGAAGGATCACTGTTGTAACAGAATGGCCTTAAGTTAAAGCCCTCTGAGTCCCTAGACATCATTCCAGCCCAGGAGGGTTAGTGGCCCCTTGCTGGCCCCACCTGGGGCTAATCATAGCCCTTGGCACTGGGTGGGGAGGATTCGTCCCAATGCCCTGCACCCTATGACCTGTAAACCCAGGTTGGAGCCATTTCAGTATCCAGCCTTGGGCTTGGCCATGTGTGAACCTACCAGGCTTTGTTGAAAGGATGGAGGAGAAGGCAGGTGGTCTGGAAGAGATCCTTGTGGCTTAGAAACCTCAGGGTGAAGAGCTCCCTGGAGGGTGGTCTCACCCACTTGAGTGACTGTTCCTTCTGCTCCACATAATTTTCTCTGACAGCGAATTCTCTTTCCCAGGTATTACTGGGCCTTCAGCCATATGAACGTAGTTTTTCTTTAACCAGAGGAACCTTCAGCAGGCGTGACAGAAGATAAGCTGGGGTGGTGGCCTTATGGTTGCAAACTATGTGCCCTATACAAAAAATGGCACTTTGGAACCATTTTATAGATATTTACTCATTTAATCATCATAGCTCTGTAAGATATATTTTCATTATTGTTCCCATTTTATAGATGAGGAAGCTGAGGCTCAGAGGGGTTGAGTGACGTCCTCATGATCACACAGCCTGCAAGTGGTGGAGTGAGTACTTGAGCCCAGGCCATCCTGCTCTGCAGCATGTGCCCCAGAACACCTCACTGTGCAGGCTGCCTCTAAGCCCTCCGAAATATTTATTTTCTGGCTTTGCACCCAGGGTAGAGGCCTCTTATGGGCAGCTTCTTCTCATCACAAGGCAGGGATTCTCCCACCCCACAGTCTTCTCTGAGCAGCTCTCCACACTGGCTTCTGGGGTGGGCATAGGAAGTAGAGCATTCAGGCGCGATTCCAACCCTAGAGGTACCTGTAACCTACAGAGGGAACCAGGCAGGGGCGCCTGGTGGCTGCCGGGGGCAGGTGGCAGCCAGGTCCCAGGCTGTCCCACCCTCAGGCAGATTGGTGGAGGGTACCTCCTGCTGACTTATAGCCCTGGCCCCATGCTGACTCCCTACCCCCAGAACTCTCCCACACCCTACAGGCCAGGCCTCAGCTGACCCGTTCATCCCTGTTTCACAATCGTCTTCCTGTCCCCTCCTCCCCCCATCCCCACGGCTGGACTGAATGGCCCCATCCAGTGGGGGCAGTGGCAGGTCCCTGGCACCCTATGACCTACTACTTCCTGAAACTCAAGTCGCCCCTGAGCCCGTCCTCCAGGGTCAAGGACCTTAGGCTGGTGGTATGTGCTTTCTACTCTTCTCTGCCTGGTCTCTCAGCACATGTAGTGGGATCGGCTTGAATAAGATGTTTGATCCTTGGCCAGCAAACCCACACCCGGGGCAGTGGAGCCGTCAATAGTCATGAGATTTATTGCATCAATTCCTGGGTCAGTGGAAAGAATGATCTGTTCTGGGGAAGCCCAAGCAGCTGGTGCCACGAGGCAAGCTCTCCCCCTCCCCATGAAGGACACAACTTCTCTGATCTTATGAGCCTGTCCCTGGGGCTGGGAAGGTGGTCCGGGGCTGGCTTCCACCTTTTTGAACATCCTGGGAGCTCCTCTCTTTCTTACTGTTGGAGTTGACATGTTCCATTTGAAGCTAAAGTCTACAAAAATGTAAGTTCTTTGAAAACAGACACAGTGGGTTATTTGGGGGAACATGTTTCAAGTTCAAGATAGATTATAATCATGCAAATATTTGGAGAGCTTAATTTTGTCTTTCCACTTGGATTAAAGAGGAAGCTGATGACCCTGGAGTATATTCCAGTCATCTGTAAATGGCCATTCCACCATTTGTTCATTGACAATTACTGGCTGAATGCCTACTGTGTGCCAAGCTCTGTACCAGGCAGTGGGGTTGAGACAGGCTGACATTGATGCCTGCTCTGCAGCCCCCAGCCTGGCCAAGGACCACCACAGCAAGACCGGCAGGGTCCTTCCTGATGCTTGAATGTGGCATGCAGTGTGGGCCGTGTGGAGGGGTCGTGTGGAAGAGATGATTCATTGGCTCCATAAAGCACAGCCCACAGCCCATGGGTGGATCTTCTTTCTGCCCCAGGAAGAGGGCAAGAGGGGTGATTAAGAGCCTGGATTTAACACCCTAGCCTGGCTACTTCCAGGCTGGCGGCCTCAGGCAGTTTACTTACCCTCTCTGAACTTCAGCTTCTTTAGAAAAACAGGCTAATTGTCACATCCATCATAAGGGTGCTGTGATGATAAAAGGAAACTGTATACATGGTGCTTCATGCACAGCTGGCACATGTGTGTACACACAGCAGCCGACACAGTCCCTGTTACAATTATTTACAGCCTCTGCACCTGTGGATTGAACAGTGCAGTTTCACATAAGTTCCTGCTGTCGTCATGCCGTGCCCATCTGGGAGTTTCCGGTGGGCTCGCTGCTGGCAGGCTGCTGTCCTGCCAGGCTGCCCAGCTGAGGCTCCTGACAGGCAGGCATCAAACAAAACCCTCCTCAAGTATGCCCTGGCCCTGGCAGGGTGGGGGACCTGCAGCCGTGGGGCCACATGCCACCTTCTGTATCCTTGAGTGTGGCCTCTTGACTAAATGCAAATGTTACAGAACAAATCCTTTTAATACATTTAGATTCGATTGAGGGACTACACTTGGGGATCTAGAGGGCCACGCATGGACTTGAGGCCGCAGGTTCAACAGTCTTGCTTGGGGCTTTCCTGCTCTCTGCCTGGGGCAGGCTCTCTGGCTCTCGGAGGCACCTTTCTGCCCTCGCAGCCTCCCTTGTCAATGCCTCCTGTCCAGGAAGCCTTCTTGGATGTCCCCTCTTTTAAGCTCGGACTTTCCTGAGCCCATGCCTGGCGCAGGTAGTGGCTCCTGTGATGCTGACCCTGCCTGGAGCTGGCGTGTGGATAGTTGGACACTGGTAATGGTCATAGTAGGATGTGGTGGGTGTGGCAGGGAGGCGCCAGGATGGCCCGAGGTCTGAGGTCAGAGAAGAGGCAGCTGCTTTCATTTGCTCGGCTGGTCCTTGGCCAGCTCAGTGCCGCGGGGCTGGGAGAGGTAGGGCCGAGACCCTGGTGGGTGACCCAAGCTGTGGCGAGAAAGCGGAGTCTGGGTTTGTGTCCTCGCTTGCCTCTTACAAAGAGCAATGCCTTAGGTTTTCAGGGCGCTGCTGGAGAATGTTTTCAGTGTTGTGAACACCCCCTGGCAGGAGGGCTGACCTGGAGGCCAGGCTTCATCCTCAGGGTACTGCTCGTGGTTATTCCCAAGCAGCTGCCCTGTGCTGTCCTGCCACGGGCTGCTGGTCTCAGTGGGCCAGCGTGTGGGGGACGAAGTCATCCTGAGTTATCCTGGAGCTCACTGTTGGGAGAGGAAGGACAGATGTGCAGTTTGGGATCTTAGAACCCTCCTCAGAGTCACTGGGGCTGAGGGGACTCCCTGGGGACATCCCTTAACTCCTACCTCCCCTCCCATGGTGCCCACTCAGACCATAGTAGGGCCTGTGTGGCTGGCACTTCATGGACGCCAGGCTCTGTGAGATGCCACTTGTCATCAAATGAGTTTGGCAAGTCCCTTTTGTGGGGAGTCACACTGCCCAATAAATAACACTTTAAAAGCTCCTGAGAAGTCCTGCAGTAAGGAAGCTTGTTGGGCTTTATTTCATCCAGGGGTTGATGCATTTTCTTATAAAGGCCCACACAATAAATATTGGAGGGTCTGCAGGCCATGGGCTCTGTCACAACCACTCACCTAGTTGTGGTATCAAAGCAGCTGAGGTCTTACCTACCCCAGCCCCATTCAGGCTTTGTTCCCACAAGCAGGCGGAGGGCTGGCTCGGGCCTGAGAGCTGACATTTGCTGATTGTGATTTAAACCACCCTCTTGTGATAAAGTACTCAAGAATGGAAAAAAAGTATCCAGTATACTCAATACTATTATGAAACCAATGTATAATTACATACACATTCACACCAATGATAAATCACAAATCTAGTCCAGGAAGAGGGAGGGGAGAGGGAAGGAGAGTGCGAATAAAGGGAAGAGGAAGGGCATTAAAAAAAAACCCTCTTCTCCCTCCCTCCGCCCCTCCTTCCCCTCCCCACCAGTGTTTTATAGAGGCCAGTTACGTGTAAGAGCACGTTTGCGCGTAGCCACTTGTCCTCAGGTCGGGGTGGTTATGTTTTATGTGTGGGATCCATTCTTCAAATTACTGTGTCATTCACAACTTGAATAATTCAAGACCTATTTCCCACAGCGCAGACAAAGGACAGGGTGTGATTATTCACCAGCCACGTGGTGCTGACACGGGCACTATGGCTATGGCAAGACCAGTTGACAGCTCATTCAGTCAGCAGGTTTGCAATTATACAACTCTTGACACATTTTGAACATTTTAAGAGGGGGGATTTGCATTATTTTAAATTTTGCACACAAGGAGGCTTTCTTGACATTTTTATGCCACATTTTCTCCAGAATTCAAATCACCAGGGATGCACTACACACCTGTTAACTCCTTGATGGCTGTGGGTCCCCTGGCACCAACTTTGGGATCCATCAGTTTGGGGTTTCACAGTGACAAAGTGCTTTGGCAGCCACTGCTGAGTCAGGCCCCTGCTCCCAGGAGCTCCTAGCCAAGCAAGGCCAGAGCACTGAGCCCAGAGCGAGGTGAGCCCTGAGGCTGGTGGTGACATGGGTGGGTGGTGTCCCCTTCCTTCCTCTCCTGATGGCATCTCCCCAGGGCCTTGGCCTGGGACCCTTGAGCCAATCTTTGTCATCGTTTGGCTTGGCAAGACTGGTTCGCCTTGAATTTTCAAGTCTGTTGTGTTGAGTCCTAGTAGTCCCTTTTATTTAATTTCTTTTTGTTAAAGCCTGCCAACAACTAAAGCAAAGAGGAATTGCTTTCTTGAAGGTTCTCAGTTCAGATGCCCAAACAGCTTTCCAGGACTGTAGGCACCTGCCAGCAGGCGCCTTCCTAGCAGACGCTGACGGAGCCCTTAATGTGCGCCAGGCCCCCATGCGTCTTTTCTCCTTCATTCCTGACTGTGTTTCTACCAGCAAGGTTTCGTTCCCATTTTCCAAATGAGGAAATCAAGGCTTACTTTCCCAAGTAAGTACCAGAACCAGGGAGGGAATTCATGGCCCCAAACCCACGCTCCTTCCTGATTCCTTCGAGACCAGGGATAGGTACAGTGATGTTGGGCCAAACAGTGACAACCTCTCTGTGACTCTAGGTCTCTCAGCCCGGGTTTGTGGCAAATGCGTTGTCCCCAGTGGGGAGTCCTAATAGTAATAACGGTTGTCCCATCCGACCCTGTCTGGCAGAGTTCTAAATACTTCCACATCAGAGGGATGGCTAATGTTTCTGCTGTCCGCTTTTTGGGAATAGCCCCTTAATTTTCCTTTGGGAAACAACCCCTGCTCTTCTTCTACTCTGCATTGGGTCGTGTGGTTGACTCCATCTCCCTCCCTCCCTCAGATCATAGGGATTGGCTCAAGAATGGGGATGCAGCCCAAGCCCAACAAGTGGGACCCAATTTTGGAATTTTGCTGGAAACTATTGTTCAGTGGGGGATGCCATGCTGGCAGGACCTAAGCCTAGAGTTCTGGGGTAATAGTTTCCCCTTGTCAAGTCTGCTTGAGCATAGGGCCTACCCAGGGGAAAACAGAAGAAGAGATGGAAGGAGATGGAGCCCACATATCACTTGAATACCTGGATCCAGTTTTACCTGAAGCAGGACCCTGGACTTTTCAGTGTCATTAACTAATGTATTTCCTCTCATTCTTGACCTTGCTAGTTCAGGTTTCTACCACTTCCGTCCAGTGGAGTTTTGAGTTATACATTTCCACGGAGAGGAACCAAAGCCTGGTGTTTAGGGCAGGTCCCAGAATTGGAGCCAACTCTGCAGCTTACTACCTGTGTGATTTTGAGCAGGTTTAATCTCTCTGTGCCTCCATTTTACAGACTTGTCACTTGCATCTGGGAGGGGCTGTCCTGGGCTCTTCTTTCCTCTGTCCAGGCTCTGTCCTGACCCAGAGCCCTTTCCTTGTACAAACAGTTCCAGCTTTGACTGAGGCCTTGAGTGGCTTCCTGCTCAGACCCGATTGCCTCATGATCCCTCACACCTTCCTCAAACTCCCAGTAAAAATAGTGATCCCTCCTTTTTTCCAGGGCAGGGGCCAGGGGCCAGGGGCACATCAGTCTGACAGTCATTGCTACCTTATTGGGCTGACGATGACTTCCTGTCCCAGGGACTGTAATTGTGTTAAAAAAAAAAATTAAACTCATATTATTACTAAAGTAATGCATAGACACAGTTTTTTTTTTTTTTTTTAAAGAAAAAGTCCAGACAGCATAAAAGAATATAAAAATAGAACATACAAATTTCCCACCTCCCAGGCACCCGGCCCTCAGTCCCTGGAGGTCACCACGGCTCGTAGTCTCCAGTGGCTAGGTGGTTCTGTGTTTGCTTTTGTCAGTTAGAAACAACTCTTGGAGAAATGTCACACAGATGTGTGTAGATCTGCCTCCTGGTTTGTGTGTGTGTGTGTTTTCTTTTTTAAAAAACTAGGGTAAAGTACGCATTCAAAAAATGTACCATCTTAACCACTTTTAAATTCACATTGTTATGCACTCAGTCTCCAGAGCTTTTTCATTTGGCAAAACTGAGCCTTTATATCCATTAAACAACAATTTCCCATTCCCTGCAGGCCTCCGCCCCAGGCAGCCACTATTCTACTTTTCTGTCTCTATGAACTTGACTCCTCTAGACACCTCCTAGAGGTGGAGTCATACAGTATCTCTCTTCTGGTGTTGGGCTTATTTTGCTTAGTACAATGCCCTCAAGGTTTATCCATGCTGTAGCATTGTCAGAATTACTTCCATTTTAAGGCCAGATAATACTATATTTCATTGTATGCGTACATTGCATTTTGTTTATCTGTTGACGGACACATTTGAGTGCCTGGATCCAGTTGTACCTGAAGCAGTTGTTCCACCGTTAGGCTACTATAAATATGGAAATACAAATATTCTTTAAGAACCTGCTTTCAATTCTTTTGGAATCAGAAATAGAATTGCTGGATTATATGGTAATTTTATTTTTAAGTTTTTGAGGACCCGCTGTACTGTTTTCCATGGAGGCTTCACTGTTTCACATTCCCACCAGCAGCGCACAAGAGTTCTAATCGCTCCATCATCCATTATTTTCTGCTTTTTGAGAGTTGCCATCATGCTAGGTGTGAGGTAGTTTCTCACTGTGGTTTTGATTTGCTTGTCTTTAATGACTAGTGTTATTCTGTGTGTGTTTTAAAAGGTATAATTGTGAATATTTTCAAATATACTCAGAAGTAGAGACATAGCCATCACTCACATTCAACAAATGCTAAGGTTTTTGCCCTATGTACTTTGTCTGTTTCCCAAACAATATCATAGCAAATCCTGGACGCCAGGTGGACACCTGGACACCAGCTACATGATCCAGTGGGCAGTTCTAAAAGCCTGGACATCTTCTTCTACTTCTTTTTTTTTTTTTCATCAACCTCTTTTTTGTTTTTATTAAATCATAAACACATAGATCATGTATACATTAATGCATTTATGGGGTGCAATGGGCTGATATCATATAGAATTAGGAACGCTTACATCACACTGGTTAATATATACCTCATCTTGTTTACTTAATTGTTTTTCTTTTATTTTCAATTTTTAAACAGCTTTCTATTTTTTTTATTGTTAAATCATAGCTGTGTACATTAGTGTAATCAAGGGGTACAATGTGCTGGTTTCATACACAATCTGAAATATTCTCATCAAACTGTTCAATTAGCCGTCATGGCATTTTCTTAGTTATTGTATGTAGACATTTGTATTCTGCCTTTAGTAAGTTTCACCTGTACCCATTCTAAGATGTACCGTAGGTGTAGCCCACCCATTACTCTCCCTCCCCCCTAACTTCCCCCTTCCCCTCCCCTTCCTTGGCCCTTTCCTCATACTCTTGTGCTATAGTTGGGTTATAGTCTTCATGTGAAAGCTATAATTTAGCTTCATAGTGGAGCTGAGTACATTGGATACCTTTTCTTCCATTCCTGAGATACTTTGCTAAGAAGAATATGTTCCAGCTCCATCCATGTAAACATGAAAGAGGTAAAGTCTCCATCTTTCTTTAAGGCTGCATAGTATTCCATGGTATACATATACCACAATTTGCTAGTCCATTCGTGGATCGATGGGCACTTGGGCTTCTTCCATGACTTAGCAATTATGAATTGGGCTGCAATAAACATTCTGGTACAGATGTCTTTGTTATATTGTGATTTTTGGTCTTCTGGGCATAAACCTAGTAAAGGGATTATAGGATCGAATGGCAGGTCTATTTTTAGGTCTCTAAGTATTCTCCAAACATCCTTCCGGAAGCAATGTATTAGTGTGCATTCCCACCAGCAGTGTAGAAGTGTGCCCTTTTCTCCACATCCATGCCAATAACTCTGGTTTGGGGATTTTGTTATGTGGGCTGCTCTTACTGGGGTTAGGTGATATCTCAAAGTAGTTTTGATTTGCATTTCTCTGATGATTAAGGATGGTGAGCTTTTTTCATGTGTTTGTAGATCGTGCGTCTGTCTTTAGAGAAGTTTCTCTTCAAGTCCTTAGCCCACCCTGAGATGGGATCATGTGTTCTTTTCTTGCTAATATGTTTGAGTTCTCTGTGGATTCTGGTTGTTAGACCTTTATTGGAGGTGTAACCTGCAAATATTTTCTCCCATTCTGAGGGCTGTCTGCTTGCTTTACTTACTGTGTTCTTGGCTGTGCAGAAGCTTTTTAGTTTGATCAGGTCCCAGTAGTGTATTTTTGATGCTGCTTCAATTGCCTGGGGAGTTCTCCTCATAAAATATTCACCCAGGCTGATTCCTTCAAGAGTTTTCCCTGCACTTTCTTCAAGTATTTTTATAGTTTCATGTCTTAAGTTTAAATCTTTTGTCCAGTGAGAGTCTATCTTAGTTAATGGTGAAAGGTGTGGGTCCAGTTTCAATCTTCTATAGGTTGCCAGCCAATTCACCTAGCACCATTTGTTAAATAGGGAATCTTTTCCCCACTGAATGTTTTTAATTGGCTTGTCAAAGATCAAATAACGGTAAGTAGCTGGATTCATCTCTTGGTTCTCTATTCTGTTCCAAACATCTACTTCTCTGTTTTTGTGCCAATACCATGCTGTTTTGATCACTGTCAATTTATAGTACAGTCTCAGGTCTGGTAGCATGATTCCTCCTGCTGTGTTTTTATTGCTGAGTAATGTTTTGGCTATTTGAGGTTTTTTCTGATTCCATATAAAACAAAGTATTATTTTTTCAAGATCTTTAAAATATGACAATGGAGCTTTAATAGGAATTGCATTAAAATTGTATATTGCTTTGGGTAGTATAGACATTTTAACAATGTTGGTTCTTCCCAGCCATGACCATGGTATGTTTTTCCATTTGTTAACATCTTCAGCTATTTCTTTTCTTAAAGTTTCATAGTTCTCTTTGTAGAGATCTTTCACGTCCTTTGTTAGGTATACTCCCAAATATTTCATCTTCTTTGGCACTACTGTGAAAGGAATAGAGTCCTTGACTGTTTCTTTGGCTTGGTTATTGTTGGTATACATAAAGGCTACAGATTTATGTGTTGATTTTGTAGCCTGAGACATTGCTGTATTCCTTGATCACTTCTAAAAGTTTTGTAGTAGAATCCCTAGTGTTTGCCAGATATCCGATCATATCATCTGCGAAGAGTGAAAGTTTGATCTCTTCTGACCCTATATGGATACCCTTAATCACCTTTTCTTCCCTAATTGCAATGGCTAAAACTTCCGTTACAATGTTAAAGAGCAATGGAGACAATGGGCAACCTTGCCTGGTTCTTGATCTAAGTGGAAATGATTTCAATTTAACTCCATTCAATACGATATTGGCTGTGGGTTTGCTATAGATGGCCTCTATTAGTTTAAGAAATGTCCCTTCTATACCAATTTTCTTAAGTGTCATGATCATGAAGGGATGCTGGATATTATCAAAAGCTTTTTCTGCATCAATTGAAAGAATCATATGGTCCTTATTTTTTACTTTGTTTATGTGCTGAATTACATTTATAGATTTACATATATTGAACCAGCCTTGAGACCCTGGGATAAATCCCACTTGGTCGTGGTGTATAATATTTTTGATGTGTTGTTGGATTCTGTTTGTTACGATCTTATTGAGTATTTTAGCATCAATATTCATTAGTGATATTGGTCTGTAATTTTCTTTTCTTGTTGGGTCTTTCCCTGGTTTGGGGATCAAGGTGATGTTTGCTTTATAGAATGTGTTGTAATATTCCCTCTTTTTCTATATTTTGGAAGAGGCTTAGTAGTATAGATACTAGTTCTTCTTTAAATGTTTGGTAGAATTCTGATGTAAAGCCATCTGGTCGTGGGCTTTTCTCTTTAGGGAGATTTTGTATAGTTGATGCTATTTCAGAACTTGATATAGGCCTGTTCAACATTTCCACTTCATTCTGGCTAAGTCTTCATAGGTGGCGTGCTTCCAGGTATTGGTTGATTTCTTTCAGAATTTCATATTTCTGAGAGTAGAGTTTCTTGTAGTATTCGTTAAGGATTTTTTGAATTTCTGAGGGGTCTGTTGTTATTTCATTGTTACCATTTCTGATTGATGAAATTAGAGATTTTACTCTTTTTTTCCTGGTTAGGTTGGCCAAAGGTTTATCTATTTTATTGATCTTTTCAAAAAACCAACTTTTGGATTTATTTATCTGTCGTATAATTATTTTGTTTCAAATTTCATTTAATTCTGCTCTGATTTTGGTTATTTCTTTTCTTCTGCTGGGTTTGGGGTTGGAGTGTTCTTCCTTCTCCAGTTGCTTAAGATGTCTCATTAAGTTATTAACTTCCTCTTTTTCCATTTTCTTGAGGAAGGCTTGCAGTGCTATAAATATCCCTCTGAGGACTGCCTTTGCAGTATCCCAGAGGTTCTGGTAATTCGTCTTGATTGTTGTTTTGTTCCAAAAATTTGGTGATTTCCTTCTTAATCTCGTCTATAACCCATGTATCCTTCAGCATAAGGTTGTTTAGCTTCCATGTTTTTGTATGGGTATGCAGGTTCCTGTTGTTATTGAGTTAAACTTTTATTCCATGATGGTCTGAGAAGATGCAAGGAATAATTTCTATTTTTTTAAATTTGCTGAGGTTAGATTTGTGGCCTAGGATGTGGTCGATTTTGGAGTATGTTCCATGGGTTGATGAAAAGAATGTGTATTCAGTTTTGTTGGGATGAAACGTTCTGTGGATGTCTGTTAAGTCCAGATGTTGAATGGTTACGTTTAAATCTAAAATTTCTTTGCTTAGCTTCTTTTTGGAGGATCTATCCAGCACTGCAAAAGGGGTGTTAAAATCTTCAACTACTATGGAACTGGAGGAAATCAAGTTGCTCATGTCTGTTAGAGTTTCTCTTATAAATTGAGGTGCATTCTGGTTGGGTGCATAAATATTAATAATGGAAATCTCATCATATTGAGTATTACCTTTAACAAATATGAAGTATCCATTTTTATCCTTCCTTATTTCGGTTGGTTTAAAGCCTATTGCGTCTGTGAATAGGATTGCAATGCCTGCTTTTTTCTGCTTTCCATTTGTCTGGAGTATAGATGACCATCCCTTCACCTTGAGTCTGTATTTGTCTTTTAATGTAAGATGCGATTCTTGTATGCAGCAGATATCTGGCTTGAGTTTTTGTATCCAGTCAGCCAACCCGTGCCTCTTTAGAGGACAATTTAAACCATTCACATTAATTGAGACTATTGATAATTCTTTCAAGAGTCTGGTGGACATTTTTAATCCTTTTGTGACTGTGGAAGTTGGAATTTGATCAAAATTTTCTGAGTGGGTTTACTTTTGTGGTGGAGGATTACGCTGGTCTTTATAGAGGATAGGTCTGAGAATATCCTGGAGAGCTGGTTTAGTTATGGCAAATTTCTTCAACATGTGAATGTCATTGAAGTATTTAATTTCTCCGTCATAAATGAAACTCAGTTTAGTTGGGTACAGGATCCTGGGTTGAAAGTTATTTTGTTTTAGGAGATTAAAAGTCGATGACCATCCTCTTCTAGCTTAAAAAGTTTCAGCAGAGAGATCTGCAGTTTTTCTAATATTCTTGCCCTGGTAGGTAATGGCTTTCTTTTGTCTGCCTGCTTTCAGAATTTTCTCCTTCATATTAACTTTAGTGAAATTGATTATGATGTGTCTGGGGGATGTCTTATTTGGGTTGAGTTGTGCTAGAGTTCTGAAACTGTGTGCTATCTGAATTTCAGAATCTCTTGGCATGTCTGGAAAGTTCTCCTTCATAATCTCATGGAGAAGAGACTCTGTGCCTTGTGAAGCCACTTTGTCGCTTTCAGGGATCCCTATAAGATGAATATTCGTTTTCTTCGAATTATCCCAGAGCTCTCTGAGAGAGTGATCTGTTTTTGCCCTCCATTTCTCTTCCTCTCTGAGAGTTTGGGAGTGTTCAAAAGCTTTGTCTTCAATGTCAGAAATCCTTTCTTCTGCTTGCTCCATTCTGTTACTGAGAGATTCTACTGTGTTTCTCAGATCTTTGAGGGATGCAACTTCTTGTCTCAATGTGTCAAAATCTTTGGTCATTTGGTCTTTGAATTTGTTGAATTCTTGTGATATCTTTTGGGTTACTGCTTGGAGTTCTAATTCGATCTTATTTGCTACCCAGATTCTGAATTTGATTTCTGACATCTCAGCTATTTGTTGTGCATGGGATCTTGTGCTGCATCTGCCCCTTGATCCTTGGGGGAGTTGATCTACTCTGATTATTCATATTGCCAGAGTTTTTCTGTTGATTTCGCCTCATGATTATTTTTCACCATTGCCTCTGGCCATCCTCAGAGTTGGGGAGGTGTCTCTCCAAGATTAGACCCCAGCGGGATCACTTTATTGTTGCTGGATCTTTGTAGGGAGTGACCCTGTGTAGTTCCTCTGGGGAGTTCTGGTTGTGGAAGCAGCTCTGCACCCGGATCCAATGACAGGGTGGGAGGTGGTGCGCATCATTCTGGGAGTGCCTGGCACCTGGTGACTTTGGCACAGAGAGCCCAAGGCTCCTGCAGTCTCTGGCCAGGAGAAGGTCTCTGTGCAGATGCAGGGAGGGCTCTGGAGGGCATGTGGCTACCAGAGTCTCTGGCCAGATGAGCGGGCCAGTGTGGAGGCAGGGAGAGTACAGGAGGGAGGACACAGGGTTGCGTGGCTCCCGCAGTTCCTGGTCAGGGCTTGGGTCAGTGGAGGCCCAGTGGGCGTGGGTCGAGGGTCTGGGGTCGTGGCGTAGCTCTTATGCAGGTCTGGGCAGCCCCAAGCCCAGGAGTTTGAGGTTGCTATGAGCTGTGATGGCACGGCACTCTAGCCAGGGCAACAGCCCGAGGCTCTAGTGTGCCAAAACTGGTCTCACTCTGTCCCTGAGAGTTAAGGCTGTAAGGCAGCTCAGTCCCCGCCTTTGGGCTGCTCAGTCACTAGGTTACTAGTTCCTGCGCGATCCTTGCTCTGTGACTCTGAGGGTAGAGCTTGCTGGGGCAATTTTCTCACAATGGCTCCCTGTGGCCCACAGCCCAACACTATTAGCTTCGTCTGGCTCAGTGGCTCTGTCTGGGGCCCTAGACAACGCCCAAAGTTCTCCAAACTCTTGCTTAAGCTCTCTCCAAGGCAGTTCAACTGAGTGCCAAGTCCAAAAACACCGAAACAGTTCACAGGTAAGGCCTTTCTGGTTTGCAGTCTCGCTGCTGCTTGTACTTATGGCTGCAGGTGGGATTAGGTCGATCGAACACATGCAACCACTTGCCAGTTTTTCACTGTTTTTGTCCTCCTCTTGGGGTCCAGAAGTCCCTTGCTGACTCCCTCTATCCTCAAAGGGATGATTATAGGCACATCCCACCAGCCAGAGATGCCTGGAGTCTTATCTCCGCAGACTCACGGTGCCCTGTTGCAGGGAGGCTGTTACTCGGCTTCCCTCTTGGATTGTTCTCTCTGGACATCTTCTATACTTGCATCACTATCATCCTGAATGTTTCCTTGGTATCACCCAATATCCGGCCTATAATAAAATATGCCTGATTATTTAAAAATACATCATTTTATTTTTCACAGGGACCTTCTAGAAGATCCATGTCTGAGTCCAGAGACTCGTAGCCATACTCCTTTGCCACAGAGGCAGGTGGAGGCAGAGTGAGGGCCACAGAGTTAGACAGACCAGGCTTAAACCCCAGTCTGTTCTCGACTGGCTGTGTGGTCTTGGGCAAGTTACTCAACCTTGCTGAGCCTCAGTTTGTCAATCTGTGCAATGGAGATAATCATGGTGTCCCCTTACAGAGCATTAAATGGAATAACACGCAAAGGGCTCAGTACTGCATTGGCATATTGTGAGTGTGCTCAAGAATTGAGAGCCACTGTTGTTGTTATTACTATGAATTGTAATTTTCATAGTAATAATTTCTATAGAGGGTGTTGAGATGTCATGGAGGCCTGGCAGGAAGCCCAATGGGGCTGGGATGTGCCATCATCCTGGGGTCAGCCTGGGCCTGGGCCCTTTATTCTCTCTTTCAGGCAGAAGCAAGCTGGTGGTACACTGGTCTTCAATAAAAAGCGATAGACTCTGCTGGCAGGAAGGGGATGAAATCTTATTTGGAGTTCAAATGCATTTTGTTAAGATTGGTATTTGCTGTTTCCTTCTCTCTCACCCTGATGGGCTTCCTGGTAATTCAGTAAGTGGTTGCTCTGGATGAAGGCAGCAAATGGAGCTGGGGGTGCAGATGGGTGGGGGTGGGGCTTGTCTGAAATGGATTTATCCTAATTGGGTCCAGAGCCAACAACCTTTTAGACTGAAAGGGAATTGTGAATGCTGAGGCTGAAGGCTGTAGCAATATCCAGTTTAACCTGAACAATTTTACAGATGGAGGCAGAGAGAGAGGGAGAGAGAGAGAGAGAAAGGGAGAGGGAGAGAGACTGAGGTCACCCTGAGGTCCTGTGGTCAATTATAGGTTGAGCAGGGACTGGACCCCTTGGTCAGACAAGCTCCCCAAACCCAGCCCCTGCCTTTGCCATCTTTGTTAGAGGACAGGGGTGAGTAGGCTGTATCCTCACTGGCTGTGTGGCATTGGGTACCTGGAGGCTCAGCTTCCCCATCGGGCAATGAAGAGATGGGGCAGAGTGGGGTCCAGGCTGGGGTTAGCACCCTCACTTTCCTTGGAAATGGCTACCCTCAGCCAGGGTCAGCCAAGGGCATCCAAGGCCAGCCAGGGCAAGGAGGGGTCAGAGCTTACCTGGAGCCATTCGCGGTTTCAGCCTCCTCTGAGGGGGCTACAATGAGGGGTCATAAGTGGACATTGTGTTCTTTGCCAACCCTGTGCTGTTAATACCCTCGTGCCTCTTATTCTCTGGTTGTACCCTGTGATCTTCATCCAGGAGTGACTGTGGGTCCTGAGCAACTTGTTCACCGCTGGCTGTGGACTGTTCAGCAGTGGACTGTCGGGCAGCTGGTCACTTTCTGTGTTTCATTGACTCAGCTCTGAGGACACCAGGAAGCCCAGGGCTTCCATCACAGGCTCCGATGCTGGGGGTCCTGTCCTGGCCTCCTGAGTTCCCCAGGCCAGTGGCTGGGCCCCTGTCTACAGCTCAGTTTCTTTGCATGTAAAATGGGACTCGTGATAGTACCTACTTCAGAGGGTTGTCACGGGATGTACAGCAAACCTGCATGGGAAGCAGCCCAGCAGCCCACTCTGGGTTACCCTTAGGGAGTCCCTGCTTCCCTGTGACTTCAAGAGCTGGGACCAGGCTCGGAGTGCCACCATAGCATCCTTCGCAGCTCACTACAATCAACCTCCTAGTTCAAATCCCATGGGAGGGCTCAGAAGGCATTTAGCAAGTTCAGGGTTCATCAAATGAGGCTCATGTCCCATCAGCTGCTCTCACCAAGACCTCAGGACACAGCATTATTGCAACTGACCACAGGCAGTTGCCTGAGACATTCGGCTTGAAGTTACCTTTCCTAACCTGGAGGTGAGAGGGAGGAGGGAGCGGCCCAGTGGAGTGCGTGTGTAAGCTCAGGTTATGGCTTCCGGCCTCATTTCCTCAGCTGGAGGATGGGTTTAGTATACTTGGCTCTGAGTGATGCCTGGCGCCTGTAAGCTGGGACCCCTGGAGGGTCTGCTGCTGTAGACTTTGCTGGAGTCCATGACTTGGTGGTGGGCCTCCCCACCAGAAAACAGGCTAGGGCCTGGCAGGGTGAGGGGGGCCTGTGCAGACTGTTTCCAGGGCAGGTCCAGTGTATTTGAAAGTTGTCCCTCTTCAGAATGGAGCAATGGATTTTCTGGGAAGAGGTGTCCCACAGAGCCCTGTATTTAAGCCCATTCTCACTGGCTGTGTGGCCTCAGGCGTCTTCTAGAAAATGGGGAGAACACAAGGCCCCCTTCTCAGGGCTGTGGGAAGGTAAATGGGGTGTCAGCAGAAGCACCTCACATGTCTGTCCTCTGAGAGCTGCACCTGCCTCCCCGCCGCCTTCCCCAGGCCCCTGGTGAGACGGCTGCAGCTATGAGTGTTCCCGGCTCGATGCACGTCTGGAGGCCCTGAGAGCTGCACCTTTTGGGAGGTGACCTTGAAGGCTGGTGTGAAGGGCAGGTGATTCTCCTCTTGCCATGCTCGCTGGGTCACTAGGCGATTTTCTGTGTCCCTGAGCAGGGGGCTCTCCATTCCTGTAGAGCCCCTACCAGTGCCTGCCCTGCCCACAGGAGCGATGCTAACCTCTGCCCCAGCCAGGCCATGGCTCTTCCATGCCAGGGTCTGCGCCATAGGAGGTTTGGCAGCTCTTCCTGTGGACAGGGCAAGTCTGGAGTGGCCAGAAGAGTGGCTCGCCATACCAAGGCAGCTGTGTGTCCCAAGAGCCACTCCTTCTGTTGAGGGGAACTTTCCTGTCTCCCTAAACCAGGAGTCCAGGTTGCAGGCCTGGAGCCACAGAGGGGTTTTGCCAGCAGTTTTTTGCCAGTGACAGCAGGACCAGTCTCAGGTCTCTGTGCCCTGCTGGTCAGGTTGGCCTCCTCAGCGCTCCCTGTCCCTGGACACACAGCCAGCTGGGATTTTCCATCTGGGCAGGCCTGCTCTTGAATTATTCCGCGTCATTCACAAATTAGACAAAACGCATGGGCTTCCCAGACACAGCCACATTTCTAGTTTGCCTCTTCACCCTTTGTGACAAACATGAGGAGGCTCCGTGGAGTAATCAGACAAGGTTCAACCCCCAACCCTGCCCTGGCCTTCTTGGCTGTGTGGCTTTCTATAATTCATGGCCGTTCTTAAGGCTCAGGCTTCTCACAGACAAATAGGGGCTGATAATGCCGGCCGAGGAGGAGCCTGAAACGACAGGCATGAAAGGCTCACGCTGCGCCTGGCCCAGAGGTGCGGACGCACGTGCAGGGCATGCCAGGCCCCGCTCTGAGCACCTGACCTGTCTGCTCATTTGCAACTTGTCCTCTGTCCCGCAGACAGCTGGGCACGTGGCAGGGTGATGAGCAGGACTCCACAGCCAGGATTGTGATCTGAGGTCAGATGCTGACGGGTTTCTCAGAATCCAGAGTCCAGGCACAGGACCCAGGAGACTCATCTCCCAACCTGAGACCCCCTCCTTCCTCCTTCCTGGATCTTTGGCCTGGTGTCAGCTCCTTGGCAGGAATGTCCTGTTTATAAAGTGGTGGCTTTATAAACTCCTGCTGCAGGCAGGAGTGGGATCCAGTGGGCTGTGGGGACGTGACGTGTGAGCTCAGAATTTGTCCACCTGCATCTCACACTCAGGGCCTGAGGCCGTCTAGCTGTGAGTCTCCCAGGTAGGTGGAAAGTGACATGGCAAGGACAAGGGGCCTCCGTGAGGAGGGGAACGGGGACGGCATCTCGCCCTTGCACTGCTGGCCGAGCTCTACATCCAGGATTGGGACAGTGTCTGTCCAGAGAGGGCACCTGTTTTCTTTTTTTAAGATTTCAGAGTAATATGAGGGTATATAGATTAGGTTACACTGTTGCATTTCTTAGGTAAAGTGCAAGTTCTAGTTGAGCCCTTCACCCAGGAGGTGTGCCGCACACCCCTACATGATTGTGCTGGTTAGGTGAGAACACACTGATCTCCCTCCCTTCTCCCCTTTCCTTGTTTTTTTTTTTTGAGACAGAGTTTCACTATGTCGCCCTCGGTAGAGTGCTGTGATATCACGGCTCACAGCAACTTCCAACTCTTGGGCTTAAGAGATTCTCTTGCCTCAGCCTCCCATCTCCCCTCTTCTTGAATTTAACTGTGTTTTTCTCGCCTGCAGGCCTGTAGTTGTTCATCTACTGGTTTCGTATGAGTATTGAGTATGCTGGATGCTTGCTTTTCTGTGCTTGTGATACTTTACTTAGGAGGACGTTCTCCAAATTCGTTCAGGTAAATACAAAAGACGTACAGTCTCCAGCTTTCTTTCTTGCTGAATAATGTTCCATGGTATACATACAATTTATCCATTCTGTGTGTTGATGGGCACTTGGGTTGTTTCCACATCTTGGCAATTGTAAATTGAGCTGTGATAAACATTCTAGAAACACCTTTTTTTAAGTTACCCCAAGGCATGTCTGCTTGTGCAGCTGTGTGCTCTCGGAGCTGGTCTTGGCCACACACAGTGACCTGGTATGGAAGATCAGTGCCTGAGGCCCCATCCTCTGCTCTCCCTTATATAAGGAGGCTGGATTGGGATCCATCTTTTCACCTTATTTTATCATTTAAGTAGATCGAGGAAAGCTTAACACTGCCACCAGTGAAGGAAGGCAACTCTTTAATAAAAAGTAGCCTCTTTTCTGATTATAAAGTAGTACATATTTATTGTAGAAAATTATGAAAACACAAGGAAGTATAAACAAGGAAATGAAAAACATGCATAGTCCTGTTACTTAGAGACACTCCAAAATGTTAAAAAGTAGATGTTTTTGTTCGTACTGGAATCACATTGTGTATGATTTTGTGTTCTGCTTTTTAAACTTAATATTCTGTCACCAGTGTTGCCTAACATACCTCAATACTGTCCCATGTCACGTTTTAGTGCCCGCACGGTGTGCTGTCATATGAATAAGCTGCAATCAAATCGGCCAGCCACATGGACTCTGCTTGTATGCTGTCTTAAACAGCAGTGCTGACTGCACATCTTTGTACTTGTCTGATTCTTTATTTTAGAGCACTTTCTAATAAGTGAGTTAATGTGTTCAAGGGTGTGTAGGACGCCTATAAATTGGCGCCCAATAACCCTCCATCTGTGCTTGTGTAACCCCTTCCCTTGAATGTGGGCTGTGATCTAGTGAATGTGGGCTCTGATCTCACGACCAGAATGTGGCATGTGATGACAGAATGCTGCTTTCAAGATTAGTGTGCAAAAAACTGTGACTTTTGTCTTGCTAATGCTCTCTCATTTGCTTGGAGGAAAATTGTGGTCCACGTTGTCAGCTGCCCTGGGATGAGGCCCACGTGGCAGGAACTGAAGGAGACCTGGACAACAGATGCAAGGAACCAAGGCTCTTGGTCCACTGTCCTGCAAGGAAATGAATCTTTCAGACAACCACACGTGTGAGCTTGGAAGAGATTCCCCACAGCCGCACCTTCACATGAGACCGCAGCCCTGCTGACACTTTGGCTACAGCCTTGTCAGAGGCCTTGAAGCAGATGTCCTCTGCTAAGCTGTCCCTGGGTTTCTGACCTACAGAAGCTATGGGATAAAGTTTGTTGTTTGAAGCCTCTAATTTTGGAGTGATTTGTTGTACATCCCTTTTGATGTGTATTTTTGTTGTGCCTTCCAGAAAGTTTACCCCGATTCCTACCTGCCTCTCCAGCAGAGGGAAGTGCTGAAAGATTCATTTTCAGGAGGGGAGATTGCTGAAAATGCCAGGACCACTGACTGCCCCTCTTATTTTGGACTGCCTCTGTCTAGGGAGTGCAGACAGTTCACCAACACCCGGACCTGTTTCCAAGGAATTATCTCAGGATGCTGAGGCTCTGTCAGCCTGGTTAAGGGTGAGGAGTCAGGCTGGGTGCCTTTTCTCTCTAATGGATGTTCAGGGTGGCTGAGCACATCCCACAGAGCCATCTATCAGTTTCTGTGCTCCACAGCCTTTATTTTAATTGTAAGGGAACACAGTGTGATTCTTCGGATTGGATTGATATGTCCTATATTTTGAATTGTGTAGAGCTCAGGGTAATTTCTTGCAGTCTCAGTAATTATGGAATTTAATGGAAACTAAGAAAATTCCAGACACAAACAGTCCCCATTTATCATGAGCAGAGTGGCTGGGAGGCTTAGCCACAGACCTCTTTCCTGCCAGGCTCCCCCTTCCAGCTTTGCCCTTCTCCCAGGGAAACACAACATTCTCCCCCCACCCCACCCCACTCTTCCCGGAAGATGAGACCCCTGGGGGCTGGAGTGGCCTGAAGGGAACAAATGACTATCTCCAGGTTCAGTTCCTTCCTTGGGAGAGCTCCATGCCTCCCTCTGGCGTCCTCTTGTTGGCCAGCTGTGGGAGGATTAATGGCCCTCCGAGAGGCTCTGATGGATCCTTAATCGGTTTGCTTCATTAGGGCCCGCGGCCTGGGGAGGTTAATTGTGCAGCAGGAGACATGGTAAACTCAGCTCTGCTGTGGGCTCAGACTCTGGGAGACCTCCTGAGTAGACACTGAGACTGCCCTTAGAGTCTGACCCCGGCCCCATCCTTGTAAGCCAGAAACTTGTCCACGGGAAGCAAATTAAAATTGTTTATGTTCTTTATTCATCAGAGCATTTGAAGGCCTTAGGAAGTAATTCTTAACTTTTTTCTGGGTCATGGACTCCACTGAGAATTTAAAAAGTGCGTATAACCTTAAAGCCCATAGACCTTGCATGTTGTTTTGGGGGTGAGTGGGTATCCCAGACTTCTTGGGCCTATTCTCAGCCCCCTTGGACTCCCCTGCCCTGGCCAATAGGACATTTATAAGGTAATCCTTTAGTTCATTTACTCATCCGTCTGTTCCCCGATTTATTTAACAGATATTTATTGAGTGCCTACTATGTGCTGGGGGGAATCATCTGACTTTTGCCAAGTTTTAAGTCAGCCCTAAAGCAGGAGTGAAGTAGAAGCAACTTGTGATGAATTATCAGCTGTAACTGAACTTAGGAGTTTGCTTTCTCTCCTCTGCCTCTCTAGTAAAGCCCGGGAGAGAAGCACAGGGAAGATGTCAGCATACATTTTTACATTTTTATTCCCTTAAACTATCCTGCATTTGGCCACATGAGGAGCCACTGACAGGGATACGGGCTCATTCTGAGGCCGTAGGTCCTAGAATATATAAATAATTCTTAAACCTCAATAATAATATAAAAACTATAATTTAAAAATGAGCAAAGATTTTATTTTTTAAAATAGTTTTTTTAAAAAATGTTTATTTTTCGAAGAAAAATGGCAATAGCCAATTGGAAACCTACTTATTCTTCAACTCCAATTTTGTTTTCTTTACATTTAGAAGTGACTTACTGATTTAGTATTTTAAACAAATCCCCCCCTCCCCTTAAAATGTTTATTATCTACTTGTGCTGAATCCTTCTAAGGAGATTGCTCCAGCACAAAACTCCAGGTCCTCGCTTTGCTCCTTTTACCAAAAAAATGCAAAACACAATTCCATTGTAGGAGCAAAGATTTTAATAGACACTTTACCAAAGAAGAAATACAGGTGGAAAATAAGCATACAAGAAGATGCTCAACATTATTGGTGAAATGCAAATTAAGACAAGAGTAAGATATTACGACCCCAATTCACTGTCGGAAAGGTTGGTGAGAGCTGAAAGAGCTAGAGTCCCCATACGCTGCTGGTGAAAAGTAAAATGGCCTGACTACTTTGGACCTTGAGAGCTTGTTTGGAGGTTCTAGCAGGGGTGTGCAGCTACTCAGCTACCCTTGACCAAAGAACGGTCCTCCTCTATTGGGGAAGGTCATCCTCTTCCACCGAGCGCACAGCTTTGGGAGGGACGCACACGGAGAGGTGAGGGAGGAAGGGAACACCCGTCTAGCCAGCCAGATCAGCTGAATCAACCCTGGCAATCAATGGGGCGACAGATGTTGCAGCCAGATCGCCCTCACGTCTGGTCTGACTACTTTGGAAGACAGTGTGACAGTTTCTTAAAAAGTTAAACACAGCTGCCATGTGACTCAGCTAAGCCATTCCCAGGTATGGACCCATGATAAACAAAACCCTATCAGGGGTCCTCAAACTACAGCCTGCGGGCCACATGAGGCGGTGTGATTGTATTTGTTCCCATTTTGTTTTTTTACTTCAAAGTAAGATACGTGCAGTGTGCATAGGAATTTGTTCATAGTTTTCTTTTTAAACTATGGTCTGGCCCTCCAACGGTCTGAGGGACAGTGAACTGGCCCCCTGTTTAAAAAGTTTGAGGACCCCTGCAACGACTCATGTAAAATATTTATAGCCACAGTCACTAAGTACATGCAATACCAATTTCCATCAGTAGGTGAAGGGACGCGCAGATGGTGGTATAGCCATACAGTGGAATTCTATGTAGTGATAAAAATGAACAAATTATTGATACGTGCAACAACATGGATGAATTTCAGAGTGATTATGCTGAGTGAAAAATCCAGACAATAAAAGAGTATATCATGCAGGATTCCATTGATATAAAAGTCTAGAAAACGTGAACTCATCTATATGACAGAGTTCTGATTCCTGGCCCTTCTGTACTATATGTGTATTTCCTGCCCATCAGAAGTTTTCAGCATCGTTATATTTTGAAATTGGACAGTGATGCCCTGAGGTGTGGGTACAATTTCATGCTTGTGCTATACTCTCCATGAGCTCTTTCACTCTAGAAACTTGAATCCTCTGCTCCAGGAGATGCCCTTCATTCATGTCCTCCTGTTGTTCTAATGTTGGACCTTTGGGCCATTTCTAATATCTTCTCATTCTGTTTTTCTTTTCTTTGGTCTTTTTTTTTTTTTTGTAGAGACAGAGTTTCACTTTATGGCCCTCGGTAGAGTGCCGTGGCGTCACACGGCTCACAGCAACCTCCAACTCCTGGGCTTAGGCGATTCTCCTGCCTCAGCCTCCCGAGTAGCTGGGAGTACAGGCACCCGCCACAACGCCCAGCTATTTTTTGGTTGCAGTTTGGCCGGGGCTGGGTTTGAACCCTCCACCCTCGGTATATGGGGCCGGCGCCCTGCCCACTGAGGCACAGGCGCTGCCCCTTTGGTCTTTTTTGTTCCACTTCCTGAGAGGTCTCTTTGGCTTTAGATTTCAGTACTTCAATTACATTTTTATTTTTGCTGTTCTATTTTTAAATTCCAAGAGCTCTTGTATTTTGTTGCCTAAATATTCCATTTTTATGTTTCTAAGTTACTGTTTTGTGGACACAATACCCTCTCTTACCTTCCGGATGACATTCATACATGTTTTTTCCTCCCTGATTAGTCTCTGTTTTCCCCCAGTTGCTTTTTCTCATTTGTTTTGTTCTTTGTGTACTCTGATGTCTGGCAATCCTTGACCATCTGCTCATGATTAAAAGGGGAAGAAACGCTGACTGGAGGCTCTGAGCACCTGGGTGTGGCTGGGCCACTGTTGACTTCACTGTGGACTGGTCTGGTTGGGGTATTTCCTCTGAAAACTGCAGATATTGGGATCTGTAGGTGTTAGAGTGGGGCCCATCACATTTGCAATATAGGACCTGCTAATCTGCTTGGAGGTGTAGATCTTTCAACACGCTGGGAACTGAGACGGGAGAGGGCTTGGGTGGGGGCATCTCAGCATTGTGCGTGTCTGTGTTCACTCCTGGCCTGCTGCCTGGCACCCCACTCTGCAGAGACCCTCAGCTGACCTCACTCTGAAGAATGACCTTCCAGGGCGAGAGAAGGGGCCTGGGGTCTGGGGTGAGGGGAGCCTAATAGCTCCTTTAACAAATGCTTCAGGTTTTATCTGGGTCTCTCTTTCTACTTCCAAAGGCCGCTGTTGCCACCCCTTTGTGAGCATTTTGAGGTTTCTGTGGTGTAAATGAAGTTCTTTTTTCCTTTTTCCCTGGTGGGCTTAAAGTTCAGACTTTTGGGATCTGCTAAGTTATTGACTATTCATCCCTCTGCTTCCCAGCTTCCAAATTTCTGTGGCTTTTTCTCCTTTCCCATTTTTTCCCTTTGCTCTTTGAGGGTTTATGCTTTTAAAGAGTGAATAAAAGTAAAGTGTGCATTTAGTTTGCTGTCTCATCTCTAATACGGCTCTGTGCTCTTCTGAGTGACCGTCACTAGGCTCTGTACTATGAATAATGGGAGGAAAGGAAAGTGGGAGGGAAGAAGGAAGGCGAGGCTCAGAGGGCGGGGCTGAGGTTCCTGAAAATCTCAGGGGAGAGGCAGGCAGTAAAGACGAGCCCACCAGGTTGCAGAAGCTGTGGAGCCGAGGTGGGGAGAGCTGAGGGTCGCCAGGGTCTGACCTGGCTTCTGGGGTCACCAGCGGTACCCAGAGGCTAGAGTGCTGTTCACAGCTGTGCCAGCTGTCAGGTGCAGTGAAGTTATAAGAGTCTCTTCCATCACAGTCTCTAGGACCATGGAGTGACCCAAAAAGAAAGACTCAATCTTTCTTCTCCCCACAACAGCATCTTCTCTGAAGAGAACAGTCCTATGTTCTTCACCACCTGTCACCCAACTTTGAGGGTCTTCCTGCCATCCTGGCTGCTGTCCCTTGACCACACCTCCTGACTTAACTGCATCCCGGTGGCATTCAGGCAGCTCAGGCTTATTCCAGACTCAGGTCTCCTTGTCCCCCCAGTGTGTGGTGCAGTACTCAGGTGATACCCTCATTCACCCACACAAGTGCTCACAGCCTTTCCTGGGTCCAGGAGCCTCCTATTGCATCTGTGGCTGATACCAGCCTCAGCTCCACAGGCTTCCCTGCTTCCAGCATAGAGGATGGGAAATCTAGGCCACCTCCCTTCCAGCTTCCCTTATGGCCTGGGCTGGCTTGTTGCTCCCCTAACCCTAGCCCTAACCAAAGGACCTCAAGCTCCGTTCATCCCCTAGGGTCACCTAACCCAGACCATCACCCGTACCCGAACATTAACATTAGCCCTAAACTAAGGGACCTAAGCCGTATTTATCCCCAAGGCCCACCTACCCTAACCAACACCCTAACCGCAACCCTTACCCTAGCCCTAACCAAGGGCCTCAAGCCCCATTCATCACCAAGTGTCACCTAACTGTGACTATCACCCGAACCCGAACGTTAACATTAGCCTCAAACTAAGGGACCTATGTGGAATTTCTTTGTGGAATCAGTGCGTTTCCTTAGCTTGGCAAAGCGGATTGGGGCTGTGGCTATGGGGGCAGCTGCAATCCGGCAGCTTTTTGTAATTATCTGTTAGTAATTATCTGCTAAGACTTTGGTAAACAGCAGTCCGTTTAGCCATCCTTGAAGAATTAAATCATTACATTTATTGCTCTATCCACTCGCTATTAACCTCCTAAGAGGCTTTTGCACCTCAGAACTAGGATTTTCATTTGACAAACTCCAAGGAGCCGCGAGGCACAGAGGGTGGAGTGGCCTGCGTGCTGGTGGCTGGTGGGAGGTAAATCTTGTTGATTACAGCTCCGTCAGGGAGCCTGTGTCAGGCCTCCTCTTGTGGCTGCATCCCCGACAGTGGCATACGTTTTCAGGAAAGTAGAAGCTTTTCAGAGGTTGCAGATCTTAAGAAGCAAAGAACCCAGAGTGGACGTGTCTAGAGAGTTCTGGAGAGCCTGACCAAGGCAGGCAGGCTGGCTAGTCCTTTCTCAGACTGGACAGATAGATGTGGCTGGCACAGTTTGGAGTTAGGGGCATTAGTGCCAGGAGGAATGATCCAGGCTCCTCATCTCTTCTCCTCTGGAAGGGCATGTGGGCTCAGCTGCTTGGGTGAAGGTCAGATGAAAATCAAGAACATGGATTTAGTTAGGGTCTGCCCTCTCTTTCCCTTTGGGCTACTGTCCTTTTAAAATTTCTGAACATTTCAGGGATAACCCCAAACCTGAGCCACAAGGATGAGCCTATTGCAGAATTTAATGGTCCCTGACACTGGGGCAGATAGGTGGGGCCTCTGATCTAGATACTGTTAGCAAGGATGGAGAACTCCTCCCAGGGGAAGCTTGAGAAAACACGGACAGTCAAGACAACTTTGGCTACCTGATATTTACTGGCCATTGTGCTGCTGGGTGACTTCTGCCTTTGAGGGGGTGTGCTCTGTGTGCTGAACTGCCTGGAGGGGCATGGTAGGCTTGTGCACCCCGGGGCTCTTCTCTCTGAGAGTTGTATGTGTTGGCAAGGGTGTGTTGCCCTGTTATGTGACAAGTGGGTGTTCAGGAAGCCCTGCACAGGAGCCACAGGGGCCACAGGGGCCTTGGCTCTGAGCGCCTGCTACGTGCTGGGACCTGTGCTCAGCAGGGGATGATGAGGTAACCCAGACACAGCCCTTGCTGTCGTGTGCAGTTTGTCTAGCAGGGAAGACCATATTAAATCTCAAAGCGCGACCAGGACCAGCAAGGATGCTAATCATGTTCAGGCCACTGGGTCGAACAGGAGATCAGATCTCTGGGCCTAATTCTCCAGCTGGTTCCTTAGACTCTGAAGCCATTATGCATGAGATGAAGTTATAGGCAATGAATGAATAAGAGCAATGTAAATTATTTTGGAAGAACCATTATGACAGTTCGGTTTGGAAATCCTTTTGAAGATAACCTTCTCTTTCTTCTTTTTAACAATCAAATATATAATAATGAAACTTTGCAAAATCCCCAAACTGGAGCACGAGATCAGTCAACAGATTTTTTAAATATATAAATGAATTTGCAAGTAAGGACTTAACAGGTAGAAAAATTGAACAATTTCCATTTTAGTATACTTGACCTTTATTGCTGACTTCTATGAAACAAGGGCTGTGTTAGAAAGTTGGGGTTGGATAGTTGCTTTACCTGCAGTTTGGGGCTTTTAAACCCAGGTTGCATCAGAATGACTGATAGGGAGGAATCCTCACAGCCCTGACAAGAGTACAGCCATTTTGGGAGACAGCTTGTGAGAGCAACCAGGCCAGAAACCAAACTGCATGGCCATGGCAACCTCCTCCCTACACACCTGGAATGCTTCAAAGCCAGTGTACCCAGGAAACATCAGAACAAACAATTACCGACCCTGGTCCTGCCTGGCATAGAGATAAGCCCTTGGGGTGAAGATCAGTCGCTCTGCAGAAGAGCAGCTCTCCCCTACACCCCTCACGAACTCCCTCCTGCGGTTTCATACTGAAGACAGGAAAGACTCCCCTCCCCCTGCTGACCCCTCCTGCATCCCAGTTACACGGATCAGGGGTAATAAAAGCCTCTTGAGACTGTGTGAGAGCAGGCTTAGTCAGACTCTGTGCTTTCTCTCTTCTTTTCTAGAAAGCCTCTCTTTAGTCCCTGGACTGGCCTCCTCTCCTTCTTACGGACCTGCACCTAGACTCTACCCCTAAACCCTCAGACTGGAGGGAGATGAAGACACCAGTTTCCCCATATCTACTGAGCTCCCCAAGTCACACAACCCTGATATATTGTCCTGAAAAGAACTGGAAGAGTGTGCAGAAAGAGACCAATGTCAAGAAGCAGCCCGCTGGAAACCATCCCCAGAGCCCGGTCGCTGCTTGCCGACCCCAGTGGGCTCCTAGACGGCCCCGAGGTGCCTTGGCCCAGCCCTGTAACTTTCCCTCCGTCCCCGTTCTGGCTCTGTCCTGCTCCTGCCACTCTAACCTTGGTCATCCAGGGGCTGTGAGGAGGTGGGGACGGTGGAGGGGATGAGAATGTGAGGAGGCAGAACTCAATACCTGCTGTGGTCTGGAAACGAGGTCAGCTCCGGAGACCAGGGAGGCATGGCGTGGCCAGGAAGCCAGGACGAGACACAGTTCGTGGCTGGCTTCCACCACCTCTTCCCTCTGTGACCTTTAGCAGAGTTTTAGGACTGCCCCGAGCTCCAGTTCCCAGTGGCCCTCCTGCGGGTGTGGGGGGCGGAGGAGAGGCTGGGACACAAAGGGGTCAGCTTCAGTAGCACTGGCCCAAGAGCTGGGACAAGGACTATGGGACAGGGTCTTTGCAAAAAAACTTAGCTCAGGACATGCAGGTGATGGATGCAAGCTTGACCTTGCGGTTGCCAGGATACTTGGTGTCATGGACATCACCCTTGCAGTGCCATCCTGGGAACTGGGTCTATGAAACAAGGCTGCGTACTTTTTCAGGACAAAGAAGCTTCAGCTATGCAATCTCGGGGATTTGCTTGGGGCTTCTCAATGAATGTTCTCCCAGATTGACTTACTCCTTGCTCAGGTGAGTCTGACCTGATCTTTGACTCCTGCCTGGATACCAACTCCCTGAGAAACCTGCTACCCTCCACTCTGCCGCAGGCGCTGAGGGTCCCTTCCTGGCTTGGGTGTTTATTTCTCGCTTTACAACCTGATGATTTAATTCTTGTCTGGGATATCATTCAGCCCAAGTTCGTGTTGAAGTGAAGTCTGTTTCGGCTCCCACCAATTTCCGGAAGAGAAAAGGAAACTGACCTTCACCAGCATCTTCAAGAACTGACCCCCGCCCCCCAGCCCGCTTCTGAGAGAAGGGCTCTCCTCAGGCTGTGAGAGATGTTCTCAACTTGTCAACATTTTACCCCCCACAAACATTCCTGACTATAAATTATTCATTGCTCAGTTAGTGGTTGGAAAAAAAAAAAGATGCCCGGGGCTGAGATGTTTCCTTAATTCCTCCCTCTGCTTTTCAGATTCAAGTTATTTTTTTCTTTCACTGCTGGGAAAGTAGGAATAACTGGAAGTGTCTGGATTCAGAGATGTTGCCGCCTAATGAGAGAGTGGTGTGGATCCGGGGTGACTGTCGGCGGGTGGGGGTCACTGATGGTGGCGCGGCGGGACGCTGGGGGCTGTCAGAGGTGTGTTATGTGTCTGGGGCTTTCCTTCCTTCCCTTCGGCAGGGACTCCGGGGTTTTCATGAAGAGCAGAGAGGAGACTTGATGTCATTCTAATGCCACCATTCCTGAGTCCACAGCCTGAGAGGATCTCAGCCTCTCTCTGCTCACCCCCCAGCCCCCTACCCAGGTTGGGGACTGGCCAGGAGATAGTGCCCACCCTGTCCTCACTTGTGCCCACTCCCTTCTTCTCCTGCACATGCCTAGGCCTTGCTCACCCTTTGCAATTCCTGATGGCCACCCAGGCAGGCGACCCCTCTTCCTCAGAGTGGATTCTTAGGTCCATTTCAGGTCTGACCCCATGATACATGGACACGGTGGGCCTAATGGGGGTGGGGTTATGCTTCTGGGCTTGGACCCCATGTTAGTTTCTGATGGCAGCTATAACAAAGCACCACAAACAAAGGGTCTTAAAGTAACAGAAATTCATTCTCTCTCTCTGAGTCTGAGCTGGGGGCTGGGCAGTGCTTCTCTGACTCCAGGGTGCGGCGGAACCCTTCCGTGCTTCCCTCTAGCTCTCTGTGGTGAAGGAAAGTACTACCAAATCCAAAGGGGGGGGGAACCAGATATGTAGCAGCACCCCTCGCCCCCTACCATAAGAATGTGACCTTTTGTAACTGTCCTAGGAAATAGCCCCGAGCTGAAGCAGATAACCGGTAACTGGTTCTGAAAGAAAAAAACTAAGCAAATGTTTGACTGCTGATCTTGTCTTAAGATAGATGAGTAATGAACCAGAGTTCTTCTTATCTGGAAAAGCCCCTATATCTGCTACCCCTCCCTAAAGCCCCTGCTGTGTCTGCTACCCCTCCCTAAAGCCCCTGCTATGTCTGCTGCCCCTCCCTACTTTATGGTTTTTGCCTTTATAAGCTTGTAAAAACTGCTGTTCAGGGCTTGACTTCTCGGCTCCTAAAAGAGTTGTGAGTCAAGTCCCAGCATGCTGGAATAAAATCCTCTTGCGTTTTGCATCAAGCGCCGTCTCTTGCGGTTGATTGGGGGGTCGTCAGAGCTCAGGGCAGAGTGGGGGGGTCCTGCCCCAAGTCTTTCAGTGGCAGGTGACAGTCTTCCACCTGCACCTGCCATCTGTACCTCTGTTCTCATGGGAGTTCTCCCTGTGTCTTTTTCTGTCCTCATCCCTCTTCTTATAGGACACTTGTTATGGATTGAGGCCCCACCCTACCCAAACACAGCCTCATCTTTGCTAATTACATCTGCAGTCAGCGACCCCATCTCCAAATAAGGTATCAGGGTTAGGACTTCAACCTTCTGGAGGGAGGAGCCCCCAGTGAGCCCCTAGAGGCAGAGAGGTCACATCCTGCGGGGACCCCACCTTCCCCCATCAATACCTTTATGCTGTGTTATGCTGAATGAGTGTCTGTTGCCCTCTGGCCTTGACACAGGCTCTTGGCTGTGCAGGTGCCAGCAAATTTCATCCCCAAATATGCCTCCTTGATGTAAAGAGTATTTTGAATTAAAGGCCTAGGAGATTAACAGGCTTTGGAGGGGGTTTTCTCTTTATCTGCATAAAACCAGACCTACCAAAAACAAAACAAAACAAAACAAAACAAAACAAAAATACGGACTTCCTTTCTCCTCCCTATTATCTCAATATGTTGCAGGAAAGAAGATCAAGAATGCAACTAGACCTGGCCCTGATCATTGGCTGATTTGTAGCTCAGTCTGTTTTCCCCATCCATTCACCCTCCCAAGTATCTACTCATCCTCCCCAGCAACCATTTATTGTCCCTAAACAGAATTGTCTATATTCTTCATCCTTCTCCACTAAAAGGAGAGTATGTAAATTTCTGGACCTCACTGGGATGTTGAGTGACACTCTGATTCTCTCTGTGCAGGGTAAATAACCCCTTTCTCTCATTAATCTGCCTTAATTGTGAGTTAATCTTTCAGCAAACTTTTTGGGGAAAGGGAGCGTTTTCCCTCCTTCCCACATGCCTAAAGACCTATCCTTTCATACTGAAGTAAAGGAATGTGAGGACATGGGATGACTATGGGACTCAAATCCCTCAGACGGGAACGAGGCCTTCCCTGGGGAGGACAGCTGCCTTCCTTCTCCTCCCAGAGGCCTGGTCTGAGCCTCTTGCTCTTCTGTTCATCCTGTGACTCCACTCAATCTTCCTCCTCCTCCCCTCATCCTTTCCAGGCTTTGGGGTCTTTGCTAGGGCAGCATACCTGGACCGGCTCTCAGAGGCCTTTAGCTCTGCTAAACAGTTCGCTGCACCAGTGCCCTGTTGAATGAGGCAGTTCCCCACAGAGAATGATGGGTGGGACTGTTTGCTGGGTCTTAGGTTGGATAAAGGATAATTTCCCCCCAACTCTACCCTTCAACTTGGCAAAAAGGGTTATTTCCAAATATTTGTATTGGAAATTCATGCTGAAGGAGAGAAGTGACCCAATTAGGCTTTTGGAGAAGATTCCTAGCTGCTGGGTTTATAAACACCAGAGATGTCTGTGTTTTGTCAAGGCTGGTCCTCCTGGTATCTGTCACCATCTACAAGTTCAGCCATGGCCACAGTGTGTTGGGGTCCATTACCCAGGGGGTGAACCAAAGAGGCAGGATCCCAGCAGTCCCAGCCCATTCTCACGGGATGTGCTTGTTATGTTCTGGGTCATTCTCCTTCGGTTTAATTTTAGTTTATTTTGAGTCAGAATAAGAAGCCTTTAATTGGAGACCCTGAGGTTTCTCCAAGCCTGGGCCATTTCTAAGCATGGGAATGAATCAGTTTGGAGTGAAAGCAGCTGAGGGAGAGGACAGGCGATCAGAAGGAGCCTTTGGCTAGTGACAGTTGAGGAAGAGGAAATAGCGCCAAGCACATCCCGCATAGTACTTGACTTAATCCTCACAGTAGTGATCTGCATGTCCATTGCACAGATAAGGAGACTGAGGCTCAGAGAGGCCATAGCACCCGCCCAGGTCACCTAGCTAGTAAGTGGCAGAGCTTAATAGACTCAGGTTCCCGAGTGAGAGGATTCTCCCTCAGGCAGGTGGCTTCCCTGTCTCTCTGATCACACAGTGGTGTTGGCGGCCTAGTTCAAATAACGGGGCTCCTTCCCAGGACTGGGGATTAGCCAGTGGTGCCTCTCATGGCTGCCAGGGACCTGTGTGTGCAACACACCTGGGTGTGGGCTGCAAAACCCAAAAGGCCATTGGGCATAGGGCCCCTTGACAATAGGAAATTACTCAGGGGCAGAAAACTTCAGGAAACCAGGGAAGGGACACTCTCCCAGAGGCTCCCAGTGGAAATTCCTTTTTCATTCAAAGACTAAAGAGTCAAATAAGAGAAGGTCTTTGGCTAGGAGGTTTTTTCAGGGAACACTTAGAGGTATTTTGGAGAAATGTGGACTGTTGCAAAAAAAGAAAGGAGAGACCTTTAAAAAATAAATTTATTAATCAATTTCATTGTATTTTCTATGCCTGGTTCATTTATTTTTATTGTCATTTTCTTTCTTAAGACTGAATTCTTTCAGCTAATATTGAGATGAATATGTAGGTAATTTCTTTTCAAAAATAGGACAGCATGACATTCAACATTTATTTTCTATGTTTTTTGTTAACAATTTTGTTGAGGTGTAATTCACACATATGATTCATTCATTTAAAGAGTACACTTCAATCATTTTTAGTATATTCACAGAGTTGTCCATCCGTCACCATCATTAACGCTTTGTGAACTAAAATAAAATCTTAAGGCTCTCCCCAACCCCTGCCCACCAGACGGAATGGACCTCTTCTTGGATAAGGGAATTGAGAAAAACCTTACAGCTGGGTTGCCAGCCATGAGAAGTGAGGTCAGACATGACAAGCCCCTACTCTTTGTAACAATAAAATACTAATTCACTATCAGGCTTAAGGCCATACCAGATAAGACTTAAACCACACCTGCAGGCCTTCAACTTACTTAACAGATCACTTGACTTCTGGTAAATGTCTGGTGGTTTGTCTCTTATTAACAGACATCCTTATGTGAAGTTAAAACTTTCCAAGCCCTTAGACTAAGTTTTACTTCTTTAACCACTTACAAATCAAAGAATCTTTATGCCCACCTATAACCTATAAGCCACGCCCCCTTTAAGATGTCCCACCTTTTTGCTCCATCCGTGGAGCAAAAGGATTTAGGACTTTACATATAATTCCTGTCTCCATGAATGTATAAAACCAAATTGTAACCAAGCTGCCCAGGGCACATTTTCTCAGGAGTGCTTGAGGCCATGTGCTCCAGGCTGGTCATACATACTCGGCTCAGAATAAGCCTTTTCAAGTTATTTCACAGAGTTTGCACACTCCTCCTGAAGAACTTTTAGGGTATTTTTCCTTATCCTCAGAAGGCAGAATCTCAGGCACATGCCTAGTCGCTCTGGGAGGACTGGTTTGGCAGGACTCTCTTAGGCTCTTTTCCTAATCTCTCTGTTAAGCAGCCTGCTTCCTTTGGTAATACACCCAGCTCATTAGACTCTGCTAATTACCTGATCATTGCTCTATTGTTTTTGAAAAAAGCCCTGGGCATAAATTGCTCCGCAGTCTGATCCATTAAATCCAGTCAGAGATGGATTTTGAGGCCAGGCTTTTTTGAGGTTTGTTTGAACCTCAGGAGGGCTCTTATTGGCTCTCTTTCCTTGGTTCTCTCTGGTGAATCTGCTGGTGTTTTGTTTTGCTTGTTTCTCTTAATTAAGAGGAGTTATGGTTTTTGAGTGTTCCCTTAAGCCTGAACTTCCCCACATTCTGTTTCAAATAAAGTCAGTTTGGGGAGAACTGTGGAGCTCTCCTTTCTCCTCCTGGTTGAGCTCCTTGTGCTACAACTCTGGGCACTGGCTGGGTGGTAGATGCTAGTCTTCCCAGCTTGCCTCTCCCTGGAACCACTGCCCTATGAGTGAGTTGAGGTGGGGGTGGTTGGGAACCCAGTATTCTTGGCCTGCCAAGCCTCTGTCCTTTGGGTAGTGGCTGGGAGAAAGAAAACGCCAACTTTTTAGCTAGACTAATTGGAAATCTAGCCTTTTCAACGTGAAGGGGATGAGAAATAACAGTGGCCTGTATCTCCTGGTAAGTTATGATAAGCCTCGATTGGGAGACGGGGGGAAGAGAGTCCCAGTTTCTCAGCCACACTCACTTGGAGTGAAGCTTCTGTCAAGCTGAGCTGGAGTAGGAAGAAAGAGGGGGCTATTGCTGACATGTCACAGACTCTCACTGTTCTTACCAAGTTTTAGGAGATTTTCTCCAATAAATGTTTCTTCATTTGTTGTAGCTGGGTTGTTAGAAAAGTTTTGAGAGCCACAAAAATAAAAAGGTGTAAAATCCACTTGGAAAGGGAAGGAAACAAATGAACCTCTCCAGCAAGACTGATAAGCCAAGCAAGTTGAAACTTGCATAAGTGAATCAGAAAGGATGCTGTTAACTATTGCATTTCTTGGAAGTGAAACAATGGACCGTAACATAGTCTGCTCAAAACTCTTATAGTGACCCACATATGCACTTAAGACAGTTTCCAGAGACTTTCAATAGTTGTTCATTCATTTTTATAAAAATAGTTTTTGCCAGTTTTGCTTGTTTCACTGGGGCGTGGCCCATGGAGGTGCTCATGCTATCATCCCGGAAGAGAAAACTGAATTGTTTTATTTAATGATCATCTTTACATTGTGAATTTACCTCCTAATGCAGCTTTGGTAGTGCACAGTAAGTTTTGACAAATCATATTCTAATTTTTTTTTTTTTTGAGACAGAGTCTCACTATGTCACCCTTGGTAGAGTGCTGTCGCATTACAGCTCACAGCAACCTCAAATTTTGGAGCTTAAGGAATTCTCTTGCCTCAGCCTGAAGTAGCTGGGACTGCAGCTGCCTGCCACAAAGCTCGGCTATTTTTTTGTTGTAGTTGTCATTGTTGTTTAGCAAGCCCAGGCCCAAACTCGCCAGCCTTGGTATATGTGGCTGGTGCCCTAGCCGCAGAGCTACAGGTGCCAAGCCAAATGCTAATTTTATGTTGTATTTATTACTTACTATTTGAAGCCAGTAGGAAGACTATGTTAGTCTTCAGATGGATCCATCTTCTTCTTTTGGGTGCTTCAGAGTTTTAGCACCCTAGTCTAGTTTTTGTTGGTTGAGAAAATGGTTTGTGCAATTTCTGCTCTTTGTAATTTAGAGAAGTTATCTTTTGGACAGGTAAGTATGTGGTAAGTTTTTGCAAATGCTCTTATCCACAACTTGAGAAAAAGGTATGTTCTCTGCTTGTGGAACACAACATCCAGCATCTATCTGTTAATTTACATTTATTACATTATTTTGATTCTTGAGATCAGTGGTAGACAATACTTCAACAGACAGAAGTGGGCAGAAGAAGTGAATTTGCTTTGCAAATTTGTAAAGCAATTTTAGCTAGCTCATGGTGATTTTATGGGGATCACTGCTTAATACATGTTTCTCAGAGGCTTATCGAGGATTCATAAAATCCAGAGTACATATTCATAAAAGGTTGGCCTTGAAAGAAGCTTGGAGGTTTTTCAGTTCACTTTCTTGATTTACAAATGAGGAAAATGACTTACCAAAGGTCACACAGCTGGAAAACTCAGTCTGAAAACTGAATTCAGGTTATTTAGAGTTTCTAAGGGTGCGAAGACTCTGGTTTTGCCCTGCTTTTGGTGTGTTGTATTTCATTTTAGTCTTCAATGTTGTCTTTGAGACGGTGATTCCTTAGGAATGAGTAGAGATGTGTTTCTTAAGGAAAAATTGTCTCCTATATTTATTGGAGATATTTTACAATTTGCAAAGTACTTTACAGCTTGCCAAGCACTCCCTTATAGCTCATCTAATCTTGTCTTCATAGTCAAGTGCTGTGCATAAAGAAACCAAGAATCAGGGGCTAGTAGGCCGTGCCACTACTGGTTCAGCTGTCCGCAGAGGCCAGGTACCCGTCTGCAAGGCTCAGGAGTCTAGTCTCATCCTGGCCCAGAGCCAGTGTTCAGATGCTTTTTATTTCCTGAGCAGTTCTTGTGGGGTACAACTGTAATATCCTGCAGGACTTTTCCTTCCTCCCTGGACAGCTGGCTGGATTTTGTAAACACAGTGAGAGGTCTGGGGAATTATTATTTTTAAATACTGTTCTACCCTGCACCTGCTGTGTATTGGGGCATAATGGGCTGGGTGTGCACTGACAGTGGTTTTCTGTCCTCTGGGACAATCTTGGTTCATTCCTTGCCTTTGTTTTCCTCCCTTTGAGGGGACAGTTCAGTGGCTCTGTCCCAGCTATGTCCTTCCCTCTGGTGCTGCTGCTTAGCCAGCCCTCCCATGGGAGGTTTGGTCCCACCAAAATTGATCAGAGGCCTTTAATTGCCTGTACTTATATAATAAGGTTGACAATAAAATTCATGAACTCATCCTAGAAAAAGTGGTACGTATCTCACTGGTGAATATCGCTGTGGTCACCTTCGAAGTATTCCCTTTGGGAAGTTATGCACTGATACCAGAGCCTGGTTCCACTGCCAGTCCCAGTCTACCCTTCGAAGCAATTTTGGAGCTCTTTTTTTTGGAATGGCCATAAGAACTGTCATTGTACAAGTGTATTACCTTTAATGCCCTTAATGTCATCAAAATATCTTACTTTCAGTACTTCCTTTATCTTTGGGTAAAGAAAAACGTAATTAGATCAGGTGAGTAGGGAAGGTGTTCCCATAAAATTATTTGCTTACTGGCTAAAAACTCCCCAAAAGACAGTGCCCTGTGACCTCTTAGCTTTTGCCCATTGGTGAGCTCCTTTGGGACTATTTTTTGCACATACCTTTCTTTTCTTTCTTTCTTTTTTTTTTTTTTTTGCAGTTTTTGGCTGGGGCTGGGTTTGAACCCACCACTTCTGGCATATGGGGCCGGTGCCCTACTCCTCTGAGCCACAGGCACTGCCCCACATACCTTTCTTTTTGCCAAGATTTTTAGTTAAAAAATTTTAGACTGTTTCTCTATTGATGTTTACTTGGTCTGCCATGCTTCTCACAGTTGGCCAATGATTTTGACACACAATTCAATGAATTTTTGCAATATTTTCTTCAGTTCTTGTTTCTGGCCACCCTGATCTCTCCTTATTAGCGATGCTTTTTCTCCCCTCAGAAAAAGTTTAATCCAGTTGTACACTGCCATTTTTGTTATAGCATTATCACCACAAACTTGGACTAACATGTTTCTGATTTCATTTCCACTCTCAAGTTTAATGGGAAATTTAGTGTTTGTTCCTTGCTCTAATTCAAGCTCTGACATTCTTGTGATGGCACACAAAACACACAATAATGAACACCTCTCAGGAAGACACTGCCACATGTTGACATGAACACAGCTGTGAAGCACTGATATACCAAGGTTATGAAAACTTACTGAGCTGTTTGTACAGTGCTACCAATGTAAGTGCATGGTGGCAAGTTCACAGATTTAATCATCAGTCCTCGTACTGTAACAATAACAAGAGTAACCATAAGTGTCATAGAATGTTAACATAGGTAAGAAAGTGAGATATGAGCAGAGAAGATACAAAAACAGTCACATAAACAGATGGGATGCTGAGTAAGAACTTACTGCAACATAACAAGTTAAGGGTGGCTGCAAGTGTCACAGGAAGCATCACAGAAACAACACAAGGCCCATCATACAACGTTATGGGTTCTCCTGCCCCCTCCGTGGGCTGTGAACATGTGAGATATCTGGGCCTAACCGTATAAGGTGAATAACTCCCCCCAAGGTATTGGTCAAGAAAAAAGAGCAAGAGACAACATCAGGAAGGAAGTGAGGTCAGAGAGGGTAGAAAGGGGTGGCACAGAGGCCCTGGCCATCTGACCGTGTGCCGCTCCTATCCCATTAGGAGTATACTGTCACTTGCTTATGCACTTCTTTGGTTGCTGATTTAAACTTGTGTATCCCTCCCTTTCATTCTTCCCTCACGAGGGGCCTTGGCCTGTGTCTGGGGCTTGCCCACCCTGGCCCTGGCTGCCTTGCTCATCTTGCCTGGTGTCCTGTTCCCTCCTGCCTGGCATAGCCCCACTAAACAGCTTTGCCTTCAGACTAGACCCCATGAGGTCCATTCCCAGGTCCTGGTGGGAGCCTGTGGTTTGGGTCAGGAATCTGAATCCTCCTGGGTACTACCTCCTCCCACGCCCAGGAGAGCAGGAAGGGGTGGTGGTGGTGGCCAGCACCACAATGACAGAGAGGTCACCAGGTGGCTGAGGCCACCATTCCTGGGGAAGAGTCATACTGGTAAGGCACATGTGACATTTTCTACCTGAGCCTGGGCTTCCCCTGTCAGCCCCACGTGGCTTGTCTCTTGAGTAGATGTTCCATATTGGGTGGGAAACTGAGGTGGGGGCTGGGAGGGTCCAGCTCTGTCTCTCACTGTCTCTGGGCCCTTGATCAAATTGCTCACTTGCTCAAATTAAGCCTCACTTTCCTCATCTGTAAAATGGGGTTGATGACAACACCCATCTCACAGCAGTGAGGACGGAATCAGACCACTATTTTTGGCACTGGGCATACTGCCTATGCATGTTAAGCGCTCTGAGAATGATGACACTTAATAGTGGGTTTTTTTTTTTTTTGGCTGGGGCTGGGTTTGAACCCGCCACCTCTGGCATATGGAGCTGGCGCCCTACTCCTTTGAGCCACAGGCGCCACCCAGGAGTAGTGTTTTTGTGTCCATTGCTCCCTTGTTGGCATCTGATGCTCTAAGGAGGGTCTCTTGGGTTCTCAAGCTGAGCATTTTGTTCCAGAAGAAGCAGAGTCTCCCTGCAGGGCAGGCTGGGCCCTTGGGGACACTGCCTGGTGGTGCTAAGTGGAACTGTGGGGTGACAGAGGAGGGGGCCCAGATCCTAAGCCTCCTTGGCAGGAGTCTCAGCTGAGATGGAGGTGACAGTGTCTGACTCCCCTTTGTACTGAGTCCTTTGGGCCCTTGGTCCTGTGAAGTACATGGGCTCAATCACATAGCTACCTCCATGGGACAGCCACCAGGTGCTAATGGGTCTCTTGTGGACCAGGAATTGATGATTTGTGTATGAAGAGAGATGGAAATGCAGGACAGGGGATGTGGGGAGAGGTGGGTGCAGATCCCATGGATGCCCCGAGTTCTGCCACAGCCAGTCCCACAGCCAGCCTCATGGCCAGCCTATCCATGGTCATCCCCATGGTTATCCCCACGATCATCCTCACAATCAGCCCCATGGTCATCCCCCAGTCAGCCTCATGGCCAGCTGTTCTCAAAGGTCGTGGGAGGCTTCTGCAGAATCCTCAGCATCTCAGCATGGAGGTCCTCCCCACAGCCTGCTCCAACGGTTGAGGCTTAAGCCACCAGATTTCTGGAAGGGGAGCTGGGCCGAGTGGGACCCAAACCAGATCTGTATCTGTGACCTGAGGACCAGTCTGTTCCAGGGAATGGTCACAACCAAGGTGAGTATAGACGTTTAGATCAGGCCTTTAGATGTGTTATAGCCATTTAAAGAGTAATCATGTCTATTGAATAAAATAAATTAAAATATGATATAATTATGAAATAAATACAATACAAAAGTTGGACTATATTTTGAAATTTCTTTTTGATGTCATTGTTCTAAAAACTATTTGTTTTTTTTTTACTAAATCATAACTTTGTACATTGATGCCTTTATGGGGTTCAGTGAACTGATTTGATATACAATGTGAAATGCTTACATTGAACTAAGTAACACACCCAATCACAATTATATTCATTTCTTAATAGTTTTGAAATGTACCATTGCATCATGCACATTAGGTGAGGTCCCCCCGAATACCTCCCTCCTCCCATGTCTCCCCTCCCCTCCCCTCTCTATTCTCTTCCCTTCTACTTTCTGGACTATAGTTAAGTTTTGCCATTCAGATGAATGCGTAGGTGATTACATACTGATTTCATAGTAGTATTGAGTACATTGGATACGTTTCCCCCCATTCTTGAGATACTTTGCTAAGAAGAATATGTTCCAGCTCCTAAAAACTTGTTTTTATTGTACTTTACAAAAGTTGATACAACCTGATGGATTAGAAAATAAAAAACAGAGAGGAAGACCATCAACGCCCCACACAGATCTGTCAACATAGACGCTCCCTTAGTGCACTCGGGCCACTGAGAGAAGATACCATAAACTAAGTAGTTTATAAGCAACAGAAGTTTGTTTCTTAGAGTTATGGAGTCTAGGAAGTCCAAGATCAAAGTGTTGGAGATTCGGCGTCAGGTGAGGACTTGCTTTCTGGTTCATATAAGGTGCCTTTTCACATGTCCTTACAGGGTAGAAGGGGCAGAGGTGCTCTCTGGTGTTCCTTTTATAATGGCACTGATCTCATTCATGAGGACCCTGACCTCAGGGCCTAACCACCCCACAGAAGGCCCCACCTCTTAATAGCATCACATTGGGGATTAGATTTCAATATGAATTTAGGGGGACACAAATATTCAGACCACAGTAGATGCGTTAAGAAGTGCTGGGACCACATTGTACCCTATGATTGCATTAATGTACACAGCTATGATTTAATAGAAAAAAAAAAAAGAAGTGCTGGGACCAAGTGCTCCCTGGGACCCCGCCCCCACCCCCATGCTGAGATGCTAAGAATTCTGCAGAGGCCTCCCCCAACCTTTGAGGACAGCTGCTATGAGAAGAGAAGCCAGGGCTGTCTCGCGGGCCTCTAGCCTGCTCACCTGGCCTAAGGAATCGTCCCTTGGCAAGCCTTTTGTTGCAACTGGAGGCTCCTGTTTTTATTTAAAATATTGATGCTTTTTCCATCATTATTTTTGTGTGTTCATTTTGATTTTTTGAAATATTACATCCAAATATTACTTATTTGATGCCTCTTAAATTTTGCACCCCAGGCCCGTGCCCAACTGGAACCCAGGGGCTCCTAGGCCACCCAAAGGGCACTTAGTCCCAGATGCAAACCAGTTAGGACTCTCTGAGATTCACAGAGAGATTGAACTGAGGCCAAGGGGAGAGGTGCTGAGGACAAGCTTGGAGAGTTATAAGGGGTGGCTCAGCCCCGAGAAGGCTCTGGCTAAATGTTAACATTCCCTGTGGCCTCCCACTGGGTCACGTTCTGAGAAGCCCACGGTAGTGGGTAAAATCTCAGAACCCAGCTGGGATTGCTGAGAAGCTGGCTGGGGATGCTGAGGATGGAATCTTCTATTAACTCACCCACTCTTTAACCAGTCCTGTCCCGCCCTGGCATGTTCTGTCAACACCGGCTTTGAAGGAGAGTTCCCCTGCTGGCACGCACACATGAAGGGGCGGTGGAGGTTCTGGAAAGTTCTCTCAGGAGTGGGGAGAGGTGATGATCCATTGCCACTTTCCCACTTAGCCTCTCTGTGGGGGATCAAAGACGGCAGTGTTTTTTACAAAGGCAAAGAAATGTTCAGTGTCCCAATATGTGTTCCTCACAGTCACCTTAAATTCTCCACTTTGGATGACCGTGTCCGTCCCTGTGGTACTTTGTCCGTCTGCCGTGAGGCTGGAGCTTGTCTGAGTTGGACCAGCCCCTTAGCAAGTTCCTGTGGTCTTTTTTGATCTGAGTCTTTAGTTCTGGGGCAAAACAACCACCCCAAACCTCAGCATCTAGGAACCAGCCCTGTTGCCTTCATAGAAAGGTCAAAACTGACAGAAAAATGGGTGGGCAGATAGACAAAGCTGACTGCTGCCTCTGGGGCAGCCCAGCCCAGCCAAGTCCCCTTCCTGGGGTCAGTGACTTTGCTCTTTTCTTTACTGGATCTGCAGAGCCCAGAGAAAACTCACCGCTGGGGATGAACAAAGGTTGTTCCAGGGGATCGACTGGCAAAAACGGTGGGCATGGGCGTGCTTGTTCGTGCTCCTCCCGCCCGCCTTCTCCCCTTCCCTCTTCACTTCCTTCCCTCTCTCCCCTTTCCTTCCATCCTTTCTTCTCCTTTCCTCCCTTCATTCCCTCCTTTCATCCTTTCATCTTCCCTTCCCCCTCCAGTCTTCCTGTTTTCTATGCCCTCATCCTCCTCCTCCCTTCTGGGGGGCCTGATCCTCCACTTTGACTGAGCCACAGCCCCTCCCTGTTCCTGGGTCCCTGTGTCTACGTGGGGTGTGGGCCCAGGGCGTTGTTGGAGGTGAGGGGCTGTGCACCTCTGAGTGTGCACAGAGGGGCTGTGGGAAGGGCTGGGCTACGGGTGAGGAGCTTGGCTTTGGCTGCTGGGAGGCCACTGAGGCTTAGATGGGGCTTGGGGAGTAATGGGGCCATGATGTTCGTGGATCTGGCAATGCCGTCTAGGAACACAGAGAACTTTCAACTGCAGCCCAGGCCCGCGGGGGGCTTGCACATCTGGGAACCAGCAGAAGTGCGTCTCTAAGCTGAGAGTTCTGATGCCAAGTTGTTCCTCATCTGGGTCAGAAGCTGAGAGTGATCAGTCCTCTGGCCCAAAAAGAAAGAAATTCTCGATGGAGAATTTATATATGGGGCCAACTCAGCGTTGGAGCTCATTTAACCTGGGCTGGAGGGCAGGGGAGAGTGTGGAGGGGAGTCCTGCCTTCGAGGTAGAGATGAGAAGGACTCAGCCAGGAGATGGGGCTGGGGACAAGGAGGCAGCGGCCCTGGCAAAGGGGGAGGCCTGAGCTCCCACAGAGGTGAGAGGAGCCATGGAGAGCATGGGGGGGTGTTTAGAGGGGCCACTGTCTGGTCTGTGCAGGCTGATGCTGGGCGTGCAGGAAGAGGGGGCATAGGCCTGGCTGTGCTGGCTTGGGCAGGTTGGCAACTGTCTAGGCATGAGTAACAGTCAGGTGTGCGGGCTTCTGAGGAGCCATGACCTACTGACCTCTAACCCTGATGGTCTGAAATATGACATGTCCTGTCAGAGCTGGGACCTGGCAGAACTGCAGTCATGTCCTGGTTTCCCCCTCTGCTGTGTGTCCTCGGTGAAGGTCACAGCCCCTCTGAGCCTCAGGGCTGCAGGTCTGCAGAGTGAGGAGGATGAGCTGGCAACAAAGCCCCAGAACCTGCCTTGGAGGGGGCTGCACACAGTGTGTACACAGCAGCCTCCGCGGGAGAGCACCAAAGAGCACCCCATCTACTGATATAAACACCCAAACTGCTAAGATCTGAAAAGGTTATATTCTGAAATTGGCGAGCAAAAACAGCAATGGTACCGAGAGGCTGGCCATGCAGGGTGGTGGGGTTCCCAAGTTCAGGAGCTGTAGGAAGGCTGCTTAGCTGCTGTAGTGGGTTGTCTGGGTTTGGACTGGACACCAGCAGTCCAGGCTCAGTTTGCATTTCAAAGGCTGAGACCTGGGAGGAGGATTTCCCGTGTGATTTCATCTCTGCCCCCGCTGGAATCACCTGAGCCCACCCTTCCCCAGGTGTGTGGTGTCTGCTGTCTCCACTGCTGCAGCTCCCTGGGGCCTCTCGGGTAGGCTGGTGGTGTGTCTGCTGTATCTGCCACAAGGTGAAGCAAGTTCAAATTTATAAACACATTGCATCAAGACTTTTCAGTTCCATGTATTTTTCCTCTTTAAAATAGAAGAAAACAATGCCAAGGCCAGCTGGAAGAAACAAAACAAGGCAAAGCACACCACCAGCCACCCCTTCCAAGGGCACAGGAAGTTGAATAAAATAATTTCAGGGCTCAAGAAGTTCTCACGAACTTGGGGTTCTAAGATCACCCCAGTTAATATATGAGGAGGGTGCTGATGGCATGTGGAGATCACCCAACCACGGGAGGTCAAGAGGGATAAGGCTGTGCAGAGGGAGACCCTGGGTGGGAGTTCTGCCTGGAGTCCAGGGGACTCACCGTCCTACCCATCACTGAACCGTGTCCCCAGTTCACACATGGGTGGCAAAGTTCTGCCAAGCCTGAAGTACCCTGAGGCAGCCGTCCCTCTGATGGGGTTAAATACTCGCTTTAAGCTAAGGGGGTAAAATCTTTCATCAATGAAGTGAGATGAAGACGTGCCCATGTCCCAGCAGAAGCTGTGGATGTGACCTTATTTGGAAAAATGGTCCAAATAAGCATCACGGCCACCAGAAATAGGGGTGAGGAAGCCACTGATGCCTCTGATGCTCCCTGTGGTGTGGGGTCAGGCTTCCCATGTGACCTCCTGGTCCTTGGAGACTGGAGTGGGAGCAGGCCACTTCAGGCCACCCCAGTGGGCCGTAGGAATCGCCATTTTCTAAGCTGTTTTCTAAGCTGTTGTCTTATTTTTCCAGTACTTCTGCAACAAATTCCCACAAAGCTGGTGGCTTGAAATAACAGGAATCTATTCTCTCACAGTTCGGAGTCCCAAAGGCCATAGTCCAGGTGCCAGCAGGGCCACCCTCTCTCTGGGGATAGTCGTTCCCTCCTTCCCCCAGCCTTAATAGCCTTGAATGATCCCTGCCGTCCTTGACTTGTGGCCATACCGCTCCCATCTCTGTGTCCATCTTCACATGGCCTCTCCACTGTGGTCTTCTCTTCTGACTCTTGTTAGGACACGTGTCACTGATTTAGAGCCCACCCTAAACTTGGATGATCTCATCTCAAGATCCTTAAATTATATCTGCAAAGACCATTTTTCCAAATAAGGTCACGTCCATAGCTTCTGCTGGGACATGGGCATGTGTTTTGCGGGAGTCACTATGGAATCTGCTCTAGCTGGGCCATCAAGCCAGCCTGGTGAGCCTGCCCGGTTCAGTGCTGGGGACCTGCCAGATGTGGAGAGAGGCCTGGCTCCATCACTCTGTGTAGATTGAACAAGCTGCTCCACTTTCATCCACCTCCCTCTCTCCACCTGCAAGGTCTTGTGTGAAAAGGCCCTGCTCTGGGTGCCTCCTGGGGCACACGGGGTGAGGGGACCTGCCCAGGGTCCCTTGGGAGTAGACCTTAGAAGTGGGGACTCTCAGTCCCTAGCCCAGCGCCTATGCCAGGAAGCTGTGCTGTGTGTGAGCCTCTGGCCACCCGCCTGGTGTGTTTGGGAGGACTTCAGGCTGTGTCTGTCCATCTGCCCACCCACTGCTCACTCGCTCACTCTCACTGCTGTTCTGGGGTGTGGAGCATTCTCCCTTGTGAGGAGGCCAAGTGCAGAGACAATACACAAGGCTGGGAGTGCCCTCCTTCCTGCCCTTCTGGGCCTTGTCCTGGTGTGGCTGGGTCTGCTGGCTGGGGTTGGAGGCAAAGTGTGGCTGGTGAGGTTCTGGAAAGCATCGTCACCTCCTCTGGGGCAGATGGGAGGACTGGGTCCCAGCCCTGGCCGGCCAGCATGTGGCCAGGCCCCCTTGCCATGCCAGCAGGTCAGTGGTATGAGACAACAGCCAGCTGTGTGGATGCTGCTGAACTTACTCATTCTTTGAATAAACCATGATTATCCAGCTGAGACTCAGGCTCTGTGCTGGGCCTGGGTGATTAAGGCCTATCTTTATATTCCAGGGGGACAGCCCTGTCTTATAAACTGAAATTCCAGAGACGTGTGAGAATTGATCTATACTTTGAAAGGCTCCATGGAGGAGGTGGCATTTCACTTGGGTCTTGACCTGTATTAGGCATCTTTAGCTGCAGACCAAATTACCACTTAGGGGCCCTTTTACAGCCACACATTTATCATCTCACAGTTTCAGTGGGTCTGGAACCTGGGAGCAGCCCAAGAGGGTCAGGTTTAGGGTTTCTTACCAGGATTTAGTCAAGGTATTGGCTGGGCTCCAGCCATCTCAAGATGTGGTTGGAGAGGTTACTCCCAAGGGCCTGTTTACGGAGCTGCCTCCCGGCACTGGGAGATCCAGGAGTGAGCCTCAGCCTTTTTATAACCTAATGTTGAAGAGGTGTCCCATTACTTCTGCTGTGTGTTCATGAGAAATGAGTCACTGAGACCAGCCCACTTTCAATGAATACCTGGAGGTGGAGGTCATGGGAGTCCACTTCCCAGACTGCTGGCCTCTGGGGTGATGGAGACTTGTGCATAGCTAGCACAGTGACCTCAGTGACCCGGTTCCCACTGCAGAGGCCAGAGCAAGGTGGGCGTGTTGAGGAATGGGAAGGCCCCCATGTGGGAACTAGAGAATTATAATTATAAAGATGGTCATAATGATAGAGTCTCTAGCACATTTTAAAAGTGTGCACTACACTGTACCAGCCACTGTTCTAGTCATTAACAAAAAAAGCTCATCAATTTTCTGTGGTTCTTTATGAGGAAGGGGCTGCTCAGAGCTCCACTTTGCAGATGAGGAAACTGAGGCATGGGGGTGGAGGGGGCTCTCCGCCCTAGGATCAGGTCCCTCAGTCTGGGGCTGCACTTGGCCCTGGACTCGCAGGGAGTCTCCTTGAAGTCTGGAAGGAAGGCTGGGGGACTGGGGACAGCTTCACTCAGGGCCTCTTCCAGCACAGAGAGAGCTGAACACAGTATCTCCAAGGTCATTTCAGGGTTGATGGAGGCTGGATTTATCTGCTGTTTTTCTATTGGGGAGAATGTTATTGGGTAGTGACATTCCCAATGACGAGGAGCTACATCCCTTGTCCCCAAACTCAGGAAGCCATTGAACTTGGCTCAGGGACATTCTGTTTGGCCTGAAAACATACTCCTGTCCTTGTCCTGCAGCTGAGCCAGCTTCCTGGGCAGCGACCTTCAGGTGCACATCCCGGCTTGGGCCCCAGGCACCCCGTCTGTCTAGGCAGCTCCTGGGCCTGCCATGTATGCAGCTTCCTGCAGAAACCCCTGCATCTGTCTGCACCCACTCATCCTTCAGACCTGAGAGCAGCCTCTGGGCAAGGAGTGGGGATGCCTGGCCCACGTCCCAGGGCACAGCTGGACCTGAAAGCAGACCCCTTCACTGGATCCCCACTGGCTGTTGCTCAGTCAAGGTCAAATGGAGGATGGCTGCGTGATGAGGGAGAGCTCAGTCCAGCCAAGGAAGGGGACCCTGGAAGGCCAGGAGACAATGTGGAGGCTGCCACTTAGCAGAGCCTGAGAGCAAGGAAGTGCTGGGTGGGGCTTTGGCTTGGGTCCTGGGTCTGCTGGGTGGTGGTGGGGCCAGGCCAGGCCCTGGAGGGAGCACGGAAGGGAAGAGCTATGCCCCCCACTGCACTGTCTTAGCTCATCCATCCGTAGCACCTGGGGCGGCATCTCCGTCTCTGACTCATCATCACCTGTGGGTGTACAGCACAAGGCCTGCCCCCATCAGCGCTCATGGAGTTAATATAATAATAACAGTAACGCCAGGGCCTTGTGTCAGTTTCTTATGGCCGTAGTAAGGAATCAGCACAAACAAACTGGTTTAACACAACTAGATTTATCTTGCGATTCTGAAGGCTAGAAATCCAAAATTAGTCTCATCAGGCTAAAGTCAAGGTGTCAGAAAGACAGTTCCTTCCCGAGACTGTGGGAAGAATTCGAGTCCCTGTGTCTCCTGCTTCTTAGGGGCTGACTGCTCCCCTCGGCGCATGGCCCTGCCTCTCTCTGACCTCTGCTTGTCTTCACACCTCTTCTCTGACCCCCACAGCCTTCCTCTTATAAGGACCCATCAGATAATCTACAATATTCTTCCCAACTCTAGGTCGTTAACTTCGTCACATCTACAAAGTCCCTTCTGCCATGTAAGGTAACATGTTCACATGTTCTGGGCATTAGGACATAGACTTCTTTAGGGTCCAGGACTCCTGTCTGCACATGTTATAGCTAATTTAATCCTTATAGCGATGCTGTGAGGTCATTTCTCTTACAATGTCCATTTTATAGATGAAGGGACTGAAGCACAGAGAGGTGAGGCAATTTGGCTGAGTCACAGGGCCAGTCTGTCATCTGTCTCTAGAGCCTTAACACTGCAAGTGTTTCCCTGACCTTAGATGAGTGGGGTGTGAAGATCAATTCTACTGATACCAGGACGAGGGAAGTACGTCTGAATGCTCTCGTTGCCTGGGCTTGAGTGTCAGCTTGACTTTAAGTGGTCATGGCAAGGCCCCCTAACCTCTCTAGACCTCAGTTTCTCGATCTGTGAAAGGTATATGATGTTTCTCCCTTCTCAGGATTATTGTGAAGGGGCGACACAATGACGCAGGCCCGGTGCTTCCTAACAGAGCTTGGTCAGCAGTGTCAGTAAATAATGGCCAACAGTCACCACCAGTAAGGTCCGTCCGCCGGAGTGAGGCAGGCGAGATTTTTGGCTACTCCTGACCTGAAGTGAGGCCAAGGTGGGCTCTCGGCTCAGCTATGAGAGGAGCCCCTTCGGGTCTCAGCATGGCTGAAAAACCCAAAAGCCATCACTGGTACTGGCTTTGGGTGGCCTTGGGTGAGTTTCCCCCCATCCCATTTTTCCACTTGCAAATGGAGCATGACCCGTGCGTGCACTAGTCCTGCCCAGCCCTGCTCTCCACGGAGCTGTGGAGCCAGGGAGGCCTCTGGAGAACCCCCAAGGCCCTGCCACTAACTGGTCAGAGGGGGAAGGAAACTGGTTGGTGTAGGGCACATGAGGACAAGTTGACAGGACTCTTGGGGGATAGGTTGGTGTACGAGAGAACATGCCAGGGCACTTGGGACAGGTTGGCTGGGCGTGTTGAGGACACGTCAGGGGTCACTGGGGAGTTGTGGGTCTGATCCTCTCCATTCCAGGAGGGCTGGCCTCACCCTGTTCATAAGACAACCCTCCGAGGGCTGACTCCGGTTCCCCCTGTCTCTGACAGGGAGTTGAAACTCAGCATAGGCCTCTGCTCCACGTCCTTTCTCAACAGTCTCTCACTTAGTAAGGTAATTTCAGAACAGGCACTGTCCTTACGTAAACTTTCTATTATTCTTTTAAAAGTGCAGCTGTCCACTGACAGGAACATTGCTCTCAGCTTCTCTTACTGGGGAACACAAAAGGGACTTGCCCAGGAAACCCTTTGTCCACCTCCTCTTGACAAATGGGGCAGTAAGGGTATCTGGGCAAACGGCCAGCCTGGCCCAGGTCGGCTCTTCCTGTGGCCAGAGCAGTCCTGGGGCCTGCAGACCCCTGGTCCCCACCTGATGGCCGTCTGCTGGGTCAGCTGGCTCTGCTTGTCCCTCCTGCTGGGGCAGCACTTTTCTTCCCAAGTGCAGCCTCTGTGGTAAACAGGAGACACCCGATTTCTTTCCGCCCTCCGTCCCCACCTGTGTCAACTCAGCAGGCAGATGTTTTCCACTGGTCTTTCCTCCCGACAGGCAGAGCAAGACTTGGAATCAGAAAAGGGAAAATGTAATTGCAATGGGAAGTCAAACATCTTTGTCCTTTAAAGGGAACAAGTCTTTTGTTTATTTGAAGGGTACTTTCTGAGGGTGGCATTGGGATTTGATTGGGCCCAGCAGGTTCTGCCCTCAAGGTTACCATGGATGGAGATAGAGAGAGAGAGAGAGAAAGATGCTGTTAAGAGCCCCCCCAAACTAGGCATGTTCAGGCTGGGGGTGGGGAGCATTGAGGTGAGGGGGCCCAGAAGTGAGGAGAAGAGCTCTCAGGGAGGGCAGACTTGGCAGGGCCTCTGAGTTCTCTAGAAGCAGAGAGGGGAGGAGAAGGGTTTCCATGTGGGGGCAGCGTGCACTGAGCCTCAGGAGGGCAAGGCAGCAGGGAACTGGGGAAGGGAGGGTCTGTACTTTGGTGCCTGGGGGCAGGGGTCAGGCCAGATGGAGCTGGGCAGGGTGCAGGTCTTGAGTGCCAACCAGGACACTGGGGCCTCACTGCATGGGGACAGTGGGACCCTGAAGGACAGACTCGGGGCTCAGAGAGCAGACAGTGGGGGGAGCAGGTGCAGGTGATGGTGATGGTCCAGGTGAGGCAAGTGGGCCCACAGGGAGGCCAGATGGGATTAAGAAAGGCCGATGAGATTAGAGCCCTGTATCCTAATAGGGAGGGGCTGTATGTGTCTTGGTGGGTGGTGACGCTGGAGCGGGAGATGTTAGGACCTCAGGCCCCACTAGGGCAGGGCTCTGGGCTCCAGGCGGCTGGCTGGGCCAGGCTCATCCTGACTTGGAGAACCTGGTCCTGGGCAGGTATCTGGGCAGAGATCAAGGAATCAAAAATACACACACATGCACATGTGCATGCGCATGCGGGTACATGGGGGTGGATAATAACAGTTAGCAAGTGCTTCCCTGCAAGAGGCATGTCCCCTTTCTGAGCTCTTTCTAGGCATTATCTCACTGAGACCTTGCTCCCCATTTCGCAGATGAGAACACTGAGCTCTGGAGAGAGCCTGTAGCTAACCACAGGCATGGTGGGTAATGGCAGTCCTGGACCTGTGGCACTGGCATCTGCCCATCTGGCTTTTGAGCACACCTGGCTGCCTATCTGAAAAAGTGCTTCCTCCTTCTGGTAAGCCAGTGCACGCCTCCCAGATCCCCCCCATTGTTTGACGGGCCTTGGGTATGTAGAACTGGGGTACACATAATCCTCGTTTACGACCCTTTCTCAGTGTTGGTCCATGCAGGACCCTTTTCTTTCCTTCCTTCCTCCTTCCCTTCTTTTATTTTTCTCTAATAAACACTAGTATGTTCTCATCTAATAAGAAAGTAGGACCCCTGACAATGACCTGGGGACAGGCTCTGTAAGTCCTGTGTTCACCGCTGCTTTGCTTTCCGTTTGATCACACTTCATTATCGTCTTGAGATGTATTTTAAATTTTATTTATATTTTACTTCAAAAAAGAGTATTATGCTGTATACAGTTTTAAAAAATAGACTTTAGTTTTTAGAACAATTTTAGATTTATAGAAAAATGAAGAAAATAGTACAGAGAGTTTGTATAATCTTTTTTGGTCTTTCTTTTTTTTTCTCCTGAAATTTTATTGCTATTTTGGAAAACAGCTTGGCATCGCCTTGTAAAGTTGTGCCTTCCCAGACCTCACAAGCCAGAAATTCCTCTCCAGGTGTGTGTGAGAACATTCATAGTGACATTGCTCCTGGTGGCAAGATATTAGAAACAGCTTAAATTCCACCAAAAGAAACAGATAAATATATTGTGGTGTCTTTATGCATGAGGACATTAGAGAGCACTGAAACTAACAGCAGGGAACAGACATATGGGTGAATCTTAGCTATCTAATTTTGAAAGAAATTAAAAGGAAGCCTGAGATGTTTTCCCTATGGGGTACAACAGGGACTTTAAAAATCCTCCCAGAATCTGGAGCGGATTCACTAAAGGCCACCACCGTTTGAGTACAGAATGACCAAAGTCAACAAAACACGGTGTGTCTCTGCAGGAGGACCACCCTAAGGGATGGTTTGGAGTTGGAGGAATGGCCAAGGCTGACCAGTGAACAAAGTGACCAGAAGTGACCATACCTCGGAAAGTCAGGACCCACAGCTGAGCCCATGGAAGAGGGACTTTGGGCCAGGACAACAGACAGAGAAGCTGGCTCCCCTTGAGGGTGGGTGCGGGGGGAGCGGAGGGGAGAAAGAGAAGCCCCTGCCTGCTCTGGCTGCACAGGGATCACTGGCCCCAGAGAGGAGGCCAGGATCGGGGCATGGGAAGTTCTCCAAAGGCTGCCCCAGCTGTACAAACTGTCCCTCAGCCCCATCCAATTTCCATACTCACCCAGCAACCCTCATATTTTTCTGAATGATTTTTATTATAAAAACAGTATAAGCTTATAAAAGAAAAAATTAAAAATGCATAAAGTGGAAAAAAGGATCAAAAATCGTCCACGCTTCACCCATCACGGGTGCATTTCAGAGCTTTTCATTTCAGCTTTTTCATATACTAATAATCAGATTGTGTGCATTATTTTAACTCATGTCTTTGATCCAAGCACATTCTCCCGTTATAAACCCTTTGCAATCATGATATTTTATGAATATATACTATTCACTGAGCCAAAGTCATCCATCCATTCATCCATCAACCACCATTTGTCATTCCTTTTCTCTCTGTCCATCCTTCCATCCACCACCCATCATATATATCATATAGCTATCTATCTTTCTATCTCTTTCTCACCTCCATTTCATAGACTATATTCTATATGGAATATATGTGTATGGGATATATATGTATACATACAATTCAATGGCTGTTCCCCAAGAACTGGCTATGTTAGCCGTCTCTAGCTTTTCACTATTATAAATAATCCTGCCAGGAATAACTTGGTACATAAAGCCTTTTCAGTATTCAAATTATTTCCTTAGAAGACATTCCCAGAAGTGGAATTATTAGATTCCAGGATTTGTGTGTGTTTCAAGCTCTTCATACTCACTGACAGGCCGCTTTCCAAATGCTGGGCAGCAGTTCCCCTCCCGCAGGAACCTGTGATCAAGCCCATTTCACTGCACCATTGTAAGCACTGAGTGGCCTAATTTTTAGATAGCTCTGCTAGTTTGAGATGACCAATTGGAGGTAATCAGTGGTATCTTAGAGAAGAAAGGAACTGTCCTAGCGAATCAATCACATCTTGGGAAAGTTCTGTGCCGTGTGAATGAGTTATTAACATTCTGCTGCTACCTGGTTGATTACTGGCCTTTTAACATTTTACTGTGAACCAGCCCCTTGGACAAAATGATAAAAGGGGTTTCTGGGGTTGACTGAGTTGAGCCCCAGACCCAGAAATTTAAAGGCCAAAGGCTCCATCCAGGCATCTCTTTGATCTCTCTTAATTGCAGTGGTTTTGGAGAAAGTGATTTGATAAAAGGAAGGAAGAATATGAAGGTGCCAGTCCTTTGCCTCCTTCTTCCTGCCTGGGATGTAAATGAAATGGCAGAGGTACAGCAGCCACCTTGTGACTATGCATCAACAAGTGAGGACAAAAGCCAGGGCACTAAGATTGGCTGAGCAGAAAAACAGAAAGAGCCCATGGTCGTGAGGCAACTGTCTACTCTTGGACTGCCTATTCTCAGACTTCTTGTTATGCAGAAAAATAACCTTCTATGTGTTTGTATAATATTGGTTTCCTTTACTTTTTTTTTTTTTTTTTTTTGCAGTTTCTGGCTGGTGCTGGGTTTGAACCCACCACCTCCGGCATATGGGGCCAGTGCCCTACTCCTTTGAGCCACAGGCGCCGCCCCAATATTGGTTACCTTTTCAATTCCTTGCATTACTTATACTCTGTATAAGATAATGCTAGCTTCCACAGCAAACACTCTCCACATCTCAGTGTCTAAACACAATGAAGTTTTCTCACTTGTGTCACAGTCTGAGTCCTGTGATGACCCAGGGATTCTAGCCTCCTTCTGTCTTATGACATTACCTTTTTCAACACAGGGTCTTCAGGGTTGCCATGGACAACCGTGTACATGACTTTATGGTCAGTCCTGTAAGTGCCACTTTTGTCAACATCTCTTTGGTCAAGGCCCAAAGACATGGCCTCAAGCTCCCTGCAAGGCTGGCTGGAAGATGTGGTCTTCCTCTGTGCCCAGGAAGAAGAAATAAGGAGTTACACACCCATCAAAGGGAAAAATCCCAAAGAGGAACATATTGGCATCACAATTTGCAGAGACCCACCTGGGAATGGGTATCTCCATCTCCAGACGGCCAGCCTCTAAGCTGACGGACATTCCATTGTCTGCATCTGAGGCTGGCTTTGCCAAATGCCCCCACGCTGGTTCCTATGTTTTAATCTTGTGAAAAACGATAGTGACATTTCCCAAAAGTGTGTTTTAAAGTATAGTAAGTCATTTTCTTTCTTCAAACGTTTGTACATCCTGAAGAGATGGCTGATCTGCAGCTTGGTTTGAAATGGACCATTCAGGTTCTAACCCATCTTGGTCACCTTGTCTTCTCTTAGGTTCATTTTTCGTGAACTCAGTCATTAACAGTCAAGAGTACAGAATTTGTGCATAACCCTGGGCCACGCTTGGGACCCATGTTCCAGCCCTCAAGGAGCTTGCCATCTGGTCAGCATGTGTGTCTGCAGGAAAGGCCAGCGGCACGCTGTGGCTGAGTGCCCAAGGCTTGTTGGACCACAAGTGCTGACATGGTGAAAGCTTGCTGGTCAGGGCAGTGCCACCTGCAGTGTGGGCCTCTCAGCACTCTTTGTTTAATCAGTCGACCTACTGAGAAATACTGAGAATGGTGTTTGGCATACGGGGCTTATTTTTATTCATCCATTCATTTGTTCCACAAACAGGGATGGAGTGCCTGGGTGTGCAGACACAGGCAGGAGGGACACCTAACACCTCCTTGGGGTTAGAGAGGGTCTCCCGGAGGAGGCGGTGTCTAAGGAGAGCCTTGAAAGGTCAATAGGAGCTGGCCAGGCAGGAAGGGACACATAACTCCCAGGGCTCAGTGCAAGATGAAAATACTGGGGCTTCTTGTTCAAAGTAGGAGAAAAGGGCTTTTTCTTTAAAGGTACTAAAATATGAAGTTTTCCTTTCTTCCAGTCTCTCTCAACTGTCATGGTATTTTAAATTTGTTATTTAATGATGGTCTAAATAAAGAAAAATTACAAATTTAAATTGTTAGCATGAATTTTACCATTCATCTTCACATTGTGTAACGCCAATTTTAAATGGAAATATAAGAGCGTTTAAGCCATATGCAGAATCCCTGAAATGACATCTCATTTCTTGCATTCCGATGTATTTCATTCTTACCAGAGCAATGGAGACCCCCAACTGTTTTTATTCTACTTCTTGATACAAGCGCATTCTACCAACACCCTCTGCCTTGGCCTTAGTGATGAGCAAGGAAGAGCTGAAAGGAAAAGGAACTAGGGTTGCCCGTCTTTCCTGCCTGCTGGGCCACCCTCCAGGGTGTTTGGTAACATGCGGAAATAACACCAGTAAGAAAGGGCAAGACATGGCTCATGGGTCATGAGTGTTTCCAGATGCTGCTGTTTTCCTTCTGCGTTTGAAGCCCGTTCTGGTTTCAGTGGACAGTCTGGTCTCTCTGAGCTGCCAGCACCCACCTTGCTTGGCAGTGCTACATGGATCCTTGTGTGTGCTGAGGTCCCACTGAGCTCACTCACACCCTGGGTTCACCAGAATTCCCTGTTTACAGAGCAGCAAGGAACAGCAGATACAAGTTCAAAGATAAAATTCAAAGACATACTTTCAAGATGGTGGCAACAGAGTGGTAAACCAAGTGTGGAGCCTTACTGAGCACCAGGCCCCAGGTGTAGGGTAGGTGTGTACCGAGCCACAGGTGAGCATGAGGCAGCTGGGCCCATGATCCACGTGCAACTTGCGTGTGCCTTCTCTGGGCTCTGCTGGGCCATCCGGACTTTACCTATAAAACACAAGTTAAGATAGAATTATTAAAAATTTCAAGATGGCAGCAAGAGGGCTTTAAGCTAAGGGCATAGCCCCTCTGAGGGGGCCCCATGCATCTGCACAGGTCGCATGCTCTTGAGGCTGGGTCGTGGTCTGGGTACACAGGGAAAAGATGGTGTAAAGCCCCATTGCTCTACCAAGCTCTGCGTTCCCCTCTGTCATTTATAGCGGGTGGGAGGGCGCCCTCCATCAAAACTCCTTCCCACATCCTCTTCTCTGTCCTTACCCACTTTCCATCAATGTTCTCCCATAGCTGTGGGGCCCTGCAGATGTAAATGCTTAGCTTTTGGGGTGCTGGATCCCCCACAAATGGGCATGGCAACTGGCCTGCCTAGCAGCACTGCGGAAGTGAGGCCACCTGCCTTATGGCCTGGCAGAGCTGGGGAAGCTGGCCTGGAGTGGGGATATCTCCCACACTGGAGTGGGGAGCCCAGCATGGCCTCCAGGCTGGCCTTTGCCTCTCTGCTCCCTATCATACCTCCTCCACCCTACAGACAGGGTGGCCTTCTGAAAGCACACATTTGTGTACCCCAGCCTTGCCCTGCTGGTTTGGGGTGTCACCCTTGGGTCGTGGTCATTCTCCAGCCCCTCTCCAGCCTTGTTGCCAGCGCCTCTTTCTGCCGGTAAGATGTGGGCAGGCCCCTGTGGAAGGAGCACTGTGATGTCTGCGGCTCAGCATCTGCAGTTCCCATGGGGGAGATGCTGTCAATGTGCTTCAGGGATCACAGTGCTGCTTGAGTGCGTGGCAGCAAGACCCTGATCTTCAGTCCTGCTAGAGCCACAGGACGCTGGGAAGGCTGGGGGGAATGCAAAGCAGCAGCACGTCTGCAGGGTGAGGCAGAGCTGGCAGGCGGAGGACAGAAACTCATTTCTGCCCAAGCACGTGGCTCATCTCATCCTCAGCCTTTAGTCTGAGCTGCCCATAATTAGCCCCCGTTAGTTCCCTGTAGGGTGAGCCAGACTGTAGCTGTGTTTCACAAGGACCGGAGCTCGCCTGGCCACTCTGGCCCAAGCAGATCTATTTCTGGCAGTTTAATTTTGGATGTTCTGCTCCTGGTACAGAATGCAGGCAGGAAGAGCATTTAGGGAGCTGGACCAGGAGGGACGCTCTGGCAGTATGACCTGCGTGACCATGACCCTAAGGAGCAGACTGCTCTGGACCACTAAACTGCACCACTCCCACCTACTTCCATGTGGGTGGGCCTGGAGCGGGGTGCAGGGGGGTGGGGTGGGGCATCTGACTTAGACTTGTTAGACAGAAGGAACCAAAGCACATTTGCAGAAAAGCCATCAAGTTCTGGTAACTTCTGCTTCCTTGTAAGGATGGGGATGGGCTTGGAGTCCAACAGGCCCAGATAAACTGCACCTGTTTCTCCCAGGGTCTTGTGGTGGTTCATGGAAATAGCAACACATCTCGGGCCAGCTCGGTACCTGGCAAAAGGCACGTGACTGGTCAGTGGTGGTTTCTACCCTCGTCTCTTGTTTTGCTCATAAAGACATGTCAAGGGTGAAATAGGAGTGGGCCTGGGCTAAACCAGAATGGGACAGGGAAAGCTTCAGGGCCTTCAGCCCGCGTGAAAGTCCATAGGCCTGGGGGTGGGCCAGCAGGAAGGAATTTGTGTGGGGAAGGTCTTAAAAAATTCAACAGAACAGAATGGTGACTATCTTGGTACTTAAGAAAGGGAAAATGGTAGATTTCAAAATCAGAGACTGATGGGTCATATGTTTGATGGAATCCAGACTTGCCAGGAATTCTGGGACACCTTATGAAACTGTTAGTAAAGAAAGCCGAGACCGTGGAGATGTTTGGTGTGTTTGCTTTTATTCTGTTTATTTACTCGTTTGTTTACTTCCAGGGCAGGCAGAGGGCTGGCACGCAATCCACACTCTTGACAGTGAACTGGCTGCAGCACAAAGCAATGCCACTTTCTATGGGGGTCCCGGGAATGTGCACAGGCCATTTTAGAATGTTGGAGGCATTTGAAGGTCCCTCTTCATGAACCACAGAGTGAAACACAAATAGGATGTTGGCCGATTAAGGTAGAATTGAGTTTGTGTGTTCAACAGCCATGGACCTGGTAAACTTGTGCAACTGCCAATATTTGAATTGATTGTTTTGATTCACAAAAATGGCCATTTGCATATAGTTCACCTCCTATTTATTGGAACTGGGTTTTGGAACTGCCTACTTCCCTTCCAACCCGAGGGTTCTCTATTCTTGTGCAAATCTGCTTGCCTAGAGGAATCTGAGCTTCATTCACTGCCTGGCCTGGTAAAATGTGCTCTTATTCTGGGGTGAGGAGGCCCTGGGTTCAAATCCTGCCCCGCCACTCCCAGTATTTGTGAAGGAGCACGTATGGTGTGCCTAGTCCACTGCCTGCCCTCTGGGGGTCCCTGTCCCTGCTCCCTGCCAGGATGTTCGCTCTGAGACCAGGTCCTGTGGTAGGTGGTGTGAATGGGCCCAGCGGTGCAGAGGCTGGGGGTGTGGGGCCAGAGATGGGGGAGCAGGAGGGTGCAGGGTCTGGGATGGGGCTGGAGGGACTGGAGTGGGGTCAGGACAGGGAGAAATGCCCCAGGGTGAGGAGCTGCCAGGAGTGCTGTGAGCTGAGCAGCCTTAGAGGAGAGATGTGGACAGCGGTCAGCCGCTGAGGACATAAATAGGGTGCGTGCCTGACCCTCCAGTTAGTTATCATGACAACATGTTGCAAAACTGTCCCTTCACCAGCCCCGCATCCTCCCCCACAGAACTTCACGCTCCTGATCCAGGGTCTGCACTGTTTGTGGTGGGGCAGTTGCTTGGGGCAGAGGGTGGATCAGTTCTGAGTCCAGGATGAGAGGCAGGCTCTCACTGAGGCTGCTTTCCTCAAGGTGGGGGCAGCACCCCCAGGGGGAGTGGGAGGAGACCTTTTGCTCTAGGGCCTAGGTGCAGAACAGGAAGCCTGTCGCACCTATTGCAATCCCCTTGGCCAGAACGAGTCCCATGGCCAAGCCCAACATGAATGGGTAAGAAAGTGCTTGGGCCCCATGGGGTGGGGGGCAAGACAAATGGTCACTGCAGGATGATCCAATCTGCCACTGGGTGCGAAACCCAGACCAAGCCAGTGAGCACATAGTGAGACAGTGAGTGTCTGGGCCTGCAGAGAGCTTCTCCTTCTGAGGCCACTGCCCCCTGGTTCTGGGCTTCTTCTGCTGCGCTCCTACTGTGTGCTGCTCACACTTTTGCCAGTCCTTCAATTGGTCCCCAAATGGGCATCACCGCTCCATTTTCCAGTTGAGAAAACCGAGTCATAGAGAGTGAGCAGCTTATCTTGGCCCGCGAGGTATTTTGAGGCAGAGCTGGGACATGGATGTAGGCCTGTGTGCCCCGAGCTCTGTGTACTCTAGCTGCAAGCCCTCAGAGCCTACATGCAGGAATATTCCAGCTTCCAACAGCCTGAAAAGAGCCATCTGGAGGCAAGGAGAGCTCCTTGTGGTCCTCAATTATAAAAATCCAGTCCTGCACCTACCTGGCTGCTTTGGTGACTAAGAAACTCATCTCAGGCTAGGCACAGTGGCTCCTGCCACTCTAGGAGACCAGGGTGGGAGGATTCCTCCTTGAGCTCAGGAGTTTGAGACCAGCCTGAGCAAAGCAAGACGCATCTCTACTAAAAATAGACAAAATTAGCCAGGCATTATGGCAGGCACCTGTAGTCCCAGCTACTTGGGAGGCTGAGGCAGAGGATCATTTGAATCCAGCAGTCTGAGGTTGCTGGGAGGTAGGCTGAGGCCATGGCGCTTTAGCCCAGGTGACAGTCTTGAAAAAACAAACAAACAAGCAAACAAACACCTCATCTAGTCATCTTTACAAAGTCAGCTATAAAACGCTAGCTCCAGAGTAGCACAGGGATGAACTGGGGTTCATATAGTAAAATGTACCATTCTGAAGACATTGTACTGGCCCCAGGAGAGGCAGGAGTTGATGAAGCCTTACTGCTCATCTGAGCTTCCCTCTGTCGCAAGCAAGCTCTGTCCCTGGCTGCCTCAGCCATGGAGATGCTCAATAAGGTGACAAACTCTTAATTCCACAGCCTGTTACCACACATGCTGTAAGGACACTGTCATAACCCAGGCCCTATCCCGCTTCTGCCGAGACCAGAGCTCCTGCTGGGCTTGATGGCCTGTGCATGGTGCCCCTGCATGCATGTCATGCTTCCTTGACTCTAAGCTTTGGGTGGTCTACTAAGCCTTGAAATGACCTTGGAGAATAATGTCCCAGGACTTCTGTGCAGATCATTTGTGTTCATGCTCCTTTGGGGCTGTCAGAGGCCTTCCTGCAAGGCTAATGACACTCCAGATGGAGTATTGTGTGACAGCCCCAGGGTCAGGAGATGAAGGGTCGTTTCCTTCAGGTTTGCCTCCAAAATTAGATACATCAGCCTGATGAATTCTCGCAACTCATTTACATACATTGCTGATTTGATTTCAGAGAGAAACACTAGAACCTAGTCTTATGGACGTAGGAGTCTGACATCTGAGATGTTTGTGTCTGCAAAGTTTGCGATCCCTCTCAATAAAGCTGGGTGCTGTGCTTTTCAGAACAAACTAAATGTCTTCAGGCTGCACACAAATAAGCCAATGCCTCCAAGAAAGGAAACGTGAATTTAGGGGACACTTTGTGCTTCTGGAGGCTTCTGACTCAGAGAGTGATCCCAGGGAGGTGGCTGTCACTTACAAATTCCACTCTGTCTTGCCTCCACAGGAGCATCACTGGCATGAGGCCAGCGTCGGGGTCTGCCCACAGCCTGTGGGGCCTTGGGTGGAGGCAGTGGCCCAGGCAGGCTGGCTTTGCCCAGGCTGGGAGCTGCTCTGGGGCTGTGTCTCTGGCCTCCACTGGTGCTCACTCAGCATCTTGCTTCTGTGGAGCAGATTCCAGGGTCTGGGGGACATGGGAAGAGAGAGTTGTTCCCCCCTTCAGGCTGCATTAAATCCGCAGCCTGATCCTACCTTGTGATGCTGGTGCAGGAATCACTTCTCTGCTTTGACAGCGTCCCAGACATGGATGGGGACTGAGGGGTCCACTGCACTGTGGACAGAGCCAGAGCTCCTCCAACCCACCTGGTTTTCAGCGCTACTTACTCTCATCAAGCCTCGGGGTCCTAGATCACGCTGAGCACGTGGTGGTGTCTCACTCCCTTCTCACTGACAGAAGTCTGGGCCTCCTTCCTGGGAAATAAGCTTTGCCCAGGAAAATTACTTTTTCCACTGGATATACGGAGCTGGGGCTCTAGCAGGAGTGTGTGTGTGTGTGTGTTACCGGAGTATTTAGAGGAAGGGCTGGTAGGAGCAGCACATGAGGAAGAGGACGCAATAGGAGATAGAATCCCTGACCACCCATCAGAAAGGAGGAGGGTGAAACTGCAAAGTGGTGGTCAGAGCCTTTGGCGACAGCCCCATCCGGAGGTGGGTCCCCTGAGTATCCCTGTCCGCTTCAGTTAAGCAGACTTCTCGGTCCACCTCAGGCCCTACTGGTGGAGATGCAGGAAGGCCAGGGCTGCCTTCACTGTCACGGGTGTGCAGGTCGCTCCTGCTGACCCAGGAGCCTGGTTCTGCATGACCTCTTGGGGCTGTGTTTGTCCCTGCCAGTGGACACTTCTGTCTACATCAGGAATGCCCCTCACTTGTCTCCTCCTATTCCAGAAATTCCAGAACATTCCTGGAAGGAGACTTAGCGAGACCCTGGAATCCCTTCTTGCACTTTGCCTGCATGTTCTGGGCTGGCCTTGAACAATGGGAATTCACAGAAGTGTTACCAGTTTTGCTGACCTTGAAAGCCCCCAAGTCAGGTGTCAAATGTCACCAGTGCAGGAAAGACAGCAAGGAAGTTCTGCCCAAAGTCTGGACATCTTTAAGAAAAGGAGGCTGGTCAGGGAGTACAGGTCTCACCATGTCCTCATCGTCTGCCTGCCACATGGTTGCAGGATGGTTGCGTGGCTGGCCATTGTGTGGACTCACATTGCCCAGGTGGGACTCCTGGCCCAGCCTTGAGACTCCAGGAAAGAAAGCTAATTGCTCTTGGCTTCAGGTCCCTCAGCTGTGAAATGAGGATAAAGTGGTTCTCAGCTCAGAGGACTGAGAGAGAAGCTGGCCAGCACGGCCACGGTGCTTTGCACAAAGCCTGGCATGCAGGAGTTTCAGCGCACGTCAGCCGGGGATGTAGTGGCTGCTGCAGCGTCATCATCTTCCCAAATCCTCTCTGACCCCAGGGTTTGCCGTCATCCAAGGCTGGGATGGGATGTGCTGGTACTGGACAGAAGAGTGAGTCATCCAAAAGTCACTGCAGGGTCTCCTGAATCCCCTGGTAGGCCCAACCTACAAGTGCTGTGACTTCTGAGCCTGCAGCAGTGCTGGGCATAAAGGGCGCACCGGAAGTGTTCACTGTGACTGGTATGAAGCTCTGAAAATGGGCAAATCTTGGTTGCCCAGGAAGGTGGGGGCAGGGCCCCGAGCACAGTCACTGTTTCAGCTCCTGCCTAGGAAGGTGCCCAGGTCTCTGATTGTGGGCAACCTGAGCCCTTGCAAATGGTGTTGGGGTAATTCCTGCAAATACACACCTGTACCCCCCTCTGATAAACTAAACTCCCTGGGGGACCTCCAAATACCCCAGACTTTGTCTGGCTGTCCCCTTCCAGGACCCCTGGGGGACTCAGACTCATTGTTCATGCTCCGTGCAAATACCCTCATCTCAGCAGGACACAGGGTGAATCTTTTTTTTTTTTAATTAAATCTTAGCTGTGTACATTAATGCAGTCATGGGGTACAATATGCTGCTTTTATATACAATTTGAAATATTTTCATCAAACTGGTTAACATAGCCTTCACGGCATTATCTTAGTTATTGTGTTAAGACATTTATATTCTACACCTAGTAAATTTCACATGTACCCTTGTAAGATGCACTGTAGGTGTGTTCCCACCAATCACTCTCCCTCCTCCCACCCTCCCCTCTCCCCTCCCTCTCCCCTTTCCCCTTCTTCTTGGGCTATAATTGGGTTATAGCTTTCATAAGAAAGCTATAAATTGGTTTCATAGTAGGGCTGAGTACATCGGGTACTTTTTCTTCCATTCTTGAGATACTTTCTGGGTGGCCTAGCCCTGCACTCTGGCCCTGCACTCTGCCTCTCCTAGACTACTGGTCGACTCGCCTCAAACCTTCAATATGGCACAGCACCCAGGGGGCCGTGGGACATCAGGGATGCTGCCCGAGGGCCTCCCAGGACTGTAAGGGCAGACACCAACTCCCCTGCATCTTTGACCCCCAGGAATCTTCTGATAGAAGCAAGGCTAAGACATTCTGCTGAAAAGAGACTTGGGCAGGCTGTTTGGGGACGTGAGAAGGAGCGGGGCAGTGGAACAGCAGCGGCCTCCTGGGCAGGAGAAACAGGCGACATAACCAGCTCTTCCGGCTGCCCTGTTGGATGAGTGCTAACTCCTTCCGAAACTACAGGACCAATGGGGCTTTGGGGATGAAATTCCTGAAGGAAACCAGGGATCGTTTTACAAAAATGCCCTTTCAGAAATAGCAGCTGTTCTTGCTTTGCTTCTGAAAGGCAGAGGAGAGCAGCTTCCTGACTGGGGAGGACAAATGTCGGGAGGCTGGGCGCTGACGTGTCTTTGATGGGAGTCCTGAGGGGCGAGTCCTGGAGGGCGTGCATGGGTGCCAGCACCCAGCTCCCTGGCAGCCCTGGGGGTGACCACAGACTCTGATTCTTACAGCTGGAAACTGGAAGAGAAGCAGGTCCTTCTTGAGTATGAGGTTTCCCTAGTCAAAAATGACTCACCTCATTCCTTCCTGAGACTTGGGCGTTGGAATTGGTGGAAGGATGAACACAATGCTGCTGACCTAGGGGCTCCTTGGGAAGGAACACCATGGTCCCCAAGGAGTGACTCAGCTGGTGACAGGGCCAAGTGGTTCCTCGCCTCAGTGAACAGAGCCCTGAACACCTGTTCCCTCCTCTCACCTCCTTTCCTCTCCCATCCCGTCTCCTCCACCTTTTGCCTAATAAGGTGTCAAGGTCCCCTGAATATGGGTGACCTGAACTTTTTCATATTCCACCCTGTCTCTCCCTTCGCCTCCTCTCCTCCCCTCCCCACTTCCTCCCTCCCCTTCCCCTCTCTTCTCCCTCCCCTCCTCTTTTCCCTGCCCTTCCCCTCCCTTCCATGACTTCCCTGACGTCCTCCCTCCCCTTTCCCCTGCCCTTCCCCTCCCTTCCCTACCCCTGACTTCCTCCCTCCCCTTTCCCTCCTTTACCTCCTCTCTGCCCTTCCCTTCCCTCCTCCTCCCCTCCCACCCTCCCCTCCCTTCCCCTCTCGCCCATGTGGTTGAGTCGCTCCAGGGTCCCAGTTCTATTCTGTTCCAGCTATGAGATCTTGGTCTCCTAACTCATTCCCTCTGGCCTCAAATGGGAAGAAGAGTCCTTACCAGGTAGGGTGCAGGCGGTCACAAGCTCAGGCCTGGAAACCACTCATTCCACCTCACGGCAGCCCCTGGGTGGTTTCTCTTATTCTGTTAAGAGTAAAGCAAGGTGGAGGGTACTGACTGATGGAAAAAACCCCAGGCGGCCCTGTCTTGCCTCCACACCCTTGGTCCTACGAAGTCCCAGGTGGCAACTAAGCCCGGAGCAGCCTAGAGGGACATGCTCAAGGCCATGTGGTGAGTTCAGCAGCTGGAATGGAGCCCTGTCCCTGGCTGTGTCTTCCGATGGGGCTATCTCGCCTGCAGGTTTCCCGCCCTTCCTTCCAGCCACGCACGGACATGTATTCCCAGAGCTGCAGCTGGTGCTTCTCTCTCTCACTTCCAGAATTCTGCCTTGTGCTGCATTATATTTATGTTTAGATACAAAAACAATAATTGTTTAGAGAAAGATACCACTTTCCTTTCTGATCCTGTCTGGAACCCATGAAGCTGGTGAGACTTCTGTGGGGGGCTTTGGGCCATGACATGGTGGGCAGGATGCAGAGCTGGTGGAGGGCAAGGAGGGGGCCCTGAGCCTGCCCCCTGGGCCTGGCTGCCTGCTGGGCATGGGTGGGCAGGGAAACTCCTATTTGGTGGTTTGCCCTGTGCCTCCAGCTCCTTCCCTCTCCTGTGTGTTTCTGGAACTCTCTAGCCCATGCCTGTGTCTTGGGGGCATTATTTTATCTCATCCCCTACTTCACTGGGGTACAGATTATAAAACCCCAATTTCTTGGTCATAGGGACATTTTGACCCTAAAGTCATTTAGAATGTAAGCATTTTAATCAGAATTATCCAACAGGGATGAGTTTTCATCTAGAAAGTATCAGAGATCTGGTGGGAACTCCATTAAACCAATTTAATCCCTTTATCAGTTTTCTGAACAGCACAGTCAGGCTATTTCCGATGTTTCCATTTCCATTTTGCTGAAATTATTTTCACAGGGATCAATTCTTTTGCATTTAGAATCTCACAGCGAAGATTTGTTTCTTCAATAGCTTTTCTGTCCATATCCCACGTCACTAATTGCAGCTTCTCTCACCAGGAGCAGCCGTGGTTCCCTCTGTGGATCGTTTTCCCGAGTTAAGTTATATTTGTGTCATCTCCGAGTTAATCCAGAAGGCAACGTGAGCAATACTCGGAAGACAGGGAGATGGTGGGAGAGACAGAATGGAGGAGGGGCAGTGAGAGAGACCTGGGGAGAGGACAGGGACACAGGGGAAGGACGGGCCTCTGGGCCGAAACGCAGAGGCCACTGGCCTGGAGGATGCAGTGGGAGGACAAAGATCAAGGCGTCCACTTGGCCACAGGATCATCACATGGGGTAGTCCTGGTCACAGGCTTCGTCCTCCCTCTGTGCCACTATGGGGTGCTCTGGCTGGCATCCGTGGGGGTACCCATTGTCACTGGACACATGGGATGGCAGGGGACACCAAAGGCCTGTCAACTGCTGGGTTCCTGCTGCAAGAACACAGCTTGTCCCAGTAGGAGGGTCAAGGAGCAGAGAACGAGGGATCAACGACAGAGGGAGGCTCAGGGGCATCGGTCATTTCAGACTCCGGATCCAGTGATGCCCGAGACAAGTGCTCCTGGTGGTTCTGTCACAATAGCCTGTCAAATCCCCCCAGGTCTGGCTTAGGGAGTTGATTTGGAGTTCCGCCATTTGCAGCTAAATGCATCCTCCCAAAGTCCCACAGCTCTCAGCTCAGGCTGTGCATCCCTGTTTCACATGCTGTTCTGATGTCCCCAAATGTCCTGTGGGAACCCCCTTTGTGGCACCCCTGGCCTGGCCCTGGCTGAGGTGTGTATCAGAAACTGGGCGAGCTCCTCCACAAGGCTCTCTTCAGCCCTTTGAGCCTGTCCCTGGCCTCCTGCCATCCACGTGGCACTGTGCAGGTGGAGTGTCACACCACATTTGGGGCATCCTCTCATGGCAGCGAGGTAACCTCTAGGTGGTGACAGGTACCTGTCCTCAGCTTGGCTGAAGGCTGTCCCCCCTTGCCATTCTAGCATACCTCAGCTAGGTCAGCCCCCACCTGCAGACTCAGCTGTTCTGTCCCATCTCCTCAGGCAGCAGAGTTAAGACTTTGTGTCTGAAATGTCCCTCTTTATACAAAGAGCCTCTGTTACATTATAGAGAACAGGCTCTGGGGCAGTGAGGGTTGCATAACCCACAGGTAATTCTCCAGGTTCCTAAAAATACTAGGCAGGAGAGGGCTTGAGCTTCTGCAGTGGAGCAGGGCAGGGGCCAGCAGGGAAGAGGAAGTTTCCTGGAAAGTCCTTCCTCCTTCTGGAGTCTTAAGCTGAGCCCTTAGGACCTTCTCAGAGATGGCCAGGAGCCCTGGACCTGTTCCTCTATATAGCAACTCTGACGTGTAGGAGACTTGAGCCGGGCAACCGGGTCTGAGTTGCAGGGGTGTTCTTTATTAGCTGTGTGACTGCAAACAACTCACTGAGCTCAGTTTCCATCCTTACAAAGGAGGGCGGCGATTTCTCCCTTCTTCCTCTTGTTAGCATCAAGAGTGTCCATTTTCTTTCCCCTGTAAGGTTGTAAGTAAGTAGCGTGCGTATCTTCCAGTCCTTGGGACACGTGCTATCTATCGTGACCCTCATCTTCCAGGTGGGGCAGCTGAGGCAGGGAGGGCGCCCCGGCTGCAGGAGGATGTGCCAGAGTTGGGGCATGGGCAGCCCAGCCCGCTGGAGCCCATGAGCTGTGCTGCCCCCTGCCCCCCTGGAGGGCCCACAGCCAGCGTGATGGTGCCACCCACCAGCACCGGGCCACTCACTCTTTGGGGCCGAACCCTGAAAAGGCAGGAGATGCCAGCTGACCTTCCAGAACTCTGGAGCCTCAGTACTGTCTCTCCCTGCTGCTTGTCCTCTCTGGCTGTCTTCAAACTCCTCCCTGTTGGCTTTTTGATCCATTGTTTTCTGTTTCATGGAGAGAAGCTTCCAGTTCAGGGAAGGGAGGCAGAGCGCTGATTTCTCCAAGGCCGTGCGGTGCGGCTCTGGCAAGAAAAGCTTGAATCGGGTGGCAGTCGGGGTCCTCCCAGCTCTACGCTGCACACGTTCATGGCCCTGCAGAAGTGATTTTTAAGTGATAGAATATTAAAAATGTAATGGGAGGGCGAGTGGCTGGGAGAGGGAGGAGAAGCGGGGTGGGGGGGCTCCTTGTTTTTCTCTTTCAGAGGGAAATAAACACCTCTGCGGTCGGCATCAGCGCATTGCCTGTTCTTGTTAGCGCCTCAACTTTGGGGAAGCCAGACTGGCACCCAGGCTGACAGTTAAGATGAATGGAAAGCAAATGAGTGAGGCAGCAGTCTGTCGGCCTCAGGAGAAGAGCGTAGCAAGGGACCACAGAGAGCTGTGTCACACCTTCTGTACTCTTCCTTCCCTCCCTCTGCGCCTCTTCCAGAGGGAGAGCCCCTGTCATCCTGGGTAACAGGGGAGGCAGTTCCCCCGAGACCGTCAGACGAGTTTTGTTACTGAGGCACTGGAGCTGTGTACCCTCAGCTGCCGAGACTCACTCCTGCCCCACAGGAGCTCCAGGCTGCTGGTTGGACATTCAGCACAGTCATTCACTGGCTGTGGGATCTTGGGCAAGTTACTCACTCATTCTGAGCCTGTTTCCTTGGGTAAAATTAATGACCACCATGGTTAAGTGAGATAGGTTAGCTATTATTATTATTAATGTTATCATTAGTCTTAATTATGGCTATCTGTTATACACGTGGATTATCTGAGCCTTGTTCTTGGGTTAATGCACTGGAGAAATCTGACAGTCAAAAACACTTGCACATTATAAGCGTGTGATTCCTGTTGCACGCACACGGTTGCAGTGGGGAGAGCTGAGTGATAAGAGCACAAACTCTCAGTGATTCTTAGACCTACCACTCGCTCCCACACAGCTTCAGCAGGTCACCTCGCCATTCTGACTTTTCTCACCTGGAGAACGTGGATATGTTGGTTAGAAATGCTCGTTACTAGGGGTAACAGAAAACTCAGCTGCCATAGATGAAAACAGTTTTGTTTTTTAGGTCACCTAGCCAGAAGTCCAGAGTAGACGGGTCTGGGGTTATTATAATTATTATAACAGGTCTTTCTAATGGGAACCCATCCTTGTCTCTTTACCCCCCCCCATTCTTGGCTCTGTCCACTAGCCTGCCGCCTCATAGCCTCAAAATGGCTGCTCTACCTCCAGCCCCTGGTCTGTGCTCCAGTTAGAAAGAATAAGGGACTCTGTGTTCAGAAAGGGGGAATTGCCCTAAGGCTTTTGGCTTACATGTTTGGCCAAGATCACACTGGATGATCAACCCTAACTTCAGCTAAGTCTGGACAATGGACTCCCAAGACCCTTTAGCAGGGGAAGACAGAGAGAAGGCAGCTCTGGGTGCCTTCCAGGTGGCAAGTCCACAGGGTCTGCCAAGGGGTGAAAGGGAGGGAGTATTGAAATGCTGTCCCCAGTGCCTGATACAGATTAAGTATCTAGGGAGGGAACAATTTATCTTTATTAGCAAAGTCAGGTAAGGAAAGAATTTTAAAAGGGAAGGATTAATGCCTTACAGTGCGAATTCGGCCCTAATAAATGAATTTCCTTCTTGTTCTTCTCCTGGCCTCCACTGGCCTGGTTGGGATTGCCCTCATGTCCCCCTATCTTGGACAGAACACCCAGTGAAGTAGCTGGCATGGGGGCCAATCCAAGCATCCCCACCCTACCCCGGACTCTTTTCAGACTGGGGGCTTTGTGCTGCCTGGGGAAACTTGGCTGTGCCCAGCAGTTTCAAAACAACTGGGGAGTGTGATCGGCCACAGTAGTGCCGTGTCGCCCCCCAGCCCTACCATCTTGGGTGACCCTCTGGTTCGTGCAAAGCCTTGATTCAATCAATGAGTTCTCTGCCGAAGCCCTGAGAGGTATAGCTCAGCCTCCCAACTTCTCTGGAAAGGTACAGTCCTGTTCTGTGTGGCTTTATTTGTAAGCATGTTTTTTAAAAATGTGTTCCTCCAGATAAAGTGCAGAATTCATGATGCCTTATTAACTAGAACACCCTGGGTGTTTACTGCAATAACGTGTCTTTTGGGCTCCTGATTGTTTACCGGGTGAGGTAGATTACACAGGCTGGGGGTGGGTGGGGGGGAGGTGTTAAGGAAGGAAAATTCATTAATTTCACAGCCAACTGCAGGTCTTGTGTCATCGCCAGCAGCTTGCCTCCAACTGGTCTCAGCAGCTCATGAACATGAACCTCAAACTGGAGTCATTCCTCCTAGATGTTAATAGAGACAGATCTCAAGGCACTTGGGAACCGGGGCGGAGAGGAAGGATTGCTAGCAGGGAAAGACCTCGAGGACTAATTAAACTTGCCTGCTGATCCCTGGGTGTGAATCACCGTGGGGCAGCTCTGGGCTCAGGGGGGTGGCTGCTGATCTGTGGGCCTTCTGGAAGCCGATTATGGCAGCTGGTGATTTAATCTTGGACTGAAGGGAGGAGGGTGAGTTGAATAACAACCCCTTGGAAAGTGGGAATTAAACAGGTCTCTCTGCCAGGCCTCCCCTGCTTTATCAACCCTTCAGGGGCCTTGCCAACAAATTTCGCCTTCTTGCTGCTGGCTCTCCATGCAGATGACATGGGAACGGGAGGCTGGGTTTTGATAGCTGCCTCTGCTGATGCTCTCACCAAGGGTATTATCAGTCTTGACATTTTCAGAATGTTGCATGGATTTTTGGGGGGAGAAGACTAGCTGTATTTGTGCATTAGAAAGCCTTATAAATAAAAAGCATGGTTCCTGGTAGTAATTTTGAAGTTCTCTGTGGAGTTTTACATCCATCCTTCTGTAGTATCGAATGTGAGCTCTTCCAATGCACCAGGCACTGTGCTGTGGTCTGTTCCTAGATGAGCCTTGTGTATTAATCCTCGCTACAACTCTGGGAGGGGGGAGCTGTTGTCATTCTCACATTGAAGATGAGACTCCGTCCACCAATTCTCTGTGCAGTGATCAGTTGAGGCCCGTCCAGCACTTGTGGCTGGAGCTGCTCTCATGTGTTCCTGGAGCAGAACAAAAGTCCCTTGTGCAGTAATGGACCAAATGTGTGATTCTCTACCCCAGCCCCAAATGCTCGTGTTGGGGCCCTAATCCCAATGTGATGGAATTGGGAGGTGGGGCCTTTGGGAGGTGATTACATCATGAGGGTGGAGTCCTCATGAATAGGATTAGTGACCTTATTAGAAGAAATGGAGGAAGCTCCCTTGCTCTGTCCTCCACACAAGGACACGGTGAGAATGTGCTATTTGTGAACAAGAAATTGGGCCTTCATCAGGAGCCAAATCAGCCGGCACCTTGATCTCTGCTATCTCTGGAACCATGAAAAACAAATACAATTATTTAAGTCACCCTGTCTGTGGTATTTTGTTGTGGCATGTGAGCCGACCAGCGCAGATTCCTGGGTGCTGGAAGTCAGCAGTTATTGGGGTGTAAAGGTAAATGCCCCGGGCAGAGAGGCTCAGTCTCACGAATCAGCTTGACCAGGCCATAGCAGCAGGATATTTGATCAAACACAAATCTAGGTTTGCTGTGAAGGTGTTTTGTGGATGTGGTTAACACCTTTAGTCAGTTGGCTTTAAGTAAAGGAGATACACCTCAATATTGTGGGTGGGCCTCATTCAGTTAGTAGAAAATCTTAATCGCAAAACCTGGGGTTTCCTGAAGAAGAAATTCTGTCTCAAGACTGAAACATCCTGCCTGACTGTCCAGCCTGCTGCCCTGCCTTGCAAATCACCAACCCCCATGGAAACATGAGCTGTTTCTCTCTCCCTGTCTTTCTCTCTGTCTCTCTCAGTGTATAGATGTCTGCGTCTCCTTCTGGTTTTGTTTCTCTAGAGACACCATGAGTGTCTCCAGTCCATCCCTTGTGCTGTTCAGATCTTCTCGGGCTGCAGGTCAAGTTCATTCTGTCACTGATTTGTCAAGGTGCCTCTTTACATTCTGCCCCTGGGCTTACAGGGTGAGGATATCACCGATGTTGTTCTGGAGGACACCTCACTTTCACCCCATGCCCTGAGTTCTAGGTGGCTAGCCTGAGCCTGCCAATTTCTTCCCTCAGGGTTTTGATGGCAGTTAATGACAGCTGGAAATCCTTATAATTGTCATTGCCCCATGGTCCTCCAGGGCTAGAGCTATTGCACCAGCCAGTGTAGCCTACCTTCACTTGTACCCCATCCCAACATGACAAGCTGAGAGTCTTAGCAATGGTGATGCCCAGAACACCCAACAGTGGTGCCCTTTTGTCACCAAGCTGGCAAAGGATCCAATTTCAGGATCACATCTCACACAAGCTGTCTTGGATCGGATCCTTCAGAAGCAGACCTTGGTAGGTAACCTCTTAGGAGGTTTAATCCAGAAATGTCAGTAGTGGGGTGAGAGAGAAAAAGTAAAGAAACCAGTAAAAAGTACATTATCAAGCTGGGTTCTGGGTGTAAGCAACTTACACTGAAGAGCTCTGAGCCCCAGAGTTATCCCACCAAAAAGCACCAAAGTTGGGCTATTTATCCTCTGACGTGGCTTGGGCTGCCTCTGGTGTCTTTGAGCCTTCCGCTCTCCTGGCCTGTGCAGCCATGAGCTAAGCTGTCCTTACAGCAGCAGGGACGTCCTTAGGCAGAGAACCACAGGGCTGTATGACGCAGCCTTTGGCACCCAGAGAAGAATGGCGCTGGGATCCAGGTGGGAGGCTGAGTCCATCTGTAGCAGGGCTCACTGCTCAAGAGCAGCCCATTCTGACCTCGGAGGGAGGCCCTTTGTCTAGGTTCCAAATTGGTGTTTGTCCTGGGCTGTAAATGGGCTCCTCAAAGACAACAGTCTTAATCCCTGGAACCTGTAAATGTTACCTTATTCGGACAGAGCCTTTGGCTAATGTCTTTGGCTAATCACTTAATGTGATTAAGTTAATGATATAGAGATAAGGTGCACTCTGTTGCCATCACCAGTGTCCTTAACGAGAGACAAAGGGAGGTTGAAGGCAGAGGGAAGGGGATGTGGCTGCAGAGGCAGAGATGGGAGCAATGGAGCCGGGAAGGCAACAGCAGCAGAAGCTGGAGGAGGCAAGGAGTGGGCTCTTCCCTAGAGTGTCTGACAGGCATGCAGGTCTGCTGACATCTTGATTTTGGCTCTGTGATATTGATTTTGGCCTTCTGATCTCCAAAACTGTGAGAAAAATAAGCTTTTATTGTTTTAAGCAACCAACTGTGTGGTAACTTGTTATAGCAGCTGCAGGAACTCATACGGTATTTCTGGATTCATCCCAGGGCTCCTAGCTCGCCACCCCTCTTCCCCCAAGGATAGCCCTTCTAGCATTTAGAGAAGCTCCCGCCCTCCCCAAATCATTTTTTTCTTGTAGGCCAAGTTGAGCATAGATTTGTCACCACTAGCTATCCTGATCTTTCTGTGGAAAGACCCCAATGTCAGTTTTACCATCAGAGTTTTGTCCTCCCAGAAGGACCCAAACAGAACCCACAGAGTGTGGCCAGCATGCCTGTGGCTGGCCTATGCACCTCCATCCATGCTGCTCAAATTTCCATAGACTTTTGGGGAAGCCTTGTCACCGACCTGAACTGCCTTCGTCTGCTAATACACATTGGGTTCTAGAAGTTGACAACAGGGCTAACTTGCTCACTAGCCATGCCCCGTGCTCTGTACAGGGCTTGGCACTGTCTTCCAGGGCTTCTGTTATCCCCAACATAGCTCTGTCTTGCCCCTTAGAGAAGGGGACACAAAGGAAGGAGTATGGGCTCTCTCCACCCATGTGCAGCTCTTTCCCACAGATGCGGAGTTGCTGATCTGGTAGGAAGAGTCTCACCTCCTTTGGGTCACATGATGCCAGCAGGCACGGTCATCGTTTTGAAAGGTGGTATGTCTTCATGGCCACACTCTGCCTGCCTGCAGCCAGGCAGGTTGACAAGCCAGCCATCCTTGTCCTTGAGCCTGGGTGAGTGAGTGGACTCAGCAGCATCTGTTCCATTGTCTGGGCCACTCTAGACGCCAGGCGTGCACTGCAGGGACCCTCTCCTGGGCCTCAATCCCATGCATTAGCTGCTTTTTCCTGAGGGCTGTTGGGGGTTGCCCAGCTGTAGAGAAGATAAATACTTTAATTCATATTTGGCAGTGAGATTCCTTGCCAACAAGTTTCGTGTCTGTGTTGTTTCTGGCAGGAGGCTGAGGGGGTGAGTGGTGAGTTTAGGTCCAATACTTCACCCTCAGTTTCTAAGAGGGAGAAACTAGGAGAGAGTTAGGAGACAACACACAGAGCACGTGTCTGGTGCAAGGCAGTGACTACAGCGACCTCTGTAGCTGCCGCCGTTCAGTGAATATCTGTGGAACTGAATGAATGAGTGACAGTTGCAGCCCTAAGCATGTGTCTTGTTTCAGAGTTTGCTGGGCATCCAAGGGCGTTCTCCAGTCAAGAGATGAGGAGCAAGAGGAGGAAGAAGGGTGTTAGTCTCTGCCCAGAGAAGACCAGGAAGGGGGAGTACACCTGGGAGAGGAGTGGGTGTTTTCAGTCATACCTGGGCTTCCTATTGGCTGTAGCTGATGCCTATTTGGCTTCATGGGTTTCTGACCTGGGAGGATGTGATGACGTGAGCGCCTCCTGATTGCTCTGGTGCCCTGTGGTCTTCATGTGGCTGTTGCATAGGGAGTTGAAGTAGCTATGGGTGAGGAATGAAGGGGTTAGAACAGACAACAGCTGGGCCTGCCTTGGGCCTTCTCCCAGAGTCTGCAAGCTCAGTCTAAGAGTCTCAGTCTGCCCTCACCAAGCTTGAACTTGCCATAACTCTTCTTACGTGGTGGCTGTCCCTCTGTGGCCACCTCCATGGCTGGGTCAGCTCCCCTCATCCTCTCTTTATCATTGCTTAGGCCTAGTGGCTGAGTCCAGAAGCATTAGGCCCAGTGCTTGCCACTAACTTCCAGAGGGTAATTAATAAGGAAATTCCAGATCGCTAGTTCACCAAAGGTCTCACAGTCCTGAGTCAGGCAAAGGTTCCTACGTCTGTCAACTAGGATGCTGAGGACTAAAACCTTAAAAGGAATCATCTGATGGGCGGCGCCTGTGGCTCAAGGAGTAGGGCGCCGGTCCCATATGCCGGAGGTGGTGGGTTCAAACCTAGCCCCGGCCAAAATAAAAAAAAAAAAAAAAAAAAAAAGGAATCATCTGGGGATCTTGTTCAAATGAGAGTCCAATTCTGTAGCTCTGAGAGGGGCCTGAGAGTCTGTATTTCTAACCACCTCCCAGTGGTGCTGATGCTGCTGGCTGCAGGAAGACTTTGGAGACACTGAGTTCACTGCTGGAATATTTACTGTACTTTGCATTCAGGCCATTTTCTCAAAGTTTAAGCAAATCTCAAGACTCTACATTTCCTTTGCAGAGAATGCTGTTTTCATGATTTTGTTGCTGGTAGGATTTTTGCTTTTGCAACTTCATTAGGAAATATCTCATCTCCATGTTGTCTAGAACAGAAAATCAATCTGCAGCCTCTTCCAGGAGACCACACCTGCTCGGCACACTCACGCCTGTTGTGCTGTAGACTCTGAGTGGATTTGACAAAGTTCCCTCCCGCAGACTCTCTCTGAGGCTTTTCTTTCAGAATCAACATCAAAGCCATTTTGATTACACATTCAAAGGGAAGATACCCGAAAATTGGATAAGATAATGATACTTCCTTGTGTTTGGCTCTGAGCCAATGCAGGGATTTCAACAGAGAGCTCAGTGCCTGCTCATCCAGCCCTGCACCTTCTGTACCTTACTTTGATGGGGAACCTGCCTTTTCCCTGGTCTCTGACCCTTTTTCGGGTAGGGGTCCTATTAATCAACTTTGTGATGCTGAAGCCTGGTTCACCAGGTGCCTAATAAAGGTGTGAATTAAATATATATCTGTCAAAGAGCTTTTACTTTATCTCCCTGCCTGAGAGCAGGACAGACTTGCCCAAGGTCCCATAGCCCACACCAGAGAAGGCCAATTCCTCGTGGCTTTCCTGAACCATGTCTATAAACTCATGCAGGAGGAGCTGGGGGCTGCCTTGTCCAACCCCTCAGTGAGCTGATAAATGGAGGCCAGGCAGGGAAATGGCTTGGCCAGCACTCCACAGTGTGTGCGAGCAGAGCTGGACCTGGGATCTCTCTGCCTACTCTTCCTTTGGGTTTCTAGTAATATATATTTTTTCTGCTTAAAACGAAAATCAAGAGGAAAGATAATTTAAAAAATGCTCCAAGCTATAGAAAGAGAGAAAGGGGGCTGAGCCTGTGAATTATGTTGTCTTTGGTTTTGGGACTCCCAGCCTCTGTCCCCTGAGCCTTCCATGGGTTTACTATCTGAGAGTTAGACAGGGCCCATCCCACTCGTCTCACTACAGTGATGACACCTGTGATTATTTTTATTTTAATTCGAGGATGCAATATGATGTATCAGAAAAGACATGTCCCAAATTTTTAAAAACATATCTCTTTGAACTAGCAATTACATTTTTAGGAATCTCTTTTGCAAAAATTCTTATACACCTATTTGTTGCGATTATATTAGAAACAAATGTTCATCAGCAGGGAAGGTGTTTAAATAAATAATAGCAAATCTCACAGAGCTTCATTTCTGGTGTGAGGCCCTTCCTTTCCTCTGATGCATCTCGTTGCTGGTCCCCCTCCTTGGCTGACATCAGAAAAATGGCTATGAACTCCTTAGTCCATGAGAAGATCTGGTTTGACAAATTCAAGTATGATGATGCAGAAAGGAAATTCTATGAGCAGATGAATGGGCCTGTGGTTGGCTGCTCACAGGAGCATGGTGCCAGCGCGATTCTCTCAGACATTGTGAGAGCCAGAGAGAACATCAGAGATCCCTGGCTGAAAGCTTAGGCCCTGGGCCCTCCAGTGGTCCCTGTGGAGACCACAGCTCATCCCCGGATCACCAGCCTGGATGTGGAGAACTTGAGCCTGCAAGGGGTGGTATGGAACCTGCAGCAGGCTCTCTCCAGGCTGGAGGCCTGGGTGAGCATGCCAGAGAAGAGCTCACCCAGCCACCGGGCCACAGCCCACAGACCCAGCACCTGTCTCCAGTGAGCCAGGTGGAGCCTCCAACCAAGAAGGAGGCCAGCACTCTGGGAGGCCGAGGCAGGTAGATCGCTTTGCTCACAGAGTTCAAACCTGAGCAAAAAGTGAGACCTCATCTCTATTAAAAATAGAAAAACTGAGGCAAGAGAATCGCTTGAGCCTGAGTTGGAGGTTGCTGTGACCTATGACGCCATGGCACTCTACCCAGGGCGACAGCTTGAGACTCTGTCTCAGAAAAGAAAACAAAAAAAAGAAGGTGGCCACATTAGCCGAGGATGACCGGGATGATGATATCAACCCGTTTGGCAGTGAAAACGAGGAAAAGGACAAAGAGGCAGGCCGGCTTTGGGAGTTGCAGCTGAGGCAGTAAACAGAAAAGAAGGCCAAGAAGCCAGCACTGGTGGTCACGTCCTCAGTCCTGCTGGAGGTCAAGGCTTGGGGTGATGAGACAGATATGGCCCAGCTAGAGGCCTGTGTGTGCTCCATCCAGCTGGATGGGCTGGTCTGGGGGGCGTCCAAGCTCATGCCCGTGGGCTATGGCATTTGTAAGCTGCAGATGCAGTGTGCGGTGGAGGATGACAAGATGGGGACCAACCTGCTAGAAGAAGAGATCACCAAGTTTGAGGAGCATGAGCACGTGTGTGTGCGGCCCTGCCATGAATAGGGACTGCATGCACCTCCAAAAAAAAAAAAAAAAACTAATAATAATGATAATAATAGCAAATCATCCTCCTGGATGTTCCGTAGTCACTGAAAAGAAAGAAGGAAAGCTGTTTTTACGTACCCGCCTAGTGAGATGGCCAGCATATACTATCAAGCAAAAAAAAAAAAAAAAAATTACCAAAAAAATGTGTATAGAGAACTCTATTTATGTTTTCATAAAATTTTGTATATAGGAAAGATCAGGAAGGACACACAAAACTGTAAACAATGCTCCCCCAGGGAGGAAGTAGATGGTTAGGAGAAGGAAAAGAGAAGCTTCCAATTTTCAGTGTATGTCTTTTGTTTGAATCTAAACAAAGAATTAATTAATACAGAAGATTGTATCATGTTTATATGATATCAGTGTTGTGGTTTTAAAAAAACACAGAGGGAGAAGCAAACAAAAAAGGGCTTTGGTATCATTCCGATCTGTGTTTTATCCTTGTATTTGTTATCTTTTGCTGGAAAACAAATGACCCCCAAACATAGGTACATACAGTCACACACACATTTACTACCTCACAGTTTCTGTGGGTGAAGAACCTGGATCCTGTGACTCAAGGCCTCTCACAGGCTGGAATCAAGATGCTGGTGTGGGCTGTGTTCTCATCTGAAGGCTCCACTGAGGGAGGATCCTATTCCAAGGCCACGCATGTGGGTATTGGTGGGATTTGGTTTCTCTCGGGCTGCTGGAGTGAGGGCCTCAGATCCTCACCAACTGTTGGCCAGAGGCCACCTTTGGTTTCTTGCCATGGAGTCCTTTCCATGGGGCAGCTCAGAGTGAGTGAGTGAGCAGAGAATGAGGAAAAGGGAGCAAAGAAGACAGAGTCTTTTGTAACTGAGTCTCCAAAATAACATCCCATTATTTTCACCATATTCTATTCATGGCCTGCCACAACCCCAATTATTTTTACCCTCAGTAGAGTGCTGTGGCATCATAGCTCACAGCAACCTCAAACTCTTGGGCTCAAGCGATTCTCTTGCTTCAGTCTCTCAAGTAGCTGGGACTACAGGTGCCTGCCTCAATGCCGGCTATTTTTAGAGATGAAGTCTTTCTCTGGCTCAGGGTGGTCTTGAACCTGTGAGCTCAGGCAATCTACCTGCCTTGTCCTCCCAGAGCACTAGGATTACAGGTGTGAGCCACTGCATCTGGCCCCCACTCTTCTTTTACTCACTGTTTGTGAGCTGTGCACCACTGGTCACTTAAAACCTCCAGAAGTGAGCCCTGATGGAAGAAGGTTGGCACCCAGAAAAGCCCTGAGCCCTGGCTGGGTCTGTTTGAGTGGTATTCACTTTCTTCCTGGTGCAGAACAAATAGGAAAGTTGTCTGATTTGCATCCAGTTCAGTCGTGAATTCCAATTCCCTACTGGGTGCCGGATCCTAGTTATTTTGTCTGTAAAATGGGCCGATGATGGTATCACAGGGTTATGGTGAGGGCACATACAGCAAGGTGCATGAAATAGCCAAGCACAGCCCCAGCACCTTCAGTCTCCTTAGCCAGGAAAGATTCATGACATAAACATTTTTCATGATCATCTCTGCGAGTTGGAAATCTATCCACGCAGAGTCTGCTTCCTCAGAAGTTCATTTTCAGGGAACTCACCAGATAAAATGATGTTTATGTCAAGAAGCCTGGGATAAAGAGCTCTCTGTTTAAAGGTGGCCAACACCCGGTGAGGAGGCAGGCTCGGGTGTGGTATTAATAATCACGATGTGGGCATAAAGATGCCATAGATTATGGGACACTTGGAGAAAATGGGGCATTTTGCAGTAGGTCTCAGTCATTAGCAAAACTCCACATTCAAAATTAGTCAGAATAGGTAATTAGTGTCAGGGAGTGATTGCAGCTGCATCATTAGCGTGATGGATGCCAGTGCGAGCTCATGCTAATGACTTATGGAATTTTCATTCGGGAGACAATCGGAACAATTTGGTGGTCAGCAGATAGTCTGAGAATCAATCACCGTGATAGTCAATAATTTATCATTTCTATTTAAAGTCTGGAATCTGCATCCACTTAAACAGAAGTGAGCCCCGATGGAAGAAGGTTGGCACCCAGCAAAGCCCTGAGCCCTGGCTGGGTCTGTTTGAGTGGTATTCACTTTCTTCCTGGTGCAGAACAAATAGGAAAGTTGTCTGATTTGCTTCCAGCTCAGTCATGAATTCCAATTCCCTACTGGGTGCCGGGAAATCTGGAGTTAGATGTTAACCTGGGTTTAGCTTTACAAGTTCATCTCTGGGGATTAGAAAGAACAGCCCCTACCATTCAGTGATCCTTGGATTTCACCACCAGAAACTGTGAGGTGGTGGCAGGGGTTACCTCCTGCTCAGTGGGAGGTCACTGGCTCAGAGGGCCCAGGTATTTCTGAAGGACATCCAGCTAGCAGGTGATGGTGGGAGTTCTGACCTCAGGATTGGGCATTGTTCTTTCAGCATGAATAAAATTGGTAATAACAATAATCACAATTGCAATTGTTGTTCAGAGCTTCCTGTGTGCCTGGCACTTCCTGACCATTTTGCCTGTGTTATGGAATGAATTTGATCTTTCCTGGTGGAGGCTTAGAGAGAGAGAAGGGAAAAGTTGCCCAAGGTCGCACAGCAAGGAATTACACAGCCGGTCTTTAATCCCAGCTCCTGGTCTCCTAAGTACTGTGCTATTGAGCTGCTGGGTGCAGGAAATTGATGCTAAATTCTTCTTACCTCAGCTGTCTCATCTATAAAATATGAATAATAACGTGCTCCATGTACAACTTCGAGAATAAGTTGCTTGGTAAGCTGTTATGCAGGGCGCCTAAAGCCTGGAGGTAACTGTGATCCAGGTCATTTGGACGTGCAGTCACGTGGCTGGTCTCTTAGGGTGGCCACCTCTGCCTGCCCCCTTCTCAAATCCACAGAGGCACCCAGTCCTGCCTGTTCGTTCTTGATGAGTGCAGGGTGCGCAATGCGCCACTTCAAACTCATCTCACATTTGGTCTCTGGGAGTAGATTAACTTTCTACTACTTTATGTCCATGAATCCCCTCTTCCAGAATTTCCTGTGACATCCCATTTCCTTTAGGATCAGACCCAGCCTTGGAGTAGCTTTCAAAACGCCCCTCTGCCCCATTCCCTTGCATAATCTGGCTCCAAAATGTCTCCAGAAAATTACCTTGCACAGGTGCTGCTGCCTACTCAGCTCCCCTCCTCCTCTCCCTCCTCCTTCTATGATCCCACCAGCATCCCAAACCCATCAGCTTCCCAGGAAAGCTTCTCCATTCCCCACGCGCACCTGTGCCGAGTGGGATCCTCTGACTTCCTCCCGTTCTCGGGACTGGGGCTGCTCAAACACAAGGTGCCAGTGCTCTGTGACTGGGAGTCCCTGAGATACAGCTGTGTTGGACAGCAGTGAGCTGGCTGTGCACGGACCTGTCCTCCCAGCTCCAGGCAGTGGCCGTGTGGTCCAGAGTCATAGTTTTTCCTTCATCCTTTTCTCTGCTTTTCATATTAAGCTGTAGGCTACAAGTCCTCATTTGGATTCAAGAATGATGGTCCCAAACTTGCATCCTGGGGCCATCTGACTTTCAAGGAAAAGGGAACCTCCTGACATTTCACATGAATTTTAAAAGGAGGGCTCCTAGGCATCCTCCCCACACCCTCTAGACTGGAGCTGCTGGAGGATGAGACTCCTGTGTTTGCCCATGGCTGCCCTTCCCCCTGTAGACATCTTCCTGCCTCGGCTTTGGTTTTAAAGGAAGCCGGGAGCCTTGGAAAGTAAGAGTGAACATTAATCAAGACTCTAGAATGTTTCAGATACGTTCAAAGCATTTTATACAAAGAAACTCATTTATTCCTCTCAATGGCCCCAGGAATGGGTCCTAGTATTATCCCTTCTCTGCACGTGAGAAATCCACAGTCCAGAGCCATGACTGGTGTGTCATGAAAATTTTTTAAAATTATTATTTAAATTATTTTAAAAAAGAAGTTCAAAGCATAGTTAAGTATATTCTTTTTTTTTTTTGATCAACATAATTTAAGTGTGCCATGTAAGTTTATAGGTTCAAATACGCCATGAGATAAAAAAGGCTAAAAAACACTGGTCCAGAGAGTCTAAACCAGGGGTCCTCAAACTGCGGCCCATGGGCCACATGAGGCGGTGTGATTGTATTTGTTACCATTTTTTTTTTTTACTTCAAAATAAGATATGTGCAGTGTGCATAGGAATTTGTTCATAGTTTTTTTTTTTTTTAAACTATAGTCCGGCTCTCTAACGGTCTGAGGGACAGTGAATTGGCCCCCTGTTTAAAAAGTTTGAGGACGCCTGGTCTAAACCATCCCCACTCCCATGGCTGGTAAGTGGTGGAGCCCTATTCCAGTCATGGTAATGGGCCCTGGGCTCAGCTAGGCCCTCTTCAGCTGCCAGTCTAGAAAGTGAACACAGCTGCCTGTTGACCCTGGACTGGTCCAGACTTCCCCTGATGTCCCTGAGACAGGGCCCTGGGGATCTCCACTCACATACATTTGTCCTCTTACTTAGCTTAGGGTGGTTTCGCCACGTGAAAGGGTTTATTTTATTGTACTCAAACATAATAGCCTTTTCCCTCATTGCTTCTGGGTAAGATAATTTTTCTCACACTCAGGTTGTATCACTAAGGTTGTGTTACTCAGGTTGTATCAGCCTTTACCCACAGTTTTCTGTAGCACCCACAGGGGTTCAATTTTTACAATTACATGTCTGATCCATTTTGGATTTTACCCCAGTGTGTGGTGCGAGCTCCAGGGTTGATTTTTTTTCAAATGGCTGTCCAATTATCTTGATGCCACTTATTTAAAAAAAAAACAACTCCCCACACAGATTTGTAAAGCTTCCTTTCTCATATAATAACTTTCCAGATGCAGTTGGATCTATTTCTGGATTTTTTTTCTGTCCCATCGGCCTATATGTTTATTCACGAGCCAGCACCAACCCCCTAATTACGGGCCTTACAGTATGTGTTAATGTCTGCTGGTGCTGGCCCCAGATGGCCCTTCTTCCGGGTTCTGGTGGCGAGCTTTGCTTTTTTGTTCTGTCAAATAAACTTCATAATCAACTTGCTTAGCTTCAGAAATAAACCTGGTAGTATTTTAAAAATTGGAATTGGATTCCATCTGTAAATTAAGTTAGGTAGAACTGACATCTTTATGATGATGACTGTCTTTAGTCAAGAAGATGGTTGCTTCATCCAAAATGTAATTTTGAGAGAAAAAAAAAGTCTCAAGAAGATACACGCAGGATGATTACCATTTAAATGAAAAATTTAAAACACACAACACAATAGTCTATAGATTCGTATTGTAGTAAACAGACTAAAATCAGGTTGTGACTAACCCACACCATTTTAGAGCAGGGGTTCCTTCTGAGGAAGAGGAAAGGGATGGAGATGGGGTGATTTTAGGTGGTTTTAAGTCATTATAGAGAGAGAGAGAGAACGCTTGAGAGGGAGAGAGTTAAAGCAAACAGCAAATGTTTGATCTTGACAGAGGATAGTGTGTTACATTATTTTTCTATACTTTATGTTTAAAATATCACATAATTAAAAACAAAAGAAAAGAGCTGTTTCCACTGCTTCAGGGTACTCCCCGGAAAATAACACATTTTACTTTCCTTTTATGTGGTTTTGGAGAAGTACTCTGCTGGCTAGGCCTCTGTTGGGGGAGGCCTGCATTTCTTTCTATGGAAAAGAATTCTATTAAAGACTTTGTAGCCAGCTTGGCAGCTGGAGTAGGAAGATTTCCTTTCTTTAAATGGGCATCCTTACCCGTTCTGAAGCAGACACAGGGGGTGTGAATTTTGGAGTTTAATGAGATCTTCCTACAGTCTCCTGAATTTGTGATAAGAAGGGTTTCACAGTATTAAAAACCTGTTTCTCAGTCTGTTGTAAACATCTCATTTTCTTACCCTACATCCATCCACACACAAGATTTAAAATCACCAGGGGAAAAAACCTCATATCCGAATAGAAGAGGGGATCGTTTCCTCTGCAGACTATACAATGGGCTTTAAAAGAACCTTATTTAGAACAGCTGACAGGAAATTATATTTTCACAAACTGATTTATTATGCAGTCCCAATACCACCCATTTCAATAGGACTCAAGCAGACAGTTTTAGAATTGAGTCATGGAGTTGGTTCATTTGGAACAGTTTTCCTCTATGAGGAAAAGTTTTCATGGCCGAAAATGGCCCGAGTCAACCTCACTTGTGTTTTGCAGAATTCATGACCTCGCAGTGAACACACTTTAGGAAGCCTGGTTCCACTGTCGCCCGCACTGGCATTCCCAGAGAGCTGTGTTTGTTTTCTGAAGTGTGCTTCATGTGGGTCCAGCCCTGGGACACAATGCCTTCATTTCTATTCCCGGCACTGGCATGTCTGTACTGCAAACTGCCTCCTTGGGCCCACGTTAGACTGCAGAGAAATGAGCATTGCATTAAACACCCTGTTTCATGTGAGGAGAAACAGCGATAGGCAATCAGGTCTGGTAGTCTCGCTCTACCCCACAGACGCCAGAGAGGACAGGAGGGCCCCTTGGGTGTCACCTCTGTCTCAAGGAATCCTTTCTTCTGCTTGTTTCATCCTGAGGGAATTCCTGCCAGCTTTCTTTTATTTTATTAATTTTATTTTATTTGCAGTTTTTGGCCGGGGCTGGGCTTGAACCTTCCTCCTCCAGCATACTGGGCTGGCGCCCTATTCCTTTGAGCCACAGGCGCCGCCCCCCCTTCCCCCCCCAGCTTCCTTTTTAAAAGACGGAGTTACTGGTGAGGGAATGAGCTCTGAGAAAGGCCTGCTAACAAATGCCAGGTGACCCTTTGTGACAGGTGCTAAGGGAAGCTGGGATTCCCCACCCTGGGCTTATGAACATCGATGAAAAGAATATTTTGATATAAACCTAGAAAAAAGTTGCTTTTTTCTAAACCAGAAAAGAAGAATGGGGGATGTGTTCCTGATGTAAAAGTTTACCAGAAAAAAATTTCCTTGAGGAAAATATTTCACATTGGAATTGTGGAAAGACAGAAATGGGGGGGAGGAGGAAAGGAAATTGTTTCCCCATTTTATTCTCAGTCTTTCCTTTGGATTGAACTTTGAAAAGCTTGGTTTTGTCCTGGGTGAGCTTGTCAAGGGGGATTGAGAGTCCCATGTGCCACAGGGTGACCTGGAAAGGGTCCCTGAAAGGAAGATGGGGGCTGCAACTCTGATGTTTAAAGTGAGACTCTCCACCTTTCCCCCAAACCTCTTCATCCTGCTGTTCTCCCAGGCACTCAGGTAACATCTCCAGTTCCTCCCATTTTCTAGCTGCTCAAGGGCCAAATCTTGTGATTTTACCTTAAAATGTGCCTTCTATCTACCCCACATAGAGCCCTATCCATGGATGGCGATGACTTTCCCCAGAAGCTCCCTGCCTTCCAGTCTGGTTTTCTTTGCCTCTTTGAATTCATAGAATGCCTAGACTGAGCTTCCTGATGTATAGCCGTGATGCTGTCACTCCCCTGCTCAAGCACTTTCAAATGCTCCCCATTGTCCACAGCTGACATCGGAGCTTTCCTTCAGGGTTCTGACTCCTCTGTGCTGTACCTGTGTCCCCTTGATGGCTACACGCCAGCCCCCTCTCTTGTTCCTCCAACCTTGCAAGTTCTTCCCAAAGTCAGGACACTCGCACATGCGGTTTGCTTTTCATGAAACCCCGGGACTCTTCTCATGGCTGCTTCAAATATCACCCTCTCAGGGAAACCTGTTCATGATCATCGGTAATTGTCCTGGCACCAAGCTGACACAACGTCATTCTTCGCAGTGCTTATGACATACGCTTATTTGCTTGTTTGTTTGCTTACTGTTTGTCCATTAAATTATAAACTCCACAGGTGCAGGAAATATGTTTTTTTAAAAATCCCCCCACAGATATTTAGTATTGAACATAGTGAACAGGCATACAGCAGGCAATCAAAAATTATTTTTTGAATAAATGAATGAATGTTTTAGGACAGCTTGTCAGCAGCGGAACTACTGAATCACATGTGCTGTGCCCACTTTTGAGGTTTTGGATGCACATTTCCAAACTGCTTTCCAGAAAAACGTGAAAATTTGCACTCTACCAGAAGTGTGTACAAATATGTGGCTGCACATATTGACCATCTTGCTGCACATTTGCCAGCACTGAGTATTATTATCATTATTATTATTATTTTGCAGTTTTGGCTGGGGCTGGATTTGAACCCGCCACCTCTGGCATATGGGGCCAGCACCCTACTCCTTTGAGCCACAGGCACCGCCCCCAGCACTGAGTATTATTTAAACAAAAGATTTGCCAGAGGCTGAGCGCTGTGGGGCTGACGCCTGTAATCCCAGAACTCTGGGAGGCTGATGTGGGTGAATAGCTTGAGCCCAAGAGTTTGAGATTTCTGTGAGCTACGCCACCATGGCACTCTACCCACAGTGACAAAGTGAGACTGTCTCAAAAAACAAAACAATAAACAAAATCCCCAAATTTGCCAATTTGAAAGCAAAAATAGCTTATTTGGTAGCTAATGGAATTGAATAGTTTTTTCATGTATCTCTGTCTTTTGTATTTCTGTGGTCTATGAATTGTATTTATTTCCTTATTCATCTTCCTTGAGAATCACTCACGTTTCTAGTGTTGGCTGGTGCCGGAACATCACAGCTTCTGGTTACTCCTGCAATCATTACTTTTCACCGACACCTGCTGGGGTTCCTTTTCCCTGTTGTAAAATGTGGTTTGTGTCTGCACCTCTCTGAACATCTTTTGTGTTTATGTCTCCATGACTTCTAAATCAGTTTGGTAAAAACAAAAACCCTCAGACCACTTGTGTGACACGATGGATTATGTTTTGCCTATCTCGTGGGGCTGCAGGGGCTGTGAAGACATAGACTCCAGCTCCCCAGGGAAAGTTAAAGAGCTTTGAGAACAGTGGCCTTGTCTGGGCTTGTTTATTTTCTTCGTAAGAATGTCCAGCATCTTTCCATATGGCAGACAAGGTGGAGTGATTCATTAGAAGTCTAGCTGGGTGTGTGTGCAGAAGCAGGTATCAGGTGGGCACTGCCTTTTCTCACACTGTTCTGAGCAAGGGGATGCCTCCAAAATGGTCTCAGTCCAGGCCCCATAGTCTGGCAAATGTTTGAATCGTTGTTTCCTGATCAGGTGCACCTGTGTGAATGTTTGAATCGTTGTTTCCTGATCAGGTGCACCTGTGTGAACTTGTTATTGTTGCCCATTAGGAAAAGAGGAGGGGTCTATACTTGGCTTCTTCATTCATTAATTCAGCAAATATTCAGGAGCTGGGAATTCAAAGCAGGGCCAAAGTCCCTGCCTTCATGGATTCTGTCTTTCAGTGGGAGAGACAGATAACTAAGAAGGAAACAAGTAAATAGAATGCAGGGTTAGAGAATAAGAATGGGACATGATTCAGATGAAGTGTGGTGGAAGGAACACCCTCTCAGCCAACTGCCAAGGGCAGCAAAGAGACTGACGCATTAGGGTATCTGTTGGCTGAAAAAAACAGGCCCTGGGAAACTGCTAATTACCCACCAAAACCCATTCTCTCCTTTCTTAATATTGGAATCCCCAAGGTTTATCTGGACACAAGACAGCCATGAAAAAAATCCTTGGCCATCTGACTAAGTTGTGGCCAGTAAGCAGAAGGGGTGTGTGTAACCAACATTTGTTTTCTCTAAAGGAAGATATACATTATTTCTTCCTTCTTCTTTTGGCTAAAAGCAGGCATGATGGCTGGAGCCCAAGTAGCCACCTCGGACCGGGAAGGGGAAGTTTTATGCTAGTAATGATAAAGTAACAAAGTAGAAGGAGCCTGGGTCACTGGCCTGATGGAGGGTCATAAGAGAAACAGACAATCTACCACTAGACTTTATTTACTTAAGAGATGCGAAAGTCTACCCTGTTGAAGCTATTGTTACTGTGTTACTAATAGCAGTGAGCCGCACACCACCAACTTGATCATGCTTTGACTTATTTTATATCCACTCTGTCCCCAACTTTGCAGAGTCAGGCTGGGGTGCTGCTGAGATGCTGCTGAGATCTCACTCCCTTAGTGAATTAGTGCCAGCTGCTGGCATGAGGCACACGGATGTCTCCATCAAGACTTGAGGGTCCGCAGGACATGGGGGCTGGCTTCTCCAGACAGTGATCCAAAAGAATGCAGGTAGAAGCCGGTGTCTTTCGCGTCTTTTATGACCTAGACTCAGAAGTCCTCCCTGCTATTTTCACATTATTCTAGTCCAGCCTACTCAGTTTGGAAGGGAACCATGCAGTGTGCTGCTACCAGAAGGCTAGAATCACTGAGGTCTATCTTGGAACCTGTCTGATCCTGTCTCATCTCATCGTGGAGACCCTTCCCCGTCCTAAGGGAGGGCGCCCATTCTTCTTTTTACAGCTCCCTCAAAAGAGAGTCTAAGCCAGGGGTGCCACAGGGGCGTCATGTTCCCTTGGATAGGTGGGATGGAGCCATGATTTGATAAAGGACCACATTAGAGATTATCAGATGGAAGAGGCCCCACGCCTTACGGAGGAGTGGTGAGAACCCAAGTGTCCCTTCCTGCAGAGTGCTGGGCATAGCCTTCAAGGACCCAGTCTCATCTGGAGAGGGAACAGAAGATATTAGAGCATTAGGACTGACACTTACCTAGGCTGACTAATGAGAATATAAGGTATCTTCCAACAGTTAGGCTGGAGAAAGGGGTGTTTCCTTCTAGGCCGGGCCAGTACCTATCCATAGCTGAGCCTATCCGGGTCCAGGAAACTGGTACAGTGGTTATTTCCTTAATGTGTCTGGACTTTTTAAAAATTTTATTTTATTTTTTTATTAAATCATAGCTGTGTACATTAATGCAATCGTGGGGTACAATGGGCTGGTTTTATATACAATTTGAAACATTTTCATCAAACTGGTTAACATAGCCTTCATGGCATTTTCTTAGTTATTGTGTTAAGACATTTATATTCTACATTTAATAAATTTCACATGTACCCTTGTAAGATGCACCGCAGGTGTAATCCCACCAATCACCCTTTCCTCCACCCACCTCCCTCCTCCTCTCTCCTCCCTCTCTCCTTTCCCCGTATTCTTGGGGTATAATTGGATTATAGCTTTCATGTGAAAGCCATAAATTGGTTTCATAGTAGGGATGGGTACATTAGATACTTTTCCTTCCATTCTTGAGATACTTTGCTAAGAATATGTTCCAGCTCCATCCATGTAAACATGAAAGAGGTAAAGTCTCCATCTTTCTTTAAGGCTGCATAATATTCCATGGTATACATGTACCACAATTTATTAATCCATTCGTGGGTCGATGGGCACTTGAGCTTCTTCCATGACTTAGCAATTATGAACTGGGCTGCAATAAACGCTCTGGTGCAAATATCTTTGTTATAATGTGATTTTTGGTCTTCTGGATATATACCTAGTAGAGGAATTGTAGGATCGAATGGCAGGTGTGTGTCACTTTTAAAAGTGACATAAGGTGACCAACTTTCTGCTGTGGGAGCAATGGTGTGCTGAAGCCAACCCACACTGCTTCACAAGAGCCCATTGTTATGTTTTAGCGGTTTTTGAAAGCTGGTTGTTAAATGTAGCCACTATTAAAAAATAAATTATATAAACTCTTAATTAAAGAAATCATATTAAAAGCCAAAGGTAATAAACACTCCAAACATATCACCGCCTGATTTTTATTATAACTGTGCTTTTGAGGTGGTTCTGTCTACTGCATCTGTGGATGGAGAAGCCACGTGATGGTGGGGACCCAGCGTCTCTTCCTGGTTCGGCTCTGGTGGCCTCTCATTGGCAGCTTACAGATGGGCACGGAGGGCATATTAACACCCCGGAAATGGGAAAGTGCTACAACTCAGTGTCCCAGACCTTTGCCAGCGCACCTCTGTGTGGGGCTCAGGGTGCCAGGGTGTGTACCCCCAAGGGAAGAGCACACTTGGTGGGGGGGGCAATAATCTGTCTCTGGCTCAGATCTCTGCTCTATACTGACTCGTGTGCCTGTGTGAGTGTCCTCTCCTCTCTGGACCTCAGAAGGAGCAGATGGCTGCCGGCTTCCCTTGGGGCCCTCGAGCTATTCATTTAAGAGAGTCTACCGCTTACCTGCCCATGCCCCTCACAGCAGGGATCAGAGATTTCCTGTCTGAGGGAGGATTATTAATCCTGGGCTCGGGCAGTGCTGAGTGAAGCTGATCTCCTGCTAGACTTTGAGGGAGGGCAGGGAAGGAGAACCAGCTGGCTCTGATTAAAAGTCTAAGTCATTCCTGCATATGAACAGGTGGTGTAGACCAAGGAACCCCCAGAAGATTGCATGTAAATCAGCCACACACTCCAGAACCTCACTGTCTTCACCACCTTTATAGGCCACCCCCCCCCCCCACACACACTTTCTTCCCTAATTCATTTAATTAGAAGACTCTGGAAGTCTCCAGAAAACGAGGAGTTAATCCTTTGCTGCCACAGGAAAGAGTCTGCAGCAGACCATTAAAATGTAATATGACGCGTACACGCTCCATTTGCCGTATGTGTGAAGTGAGGCCACGGGTCTGGGCCTGCAGCATTTTTTGTGCTATGCTCGTATTCCTGAGCTATAGATCACGAGATGTGGGCGCCTGGGCAGGAGGGTCTGCTCACTAGGAGATGGAGCAGTTCAGCTCTGCCCTTATAGCTCTGATTGTCCTTGAACCCTGGCCATGTCCCTATGGAATCCAGGAGCCATTTCCATGTCCCTTGGGTGAGTCATGGGGTCATTCACACTGGACAGAACCTGGGAGATGCACTGGACAGATGAGGAAGCTGAAGCTTCGAGAAGGCAGCTCCAGAGCTCTGGGTTAACAAAAACCTCGTTCTGGGGACTCCTGATCTAGAGGAGAAGTATCCGTCTGGCATCTAGGAAGCAGCTGAAATAACTTCAACTCACAGGTGAAGCTATAGGGGGCAAGAACTTTGCAGAGATGCCGTACACTGCCTTGGAAGGTAGTGAGTTTGATGTCATTGGGGGTATGCTGGCAGGCCCTGGCAGGGTTTGTGCATTGTAATGGAAAGAGAATTGGATGACCAGTTGAAATGTGACAATTCAGAATTGCCCTGTCATACTAGTCTGAAAGTTGGAGGACAGGAACTTGTGTGGTGCAGGTGGGTGGCAGGGAGGACAGGAAGGGCAGAAGAGGCCACAGAAGGCCACTTGGGGTTGCAGAAGGAGGTTGCCATCGAAGCTGCAAGAGGCTTTTCCATTTACTGCCATGCCTGTGCTCACCAAATCCTGATCCCCGCCCCGTGGGAAAGGCTGTGCTGTCACACGGCTTTTACAACGAATAGGAGGCTCAGCCTAGTGCCCCAGTCATCCTGCTGGTGTAGCGGAGCTGAGGCAGATATGGGCTGTCTGCCTCCACCTGGGCTCTGAGACGCATCCCTCTGCTTCCGGCCATGGTTGCTCTGCCAGGACGGCCCTTTCTGCAGGCCCCTGCCCTTACTCTGAACATCTCCCTACTTGTTCCCCATCCTGTCCTGCTTCACATTAGCCCTCATCAGTAATTATGTAAACTTGCCCAGAGATGGTTCCACTCTGCTCTCCCCTGTGCTCTTGGTCCTGTGCCTGCCACCTGCACAAATCACTGGAAATGCCTTCTGCTTCCCTTTCTGCAGCTCTTGGCAATGGGGACGAAGGTGGGAGGATACCCCTTTGCCTAAAGTGTAACTTCCTAATTGGGATCCAAGGAGGAAAAGAAATATACCCCTTCTGGGCCCTTCAAGTACCTTTTAGTAGTAAGAGTATTAACAATGACAAGGAAAACTCCCTGACGCATTCTCTCTGTCCCAGAGCCACACTCATACTATCCCGCCAGGTGGGTCTCCACCTCTTCACTGCATGAGTCTCACTTTACAGATGACAGAGTTGAGGCTGAACTCATGCCCAGTTCTTTTTTTTTTTTTTTTTTTTTTTTGCGGTTTTTGGCCAGGCCTGGGTTTGAGCCCACCACCTCCTGCATATGGGGCCAGCGCCCTACTCCTCTGAGCCACAGGCGCCGCCCTCACACCCAGTTCTGTTTGATTCCCAGACCCATATATCAACTCTTTGGTCAGTTGCCCTCTAGAAGAAGGGGACTGAACAGCGAGTGGCCAGAACCAGATGATGACAAAGCTCAGGGATGGACAGACACCACTCCCATGCCCCAACATAGCCTCTGTCCTCTGCACAACAACGTGGTGGGGGAGCCCCCTCGGAGATCAGAACCTGATGAAGGCCCCAGTGAGGTGACCATTTTGCTGTCAGTGGGTTCAGGTGGTGGAGGAAACTGGGCAGAAGCCAAAAGGTTTTTGTTGCAGCTGCCTATGAGGAGGACATGAATCAAGGCAGAGCTAGCACTGGGGACAAAAGGCTGACGCCTTGTGGCCAGTCCTCATGAAAATGGCAGACCTGTCCACCGCCTCTCCTGGGCCCCCTGCCCAGCGACGAGACTGGCAGAGGCTCCCCACCCTACTGATCTGCGCTGGGAGTTCTAGATGGTGCCAGAGAGAGGAATTTGACCTCTAACCTGAGCTTCCTGTCTCAGGGATTGTGCCGCCTGCGTTTATTTTTAGTAAGAGTGCACCACTAGTGAGTCGACAAGACAGGCTTCCATTAAAGAGCAGCGTGAGGGTGGAGGTAGGTTTGGGAGGCTTCTCAGAAGACAGGCAGGGATGGAAAACGGGCTGGCGGCCATCACTCTGGGGTTGTGGGCCTGGCTGCCTCAGAGCCACCCGAGCCCAGACGCTCAGATTACAGCTGGGGAGAGGCCGGAGGGGCCAAGGGCCTGGCCTTGACCTGCAGCCCACACCCATGGCACCCACTCCCACCCTGCTGCCAAGGCAGGCTGGCATGCCCCAGAAATTATCCCATCACATTGTTCACAGCAAGAGCTAACATGAAGGCTGGGGTGGTGGGAAGAATTACTGAGCGTCTGTGGGAACCAGGAACTGTGCTAGGAACTTTGTAATTCCATTTAACCCTCTTTGCATTCCTTTGAGACACGTATTAAGGGAAACAAGAATTTGAGGTGTTGAGTCCCTGCCCTGGGCCAAAGCCCCGTCACACGTGTTATTTCATTTATCCATCACAACCTGGTGTGGTTAGAACAAACTCCAGGCAGGGAGGTTGGGTCGCTCGTCCAGGCTTCCAAGGCTAATACTCAGCAGAGCAGCAATCCACCTGCTCTCTCAGCCCCCTCCTGCTGGGTTCCCCCAGGGCTGTTGGGAAAGAGACCCCAGACGAGGAGAGCAGGGCCCCTGAGTTTGGGGCCCAGGGAAGAAGCGAATAGATTCAGGGGCACAGGGAGCAGAGAGGGGCGGGCAGCACAGCCGGCTTCTGTGGGCAGGAGGGTCCCCAGAGTCCAGGCAAAGGAAGGTGGAAACAGCTGTCCTTGGGGCACTTGCTGGCTGTGCGTGCAGTCAGATCGCTGCTGGTCCGGGTCTGAGCCAGGCTGGAGGAGGCATGGGCAGCGGGGAGCGTGTAGGACAGCGGCCTCTTGGAGGCCAGGACAGAAGCTGCATGTGTGTGCACAGAAGTGGCGCAGGGTTCTGGCTGCTTACTTAGCTGATCTTAATGTCAGCAAAGGGTCCCAAAGGAGATGGGTTTCCCCTGGCCCTGGAGGAATTTGGTTTACATGTAGAGATAGTCTAGTCAGCCCCTAGGTGAGTGACTGATTTCTCCCAGGAGCCTCCTATGCTTAAGTCACAGTCAGTGCAATGTAAACGCCTAGTCCCAGGTCTGGGAGCACCATGAGCGTGGACGCAAAGCTCACATGCCAGGGGCAATTGCGTGCAGCTGTGTGGTCTTGGGCAGGTTGGGTAACCTCTCTGAGCCTCAGTTACTAAGCTTCAGTTTCCTTGAGTACTCGAGAGGCAAGGTGATCCCTTCCAGAGCTACTGTGTCTTGCCCTCAGCACAGCTCCTGGCAGGAACCATGGTCCTTAGGTAGGTGAGGGGGCTCGGGTAAAGCCCACCCCTCCATAAGGAGGGGCAGATGGGAGGCTGGACTACATGGTATGAATCTTCAATATTCCCCCTTGCTCTTCTCGTCACAGATTCTGCATTTGCTAGACTTGAATCAGCAGGTCCCGGGCAGATAATCTCTTCACAGCAGGCTAAGTGCTCCGAGTGGCCTCAGATGGGCAGTCTTTAGCTGGACGTGCACCTCTCCTCCCATGCCAGTGCTAACGGCTGGTGTCCACCTGTTTTCAACTCCTGACTGAGGAGGGAGCCCTCTGACAGCCGAAGTTGCTGGGAACCCACTGCCCACCCCACTGGAAATTGTCAAGCCATCTGCATTGACAAGAGAGTCACAGATGATGACATGGAGTCTGATTTCCCTTGACTGACGCTCCAGTGCCCTCCCCTCCAACCCTGCTGCATGGCTCCTAATTGCTTTCTCTGGCCCAGGGGCCTTTTGAATTCATAGCTTCAGAGCCAGCCCCTGCTTCAACACAGCCAGTATCTGTCCCAGAGGGGACATCTTGGAATGGGGGTGCCTGGCTTATGGCTGCTACAGAGGTCAGCCTCCTGTACCCAGAGGTAGGGAGGACCCCAGGGAAACCTCCACCCATGTGGCAATTGCTCGTCCTTGGGCCTGGCCTTGCCTGCTACATAACGGGTGGTTGGTTTACCCACCGTGGGTGTCCTAGGGAAGCCTGTCATCCATGTGACCCTTAGACCTCTGTACGTAGTGCTCCTACCCAGGCTCAGAGCCTCTATGAATCTCCCTCCAGTGCTTGGGAACAGCTGTGGCTGACTGTGCTGTCTGGGGAGGGAGCCCAAAGCCTGCACTTGGATCGCTGTGGGCCCTGGACTCTGTTTCTTCCCTTTTACCCTCTGTTCTTCCCACATGTGTTGGGTGAAGTGGATGACCCAAGGGGCTATGGGACTCCCACCTATGGGGTCATCCTGGGGTCCAGTTTACCTGCTAAGGGGATTGTTCCCACTGGCTGGCATGGTATTATGTGAGTTTGACCCACTGATTTTGGGGTGACTCAAATTGTTTGCATAGACAGAAGCCTAAAAAATATTTGCCTAGGACACCACACCCTAGGGGCAGCCCATCTGGGTTTTTGAAGTTAGATCCCTTTGCCCCTTGAGAAGCACATTATTAGGTCATAATCTTGGCACACTGGCAGGCCAGAATGGGCCTCTGTTGGTTGGGTCCACAAATGTGACCCACATTTTAGAAACTTGGGAGATCCCCAGTGGGGCCCTCAATTTATCACAGTCTCCATATTCCGAAGTTAATGACCCCCAGCGTGGCCAGGTCTGTGGGAGACTGTTGTTATGCCTGACTGTACCTCCTCGCTGGTTCCTGGGACGACACCCCCTGCCGGCCCTTGTCACAATGTTCAGAGCCTGCTACATGTGTCTTGGTGATGTTTTGATTTCACAAATAATTTAGACAAGAAATTAACACATTCATTAAGCCCTCTAGGGCTCCTGGAGGGAGAATTCTGGTTTTCTTTTTTTAGGTAAGAAGGATTCAAGAAGATGGCTAATACTTAAACAGATTTCTTTCCCCCTCTCATCCACTGCTGGGAGGAGGACGAGCCTTGCTAATTGTTCTGGAGGGCGATTTGCTGGTACTTACTGGAGCCTTTGAAATGTACTTACCCTCTGACCCAATCCTACATCTAGAAATTTACCCAAGAGAAACAATTCAACATGTGTTCAGAGGTGTATCTATGAGGCCGCTTGTTTGAGTATGGTCGAAGTAGTGAGATGGTTAATAAATGTGCCAAACAATTGGGAGTGGTTTATGTAAATCACGGAGCATGTGGCCGCAGAGCCCTATCCCCTCGCTGAAGCGTTGGTGCAGGACAGTTGCTGATAGAGAAAGATATTTGCAATATCTTTCATGTTTTTGTAAAGCAGCAAAACAGAATAGGTAGTAGGCTTTCAGTTTCATTTTTTTGTTTTTTTGTGACAGTCTCAGTAGAGTGCTATGGCATCACAGCTCACAGCAACTTCCAACTCCTGGGCTTAGGTGATTCTCTTGCCTCAGCCTCCTGAGTGGCTGGGACTACAGGTGCCCGCCACAACACCTGGCTATTTTTTTTTCTTGTAGTTGTCATTGTAACTTGGCAGGCCTGGGCCCCTGTGTTTGAACCTGCCAGCCCCAGGGTATGTGGCTGGTGCTGTAACCACTGAGTTATGGGTGTCACCCCCCTCTCAGTTTCATTTTAAAGAATTGCTATGGTTTAAAAAATAGCTGGGCATTGTGGCAGCTACTCAGGAGAATTGCTTAACCAAGCCTAAGAGTTTGAGGTTGCTGTGAGCTGCAATGCCATAGCACTCTATCTGGAGGTGACATAGTGAGACTCTGTCTCAAAAAAAAAATTTTTTTTTTGCTGTGGCTTGAATATTTGTCTCCTCCAAAATTCATATTTAACTTTGATCCTCAATATGGCAGCACTGGGAGAGGGGCCTGTAAGAGGCAGACCCTCACAAATGGGTTAACCCACTGATGGATGAATGCAGGGTTTTTCAACCATTTTTATCTCATGGCACACTTGAACCTATAGTTAAACTTCCGCGGCACACTTAAATTATGTTGATCAAAACAAAACAAAGAGTAAAAAAAAAGGAATATGCTTAATGTGCTTTGAACGTCTTTTGAAAATAATTTAATTAATGATCTTTAAATTTTCACAGCACACCTAAGATCCTCTCACAGCACACTTATGTTGAAAATAGCTGGATTAACGGGTTGTTGCAGGATTGGGCCTGGTGGCTTTATAAAAGAGGAGGGGAGACCTGAGCCAGCACACTCAGTCCCCTTGCTGTGTGATGCGCTGCATCCCCAGGACTCTGCAGATAGTCCCCACCCCACAATAAGGCCCTCACCAGATACAGCCCCTTGACCTTGGACTTCTCAGCCTCTATATATAACCATAAAAAATTCTTTTTCTTTATGAATTACCCAGTTTTAGACATCCTGTTATAAGCAACAGAAAATGAGTTGAGACAGAAAATCTATGTCTAGGTCTAGGTATGTATAGAAAGAAAAGACTGGAAGGCTATACATCAGAATGAAATGGTGGGATTATGTTTCTTTACCTTTATTTTAATAGTTCAGTAACTACTATGTATTACATGTACGACCTTTTTAAAGAAAGGAGAAAACATGCCCCCAATGACCTCAGCCCTTCCCACAGGTGGCATCATAGCCCATGTCTGAACTGCCTTTTCAGTGACACCTCTTTACAGACCAGCTCAGTGGAGCTCTGACGGGGTGTACTCTAGAACAGGGGACAGACCTTTCCAGGAAGACTCATGGTGCATGTGGGGCTGTGTCTGTTTGCTGCTATGTGGGGAGCAGACTGGGAAGGGGCTTATGGCGGAACTGGGCACTTTAGGGAAGTTGCAGTTCAAATGGCTTTGATGGACAGGCAAGGTCTCAAGGAACAGCTGTGGGAAGTGTCTTCAAGGAGCATGAGTATAACCTTTTCAGCTCTGCAGTGGTCGCCCTTCTGGGTGGGTGCTATCTCTTTAGCATGGCTCACATAGGGCCCATCTCAGAGCACCAAAGCCATGTGAAGCACTGCAACTTTATTTGGTCCCAGGGAAAGCAAGTCCAGTTCTAGCCTAGAATCACAGAAACTTCCTGCCATGTGCCCCTGGCTACCTCCAGACTTATTTGACATTGTTTGCTGTCCATTTTTAAGCCACTATGGGTTGGAGTTTTCTTTTACTTGCAGCTGAATGCACGCCTAATCAAGAGCATTGCTCACTGGAGGCAGGGCCTTGGGCTAGTAAGCTCACCATTCTGAACTTCAGCTTTCTTCTCTGTGAAATACAGACAAGCTCCCAAGTTATTGCAAGGATTAAATAACAGTGTGCACCAAGGGCCTAGTACACAGTAGGTCTCCATGAACGCTCCCCATCACCTGCACATTGTTTGGAGACGTCGTTGGGGTTTGCCCATGAATCTATGGCAGGATCTCCCTGTGACTGTGTCTGCCCTTCTGCCCATCCCTGTATCTGGGTCTCCCAGGGCTGTCAGCACCCAACTTCCTGGCCTGACTGGCCCCTGCGGCCAAACAGCCCTGTGCAGAGAGAGCCTGTTTGGTTCAGCACGGTCTCTCCTGCCCACTTACCCTGAGCAGGTTTAGATGTGCAAATGCTGGGGGCATCCCACGTGCCCCACACCTCTATGAGATCAGAGCTCATGACAGAAATAAAAAGGTAAGACCTGAAATTTATGCTTCCTTGGCCTAAAACAACATCCTAACCGCAAGTTATCTGAAAGAACACCCTCTTGGTGAGAACATGTCTGTTTTGTTTCCTCTGCCAGCCACTGCAGACTCAGCGATTGACTGGAAGCCTCATTTCCAGCCCTCGTCATGAGCAAAAGGCCCATGAGCTGTCTGAGAGCCGCCTGTGCTGGGCTCCAGCGGTGCAGGGGGCAAAACAGTCTCTGATTCACTTCTCTGGGCATTAGGGCTTTGGAGCCATGGGTGAAATTGGGTGAGCTCTGGCCTGGAGAGCGGCAGGAAGAGGTCTCAGGGGAGCAGGGCCTGCTCTGTTTGCCTCTGTGATCACCAAAGTGGCTGCCATTCAGGGTTTACGCCCTATGGGGGAGTGGTCGACCTGTTTACTGAGGGCCAGCCTGCCCGGTGTAAACTGTGTCTTGGTGCTGTAGAGGCCTCAGGCACAAACAGATGTCCCAGCTTGTGGCCACCCCCAAGATCATACCCTTCCAGGCATGAGTGCACCTGTGTACGCACACACACACAGGCACCCACCAGGGCCAGCTGCCCAAGAGGCAGCACAGCTAAGTAGAACCAGCCCTGCTGCCAAGCGGCCTAAACCCATTATTTAGTAGCTGGTGGCTTTTAAAACTCAATTCTGGGCCTCAGTTTCCCTATCCATAGCATGGAGATAATAAACACATGACCTGTTGAGGTGGTTTGAACTTATAATGCATGTGAAGTGCCCCAGGCAGTGCCCAGCACAGGGTGGGCAATCACAGGGGGCTGCTGTGTGATTAGATGACCACCAGTGTAAGCAAGGCCCTGGGATTGCAGGGCTGACTGGGGCTGTGTGTACAGGAGGTGGGTGCTGAAGATCGGTCACAGGGGTCCCTGGGGCAGGACCTGGGGATTAGAAGAGGCAAAAGTTGGAGAGAGCCAAGGGAGATGGACTGGTGAGCGGCCCCCATGGTAGGGAGGTGGGTGAGGGTGGAGGATAGCTTGGTGCATGACCAGGCTGTGGAGGGGAGGCTGGGCAAATGTGGCAGTGGCCCAGGTCAGGGGACTGTGCAGGGGGTGGGAGGGGGGAGGGTGCTATGCATCGCCAGAGCCCTGAAGCTGATGGAGGAAGTGAGGTGACACCTCCTTGGAGCACCTTGGAAGACACCCTTGCTAACCTTCCCCAGTCCTGGGTCCCCTCCTATGGGCATGAGTCACCCAGACCTCCCAGATGGGCTCTGGAAGACTCTTAGGTTGATTTAGGTGAGAGGAGACAAGGACCTCTCTGGGGTAGGGCGGAGAGAGTGCAGAGAAAGGGCGGACTCCAGATGTAAAGGACGGACAAGGACTTTGCCTGGCCTGGGAAGGGTGTGGGGTGCATGCCCTGGGTGGGGGTGTGTGGCAGAGGTACCCCCGCAGACAGCTGGGGAACCAGTGGAAGGGCAGGGGCCTCTGGTTCTGTGGCCAGACAGACTTCCATGAGAGAAGAGAGTGTCAGAGAAATTGGAGTAAAATCCAAAGTGATAGCTCCAAGTCAGTGTCCTAGACAGGTCGCTTCCCAGGAGGCAGCTTGGTTTCTGTGAATGCAGGTGCCACCTGGCTGCGACACACCCCAGCCCCACCACTGCCCAGGGTGGGTGGCCCATAAACAGGTCATGGAGAAGAACCCATGTCCCTGTCACCCTTGGCAGTGCTGGAACAGGGTAAGGGCCCTGCTTAGTGGAGGGATGAGGCCCTGGAGACCCAGGCCTCATTTTCCCCAGACCCTTAACGAGCCTTGGGTGTATATTTTTAGCAACAGTAGTGAAGGCTTTTGAGGAAACGATGGGCAGGGTAAAACACATTGGTGCTGCCACATGTTTCTGGATGATTTTTTTACTTTTAAAATAATTACACTATTGAATTCAGTATTTTCTAACTATGAAAGTAACTAGACGCTGATGATCTGAGTTTGTGGTCTGAGGGCAGGAATGGCATTTAAAGTGAGGCTGAGGAGTGAGATGCTGGATCCAGACCAAAGGCGAGGGGATGCCAGGAGCAAGGGTGAGTCAGGAGCAAAGCAGGCCTCCACAGGGTGGATGGTGCCAGGGAGGCGGAAGGCATTTGTTCTCAGCTTGTCGCGGCTAAGACCTCTGGATTCCCTGGTGTTTCCTGATTTCTATCCTGAGGGAGTCTGGACACAATTGGGTGGCAGGGGGCCTGCGTGGAAGGACGGTGGGACCAATTTCCAGACTTGATCCAACAAGGACTATGGTGGCCTCGAGGTCTGCCCGTGTGGGGTTGAGTGTGTGCGTGGGGCTGCTGGCTCAGGGATCCAGAGGACACTCTCTTCTTATTCACATCTTGATTTCTCTGGGTTTTTCTTGTGCTTTCCTTGCCCTGCAGTGGCTGGGGGTGAATGCCCCTTCTCCCGTGATTACTGCCTTTCTCTGACTCCCCAACAGGGGCTGGAGGGCACTCGGCTGTCCCAGTTGACTGGATACACAGAGCTGCTGCCCAGCACTGCCTTCCCCACCCCTGCCCGTTCCACCCCTGCACTCAGGGAGGTAAGTGAGGCTGCCCAGCTCCCAGTGGGAGGTGCTGGGTCTGTCCTGCCTCAGACCCAAGGGCTCTCTCTGCTCCCTGTGGGCAGGCCTGAGGGGCCCCAGTCTAATGCCCAGTGGCAGGTGGAATGCCTGCATGTGTTGTGCTGGGCTCTCCCGTAGACCACGTAGGCGAAGCTTTTTGGTGACTTTTCCTTCGTAGGCGCTCCTGGCTCCCAGTCCGTCACATGGGCCACATGCCCTCTCTGCTGGCTTCTCACCAGTCTGGCCCGCCTCGAATCCCCCCCATTCCAGAGAGCCCTCCTCTTCCCAGGCACCCACCCCACAAGGGAGGGCGACAGAGAACGCCGGGGCAGCAGGCTGGGGCCTGGAGGTCAGGTGGGTGCTGGCAGGGCAGGAGGTACTCCGGGGTTGCTCAGTGATGTGTTTACCATGTGCCTCTCCGTCGGGGGGAGGTGGCAGGGGTCAGAAACCCCTGTGTGCTGGTTACCACTTCTAGCCGCCAGTTCCCAACAAAGCCTTGGCAAGTGGAGCTACTCAAATAACATTTGCTGACTGAAGGAAAAAGACACAGGTACCAGGAGTGAGTGGGGGCCCAGTCCCACAGACAGGCCCCCAGAGCTGACTGCAGGCCTCAGGGAAGGTGCTGGCCAAGGGAGGGGCTAGACAAACGCAAGGGGTGTTGAAATCCCAGCTCTCAGATGTGATGCCGCCATGTGGAGGAGGAAGGAGAGGGAGACTGTGATGAGGCCGAGCAGGTTTGGAATTCAGCAGGCGGAGGGCACCTGCTTGTCTTCACAGACGGTGAGAGCTGGGACCAGGGCTCAGCCAAGCAAGGCTGAGGGAGGAGCTGGCTCCCTCCATTCCTTCCCTTTCTGAGGCTACCTCATCCAGCCAAGTCCTGGCCATCTCTTCCCTGAACCTTTGCTCTGCCCTGCCGGCCTCCAGGCCGCCTCTCCCTGAACCAGCTTCCACTCTGTGGCTGGAGGGATTGAACGAGAGAGCAAGCTCGCCCCGGCCTCGCCCCTGCTTCATCTTTCCACAGCTCCCTGTTGCTTTCAGGAAACATCTGAATCTATTAGTCTGGCTCCAGAAGCGCCTTAAGGATCCGCCCCAGCTGACTTCCAGAGTCCCATGTCCCCTCCCCCTTCCCCAGTCACCTGAGCATCTCTGAACTCCTGGCAGTTCTCTCAACACGTCAGACTCGTCTGTCCTCCGTGCCATCTGCACACACTGTCCCTCTGCCCTCATGCCTCTCCCTACCCTTCCCCAGGGAATCTTTAGACTTAAGTTAAAAATTCCCTGCCAGGGAGACCAGCCCTCTCTGAACTTCCAGGGTTGGGGGGGCACACACATCCACCTTGCTGTCCCTCAAACTGTCCTGTGGGATGCAGTGACAGCCCTCACCGCACAAAACTACAGGGCTTGTTTCCCTGAGTGGCTCCCCAGCTTCCAGAGTGAGCAAGGACATGGTCCACCATGCAGACAGCATCAAATCCTCCTCAGTAGGGCAGGAGGCTGAGAAGGGGCTGGGGAGGGCTGATGGGCTTTCTTAGGCCCCTCTAAGGCCCACCCAGGCTAGCAGACCCCGCTTCTGTGTGCCGCAGTGTTGGCATCAGGAAGATGAGAGCCTGCTTCTCCCATGGCAGCTTGCAGACACCCTGCTCCCCCGCCCCAGGCTCTGAGATGAGGGAGGGGCTGGGCACTTTCCTGCCCTGATTTTCTTCCTTCACCAATTGTGACCAGTAGGGGAAGAGTAGGGGCACCCATTACCCTCAGATAAAAGGACGGCTTAGTCTCTGGCTCACTGCTGGAGCAGCTGTGCTGACAGGCGGAGAAGCAGGGCCATCAGAGGGACCGCCAACAGCAAGGACATAAAAGATTCGTGTGCTGTGAGTTCGTTTGCATACATCCCCGCTGTGATTTTTCCCCTTGGGAGAATGGGATATCACAAGTGTGACAGGCATTCAACAACAGGGTAGAAAAGGAAAAAAGTGGCAGGCTGCTAGGGCTTCGAAAGCAATGCTTCCTTGGCAGAGAGGACATGAGAGCAACTTGACAAGATCAATGGTGCAGAGTTCTGAGCCACACGGCAATGATACTAAACACGTAATTGGCCACTGGATTACCAAGAAGTGCCCAGATGACAGCTTGGGGAAGGAGGACCACAAGCAGGCAGGGTGGCCCATCCCGTCCCCTGGGGACAATGATCTTTTATGCTCACTGCCAAGGTGTCTGTTTGTGTGTATGTGTGGGTGTGTGAGTTGGCATGGGGAGAAAGAGCTTAGTGGTCCACAAGTTTGAATGTTATGTGATGGATTGTGTGCGGGTGGGTGTGAGGTTCCGTGTGTAAATGTTGCACGAGGGTCTGTGGGGGATCTGAGTGTATGTGTCAACCATTGCTACAGTAAAGCTGCCTAACAAAGCACTCCAAACCTTGGTGGCTTAAAACACTGACTTTATTCGTTTGGCCCCTGGGTCTGCTGTCACTCAGCTGGGCTAGCTTGGACGTTTTGGCTCCTGGCTTTGGGTTCTAGGGTCCAGCCTGCAGGGTGGGGTCGGGAGCGTCTGACATGTTCTCCTTGACTAGCAGCTCTCTGGGACATGGGGTCTGCTCCCTGCATCTCCTTCTGGGGCCCCTGCTGAAGGCATAGCAGCTCTGGAGTAGGTCCTCACTGTGGGTCACCAGTATGAGACTGCAGACCCACTGTCCAAGCAAAGTCCACGCCCTGGGCTTGCTGGGTCTGAAAACAACACCCCTTTGGCCAAGCCCAAAGGTCAGGGAAGTATGCTCTGTTCAGCATGAAGCCATGACATAGTGGAGAACTGTAACCAGTAATTCCATCTACTACAGATCTCTTAAGAAATGAGGCTTGGAGCGACGTAAGGGTTCTGAGCTTTCCATGAGTGTTATCATCTATCTATCATGCAACAAATCTGTGTGCATGTGTGTGTGTGTATGTCAATGAGCAATATGCTCCCAGATCCGCATCATAAGATTATTTTATCGAGACGACAGGGAGGGGGTCACAGGAGAGAAATGCCAGGGTTGCAGGATGGTTGGCACTGTTTGTTTGAAATTTAGTGCAAAGCCATAAAGTCCACCCTGGTTTACAAGGTTATAAGTCAATCTGTGAACCCATCACCTTTAAGATGTGTAAGTTTTTGGTCCCATCACCAGCTCAGAGGAAGGGGGCAGGAACAGCCAAAGAGGGTTAACCTTCTAATCTAATTAAATGAGCCCAGAGACCTATTATTTGGAGGCCACAGAGGAGAGTTGGAATGAAAATTAAGGTTGAGGGATTTCTCCCCATGCAAACTGAGTTGAAAGCATCACCACAGGTAGGAGAAAAGCCAGGTCCCTAGGGGACGAATGGTAATAAACATATTGATCTGAGAGTTCCAGGTAAGAGGCTGCCTCGGCCAGTGTGCTCTCTGCCCCATGCGGCGGTGGAAACGCTCCCAGCGGCACATTAAGCTGCTCCCCATCAGCTTCCAGCCAACTGTGCCAGGCTTCCCCTGTTAGTTACATTTGCCTTTTATTTTTCACGAGATGAATTTTTAATTTTTACAACAGTGTTGGGAAAATTTCAAAGAATGTCCATAAGGCAGGCTCTGAATGTGCTGTGTATTTGGCTGAATAGTCAGGGCTTCCTAATAGCAAGCTGGTTCCTCCAGCCCTTAGACAGGGGCTTGCTCTTGGAGCCCCACATCACAGACTACTAAGGAGCAGGTGTCGCCTTTGACCTCTGAGGCAGGCCATTTGATAGGCGTTCCCTGAGCACAGACATGGTGCCAGACATCTTGCTAGGCTCCGGGACTATAGTACAAACAAGACAGATGGCATGCTGCCCTAATCCACTCAGGCTGCTGTAACAAGGACCATAGACTGGTGTCTCTTAAACCACAGCCCTGAATTCTCACTGTTTGGAGGCTGTAAGTCCAAGGTCAGGGTGCCAGCGTGATCAGGTTTGGGCAAGGGCCCTGTTCCAGTTGCAGACTGCTGACTTCCTGCATTCTCATGAGGGGGGCGGGAGTGAGGGAGCTCTCTGGGATCCCTTTCATAAGGGCGCTAACCCCATTCGTGAGACTCCACCCATGACCTACCTAATCACCCCCTGAAGATCCCACCTCCTAATTCCATTGCCTTGGGGGTGAGAATTTCAACACAGGAATCTGGGGACACACATCAAGTCTATAATATGTGGTCTTTGCCCTCACGCAGTTTACGCTTTAGTGGGAGTCAGACCCGAAAGGGAGAAACTAACGAGCTTCATTAATAACCGGGTCATGACTAAGTGAACCCGCAGGGGCAGTGACAGCACTGGCCAGAGAGGCCTCTGTGGACCTCTTCTGAGCTGAGGGGTTTGTGGGGAGCTGGCGGTGTGAGCCTGAGCAGTGCAGAGGAGCACTCCTTCACCCTTTCCCCCTCGTGAGGATGCAGAGGGAGCAGCTGTGCTCCCCTGGGAGAGGTACAGCCCAGTCCGGTCCAGGACAAACGTTCATCACAGCGCTGGGTCCCTGCTGGTCTCTGAAGCCGGGACCTACTCCAGGTGGTGAGGTCCTGCATCAAGTATCAGAAGCACCTGCCCCCGGTTTAGAGCCGGACACCCTGCAGGCCTATTTCAGCAGGTGACCAAGGTCACTGCCAGCCCTGCGCGCTACGCTCCTCTCTTCCCTCCTACTGGTAAAGTGTGGCATTGCCCCAGGGTCAGAAGGCGGAGGAGGCGGAGAGAGCCAGGTCTCGGGGGCCCAGCCTGCCCTGTGCATGTGCTTCCTACTGTCTGCAGGTTCCAGGCTGTTAGAGAGCCCTCCCATGTGCTCCCACGTTGGGTCTCCATGAGACGTTTGCTAGCAAGGTCAGGAAAAGGCCTGTCTCTGAAATGAAAGCCTCTTAGGATCAGAGGGGCATGAAGTGCCTGAGCTTCCAGGGCCTGCCTTCCTCACTTGCTCACTTACCCAGCGCTGTTTGTGGGGCATGTCCCGCGTGCCAGCCAGTGTCCTGGATGACGCCCACACTGCAGAAAGCTGCAGCTGAGTGTGTTTCACGAGGCGCTGGGGAGGCAAAGCAGTGGGACCAGGTATGGGGGGAGGACGGAGAAGGCCTGCCTGAGAACCTGGCGAAGCTACCTAGGTGCCAGAGGTGTTTGTCTGCAGTTCCCTATTATGGATGGAATGTTTGGCTCCTCCTTAAATTCATGTTTTAAAATCCCCAAAGTGAGGACGAGCCTTTGGGAGGTGATTAGGCCATGACCGTGAACCTTCAGAAGGGGATTAGGCTCTTACCAAAGAGGCCCCAGAGAGTGCTGGCCTGCTGCTCCCTCACATGGTGGGGAGGCAGGTGGGGGAAGTCGGAAGTCTGCAATCCAGAGGAGGCGCCACAACCTGGACCTGCCTTGCGGCCTCCAGAACCCAAAGAGATCCATGCTGTTGCTCGTGAGCCGCCCCGCCTGTGCGCTGTGTTACAGCAGCCCCCCCTCACTAAACCTTCCCCTGTCCTCTCCACCCTGGGGAGTATGGGGTAGGCTGGAGAGGAGGAATCCAGCCTGGAATTTCCAAATGCTGAGGTCGTGGCCTAGTTCAAGATTTTAATGACTATTTGCTGAGTTGGTTTTTCACCATGAGGGAGATAAAAATTCTCCAGGCTGGGGGAGAGGGGAGGATTCAACTCACCACAAGGCTGGTGTGGGTGTGACATGCACCCTTTCCCGGCCCGAAATCAGGGATTGAGGCTGGTGGATTTGGAACCCTCAGGACAGCTGAGACCCACACCCTCCCCTCCCTCAGGTCCTCTGTGCCCAGAGCCACAATCTACAATTTCTAGTTTCACTTTGTTTCTAAGTGGAAAGAGAAATACTCATGAAGAAATGTGGCTCAGGCTTTTTCCTGGTTTTTATCATTTTCTCCAATTTCTTACAGATGGTGACCCACGTCCAATTTGATGGATAACATTTTTAGCAAATTATCTCTGCTAAGTTTTTAAATTTAGTTTTCATAGAAACAGTAGGTCTCTTTCTTTTTATAGTTATATTTCATTGGTTCAAAGGATGCTTAATGAAATTACATAATTATAATAGCAAAACTGGCACCAATAGGTTTGGGGCCACCACCTCTGACTATTGATCATTAAACAGCTGGGCAGAAGGGAGCAGGAAATAGCCCCTGGGCTGGGGCCCTGCATTTGGAATAGTGGACAATCTGGTCTGCAGAGGGAAAGGAGAGAACCGGCCACTCTGCTACACAGAAGTTGGTTAAGAGAGCTGTATTTGCCAGAGAATGATCACCTTTTAGATTGGGTTTCCCCAAAGCAGAGTCTAAGACAAGGATTTGAGAGTAAGGAATGCCAGCACAGGGTGGGAGGAATGGAAGGAAGCCCATGCAGACATGCTCATAGCAGGTCACCACTGCCAGCAACTGGAGCTTAGGCCTGCAGGGAACTTCAGGTCACAGCACGGGACATGCCTTGGAATGTCCAACCCACGGAGTGAGGAAGACGGGCCAATCACTCCACCAACGCTCCTTCTCTGTGGCTGAGGGCTGCTCCTGGGGGCATGAACTGCCTGGCACAGGAAGCATCCCGGCCTTGGGCCAAGCAGCCGCTGCAGCCTGCGAATGCCCCACGCCAAGTTTGGGAGGCAGCGCTGATTTACCCACCAGCCTTGATGGGAGCAATGCCCAGCACCCAAGTTACTTCTTGGGACCTGTGCAAATGCTTTCAATTTTTTAATCAGAAGAAAAACAAAATGTTTAGATTGAAGAGAATGCTTTAATATATTGTATTCATATATTTGTCTTCCTGCCAATACGGTTGTAAAATACCATTTTTAATGTTCTTTTATGGAGTGTCTTAGACTGGTCAGGTTTCCCTAACGTAATGCCATAGATGTGCTGACTTCAACCACAGAAGTTTATTTCTCACACTTCTAGAGGCTGGAAAGTCTAAGATCAAGGTGCAGGCCCTGCTTGGGTTCCTGGCGAGGACAACTGGCTTCTCCCTGTGGTCTTAGATGGCCTCTCTTCAGTGCATGTGTGAGGCTAGGGGGAGGGGGTTCTTTTCCTTACAGGGCCTGTCAGTGTCTGCTTATGACATCATTTAGTCTTAATTATCTCCCAAACCCTGATCTCCAATTATAATCACATTGAAGATTAGACTTTCAACATATGACGTTTGGGGAAACACAATTCAGTCCACAGCATGGAGGATAGGACCCCAGGAAGTCAGACTGTGGCCCTGATGGAGCCGCTTGCACTGAGAAGCTATTGGTGCCACAGACGTAGGGAGGACTCAGGGGCCCCAGCTATGGTGCTGGCAGTGTCCCCAGGTTGTGATGATGGCAGGTGCTATCTAACATGGGTGAGGAGGAAGGTGGATACGGGGTGGGAGCACTTGGATAGTGAGACAATGAAGAGGTTGGTGGGTTTGGGGGTCTCCACCGGGTGGTGAGTGGCTGCAGTGGTGTCACATGGCTATCGGGCTGGAAAGGGAGGTGGTGTGAATACTTGGTTTTAGAGCCCCTTCAGTTTCACGTTTGCAGTGAGCATAGGGCTGAGGCCAAGTGCAGATTAAAGTCATCAGAAGCAAGAGGCTTCGGGGACAGTGAGCCTGACCATCCACGTGGCTGTCCACGTGGGTACTGCTGTCTAGGGTGATGGTGGTGTGTGGATGAGAGGCAGATGGTAGCAGGTACACAGGTCCTGAGGAACACAGGGATGTGACCAGCAGGGCAGGATGGCAGACCTCCTCCCAAGGGGGAGGGAGGATGACTGACCAAAAGTGTCCTGGCTCTATCTGACTCAGAGAAGCGTGAGGAACGAAGAGAAATAAAGGATTCGCTGCTTCTCTAAGCAAGAGACTTGTTCAATCCCCTCACTGTCAGGGTGCAAAAAAGGAGTGCTTGTCTGAAATTTTGGGGGCTAGTACATAGCTTTTCAAACTGAATTATTCAAGCCAATTTTAGAAAAGAATGTATTACAGAGTGGATAGATAAGCTATGTTCTTTGTCAGCAAGATGAAATATTGAAAAATTTTCTTTCTTGCCCCAAGTTCATGTATAGATTAATAACAATTCCAATCAAAATCCCCCAAAGGTGTTTTAAAATCAACGTGCTTTGAAGTCTCACGTGGAAAAAAAAAAAAGGAATAGAATTTCAAAGAATGTTCTCGAAACTAAGAGCAACAAAGTAAGGGCTGGGGAAGATGGTGGGGTTGGATGAGCTCGTCCAAGAGCAGATCATAGAACTAAGTTATTGTAAACTCAGAGCTGGTTCCTCACAAAGACAGAGCAGGGGACAGCCCAGGGGACCCAGAAACAGGCCTGAGTACAAAAATTGCCAACAGACAATAAAGTCCATCTTCTAAAATTGTGTTGGAAAATATGACAGTCATTTAGAGTAAAAGATGAGGTTGGGTTGAATCCATGCAACACCACATACCAAATAAACTCCAGGTAGATTAAGGTATTAAATATGGAAAACGAAATTTCAGATAAAACTAGCAGACAGAAAATAGAATATTTATCAGATCTGTGGATGAATTGCTCATCTCCAAGCAGCAGAAGCGGCCACAAGGACAAAGATTGGCTGGGTTGGATGTAGATGGTTACACATTTTTGAATAATGATAGTAACAGATAGACGTATAAAGAATGAAACAGCCGGAGAATGCTCACCCCCAAATGAAAACAGCATGGTTTTAAATACACGACTGACAAAGAATTAGGATCTGTAATATCTAAAAAGCTCACTCAAATTTATAAGAACATGAAGACTTCCAGAAGTAACAAAGCACAGGTCCTAAAAATCATTTGTGAGAGAAAAACAAATTTGTAATGAGTGAAGAGATGAGGCTTAGGATACCATTTTACGCCTATTTGAAAACCTGTTGTTATTTTGAACAATTTGACCTTGAAACACAAGTGACAAATTCACGAATCTTTGTGGCATTATTAGTGGGGACCAAGTATTTATAAAGCAAAATGCTTTTATAAAGCGAGATTCATAAAACTTTGTACAATCTCACTCCTCATCATATTGTCTGAAACTCTATGCTAAGGAAACAGTCAAATGCTACACGCACAAAGAAGTTCATTATCATTTATAATAGTATGTTTCACAGGGAAACAAAATAGAGAAAAAGAAATGACCCAAATATCCAATAATAAGGAGAGGGTTTAATCGTAGCATACCTATTCGGGGCATATTCAGCTATTAAACCTACATGGGGAAAAATAAAAATCGTCACTGTGTTAGGGCTATGGTTTAAATAATTTTGAGGAAAATCTTTAATGTGTTGATTCCCTTCCTCTCTCCCTCCCAGGCAGAGTGCCTGAGCCGAGCTGAGTCAACAGACAGGTGAGGCCGTGGAAGGTGGGCAATGCTCTCACTCGGCAGGGCGAGATGTGGACAGAGGCTTGGGGTGGGTGAGGACCTCCTTGCCTCTGCCAAAGTGCACACTCCCATTAGGTTGCACTCTAAAGACTGAAACGTTAGAACTATAATCTACGTATTTATTTCTCTGCTGGTTATAGATGCATTGCCAGATGAACCCCAAATACTATTTTGGGTATGTCTGAAAAAAAAATTCACCTCCCAGGGAAAATGTATCACATTTGCAGCAAAACCACAGATCCCAACACTTGGGTTTCTTCCTGGATTAAGAGAAAAGCTTGTTTTTCCTGGGAGCCTTCTCCCCATTCACACCTCCTGGGAGCTGCGGTGGTAGTGGAGGGGGTCTCCACGTGTAAGCAGAGCCGCGGCCCCTCTCTGTACACCCTTCCTCCAGCATCTTGCTCACCACTTGCTCTTAAGCCCACAGGGGCAGACTCCGTGCCACCCCCTGATCCAGAGCCCAGCCTCTGCTGTGGTGCCTCGGCCCCTTTCTGCCTCCCCTCTACCCTCTTCTCGACACTGACCCTTGGGGTGGGGGGTCCTCAGGCTGTTGGCACCTAGAGCCATTCCTTTCTTCTGGGGCTCTTCTCCCAGGATTCAAAGGCCCTGCTAGGGAGGGTGGGGAGGGAGGGTAAGCCTTGGGTCAGGGAGTCGTGGAGGCTGTCCTTACACCTGCGCCACCTTCTCTGTGTGGCCAGCTGCCAATATTTCAACTCCTCTACTTTTGGTCGTTCTCTGAGTCTCAAGCTACCCTATTGCTCCTCCTTGTCAGAGCCCACTTAGGGACTTCCCCCTACCACCGTCTATCATAGGCGACCCTAGAGGTGTCACCTGCAGTTAATGACTTAAGTTCTCACTCCCAGGAGCCTGGACCTCATGTAGGTTAACAGAGGTGGCCAGGAAGTTGTTTCCATGTTCTAGGGCATTCTGTGAAAGCTGAGGGTCAATTCCGTTCAGGGCACACAGCAGGTCTTGGGGGCAATGTGGTTTGTCTCACACCAGCCTGGTAGAGCCCTGTTGGTTAGCAAGTAAGGGGACCCAGAGGGTGGGCCTGGGCCCCATTGCTCATCTGCTCTATAGAGAAGGGCAGACTGGACACACAGAGCCTGAAGGAATCCTCGGACGCAGTCAAGCTGGAAGCCAGCTCTGCCCTGGTCTTATTTAAGACACAGTTCATGAAGCTTGTCCTGGGAAGGTTTCTGACATACAGGGGGAAGAGTTCTGCGGAGCAATATTCAGGCACCACTTCTCAATGGCTATGACTTACCTCATTGCACTTGGTCATGGGCTGAGAGTGTGGCTGCCACAGGCCTGGGGTGGGGGCTGAGAAGGAACAACAAGGGGCCCAGCCAGTGCCCAGGGCCTTGCTGACAGGGAGCAAATGGAAGCCAGCAGTCCTCTTGTCCACCTGAGCTCTGCAGTCGATGAGTAGGACCTGAGCCTCTCTCTGGGTCAGTGTTCCGAGGCAGCAGTGGGCTTGGTCCCAAGGGCAGTGGTGTCTGGTCCCATAAAGTGCCTCTGAGGAGAGGAAGTGGCACAATGTGTCAACCAATCCCATGCCCATCAGCACACGATGCTGACGAATTTCTGACAGCGTGGACCTGGCTGATAAATCCCAAGGAGGCCCCAGCGTGTCTCTTCCGGAGGAGTGAACTTTAATTTATTTAAATTTAATGGAAAAGCATATGGAGGGGAACGGAAAGCTAATTTGAAATAGTGCTCAAAGCAATCAATATGTTAACAGATTCCTGCAACTTTTGCTTGGCTGCAGGAAAAAAAAACCAACAAGAAAACCTTTAAAATGTAAGCTGATCCCTTCCACCCCCCTCCATCTATATTATGAAAACATTGGTTTTGATGTTTGGGGCTGAATCCTTGGGAGTTAAGATCGACCAGTTTCGTAAAACATTCAAATATGCTTTTGGAGAAAAACCATCTGGGGAAGCCAGAAGTGGTACTGAACAGTAACTTGAGTAAGGAAAACAATGGCCTGGGGTGTCGTGTCACAGGTGAGGACTAGGAAGACTTTCACATCAAAACTACTGTTTTCTCAGAGCACTTGAGCTTTATTATGTGCCAAGTGGGCCTGACAATCTTCCCTTAACGGTTCATGTGAGAACCCCAGGGGATGAGGTGCAGGGGTCTGCTCTGCAAACCACAACCCTGTGAGGCTGCTCGTTTAGGAGGAGAGATTTATTCCTGCCCTCCTAAGAGACCAAGGCTTCTTCGAGGGATAAGGTGGTCTTCTCCTTGACATGTCCTGGCAGTGAAGACAGCCTGGGCCAGCATCATGGGTCCCCAAGGACATGTTGGAATCACCCGAGCTGACCTCAGGAGACCAGAGTCGATCTATCCACCTCTGAGTCTGTTGGTGCACAAGGACCATGGTGTCTACCATTCTGCCATGAACGAATCATCCCGTTGTTGAGTTCTCCCCTCTTTGTCTCCTCCAGCCCTGCAGCTTGGAGTAGAGGAGAGAACAGAGGCTCTGCCTCAATGGACTCGAGCTGGAATCCTGCCTCCAATAGGCTTCCTGGCTGCTGGAGTTTTCTGAGTCACTCGAGCCTCGGGTGTTCCGTCTGTGGTGAGCTGTGGAGGTCTTAGGGCAAGAGTCAGACGCAGCAGCAGTGCTCAGTAAGAGTAAGCCTCTGCATTCCATCTGATGTCAAGTCCTGGGGAAATGGTGCATAGACAGAATTCACCCATGGGTGTTTGGGTCTAAGCTTGTTCTGCCTTCCAGCTGGGGCTGGGAGAATGGAAGAAGGCCATCTGCAGGTGGGGAAAGCCAAGCCCTTGTGGAAGAGGACACTGGATAGAGGAGGCTGGGCAGGCTTGAGAGACTTTGCATATAAACTGCCATGTCCTTTCTCCCATTCAGATGCCAAGAGCAGCCTTTTTTATGGCAATTAAGACCATTCAACTGATTGCCACCTGGGTTTTAGGTTCTTCCTTATTCCCAAAAGCACCTCAAGGTCAACTGTTTCCAGATTGAAATTTGAAAACCAACTGGCAGACACCATCGGAATCCCAATTCTCCCCCTTCTCAGTGCTGACCTTCAAGGGGCTGGACCATGTTAAGATTCCAAAGCTTCTCCTTTCCTACTGCCAGGTGCACAGAGCCCTCATTTGCTTATATATTAAAAAAAGAGAGAAAAAAAGCTGCAGGACCACTTCAGAATTTCATATGTAATCAAAATCTATCTAATGGCATTTTCTCTTGGATAAAGGAGCATTTCAGGACCATTGAGTTGGTCCCAGCCTCTTTTAAAGGTGGGCTTTATTTCCATGACACTTTCCGGACAGGACTCCCCTGTCTGAGAGGTCATGATTCAGATGCTGTCAGCACTCTGCTTCCAGGAGGCCCATCTTAGCTTGCCAAGACTCTGCTGGCTTAAATGTCATCAAGTTTGCTGGAAATGTCTGTCACCAGATGTCCAGAGGTGGCTTCTAGAAGGTTAAAGGGTTGCAGAGTTGTTCCTCAAATAGAAGGTGAGATCTGGAAAGCTAAGGTGATCACTTTCCTTGTGTAGACATACAAGCCTCACGGAGGGAAAGGGCTACGGGTAAACCCAGCAGGCAAGGCAGGATCTGTGTCCTGTCTCAGAAAGCAACAGAATCAGCGCAAAGGGAACTTTGTAAGGACATTGTTCACATCCTGTCAGAAAAACAGGTGAGGCAACAAAATTGTAGCTCCAGGAGACGAAGAGAACCTGAGAGCAACACCTGCTGAAATAAGCAAGGAGGATGGCCCTCCCCCGCACACAGCCTTACACAGTTCTGTGCAGTAGCCAGAACAGGACCCAGAGAACGAAATCTGCCCAAACACTGGGAACACAGGCCCCAGAGAAAGTTCAAACCTTGTCTAACTGCAGACACCGTCTGAGAATTTGTGTAAAAATCCCTGATGCCAGGAAATGATGGCTCTGATGTGAGCAGAGTGGGACATGGGATTCAGAGTAGGGCTGGGCGCCTGTATCTGAAAATCACTGCGTATTTATGTGTGCTGGGATTGGTGGGGAGGAACATGGCATCATATGCCAAATCTGATGTGGGGGTCACCGGGTGGGCTTCACGGTTGCTCAGACTTGCCAGCTCCACTTCTATTCCACCCCATGCCATGACCAGCACTTTCCTCTCCCCTGCCCCACCCGCCCCACCAGTCTCAGCTGTCTAACCTCTTACTCTCCATCTTACCTGAAAAATGGGGCTTACGGGCATGCTGATAAAGTAACTAATGCACATCACACGAGTCTGTAACGGCATCTTGCCCATATCATATACTGAGACAGGCCTTTCCTCTTGCTCCCTATTGCTACTGTCATCACTGTCATTATTTTAAACTAATTCTTTAGCTGACTCCATGAGGACATTATCAAGAAGGATCTTACCCACAAGATTCCCCAACCCAGTCCACTTGGACCATGCGGGTGGCCCTGCCCGCACAGCAGAGCTCAGGCCTGCTGGACCTGTCGGGATGCCAGACAGCTCCTGCGTATGAGACCCAGGACGTTCGCAGGCCGTGTTCCTTGATGCTTCAATGTGAGGGCAGTTGTGCTTCAGCCCCAGGGGACCTCAGGTGACCCTCAAGGAGGCTCTTTCTTCTCTCTGGGAAGGTGATCCTCCAGTACCCTCCCTCATGGCTCGCGTGTAAAGCAGCACAGGGCACCACTTCGACACGTAATTTGTGAGCTATGAATGGGAGCCCAGCTCTGGTTTTAGAAACGGTGCTCCCAACTGTGCAATGTTGTGAAAGGTCTGTAATTTTTCTTGGGCCAAGAAGACTGTGGTTTGCACCAGCATTTGAGGAAAATGCATCTTTAATGCAGAATCTGAGGTAACATGTTTGTCCAGCTCCTTCATCTTTCTGGCACTGTTGGCCCTGGAGGGGTTGCTTGGGGGTCTGTGCCTCAGCTGAGCCCAGCTCACCTTGGCAGGGGCAGGGAGGCTCTTTGTTAGCACTTATGGCTCAGGAGTGCCAGGCCATGCTGTGGCCCCAGTGTCAGGAATGAGGACTCTCTTCGTAGGCTTGTGGGGGTTGACAAATGCACCCTCTGCACTCAGCGCCATGTTGTTTTGGCACATTGTGGGGCTGAGTAAATGTCAGCTCCGACCTTGAGGAGGAGAGGTGAACTCTGCCCCGTTCTGTTCCTGTGTGTCCCCCGGTTTCCACTGCCCCATTATGGGTCACAGCAGAGCCAATGGAGATGCCTCCAAGTGGGTCCCCCACCTGGGTTTGTGTCTACAGGTGGAGTGTGGCTGGCCACAGAGGGCTGGCCATCAGGGACAGAGAACATGGCCATCCAAGGCAGGAAGCCCTGGGCTAACAGCCATCGTGCTTGGTAGTGGAGCCCAGCTGGGGGTCTGGGCAGAGGGGCCAGCAGCCTCTGGTTTTGTGTCTGTGCTGGGCTTGTCCAACCTGCCGCTCTGTCCTGTGCTGTGAGATGGACAACTTTGACTTCTGACCCCAGCGACTGCACTTTTTAGGAAAGGAGGCTCAAAACTAACCCTGTGGCTGCATTTGGGCATCTGTGCATCTGTCCTGCAGAGCCGACCCCCAGGGACAGAGGTATTGAAATCAAGGCTTGGGCTTTTTTCTTTTCATACAGAAATAAAATTGTTGACCAAACATCTGCTCCAGCTGTTGGGGGTTTCAGACTGCTGAGTGGGAGGTTTGGTTTTTAACCCATATCAAAAATCCCACAGGAAATGCACAAGGCCTGTGCCAAGGGAGTTGGCTGTCAGTGAAATGAACTTTGGCTGCTTTGAAAAGCCCAAGCTGGAGGCAAGAAAACTGGGGCAAAGGTGACGGGGCAGGGGTGGCCCGGCCGTTGGCTCCCAGGCTCCCGAGGTGCCCACCCTTAAGGCACGGGGGCAGCCCTGGGAGCCGAGTTGCAGGGCGCATGGGGCACCCACACCTTGTTCCTCTTCTTGTCTGTCTAGTCTGCCACTGTCCTGACCACCCCTGGAAGCAGGCCGAGTGCCTGGCCCCTGGGAAACCACTCTGGAAAATTAAACTTAAAGGGAGAGAGAAGAGAGAGAGGGAAAGAGCCAGCTACCGATCATAGCTGAGCGACCACATGGGTCTGCGTGCCCATGTCCCACAGCCACGCCCGGCCGCAGCTGGCCTGCTGGGCCAAGAGCTGGCCCGGCTGCTCCGAGAGATGGGTCTCGGAGGTATCACTTGGCTGGCATGGGAGTCTTGACACAGGCCCCCAACAAAAGCTCCCTTTGTCCCCCTGGGAGAAGCCACCGTGTGTGTGTACATGTGGATGTGTATGCACATGCTGTGTATGTGTGTGAGTGTGCGTGTGGGTGGGTGAGTGAATGTAGAGTTTGTGCGAGAGAGTGGGTGAGTGAGAGTGTGTGTATGTGTGGGGGGGTGCCTGTATGTACGTGTATGTGAGCCTGTGAGTGTGCACGTGTGTGTGTGAGAGAGTGTGTGAATGTGCGTATGCGTGAACAAATGTGTGAGTGTGTGTGAACGAATGTGTGAGTGGACACTTCCCAGGGCACAGGCCCATGCTCTGCACCACTGCCCTCCCGTGCCCCTGCTGACTGGCAGGCCCTCAGGGTGTCTGCTCTTTTTTTCCATGCTTCCCATGGTCTGTGCACAGGACTACACCCCACCTCTGATCCCCCATCCTCAGGGGCCAGCCAGCTGCTCTGCCCTTACCCAGGCTCTTCCTCTGCAGTGAATGCCCACTCCCTGCCCATGTGTGGCTGTTGAGATTCTCCTCCTCTGTAAATGCCACCTCCTCCAGGAAGCCTTCCCTGACTGTCTGAACCATGTTCTCCTCTGAGCCACCATAGCACCTAGCAGGCCCTGCTGAGTTGGACACACCTGGGGCAGCTGTTTTGTATGGCAGGGAGGTAATGGCAAGAGGACACCTTTGGAGTCTGGTCTTGGCCCTGCCATCTCCCTGGTGGGTGACCATGAGTAGAGTACTGTGATGCTCTGGGCTTCAAGTGGAGACAGTAAATCTGCCCTCATAGCCTGATGGCAAGCTGAGGTAAGAGGATTCCCAGGGCACTGGGCAGGGCCAACGAACATCGGCTCCCAGCTCCTTCTCCGCACCCAGGGGCTGGCCCTCCTCAGGGCAGGTGTACCCGTGCAGGACCAAGCTGCCTTGAGTTCGCAGTTGGGGCTCTCTGTGGGTGGCAAGGGCTCAAGGGGAGCAGGTGGCATGGGGGCTGACCTGGGTTCACATGTGCTGGGGATAATAAGGCCACCTCATGGTGACTGAGGTAACTGACCCCACTTGGGAGGGTGCTGAATGTGGGGTCCCACCCTCCCTCAATTCTCGCCTTTGTCTCTTCTTTTCTTCTGCTCTTCACTTCCTCTGGGCTTCCCCTCCGGGCTGGGGGCTCCCTAAGCTCCCCAGTGCTGAGACAGTGGGCACGGCATGCTGGCCAGGGGGCAGCATACTGTGGTTTCACGGCCGCAGCCTTGGGTGCCTCATGGCGTGGCCATCTGGGCCTCCATGACTGCCCACAGCAGAACTCCCTGGACCGTGCTGGGAGGAACTTGAAGGAAAACCCCAGGGGCTGGGACACTGGGGCTGTTGCCCACACTTTAAAGTCCAGGAAGAAAGCTTCCCTGTGGCCTGCCTTAGGACACCTGACTAGCCTTTGATCAACAGTCTCACCAAGACAGGACCTGATACAGGGGTCTATTTCCCCAAATCAGAGTCTCCAGTTATTTGCAGGAGGGGGCGACTGACTGCTGAGCAGGTATCTGGTGCCTTTGGTCTGGGACCAACATGGGAGGTGAGTTCCAACCTGCCCTGCTGTCCCCTGGGCCATTGTTCTAAGCCCAGAGAGGGAGGTCCCTGGGCAGTGGCTGGGGCAGCTCTGAGACCTGGCTTCCTGAGAGGGTCTGCTACGCTCTCCCCTCCCCCATCTTACCTCACTTTGCCTTGGTGGTCAATGTCGGGGTTTCCTGTCCTGTCTCAGCCTTTCCAGGTGCTCTCCCTCTGCCTGAGGAGCCAGCAGCCAGTGTCCCCCGTGGTGCCCTAGTCTCCATACTGCTCAGAACAGGCTGTGATTTGATGGCTGCACATACCTGCCCAGTCAGTGAGCTCAGCTTGTCTCAGCCCCAGCCAGCCAGCAGCAGCCTGATCCTGCCAGGGTCTTCCTATGCTGGCCAGGAGGCTGCAGCCCCTGTCCAGCCCCTCTGAGCCTCTGTCCTGGCTGTGAGGTGGGGTCACTGATACCTGTTTTATAGGTACTCTGTGAGGATTGGATGAGAAAAGCACAGGCACATAACTCCCATGTGGCTGGGGCCCCTGGAGCCTGGAGTCTGTGCACTGGCTTGTAGAAAACAGGAAGAACAGTCAGACCCACATGTGTTGAGGCTGTTTGCAGGAATCTCTTGGGGGAAAAATAAGACACGGATGACTCAATAGGACACAGCAAATTCCCATTTGGGCATTTCTTTTCCCGCACTTGTCCCCCCTCTCCAGTGCTGCCTGCTAGCCATCTGTTAGCCCCAGAGTGAGGCTTTCCTCCCCTCTCTGACCTGCCCTCCCCAGCTGCCTGCCAGTGAAGGAAAGTAATCTCTCTCTCTCTTCCAAAAGTTTGATTCCTGAGCTGCACAAACAAAGGATCCCTTTTCCTTGCTGAATGAGGAAGGGGCTCCTGGAATCACTGGCGACTATGTTTTATCTCTCTGCGGTCACATGTGTGGAGTTTCTCAGCAGTGTGTGACACCTTGTGGCTGTTGAGTCCATAGAGGCTCACATGGTGGCTATTCCACTGCTGCTGCTGTCTTCACAGTTCCCAGGGTGTGTGGCCACTTCCACCCCTATGTAAAGGGCTCCTCCAGGGGTGCCAGGGCTGCCAATGAGTCTGGATGCTGCTCAGAGTTGCAGCTTTTTTCTGCACCTGAACCATATTTTGGGCCTGGGTTTTCTTTGTACCCAAATACCACAGCAGAAAGTCAGGGCTCATCACGTTTGTTGAATAGACAGGTTTTTGTTCAAGTTCATTATGCAGAGTATGTTGATGTCAAGCTGGAGGTGAGTGGATCACACCTCTGCCTGGAGCAGTGTTGTTCAACCTTTTTTAAAATCTCACAGCACACTTGAATCTGTAGGTAAACTTCTGCAGCGTATTTAAATTCTGTTGATAATGAAAAAGAATAAAAGAAAGAATATACTCACCATGGTGTGAACTTCTTTTGAAAATAATTTAATTAATGATCTTTAAAAATTTTTGTGGCACAGCTGACACACCTGTTGAAAATCACTGGCCTAGTGTCTTCACTGTTGCCCCAGGATAGTCGGGACAAAGGCCTGGTTGTTCAGGATGGCTCCCAGCACGGTTTTCCCTGAATGGTGACCGCCTCAGGCTGTTCTCATTGTCTGCAGCAATCTGACTATCTCTCCCATTCTCTCTCCCTGGGACAGCTCTGATTCATCCCTCATCATTCAGATTATTCGTTCATAGTTTCATGTGGCTCTGCCAGAGAACAGGAGACCTCTCATGGGCTTCGAGCCCCTGCCCAGCCTCATGAGAACACTTCTCACCCTGGATCAGAATCACTGAGTACCCCACACCTCCAGCCTCACGCTGAGTGAATCACTGAGTACCCCACACCTCCAGCCCCTGCCCAACCTCATGAGAACACTTCTCAGAATGGATCAGAATCATTGAGTACCCCACACCTCCAGCCTCACTCTGAGCTCTGTGACAGCAGGGACTGCCCTTGTCATGCCACAATCATGTCCTGAGAAACTGGTGCGTGGTTGGGACTCACAAAAGGCTAAAATGAAGGAATGATCTTTTTCTCTTGTTTTTGTTCAAATTCCTTTCTTTTGGCCAAGAAAGTCTGAGTTCTGTTTCAAGAGGATTCACTACCTAGTCATCTTTTAAATGATGTTACCTCTGGCTTTGAATCAAATTTTAAAAATAATAAACACTTTGCTTTCGATTCTTGCTTCAACATAAAATATGGTTTGTCATATTTCTGGAATCCTACTTGGGTCCAGTCTCTGTAAAAAGTAAAACTTTTCAGGCAGATCAATTATTTGTTCCTTGGGGAAAAAAAAGGCATATTCAGCAGTTTGGTTAAATTAGATGCCCCACTTCTGGCCCCCAACCCCTGCCCTCTGCCCTGGATCCAGACCTGGAAACCCACACCTCCAGTCTCCCGCAGGGCCCACATCAGCTCAGCTGGGAGCAGGTGGGAACCAGACCTGCCCTGGTGCACTTTCTCTTTCCATTTTCAGATGATTTAATGCTCTGGAGAAAATGCTTTGTAAAGAGCCCTCCTCCTGCCAGCCCTTCAGCAGGTTAGTTTAGCTTAGTAATTAGCAATCACAATATGAGCTAGGATAATTATCCCCAAAAGTCAAAAGAAAAACACAGATGTTTTTAAAGCTGCACAGTAGAGATTTTGCCTTTCGATTGTAATAATTTAGCATGCAAAATGAATTAGATGCTGGCTTTTCCTGAGACTTAATTTCCAAGGTAGGTTAAGAAAAACCCTGCTGTTTTCAAAAAGAAGAGCCTTGAATTGTATTGTGCGTGTGTTTGGTTGGGGTGGGGGGTTGCGAAAATACATGACAATTTTCAAAGTCTAGCAAGAAGCAAAAGAAGCTGGATTGAATAAATTAATGAGTTTTATGTTTTTCTTTTTTGCTCCTGGGATTTGAGTTAAAGCTTTCTCATAATTGAAAATTGTGGGATGCTCCTCTGTGCTGAAATACAAAACTACAGGCTTGTGCCTGTGAGCTACCCTGCAGAGGCTGAGAGTGAAGTGGGTTGGGATAAAAGCATGGATAGCCACTCCCTCAGCCCCCCAGATCTGAGAAGGCCTGAGGGCTGCTTGCTCTGGTCTGCACCATTTCTGGGGAGCCTCTCCAGTTCTTCAACGTAATTACTCTGCAGCTGTAACCATGGGAGGGTATTTAGCAGAAGGACCCCCTGCAAAGAGACCCCCTCTATTCCTGGAACTGAATAAAAGGATCAGATTGTTGGGGAAATAGAAGAGGCTTAGCTGAGTGGGTCCTCTGGGCAACTGGGTCAGCTGTCCAGCTGTCATTCTGCCTTGGGTCCTTTCTGAGGGCTCCGCGCTGTGCTGCCCCATAGCCCCGCAGGAAGTTTAATTCCCCTGAGGACATGGGTGTGTTTCAGATTTGCTAGGACTCCCTTGTCTTTTGTGGGTGGACTCGGCTCCCTCTCAGGGCCTCAGTTCACTTGACTGTGCAATGGACGCTCACTGTGATCCGTGTTTTTCAAGTTTGTTCTGCAGAATTCCAGTTCTGGGAGACATGAGTAGATGTTACACCCCTCAACCCCCCAAAAGTATCTAGTGGATGACAACATCCTTCCCTTGGTGCAGTGGGTCTTCACCAGGTTGATTTACCACCCCTCCACCCCCTGCACCCCTTCCCTCTGGGATATTTGGCAAAATCTGGAGACAATTTTTGGTTGTCATAGGGGGGAGATGCCACAGGCAGAAGGCAGGGGCGCTGCCAAACATCCTACAAAGCCCAGGACAGACCCTACAACGAAGAGCTACCCAGCCCCAAGTGTCAATAGTACTGAGGTTGGAAAAGGCAGTTCTAAGGTCCTAGGACCTGCTCAAACATAAAAGGCCATGAACAGGGCTGTAATAACCAGTGCCATTTAACTTGTAAGCCAGATTCCGTACGTTTATTTGCAGGCAGATTCCTTTCTGCTTTTTCCCTCCCAGCCTGGGATTAATGTTCCTCAGAGCTCATGCCAGGAAACACTGAACCAGACACTGTCTGTGGTTTGCTCCACCTCTGCCCATCTCGGACACCACAGCCAGGGAACAGAAGCCCCCAGAACGACCCTGGGGGTTCTTATTAGCCAGTCTGGTGAAGCGCCTCTTTCAGAGGAATGTTCAGGAATTGCCAGTTAAACCAAAGCTGACCCCAGAGGAGGTTCCCTGATGCAGAGTCAGAAACAGAGATACCTGTTTGAGTGGCACATTGGGAAAGAGCTCTCAGGAAAAGAGTGATGGGTGGGGAAGGAGCTAAGGTGGGCTCTGCAGATGTGGGGCGCTCCGGGGGCGCAGAGGCATGAGTTAGTCACAGCTTTGGAGTCACCTTGAGGCAGGTGGCTGGTCTATCCTCTCCTCCCTGGGCTTCATCCAATACTGGCTTTGGCCTAGGGGAGGGCATAGCCTCCCAGGCAAAGGTGTGAGTTATCAGACGACCCTCACAGCTTCCAGGGCCTGACTGCAGGGGCAGGTGAGGGACTCACAGCTGCTGCTACTATGTAGTGTGGTGTGCCTGTGCTCAGGAGTCTCAAAAGCAGGGAGACACACCTGCTGGAGAAGAGTGGTCTGCGCTTCAGTGACCACTTGTCTGGTGCGTGTCATCCCACTTCAGTAGAGTTAGGAAAGGACTTGGTTAACTGCACTACCATTTCACTGAGTCTGTTCTTTTCTGAAACTTGCTAAAAATAGTTGAGAGGTGCGTACAGTCGTTAAGTGTTTGTTCCTCTTCTTTTAGCCAATATTTGGGATTTTAAAACTTCCCTCCCCAAGCTTTCTGGGGTGTTTTTGCTGCTGCTGAAGATTGTAGGAGCCTTCAGGAGTTGGAAGGATGATAGGGAAGACTCCAGAGGGGAGAACCAGGCTCCAGCAATGTCAGCCACTTGTTGCGTACCTGCATAGGTCAGGCCCCAAGCCAGGGGCTGTCTTAGAGGAGGGGCCTGAGTTCTAAGTGGTCCAAGATCACCCAGTGCTTATGGGTGTCAGAGAATCAGTCCTTCTGGCCTTCTCTTTGGGCATTCCCATGTGGGCCATATGCCCTCTTCAAAATGGCAGGGTGGGGTTGATGGTGAAATAAATAGGGTGAGATATACAAGTACATGATGGAACTATTTAATTAGCCTCACATTTGAAAACATGTGGCTTCAAATTGGATGCAGAGGAACATTCCGGCCCACATATCCCACTCTTCTTCCCAGCCCTGAACCCCACGTTGCTGAGGCCTTCACCTGGCTCCACAGCCATTGCAAGGTGTAGACACTTCCTGGGCAGGCTCGGGAGGAACTCCCCTTGTGGGAAGACCTTGAACTTGGAGTCAAAGATTCTGCTGCTGTGGAATTTCTAATGGCAGCATCATATCCCTTTCTGTGGATTTACCAGAATTTTGGGGAGGAGTTGTTTATTGTTAGAAGTTTGGAGTATTTTTTCCAGATTTTCCAATATCATAAGTACAAACACAATGAATATCTTTGTATATTCAGCTCCATCTACATCTTGACTAATTCCTTTGGGCTAATGTCTTAAAATAATTATAGGGTCAAATTTACCCACATCTTAGAAGCTGCTGCTGTGTGCCGCCAGGTTGCTTTTCAGAAAGACTCTGGCAATTTAAACTCCAACGGTACTGTACGGAGTGCATTTCTTGTCTTCTTCGCCTAGACTAGGTATTATCTTTGCCAAACTATTAGAAGAAAAAGAACACCCTAGTGTTTTAAATTTGTCTTTATTTGTTTACTGGTGTTAAAAAACAGAATGCTGACAAATGGAAAGATCTAATTGGCTTTTACTTGTGATTCATGAATCTGACAGCATCTCCTTCAAAAACTTAGAAAAGGTGAGCAGAGGAGGTGAGCTTTAAAGGCAGAGAAGGGCTGAAGAAGCAGAATCAGAACAGAGAGCAGATCAAAAGTGATTTTCCTTACAGGGGTAAAGCAGAGGGGACGTCTTCTGCCAGCTAAAGTGGGCCTGTTTGGAGATTCATCTCTCTCCTGATTTCTCAGATCAGATCAACAACTTCTCTTGGTGACATGGAACATTAGCATGAGTGACTCCATTTTGGTTTGGTCTGTCTGACTTAGTGCAGAAGCTCTGTCCAAATCAATGGGCTCCCATAAATGTTTTTTAACAGTCGTGGGACTGACATTTGTCCCCTGTGCCCCACGAGCATTCCCTGCTCCTCTTTTGTGGCTGGCCTCCTTCCAGCCTGGCTGCCCATCTTATGAGCACTCTTTACCCACTGAGGACCCTTCGTGGTGAGTGTTCTGCCTACACGGTCAAGTTTCCTGTCTGCCTTGTTTTCATTTTTACTGGACCCTGGTTTCGAAAGCTCAAGCTCCCAAGTAGAGATGGTTCCCAAGGAAGTAGCCATTGGCAGAAATGTTGGTTTAAGAAACTCTCTCCTGGCCCACTCCACCTCCAGCTCTGAAAAGTTTAAGTTCGGCTAGAACTAGAGAGTTCAGTGGAGAAGAAGTTCAAGAGGTCGGAGCATATCCTGTTCCTCATTTCACAAATCATGCTGCTAATTGCCCAATTTAGAGTGATTTGGTGGCAACTTGGCAGTAGGGTGTGCATTGCTTCACACACAGGGACAGCTGAGGATGTTTTCATTCTGTGGGGGGTGCGCACAGGAAGCCCCATGGGGCCTCCGGGGCCAGAACGTGGCTCTTGGAGCCTGGTAGACTCGGTGTGAGCTCTGGCCCCACTGCTGACTAAGCTCTGTGCAACCCTGGTTGTCATTAAATTCCTCTGAGCTTTCTGAATCTGAACCAGGCTCTACACTTGGCCTGCAGTGACAGTGTGACAAGGCAGTGGCCTGGTCCTGCCGGTGTATGATCTGAGACATTTGAAAGGACTCCCCTGAGACGCCCCAGAGTTATGAAGTGTGGTATGATGAATCTGTATTTTTGCCTCACTCTGTGTGCTGTGATTCAATTTCCTCTCTCCATCTATAAAATAGAATTGTTTTTCACAGTGCTGAACAGAATGTGGCCACTGTGTCCCCTGGGCTGTTTGGGTTCTCTCTGAACAGAACTCTGGTCATGCACTTCCCAGGAATTTCCACTGGCTGCAGAGCTGCAGGAAAGTCCCCAAGTCCCCACTTTGCCATGGTGCTTCCTATAGGAAAAAGGACGCAAGGGGGATGAGGTGGGGGGGTTCTCGGCAGCTAAACAAGCCCAGTCACAGCTGGCCTGTGGCAACAGCAGTGCTAGACGCTGCTGACACTTCCTGGGTCTGGGGCCTGTGCTCAGGGTGCTGAGTCAGGTGCCCTGCTGGTGTCACTGTCCACGTGGAGGCCCCGCTGTGCTCTCTCTGGGAGACCTCTGGGGGAGAGGACACACACACGCACACACATTCACACAGACTCATCCAAACACACCCAGACATACACACTCTTTCTCACACACAGACACTCACATAGACACACAGACAGACTGAAACACACCCAAACTCATGCACAGACGACGCATCCACGCACATGGGCAAACCCTCTTGCATGCTGTCAAGATGCACACGCATTCTCACATGCATTCTTACAGGTGCACACACTCGTTTACAAGGCCTCACACAGCGACACAGCCATGCAAATACTCACAGATAGACAGACACAGTGACACTCATGCCGTGACACATTCACCCCGTGGCAGCAGAACCTACCTGTGCCACGTGCGTGACCTGCCATGCACACACAGACTGAGGCCCATTTAGAGGACGGTGGGTAGGCCTGGCCCCCGTGCCTGTGAGGAGACCACGAGGACTCTGGGTGTCCAGCTGGGAGAAGAGATGACTCAGTGGGCCACCAAATGCTCTTCCAGATCCGGTTCTCCCAGCGCCCCCGCCGCGGGTCTCAGCAGCTCGGGTGGCGGGAGGAGCGGCAGCGGCCAGGCAGCGCAGCTTCGTGAAGGCTCTCGGCGCGCCGCGGCCCGCAGGCACCCGGCACGCGCCCTGCCCGCCGCCAAGATGCCGAAGAGGAAGGTCAGCTCTGCCGAAGGAGCGGGGAAGGAAGAGCCCAAGAGGAGGTCGGCGCGGTTGTCAGCTAAACCTGCTCCTGCGAAAGTGGAAACGAAGCCAAAAAAGGCAGCAGCAAGGGATAAATCTTCAGACAAAAAAGCGCAACCGAAAGGGAAAAGAGGAGCAAAGGGAAAGCAGGCCGAAGTGGCTAACCAAGAAACTAAAGAAGATTTACCAGCAGAAAACGGAGAAACTAAAACTGAGGAGAATCCAGCCGCTGACGAAGCAGGAGAGAAAGAAGCCAAGTCTGATTAATATCATATACCATGTCTTATCAGTGGTCCCTGTCTCCCTTCTTGTACAATCCGGAGGAGTATTTTTATCAACTATTTTGTAAATGCAAGTTTTTTAGTAGCTCTAGGAACATTTTTAAGAAGGAGGGAATCCCACCTCATCCCATTTTTTAAGTGTAAATTGCTTTTTTTTTAAGAGGTGAAATCATTTGCTGGTTGTTTATTTTTTGGTACAACCAGAAAATAGTGTGGGATGTTGAATTAATGGGAGGCTTTGACTATCTTGGGTGTGAGCTTAACATTCCACAGATGGGGGTTAGTTTTTATATCCTGTAATACAAAACATACTAAATGGCAGTGTGGAGTCCCAGTCCTGCATTGATGTGTGAACATTTTAAATTACTTCTATTCCATGTTGTTTTGTACTAGAATTGTTTCCTAAAGAAAACCACTCCCATGATCATGGCTCTCTGTGTCAGAACTGTGTACACCCCTTAACATCTTTGGTTGTGGTGCTCCTGTTTTCCTAATAACTTTGTTGCTGTGCTGTGAAGGACTGAAAATCTGAGCATATAGCATATGGTAATGAAGTGTGGATTGGTGGGACTTACCTAACAGCTTATCAGCATTTGAAGATACTGGTACTTGGTATCCTCTTAAGGAACATTTGCCTCCAAATTTTAATCTGGAAAGTCACTGGAATAAATGTTTAAAAAAGAATTACAATAAATGGCTTTTTAGATTTTGGGTACATACGTTAAGAATTGTGTATACAAATTGAAATGTCTGTACTGATGCTCAACACAACCAATAAAATCTCAACTACAAAAGAAAAAAAAAAAATGCTCTTCCAAAGGCTCGTGAACATTCCCGTGGAGTTGGCCATTCTGCGAGGCCCAGAGACCTGACAACAGGGGCTGGACGAGGGGGCACTTAACAGGTTTGGGCTCAGGAAGGGCTTTAATTTTGTGTTAGTCAAATATGTATTGAGTGCCTGGTATATTTTGAATATCTGTCCCCTCCAAACTCATGAGGAAGCTTAACCCCAATGTAGGTCAGGCATGGCTAGGGGATTGATGGGTTGTCATGGGAGTGGGACTGAGTGAGGCTTTCAAAGAAGAAGAGAGACCTGAGCCAGCACACTCACCCCGGCTGTGTGATGCCACCTGACCGTGTGACACCCTGTACTGCCTCTGAGCTCTGCAGAACCTTCACCAGCATGAAGGCCCTTACCTGATGCAGCCCCTCAACCTTAGACTTCTCAGCCTTCATAACTGTAAGAAATAAATGCAGGACTAATGGTTGGGTGGTGAGGGCTCCACCCTCAGTGACAGATTAGTCCAGGCATGGCTAGGGGATTGAAGGGTTGTCATGGGAGTGGGACTGAGTGAGGCTTTCAAAGAAGGGGAGAGACCCGAGCCAGCACACTCACCCCGGCTGTGTGATGCCCCCTGACCGTGTGACACCCTATACTGCCTCTGAGCTCTGCAGAATCTTCACCAGCATGAAGACGCTTATCTGATACAGCCCCTCAACCTTGGACTTCTCAGCCTTCATAACTATAAGAAATAAATTCTTTTTCATTGTAACCCCCCCGGTTTCAGGTATTCTGTGTAGGCAACAAAAACAGGCTAAGACAGCACCCCTGTGGGCCAGGAGCTGGGGAGGATGAGTCAAGAGAGCATGGTGCCACATACCTGAAGTTCACAGTCTTCCAGAGGGGGAGGTCTAAAGGGATGACTCAGTCGCATGGTCTCTGTGAGGCTGATGGGGCTGTGTGGGGCAGAGCCGAGGGCAGTGCCTGAGCCCCACTAGCAGGAGTGAGCTCTGCGTCACTGGCTGTGACCAAGCAGGGCTGGGCAGCCAGTTGACAGGTATGCTGGAGGAGGGGCTTCAAGGGCCTGTGAAGGATTGGATGGGACACCCCATAAGCTCCTGCTCATCTGTGGCTGATGTTTTAGGTTTCACATTGAGTGGTTCTCAAAGAAAAGAGATCAGAAAGAAGTCAGCTCCTCCCCCAACCCCTCTTCCCCGGGTGAGTTTATCTGAGAACATATCTAGTATCAGTGTCAGGGAATAAAGAGTGGTCCAGTAGCCCAGGAAACCATTGCTTTAAAAAAAAAAATCAAAAAGGCACAACACACATCATGCATCAGCAGTTGAGCTGGGGGTGCTGAGGGGCAGAGGGGTGAGCGAGGAAGCTGTGCACACAATTTTTTGGCTATGATTTTAGGCAAGTTGCTTCCCGTCTCTGTGCCTCTGGTATGATCTGAGGAGGTTGTTTTGGTTTTATAGCCACTCTAGTCCTGAAGGGCTACGACTAACCAAGTAACCGTGGACTGACTGAGCCCACGAAGGGTGGTTTGGTGGCCACGCCCTGCCCCAGCTGCCAGGCCAAGATCAAACATTCTAGGCAGGAATGTTTTTGGAATGATGCTATTTATGCCTGCCTGGGTTTCCAGACAAAACCCCTGAAGAAGTAACCACTTACTTCTCAGCACCCACAGAGTTCTCTCCAAGGACGATATGCTAACCAAAGACAGCTGCATCAGAACTGCGATTTTTCCTTGAAAAACCTCCATGCTGGAGACACCAGGAGCCTGCTGTGAAGCTTGGACCTTAAATAGATATCCTGACGTCCTCAGATTTCAGCAGAGGCAAAATCCACAAGCAGCCAAAAGTAAACAGGAAAATTAAAAGCTTCCAGAAACTTACATTTTAAAAATTGTAGAGAGTATGCCGTGAGTTTTATGAAATAACTCAGTATTACTAACTGGTCCCTGACCTTCCAATCCTTTCACTACACTGATGCTGGCAACATGCCTGCACTTTGAACAGTTTCTCAAAGGTCATAAAGGAGGTTGATGTCCACTCCCTCAGCCAGTCCCCACACCAGGTGACCCAGCAGGGCCAGAACTTCATGGTTGGAGACAGAGCCCTGTGCTTAGAAGGGCCCTGCTTGGTTTAATGTTCTACTATTACCGTCTCAAAAGGGTTAATAATTTTTGAACAAGCAGTTTCATTATAATATAATGCATATTGAACTTTAAAGTCAAAGAATGGAATCAAAATATATAAGATGAAAACAGAAATATAAAGAGAATTTGAGAAATCCTTGCTCATAGATAAATACACCTCCATCGATCAAGCAGACAACAAAAGTAGTGCAGATATTGAATTAAGTTTGATTTTATGAAACAACATAGAAATAGCCCTACAGCTAATATATATTTCAACATTTTTCAGAATGCATGGATGTTTGTAAGAATTTCTCATGCATTAAAATCATGCATTAAAGTCTTAGCAAATACCAAAGAATTAACATCATAGTAACTCTGTCTCTCAGCGCAAGTAATTGACTAAAACTCAACAGTAGAACGATAAAAAATACATTTGGAAATTTGTTATGGTTGAATGTTTGAGTCTCTCCCCAAATTTATATGTTGTGGTCCTCAGCCACAAGGTGATGGGATTAGGAGGTAGAAGCTTTGGGAGATGATTAGATCATGATCTGTAGCAGGACTGTCATGAATGGAATTTACTGTCCTTATAAGGAGCCCAAGAGAGATTGTCTCAGGCCTTTCAACATGTGAGGACACAATAAGGAAGTGCCATACATTAGTCAGAGTGCAGGCCCTCTTCAGACACTGAATTTTCCAGCACCTTGAACTTGGACTTTCCAGCCTCCAGAACTGTGAAAACTAAACTTCCACTGTTCACATGCCACCTAGTTTATGGAATTTTTTTTTGAGAGGACTAAGGCAGAAGTTTTAAAATGTTGCCAAATAATTCATGAGTTAAAGAGGAAATCATGATGGAAATTATAAAATATTTAGAATTAAACAAGAATACAGGAACTATACAATAAAACTTGTGCAGCAAAAGCAGCTCTGGGAGGAAAATGTGTAGCCTTCTGCAACTACGTTAAGGGTTCAACTCAAGTATCTAGGAAAACTTGGAAGTAAACCTAGGAAAATGGAAGAAGCAATGAAATGATAAATATAAAAGCAGAAACCAGTAAAATAGAAACAAAGTAATTGATCATTATATTTAAGAAATTTGTGGACAGGATTCTGGGCCTTACTAAGATTATTTATTTGTATAAATAATTTTTTCAGAAATCATATCACATATATGGCTGTTTGTTTAATAGCTACTTGCCCTATAAGAATTCCATGTTTGTTTTATTCACCATTTTATCCCCACAGTCTGGATCTTGACAATTATTCTTTAAATATTTGCAAATTGAATGAGTGAAAGGAATCTTGGCCCTGCCACTTACTGTGTGCCTTGGAACTTAAGTTACTTAACTACTCTCAACCTTTCTTTGCTCATCTGTCAAATGGAGAGAACAAAGCCTCCACACAGGGCAGCTGTAGGAAGCAAGGTGATAAATAACCCTGAGTCCCTGCACAGTTTCTGGCCCAGGGTCAACAGTCCACTGATGGAGGAAGATGCAGTTATGAGATGTGGAATTGGCTGAGACCCTGAAGAGGCACCTGCCTTCCCAGTGGAATGTCCCCTCTGCCGTGCACCCCCCACCTCCCAGCTCTCTGTATGGTGGCATTTCATTCTGCTGTTAAGGCGCAGAAGATGTGAGCTAGAGAGGGGCAGGAAAATCTGGCCAAAGAGAATCACAAGGGGGCACAACCAAGTGACTAGCTGTGAAGCTGAGCCACTCCCACCCCCTGTCCTCCCTTCGTCCCTCCCCCTGAATTCTCTCTGATAGCTCTTTGCCTTCCTTCACACCCATGTGCCTTGTCTCAGTGGTTACTGTGTGTACTGGCCATTTGCCTGTTTACCTTGAGATCTGCCCTCCATGTCCCCCTGCCCTGCTATTATTGTATTACATTGTGGCTTCTGCAAAAATTTTGCATTTCCGGGCGGCACCTGTGGCTCAAAGGAGTAGGGCGCTGGCCTCATATGCTGGAGGTAGCGGGTTCAAGCCTGGCCCCAGCCAAAACTGCAAAAAAAAAAAATAAATAAAAAATAAATAAATAAATTTGCATTTCCCTGGGGAAAACATGTTTTCCAGGCTTGCTTGCCCTTTGGTTTCTGGTTAGGTTCAGCCAACAGGAAGTGGGTGCAGCAGATTGGATGGCAGGGAAAAGGGAGGAGCCGGGACATTTCCATCCCTGGCCTGCTCAGAGCTTTAGGTGCCATCTCCAGCAGCTGATCCATCTCCTCTGGGGTCTGGATCCTGCTGGACAGCCCTTCTCTCCGCGGTGCCCCGTGGGGGCTTCAGAAGCCACTCCCCTTGTCTCTCTGGCAGGGGAGCAGCAGCTTCCTGCTGCTTCTTATCCTTGGGTCCCCTCACCATTTCCTGTGTCCCACTTGCTCTTCCAGCACCTTTGGAACCAGTTCTTGATATTAAAATCCTTCTCTTGAACTGCCTAGTTGGGATCCACTTTCTTAATTGGAGCCTGACCGACGCTCCTTCTCAGAGAAGCCTCCCTTCACCATCCTGGACAAAGGAGCTCCAGGCTCTTTGCATCTTAGCTGTTTGGTTCCCTGAGTGGCTCTAACCACATCTGCATCTTAGCACTAACCACACTTCAGTGATGCTTTTCCTGGGATTGTTTACTTGTTTGTTGTCTTTCTTTCCCAGGGTTGAGGGTGTGAGTGTTGTTTTGCTCATGGCTTTATCTGCTATATCGAGCAGAGTGCTTGGCACACAATAGGTGCTGGATGGGTATTTACGGCCTGTCACTAGGTGCCACTAATCTAATGATGTCTGTCCTAAGCTCTCATATTCTCATTTGTCAGTAAGAATTTGGCCTAATGTTAAATATCTAGTATTATATGTCTAGGATTCTGTGACTTTGCTTTGCAATTACTATTGTAATTCAGCCAACATGGAAACAACTCAAAATTTCTAATTTCCTTGTCCAGAGTTGTCAGCCCAGCTAGTAAAAGTTAGAAATCACGAACTCCTTAGAGTGCTTTGTTCTTCTGGAAGGCCATTTGTTCTGGGAAGCCATTGCTCTATATTAAGTGCTCAAGAGTGTATACACTCATTAGGAAGAAATGGAACAGAGAAGCCATCACTCAGTTTCAGCAATAACCTAACAACAGGGGCAGCTTGCACCATCTATTCCAAATACCAATAAATACATAATAAAGGCAACGGAGGCCGGCAGAACTCAGCCAAGTTCATTGGAATCTGCCCTTCTAAGCTGCCTCTAGCAACACATGGGAAAGGCTGGGGCCTCTGTGTTTTGAATTTTAAGGCAGCCGCTTACTGAGCGGTGATTTCCACGTGGACACACCATAAGCATTAGCATTCTTTTGAAATATGCGTTGGGTACTCAGTCTTCATGCAGCTTCTCTAACTCCACTGCCATTGTCACTGTTCAGAGCCCTGTTGCTTCTTGTCTGGACTCCTCCCCAACTTCCTACTGGGTCTCCTGCTTCTGCAATGCCCCCTCCTTGGCTCCATCCCGCTCAATCCATTTTCCACACTGCCGAGAGAGCAGCCTTTTTCAAATGCTGAGAGGACTGAGTCACTGGCCCACTTAGTACCCTGAAATGAGTCCTGTGACTTTCAGGATGGTCTCCTGGCTCCTTGGCATGGCACTCAAGGCAATTTAGGATTGGGTCCCGACAACCTCTGCAGCCCTAAGTTTAACCACCCCTCCACATGCACTGTAAACCTCGCTTTCCTTGTGGTCTTCCTTTTCTTCGGGTTGTTTCTCCTCCTTCATCTGTGACTAACTCACACCTCTTATCTCCCTCAAGTTTCCAATAAAATATCTGGCATCCAAGAGGTTTGAAGAACATACTACCGAGTTTAAGAAACAAAGTATATCAACACGCCAAAGCTCTTGAACAGCCCTTCCCAATCCTATCTCCCTTCCTTCCTCCAGGTAAACACCATTCTAAATTTGGGGGCTTGCTCATTTATAAAGATCTTTATGCATTAAGCTCAGTATACACTCTAAGCAATATGCACTGTTGCTTTGAATGCTCTGTGCATCCTCCTATAACTTGCCATTTTTGCCCTACTTCATGTTTTTGAGTTGCTCCATCTTGGTGCATGGCCCGAGGTCATGCATTTTCAGTACCGTATAGTATTTCAGCATTTGTATGTATGAATGTTTGTTCTCTGGAGAGACAGTCAGGTTGTCCCCTTGTTTTTGCTATTACAAATTTTACTGCCATGCATACTAAACACATCTCCTTGTAGAAGAGGGTGTTTTGCAGAAGTGGGATTGCAAGTCATAGGCCAGCACCTATTTTAGGTATTGAAGTAGAGCAGTTTATATACTTACCAGCTGTATATAAAGAAAAGTTCCTTCAGTCTGCATGGTTGCCCAGATTTTCTATTGGTAGATTTAAAAGCTTTTGGCAGCAAATGGATGTGAACTAGTTCTGATTTGGAATGTCCCTGATTATAAGTGGACTGTTATTATTTCCTCTTAGGCGACATGCCTATGCATAACTTTCTGTTCATATTTCTGTTTCTTCCTCTCATGACATTTTGGGTAATAACTATTTTTATTGTATGTTTTTAGAGACGAAGGTCTCACTTTTGTCCAGGCTGGCCTCGAACTCCTGGGCTCGTGTGATTTTCCTACCTCCTAACTATGTAGGACCACGGGCTTGAACCACTTGCCTGGTAATTATCTTTTCTTTTTTTTTGGTGATATATGTAGCAAATATTTTTTCCTTCTTTGTGGCTTGCCTTTTTCTGTTTATGGTATCTCCTTCGAGTGACAAAAATTTGTTTTTAGTTGAATTGTTCTAGTTTTTCTTTTGTGGTTTATGCTTTTTGTCTTTTTTCTTCCCATAGACGGTGAGGTAGGGATCCAATTTATTTTGCACGTGAATAACCAATTTTCCTGACACCCTTTGTTAGAGAATCAATACTTATACCTTCCCATTAGTCAACTTTTTCTGTTAAATAAAAGCAGTGATCTTAGTCATTCTTGCCTTAGTCATAATTTTGAAGGGAATGTTTTTAGTGCTTTACTATCAAATATGATATTCATATAGTTATTTTTAATTTACTCTCTCCACCAGATTAAGCAAATTGCTATCTTTTTCGAGATAAGTAAAAATTTTTATTATAAATGAGTAAAGATTTTTATAGAATGCCATTTTCTGCCATTAACTAGACACTAATATTTTTCTTTAATCTCTCAATATAGTGAAGTTATCAACAGTGTAGTAATAATAAATCATTATCATATTCCTAGGATAACCCAATTTAATGGCTGACGTATTTTTATTTTATAGGCATGGATAGATGTGGGTTGTTAATATCCTGCTGAATTCTCGTGTGTATGCCTTTGGGAGATGGTGGCCGGTGATTTCTCTCTTCCATACCCTCCTTATCTAGTTTTATTATCAAGGTTATACTGACCTCACAAAATGGTCTGTCTTTTTCTCTTCTCTGGAACAGTTTATATAAGAGTAGAATTAGATGCTTGGTAGAACTCGCCTACCCATTTGGGCCTTGCAGTTTTTGTTGGGTACTGATCAATTTATTTAGAGGTCAAATTCATGCTCAAGTTTTCTACTTCCTCTTGAGTCAGTTTTGGTGAGTGAATGCTTTATGACATCGGGACTTAAGAATAAGCTCAGGGTCACATGCTACAGGAAGCTTTCTGTGACCTTCCCCTTCCATAATGGACTAAGTTGTCTTCCTCTTAACTCCTGCATCATGTTGTCATCCACTCATTCTAGCAATATTTATTATCTACTATACATAGGTGCCAAGGAAACCATAGTGAACAAAACAAGTGAAACTCTCCGTTCTCACAGAATATATATTTTAGTAAGGGGTGGCATTCAATACACAATATAAATAATTGAATTTTATGATATACTAAAGGAAACAACAAAGAAGGGGGTCCTAGGAGTGCCCGGACAGGAAGGGCTGCAGGCTTTAATACAGTAGTCACAGTCATCATTGCATGATTTCCCTCATTTAAGAAATATTTATACAGTGCCTACAAGGTGCTAGGTTCTAGGATTGTAATGGAAAACTCACTGGGTGATATTCTTGCTTTAGTGGAGTTTTTATTCTAGTGGGGAGACAAGTGTAGGAATTATGGTTGTTGAGGAAAGAAATGAATAGGTGGTTTGGTAACAGTGAAAAGGGAAGGCGGTTTTAAATAGATGTTCAGGAAGACCATTTGAAGGGGTGGCCTTGAGGCTGGACCTGAGACTGGGAAGGAACCAGGGGTGCAGAGCACCGTATAGAAATCATCTGTGCACTTCGTGTCCCACTGGTGACACTCTGAGCTCCTGGAGGGCAGAAATCATGAATTATTCATCTCCGTCCTTCCAGCATGGCACCAGGCCTGGCACATTATAGATGCTCAACAAATGCTTGTTTACTTGTTAGGTAGAAGAAATCAAGAGTAAGCATTGAAAAATATTTGAGAATTGCCATTAGCCGGCTGGAAGAAACAACATTTATAATGCAATTAGCTGACACGTATTCAACAAATACTAACAGTGCCTGACATGGCGGGTTATGAGGTGACTCCCCCAACCCCAGCTTTGAGGTGTTACCATCCAGAGCAGATCCAGGTCCTAGCACCCCAGCACAGAGGGGTGCCGGCAGGCCAGTTTCACCCAGCCTGGGAGTGCCACGTCCCATGGGATGGAGGGGTGGATGTGCTGTTAGAACTGGCCTGTGTCCTTCCCTGCCCAGGGCCCTGGAGACTGATCTGAGTGGTGAGCAAACCCCAGTAGAGGGGCAGCTCCTGGAGCCAGGCAGCTGGGCTGCTTGATGACTGAAGGACCCAGGCAGCCTTGTTGAGAAGACAGACGCAGCAGATGTCACAGAGCAGCCAAACTCTGCTTCCAACTCATTCCACAGCACTGAAGATGAGCCACTGGCCATCCAGTTGCAGCGTTTAAATTGTAGAAACATTTGCTACCTTGTCTCAGGAGTTTGATAGGACTAATGGGTTGATGTATACTCCACGTGGAAGAAAAATATCCTCCTCTGAGAAGTGTCATCAAAACAGTGACAGCATTTGAAATTAACTGGGCAGGCCCATGTTTCTTCATTTCTTAGCTGAGTCCAGGGATGCTCTTGCTTCCTGCAGGCCTCCTTAGACAGAATGTGTTTACATGTTTAGGTGTTTCTTCAGTTGACTAATGCCTCTCCAGGGACACCGATGTGTACAGGAGTCAAAAAACAAACTTTTAAAATACCTAAATAACAGCAGTGTCTTATTTCAATATTAACTTACACTTTGTAAATATGGGTTTCTAAGACCTTAGAATCTGCTAATTTCTTCCAGCTATTATCAGTAAGTATTTTATATATCGAAACTAACAAAGCTTTCCTCCACTGAAAGAAACGTTAAAAACTACGACATACTGAGGCCTGTTGGGTCACTAGACACCCCCCCCCACCATGCCAGCACCTACCCCACAGCCAAGAGATCCAGTGATGGTGACCACAGTTGACCACCTGCACAGGCTGGCTTGTCGAGGTATTTCCTACTGGAACAATGCTTTTGTTTTTTTCTCCTGAGATGACAAATTGTGGGATTAAACTGGTGGTTTGGGATGTATGCAAATGTTAAAAATATATAAAAGTACCCAAGCATCTTTAAATGGCACTGTTACCTTCAAAACCAAGCTGGGCATGGAGTAGGAGCTTGTTAAACATTTGTGCAGTGAATGAATGAAAATGTCAAACCCTTGAACTATGGGGCAGGAAAAATGATCACACAGCAGCCAATTTCTTAAATTCTCTCATTTAGCTTGTTCTTGCTTTAAGAAAAGTGTACCTGCCCGTGTTCATTTTTAATATCTGGGAACTTCAAAGTCTTAGCCTGAGGCTAACTAGAAATATCAGTGACTCTGGAGAGATTTGGTGAAGTGACAGGAGAAAAGTCCTTGCAGGGAAGCCCCAGGATGCTGAATGAAAAGCTATTGATGACGCTATTTCAAAAGATTTTTTTCCTTCATTTTTTGGACCTATTTGGCTTCCTTCTTTATTTTCTCATTCTGCTGCTCATCCATGGCACCCAGACTCCCGTCACCCCTCACTATTTTCCTCTCTTCTGGGTTCCTTTCTGTCCTACTAGACTTCACTGCACATTCCCAGCCAAGACCTGAAACCCAGGAGCACAAGGAGGCTGAAGGGAAGGGACAGGGAAGCCGAACAGGAAAAGGGGGGTAGGAAGATGAGCTTTCTATCTTCCTGACCCCTTTTCCCACACGGAGGTCACCTGGGCCTGTCCCTATAGGATCATCCCCCCACCCCCACTAACAATGGGGCAGCAGCTGGGGCTATGTGACTGACTCACTGGCCATGAGCCCAGGGTGACCGCTGCTTTACACCATCCCATGGCTTTGGGATGCTTGCATGCCTGGATGACTGCCTAGTCAACCTAGTCTTTCAAACCTGTCTTGAGCTGGGGCCTTCTTGTCTGGACCCTGACCAGCAGCCCCTCTAGTGTCCACAGCAGAATAATTTCCCAAAGTCCCTTTAAACTTCCCTCTGACTCCAGTGGGCCAGTCTAGCATTCTGAGGTTCCCGAGCATCTCAGCCCCAGCCCATCAAATGTGGGGTGGGCAGGGAGGTCAGAACAGCGTTTGGAGACCTCCGTTTTAGTCCTGGCCCTGCTATTACTATGTGTGCGTGTGCAGGGGGCACCATGTGAGAAGCCTCGCCTCTCTAAGGCACAGGTGTGCATCCATAAAGCCACCGCACTACTGACGGCCTGCTTCTCCAGACTGCTGTGAGGGTGGCCTGCCTGAGTGTGGAACTGGGGATGCACCCAATCTTGCCCTTGACAGCAAAAGCTTGGCCAGCACTGCTCCTCCAGCTCAGAATCTGTACTCTAGTTTCACATAGATGCCCTGGAAATAGTCTGTTCATGGCCTCCCTTTGGAGACCAAGAATCACTCTATAAAAAGGGCTGAGACTGAGAAATGGTGGCCCAGCCCTCTGTGAGAACTCAGGCAGAGGCTGTAGGTGAGGTCCGTGGCGAGCTCTGGCATGCAGGGTGGGCCTCTTTCTTCAGCAGTAAATGGAACAGATTCACATGCATGGGACTCCTTGCAGGAAACAAACAAGAAAGGCTTGGATGCTCCTGGAAGCATCTCAGAGGATTTACAGGGGGATCAAAGTTGCAGTAAGAATCACAATTGGAAACCCTTTGTCACCTTAATTACCACTCTTGGAGATGAGTGCAGTGGGTTCCCAGGAAGCTTTTAACATCCTGCATTATGGCCACAGATGTCTCAGAGATCCACATGGAGAGAAGAGAGGCTTGTCAATTATGCATGGCCTCATGGAGTCAGCCCCCAGGGGACCTCGTATGGACTGGCAGGGCCCGTCTGTTGGGAGAGGGGATGGATGTGGCTTGCTTCCCAGGCTGTCCATGCCTGGCTGTGCCCCAAATCGGCTGTGCCTCCCCTCGGGAGTTACTTGGGGGTGGAAAAAAATAATTTTAAGGTTAAAAGGGAAAATAATTGGAAATGGGTGCAACACAAGGCCAGCTAACAGGTGTGAACCTGGGGCAGGAAAAGCCTGTTTCTCCAGCTTCCCTGGGCCTGTGCTGGACCCTGGGTTTGGACGGCCAAAGGGTCCTGCCAGGAAAGCCTGGGTGCCTAATTCACACTCCTGATTTACAGATGAGGATGTACCTGGGCTCAAGGTTGTCTGAGGCAGAGACAGAGTAAGATATGGGGGATCCCAGAAGTGAGTTTGGAGAGGACCTGGGGGACTGGGGTGGGCAGAGGAAACCGCCTGCACCTTGGGGGTTTGTAGTATCACATACCTGGGTAGCTGGACACCTGTTGCTGGCTCTCACCAGGGCTCCAAGTAGTCCTGAGGCCCCAGGTCCTGAGGGTTTGGGGACAGAACGATGAGAGAGGAAGAGGAAGGAGATGGGAGGGGAGAGGAGGGCAGAGAAGTGGTTGTCAGAAGCCCACCTGTGCCCTCTGCAAAGGACGGGGCTCCTCCAAAGCATTTTCTGAACATGGACCCCCGCACCCAGCAAGAGCTGAGCACTTGTCCTGCATCACTAGCTGTCATCATCTCACAGACTATCTAAGGGAGGTACGATTGTTATCCTTTTAAGACTCAGTGGTTCTCAACCTTCCTAATGCCGTGATGTATTTTCATTGTTACAAAGGGGTTGCGACCCACAGGTTGAGAACTGCTGTTTTAAGCAGAGGTAACCTTGGCTCTAAGAGGTCAGGGACTGACCCTGGGCACCCAGTCAGCAGAGAGTAGAGCCACCCTGGGCCTGTCTTCTTAATCATGTGGCCTGTCCTGTTTCCTCCTGTTGTGGGCTGTCCTGCCGCATCCCACCCACTGTCTCCCCAAGTCCCTACCCCTTTCCATGCACCAGTGTCAAGAGTCCTGGTGCTCCAAGCATGCCCTGGGAGACAGCTCTGTGTAGAGGAGAGTGCTGGGCAGCAGGCCCAGACATGGTTCTAGTTTCTAAGACCTGGTTCTAGTTTTGGATCCTTTGCCAAAACCATGGCCACAGGCAATGGTTTGCCTACTCTGGGTAGGGTTGCCCCATCTCAGACCTCTCCTGGGATGAATTCACATATTCTGCCTTGTCTGGGGCGGGGGAACGTTCCAGATGGTTCTTGGCAGCTGGGTTCTATTGTATTCTCCCCATGAGGAGGAAAAGGAGCCTCCACATCACACTCTAGGCCAGAGTCGGAAGGGTAACCTTGGGGGTTGGCCCGCTTTTAAACCCACACTGGTTAGAAACTTCCTGGGTGTATTTTGAGGTTCTCACCAGGTGGTGGTAATCACCAACAACTTGCACTGTGGGAAACAGCCCCGGGGACACTGGGGACAGTGTGGGACCAGGACAGGTCTGCTGGGCACAGCCCGCAGGGCCCCTCTGCCCTTCTGTGCCTCTGTCCAGTGCTAGCAGGGGCAGAGGTGGGAGGTCAGGGCTGAGGATCTATTGCAGGGAAGGTGAGAGGGGGCAGTCCACCTGCTCAGGCTCTGGGTCAGGCCTCCCCAATAGCATGTTGAGCTCACAGCCACCTGTGAGGCTCACTTTGTCATCTCCTCTCCCAGAAGAGGAAACCAAGGCTGAGAGATAGGAACAACTGGGTCACAGCAAAGGCAGCTGGTGCAGAGCTGGGATCAAGCACAGGCCCTGGATGCCAAGCTCTCCTTCCACCTGACCAACACGGGAATCCTGGCTGAAGCCTGCTAACACCTGATACTGTTCTTGGTCTTTTGTAATCACAAATGACCCTCAGTCCCACTGGCCACCCATGCCATTCTAGAGCCAGGGGTTGCTGGGAAGCCTGCTCTGTCCTGTGGGAGGATTCTAGGGCCAAGTGGCAAGATCTGGCATGTGAAGGTGCAAATCTTTTGTGATGGGAGCAAAATGGAAAATTCAGAGAACAGGGCCCTTAGAAAGTCACTGTAGAATGATCTATACTTTTCTGGCAGGCTGGGTGGTTTCTGGTCTCCCTCCTAGGACCACTGAGCTATATAGCAGTGGAGGCTGGTCCCAGCTTTGCCACTTGCTGCTATGCACTAAATTCTCATGTCTCCTCCCCCTTGAATTCATATGTTGAAGGCCTAACCCCTATTGTGGTGGTGTTTGGAGATGGGGCCTTTGGGAGGTGATTAGGGATGAGCTCATGAGGGTGGGGCCCTCATGGTAGGATTAGTGCCCTTATAAGAAGAGACACCAGAGAACTTTCTCTCTCTTTCTTCCATGTGAGGACATGGCAAGAAATTGTCCATCTGTAAGCCAGGAAGAGAGTCCTTGCCAGAGACTGACAAAGCTAACACCCTGATATTGGGCTTATAGCCTTCAGAACTGTGAGAAATAAATGTTTGTTATTTGAGCCACCTGGTCTATGGTATTTTGTTATGACAGCTCAAGCTGACTGGCCTTTATTAATCTATAAAATCTCTCTGAATCTTAGATGATATATCTTAGAGAAGAAGATACATTGTACTTTTATATCCGAGTTAGCTGAGAACAGAGGACTGCACCCCGTCTCTTGTTGGGAATCTCTTCTCTCTCTCTTTTTTTTTTTTGGTAGAGACAGAGTCTCACTTTATCACCCTTGGTAGAGTGCCGTGGCATCACACAGCTCACAGCAACCTCCAACTCCTGGGCTTAGGTGATTCTCTTGCCTCAGCCTCCCAAGTAGCTGGGACTACAACGCCCAGCTATTTTTTTGTTGCAGTTCGGCGGGGCTGGGTTTGAACCTGCCACCCTTGGTATATGGGGCCGGCGCCCTACTCACTGAGCCACAGGCGCCTCCCGGGAATCTCTTCTCTTTTGTTCCTTGGCTTGGAGGAGGATAGAGGAACACAAATCTGTTATGAGAGTCGATGACATCTGAGAACACTTGGCACAGTGTTGGCCCCAGAGAAGGAACTGGGTAAAGGCAGTGACTCTGGGCAGAGTTGTTCTCTCTCCACTGCCCCCTACCCTGTCCAGCACCATGGTGGGGGGGTGTCTCTGGCCAGGAGGCAGAGAGCTAGACCAGGAGCCCAGTGAGAGCAGGGCCACCATTCTCCAGCACTCAGGAGATGTTCAATGAGTACAGAATGAGCGGGAATTCCAGTCCTGGCTCTGTGTCCACTCCTGCCTTGAAGGCTGGCCCTGGGTCTCTAATTCTTCATCTTTTACAGTGGAACAGGACAATCTTCAGGCTTGTTCCAGGGGCTCCAAAACCTCTCCCTGCTTTATCTCCTGCCTCCGCAGAATGCGTGGGCTGATGTCCACGTGGGTGCATAGAGGAGTGTCCTCAGGAACCTTGGCAGGAAGGTCTGGGCCACGGGTATTGCAGCGAGTCAACAAGCCCCATGAGCTCACTCTGGGAAAGCCACCATGGAGTGCAGAGGGATGCATCTCTGAGCTCTGGTTCCACGGATGTGCTCTGCTCAGTCGGTGAAGGAAGACAAGGGCTTTGTAGCTGGGAAGTCATCTGCTAAATTCAAAATAAGAATAGATTTCATGTCTGGCAAGAATATCATATTAAAGAGTTATTTTTTTCCTGTTATAGATCCATTAGGAAATTAAAAATCTAGGCTGTGACTTTAAAATATGGAATGGAATTTTCTTCAGAGTCCCCTAGGTAATTTTTTTCCTTGTTAAATGCAGAAATCTAATGAATCTAAATCTCCTCATTGAGGGTAATACAGAGGCAACTGCTGTATCTTGACTATTCACTGACTTGCAGCAAGGATCATATTTTCAAAAAAAAGTTAACATAAAATCGGACAGTGTTGGCCCCAGGCTGGAACCGAAAGCTGCGGCTTCTAGGCATTCAGGAATATCTATTGTGTGGCAGGACACACTGTGTGCAGAGCCAGGCATAGAGGGGGAGGGGAGGGGAGACAGGCAGACTCGCAGATGGCTGAGATACACCCCGGGCTCACAGCCCAATTTGGGAGACATAGACCCGAGAGAAACAGAACAGAGATGGCTTGAGGAATGCGTGAGTTAGTATACAACATGTGAATATTCCATTACTCCGCCAAGCTGAAATCAGACTTTCAGCAAACCTGGATCTAGAATAAACTTAAAATTTGGACCTGGGATGCAGAAGGAGGTCAGGTGGGCCCTGCAAAGCCCAGCATTGGACTTTGTGGGAAGGGCAGGCCTCGATCCTCCCTCCACATCCATGCTTCGGCCAAGGTCTGAGGAAGAAGCAGGCTCATATCACATCAGTAGTCATGAGCTGAGCCACCAACAGCAGTCGGAGTCGGGGGAGCTAGAGAAAAGACCCACTTGGAGGCCTGCAGCCTAGGGGCTCAGGGCCCTCCATACCAGCGCAGATGCCACAGGCACCTTGTGTTAGCTCTCGGCCCTGGAGAAGACCTTTAATCATTAAGAAAATTGTGGTGGTCTACTGGTGTAAGAATAAAAAACATGCATAAAACATTTTATTTAAGTTTTTAACCAAAATGATTGAAATTTTAAAAATGCATATCCTAAGAGTGAATATCGCTGGTCTGGGATATTTGATTTACTTGGCACGCCTTCTCCAGCCCCGCTAGGTGAAGGGTGAGTGTGTGTGCAAGCGCGCATTTGCTGAGTATTGAGTAAGTGCTAAGGGAATGTCAACCATGGGTGTAAATGGTCAGGTAGGATTTTAAAGAATGAGAATGTGGGCTGACCCCAGTGGTAGTGACTGGGCCTTGTGAGTGAGAAAGGTGTAAGCAAATGAATAAAAATACTGTTTTGATCCCCTAAGTCAGAGTACATGTAGTTTACTCAAAACCTTTTTGTGTAACTTGGTTGCATGTAAGCCTTAGGAACAAAAAGACATCTCCTTGCAAATATCCCAACGGTGACATTGGAGGTTTGGGAATGTCACTAGGAGCTTGTAGGTGTGGTTCCCGAACAGGGAGCTGTGACGTACGATCCATTAGGTGTTAGGAGACCCGGTTCTGGTTTTGTCTCTGCACCTGACCAGTTGTGCGACTTGGCATAACGTCCTCTCTGAGTCTCATTTTCTGTAAGATCTGGAAAATGAGGGAGTTAGAGGTCCTCAAACTTTAATTTATTTATTTATTTTTTTATTAAATCATAGCTGTGTACATTGATATGATCATGGGGCATCATTCACTAGCTTCACAGCTCAAACTTTTTAAACAGGGGGCCAGTTCACTTCCCTCAGACCATTGGAAGGCTGGACCATAGTTTAAAAAAAAAAAAGCCTATGAACAAATTCCTGTGCACACTGCACATACCTTATTTTTAAAGTAAAAAAACAAAACAAAAATACAGTCACACCTTCTCATGTGGCCAATGGGCCGTAGTTTGAGGACCCCTAACCAGAATTTATCTCAGAACCACCTGGATTTCTAGATGAGCACGCCCAGCCCATCTACTGAATCCGGACACCTGGTGGGGAGCTCGAGGGCTGTGGGTGTCAAATTAGCCCCACATGTGCTTTCATTCACGCACCGAATTTGGGAGCCGGTTGTGTTAGATAACGTTACTCCTGTAACAATGCCCCAAATCTCACTGTTTGATCAACACGATCCGAATTCATCTCATTCATTTGATGACTCATGCAAATGCCGCCGGACAGACTCTAAGTGGTGACTTGGTGCTCCCTGAGCCTTCTACCTTATGTCTCTGTCATCTTCAGTGTCACCTTCAGTTGCCTTGGTGGTCTCATGGGAGGCATGAGAAGCCATCTTGATGGGGAAAGAGCGTGGAAGACACTATTGGAAGGTTTTGAGGGCCAGGCGTGGGAGTAACACATCACTTCCACTTGGACCTGTCTGATGAGACTATGGCCACAGGCCACACCTCCTGCAAGGCCCATGGGAAGGTCGTCCAGAGAAAGGCGAGGGAATGCATTAGGCTGACAGCTGGCAGTCTCTGCTGTACCACTAGTGGAAGAGCTTCTCAGACCCTTCTCTGCGGCACTGTTCCCGAATGCTTATGTCTTTGTGCTGCCACAGCCCTCATAGGAATCCCTATGTGGGGCCACTTTCTTTCTGCCTGGCATCCGGGTGTTTATCGGTCATTACCCACGCCAGCTGTAGCTCTCCATGGAGCAAAGGCTACACCTTATTCATCACATTTTCTGCACTCCGAAGCACCCAGCCAGTATTTTGCACAGATTAGGAACTTAAACGTTAACTGACTGAGTGACTTACATGCATGATTTTGAACAAACTCATTAGCCCAGGGATGAAGGGCTGGAGCCGTGACGTCTGCAGACCCAGGCTCTATCTTATACTAAATAGCAGGCCCCCTCCCCCAAGTCTCGGCGTCAGTGAAATTGGGCAACTACAGAACTGATCTCATTAAGTTGTTGGAAGGATTCATGAGATAATGGTTGTGAAGTGCTGAGCATGACATCTGGGTGAACAACTGCACCTCCTTCCGTCTTTGCATGGGTTGGTGCCACTGTGAGACAGTCTCAGCAGAGGTCATATTCACAACCAGCGGGACCAGGACAGAGCTGCCCCATTTTGTGTTTGCAAATGGCCTGGAAGTTTGGCACCAGGGAAAATAACGTCTAGAATGGTGGGTACTCTATCTAGGGGGTCCAGCTGACTCTCATGAAGTCTCAGCAGGATAAGGGATAATGTAATTGTCTCTAGAATATCTTACACTTACACGGGGCTTTGTGGTACTCATGGGTCTCTTACATCTGCTGTCTCAGTTCAGAGATTAGCAAACTTAGTAAACATTTTAGGTATGATGGGCTTGTACGATGTCTGTCACAACACACAGCTCTGCTGGTTTAGTGCAAAAGTAGCAACAGATAACATGTTAACAAATGGAAGAGGCCACATTGGATGAAACTGTCTTTACAAAGACAGGCAGCAGGTCTGACCTGGGTGAAAGTTCAAGCTCAGTCATTTTGGTGTTATATGGCTCTTCTTGCTATGGCTCATTGGACTAGAGGAGACGGACCTCAAAGCCAGCCAGGCCTTTGGGCAGTGACCAATCCAATTCTCTCCCTTGAGTACTGAGAACACATGAGGGGCAGCCTATATTTCTTCGCTTGTCAGTGCCCGGCTCACATGTGGCACCTTGACCGTATCAAGTGAAGGGGTGAATCGAGGAACTCAAAGGCCAGGAAGCGTGTGGTGGACATTGGCATCGCAAGGTCACATACATGGGGGCAGATCAGAGAAAGAGAAAGGAGACAAAGTGGAAGCCCCCTGTGGCCTTGGGGACAGAGTGAGGGAGATGGAAGAGACACAGATAGAAAGTTGAGTCCTGGGGCGGTGCCTGTGGCTCAAGGAGTAGGGCACTGGCCCCATATACCGGAGGTGGCAGGTTCAAACCTGGCCCCAGCCAAAAACTGCAAAAAAAAAGAAAAAAAAGAAAGTTGAGTCCTATTGAGTTCCAGCTCTGCCCGAATTCTGCTGACCAGTAAAATAAGCCCCTTTCTGAGTGAACTTTCTTGTGTGAATTTCTGTTTCAGGAACGGCAATGGTGGGGCAAGAAATTAGATTCAGATCTGTCCGAGGCCCTCTCCTGCTAACCAACAGTTCTCAAGCATTTCATCTTTGATTCCGTCAGTGACCATGTCTCCTCCATGGTAGAATGGAAACCACCTTTCCTGAGCATAGACCAAGTCCCGGCACTCTGGGCCTTCTACAGTGTTCCCCATACGTGATGCCTCACTGGATGGCACGCTGCCCTCCTGGAAGTGTGGAGGCTCCACGCTGTCCCACCTGGGTGGACCTCAGTCCACAGTCTGTCCACACACACCATACACTTCCCACACGTACCACATGTACACAACACACACACCACCCATGCCACACACATACACCACACATGCATACCACACACACAGCATATATACATCCCACACACACCCCACATACACAGACCACACACTCCACACACACACATACAGCACAGAATACACACAACACCACACACCACACACTCTCATGTACACAGCGCACACCCCATACTCCACAGCACACACACTCACACACACTTACACACCACGTATACTACAAACACACATGTACCCCACGTCACACACACACATCACACACACCATAGCCCCACACCATAAATACACCGACACACACATCATATACCCATACACACACAACACACCACACCCCAACATCTTAAACACACAGGCACACAACACACACCACAAACACACGATCCCTGCTCATAGACATACCACACAATGACACACACCACACCCACACCCCGCACACACACACACCACAGTCATATAGCACACACACACACATTGTTTCCTGGGTTCTTTGCTGTCAGACCTGCTCTCTGGGCCGCCTCGCCACACCACCAGCATCCTAAATGCAAGGCTTGTGAACAGTTCAGCAGATTCCCGCTCTGTTCCGCAGCCCTTCATTTCCTCCTATTGTTTGAGGGGAGTGTGCTTGAGGCACGTGGGTTTGTGGGAGGAAATGGCTGAGAATGGCCTGTGTGTGTGGTTTGGTCAGTGATGTGGAAGGTGGCTTCAGATTCTAATTTCTGAGGAAAAATCAGAAGGGAGGCAACCCCAGGCCCTCTTCTCCAGGCGATTTTTAATGCATTTAACACATATTTGCAAAATCCCCACTGCTTGGAAGAACTTTGCCAGGCACTAAGGCATGTTTGGGAGAAAGCAAAGGAAACTAAGAGGGATCTGGACCCATGTCCTGGAGGAACTGACCGCTGGCAGGCCAGAGGGTGGGGTTGGTTTAGAGAAACAACCAACATTAGCTGAGCACTTATGTGGCTGGGACACTGCCAACCAAGCCCTTTCCCGCTGCAGCCTGAGGAGGTAGGCTCCATTTGATCCCCATTTTAGAGATGAAAAAATGAAGGCTGTGACAGGAGGTGACATAGCTATTAAGACTGGAACCTGGGCCAGGCTGACTTTGGGAACAAACAAAAGTAACAAAAGAAACACAGCCTGTTAAGACAGTTGGGTACACTGTTGGATTCAGGTTCTGGGTTCCAGATGGGGACCTAGGACCCTGAGGGACGATAATGTCCAGGCCAACCTCGGGGCTCCCAGGATAAGCTCCTACCCAGGGTCATAGGGCTGAGCGTACTGGTGCTGCCCTGGAGAACTTCCGGGCCTGAACTGGGCTTTGATCTGGCATGTTCTGGGTCCTCTTTCCACCCTCCCACCTCCCCATCCCTAGCCTTCCTACCCTTTATGCAGGCTGGTGGTACAGTGTGATTGGCTGGGATTCTCCGTGTCTGGAACAAGCTCAAATGTAAATCTGTTTTTCCAGAAAATTGCTTATTGTACAATGGACAAGGAAAGAGTTCACGTTCCCAAAATTTTGAGGCCCTGCTGTTAATGACATCTTCCAATGGAAAGAGAGATTTCTTTGGGCCACGCTCAAAGCTTGGGCATGTGCCAATGACCCACTTGTGGTTGGAAAATTAAAAGGACACAAGTGGGCAGAATCCTGGCTTGGGCCACAGCTCAGTTACCAGAGGGGTCAGGAGGTGGCCTCCTCCCTTGGCCCTGTTGCCACTCCCAACAGCCTGACCCAGGTAGCTCAGGGAGCTGGGGTCCAGCTCAGGCTCTGAGATGACCTTGCTGTGTGACCTGGACAAACTGCTCTGTCCTCTTGGCCTCTGTTTCCCCATGTGCTCAGTGAGGATAAGCTAGTGGCTGCATATTGGAATCACCAGGAAGTTTTAAAAGCCCGACTAAGGATCACCTCCAGCTCTAGCAAGTCTGACCTCATTTGTTTGGGGGTGAGACCTGGTTATTTGTGCTTTTAGAACTTTTTTTTGGGGGGGAGGCTGGGCTTGGGTTTGAACCCACCACCTCCGGCATACGGGGTCGGCGCCCTACTCTTTTGAGCCACAGGCGCCGCCCTATTAGTGCTTTTAAAAACATCCCCCAGCAAATTCTAATGTGCAGCCATGGCAGAGAAGCCTGGACCAGATGGCCATTCTGGTCCTCCTCCAGGTCTCTGGGGATACGGTTGGGGTCTCTGCCTTTGGAAGGAGAAACCAACCTATTTGAAAATCAGAATTGTTTTCACCTTCCTCTGTTGGTTTATTTTGTTGATCATCTCAGACTTTGCAGGTGACATCACTGAAATATTGGTGAATGCTTTCACATCATTCTGGAGCATCTGGGATGGAGGGCCCAGACAGCTAGAGTTGGTCTGTTCTATGTGGTATCCCTTAGCCATGTGTACCCATTCAAACATGAATGGATAAAAATTCAATAAAATTGAAAAGCCATTTCCTCAAGTATTCAACCCCTGAGTGTGGCTGACCTGGGTGGCACAGGCATACAACCATCCCGTTGTCACAGAAAGTTCTATAGCACTGTGCTGATCTAGACACTACATTTTAGTCCATCCTTTTTACTTTACAGATGGGAAAACTGAGGCCCAAAGAGGCTAAGTGGTTGCTTCTCAGTCTCAGAGCTGACTGAGGCTCTATGCTGAAATCCTCTGCTTTGATGGAATTGGGGGAAGAGTTTGGATGCTCAAGACTGAAGTGTTCCTCATCTTTCTTCCTGTCTGCCTCCACCACTAAAATGGAAACACAATGTCTGGCTACCTCTGCTGGTGCTCGACACAGTGGGTGCTCCAATATATACTGATAGAATAAAGGAAGAGCGGGGGAGCTTGTGCGATAAACAGAGGGGGGGCTGCAGGTGGAGGAGGGGCAGGATAGGAAGGAAACTGAGGCAGAGAGGGAGGGTGGCCATGTGGGACAAGTGCTGCCAAAATATGGGTCAAATGTACATGATGTTCAGTGGCACAAGGCTGAGGGCTGAGTTTGGGTGGCCGCATTTGTTCAGATGCTGGGTCAGTGCCTAGCTGTGTTCCTGTCCCTCTGGAGCCTTCTGTACTAGGGTGTGTCTCAATGGACTTCCACAGCCATGCCCTGGGTTCCTGTTCAGCAGGGGATGGCAGGGCACTGGTGGCTGAGGGGAGCCACAATGCACTGGTTTCCAGAAGAGTGGGCTTCCCAGCAGCTTCTGTGCCTGCTGGGCCTGGGTCATAGAGAGCAAAGGCGGGAGCCTCTGCCCCTCCAGCCCACACAGCCCACACAGCCCACCCTGTGGAAGAAAAGGGATCCTCCTTCCCAGCCCCTTAGCTCTCAGCTCCAGAACTTGGAACAAGGAGGCATCTTCACAAAAGGGTATTGATTTTATCAACGTGGGCTCAGAGCCAAGTCTGTTATCTGAAGAGTGGCCTCAGCTGGGCCTCAGCGGGGCTACTCAGAGGCCCAGTGGTGTCTGGAAACAGCCTCCCTCTGCAGCCTCCTCCTCCCCAGACCTCCTTGAGCACCCCTGGGGCCTTGTCTTCAGGTTGAAATGAAATCTCAGATGCAAGGTGTTTTTAGGATAACACTAAGCGGTTTTTAGAAGTACAATTTCATTTTCTTTTCTTTTCCAAATTCTCAGTAGAACATCTATTAGCATTTTTTTTTTTTAAGTATTCAGGGGGCTGAGCCAGGGGCAATTAGAGCTGTCATTTAGAAAATTCCACCCCAGTGCTCTGAAAGTGGCATGCTAATAGGAATTGAATTATAAATTCCAGCTCCACTGAGAAGAGGAGAAGGGAGCAGTTTTGCTGAGTGGAGCCCTGGTCTCAAGTTTAGAACAAAAAAATAATGCTGACAGGAAGGTGCCCTTACCCCTGCAACACAGTTGAGATGTTACATGGCAAAAAGATGTGCACTGGTGTCCTTCACACCCCCAGAGTGTGTGGGAGCAGGTCCTGACTGCCCTTAGAGAAGCAACCCTCTCCACCCTCAGGAAAACCACCCCAAGTGCACAGCAGATGGCCTGAGGGTCAGATGGCCAACTTCTTCAACTTGCTAATTTCCACTGAAAGTTGCAGTTACTTGGGAGTTTCAGCCAGGAAGGGCAAAGTTAGGATTAGAACCTAGATTGGGACTCCAAATCACTTGGGGTTTCACTTCAACACGCTGCAGAAATAAATCAACCTTTGGGAAACCTGTAGAACAGATTTGTTAGTGGACTAGACGAGTGTTTTGGAAACTTCACTGCTTTGTACCAGGTTGGGGGTGCCCACGTGTGGAAGGGGTGTTGGGTAGTGGTTAAGGATCTGGCACTGGAGTCATACAGCCTGAGCAAAAGCCCAGTCTTGAGGACCCCTCTGTGGCCGAGAGCAAATTACTTTACCTCCCGCCACAGCCACATTCACATTACTGTCGAATCTGTAGAATAGGAATGATTCTCCTCTCTCCCCACACGCCCTCTGATTGATAGAATTGAGGAAGACAATTGATATGGCGTGTGGCACGTGTGAACAGGTGCGCAATCCCTACAGTGCCAGCTGTCCAGGAGGCTGAGTGAATTAAAACAGTAAAGGGACCACCCACCATGCTCTTCTGGCTGGCTGTACTTCAGGGAGTCTGGGTCTCAGCAAACATTTGAGTGAAGACTTGCCCAAACCAAAGCTATGTATTTGAGTAATCACACCTTGCCTTGGTTTCTTCCAAGTTAACGATCCATTGACCCATCAGAAGATTCCACTCCTCAATCCTACAACCTCCTCACTGTGCCTGCCCCTGCCTCCCCTAGCTTGAATTCCCTGGGCTGTCCTGACAATCACTGCGTTGCATCCCGTTTCCATGCCCAGGCTGCTCTCGCTTTTTCATGCTTTCTTAACAAACCACAACCTCCCCAAATCTACCTGGCTGCTACTCACTCCAGCCTGTACTCTTGAAGCCAAACGTGGCTGGAGGAAGACATGGCTACACAGCCTGGTCTCCCTTGGAACGCTGAACCATGGTCACATACACTCCCACTGTCCTCACTCTGCAAACTCTCAGCACCTCCGTCCCATCTCTGCTCTCAGTTGAAGGCCTTGCACCTCCTTTGGTGAGGAAGTGAAACAACCCGAGAACGTCCGCAAGCTCCCCACATCCCTGCCCCCCACAACCTGCCTTCTCTCCCCTCACCGTGGATGGAAGATCCCTGCAGCTAAGGTGCCAGGTCCCCGGTGCCAGGTCCCACCTCCTCTCACCTGCTCTAAAAGCAGTTTCTGCCTCCTTCTCCTGCATCAGGGTTTTCTGTCTTCATGGGTTCATTCCCATCCAAATCCAACATGCTGCACTTCCTCCTTGGGAAACAAATGGGTCCTGTGACCCTACACCCCACTCAGGCCCTCCCTCAGAGGTGGCTCCCTGGGAACACCGGACTGATGTCCTCATTCCTCTCTTCCCAACCTCTTCCTTCCTCCTTCCCTCATTCACTTTTCCTCTTTACATTTGCTACAAGCATGCTACACTCTTTACTTATTCTAGAAGGCAATTTCTCTGAGCAGGGCAGGATTTGGACTGCTGTTTTTCTGACTGTGACCTTAGTGCCTGGAACAGCGCTGGTGCAGATAGGGCCAAATAAACATATCAGATGACTGAGTAGACGAATTCATAGATTACCAAACACTTTCACGGACACCACTGAGTTATTTAATCAGACTGCCACAACCGGGGTCCTTTTCAGTTGGTTTCATTTTGCAGGGGAGGGTGATTTGCTTCTCCCAGGTCCCCGGGCCAGGGTGGTGGCATATTCAACCTCTGACTCCTGTCTGACTCCTAGCTCAGTGCTCCATCCTTTACCCAGAGCTGCCACCAGCAAAGGGCCCCTACCCCTGTTCTTCTAGGCCCCTGCCGGGAGGGGCTTCCTGGTCTGTTGATGGGTCAAGAATGAGTGGGAGACCCCAGCATTAAGCCCACTGCCCAGCACCTCGGTGACCCCTCCTGCACCTGTGGCTGAGCGTCCAGGTAGCCTTCTGAACCTCTCTAGTCCAGCAAAACATTGGCTACGTGATGTGTTGGTTAAGATATTACGTGTGTGTGTGTGTGGGGGGTCATTAATTCAAAGGCAATTAGGTATTCAATATTTCTTATTCTGCCTGCTAGTAGGAATTAATAGAAAACCTTTCAATCAGCAACAACTGCAAAACAATTTCTGGCCCCAAAGATAATCAATACGACCCAGCAGAGCATGCTTCTGTCTTCGGGAGGCTATTCATTTCCAGTACTTTTAAACCGGTGAGGAACATTCCATTTCCATCGTCTTTAGAAGCCCCTGCCTGCGTGCTTGGTAGGTAGAGACGTGGAGATCTGCACGGCTGTCTCTGTTCCTACCCGTGCTGTTCCAGGTGCTAGGAGTGTTCACAGAAGACCCAGCACAGTGGCAAAGGCGGGTGATGCTTATGTTATAAGGAACATTAGTGGTTGCCTTTCCCGAGCCCCCCCATAAGAGCTGCTGGGACCCCGTGATGCCAATCTAGGAATATGAAACCCTGAATCTTGCCACTGGGTGGCGGGTGCTAGAAGTTTCCCAGAGCCAGTGGAATTGGCGTCCTCTGAGGAGCCCCCCGGGGCAGTTGGTGGCATCTTCCCTCTCCTCTGCCATGCAGGCCCAGTCCCAGGGCCGCTGCCTTAGTTTCTCAGCCGCCACGAGGTCTGGAGTCTGCCTGCTTGGTGACATCCCTGGCTTCCTGTCAGTTCCTGTCTCCCTGTGGGACCTGTGGGGAGGGGTGAGGAGGAAGGTTCATTGGTGGCTCCTGCTGTGTTTTCCTGTGTCCACACTATGTTCTGCTCTTTAGCTGGCAGGAATTGTGGGGGCTCTTGACCAATGGTGTCCATGGAGTGGGAGAGTTTTTCATAAGCCAGTGGGGACAGCTGATCTCAGACCTGCATCTGTGTGGCGGGGGAAGGGAGACTACAGGTCAACCAGGTCACAGAGGAGACGCGGAGAACGCTCCAGAACAAAGGCGCCTTTAGCACCGGCTCCTTGGGTATGAGGATTGACTGAAACCGATGTCATTCTGCACATTCAGGTTTTACCATCTGCCTGTGGAAACTCCAGCGTGAGTGCCAATATCTTGGGTTCATCCTAACATCAGCCGCAAAGGCTGCTCTCTTGGGGACAGCATGGACATTTTCAACACTGATTGGAAAATGACCACATAAGCACCACGTGAGGGAGGACCTCCCCCACCCTTCCCCAACACTTGTGCAGGGCAGAGGGACAAATGAGCATCAATGGGCCTGAAGTTGGAGGTAAATGGTGAGGGTGTCTCTGCGGCTGGCCAGACCTGCAGGCGCCAGTGGAGCTGGAGGGCTCCAGGTGCTGGTTTTTGATGTGGTGGATTCAGGGGAGGCGAAGCTCAGCTTGGGCCAACACGGAAAGGTTTCCCTGGGTTTCCACAAGTGAGTCTCAGCCCGTCTCATCTGGCAGGTGACAGAGAAACGACCTATGTAAGCAGAACCTGATGATGCAATACTTAATCTATGAAAGATGATGAAACTTCAGGAGGCTAAAATTCCTGGTGAGAAAACCTTTATTTCTCATTACAGACCAGCATTCCCAGCTCTGCCACCTCTTCTCTCCCCTCGTGTCACCCTCCTGTGCCCAATCTTAGGAGCCCCACCCCTCCCCCTACCTGACATGTATCTAACCCTTACAAAAAATGGTGCCCTTCACTGCTACTGCTGTGAAAACTGAGGCGCAGAGCAGGAAAGAGGCTGCCCCAAGGCCACCTGTCAGGAAATGACAGAGCTGAGATAGAAACCCAAGTAGGTGTGATTCCATGTGCCTTCCTCAACAGGGGCTCCCAAGAGATTTGGATGAACTCCAATGTCGCCAAGTTTCCTGAGCACCACCATCCACGCACAGAGCACATAATGAGCATTTAGGATGCATTAGGCGGCTGCCGCAGGCAGTGGGGCTCGTCTGAGTAGCTCATAGGAGACTAAATGCCCTAATTTTGTGATCTGTTCTGTTCTCCAAAGTCCCCACGCTGACATTTCTTAGGCTTGAGGTCTGAGATTTCCTCCTTTGTTTATTGGTAAAGGGAATAAGGAAGTGATGACTGTGATTACGTGGTTGTGTTTGCAATTAAGTGTGGTTTCTAATGACTGTGTGTTGACACAGCCTCACACAGCCTGTCTCTGTGGGTGGAGAGGTAATGCCTTTTGTGCCTCTGGGGAGTTGTACTTGTATTGGTGTGACACCACCAGTGGGAGCCGTATTGCCCTGGACTTCTGATGTCCTTCTAGGTCACGGCACAGTGTCAGCAGCTAGATGGGCCAACGGCTCCATGGGTGGTTTCCCAGGCCTGGAGAGATTTCTTTTCAAGGATGGGGATGGCATGGACTTGTGGGTCCTCACCTCCTACCAGATTCCAATGCTTCCTGCTGCTGGTTCCCAAAGCCTCCCCTGACCAGCTTATTTCCTTTATTGCAGCGTCTTTTTGTTTTAAGAGATGCGGTCTTGCTATGTTGCCTAGGCTGGTCTCAAATTCCTGGCCCCAAGCTGTCCTCAGTCTCCTGAAGTTCTAGGACTGTAGGCGAGAGCCAACGCCCAGCAGCCTTGTGCTTTTTGACCAGGCAGTGGCCATCTGTCCATTTATTCACGCATCCGTCCATCTCGCCATCTATCCACCCGCGCTCACGATTTAGTTTCTCTCCATCGCCCTAAGATGAGACCCAGACTCCTCAGGTATTGACTTAGGATTATTTTGCTCTAAGCAATAGAAAGCCTCAACTTGGGCGGCGCCTGTGACTCAAGGAGTAGGGCGCCGGTCCCATATCCCGGAGGTCGTGGTTTCAAACCTAGCCCCGGCCAAAAAAAAAAAAAAAAAGAAAGAAAGCCTCAACTCAAACTAGTCTAAGCCATAAGGACATTTGTCACCTCAAAGTCCAAAAGTCCAAGATAGAGCATGCTTCACACAGGATGTTAAAGTTCTGACCTCACTTCTCCCCAGTCCAGAGCACTGGCTGCATCCTCGGGCAGCGGGTGGGGGCTGAGAGGGCTGCAGCCACTCTGAACATCACAACCAGACCAAGACATGACACTGTCCCAAGGATGAAGAGGGGTCCTCTCTTTATCAGTCTCCTTCCTGCAGAAGGTGGGGTGGGCAGGGCAGGAGATGGCCTGTGGTGGTGGATTTTCCAACCCCCAAGGGAAGCCATGGGTCGATCACGAAGAGGGAATCCAAGCCCACAGGCTGTCTCAGTTCTCAGTGGGTCTTAAACCAGGCCAGGTTGAGGGAAAAAGACAAACAAACAGCCACCGTCGGTGGGTTCCTAGACGCTGAGGGACCAGGCTAGGTGTCATTACGCCAACAACCCCCTGACCCTGGGCAGCACAGAGTCTCGCACTACACAGCTAGTCACTGGAGGACACACTCCCAACTGCTCACGGCTCCATCCTCCCCCTGCCCTCCCTGGGATCCTACAAACAAGCTTCTCACTTATTACCTTGGGCGCGCTTTTCATTTTGTCCAGGAAGGGAGACGGTCAGCATAATGGCTTCCTTGTCTGAGTGTGTCACCAGAGCAGAGGCTGCCAATGCTGCCTGGAAGCTTCCCTCTCCACCCTTGCTTCAGCGCCCCCAGGCCAGAACACCTCCTCTGCCCCCTTCCCTAAACAGAGTGGTGGCAACTAGTGGGCACAATGAACTGTGATGCCAGCGTCCCCGAGCTCAAACTAAAACCTTTGAATTGAGTGGGGATGCAGGTGAGGAAGACCGGGCCTGGCCCAGCCTTCTTTAGTTTTCTTTCAAAAGGTGGGTGGCTCATGCCCATAATCCTAGCACGGTGGAAGGCCAAGGCAGGTGGATTACTTGAGCTCAGGAGTTTGAGATCAGTCTGAGCAAGAGTGAGACCCTGTCTCTACAAAAGATGAGGCAAGAGGATCACTTGAGCCCAAGAGTTTGAGGTTACTATGAGCTATGATGCCATGGCACTCTACTGGGGGGCAAAAAAGTGGGACTTGGTCTCAAAAAAAAAAGAGAGAGAGAGACAGAAAAGGCCCCATCACGAAGGTGTTCTGCAGCTTGAGTTGGGGGGAATGGCTGGAGTTAGCTGCCTTGGAGGGAGAACACAGGAGGGGGTCTTTCTGGGCACCACTTGCCAAGTGCCCCAGCACCCAGCCCCATCTTCTCCTGAAGCTCCACTACATAAAAGGAAGGTCAGCAAGTGGAGTATTGTTTAGGTATTCATTCAACAAATTTCACCAAGCACCTACTGTGTGCTAGCACCTGTGCCAGCTCTGACTAACGACACCAAAGTTGCTAACAAAGGCGCAGCAGGGTTGAGGCATGAGAGCTTGGACAGACTGCCATCCAGCAGCGGGTGACTAAGCAAGCTTGTAACGTCTCTGAATCTCAATTTCTCAGTCTGCAAAATGGGAACTCTACCTCAGAGTTAAGGAACAATAGAAAATGATCATGGTGATGAAAACGAAGATGATGGCAAAGTTCCTCCCCATGGGGAAATCACAGGAAACTCTGGAAGTGCAGAGCTCAGCTGGGGCTCCTTAAGGCAGTGATCTTGAGCTGTGGTTCCCTAGGCATTCCAGTCTGGGGACAGGGGCTGCTTCTGCTATAGCCACTAACAACCCTCAGATCTCAGCAGTCTGACAGACAGTTTACTTCTCATCCATATACAGAGACACAACATCCAGGTGTCCTTGCAGTGAATCAGAGATTGAGGCTGCTTTGACCTCTGGGGTCCAGTCCTGCAAACCCAATGGAGTCAGTGCTCGGAAAGCTCTTGCTCACTGTTCTGTGCCTCAGCTGAAACTGACACTGGTTATCCTACCCCTAGGCCCTTGACCGGAACTCACCACGTGGACCCATCTTACTGGGAGTTTGGGGGTGGGAGGGGAAGGCACATGTGAATACTCCATGAACTTTAAATGTGCCCAAGCAGAAGGTGAAGCGGGGGCCTTCCAGGCAGAGGGAGCTGGGACAGGAAGGGTGTTTAGGAGCCACGAGCGGTTCGGGGTGCCTGCAGGCTGAGAGCAAGGAGGGGAGCTTGGGGCTGGGTGCTGGTGAGGGTAAGCCAGTGGGCAGGACCTGGAGCTCAGGCAAGGCTGGGCCAAGGAAGCCTCTGGGGAGGCTGCTGCAGGATCTGGGCAAGGGAGACAGAGGTCTGGGCTGTGGCTGTGTCAGTGAGACAGGGGTGAGGGGGGACCTTGAGCTGTCAACAAGTGGGATCCAGTCTGGAACAGAAGCAAATCCTAGAACTCTTTCTTGGGAGACTGTCATTCACTGAGCAGGGGGTATGGGGGGACGCTCAGGGGGAAGATGAAGGGCTTGGGTAGGGAGGGATCTTGACCTTAGAGGGCTCACAGAGACCCGGGGTACGGAATCATTTATCTGTTGACACAGGCGCACCTGGCAGAGCAGCTGCCTAGGCTCAGCCATCCTTGTGCTTCTGGCCCCAGGAGCAGAAGGGGGCCCACCAACTAAAAGGCCCTGCACGCCATCCTGGCATCTGAAGTTCTGCAGCCAGTGACGGCTGCTCAAGTTCCCCTAGTTGGGACGTGAATAACCCTGGGACAGGCGGGGGAGGTGGGGCCACAAACTCGAGGTGTACAGGTGGGCACACCACATAAATACCCTGCTCTGCAGTTGTTGAGGTGATTGAAACACGATTAACCCCCCCTCCCATGGTCTTTGGTCTTTGGAATCCAATATTATAAAAACTGATCTGCTCTGAAACCGGTTCCTGCAGACAGGGCCGTTCTGGTAGGCATCATAACAAGCCTCGTGCATTATTGAACAGCGGAGGTAGCTCCGTGTGCCCTGAAGTCTTCTGTGTGTTCTCCCTTGCACCCTGGCATTTATTTCAAAGCCTCCTTTCAAGCCAACACAGATGCTCACTGTCAGCCTCCAGGGGGGAGCCCCACAGCCTGAACATGCTGTTGCCTCTCACTTTGGAGAAGGATCAGGTTATCTGGAGATGAACCAGAGGCGAGCTCCTTACAAATCCATCCATGTCCATGCTACAATTTGGCCACTTCACAGATGGATAGAGGGAGGTGTGGGGGTGGGGGGACAGTTAGTCACTTGCCTGGTCCACCAAGCCAAACCATCCTAGGGAGAAAATAGAAGCTGAAAACTCTGTCCTGGCTAAGTAAATCATGGTTGCACTCCTTCTCTGCAGAGAGCAGACACAGGCCCTGCTAGGATGCTGAGGAAGACGCTGCCCTGTGTAATCTCACCGGGAAGTGACAGATCAAGAATTACAGCTGTGCTCACTGGAGCTGCACGGCCCTGTGCTGGCCCGAGTGCCTTTTATTAAACAGAGGACTATTCAACAATAAACATTGCTCACGCAGGGCCAGAGAAGTGACCACAGTTGGCTCTTTCCCAGCATGACTGAGTCAGCAGGAAATTAGCCAAGGTGCGGAAAACCTTGTGTTCTGTGGTTCTGGTGTGTTGATATTTTGTAAATACGGAGCTGGAAGGACTGGAGACTGGAAAACATGTGCAGATACTCTGATGGACCGATTGATTCCGGGAGACACACGCTAGGATCCCGGGGTGTTGGGCAACAGCAGTGAAGCAAGTGGGGGTGGACTGGTGTTTCAGGGGACTTGGGAAGGGGTCAAAGGCAGAGCTCCCTCGACAAGTTTCCTTTTCCAGAAAATGGGTGGGACGATGTACATTACTATTACTATGCAGAGCTCAGGGTTTGCTAAGTGCAGAGGCTTTTGCAGGGAGAGCGTCATACTTGGATGACTCCCTTGTCAGTTATGACTTACCAGCTGGGAGTCCCTGTGTGACAGGATCCCTCTTCAAACCTACTGTTCCATGTTCGTACTTCCTATGTACATCTTTAAGAGACAGGTGCCTGGGCCCAAAGAACCGGACTCGCGCAAATGTGTTTGTGACTCGTGAAGCCCAGAGATACCCAGGGCATGATTATTTTGGGTGTGTCGTTACTGCGTCACTTTGCCTGGGGCAGGTCCTCCTCTGCTCAAGGACCTTTATTTATTTGTGTTGGGCTTTTACATGAGATGGAAATCATTGGAGCTCAACAGAGGAGGACTAGTCTATCTGTCCCATCACATTATTAATATTCCCAATAAGAATTATGTAGCCGTTTCTATGAATATTTGATTCCTTGACTTTTCAATTACCAGCTCAGGTCTGTGACGGGATGGAAAGAAGCAATAGTTGTTTTTACAGTGACTGCACCAGGGAGGCAGCTGCAGACCCTGATTGTAGCCTGAGACTTAGTGACTTTGGTTGGTGTGAGGACAAGACTCATCATGCAGACGTCAGCACTGGTGGTTCCCCGAAGGACACAGGACTGCACTCAGCTCCTTTTAAGGCAAGTGCTGGAGGAATCGGCTTCTGAGGTCCGAGTTTGTTGGAGGCAGGTGGAAAGCTCTGTGTGAAGGCTGGTTCCTGGGGTCCGTGATGGGAAGGGATGGGAGCTCCACACCCAGTGCTCATGGCGGGGGTCACTGGGGGGCCGTAATCCATGGATGGTAGAGAAGGGGACTCCAGGCTTCCTCTCCAGCACAGCCTGGGTGGGCGACAAGGACCGGGCACAGAGGAGGACCAAGCCCCCCCATCCAAGGCAAGGGGTACTGCCAAGTCCTCCAGTCCTGGCAAGAGAGGACCCAGTCCTCATGGGGACAGAGCCCAGAGGCCTCTGTGGTCTAGGAGGTGTCCTTTTGGAATTCTCAGGTCCTGGACTCTCAGGTCCAGGACTCAGGTCCACTCTCAGGTCCTGGACTCCTCCATCCTAGAGTCCACCAGAGGACAGGTACACGCTGAAGAGAGAAGGAGAGACAGGTGGTTGCCCCTGACCAGGTGTCCAACTGTAGTGGATTCTTAGAATTTTATGTTGCCTTGGCATCCACAGTAAATGTAAATTTAAGTTTATCACACCAGAAGCAGGGGTTAGACAGCCTTGATGCAATTCCCAGCTCCCCACCTCTTCCCAGTCCCTCAGTGTAGCTGATTCAGACATCTGCCTTATACGACCACCTTCTGATGGCCCCTCCCTATGGGACAGCTGGACACAACCCACCTGATGCCCGTAATCTCCACACACCACGGTGCCCCCTTCTGAGTCACACCTGACCCCACGGAGCTCGCACCTGCCTGCTCTAAACCCACCAATCAGGATGTCCCACTGGACACCCTGGGCCCGGGACACCCTGGGCCCGGGAGAGGCTCTTTGCTTTCTCACTTGCCCCCCATCTTCTGGGTGAGTGTGCATGTCCTAGACAGGCCCCCCTTTCCCTTGGCCCTGCGAGGCACGCTGTCCTCTTCTCTCTGGAATCTGTAAGGGTTAAAAAACTGCTTCTGATGTCTCCCGCGTTTTGTTCAGTTGCCCTTTCTGAGTCTCACCTGACTACCCCTTTCTAGGTCAGGGCTCTCCCAGCGAGGGGCTATCTTGGTAGAAATAAACTGGGCACAGGTCAGACAAGAGCTGCAAGGGCATCTGCCAGAACAAACAGTTTACCGTGAGAGGGACACCTGGTCACCAGTTGGATGCTTAGGCTTTAGGCTACCCGCTGGGACAAAGAAATGGCCAGTGAAGATACACTATACACGCCCACGGCTACCTCCTCTCGAGCCCCGCCAGAGCAGGGCTAGTTGGGGGCCACTCTCCTGGGAGAGAGCTCAAGACCAAATCAGAGGAAAGTTCAACACCAGCCTTGGAACCTGTGCAAATAAATGCTGTCCGGAAGTGAGGAGTCTTCATGGTGACAGGTTTAGAGTCAGGTGGCCCGGGCAGCAGGTCTGGTGTCAAACGGGGTGTCCATTGTGAGCTGGACCCTATTCACGTCTGTCCTGGTCTTGGTGTCCTTGCCACCTAGGGGCTTGCAGCTCATGTGCCAACTGTGCCCTGCAAGGCTCTGGTGGGGTGCCCTTAAATGGGCTCGTGCCCTCTTAGAACCACACCCTCATCCACACCCACACGGGGCTTCAATTCATCAAAGCGACTTGTAAGGAGCCAACCCCCGTCCAAGAGCAGAGTCCTGGGAAATTGCCAGCAATGTTTAGTGATGACCTTGCCACAGAACTCATTTTTTCAGAACCACCATGTCTGTGGCCCCGGAGGCTCCCGGGGAAGCCCTGTGGATGAAGCTTATGGATATGTGGGAGCCAGGGAGGGAGATGGGCCCAGGAAGAGGCAGGACAGCAGTCACAGGGCCTCAGACCCCTCCTGGGAACATGGACTTGGACTCGACTCACTTTGCCTATGCGGGTAAGGTGCTGAGGGTGCATGTCAAAGCGTTAGTTACGGGCTGACCAAAGCAGACTTCCGTTTTGGAATGACCCTGGCTGTGTATGTAGAAGGACCAGTAGTGGGTGTCAGGAAGGAGGTAGGGGAAACAGCAGGAGGAAGCTGTTGTAACAATAGCCCTGAGGGAGATGTCATAGGGGTTCAAACCAGCAGGCCGAACATCAATGGCAGCGGGGAGCATGTGAAACGTGCAGATTCCCAGATACCACCCAGATCCACTGAAGCATGATCTTTCATATGGGTGCCCAGCAATCTGCATTTTTAAAACTTCCCAGGTGCCTCAAGACGAGCCAGACTTGGGAGGATGATGGTGGCTCATGCATAGAGCAAGGGAGCATCAGGGGCCAAGACCACACTGCGGCTTTTCCAGCAGGCACGTGGGCAGGTGCAGGATGGACACTCACGGGTCTGGGTTGAACTCAGCTGCAGAGTTGGGCTGGTGAGACTACAAATCCCAGTGTACCTCTGGGAGTGTCTGCCTGTGGGTGTTCATTCGTATTATCTTCCTGAGCGCTTCTTTGTAACATTTCACTGCATAGAACGCTCAACCAGGAAAATGAAATTTATTTAGAAGGCTCAGGTATTTCACATCTAGGGCAAGTGATGCTGCTCTGAATTTACCAAGTCAATGTTCATTTTTGCCTTTGAATGGGTTGTAGATCTTATGACAGAAGCAAATAAGTGAAAATCTACCAGCTGTAAACTTTATCTTATTGGTGAAATGTCTCTTATGCAGCTACGAACATCTAGTTAATAGGTATGCCCTTCAACAATTGTAGCAACAAAGTCATGGGTGGTGATAACAATGACCCTATGTCTCTTTAATCACCTGCAGGATCTTTGTATTGTCAGTTACTGGCCTTAAGTTCCTTCCTGGCCTCAGTGATAAACACATGCACCATTCTGATGATGCCGACATCACTAATGTCACTGGGGGTCCCTATCTTATTTTCCTTCAGATGATTCCGCCTGTATGTTTAAGAGCCCTAATCTTTAGTGGTGAGGAGTAGATATACAGGGTGAAAATCATACAGGGTGGCTATAAAGTTCTTGTGCAATTTAAAATTGCACACTATTTTATTTTTATTTTGGAATTTGAATAAGGAAATATATATATTTTTCTTTCTTTCTCTTTTCTTCTTTTTTTTTTTTTAGAGACAGAGTCTCACTCTGTCGCCCTCGGTAGAGTGCTGTGGAGTCACAGCTCACAGCAACCTCCAGCTCCTGGGCCCAGGCGATTCCCTTGCCTCAGCCTCCCGAGTAGCCAGGACCACAGGCACCCACCACAACGCCCAGACATCTTTTGCTGCAGTTTGGCCAGGGGATGTCTTGAACCTGCCTCCCGCAGCACATGGGGCCGGCGCCCCACTCACTGAGCCACAGGCACCGGCCTATTTTTCTTTTTTTATTTCTAATTAAAATCAGAAATTTTTAGGTTACATTGTTCTCACTTCCAGGGTAAAGTTCAAGTTGTAGGAGAGCCCCTCACCCGGGGTAGGGGGGATGCGTGCTGATAATTGCACACTATTTTAAATTTCATATGAACTTTAGGGCCACTCTATATGAAGCTAAGTCTGATAAATGATCACTATCAAGCCAGGTGATTCCAACTGAATTAGTTACCAAACATTTGCTGGGCTCTGAGCTAGGGACTGAGAATGCCAGACTTGCATGACCCCCTTTCTCTGCAAGGGGATTCTGGAACTTTAAAGCTGCAGCAGCATTTTTGTAACAAGTAAACTCCCTCAGGGGCAGCCCGTTAGAGCAATCAGCCTTCTCGTGAACATACAAGTCTGGATGTTCCTGTAAAACTAGCCATATTTCTTTCTTTACTGAAGGTTAGATGCAGAGTGGAAGCCTGCTGCTTTAAGGAACTGTTAGTTGTTATTACCCTAAATCCTGTAGAGATTTTGGATCGGGTGTGGGAAATTTTCACAAGAACCCAAATTTCACGTCGATTCGTGATGGATTAGCATACCGAAATTGGCTTAAAGTGCACTTAATGGATGCATTACTGCAGAAGGGAGCTGCCTAACCACAGTATTTCTAAATTTATGAAATTGAAATGCACTTCAGGTTACCGAGCAGTCTAAATTTGTCAAAGTCACAGAGTGGGAGGCAGGTCGTTACTGGTGGCAGAGGTGGTAGAAATCTGAAGCCAAGGCTGCCAAAATGAATTTGAGCACCTTTGCCAATGACCCCAAGGGCTCCCTCCCACCCAGGGGCAGAAGGAGAACCAGGGTCTTCTGAGCCTCGATGTTTACTGGACGCCTAGCACACATGCGGCAGAGGGCCATATTCACCCAAGCTGTGCTCACCTTTTCCCTTGCCCTACAATACTTCCCTTGAGTTCACTGGCACTAGCACACAGTTACAGGACAGGAGTGGCCTGTGGTCTTTTCCTAAATGTTTGGTTTCTGAGCCTCAGTCTCCTTACCTGAAAAATGGGGATAAGTAATATTCGCCTAGCAAGGCTGTTATGAGGGTTAAATTATGTAGCAGGGGAAAGTGCTTAGCAGAGTGCTTGTCACCTGGTAGGGCTTTGCAAGTCCCCTTCCTTGGAAAGGCACCAAGTCTTAGTCATCTGAGTGGCTCCAACACTCAGCCCAATGTGTGGCACATAGCAGGTGTTTAGAGGACATCTTCTGAATGAATGAGTGAATAGGCCTGTGAGAGAATGTGATTTTAAGGATCATAACAGGTCCCTGATCTTCTGGTTTTCTGATGTCCTAGAGAATCTTTAGTCAAGTTCTATGTATTCACTGATTGAATTAATCAGTTAATAAACTTTTTTTTATGTGACTATTATGGGTAAAACTACTTTCCATAATGATAATTACTAATAATAATTAATATTTTGAACTAGTACTATGTCCCAAGAATTGTGGTTAGTAGTTTTCAAACATTTTGTCTTTAATCTTCACACCAGGACCCTGAGGCAACGTATCAGCGAGCTACTGTCATATAATGCTGTGTAACAAAACTCCAACGTTCAGTGGCTTACAACAGTGAGCGTTTTATGTGCCTATAGGTCAGCTGGAGCAGCTATGAGTCCTGCTGTAGGTGGGGTGATGTGACCTGAGGCTGAAAGTCAAGTTTAGGTCTACTCCATGTGTGTTCATTCTGCAGCCTTACTGGAAGAGGCAGCAGCTACTCAGAACATGACCTTGTCATTCAGGATCAGCAAGAGCACAAGAAAGCGAGCCCAGCCCTGCAAACACACTTCAAGCCTTGGACCCAGTTACATTCTCTAATACCTATCTCATCATCTAAGGCAGCGGTTCTCAAACTGTGGGTCTCCTGCATATCAGATATTTACATTACGATTCATGACAGTAGCAAAATTAGTTATGAAATAGCAATGAAAATAATTTTATGGTTGGGGGTCACCACAGCATGAGGAACTGTATTAAAGGGTTGCGGCATTAGGAAGGTTGAGAATTACTGGTCTAAGGCAAGTCCAAAGTCAAGGAATGGGATAGAACAATCCACACATATGCGGCTATGACAAGGGTGTGAATGTGCAATCCACCACCAATGAAGAATTGGGATCAATAGTTCAATCCACTTACAACAGTATTATTGTAAGACTCAAACACACAGTGAAGTGACTTGCCCCAGGGACTCAGTGGATAACAGAATTAGGATTTGAACCCAGGCTATTTAAATACTATTTGAATGGAGGCCTAGAGTACTCACACAGGAAGGAGTATTTGTCTTTTTAAATTATCTGCATTTTTTTTTAATCCATGAGTTGGCAATGCCATGTGGGCACCAACCTCTTTCATGGTTACCCATCCATCGGTCCATCCATCCACTCATCCACACAGGCCCGGCATTTGGGGGTTCTCTTTATTCTCCCTCTCTAGTATAACATGCCCAAGTGCAATTCTTTTTTTTTTTTTGTAGAGACAGAGTCTCACCTTATCGCCCTCGGTAGAGTGCCGTGGCCTCACACAGCTCACAGCAACCTCCAAATCCTTGGGCTTAGGCGATTCTCTTGACTCAGCCTCCCAAGTAGCTGGGACTACGGCGCCCGCCACAATGCCTGGCTATTTTTTTGTTGCAGTTTGGCCGGGGCTGGGTTTGAACCCGCCATCCTCGGCATATGGGGCCAGCACCCTACCCGCTGAGCCACAGGCGCCACCTCCAAGTGCAACTCTTGAGTAATTTTTGGAAATTAATGTTGAGGGGGAAAATCACCCTCTAGCTCAGTGGTTCTCAACCTATGGGTCATGACCCCTTTGGGGGTCGAACGACCCTTTCACAGAGGTCGCCTAAGACCATCCTGCATATCAGATATTTACATTATGATTCATAACAGTGGCGACATTAGTTATGAAGTAGCAACGAAAATAATTTTACGGTTGGGGGCTCACCACCACAACATGAGGAACTGTATTAAAGGGTCCTGGCATGAGGAAGGTTGAGAACCACTGCTCTAGTTAATTTCAGGCACATGTATAAATACCGTTGGAAAGTCCCTGGTGGAATTCCTATCAAAGCAGCACCGTGTTTTTACTTAAAAACTGCTCCATGTCAACTGTGATTTCTGACACCTGAATTTGAAAGTGATCTGGGTGGGCCCAGGGCCATCTCCATAACAAAGTCATGTGTTTACTTGGAGGGAAAAGAGGAAAGAGGGCAGCATGTGTGGCCGTGGAATAATGTTCCACACACCCTTACAGGAGGGGATTTCCTCCTCGGTGTTTCCGTAGAACCTTCCCTGTGTTTGTTTAAACCCGTTGCACACTCTGGTCTGACAGCTGGCTGGCCCAGGGCCTTCCCTGCAGACGCATGTACAGCCACCCTCTTTAACAGCAACCTGCACTGTGTCTCTTGCTGCAATTACTCCACTTTATAAACCTCACTGAAAGGCAGGCTTTTCTTGGGAGCTAATAAATAAGGCCCAAAGCCACAACGTGTGTAAGACCTTGAAAAATGGCATCATCATCTACTGGGAGTTGTGAACCCTGAAGAAAGCAGCTCATTGTATTTTCAGAAAAAGGTTTTTGTTTAAAAAAATAATAAAGAATAAAAATCACCAAGTGGAGTCTATATGGGGGAAAAAAAACCCAATGTCGTCTGAGATTCTGAGGCTGGTCTCTGGTTGCATTAATCTTTCTTTGCCGATTTTATGTAAGAGGCATTATTTGCAGGAAAACAAGACAGGGTTTTAAAGAACCCTCTCTCATCTCAGTTCCCCATGTGCAGTTATAATCCTCAGATTGTGACCTCTGCGTTAGTTGCCATGGATGCTGAGCAGAAGTTTGCAACCTCAGGGTGAGTTGTGGCTTCTGGAGGGTGAGAAGACGCTTTAAGCAGTAAAAGAAAAGGGAAGCAAGCACTGTCAGGAGTTACCCTTCACATAGGGATGCTGATACTCTACAGTTTACAAGCCCTTTCAGCTTCACTTTTGGTTGCTTTTAAGAAGAGGGTGCAGGACTCTGGTCTTGGGAATATGGCAGGAAAAAGACTGAGGATTCTTTTGCCCCTTGGACCTCAGTTTCTTGAGAGGCTAGGCTTGGTATTCCAAAAGCCTCCTGAGCGAGCCTTTCAGAATTCCAAGTGTCTTGTCTTTAGCTGATGGCTCGTTCAGCCCAGAGTAGAGGGAGTCGGCCACTGGTGCTCCTTCCTTGCCCTGGGCTGCGCAGGAGTTTGCTGGAGCAGCCGCCTCCGGGCCACTGCGGCAGGCGCTGGCGCTTGGGGTCCCGCTGACCCGTCTCTCTCCGCAGAAGCAAACACGTCTGCCGGTCAACCTCCGCCAGATGCAAAAATACAACAGAGGGCGCTGGACCCACCAGCAAGGCAGCCTTGAATGTGAATGGATGGGCTGCCTCCAGACCACCAAGTTCCTCAAGAATATCTCTAGTTAGGCGTCGCTGCCAGACTTCAGAGGCTTCGGCTTACTTCTTATTTAGAATCACCGCATCACGCAAACCGTGTTTACTTGGAGGGGGCGGGCACCAAACCCACCGCTGGGCGCACAAGCCTAGATCTCACATTCCAGACTCGAGCTGATGTGTGTCAGCGCAACACGGGGCGGGGGGAGGGCTCTCTTCGGATGTTTCATTCGCCATCTGCACGTCACTCCCAAACTTTTCCTCCCTGCGCTCCAGGAGTCAGGTTGTCGCGCCCCGGATGCGGGGCCCGAGGCGCGGGGCTGGGCGCGCTCCCGCGGAGCTGGAGCCGCAGAGGCTCCCGGGCCGGACTCGGGCTTCTCAGGTACAAGTTGGGTGTGGGGCACCGGGTGGGGGCGGCGAGCAGCTGCGGGCGGAGGTCTGGCTCCCGGCTGCCGGGCCCCTCTGCGGGCTCCGGCGGGGCAGCGCCGGCGGCGGCCCGGGCTGGGCGTTGGGAGTCTGGGCGGCGGAGGCTGCGCGCAGTCTCTTTCCCCGCTGCGCTCCCGGTGCGGTGGCGGCCGCGGCCCAGGCAGACAATGAACTTGCGAGCGTGCAGTGCCGAGGCAGGTTTGGGCCCCGCGTTCCTCGAACCTGCCTCTCCGAGGCTTCTGAGACCCCCAGCGGAAGGCAGTCCTTCGCCGTGGGTCCTGACTGCTCTCCCAGCGCCCTGCGCGCTTGGGGACTCGGCGGAAGGGCTGCCCGGCGGCGGCGCCGAGGCTCGCACGCCCCCTCCCTAGCCCGAGAGAATGCGGCCGGAGCTCGGGAACTAGGGACAGACGGTGGCGTGGTGGCGCTGTGGACAGCCTGGAGAAAGGCAGGGGTGGGGGAGGGTGCACGTCGCGGGGCACTCACTGGCCGCCTGTCCCGGAGAACGACCCCAGGAGTCGGACTCCGGGGGCCCCAGCGCCGCTCCTCACTGGAAGCCTCAGGCAGAGAACGGCCAGACTGCCACCAGACCCGCGCTGTCACGGCAGGAGCGCGCGGGGTGGTGGAGGGAGACGCGAATTCCCGCCAGCGGTGCGCTCCGTTTCCCCTGCCTCCCCTCCCCCGCACCGCCGCACTTCGGGGAAGTTTCCGTGCGCCGCCCGGGGCAGGTAGGTGGGCACGGCCACTATCGGTCTGGGCTCTGGCTCGGAACTGCTTCCAAAAGCCCGACTCTTATTTCTGCGGCTCCTCTAGGAGGGAAGGACGGAAGGAGGGGCTGTCAGGCGCAGACGCCCGCGGGACCCAGCTGAGGCAGGGGCGGGCCTGGGATGAGATGGGGGCGCGGTTGAGCCCCGAGTGGTCTGAACTTTTGCTTCCCGCCCCCTCCTCTCCGCTCCCGCCCCCCGTCCCTTCTCGGCGCCCCGCAGTGTCTCGGGAGGCGGCGTGACTCGGGAGTTGCCGGCGCTTTGCGGAGGCTGCAGCGGCGTCCCCCGCCGGCCTGAGCGCGGTGGGCCGAGCGAGGCAGGTCTGAGCCGCGCGATGGGGAGCCAGGGCTCTGGGTGGAGAAGCTGTGGGGAGCCGTGTGGCAGCGGCCCTGGCGCGGGGGCGACGCTGGCAATCGTGATGGAGTGGGAGTCTGTTGGTTTGTGTGTGCTTGTGGAGACGGCACGGTGGCTGTGGGTGGCTGAGTTGGGGGTTGTGGCGCAGTTGGCCCCTGTGCACCCCCCCACCCCCCGGGATCGCGGGATGGAGGCGCCAGCGGGAGAAGGGAGCCTTGTCTTTGCAGGAATGAATGAAGACGGTGGAAGTGCCTTCTGGACTCCTCCAGGCGAAGCGATTGGCCGGCGTGCGCGCGCGTGTGTGCGTGTTTATGATCCGGAGCCGCCTAGGTCCTGGACACCGCAGGTTGAGCGCCCCGTCCCGATCTGGGTGCCCACGTTGCCCACCCGCCCTGCGCCCGAGTAGGCGGGCGGGCTGTTGTGGGGGTGTGTGTAGACACGGAAGGCTGGGGCTCGGTTTCAGGCTGCTGGTGTAGGGAGATTCTCGGAGGAGGCGACCAGGCTCAGGGCTGGGGCCGGCTTCCCGGCTCCCCCCTAGATTCTCGGGTCTCCCAGCAGGCGTGGAGCTACTGTGACAGCTGGGCTCCTTCACCGTGTTGGTTGAATCGATGGTACCCAGTTTTCGGGCTTAGGTGCTGCGCCAGGAAGCCCCGAGAAGGGAGGATGTGGCGGGCACAGGCCGTTCCGTGATGTTGAGCGACAGGTCCGGCTTTGGTTCTCCCCAGCAGTGCCCTGGCCTTGTCAGCTGCAGTTCCTGAGTGATGCAGGATACTTGGGGGGTGGGTGGGGGTTAGGGTAGCCACCAAGGGCTGGAGCACGGAGACCGCTGGAGGGCATCTACAGCCCCTGAGGGTCGCAGGAGGAAACTGAGACCTAGAGATTTGCCCGAAGTTTCTCACGACCTTCTCATGCCCCTCCACATCCGGGCTTTCCTACTGGCCTGTCTCCAACCGCTGCAAAATTAGGAGCCCCCTCTCAGAGCTTGGCACTTGTCAGTTTTACAAACTGTCTGTTCAACTTGGGATATCTTTGATTCATGAAGATATACAGATCACTTTTATGATTTTCTTCAAAATAGCACAAGAATAAAAATGTCTTCTATTAGGTAGTTTTTACTAAACACGTTTTTCTTCCCAGAACTCCTGAAAAACTGGTAGGAAGACTATTTCTCGCCACCTCCTGGATGGGCACACTGAGTGTGGAGGTGAAGTGGCTTGTGGTGGTCTCCCCAGCAGCACCTGGGGTGGTGGAGATGGAGGTCTGGGCTTCTCTCCAGTGCTCGCCTCCCCAGGAGAGCCATCTCAGGGGCCTTATGTGGAAGTCCAGTGATGGCTTTATGTCCTTCCTGTCTCTGGCATTGTGTGACTGCAGCGGAGCTGGCTGTGGGTGAAGTATACAGGGTAAACTGATGCACCATTTTGCATGTTGGGTGGGGAGAGGCAGGTCTGCTAATAGTAGGTCACATGTACTGTGACCTCAAATCATTTCTTAGATGATTTGAACTTGCCATGTCTGAACCACTGTCCTGGCCAGGGACCCGGTACTGTCACTGTGGCTGTTGTGAGGGCTGCTGCTTCCTTCTACACTGTTCTCATCCCGTGTTGCTGCTGCCCCTAGCCAGGAAAGGTGAGACATCAGGAGAGGCCTCTGGTTTTTCACATGCCAGGGAGAGAGACAATTAATCCCTGTGTCGGGAAGAAGTAATGTTTGCAGGAAAGGTTGGGGAGAGGTTGGGAAGCAGACTTTGCTTATTCAGTGCCTTGAGAAAGCAGAGAATCTCCAGCGAAGTTAACTAGCTGGGGCCCAGGTGCCTCAGGCCTTCTGACTTGCACTGGGGAGCTGTAGATTAGTGCTGGTCCAAGCCCTTTAGATTTCCAGTGGATCTTGCCCTGTTGGCGGCCAGAGTTGGGAGGAGAGGGCAACCCTGAGGCTGTTCTGAACAGGTGAGTGAATGCCCACCTGCAGGGAGCAGGCAGCCTCCCTCAGCTCTTGACAGTTGTGGGGAAAATCAGAGTTGACAGGTTTCCTGAGTTTTCGAGAGAGAATTTTCAAGCCTGGATATTTAATTGTGGACTCAAATTCTAGAAGTACAATGGAGGGTTTGGGGTGAATGCCCTTCTAGGGGGTCTGAAGCTTGACATCTGGCCCCCTGTTTTTACATATTGGGAAGGGTGTCCCCATCATTAAAGAGCCATGACACATAATAGAGTGCAGGAGTCACATGCCCTGTGGGCCAAGGGACTGAGAATTGCTGGGTATCTGTTATGCCTGCAGCCAGGGGCCAGGGCTGGAGCTGAGGTCTGTTGACACCCCTCATGTGCTGTGTGTCATGGTACATTCAGTGCTATTTAATAAAGTCCTATCAGGTGGAGAGTCGGACTCTGCATAAAGCTTTTCATATAATTCCATTCCCCTAAAAGATTCTCTAGTTGAGCCTCTGGGATGGAAGTTGGGGATAGGACAGACAGGGTCACAGTCCTCATGGGAGGAGGACAGACAGATTCACCTGTATCAGACAAATGGTCTGTAAGCTCCCTAAGTGGTGGGGGACAGTGAGGCAAAGCAAGGCACTGGGGAAGGGTGGGCTGGAGGGGTGAGGAACCTTCTTTTCCAAGTGTGGATCTTGAGGTTCAGAATAATGGAGCAACTTGCTCAAGATCCCACGGCTGGTAAGTGGAAAGTCAGTAGGTCTCTGATGTCCAGCTTGTGGACCAGCTGGTGAACTTTACCTCCACCACACTGGGCTGGAGCCTTTTAGATAGTCGCAGATGAGCTACTCCCTGCACTTGTCAGCTGGCACTTTTCCTGTTGACATATCCAGGCCTGGTCTGGGCCCTGTTCCTCTCCCCTGGGGGCATCAGCAGGCCCAGGACCACAAAGATATCATTTGGAGCCCATTTGGATGGCAGAGGAATTGTCTTAAATTCTAAAAGCAGGAACTATTTTTAAAAGTGGTAACTGACTTGGGAGTGTCATTGATTGGAGCAATCAGTCAGCGGACCTCTCTCTAGCAGCATGTGATTTAGAAGTGACAGCCACCGGTGAGAATAATGCAACCCCCCCTCCCCTCTGGTCTGCAGAGTGGGGTGCTCAGGTATGATTAAGTTACTTCAAAGGGTAACTTTGTTCCTGCCATGAATAAAGGGACCGTGCTTGCACTTAGCTGGCTAGGGATTGGGAGGCTGCACGTTTCCTCTTGCACAATGTTGTTCTTTATTGGCTTCTGCCATTAGGATCTGATTTCTTTACTGCGATGGCTTCTCCTTTCGAAAACAGCACTGGGACAAAGTAATTTGGCAGAGACCCGTGTCTCCACAGCATGAGCTGAGGCACAAAGGGAGCAGTTATCTAGTTAGTGTGTCTAGTTAATTATCTAGTTAGTCGTGTCCAGGAAGAAAATTAAAGGTTTTATGTTGATTTGGGCCAATGTAGAATTTTTAATTTGAAGCATGGGAGCTGGGGAAGGACACAGTCGATTATGACAGCTGTCATGTGTCATGTCCCTACAGGCTCGCAGCTGGCCTTGTGCCAGGCAGGTCACACAGGCGTATTTCCTCGTGTCCCTTAAGGGTTCGGAGGCTGTTAGAGATGACACACCCCAAGCTCTTCCCATCCGGATGTGCAGGAGGAAGCATCAGGCAATGACAGTGGTGGCAGGAGTGAAGTGAGGGGGTGAGGGGAGAATCGCAATTGTGGCTCCAGCAGCAGAAGACAGGCGTGAATCAGCAAGTGGTTCAGCGGGGGGGGGGGGGGGAGAGGGGGGAAGGTGGCAAGTGGGAAACAGCTTCTCCTCTTCACTGCTTTCGAAAGGGATGTGGAGGGTAGAATACTATCCGCAGCAGCTCTCTGCAATTTCTGCGTCCCCCTCCCCCAGGTGCAGCCCCAGCCAGGTGCATGGGGGCAGAGAGTCAGCACTCAGATGAGCGTAGCGCACAGATCAGTGGGCGAGGCAGAACTTGTGCAAGTCAGAATTACATAATGCTGCTGACAGGCGCCTTCGGGGCCTTGGGAAAGTGAAGCAGGAGCTTTGGGGTTGGAATGTTGTAGGAGACTTCACCCCCGGCCCGAGAGCTGGTGTCCTATGAAAGAGTTAATACCTGCCAGGTGCTTGGAACAGTGCCTGGCATGCAGTAATTGCTCAATAATGACTGGCTCTTGTGTTATTCTTTAGCTATAGTGCTCAGACCCGGGAGGCCTCCATATTCTATTCCAGCATGTTCTACCTCAAAGGACATAAGGCCAGGAGCCCTGGCAGCCTTAGATTCCAGCTGGGCTTCTGTAGGCAGCTCGCTTCACCTCTGTGGGCTGTCTTCTCATCTGTGCAAGGAAGACAGTGGGTGAACAGCTAGCTTCCAAGACCCTTGAGCTGACCTTGTGGGTGGCTGTGGGGCAGTTTGGCCATACTCCTGTGTCATGCACTTAAGCAGAGAGTAGAGGTTGGCAGCTGTGGGTGGAAGTGTGCTGGTGTGGCTTGCTTTCAAATGTCACTTCTTGAGCCTCCCTGTAAGCTTGAAAGAGTCCTAGGGTCATGTGTGTGTGTGGGGGGGTGGGGTTCCTGGCTGGGGCAGGCTTTCCTTGACACCTATTTTACATTTCTAGAACTCATCCTGGTCCAGGCTATTAGGCCTCTGAAGAAAGCAAGCCTGGCAGATCCTCAAAAGCACAGGGTATCATTATAATGGAAACTTGGACACTTTCCAGAGTTGTATTTGTGGTGAAAATATTGAAGGAGACAGCCCAGGCACCCAGGTGCCTGGAAAATACCCCAACATGGGCAAATAATTAGGCCAGGCACAATTATGTTTGGCTTAACATTTTCTCTTGAAATGGAATAGGCTCCTGGTGACCATTTTGCTCCCTGTGGTCAAAAGACGGTGGTGTGGCCGCTGACTTGGAGGATGTGCCAAGACAGGTGGTGATTCTACCCCTCCCAGGGGGCCCTGGATCTTGGGGTAGACTATATCCTGCCTCTCTGGGTCCTTATAGGCAGCTGCCCCAAGTGTCTGGGCCCCTAGCACCTTTGCCAGGAGGTCACAACATACATTGCAGAGTCTGAGAGGTCATTGGAAGTGTGAACTGTGTCATCAGCTCACCCCTGGTTGAAAGGGGTCTGAGAGGCTTGTCTACCCATTCATAACCTGTTTCTCACTTTGTTTGGGAGAAGTAAAGTTCACCAGGGCCTTCACATTGCCAGTCAGCCAAATATTTGGCACCCATGTGGCGGATGTTCTTGTAACCCAGGTGTCAGGTCCCTTAGGTTCTTGGAGGTCATTGGGTTCAAGTTCCTGCTGTGCTTTGTTCTATTACTGTGGCCCTGGACAAGTGGCTTAATCTTGTATCTGGGTTTCCTCATCTGTTATGTGGGGTTAACAATCTCTACCTCATCTGGTGGCTTCAGTATTAGAAACAGTGTAATTTAGAGCTCAAGGAGCTCCTCAGATGGAAGCTCTCCTTTCGGGCCAAGTTCTAAACCTACAGCGAGATTGGCCAGGAGGACGACAGGTGGAGACCAAATGTGCTGTGCAGTCCTGCCTGCAGCTGACGTCGGAGAATGTGAATGGGGAACTGGGCGGTTTGGTGGACTTGGCTGTCATGCCCCCAGTTGCCTGGGGTGGCAGCCAGCAGAGACAGGGCCAGAATACGTATGTCCACACTCCTGGTGTGGTACGGACACCACCAGGTGAAGACACCAGGAGAGTTACACAGGTGGAGCTCCCTCCACACGGTGGGAGACGCTGGAACAGACAAGTAGAGCCGCCCCCTGTTGGGGAATTTGAAGTGCTGAGCCTGCTGGGGTTGGCAAAAGGCAGCTGTTGGGTGTGCAGTTGGCAAGGTTGGTAAGGTTGGGTCAACTAGGTGGCATTTTCTGCTATAGGAAATAATCTGGCTTTAATTCAAGAAGAATGCTTCCTTCTTAGTTCTCGGCAGAGCATGGGAGTGATTAGCCAAATTGACATAATGACTTGAACGGACTTCAAGGTTCCTTTCTACCTTGAACACAATTCAAAGGGAACTGAGGTAGCGGCTGACTCCTAGTCTGGCCCGGGAGAGCTCTGATGCCTCTGCCCTGGTCCCCCCACATGTCCTGTGCTTCAACCAGACTGGGCTTTGTCTTCAGGGCGAGGCTCCTGGCCAGCTGGGGCTGGACTGGGCTATGCTTGGGTCCCCAGCCACTGGAATGGGGAAGCCTCCTGCATCTGCCTCGCCTGCCCCTCCAGTGTCTCTGCCTTCAGGAAGTCTTTGCCCCCACGTGTCTTCCTACCCCCCCACCCAAGTGTTGTCTGTGTCATTGAACCTGCTGCGTGACCTTGCGCTGTGCTCTGGTCTCCTGGGCCTCTCTACAGGAGGGTCCGGAGGCTCACGGCACGTTTGATTGGCTGGATCCATACATAGTTGTGAGTGATGCCATTTGTTGACTTAAGGCATCAATTAAAGATTATTCTTCCACAGGCTAGTTTGTCCTAGAGATTTTATGTGGGCTTCTGAGTGGGCACTCAGAAGACAGAAAAGGAACCCTAAATTTAGTGGTGTGCCACAGGAGAGTTAACAGTTGGTAGTAAATTTTCAAAGGAGTCGCGATTTCTTGGATTTTCCAGTATCAGGTTTTGGGGCTATTGAAAGGTGATGCCACAGTTTTCTTGTGTCTCGAGAGTTGTGGGGGACAACGTGATGGGAACTTGGTTGGTGCTACAGGAGTATGATCCGTCTGCTGAGGCGGGAAGCCGGCGGCTGTCAGCGTCTCTACAGCCTTGCTGAGCTTTAAGTTCCATGCTCCTTTGTTTGGAATGTAAATATTTGTATTAAAAACTTAAAGGATGTCCTGGCATGTATTTTTAGGGACTATAATTTCCACACTCCAAATCAGACTAGTGGTCTACAGAGTATTAATTTTCTCTGATCTGTGAACCTGTTTGTATGATGAGTCTTACAAATGTACGTACCAAACTGTGTTTGCTTTGTGCGTGTGAGGGGTCTCCGGGATCACAGGAAAGCAGTGTTGCCCTGGAAAATCTGGGCCAAGGGGTTGTGTTTGTCTACACACACTTGCAGGGGGTGGAGTGGAGGAGTTTTGCTGAGGTCCCTGTGGGGTCACTTAGGGCCTGGATGTCTCAGTTTCCTGGTGGTGGGGGTTTAGCTGCAGCTGGCTGCACTCTGCACCTGTAACCAGAAACTGACCGTGAAGTTGCTTTAGGACGATGTCGAGAACATGGTTCTTGTGCCCTTTCTGTGATGGAGGGAGCAGGAAATTCTTGTTTCTGGTTTAAACTTGAACTTGGAGGGCCTCTGTGTGATGTTATCCTCCAATAGATTCTTGGTGGCAGTGTAGCTTTTTAATTTTTCTGTGAAGAACAACCTAGGCTTGTCAAATCTTCTATTTACTGTTGTTCCGAGTAGAGAGAGGCTGGGGGTGGCAGGACCTGGCAGGGCCCCCTGCCCCTGGCACTGGGAATGTTGTTCTCAAGACTCCCTGGGGCAGCCCTTGATGGAAATGGCTGGCCAGAGACTCAAATGAAGAAGTCTGTGGCTATGGGGATGAGCTGACCTGCTGGGGAAGGTCACATCCAGGCTGGTCCCCCATCGCCTGCAACCTCCCTGTTGTCACAGGATGAAGGGAAAGTGTGAAGATAGCTAGCCAGGTCCTGGCCAGGGACGTTCAGGGCCCTAGCCCCCAGCTCTGGCTCCTGTGGGGCTGGTATGAAGGGCCTCCTTGGTCCTTGCTTCCCAGTCAGCCTGTGGCCCCTGCCCTTGTGTGGGAAGACATGTCCCCAGCATCCCGCTGACTCCTGATACCTTAGGACCAGAAGCACTCTTTGGGAAAGCAGGATCCCTTACATTTTTCCTTCCTCATCTCATCTTGCAAAGGGCATGGCATCCCATCTTTCTGTTTGGGGGCCTTTCCTTCACTGGGGTCTTTATCTGAAAGGTAAAGACCCTCTCCTCGGGGAGAACCATCTTCTTGTGCATTCTGTGTGTCGTTGAACTCTGGAGCCCCACCATTGCCTTTCTGCGGTCCTCTGTTTAGCCTGACCCATGGTGGTGTGACCCTCCCTCATTGTCCATCACAGTGTGCTCCAGAGAGGCCCTGTCCCACGCCACCTCAGGCCACCCGGCCAAGTGCAAGAGATTGGAAGCTAGAGGAAATAGCTGCTTTTAGGACATGCTGAACTTGCTGAAGAAAGTTATCAGCAAGAATAAATGAGGGGGAAAGGGCACTCTGACTAATAAGAATGGAATCAGGCTGACATTTTGTGTCCTCCTAACTTTGAAAAGCTATTTATACCCACTCTCTGGCAGTTTCTGGGAGAAATTGAAGAGGGGAAGACGCACAGAGGAGGAGAGTGGGCGCGCAGCAAACGTGAGCTCCTGCTTAGAAGTATCTCCAGGCTGAAAAGACCCGTCATTTGCTTGCTGGTTGACAGTTGAAAATCCCTGGGTCCTTTGCACTGTACAGAGTTTGGCTCAGAGAAGAAAAATGATGTATGAAAAAGCAGATGAAGCTTCAGTTGCCATTTGAGTGGTAGAAAATAAATTCACTTTTGGCAGTTAAAACAGAAACAAATCAATAGAAAGTGGCCTGCCCACTTTTGAGTCAGCAGGTTTTTTGGTTTATGGAAGGGAGAAGAGACTTGCCCACTAAAAATCACCTCTGCATCACATAGGAAGCTGCAGATCTGTTTAGAGGAATAGAGTATATATGTGCATCTTACAAAGTCTCATCTGATTTACGTAAAAAATCATAACAATAGACTTTTTATACCTATTCAATCTTTTTACTTTTTTTTTTTTACAGTTTTTTGCTGGGGCTGGGTTTGAACCTGCCACCTCTGGTATATGGGGCCTGTGCCCTATTCCTTGAGCCACAGGCTCTGCCCCCATTTGACCTATTTTTAAAACAGCTTTATTGAGATATAATTCACATACCATACAGTTTATCCATTTTATGAAGTGTGTGATTTATTGTTTTTAGTATATGAGGACTGACAATTAAGATCATGAAGTTACAATAATATGTTTACATTGGCTGCACTGTACTAACAACTCAGTAAGGTTTTATAACCTTGGTATATCAGTGTCTCACAGCCCCATTTGTGTTGATGTGTGGTTGTGTCTTGCTGAGTGGCACTCATTATTGTTATTGCATGTTTTTGTGTGCTGTTGAGAGAATGTCAGAGTTTGAATTAGAGCAGTGAACAAACATTAAATTTCTTATTAAATTTGGCAAGAGTGGAAGTGAAATCAGGAACATCATTGCACAAGTTTATGGGGGTATTGCCATGAAGAAAATAGCAGATCCTATAAAGGGATTAAGTGGTTTTCTGAGGGGTGAGAGAGCTTCACCAATGAAGAGAGGTCAGCGTGGCCAGTAATGAGAACTGGTAGAAACATTGCAAAAATTCATTGAATTGCATATCAAAATCATCAGCTGACTGTGAGAAACATAGAAAACCAAGCAAACATCACTAAAGAAACAGGAAAATCTTAACTGAAAACTTTGGCATGAGAAAGCTGTGGCTCTTGGATCACAGCAGTGCACCGGCTCACACAGCACCATCAATAGGGAGTTTTTTTAGCCAATCAACAAATAACTGCATTAGAACACACTCCATACTCACCTGATCTGGCCCCACTGACTTTTTTCTTTACCCAAAGATAAGGGAAATATTGAAAGGAAGACATTTTGATGACATTCAGGACATCCAGGGTAATATGATGATAGCTCTGATGGTCATTCTAGAAAAAGAGTTGCAAAATTGCTTTGAAGGGTGGACTAGGCACTGGTGTCAGTGCACAGCTTCCCCAGGCGAGTATTTCAGAGGTGACCATAGTGATATTCAGCAACAAGGTATGTAGCATTTTTTCCAGGGTGAGTTCTCGAACTTAATTGTCAGTCCTCATATGTGCAGCCATCACCACAGCCAGTTTTAGAACATTTCATTATCTCAGAAAGAAACCATGTCCCCTTTGTCTATCATCCCGTCTCCTCATTCTCCTAGCTCCACCGCACAAATCTACCTTCGTCTCGTCCATCCCAATTCTTCTATTCTGGACTTTTGTTTGAACAGAGTCATATGAAATGTGGCCCTTTGTGACTGGCTTCTTTCACTTTGTATAATGTTTTTATGGTTCACCCACCCTGTGCCCTGGGTCAGAACTTAATTCCTTTTCACAGTTGAACAATATTCCAGTAAATGAAGAAACCTTGGTTACATTTCTCCCTTAAGCCACTGACAGACATTAGGGTGTTCTACAAACATTTGAGCACAAGTATTTTGGTGTGGAAATGTTTCCATGTCTAGTGTTATATTTTATGAGATGTTTTCAATTTTTCTTAATAATAAGAGTCGTTTATTTTTTTACACCCCCCTTTCCCTGGCCCCAGAGAAGGTGTGGTTCTCAGATGGGGCCTGACCTCTTGGTGATCCTGGCTGCAGAACTCAATTGTCTGAATTTTGGAGCTGGAAAAGGCCTTCAGGTAGACCTAGTTCAGCTTCATTTTACAGATGGGGAAACTGAGTCCCAGAGAGGCCACACATAGGCCACACCTGAATCCAGGTTTTTGGAGTCATAATCTAATTACTATGAATGTTCTCCCTAAATTCTTAGTGAAAGCCACTGGCCTGGGGCAATAAATAAAGGCCAGTTAGGAGGACAGATGGCGGCCGGCCTTCCTGGTACCCCGTTCTAACCCTTGTCTGATTTGACAGAGGCCCAGAACATCTCCCCCACCACCAGCTGCTGAACAAGAGCTGCAATTTGTGGCTCCAGCATCTTTTTAGCTCTTTTTCCCCTGCAGCAGTGAGAGGCTGACCACTTATCTGGGGAGTAATTAAATTAGGAACCAATTCAGAGAATGAAATTTTATCTGATCTGGTCCAGCTCATAAACAAGGGGCCGTGATTGTGACTCCAGGATACATTAAGAAGCTGTCTTTTTAAAGACTTATGCTGGGCTAAAGCCTTGAAAGAAAGATGTTTCTCCAGGCTGGGAGAGCTTCTAGGCCTGGTGGCCTGCCCAGGCTGGGGCTGCGGTCCCAGGGGGTTGGCTTTGTCCTCAGACTGCCCCTTCAAGCGCTTTGTTTTCAGGTCCCATCTGAGGTCTGATGAGATAGACAGAAGTGCTTTGTGGCTGGAATGTTTTCTATGCTCAGGAGAGTTCTTTGGTTAAAATCCTCTCGGATCTGTATCATGTTCCCGTGGACATCCTAGCGCACCTTTATGGCTGTAATGAGAAGTAAACTCAGCAGGAAGCTCAGTGGCTGTCAGTTGGGGCTGTCATGGAGCTTTGTGAAAGAGATACACATACCTCCATCCTACAGCAGTTCTGTCACACCAGATCTTTGGCAGCGGATGCTGCATATCTGTGTGTGTACATATACGAGTGCACAGGTGTGTGCACGCATATGTCTGTGTGTGTGCAAGTGTGTGCATGCATGTGTGTACATGTGGACCCACTTTCCTCACACCCTTTAGCTACGAGCCCTATTGGGACTAAGCAGTGACTAAAATCACTCTCCTGAGGAGACTTTCCAGCTCTTCCACAGGGAAAGGAGGGACCAATGATCAGTGCAGTGATCTCGGGAGTGAGCCTGCCTTGTCCTCAGTCTCTGTTGCCTTGGGTTTCCTGTGCAGATTCCCTGGATGTAACTGGCAAACATTTTCCATCACTCTGCAGCAACTGTGGGATTTTGGATGTTTTCCTTCTCTCTGGGAATGACCCCACCCTCATCCCCACAGTGGCCCAGGCCATGGGGTCTCCTCTGACAGCTGGTCAGTGAAGAGTTGCCTCCTTTCTGTCTCTGCCCCTGAAGGGCACCTGTCCCTTCAGCATGGGATGTATGCCTTATGAAAGGTGTCCTGAGGGCCCTGCCCAGGGGAAAGAGTGATTGGGTGGATGGGTGGACGGATGGATGGACAGATGTATGAAAGGGAGGCAGGCAAGTGTAGGCAAGAGTACACTGGATAACTGAATACTGTGACCCATGGTGCAGGCAGCAAGGGTCTTGCCAAGTGTCTGTTTTGTTTCCTGACCTTGCTCACTCCCCTATAGCTGGGGAACCTGAGGCCTTCAGTTTCATCAACGAAGCGGATCCTTCAGCTTCATTAATGACCATGGTGAGCCTGACCCTTCCCCTTCTCCAACTCTTCTGACCCCAGCTTTGCACGCCCTCTCAAGAATCCCACTCCAGGGAAAAGCACTTTGTGGTGGTCTTGTGTGTGCCCTATGCGGTCCATGCAGTGAACTACATACACAGACAGGGCCTCCGGACCTGTCTGTATTCTCACGAGGAGAGAAAGGCAATGGACAAGTTCACAGCCGACACTGGCTGGGTGATCAGAGAAGGCCTGGCCAAGGAGGTGACATCTCAGCTGATGTCTGAATGATGAGAAGCTGCCGGTGCCTGAGGTTTGGACAGAGGGAACACCCATTGCCAAGACCCCCAGGGCAGAACCAGGTGACGGGATGGGGTTCTGTTATGCTCGGGAGAAGGAGTCTAGTTTGTAGCACACTTGGTTTATTCTCTTCCGTTCTACATCTTCCAGATTGTCACTTGAAGCTTTGCCTTCTCACTGTTCCACATTCGGGTGGAGGACACCTGTCTGAGGCTGTTGGCCTGCAACTGCTGCAGAGTTTCAGAACACAGGGCTAGCAAGAAACAAAGAAAAAACCTAGCATCCTTTTCCTCTCACTTAGGGTTTGGCTTGGGAGCAGAAGTTATTTTTATGTAAGCACATGCTGTAGGGGGGAAGTTTTGGGGTGGGTAGCTGAAACCACACTCATAAAAAGAAGACTGAAATAGACCTGTGAAATCCCAAAGGTGAGCATGGGCTGTTAAGTTGAATTTGGTGACAGTTTCAAGTAGCCCAGTTCCTAGAGAGGGGGATGCTTTGGAGAGGCACTAGGCATAGAAAACTCTTTACTGCATTGGCCCCTTCCTTGAGCATTGCTGGTCTATGTCCATTTTTTCCTGCCATGATCAGTAAGAACCTCAGCTCCTTGAGATCCTGTAGGTGGTTGTCCCTCAATTGCATTTCTCTCTCTACCTCCTAGATAATGAACCCCAGCTGCACCCCTACCCTAGGTCCTGCCATCACGTGGGTGGGCAGCTGCAGTCTCCATGGGCCAGCACTCTGACTCCCAGGTCCATTAGGCCACTGTGGGCTTTGTCCCCACCTGGGTGGCTCCATCCAATGCATGTCCAGTCCACGTTGGCGGCATGCTGATGTCGGTTTTCCATTATGGAAACCCAGCGCACCAACTGGTTAACTTGACAGAGAGTAGGGCCTCAATTGTTTCTATCAGTTATTTTCATAAACTTTAGCTCTCTCTCAGGTCCTCCCTAGACGTCCTTAAGGGTGTCACATTACAAAGTTTTCCCGGCAACTATTTATGAGTAGTTGCAGTCATAACATATACACATCTCTTATTTTATGTCATTTATGATTAATTTTTATATTATTGACAAAATGCACATTTCCCTGCTTTTAGTAAATGGAGAGATGTAAGAAATAACTTTTTTCCTAAATAGTTTGATTTGGAATCATTCCCGATGTTCATTCAGCCTCTCTTTCTGAGTCGTGTGAGGCCCCACTGCCTGAAAGCTGTGACTGTATCTACACGCTGAACACTTGCTCGGAGTCCCCTTCATCTCGGCACTCCTCGATGCTGCCTTGTATTTTATTTATTGTGAAATAATTTTAGACTCACAAGAAGTTGCAAAAATAGTATAGAGTTCCTGTGTCCCCTTCACCCAGCTTCCCACAACAATAACATCTTACATAACCCTCAGACATGGTCAGAGCCAGGAGATTGACATTGGTACAATGATATTAACTAAGCTGCAGACCTTATTCTGTTGCCTTCTAATTTTATTAGACCTAGGGACCCACAGCACCTTAGAAGCATTGTAGACTTTCGTAAACCTTAGCATTGACAATCAACTTTTAGATGATTTTGGAATCCCTTCCAGCTGGCAATCAATTAAAATTAGTTTTCATCAGGCTGACAAATACTGGAAGAAGCATTCCACATGTTCCATGGTCCCTGTGGTGCTTTGTGGTGCCTCATCCCATTCTGGGCACACAGATAACCTTCTTCCCCAGATCCTAGAGATCCTCAGAGATAAGGAATGTGGAAAGCTGTTTGGTATAACAGAAATAGGGCAGGACTGGAGAACTTGCCTCTGACAGTAGTAACCCACATTTATTGAGTACTTAGTACCCTGTTCCCCCGAAAATAAGACATCCTCCGAAAATAAGCCCTACTTACAGGAAAGATAACACGTCCCCTGAAAATAAGACCTAGCGCATCTTTGGGAGCACACCTTAAAATAAGACACTGTCTTATTTTCAGGGAAACAGGGTATGTACAAGGCCCTATATACTTTATTTCATTTGGTATTCTCAGCAATCTTTGAGGTAGATAAAATTAACATCCCCATTGTACAGATGTTGACACTGAGTTCAAAAGGGTTCACACTGCCCAAGTTCCGGAAGCTTGTGGGTCGAGTCAGGACTTGAACCCAGGTTCTGTCCTTGGCTCGGGCCTGAACATTTCTGGTCTCAGATCTCCATGATTTCTCTGTGTCTTGGGGCTGCTCACCTGAATTCTCTAATCCTCTGTTTTCTTACCGGCAATGGGAGAGGCTTGTCTGAGAAGATCTTCCATGACCCTTCCATTTCTGAGTGCAGTTGGTTTTATTGGTGAAAATAGTTGTACTTAGATAGCTAGAAACACTCAAAGATTCAAGCAAAATTTCTCTCCTGCCTCTTGTAGACCCTTTGAAGGCTGTGAAAATTTGTCTAGCCTAATTTGGTGTGATGGGGATCTTCAATTCCAGTTGAATTATGCTCTGGTGTATTTTAATTAAACCATCTACCAACTGATTTCTTAAAGAGGAAAGATCCCCGTGCAGTGAGCCGCACCCATGTCCCTCTCCGTTCAGCTCCGGAGTAGAGCGAGGTTCACTCTTGGCCTCGTGGGCAGCATTCATTGTGAGATGCCACTGGAACGAGATGCAAGGGCGTCATCGGCACATACTTAATTGATTTTGCCTTCTCTGCAAAGGAGGTTAAAATGAAGCTTGTTTGTAAATGATATTTAAACAGCGCAGGCTTGGGCCCAACTTGTAGAAACTAACAAAGCAGGGCACTGGTTGCAGGGCTTAATTTTCTCTTCAGGTGGCGGACTGAGCGCATCCCTCAACTAGGTAAAGATTTTCCCATTTACAGGCGCCGAAAGACCGCAAGCCTCTGCTCGTAAATCTCACAGACGAGGCCTCCGCTTGAGCGCGTCTGGGGTGGCCGCGACTCTGGGGATGAATATGTAATCGTATTAGCGTGATAAATTAGAGGGCCCCGTATTTTTGAAATCATCAGGCAGGAGCTGCATTAGAGAAGATTCTGTTATAGTTCAGAGTTATGATAAACAGGCTCACGCAAAGGGCTTTTGCTAGTCTTATTCCTGGTATGGAATGGAATATTCTGATTCTCATTCTGAAATGCTTCCCAAAAGGTCTCTGCTCAAACCGAGGGTGCGTTTAAACCTGAGCAGAAGGTCATTCTCCAAGTATTTGTTGGTTCTTTAGTTGTAACTTATGCCAGCATAAGAAAAGCTCTCTGGATGGGTTCTCTCTTTCCTTTTAATTCTGATCATGTAACTTTTTAGTTATTTCTGGGACTGGCTGTATAATTCGCAGGGCTCAGTGCAACATGAAAATTCTTATTTAAAAAGTATGGAGAATTTCATAATGGGGACAACAGAGCGCTAAACCAAGCATAGGGGGCTCTGAAGGAAGGGCCTCCGTGTGTCAGCCACAGGTCCACGCCTCGAGCAGGCTGAGATCCTCTCAGGGGCTGATCCTGGACTGTGATTTATGGTGACTCCTGTGAATAGTAGATCGCAAACACCCCCAGGGAAGGGGCTGCAGTCAGTCTCCTTGGTGTGCTTCCCAGGAGCCCGGCCTGACCCCAGTGCAAGCTTAGGAAATCCTTGCTGAGCTGAAGCGACTGGTGGAGTGACTGGCCTGGCCTGCTGGTGGGATTTCATGCAGCTCTCAGGTTCCACACACCAGGAGTTGGGAACCAGAGTTGGGAACGGTCTGCCTCTGCAGTCTTCAGAATGGGCGGGGACAAGGAACAAAATGCTCTAATGAAACTCACTATCTTGACCGCTCAGCATTGAGAAAACCTAGGTAGGAAACCCTTCTAGCCCATGTGGGTATACACCCCACGTCCTGGTGATTCTTCACTGCCAAATGTAAAAGGCTGACAAACCATGGTTAGCATGCATTTCTGTTTGTGGCACTATGGCTCTGTCCCCATCCCCTCTGCCTGGGCTCTTCCCCTGCCAGCTGAGGGAGAGAGAGCCCCTGAGAGAGCCTGGGGGGCCAGGAGCCCCTGGGTCCTTCTAATCATTCTGGATCATGGAGCATGCCTGCTTGCAAAGTCAGAGGAGGGGCAGTGGGGCACAGCACATCTTGGTGAGGAAACAAAATCCAGAGCAGGGAGCATCCCTCCCTGGGAGCAAGTGGCTGCAGGGCTTGGAGGGGACAGCACACTTTGTGTCCAGTCTTTGTTCTCTGCTGGCATGGTGAGCCCAGACTGGGGTGTGCGGGTTCCCTTTCCCTCTCAGAAGCCAGCGCAGAAGGGGAGAGGAGCTTCCAGGGCTGGCTGCCAGAGAGAGGAAAGTTCTGGCGAAGGACAGCCTGGACTTTTCAGGTTTTAAATTGGAATTGGGGCTCTTGAATGAGGATGAAAGTTACTTTTTTTTACTGGGAGGGAGTGTAGGGAATTGATACTGTGCTCAGAATACATACGGAGAGTGGTGGGAGTCAGAGCTCTCCACAGCGGCGTCTCGTCTCGGGGAGTGACTGTGTACTGCCACTAGACTTTCCTCCTTTGTCCTCGGTTTGCACAGAGGTCACTGGAGATGTGAGCTCAAAGGGAGCCAGGACGCTGCGCTCTCCTTTCATTGTTACAGGCTGATGGGTCTGAATGGGGCTGTGCCACTTGAAGAAGGGAAGAAACAGTCTTTTGTCATCCTGGCTTGGGAGAGGGCAGGGGAGGAAGTGGCAGCTCTGGGGGCTGCAGGTGCTCCTATAGAGCTGCGGACGTGCGAAGGGGGCCGTGCCCTACCTGGGTTGTCTGGGACTGGATCCTTCCCACCTTGGAGAGGCTCAACAGGTATTTTTTCAATAAATTACAAATCTTCATATCCAAGAGAAAGCTGGCTTTATTTTTCCCGTTAAGATATCCACAATCATTGTTTTTAATTTGAAAAGGAAAATAATAGTATCCTCCCACACATGCACTCAATATTTGTATGGCCCGATGTGGGAATCTGGGATGATTTGTATAATAACTCTGGTTTAAAACTATTAGAAGAAAAATTCTCGATACACGTGCATTTGTGCATATGTACAGAGAGAGAGAGAAACAGAGGGAAGGAAAGAGCCATGAAGGGACGAATGTGCCGAGGCAATCTCTCTTCTCTGCAAAACATCATTAGCTCCACAGGGTTGGAGAGCTAGCCTGTCATGCCTACTCAGGACACCCAAGCCTCGCACAGCCACACTCAGAGGAATCTGTTAATGAATGAATGAATTAGGTCTGAGGTTTGTTTCAGGGCCTGTGAGTTAGTGTTCTTGGGTGGTGGTTTCAAGTGAAGGGAACTATGAAGATGCACGGACCTGGTGTTGTCCTGTCGGAGATGTGGCCAGTGCTTCACACAGCTGCATCAGCCTCCCCTCCCACCCTGAGAGGCAGTGGTGTGAGGCCTGCTTATAGAGGGGTCAGGCAGAGGTTTGGAGAGATTGGGTGACCTTTCGGGGCTCATCCAGCTAGCAATGACTGGGGCAATACTTGATTTGAGGACTTTCTAGGCTATAGGAAAACTGGGAGTCAGGGGAGAATGGGGAGAAATACCATTTCTGGATAACCAGGTGTTTGGTTGCCTTGGTGTCCCCACTCAGTGAGCCTGAACCTGCAAAGGGACACAGACAAGGAAAGAAGCCCTGACTGCTGGGTGTTAGTGGGGAATGAGACACACCTTGACCCTGCCTTAAGGGAGGTTAGGGTTGGGGGGTGGGCCAGGTGGAGACACTTAGCCAAGGGATCATGAAGCTTCACAAAGAGAGACGTGGGGTGGGGCAGGGGTGATCTGCAGGGGAGCTTGTGGATGCAGTGATTCCCGCCTGCCAGAGGGCCCCGGGTGTGTTTGGAGCTCCACTTGGAGGTGGAGTGCCTAGGAGGCTGTGGACCAGGGTGGGGGGTTGTGAGGGGGAGAGCGTCCATAGATGTCGTGCAAGTGATGGTTTACATCTCAGTGAACATCAGAGTGGAGGTTACGCAACTCTTGGGTGAGGTGTCTGGATCCTTGGTTCCCTCTCTTTAAGGTTGCCATTGTGCTAGAATCCTTGTTCCTGGAGACTGGATTGATTTCCACAGCCAGCTGACTGTTCCCACCCCCACTGCCACCTAAATCCAGGTCCCCGTAGTCTGGGGGTACATGCTGGTTAGCGCCTCCGGCCCAAGACCACCAGAGTTCCACGGACTTACTTGATTGTCTTTCTCTACCAGGAAATTTGAGAAATTCTCTGCCAGCAACTTGCAGAGTGGAAATTTGTAATGGCAATAGTGTTAGGATTCAGAGGCTTTCCCGCCCTGGGGCACTTGGGACAGAGAGTGAGTAGCCATCTCTGCACATACAGCAGGAATGCTGGGCCTTCTCTGACCGCACACACTTCTGCCCCGAGAAAGTCTCTACAGAGAAGGTCTAAACAGACCACATGGGAGACATCTCTTTTTTAAAGCCCCTCTCTTAGGCCTGTCCCCTACCCGGTGAGCCCAGCCCATAGGTGACACCAAGATGACCAGGCACGGGGTGTGGCCAGGGAGGGGCTGCGGCCTCCTGGCTGAGTCCACCTGGGAGGAGCCATGTAAGACCCTGGAAGCTCATCACACCTGGCAAGCGGAGGTCATTAGCTGTCTGCCTATGAGCAGGGATGTAGAATAAGCCCTAAGTGGTTATGGCTAAAACCATTTCAAAATGCAAGAACAGAGGAGGCTTTGGCTTGGCGCCTCTGAAAGGAAATGGGTGTCTGGTGGGAGAACATTTGCCTTCATGGTCAAGGCAGAGGCTGGACTGCACAGGCTCCCTCCTGCTTCCTCCCGGTGGCCTGGTGCCCTCTGCATTTCCCTTCGTTTCCGGAGGGGGCAGAAACTGAACACCACCCATGTTTCTCTTTTTATGAACTTTAAATATTGGAGCATAACATCCATACTTAAAGAGCATCCATCATCTGCATGTGGCTGATGGGTTTTCATGAACAGCCTTCATCTGTGTAGCCAGCACCCAGCTCAGGTATAGGAACCCCCAACCCTCCCAGCCAAGGGAAGCTGTATTCTGTATTTTATATAACTAGAACCCTGCTGTTGTCTGCTTTCTTTTGAATCAGTTTTTTTTTGTTTGCTTTGTTTTTGCTCAACATTTGTGAGATTCTTCCTTGGTGTTGCTTGTTTGTTTTCACAGTGGAATTGTGTCTGTGCGTTCTACTATGGGTAGACATTGTGTGATTTTCAGTTTTGGGTTCTATGGACCCTACAAGTGTGTTCACACCCCTCATGTCTTTGATAACATGTGAATGCATTTCTGCTGGCACATACCTAGGGGCAGAGTCGCTGACCCTTGGGAATGAGTACACCCAGTTTCACTAGATAACCAGTTTAATAAGAGATGGTATTGATTTACAATTCCTACCAGCAGTGTACAAATCTCCCAAAAGATGAAATAAGAGCCTGGAGAAAAAGGAGAGATCACTGTGTCCCCTGTCTAAGTTCCCAAAAGGAAAAGGCCCTGGGGGATAACCTCCATCCTTCTCAGGTTAATTCGGACCCAGAAGAAAAAAAGCCCCTAGTATGCCCCAGAAAGATGACCCTGTCCCTGCTGGGGTTCTGCACCCCACAGTCACATTTCACTGGAAGGCAGTCTGTATCTGAACTTCAGCAGATACAGGGGGGTTGGTGGGTCTCTGAGAAGAGCCCCGAGCCCAGCCTTTTAGTCACTTTGCTTTGGGGTGTCTGCTCACAGTGGCTGGCCGGGTAGCTGGGCTGAGGTTTCTCTCCTGGAGGGCCCTGGGGCTGCCACCATTTAGCAGCTTAGTCAAGAGAGTTCTCTTTGCACATCAGTCTCGCCTCAAAACCAGCCAGTTCTGCACAGACAAGCTGGGTCCTCCCACCCCACATTCTAGACGGGGAAAGAACGTTTCCTGCCCCCAAAGCAGCTGTTCCCTGTGCCAAGGGGCGCAGAGTGGCACAGAGTGGTGGGAAGGGGCAGCCGGCATAAGCCGAGCAGCCCTGTGAGTTCACAAGCACTCCGAGGGCTGGTGTACTGCTTCCTCGTGGCAGACAGGTCACTGAAGAGGAGACCCTGACTGCAGTGTGTGCCCTGCCACGGCTCCGTCACATTCCCAGCTCATAACAGTGGTGGTGGCTGGAGAAGGGAGACGCGGAAGGAAGGAAAACCTGTGGCCATTAGCTTTGGTCACCTGGGGTTACTGCCTGACTGCTGCCCCTGCAATCAGGAAATCTGGGGCAGGGCCTGGAAGCTCTTTTTAACAAGAACCTTAGGTGAGTCTGACATTAGTTAGGGGAAGCAGTGACTTTCCAGGGCCTTTTGTTTTGGAGGCTGGGTAAGGAAAGGAATGGAGAAATACCGAGCAGACCTTGTGCTCAAGGAGCTCCCAGCAGCTGTGCACAGGAGAACATGCTCTGTACCTGTGCTGTCTGCACAGCAGTCCCGGGCACTGTGGCCAGAGAGTGCTCGAAATGGACTAGGGCAACCGAGGAACTGAAATTTTAAACTTCATTTAATTTTAACTAATTTATATTTAAAAACCAGATAATTCAGTTATTGAAAAACCTTTCAGGCAGTTTGGAACAACTTGGGCACATAATTCCTTTTCCACCTGTACGTTTTATGAGAACTAGGTACACATCAGGTGGTTCTGATGAAAATTTAGCATCCAAACCGAGAAGTGCTGCAAGTCGAAAACACACACTGGATTCTGAAGACTTAGTAGGAAAAAAATGCAAACTGTTTACTGACTACACATTGAAGTGATATTATTTTGTATATATCAGGTTGAATAAAATATATGAAAATGAACTTCGCTTGGAACGTTGAAGCGTAGGTGTGTGGCTCACACTCTGGTCTTGCTGGACGGCGATGCTCTGAGGATTCCCCCTTTATTGTTGGCATTTGACCCAGAGGGCCAGGGGACTGGAGGGATGAGAGAAGCCTCTGTTCCGCCGTTGTTGCACTTACCTGCGAACAGGTTGCCTGCTGAGCACACACCTGCCACTGCAGATGGCCTACAGGCCACTGGGATGGGTCTACTGGGCTCTGGCCAGCCTGTCCAGCTCCTTGGGTACTTTGCCTACAGATGTACTTCCATCTAGGTGGTGCCTTTACAAACGAGTTTCTTCTCTAATGTGCCAAGCTAGGAGAAAGACTGGAGCATGCCTCATGTGGGGCTAATATTGCAGGTGAGAACTCTGCCTTAAAATTAAAATTAAATTATATTAAATTGAATCCTCTCCCCCAGTGGGACAGAGAACTCCTGCAAATCTAAGCTACAGGAATGTGGCCCAGAAAGCCAATGGTGTGTTATTTCTGCCTCCTTCCTTTGCCCCGCTCTTTCTCGGGGAGCAGTGGAGCTCCAGAGAGAGTCCTGTGGAGGCTGTAGTGGGCAGGGACTTGCCGGTGGGCACGCTGGATGTCAGCAGGGTCCCTGGTTTGGCATCCCATTTGAATCTACAGTGCACAGCCCATCCAACATGTGGTTCGTCTTCTTTGTTGGACTCTGGGTGCCTCTCCCAGCTCCTGAGAGCTCTAGCCAGGCAAGGGGGTTCATTGCTGCACCCCTAAGCTTTACACTTGGGCCTGATACGCAGTAGGGGTTTTGTGATCTTTGTTGAATGGGTTGATTCGAGGCATGCTGTCTTAACCTGAGGTCAAAGGTGGCCCTCAGCTGACCTCTCTGTAGTCCTACCCCACTAGGTGGCAGGTGCCTTTCTCTTGGGAAAGATTCCCAAAGGGGCCTGTGACTTGGGAGTGGTGAGGGACCTCAGATCTATTCATGCTTTATTCTAAATCTCTAAGTGCAGGTTTTTCTTTTGTTCCAGAAACTTTCTTGGACAACACTATAACTGTTAGACATTACGAAGAGAAACCTTATCTGTGTGGAACTTTTCTGTTTACAAAGCACACATACAGTCATCCTGGATGGGGCCACTTGTCTGAAGTCCTACCGGAAAAGGGAGGCACAATGATGGGACCTTAGCTTCAGGGGCGCTCCCATCTTGGGGTGATTTCTTCATCTTTATTATCAACTACATGTAATGCCACTTACCTCGAAAATGCTGGTTTGGTCAGGCCTGGATGACAAGCAATGTTAAGAGAGAGAGAAATCTGTGTTCCCTCCTCAAAGGATGGACTGGCCTGCTGGGAAGGCTGGGCCTCTGGCTGGCCACAGTGCTTGGTGTCCCTTGATAGGAGTTTGTGGAGGAGCCCTTGGCCTGTTTTGTGGGTCGCCTGTTTAAAGTCAGTGTCTCAAACTTTTACAACCCAACACCATAAACTCTGACTCCCTCAGTCCCTCCCCAGCCCTGTGCACCGCTCTGATTCTTGGTAGTCCTTCTGTGTTGGCCCTTGGTGCTCACTGACCTTGACGGCCTTGAGACTTGCCAGACACCTCCACCTGCTGAGGCCCAGCCTGGATGGTTCCTGCCATGTTGCTCCCTCGGCAGCACCCGTGCCCATTTCCATCCATGCCACACCCCCAACAGCAGAGACGTCAAGACCTTCTATTTCCTGGCTGTAGTTATGGTCTGTGTGGCATTAATTAGTACGAGAGCTGGACCTACAGGATTCCATTGAAGACAATTTTCTCTGTACTGTGGAGTGTTATAGGAGCTCAAATGGGATGTTGGTTTTGGGAGTTTGCAGCTTTGCCTGGTGAGTCCTGCACAGACACCCACTGCGCCCATGGGTGAGGCCTCTGGGAAGTGGTGTGAGCCCATGGATGTCTGTGAGAGGGAGAGTCTCACCCTGCTGGGCCTGTCCTGTTCACATCTGACCACAGCTCAGCGAGAGAGAGCCGAGCTGAGGCCTGTTCTGATACCGTCTCCCTACTCGGGATTATCTCCTTCTCTGCTTTCTATATATTTTCTGGGCCCAACATACCAGAAGGCTGAGCATTCTAAAGTAAAAACGATCCTGTTTTTATCGTTTGAATTTGTGTTTCATATTAAAATCAAACAATTTACAACTATTAACAAGATAGGGTCTTACTTTAAAAATAGCCATTTCCTTTGTCATTCTGGGGATATGCTCTTAAAATTTAAGAGCAAGAATGTGAAGGCAGGTGATGAAAGCAGAATTTTGAACAAGAGCATGGCGAGGCTTTTCACAGCAGACTCAGAAGACATTAAAATGCATGCGTTTTGATTTTCTTTTTCTGGATTTGAATATGAAGGATGAGTTATTGCAACAGACAGTGAAGTAGTTCATTGGTGATGCATTTCAGGGAGTCAGCCTTCTAGAAGAGGCCGGAATGAAACAGAGCTGTGTAACACAGACCAGACCAGACATATGCTGTGCCCATCAGCTAAACAGAAACCACAGAGCAAGCAAGCAGTCATCAAGTAAGAGAGTGATGGTGATTCTGTAATTAGGGTGGCTGCCACCTGTTCAGCCCTTACTGGGTACCATCCTCTTTGCTCCACACTTTGCATGGAGTGTCACAGTCTCCCCTGTGGCTCAGTTAGATGACACTTTTTATCATTGTCATGCCCATCTTTCAGATGAGGAACTGAGGTGGGCTTAGCACCCCAGCCATCTAGGTGACCCAGCTCCTGGTAACCACCACCGTGCTCCTGAGGGGTCGGTACATAAACCCCTGCAGTGTGGGGGCTGGGCTTCACCATCCCTTTGGCTCTGTCTCTGATCCCCAGGAAAGGTGCGAACTTGAGGCTGCTATTCTGGAATTAGCCATATGCTCATTTTTTGCTTCAGTTATTTCACTAATTGAGGCAAAGGTTCTGGGAGCTTTGACATTAAGTATCTGGATAATTGCCTCAATGTATCATTTTCACTTTACATGCTTAGACACAGGCTTTAATGAAATTTGAAAACCCAGCTCTACTTGGGGGAATGATAGTAACTTCTGCTTGTAACTCTGTTTCCCCAAAGCCCTTGATGGCTCAGACTTCAAGTTACAAGCTAATTGCCCAACTCATAACATTCTCCAACTGCCCTGTTGATCAGATTTGAAAGTCAATTCTAATTTGGGACAGATTGTGTGACTCTGATCCCTATCTGGGAAATGAGGGCTTTCAACAAGATGGTCTCTCACATGCCTGGGTTTGGAGCTGAGGTTCTGTTCTGGCAGCTTCCGTGCCCGGTTGGACTGGAAGTCTGAGGAAGCAGGGCAGAAAGGTGCCCACACTGATTACTGAGCAAACTGGCCTGAATAATGCAGAAGATAACAGTGATTTCAGTGAGTTATGTGAATGTAAATTAATGGCCAGACAATATCCAGGGGTAATAAATATCTAAGAGCTTCATGCTACCTCTGCAAAAATATGCCTAATCCCTTCTTTTGATCTGCAAAGATAATTTTAAGGGGGGTTAAAGTATGCTGTTTGTGGTATCCTCGGAAGAAGTGCAGGGCGCAGAGTCTGGGGTGCTGTTGTCTTGTCACTTGGGTTGGGGGCTACACGCCCAGTGCGGCTCTGAGTCCAGCCAGTCACTGTGGGATGTGCAGACAGCTCTTCTGCTCTAGTGGCTGAGCACCTTAGGGGTGGGTCAGAGTTCAGCAGAGGGGAGTGGGCAGTGAATAGGACAGAGGAGGAGGCTGAGGCTGTAGTTCGTGCTAACATCAGCCCTGCTCACACCAGCAGGCCCCTCTTGGTCTCAGAAAGCTATGGCTGGGTGGGGCTTGGTTAGTGGGGTGGGAGCTGCCGCAAGGTTTTGGACCCTCCCCTCTGGAGGGGAGGTGCTTGGCAGCCCAGGTCAGGGGGTCCTCCTTCCTAAGAGGAAATGTCTCTCTTTTTTAAATTGTAAAGAACACTTTTGACCATTCCTGGGGGAAAGCATCCTTGGGATTTGTTCATGATCATTCATTTTTATGCAAGGTTTTGGGTGTGAAACCTCAAAAAAAATGGAGTCAGCCAAAGATTTTTCCAGTGATGTTGCTAATGATGTTGTCATCAGAAGGTGAAAATAATCTCGAGATAGGAACATTTAGAAAAAAGATCATTGCAAGTTACTTCTGTTTTTGTTTGTTTGTTTTTAGCTTATCTTGTAAGAGAAGGAGTGGGTTAGGCCCTGAAATAAAGGCAGAGGCAGTGACACAACTTGTCCTGGCAGAGGGGGAGAGACACCCTGTCGGCAGAGGTTCGAGAAACATCAGCCTCTTTTCTTCCCATTTCTTCCTCCTGGCTGGTGGATCCTCAGAACTCTTCCAGCCTAATACTCTATAATGTGCTGTCATTTTTCTAACCGCTTAAATCCAGTCCACCCCCTATGAAGCCCAGCAAGGCTCTCAAATTAATTAAATGAGGTGTTCATTTAATCACATAGATGAATGGTATTTTTGTTTTGTTTTGTTGTTTTTCCTGGAGGGAGAAGAGGAGAAAGGTAGCTGAGAGAGAGAGAGAGAGAGAGAGAGAGAGAGAGAGAGAGAGAGAGAAAACAACCAGAAAGAAGAAAGGGAATTTTGGTTTTAGTTGATTCTGAATACTTGATGTTTTTGAAACATTTCCAAGTTTCCTTTATGGGAAGGGAATGAAAATGATCCAAAGGGAAGAGGAATGTGCTTTTCTGCCTCCTTTTGTCCTGAGCTCAGCACCTGGGACCCCGTGGCGTGTGCTGAAGTGTGTACAGGCTGGGGGCATTAACACATTTTCCTGAAAGGGTTATAAGAGCAGAGGATGGGTCAAAACAAAACAAAATGGAAAAAAAAAAAACAAAACAAAACTTCCGGCCACAGATAAGTATCATGTAATTTACTACCACATATCATTTTGGTGTGTTTTGTTAAGCGTGAAAGCTAATTTAGAAAAGCAGGAAGGTGCTGTTGGGGTTGGCAGGAGTGAGAGACTGCAACGAGGTGTCGGAATCATCCCCATTTCTGTTCCCAGCAGAAACCAGGGGAGGTGAGGGGTGGCTCCGTCTGGGTGTCAGGAGCTCCCAGGCCAGTGCAGCCCAGGACCAGCCCTCTGGGCCATCCCACAGTACAATCAGTGACAGCAAGAGGCCCAAGAGACTCGGAGAAATGGGTTTTCAGTGACACAGTAATTATAGAGAGGCAGAATTTTACAACCTGATAATTTTTAAATACAAAAAAAAAATATTGGGAATTCTCTATTTATAAATTCTCTATTTATGTAACATTTTGATACCTCATTTGCCTCCTTTTCTAATTTTCTCCTACCAGGAATTGTAAAAATCAACAAAAGACACTGTCTTGCTTTTAGGGCAGGCAAGTGCACACACAGATGGGCAGTGGGAGGGGGTGGAGGAAGAAGGACGTGGCCTGGCGTGGTCTGGGGGTTCCGGGAGAGGCCCTGTGGCTGAGGTCTAACGGGTGAGCAGGAGTGACCTAGCAGGGTATAGCAGGGCCAGTGGTGTTAGGGGAAAAGGGGAGCCAGACAGAGAGATGGACACACAGGAACAGGGATAGTAGGATAAGGACAGGAGTGACTGCAAAGGAGCCCCACGTGTCCCCATTTACAGCCCAGCCACTGAGGAGGGCTTAGAGTTGGGGGACCTACCCAAAGTCATGAGGGTCCCAGAGTTGGCACCGTGGTTCCACTATCTTGTGGCGTCTGCTGGGCTGTAAGCCTCAGAAAGCCAGGGATGTGGCCACTCTTCTACCCCTGACTCCCCATGGGTTCCAAGTTCAGTGCTCACGTGCTGCTCCATGCCCCCCCTCCACTGTGCCTTTGGAAGGATGGAGACACATCACGTAGGCACTTGGATTCTGCTGAGAGAAATTCGTCCTGACTCTGAGCTGACTTGAGGGCTGAACAACTGCGTGCTTTGACCAAATATTTATTTTTCTGAAACAGAGACCAGAGCAGTTCTTGATAGGTAGTCGGCTACATGCACTTTTTTAAAGTCTTTTTTTTTTTTTTTAATTTGAGACTTTTTTTTAGCCTGGGAGGAAATCTGCTCTCTGCAAACAAGTCCCAACCTTCATAATAAGGCCTGAATGCTTTCCAGATCTTTATGAAAAAGATTCCACTCTTCTGTGGTTAATTCAAAGAGGTTACTAATTTCTCATACCAGAGATCATTTGCTTTGTGGGAGAGGGTTGTTTCTGAGCCAAGATCCACCTATTTTTTTGAATAAGGTTTTTTTCTTTTTATTAACTTGTTTACATAGAACTGTAGACACAAAACAGCTCTTGAAGCTCGGCTGTCTGATTTTGTCCTCTTTTTCACATCCCTCTGTCCCCACTCTGCTTTACCTAGCTGCAAAGAAGCCGTTCCTCCAGAGCCAGCCGCTGTCTCCGCTCCTGACAAGACGAGCTGCCGTTTAAAGGAGGGTCTGAGCTGTGCACAGGAGAGGCGTGGATGTTCTTGGAGAACATGCCTTTGTTATAATATTTATTGAATTTTCACTTTTCCAGCTTTAAATACTGAGATTTAGAGAGTTGCTTTTTTTTTTTTTAAAGTCATATACCCCACCAGCACTTTTAGTTTGTCTTTGCCTCATGGAGGAAGGAAAAAAATTCCTTTTTGATAGACTGAGTTCATCCACGCTCAGTGTCTTGGGTGATACGTCCTATAAATAAATACTTTTTGACCTATTTTACAGAGGTTGGGAATCCAGATTCCAGTTTGAGTGGGGTTGTCAGAAACTGGGTCTGTTTTCTAAAAATCTAAAGGAAGTCAAAAAGGAGAAGGAGGGGCTGAAATGACCACTTTTAGGTCAGTTTCTTCTCTGGCTTTCTCTTTCCATCCTAAGAGCAGCTCTGGCTTCCGACTTGCTTCTTCACCGCCATGTCGCTGCGGGGAGGGGCTCCTGGCCCAGCCCATAAGAGGCAGTCTGGTTCCGACGCTGATCCTTAGCGACCTCCCTCCTTCCTGCCTTGAAGTCTCTGCCACCGATTCAGACATGGCTGGGTCTTCATATACTAGCAAGTCCCTACTACTGAGCTGAGGTCCTGTTTGCAGAAAGAAAAGAGAAGTGAGGATGCTGAGGATGGTGTGATGGCCTGTTAGTGGGCACCATGGAAGCATCTCCCTGTCCCAGTAATCCCCACAGTTCTCTAGGCGGTAGGCACCGCTATTACCTCCTTGATGCCGCTGAGCCAAGTGAGGCACAGTGTGAAGCAATTTTCCCAAGGGCACACAGCCAGCCAGGGGTGGATGCAAATCACGTGTGTGTTCACGTACACCTGGGGCCCTACCACGTTTCCCTTGACACGGGGATTTGTGCCAAATCCTATACTGTCCCATAGCTGTAGGGAACAAGATCCTGGGCCACTGCTATCAGTGGCTTTTCAGGCCCTGTGACACTCACAAAGCTGTGTCGTCCAGGGGCACGTAGTCCCTTTTGCTCTCGGACCTGGTGTTCTTTTGGTGTGTGCACGTTTATGAAGGCGTGTGCCACAGCGGGGAGCTCCCGGGGTGCTCTGGGGTTTCCATCGCCGCCAGAGCAGAGAAGGCAGAAAAATGTCCTTCCCCAGGCTCACTTTCAGGCCTGCTATTCAGAGGTAAATGTGAATTGGATTTTTTTTTTTTTTTACAACAATTGAACATTATAGTATGTCTGGAGGAAAGATGTTATTAATTCAAAGATAACTTGAGAAATGAGGGGATCAAAGGAGGCTTAGACATAACTTCCCCCCCTGGTGCTTTGCACAAAGCCCTTCAGCCCAGCCATCCCTCGCCTCATCTCCTGTGCCCTTGTTTCCGTTCCCGGCCCTGCCTGATCTCACAAGGGAGGTGAGGAGGGCTCCTTTTCAACAGAGGAGGGACCTGAAGCTTAAGACATGACTTCCCACGCCCTGGAATCTTTGGCCCCGTTTCCTACTTGCCATGCCTTTTTTGTGTAAAATTTATTCGTCATTGCCTTTGTAGTTATAAAAGTGGTACTTGCTGTATGTAAGCACATTGGAAGCAAGATGCAAAGATGGGGATGGAAGGAAAGCCTTCAAATCCCACCCCACAGGCAGCAGCTGGAAGGGTCTGATGAGGGAATGTGGATGTTCATGTCCTTGCCCGTGAGGCAGTGAGGGGCAGCTTCAGGTTCAGCTTGTGTTTGAATCCAGCTCTGTCACTTACCTGCAGTGTGATTTAGGGCAAACAACTCGCTGCCCGGAGCCCCCGTTTGCTTATCTGTGCAATGGGGTGATTATACCTGCCTTGAGCGTTGTCTAAAAGTCAATAGGTGAGATGAAGCAGTTTCCTAGTACCTGCTGCAAAACAGCTGTCCGTGCTCACTCCTTCCATCGCTCCCCGTGTCAGTCCTCTCACACTCTCTCTTTGGTGCCCTCATCATGAGCCACAGGGCCATCTCCCTGGGGGTTCCCAGGCTGGACCCAAGCCACCTGCGGCCACCAAGGCAAGCTGGAACTCTGCAGAAACAATGTTTCCAGTGTTGGAAATGTTCAAATGTTTTAAACGTGGAAGTCTCAATTTGTCTTGAAGCTTGGTGCAGCCCCGGCACATCTCTGCCCTCTCCTGGTGGGAGACACAACTTTGCACGCCCCTGGGGTCTCCACACCCAGGCTGGGTTGGTGCTGCAGGAGCTTGCCTCACAGCTTGTCCCTCCTTGTGGCAGACAGTGAATGTTAATGACAGCAGTTGCAACCTGGAGCAATCCCAGTCCACCTCATTCTGAGACTCTTCAGAGGCCATTGTCATTGAGTCAGGTTGCTAGATCTTTCCATCAAAAAGAAATAAATTCCAGTGAAATGTTTTCAGGTGGCTGTTCTTGTTCAGGGGGTAACTAAATTCTTATTTTGCTTGTCTTTGGAAATAAAACAATGTTTAAAACTATTTGGATCGTCAAGGCCATCTGGTGGGGAGCGTGCAGCTGTCCCCTTTCAATTGTGCTGCACCTAATTTATTCGTTCTGGGGTGCCACTATGCATCTGCAAAGTCATTACGGGCAGTTGGTTTTGAGCACGTGAGCTATGTGTCTGCGCAAGACCTTTCTTCCCCGCTCACCCCAGAGGACATCTGGGCTGGGCATCTTCCACACTTGGGCAGCCTTCCACTCTTCCCAAAGTCAGGACCAAGTGGGCAGGAGGGCGCTGAGGACCCAGGGGCTGCTCAGGGGCACCCGGCTCTTTTTGATCCTAATATATACCCTTGTGCTATGCTGTGGTTCACTTTTCTCATTCATTTTCCTATTTGTGTTAAGGAAAGTTCATTGGAAGGTAACTGGAATGTACCACTCATGTTTGTGGTCTAGCAGTACATGAGCCAAAATGACCCCATCACTTTTTCCTGGTAGTTACAGTTTGATGTTGTGGAAGCTTGAACCCTTGAAGGATGCTAAAAGCATAACACGGTTTATTAAATACCCTGGGTCCCTGAGATCATTAGACCCATATGACAATGCTGAGCTTTCCATATTCACTTTGAGAAGAAGAGATGAGGGTCTACGTATTGAAGGGGCTTTGTCTGTGATCATGGGGGTATTTCTAAGGTGTGGCTGAGGCCCAGCGTAGCCCATCCCCAGGCCTGTTCCCCTTCTCCCTCCCACACTCTGTAGACCTACCAGGCAGGAGGTGGATGGCACTAAATTCTCTGGGCCACAATCTCCTCATCCTTTAAGTGTGGATAATAATGGTACTTTTCTCTTAGATTATTACAATGTTTAAAGAGGGTAATCTATATAAACCCTGGGCTGGGGTGTGGACAGGAGAAAGCTCTCACGGTTAGCTGGGTTGACCTTATTGTTACTAAGTAGCAAGAGCCCTATTCTGAATCCTTGCCGGAAACCCACTGTGCTTTCCAGAGTTTGTTCCTTCTGTCCTTTACTTGTTAATTTAAAATTGTGTTTTGCACACCCACCCTGTGCGAGGTGCTATTAGGGTTAGGCACTGCTCACCCTGTCCTTGGGTGAGCTTATTGTCTGGCGTCCCCTCCTCATCTGGGAGACAGGTGGCTGCTGCTCTGCCAGCCCTGAGTTCTGAACCGGTCCCCATGGAGCTGCTGGTGACAGCTTCCTTCCCCTGGTGCAGCAGAAAAGGCACAGGCTTTATAGCCAGACAGACATGTGGCCCCGCTGCCAGCCCCATATGTGTTGGGGCATGTTTTTTTAAACCTGCTGTGCCTCAGTTTCCTGCATGTGACTTCGGGATCTCAGTCCGGATCTCAGTGAGTACCATCAGAAAGTGATCTCGAGTGGGTCTCTGTTTGTGGCAGACACTTGTGGCTTCACCTCCTCCTCATCTCTTGGGGCTCTTAAAGCCCTAAACTAGGTGCATGTGTGGCCTTGAAGTGCTCTTAGTTATGTGACTAGACCTGCTTTGTCCCCTAGTGCCATTAGGTAGGTGGCTTTCCTGGCAAACCACGCAAGGTCCTGATGAGTGAGTTCTACCTTTTTGGAAAACCAGAGTCAGGCGATGCCCAAGCTTGAGAGGAAAAATCTAGGACCTATGGTGGTTTGATTTACTACCAGAAATAATAAAATGAGAGCTCTGAAATAGTTTTTCTTGCTACTTGGTTTCAGAAAGAATTATTGATTGTGTCACAAAGACCTTTAAAATCTTTTGTGCACATTGAAATCATCAGGCGACAACTGCAGTGTGAATAAATTTGAAGCCTCTTGTCCACCCTGCCCCTTTGCTGAGAAAACCTAATTATTTTGTGCATTTCAGAAAGATTGGGCCGTCTGGCTGCGCTTGGGCCGTTGCATAAGGGAGCTGGGGCAGATCGCCCGAGTGGAGAGCAAGCTCTCACAGAGAATGTGAAAAAGATCCCATTTGCCCTCCTGCGTCCCACACCCAGAGACTCTGGTTCAGTGACTCACTCACTGCGTTGTTGGGGTGCTTTTCAGGCTTCCTGGAGCAAAGCTGGCCCCTCTGCAGATTTCTGGGGCTGGGTGGGCTTTGGGGCTATCCTTGAATGGGATATCCAGTCCCAAGGGAGTGTGTTTCCCTGATGCCTCTTTGTTCTGACGTTAGATGGGATGTTCCCAGAGCTCCTGGGCTGTACATTTTTTTGTATTCAGAGTCCCACCAAACGCAGACCCTACACATAGCAGGTGTTTGATAAACGTGTGCTGAAGCGTACAGGGCACTAATCAGGGGAAAATGCTGTGTGTATCTTTTGGATTAATTATCCAGGCAATAAATCAAATATTTCACCCACTATTCAATGCTTACTGCAAAACCACTGGCTCTTAGAAGCCCCAAGAGACAACACAGGTGATGGTATTGGGTTTTCCTGGGGGAGAAGTCAACTTCAAATCATACGCCCATGAGTGTTAGGCTTAAAGGAGCAGTTCCAAAGCCATAGTTTCCTTACTATGGAGAAACTGAGGCCCAGAGAGATGAAGTGACTTGCCTGGGGTTACCAGCCATGTTAGTGGTCAGGTCTGGCCCCAGGCCACGAGGAGGGAATCTCAGCTCAGGGGCCACACCCAGTAGCTCTCTGCCTTGCTGGGAAGGTATTTTTGCCACTGTGTAGTTTCAAAATGCAAATCGTTGTGAAAGCCCCCAGCTGGCACCTGGCCCACAGTGTGTGCTGTCCTATCGAGCCCAGGCTTGCCCCTTTACTGTGCAGCTTCTGGGGGTTGTGCCCTGGGGCCTGCCTTCCGAGTGAGCCAGTTCCCCTCCTCCCTGTCTCAGGTGCAAGGCTGAGCTCAGCGGCCCCTGCCCCTCCCCCTGCTTTCTGTTCTTCTCTCTCCCTGCCCCCACGCTTGGCCCAGGGCCAGCTTCTGTACACCTCTGAACACCTCTGTTCCCTGATCCCTTGTCTGCGTCCTGGTGCTGTACCTGTTGTCCATCCTGCTTCCCAGATGGAGGAGACAAGGCTGAGTGATGAATGGAATCTGAATCCCGACAGTGCCCAGGCCGACAGGGCTCTCGGAGGAGACTGAGCTGCGTCTCACCCCCTCACCCGCCCCCTGGCGCGCTTCTCTCACCTTCCTGTCCTGCCTCTTTGCCTGAGACTGCAAATCTGTTCTTTAGGAAGGGATTCCTGAAGGGATCAAAAGCAAGAAGAGCAATCAGGGCCTGGATGAGCTGCTGGACCTCTCTGGGCTGACAGGACGGAGGTTAAGATGTGCTCTCCTGTTGCAGTGGAGGGGAAAACTGCCCATCAGGACCCCTGAATCTCTTGCTCTGCCCTTCTGTGATGAGCTGTGTCATCAGGGAGGTTCGGAACCACACTCTGTAAAAGGCAGGCGGGATGAGCAAATACCTACAGGTTTGCATGGTGAAGCTGGTGCTTTTGACCCGGGCTCTGACTGTCCCCACCATTATTTCTGAGGTGTTCGGATTTGTCATATTGTGAATGACCCTGCAGTAGAAATTCCCGGGGGTCCCCCCCTGAGTTTCTGTCTTCTATCTCTCACCTTCCACCTGTAAAGAAGCAGTTGGGGGCACGCACATTTCTGGGAAATTGGCCTTTCTTGTTAAGAACTGTTAAGTCCTGGCTGGGGCTAAGCTTTTCCAGAGTTGTACCCTGCGGCTATCCCAGGCTCTTCAGAGCTTCTGGCCCTGGTTAGGAAGGCCCTGAACGGCCGGGTGGGCTCTGTGCTTTCTAATATCTCGTTTCCACTGTGAAACTTGGTGTTATTTCCTGCTGTGGGTGCTGCCTTGAGCTGCCACCTGCCTCTTCCCATTCATTACCTCACATCAGTTGCAGACAGGGTCACTGGACACCTGCTCCTAGAAGGACATCTGCACGGAAAGCAAGTAGCCCTGGAGTAGTGACGCAGGGCCTCTTCTGTAAAGATGCAAAGAGCACGGGTCGTGTCTTGCTGTGGGCCACGTGCCGGGTTGAGCATTTTGTGTGTGTTATCTCGTTTCCTCTTCACATTCATGCTTGGAGACTGAGATAATGTCATCCCGGTTTACAGATGAGGAAACCAAGTCACAGAATGGTTAATTTTGTTGCCTGCGATCACAAAGCTAGTGCAGTTGAGTCAGATTGAAATTAAAGATCTGCCTGGCTCCAAACATGCTCATAATGTCCTATTTTGACCATTTTTATTGCTACATCCCATCTTTCTACCCAGCCATGGGCTTGGGATAGGAGAGAGGAACTAGCTGCATGTTACAGATGTGGTTCATGGGAGGAAATGAGCACACAGCAGCTTAAAACGTACCTGCTGTGCTTTGAAGGATATAAGGTAGTTGTTATTAGCCAAAATAATGTTGATGACGAACTTAAGAGAGACGAGTGTGCTTTAAAAATAACTCTCAAAAGACCTTCCTGGGTTTTGTATGCACTCGGATCAGGCCAGCCAGGAAACCCTACAGATCGTGGTTTAAGAATACCTGTTTTAGACAAAGCACGGATGAAGCGTCCCAGGCATCAGGAAAGACGAAATCTGACCAGGAAGTCACAAGGATCAGGTTACAGGAAGGGCTTGCTCAGGGAAAGGAAGCAAGGAAGAAATTGTAGGAACTCCGAAAGGAGGCAGGAGGAAGGCCTCTTTACCAGGCGGTAGGGGAGTGGGGTCGGGTAACAGACATGATGGCTGTGTTTGCCATGACACACATTTTGCCACAAGATAGCCTGGTGTGTGACCTTTGGGGCAGTTGTGTTTGATTTGGGAACAGCTGCCATCTGGGTTTCCAGCACTATGTTGGCAAAATTTGCTGCTGGTGTTAGTTGGGGGCTTCTTTAAGGGAAAGGCCTTGATTTGATTGATTCTGCTGGATCTTTGGCTCTTTGGATGGATAGCTTTGGCCTGAATAGCTCATGGTTCACTTAACTCCTATGATCACACTTTTGGAACTCCCAAACCAGCGGTTCTCAACCTGTGGGTCGAGACCCCTTTGTAACAATGAAAATACATCCTGCATATCAGATATTTACATTACGATTCATAACAGTAGCAAAATTACAGTTCTGAAGTAGCAATGAAAATAATTTTATGGGATTAAACATGAGGAACGGTATTAAAGGGTCACAACATTAGGAAGACTGAGAACCACTGTGACCTAAACCTATAGTTACACTGGTTTAACTGAGTGACATCTATTCTTCAGACCCTGTAGAACAGTGTATCAATTAGCCTTTGTCACATAATGAACCAGCCCCAAACTCAGTGACTTAAAACAGCGACCCTTTATTATTTCTCCCATGTCTGGGAATTGGCTGGGGGTTGGTGAGTATTGGCTGTTCCGGGTGGGCGCACAGGTGTCTCTGTGCCACCTGTCTGTTATCCTCCTCTGGCCCAGTCCCGCCCTTCCCATGGCCGTGCTGAGGGTGCATGAGTGCAAGTGGACATCCATGGCTTGTCTTAGGGCTTGGGCTTAGGCCTGGCACATGTTTACTTGTTGGCCAAAGCAAGTCACCCAACTCAAACTGAAGGGTGGAGAAATATCCGATTTCTTTAGCTGAAGGAACTATAAAGTCATTCGGGTGGCAAAAAGCATGAATACAGGGAAGAATTTTAAATTGGAATCAATAATGCAGCCTGTCATGGCTAGTGATAAACTTCTTACCAAATGCCGATCGGGGGCAAGGACTGTATACATGAAAATCACAGCCCTGAGTATGAGCTATACACTCTTCTAAGCGCTTTACATGAATTAGTTCACTTAATGCTCACAGCAGGGCTGTGATATAGGTCCTATGATTATTCCTAAGTTATAGACAAGGAAACAGGGAGATGGGAGATTTGATGTCTTGTTCAAGGTCAAACCTGGGCAACCAGGCAGCAATGTTCAGGCCCTTAACTCCAGTACTGTATGTTATTTGTTGCTGACAGGACTTCATCTGAGCATACAGAGCCCCAGATAACTTGAGTGACTTGTATTCCAAACTGGGTGGACCCAAGTTTGGAATCTAGACCTGTGTGACTGCCCGCTGTTCTTTCCACCACGCAGTGGGCCAGTGAACAGTAATCACGGGATGTAGCTTCATTCTACTCATTGACTATGATGTGATCCCAAGTGCCAAACTCCAGGTACAAGATTTGAAACTAATAATTTGTTTGTATGGAAGTCTCCGGTCTTGTTAGCCTTCTTCTCAGTCTCAATGACAATCTCATAGTATCTTTGAGCTAAATATGAAATATGTTCCTTCCTACACTTGTTGATTAATAGTCCTTGAAAAAAATGTATTTTCATATATATGCAGCCCAAAGATAAATGTCAGGAGTTATACACGCTAATTGGAAAAAGGCTTTGTGTTTTAGTAAAGGTTAATTAAGACCCATTGAATTCTTCCCGTTAAAACATAAAAGTAAAATAATGTAATTAGCTATTTTTTCCTTTCTCTCCCCAGAGGGCAGATGTAAATGTTCTACCTAAATGAAGCTATTTATTTAAATCCATCCAGATTCTTTTGAAGTTTCATACATCTTTCTTCTGCTATATCAGCTTATAGCCACAATAATTTAATAGGTTTTTCCTAGGGTGAAATTGGATGCCCTTTATCGATCTTACACCAAGGGGGCATTCAATTACTTAATCTAAAGTGGTATTTCTAGGTCTCTCAATTACAATTTTGTTATAAATGGCTTGCTAATGATGCTTGGGGTGCATAGGTTAATAGGGGCCATCCAAGCAAGGGCTGGGTAATTGAACACTTTCTATTTTGGGAGCAGCTATCTGATCTTTCACAGAGGGACCAGGTTCCCACAGCTATGGTCTGCACCCTTGGGGCTCAGCAGTGAGCGGTAGGTTGGGAAGTGATCTGGCTGAAATGTATACCTGAGGACTTAGGTTTAACACAGGAATGGAAGCGCCAAGGGTCCCCTCTAATCAGAGTGGACCGGCACCAGAAGGTGACATTCCAGACAAGCAAAATGCAAGGGCATTCATTACTTATTTTGGAAGGAGGAACAACTTGAGTGCTAGGTTTCTGAATGACTGTTCTTAGGGTAATTTGTGGCATATGGAAAAAGCCAATTAAGGAACATAAGAGCAGTCCATTTTCCTGTCAATACAATCACATTAATTTGATTTTTCTTCACTGAGTTGTTACTTAAATCAATATACATTTCATATAAATCCTTTTGAAAGAATATAAAAAAAAAAAAGTGACTCCCTGTTTGCACTTGGGCAGATCCCAGCCCTGACCAGCCTTCTAGACCCTACAGAGCATAGCCTCTCCTCTTCTCTTCTCCGTTTGGTTCCTACTGCACCCTCCCAGCACACCAGCACCAGACTCTTGGGGTCTGTCCCCCAGCCTGTAGCCACGTGGCCTGTTTCCCCACTGGGCTCCATTGACTGGCTTCCTTCTAGTTGGTCAGGTTTCTGCTCAAATGTCCCGTCTGAAATTAAGTCTGCCCCATTGCTTGGTACCTTCCCTCTTCTAAGTCAGTAATTCTCACCTAGGGGTAATTTTACCCCCAGGGGACATTTACCAGTCTGGAGACAGTTTTGGTTGTCACATAGCAGGGGAGGGGTGCTCCTGCCATCTAGGAAGTGGAGGCCGGGGATCTGCTGGACAGGACAGCCCCTGGCAACTAAGAGTGAGCCCACCCTAGCACCACCACAGCTTTGGAAACCATGTTCTAATAATTTTATTGTTTTCTGCTTTTTCCTTTTCTTCATAGCCTTTATCAATGTCTGAGATTATCTTAGACTTTTTGGGACTTTTCCTTATAACCTTTTGTCATTTATCCCTCAGCCCTGGTGGGACAGAAGTTTCCACTGTGGAAGACCTTCCTCTCTTGGGAGGTCCCTTCCATCACTGCACTGGCCCCATCTGCCACCGGAGGGCTGGTCCCGAGCTCTAGGTGCCTATAAGCCATTCACCTGGTCATAAGGTGGTTCTTTTTGACCCACTTACGGAGGTGCATTTAACATACCACACAGGGGCTATGTGTTTTGGTGAAACTTATAAATATAAGGTATTTATATATATATATATTTTTTTTTTTTGCAGTTTTTATTTTTTTTTTTTTGGCTGGGGCCGGGTTTGAACCCACCACCTCTGGTATATGGGGCCAGCGCCCTACTCCTTGAGCCACAGGCACCGCCCAGATATTTTTATATTTGTCCTCAAGGAGGACCCCCCCCCCACCTCTGGGTGTTTTCTAACAAATTTTCCAGCTGACTATCCACCATTTAATTCAGGCCTGCCATTCCCAGAGTTAGAGTTCACACCTCATGGGTTTGAGGGCTCAGTCCCAAAAGACTCCTTCCTATCACACACCAGTCACAAGTATTGGGTCCCTAGGTTACCTACACTCTGTCCAAACTGGCCACAAAGCAGTGGTTTCCCGCAGCTGTCTCCTTAAGTTCGATTATGCACTAGAACAGGTCACAGGAGTCAGGAAGGTGCTTTGCTTAATGTCACAGTGTGTCCACCATGGTCTAGCAACCCGGATTCTCCTCCAGCTCTGTCCTCCAGGGCTGTATGGAAGCTCCAACATGCAGGGATGGCTAAGTTCATCGGTGGTCACTGGAGACTGACTTAATCTCCAGCCCCTCACCCCTACCTGGAGTTGAGGAGAGCACTGAAAGTTTCAAGATTCTAACCAAGGCGTGATCTGTCTAGTGTCCAGACCCCATCTCGCAGCTATCTGGGAGTGACCACCAGTCACCTTCTTAGCATAAACTCAGGTACGATTGAAAGGGGCTTGTTATGAATAACAAAAGATGCTGCCCTCACTGTATCACTCAGGAAATTCTAAGGATTTTAGGAGCTGCATGACAGTAACTGAACATGAAGACCTCATATACGTATGTATTCATTACATCACACCCTATCTTGTATTAGCTTTGGCTGCCCGTCCTGAACCTGGGCATAGCCATCGCACAGTCAGCCTTCAAAAAATATTGTTGACAAAAGAATGAATACATGAGTGATAAGAAATGAGAAGACACTGTCTTGGAGGGTTTCCCTAAGGCTCTTCTGCATCTTGAGTTGTCTCCCCAGTTCTTTCTATTTAGGAAGAGACTTGGAGAGGCTGGTCTGGCTGGAGGGGCAGCTGCCCAATGGACAGAGGCTCTGGCCAACCCTGGCTGAAGCCCCGTTGTTGTTGTCATCTCTTCTCTTCTGAGACTGTCAACTTCCCCACTCTCCAGGCTTGTTTATTTACTTTGCTTCACATAAGATGCCTTTGCTCTTGTCTAGGGATGTTCTGCCTGTTCTGTTGTGTCCGGATTATGTACATTTTCATCTCGGAACTTCCAGGTCCATGTTTTGTTTTGTTGTAAAGAAACTGATTAGACCTTCTGCACCAGAAAGACAGAAGGGTGGGAACTCCCTCCTCGCTGTGAGCGCTGGTTAGAGTCATTTTTAACCCCGCCTCAGCCTTGTCTTCAACATGTGAAAAAATGTTTTCTTGGCCTTAGAGATGGAGTTTCCAAGTAGGGGATCTTGCCCTTTTGTTTCTTTGGTTTGGAAGAATTGTTTGTACCATGGGATGGGTCAGGGGTGGCTGAGCAAGTTTGAAGCAGAGGTTTGAGCCTCCAGCGTCCCTCTAGCTGCCCTGGGGGATGTCAGGGGAGGGGGGCTGAGATAGCCAGCCCGGCCTTCTCCAGCCCTCTCCTTCCACACCCCACTTCTCCTTCTCTGCTCTTGTCCCCGCTTCCCCAGCTTCTCTGTTGGACTCATGTCTCAGCGTGTGCTGACCTGCCTTTCCCAATCTGTTCCTTGAGACCTTAGTGAGATTTCTTGGACAATTATGTTTTGCCAATTTTGTGCATTATGTTCCTCTCTTGTGGAGTCACAAGAGCCCTGAAAAACCCTGCTGTGAAGAAGTCTGTGCTTTTGTCCATCTCACCTTTTCTCCAAATAGTTTAAGCACGGAATGCTTGACAGCAGCAAGTCAAACATTTTGTGGGTGGAAGATGTTTTGGGAAACACTGCTGGCTATTTCTTGGCCACCATATTTGGAGAATACATAGGCTTTTCAGTCTCAGAGAAATGAACATTTCTTCTGGTGATCTGATTCTTCATGCCTTCAGCTGATACACAGATCTTACTGCGGGGTTAGTTAATGCCACCTCTCTGAGGACAATAAAGATTGCTTGAGGGGGTTGTGTGAAGATTTGAAAGTGAGTCTACTGCATGGGGTTAATTCTTCATTGGTTAGGAATACTAACATATTATGGACTCTCCTATCTTTGATTCCTATTCCAAATATTCTTGGTATTCACTGACCAATTAAAAATAATACTAGTAATAGTCTGATACTATTATTATCAATGTCACCTACCTTTTATGAGATGCTAAATGTGTCAGGTATCATATAAACTCAGGTTTTACATGTATTGACTGATTCAGTACTTGTTACTTATAAAGGCTGTAAGGTCTTATTATCTTAATTTTACTGTTGAAGAAACTAAAGCTCAGAGAGGTTATGTGGCTTGCTCATTAGATGCTTTTTTGTATGACATCTACAAAGTGTTATTTGGGTAACAATACATTTTATAACTTCAGGATTCTATTAATGGAGTTTTAGGAAGCATGTCTTCCCCAGGATGATGAAAGTGAAAAATTATTTTGGGGTCTGAAGTGCTATGTTACTCAGAGGAATATTATGCCTTGGACTTAATTGCTTAATAATGTTAAAGTCAAATGTTTTTTTTTTTTATATGATACTCTCTCCTGAAGGAGAGAATCATTCATTGTTTCTAAATTTTCATTAACTTTTGCTTCCTAATCTGATTATAAAGGTTAGCTCTAGGTTAGAGACTACTGAGGGAAAAACATATTTTCTCTGCCTTCTCCCATCCTAGCCTTCCTCCTTAGTATTCTTTAGATCTTCCATTGACTGACTGAAATGCACTGATATTTTAATTCATCCCTCAAATTTATAGTCACGGACTGTCATGAATCTGAGAATGCTTGCAAAATCCTGGGATTTGGGGATCTTATAATTTAGATGTATTAAGGCAGACATGTTAGAGGATGTGTGGATTGCATAGGGCTGGTGGTGCTGGTGTTTTGGGGGGTACGTTTAGTGGCACAAGGACCTGAAGCTCGTCCCTCTATTGTGTATGATTTTCTGTGACTTGCTTGTGACCAGGCAGGCTTTGCTGAAATTTACAGAGAACTTACATTCTTTGGAAAAGAGAACGTGAACATCTCTCTCTCCTTGGAAGATGCTCTCTGGATTATTGCTAATACCACATAATGTAATAAAACTTCTTTTCTTTTTGTTTAGGAAATCTAACATTTTAAAGAGTTTTTCCCCATGAAGAGGAAACATTCCAAAGGAACTCAGGATGTAAGAACAGAGATCTTTACAAGCATCTTCACGGATGGCATGTCAGTCCATCAAAGTGAAGACCATGATATCTTCTGATTTCTTGTGTGTTTCCATGTTCTCCAACAATAATAATTATACTTTTTTCTCTGCCATGGGAAAAACCTGAAGGGCAGGCAGAATTGCGTGTGAACTCGTGACCTTCATCACTGCAGCAGCTCTTCTAGAATATGACTATCGGAGATGACTTCCTTTTGTTGTCTTTCAGAGCTGAACCAAAGAATGTGCTTCCCGATTCTCTAGTGCTTTGGTGTCTGCTCATTTTTACATTTGTTTCTGTTGCTGTGCCTTCCAACCATCTTATGTAACCACAAGACATCCTTAAAGTTTTCCAGCACGACTTGCACACATCCGGACTCCTGGGGGGGCTCACCCACAGCTCAGCAAGCCAGCCGTCCTGGGTACTACCATGAGGCACTGCATTAATTGCTGCATAGAGTTGTTACCTGAGGACGCACACAAACAGCAGGTTGGCTGCCACGGAGGCCCCCATCACGGTCACCAGGTGTGTCCCACGTGTAGAGGAGAAAACAAAATTCTGTTTCATATGGACAGTAAGCAGATGAACCTGCTTGCTGTTCTCGAAGTGAGGACTGAAGGAAATGAGAGCTGGGGTGGGTTTTTGCGCTTTAAGAAGGGGAAGCGATGTAGCCTGGTCTTTGGACTGATAATAATGACCTTGGTGATGGCTTCTTACATTCTTTCTGGGGCCCACCAAGAGCTTCTGCTCTCATCACCTTTCCATTATGGAAGTTTATCCAGCAATCCCAGCCTGATGGACAGTGAAAACCCAAGCGACATGAAAGAGCATCATCACCAACTCTCTGTAAATAATATTTCATGCATGAAGGACTATCCAAGCATTAAATTAATTATCAACAGCATCACAACTAGGATTGAGTTCACCACCAGACGGCTCCCAAGCTTAGAAGATCTCAAGAAGCAGGAGTTGCACGTGAGTAGCCTTGTGCTCATCTTGATTGGTTATTTGATTTTTTAAATGACTTCATTTTCTATCACCATCTTTGGGAACACAGAATAAAAATGACTAAAAAATTTCTCAGCTGCATCAAGGAGAATTTGACAGGCTTATGGATCAGAAAGTACTGAGAGAGTGCTGTCAGCCTATGCTATAGAACGCCAAGAAGAAAGTCAGCTGTCCTGAATGACACAGCTAAAAATATTTAAGGGCCACCCCTTCTCATCATTGCATTCCAGAACTTCTTGCTTAAAATGTGGTCATGGTGGTTAAAGTTGCTTTTACAGAACACCATCATTAGAGATTTAAGAAGTTAGGTTCGATTTGATTTCCTGTTTGTTCTGTCCTAATCAGTATTTCTGTCTCTAGTGGCAATTTAAGTATACAACTAGGAAAGAGATTCCAACTGCTTCATTTAATTAGATTTTCCTGTGTGTGTGAGAGAGAGAAAGGTAAATTATGGGAGAATAGACTTTGATTAAACTTTTTTTTTCCTCCCCTTCCACCCCATTTTTTTTTTTTTAATTTGGGGAAAAGGAAAACACAGTTGTTGGCTGTCTACCAAATTTTGCTTTATTTTCTTTTTAGATCATCAAATAGTAGTTCCCATTTGAACACTACTGTTAGTATTAGGGCACGTTCATCCTTTGGTTGGAATTGCCCTTGTTAATTTTTTTTGGCGTCTTTCTCTCTTTTCCAACGCAGATGTTTTCAGTAATCCCCAGTAAGTTCCTCCCCAAGAGCAAGAGCCCCTGCTGGTACGAGGAGTTCTCGGGGCGGAACACCACCGACCCCTACCTGACCAACTCCTACGTGCTCTACTCCAAGCGCTTCCGCTCCACGTTCGACGCGCTGCGCAAGGCCTTCTGGGGCCACCTGGCGCATGCGCAGGGCAAGCACTTCCGCCTGCGCTGCCTGCCGCACTTCTACATCATCGGGCAGCCCAAGTGTGGGACCACCGACCTCTACGACCGCTTGCGGCTGCACCCCGAGGTCAAGTTCTCTGCCATCAAGGAGCCGCATTGGTGGACCCGGAAGCGATTTGGTAAGTGGCGGTCCGAGAGGGCGGGGTCTTCCCTTTCGTCCCCCGCGTACATTCCCTCATTCATTCGTTCCCTAGGCACACATAGGGCTGGGGGTTCCAGGGAGACAGAGCCGGGGGTGAGAAGACACTGACACTCAGAGAGATCCAACAGGTGACCTGATATCAGACAGTTCACAGGCAGAGAACTGACAGGGCCTGCCACCTGGTTCCCAATTACCCAGTGAGCACTGATTAAGTGCCAGCTGTGTACAGGGTAAGGGGTCAGGTGGACACCTGGCGGGTTGTCTTGCTCTCAGAGTCCAGGCACATGACCCCAGCCATGAGCAGGCAGGTGGCAGAGAGCCAGAAACACTTGGCTTGGGGGCCTACCTCCCAGGTCTGTGCTATTCAGGCTGAGGCCCCTGCACCTGGGGTAGAGTAAAGCTGCTTCTGGCCTCAGCTTCTTGGACCTTCCCTGTCTGCCACATGGGTTGGGTATGAAAAACACATGGAGATAGTTCTGGAGACCTGCTGTCAGCAGCCGTCTGCCCCAGGACGGATCTTGACACTGCCTGGCCCTCCCCTGCCTGCCCCAGTACCCCACAACTCTCTCTCAGGTCACTGTTTTCCTCTCTCTGACCTTTTTCCTTCTGCCAGGAGACATTTGGTCACTGGAGCTAAGGAGTGACACATGCCTGTTGTCGGCCATATTCCAAGCGAGCCACGAGGGCACTTTCCACATAAAGGACCTAGGTTGCCTAGAAGAAGTTTTCCTTAAACCAGCTCTTAATGTTCTTCTTGACAAGCATTTGATTTCATCCTTTTGATGTTCATTCTGGAGTGAAGGACGGTGTAAATGTTTCTTTTGTGGTTTAATAGCGGCTGCTGTAGGAGCCAAGGTTTCATGTCTGTGTGTGTTTGCCGGATGTGTCTGAACACACTCTCCTGTAGTAGGGTGAGCCTTCTTCCCACAAGGCTCACAGTGATTTCCTCTTAATGAAAACCAGCTTCTCACTGGCAGGAAGGAGGGAAGAACAGAGAGAGGTGTGCCTCTGGAAACTGGTCTTTAGTGTCACCTTGAACCTCTTTGTTATTTTTTACCATGGACATTCTATTTCTAATTTCTATTGACTTTAGAAGTTGTGGTGTTGGGCAGTGTGTTTTTAAAATGTTTGCAAGTGAAACTTTTTCATTTTTAAGGCAAGGGGTGGATTTAGGCTGTGTGTAGTTGATGCTATTGCCCTTTCCCCTGTCTTCCTGTTTGACACAATGCTTGCATCCTGGATTTATTGTCCAGCCATTTTAGAGACCCACCTGGTGCACATGACAACCAGTCCAAACTCTCTGGCTTTCTAAGCAGATAGATCAGTAGCTACTGAATATGTGTGCTGTCCTTTAAGCTGCCTCTGCCAAACTTAGTGGTGATGTCTTTTACCCCTGGTAGTTGCACAGGTTGAAAAAGACCATCCAGTTCTCAGGGGTCCCCATCTCCATCCCTATTTGATCCTCCTGAGGCTTGCCTGGGCTGAGCCTTTTGCTGCTGCAGTTGGGTCCCTTGGGTCTTTCCATCTCTCCCTTGGTCACCCTCTAGGAGGCCACCACCCCAGCAGTGGCAACTTTGTCCTCAGTAATTCCTGATTATTGGTTCTCATAGGAATTGTTCGCCTGAGAGATGGGCTGAGAGACCGCTACCCTGTGGAAGATTATTTGGACCTCTTCGACCTTGCTGCACACCAAATTCATCAAGGACTACAGGCCAGCTCTGCAAAGGAGCAGAGCAAGATGAATAAAATCATTATCGGTAAGGCTTCCAGGTAGCGCCCAGGAGGGCTGGCATCTTCCCTGGGATCCCAGCTCATCTCTGGGCCAGGCCCAGCTTTGCTTTTCCTGCAAAACATTTGCCGCAGACTTCTGATGACCCACTGCTTCCCCACCTGACCATCACTCTGCATAAAAATGTTCACCTCACTTGTATAATTTTTTTTTCTTTTGAGACAGAGTCTCACTATATTGCCCTTGGTAGAGTGCTGTGGCATCACAGCTCACAGCAACCTCAAACTCTTGGGCTTAAGTGATTCTCTTGCCTCAGCCTCCCAAATAGCTGGGACTACAGGCGCCTGCCACAACACCTAGCTATTTTTTTGTTATTGTTGTCATTGTTGTTTAGCAGGCCCTAGCTGGGTTAGAACCCATCAGCCCCAGTGCATGTGACTGGTGCCCTAACCACTGAGCTACAGTCACCAAGCCTCACCTGTATAATTATTATACAGCAGAAATGTTTAGTTGACTTTCTAATTCCCTGGAGACTCAAGGAAGCTCAGGGTTTGTTTTGTTTTTTTTTAAGTTTCCATTCTTCAAATTATGTAGGCATATTTGACTTCTTTTCCTGATTTATTGATCTGAGTAGGTTTGAATGGGGAATCGTACATGCAGTTAACTGATTGGTCATTGATTTACTACTTGGGGCTTGTGTACTCCTTGGCCACAGGGACCATAGAAGGCGGGTAGCTTCTCCTGAAATAGATGCAGCCCTAACACATCGTGTATGACTGATTGCTGTCTTAAAAGCCTAGCCCTTGTCAACCTAATGCCTTTGGGCATTCACAATGAGGTTATTTGATTAATAATCATTTGTGTTAAATATTCACAAGCGTGTTTTGTAAATATTCACTCTTTTAAAATTTATTTTTTATTGTATGTATTTAAGGTATACAACGTGATGTTTTGATATACACATACAAAGTGAAATGATTACTATAGTGAAGCAAATTAACATATCCATAGCCTCCCAACCTTTTTTTTGGTGGTAATAGCACCTGAAATCTACTCTTTTTGGCACATTTGCAGTGTAAAAGACATTATTAACTGTAGTTCTTATGCTTTACTTTAGATCTTTAGACTTACTCATTTGACATAAATCTTTTTATTGGATTCAGCTTAAGAGACATTTATCCACTTACAACTTCTGAAAGGGAGAGATTTAATCACTTATTTTGCTTAAATTGTTTACATAGGGCAATGGTCTTTTTTTTGTTTTAATTTTACTAGATCTGTTATGTCTTGATTCTTCAAATTAAATAAATCTGTTAGCTACTAAGAGGAATCACAATCAGCCCTTTAAAAGATAACTTTTTACTTAGAATTCGCATGTCCGGGGGGACAGGCTGATGTGGCTATGTCCCGATTTACTTATTCATCTTTTTTAGATCAAGTCACTGAGCGGCACGTCCAGTATGAATTGGCTGTTAGCTAGTCGTTAGCAAAGTGGGTCCAAACTCCCCAAATCACCAGTTTAATGTATATTATTTCACTGTGACTCCATACCATATGCTTCTGGGAAAATCTCATGCTCTTATGAAAGAGTTGAAAATATGCATCCCCAGGCCAGGAAGTGGAGACTAAGATAATGAATAAAAAGGAAAGCCTTAGTTTAGTTTTCTAATTTTACTTAGATCTAGATTTTAAAAAGGACAAAAAGTAAAATTACTGTGCTGGTATTTTCTTAAAGCAGAGTTTGGTGCGTTTTCTGGTAGCCTCTTGGTGTGATAGGAGGGCAGAGAGGCAGATGAAGAGGTAGCCCTGAGCCCTGCGTGTGCCCTCAGCCAGCTCTGTGCTGTGCAACAGGTTATTCTTCCTGTTTCTGGACTTAGTCTGTTTGCCTGTAAAAGGGGAGTGTGGAAACAGGCTGGTTCCAGCTCCTCCCGGCACTGAAATGGGACTCAGCCCTGCTACTGCTCTTCCTTCTGCCTAGATCCTGGGCAGAGGCACGAGGGTCCTTCACCATCTTGGACCCACAGGTCATAGAGGGCCTTTCCTCAGTCTGTGCTAATAAAGCTGGAGTCACACCGGAGGTTTAGGACTCCTGTGGCCTGAACTTGGAGCTGACCTTGGGGCGGGGGCTGTAGCCGTGTTGGAAGACCACATGTGTTGGGAAGCTGCTCCCAGGAAACTCCTCATGCTCTGCTTGTTTCTTGAGTTTCTGTCTTCTCATAGACTGTGAAGTCTGAGAGTGCAGGGACCGTGCTTTGTTTTCCTCATCTGTCCCCAGTGCCAAACACACCACGGAGCACACATTAGATACCAAATGAATGCTTTCTGGATGCATGGATGGATAGTGGATGGATGGAAGGAAGGCAGGCAGATCAAAAATGCTTCTAGGGTTCTAAAGCCAGTTCATTTCTGAGATTGATAGAATTTGTGTCAGTTTTGGTAGGTGGTTTACCTGTCCTTTATATTCCTTTATTTATCGTGAGTGGAATTTTCAGAAAACTTTTGATTGATTGGTCTGTTCTGTATCCTGGGGTATTATCTCTTTAAAAAAATAAGAAAGAAGAAAAGTCCAGAACAGAGATGTTCACCTGAATGTGATTATACATTCAGCAGAAAAAAACAGGGCCCTACTGCCTCCCAGCATTACCATCATGACTTATCCCTTTTCTCTCAATAAATGGCTTTGAGAGGTGTCCTATGGTCCTAGACCATAGATATAGGTAAATGGTACAAAATTGAACATAGGACTGGTTGATTTATCTTTCTAAATCTCTGGACTATCCTAAAAAAGCAAAACAACAACAACAAAAAACAATTTCCACCAGGAAATTGTTGAATTATGTGAGTCTATGTTGTTGAAATGATCTGTGTCTTGGCCTCAGCTCTGTCCTGCTTAGAATGTGTGTGACCATTTTCATCCTTCAGTTATGAAGACCATGATTAACTCAGGGTCTAGGACCCAGTCAGCACTGAGTGGGCATCAGTTGTGTGCAGAGTGATGGCTATACAGCAGTCGGAACCTGAGGCTGTGAGCCATTTGGCACAACCTCCCTCTTGTTTGATGTTTGAGTGTGCTTTGTGACTTACCACTGTGGTTTCAAGGAAATATCAATGCAAATGGCACCCGCCTTCCTAAGGAGGGTTAGCTACCCCAACACACTCCTTTATCCTTGATGCTTTTGAAGGAAACTAGTACATTCTCAGAGGGCTCTTAAAATGCCACAGAGCTATGTACTACGAACAAAGTTAAATATTGTGAAATCGGAGGGCCAGATGCTGCTAAAGGTTTTATTTTTTGCTTGCCTTGGAGAGAAGAGCTCGAGGGGATGCTCAGTGTTGCACAGATTGGATAGATATCCAGGCAGAGGTTTCGGGGGTCGGGGATGGCACTGTGGCAGGGCTGGTCATCAATCCTCTGCTTGGAGTCCTGTCTGCTAGAGATGGCTGATCCGCTCGCCCATCATGGCTTTTTAAGGCATCAGGACGGACTTGCTTCAGGCACACAGGACTGCTCAGAGGAGCCCAAATCCAGCAAAGTCTCACGTATAGTGTTTCTGCTTCTAGGGGAGGCCAGTGCCTCCACGATGTGGGATAACAATGCCTGGATGTTCTTCTACGACAACAGCACAGACGGAGAGCCGCCCTTTCTGACCCAAGACTTTATTCACGCCTTTCAGCCAGATGCCAAACTGATTGTCATGCTCAGGGATCCCGTGGAAAGGTGAGCAATTCTGTGTGTTATATTTGGGGTGAAAAGAAAAGGTGCTTTTGAAGAACCATGTTTCTTTCTCATCACAAACAAGATTTGCCTCTTTTTTATAAAAAAATAAACAAACCTAACTTGCAGTGTTATGGCTATTTCTTATGTAAATGTTATTCTTGGTGCAATCCTGTGTTTAAACAAATCGTAGACTGTTTTCTTAGCCATCCTGATCCTGGTCTGTGGCCTTTAGTCTCTGGTGGGCCTGCCTTGGGGACATGAAATGGCGCCTTTGGACAGGTCCTTGGGAACTCTTAGGGCTTAGGAATTGCCGTCAGAACCAGGAGAGGAAGGGTTCTCTGTGTGCTTTAATTCCTGGATTGCACGTCTCCTGACTCGGTGGCCTTTATTCTTGACAGCCCTGATGTGCATCTCCAGCTCTCCTTGGAAGACCAAAAGGTAGAAGAGTGATGGGCAGAGCTGCCATGCCTTTAGGTCAGGGGTTGCCCAGTATGGGTGAGGCAAAGCTGCTGCAATGTCAGACAGTATGGGGTGGCCTGGCCAGTGCTGGGCAATGCTGACGTCATGCCTGTGTGATGCGTGGCATCTCAGGGCTGCCGAGGCCTTAGAAGTATCTAGTACAATGCTCCCGGCAAGGACCACTGTGTCAGAGATAGGGGCTGGGGTGTGGGGTAGTTTGCTGTGAGGTCCTCTGAGACAGGGAGTTCTGCCAAAATGACCAAACTAGCTCAGGACAGCTCTGTTCTTACTTTGAAATCAAGCCTTTGGGAACATCCACTCTTTGTTCCCATTTCTTTTCTGTAAAGCCACACAGACAAAGTTTAGTCCTTTCAAAATGGGAGAGCTTACCAGATATTTAAAGACAGGGGCCCCAGCCTTTTGTGTCTTATTTTCCTTTGGGCTAATTACGTCTTGTTAAGCATGACAAAATGATGTGCTGATGTCCAAATCCCCAGTGTGTGTGACTGTGCCTTTATTCATCATGGGATCCTTGCAAGTTAAAATGAGGTCATGTTGGGTTAGGGGAGACTCTCACCCCAGTAAGACACAGAGAGTGTAGGTGAGGAGTGTGGCGGAATTGCTGTCACAAGCCAAGGAGAGCCAGTAGCCACCAGAAGCCAGGAGAGGCCTGGGAGAGGTCCTCCTTCAGAGACTGCAGGAACCAGCCCTGCTGGCCTGTAGATTCAGACTTTAGCTTCCAGAACTGTGAGAGCAGAAAGTGTTGCTGTCACCCCCAGTTTGTAGTGACTTGTTAACACACCCCAGGACACTCACACACCTCTGAGCCTTCCTCAGATGCATGCTGTCCCAGCTCCCTGCCTCTGCCAATTATAACAATAAAGCACGTTTGTTGTGGACATTTTAGGAAATATATTGGAAAACTATTCTCAAAAACACTTATAACCTCCCACTGAGATAACTGCTATTGATATTTTGGTGTATTTTCTTCCAGATTTCTTTTCTTTATAGATAAGTGTGTGGGCACACATGTGAATATACAGCGTTACATCTTGCCTCTGTCCTTTAGCATTGCTGCCCTTACAGGGCATGCCTTAAAGTCGGCCCTGGCCACACTTCTGGGTTGATCTCTGCGTCCCTCCCGTGGAGTCCCCTGCATTGAGCCTGCTCCTCTGAGTGTGCCCTGGAGGAAAGCTGGCCTGAGCACAAGGCTGCTCTCCGGTGAGCGCCTTCCAGAATGCCGTGTGGGTTCCTGTCCGCTCTCTGTGTGTCTTCAAGAATCCACCCACTCTGATTCCTGGGCAGACACTGACCTTGCCATCCCTTGCCACATCCTCGTATGTGTCCAAATGCTTTGGAGGCAGGGGATTTGGCCCTTTTCCTTGTGGTGGGCTGACCTCCCTTGGTCCAAGAACAGTCGATATAGTGGTGCTCACGTGATTACACAACCATCAGCCTCGAAAGGAAAGACCTGCTGACGCTGGTGGAGCTGACCCCTCGCTGCCCATAGAGGTGTTTTCACAGCTGCTCTGCCTCCCTCCTCCATGCTGCCCAGCTGAACCCAGAGTGGGAATGTTCTCTCAGGAGTGCACTCTCTGCTCACCAAATGCTTTCCCATTGCTTCTCACTTGTCCCTCATTTGAGGAAGGTCAGACTCAAAGGTCAACCTCAACGGGCCGAGAGAGTGAAACAGCAGCATTTTGTAGCTCTGTGGATTGGTCTGTTGGGACTGGGTTCTGTGTACGCCAGCCCTGTTCTGGACCCTGGCAAGACAGGAGCTCTAGAGCTGTTGGGAAGATAGGTGTGGCCATGGTTTGTTAGGGTCTTGCAGATTCAGTGAGAGCAGAGTGGGCGGGAGTGGCGCAGGCTCCTGAGTGAGGAGGTTCAGAAAGGGTTGAGCTGGAGCAGCTGATGCCAAACTGGTTTTGAAGGATGAATAAGCGTTTTCTGAGTAAACAAGGGAGAGGTGGTCAGGGGAGAGAGCATTCTGAGCAGAGAGAACAGCAAGCACAGAAGTAAAGCCCCTCGTCCTCCCGCTGGGGGCAGCGCCAGGTTTCCCGAGTGTACTTTCTTCTTGGTGTTCTGGTTCTCCCTCTGAGGACACCAAGACCATAACGGCAAGCCTTGAACCAGGGAGGACAGCAGTGCCGTCCAGGTCCCAACAGCGCAGCCAGAATAAGACCTGCCCACTGCATCTCTCAGACACAGCCAGGTCTGCATTGGGAAGGAGGCTCATGGGCCGTAACCACGTCTTCCAAGAGGACTCCGTGTTTCCTGCTTTACTTTCTTTACCAACAAGTACTCTATTTATACTGGGAACTGAAAGTGAAGGTTTCTTGCCTCCTTGGTCCTCAGTCCAGCCGAAGTAGTCCATCAATTCAGTTACTAACAAGCCCCTACAATGTGCTGGGCGGGTGCTGGGTGCCGAGTGTACGTGCAGGGCCCAACAAAGGCAGCAGCCCAGCCCCTGCTCTCGGGGAGCCAGCGCTCTGTCAGAGAAGCTGGACTTTGGCTCCATCCGGACAGATGTCTTGGTGCTGAGCAGGAGAAGGGCAGGACGGCGGCAGCAGCGTGTGGCAGGACACTGGCCTGGTTGTTGCGTTGCCTGCTGTGTTGTCTACTGCTGACAAGTTACTCCAAACTTAGCAGCGGGAACAGTTTCTGGAGGGCAGGAACCTGGGTCTCTCTGAAGGCTGCAGTCTGGATGCCAGCTGGGACTGGGTCTCACCCAGAGGCTTGACTGGGGACGGGTCTGCTGCAAGAGCACACTTGAAGTTGTGGGCAGTTTCTGACTCCTCAGGAGCTGTTGGCAGGGCCTCCTCAGGGCCTCAGTTCCTTGCTGCTTTGGTGAGAGGCCATCCTCAATACCTTGGCACCAGGTCTCCCTAACCTCGTCCAGGCCAGCAAGTGGGAGAGCTACCTAGACACTGGAAGCCACACAACCTTTTGTAATCAGGTCACAGTGCGACATCCTGTTACCATTGCCATATTCTGTTGGTTAGAAGCAAGTCACCAGGTCTAGGTACACTCAAGTGGAAGGGACTACAGGGCGTGAATACTAACAATCAGGGGTCTTGAGGGCCACTGCCCATTCTCCAACTGGCCCTCCGGGTTCTAGGGCTCTAGCCAGAGAACTGTAACTTCCATCTTGATCCAGGTCCAGTGGCAGAGGGAAGGTGTGTTGATGTCCACATTTTAAGTGTTACTGACAGCAGTTCCATCACTTTTTAAACATTTATAAAAGCATGTAACAATAGAATTGTTGACTCATGGCCTGTCTGAAATGGCTGGCTCGTTACCTATCCCAACCAAAAAGGGTGGTAAACATCGTGTGTTTAGATCACTCTTGAAGAAACAATCACTTGGAGCCCAAGTTCCGAGTTCCAAGCCCAAATCCTTGGGTTGCTCACTGGCAGCTGGATTGGACCAAATTGTTCTTTTCCTTTTACAGATTGGCTTGAAGGGGAAAAAGACCCACTTTTATTTCTAGTTTTAGGTCCACACTTAGCCTTTATTTCTGTAGTTGATCAAAGGTAGAGGGTTTAAAAGAGTTTGAATTATAGGCAAAGTCAAATCACTTTTAAGTTTTTAGAGAAGGGTGTAAATGGTTAAGTCCATTTATTTTATTTTATTTTATTTTTTTGTAGTTTTTGGTCGGGGCTGGGTTTGAACCCACCACCTCCGGCATATGGGGCGGGCACCCTACTCCACTGAGCCACAGGCGCCACCCAAGGTTAAGTCCATTTTTTTTCTGGAGGAAAATAGAGGAATAATGGAAAGAAGTAGATGGAATGGTTCATATGGTGGAAGAGGCCATCCAAGATTCCTGTTCCAGGTTTCTCTCTGTAGGAAATGACAACACTTTAAAAGTAAATCGATGCATTCCTATGCTAAATTGGCCTAGTTAATTAAAAAGAAGCCATCGCTTAGAAGCAGAATATTTATTTAATCCCATTCTTAAGTGGTATAGACTCTTCAAATGCATGTTATATTAGCCTCCTGCCTCTTCTCCTGTAAGACGGTTCAGGCTCTGCCTCTTAATTCTGGAGCAGTTACAAGCCCCCATTAAATGCAAGAAGTGCCCGGAAGGCTACTGGCCCCTCCAACCCAGTTGCATTCCTCTTTTATTCAAGGGACATTTGGAGTGGGGTCATGCACCATCTGTTAAGGATTTTACCGCGTCTGTATTTTGGTTTTAATTTGGTGTGGAGTCTTAGTGCAGAGCCCAGAAACGACCACCACAGGAGCACTTGGCTTTTGCATTGATGATGGTGAATCCAAGGGGAGGGCACTCAGCTTGGTTAAGAATTAGAACTTGATTTTGACTGGAATCCCTTGAGCCTGGGAACCAGGGAACCTGGGTAGCTGCTTTCTTCCTCTGCTTATACAAGCTGATTTTTTTTTTTTTTTTTTGTGGTTTTTGGCCGGGGCTGGGTTTGAACCAGCTGCCTCCAGCATATGGGACCAGCGCCCTACTCCTTGAGCCACAGGCGCTGCCCCAAGCTGATTTTTTTTAAACAACCCCTGGACTGGTTAAATAATTCATCTGTTTGTGCTGATAAACTAGGCAGGGAATGAGGCTTTTAATGACATGCGTCCATTTCTGTGCAGTCCCTCCCTGGGACACAGAGCAGTGATGGGGCTAAACGCTTGGACAGGAGCCCTGGTTCTATTGATCTCCCTCCATCTGCAGCGTGTGTGCTGGGGCATGAGGGTGGTGAGCAGCTGCCACCTGCTGAGTGTCTGTCGGGTGTGTGTGTGTGTGTGCCAGAGTCAGGGTGGCGGAGACACAGCCTGGAGGGGGCATGATCTGCATTGGAACTCCAGCTCTGCCACCCATTGACTCTCGTGACCTGGGACAAGTAGCTTAACACCTCTGTGCCTCATTTCTTTGTGTGTAAAATGGGAGAAATAGTCCTATTTGAAAGGTTGTGAGCATTAAATGACTTAATATATGCTATAAAGTCTTTAAACAGTGCTGCACAAATGTAAAATATTATAAATTAGCTACTATTGTCATTATGTACCAGTAGTAGCTAATAATTACCAAACTGATCAAGTGTTTGTTCACTCACTAAACATAGTGATGTGCTGTGTAATGCAGATTTTGTCTACACGGGACCACACATGCCACAGTGGTCCCATAAGATCACACTACCATATTTTCACTGCAGCTTTTCCATGTTCAGACACTCAGACACCTGCAGGGTGCAGGGCAGTCACGTGCCACACAGGCGTGTGGGCCAGGAGCAGCAGGCTGTGCCACACAGCCCAGATGTGCAGTGGCCACACCATCTGGGCCTGTGGAAGTGCACTTTGGTGTTTGCACAAGGACATCCCTGATGACGCATTTCTTAGACTGTGCCCTGTTAAGTGACATGCGTATGTGTCTGTTGAACGCCCTGATGTGCGAGATGCTGTGTGGACGTAGGAGGGCACAATCCACCCTGTCGTTCTCATGGAGCCTCTGTCAGGTCAAGGGGTGGAGGTGGGCCTAATCCAGTGATCTAATGTTAGTGGAGCTCCACACCAGTCTGGCTCTCTGCTAAGCCCTTTCAGGTGTTGCCTTATTTGAACTTTGCAAACAGGCAAGGGATCTGTTGTGATGTGTTCACAAGTGAGGCCTGCGGATCAGTGGGGTTAGATCACCTACCAAAAGACACAGTAAGTGGCAGGCTGGGATTCAGTTCCACGTGAGTCTAACTGAGGAGCCAGCATCTCACCCAACGTGGGTTGGTTCTCAGGATGTAGACTGGGAGAGGGCCTTGTATGTGCCGGAGGCCTTTGGGGAGCATGTTTGAGGACAACCCCTGGAGGAGCAGTGGGGACAGAATAGGTGGAGGGCTAGGCTGCCATGCATGGTGAAGAGGTCTCACTCTGGAGCTGGGAGGACCTTGAGGGCTGTCCCGCTGAGGGAGTGTCCACCCGTCCGCCCTGCTAGGTGAGGGTCCCTGGGTGCCTTAACCTTGGGGAGGCAGGTCTTTTCAGCTGTGCAGCTCAGGGAGGGTCTGGCCTCCGAGTGCTCAGCAGGGCGACTCCTTGGTTTCTCGAAGGTCTGGAAACAGTAAGGACCCCAGCCTAAGCCTGGACTTGCCTCAGCTGCTGCTCTCTCCATCAGAGAGAGCAAGAGGCCACCCTGGGCAGGAGCCAGCACCCATAGGAGGCCGCTGAGCGGCCTTTGCTGTTGGCTTGCGCAGTCTTTTGGCTGGAGGAGGTCTCTTTTCCTCCTCCTGCTGCACGGAGAACCCTGCTCCAGACAGCTCCACTTTTCCAAGCCCCTGGAGCATCAGCGGAAAGCCGTAGATGTGTTCTCAGGCAGAAGAGGAAAGTCTGGCACTGGGAATATCACATGGTATTTCCTCTGTAACAGATTTGCAAAGGACTAAACGGCAGGCTGTTCTCAGCACAGAGGGGTTTATTACTAATATAAACTATCTCCAAAGGGTAAGAGCCAGAATGGGAAGAAAGGCTATTGGAGCATAAAGATTGTGACAGCAGCCACACGTCCATTTCTCATCCTTCTCCCTCCAAGCCTCACTCTTTTCTGTGTGACTCTGGGAAGTTCAGAATTATAAGCAGTGGTCTCGTACCTACCTGAGGAAGGGCCAGGTCTGAGGAAGACTGTGGCAGCATCTGTACTGAAGCTGTCTGGTCATCTCCTGGTGGACTCAGGCATTTTGCGCCTCCATTCCTGCCTGCCTCGTTGACACACCTTGCTATGGGCCATAGCAGTGGCATGAGCTCGCTTTCACAGGGCTGAGCTGGTGAGCCACCCAAGGGCCAGGACATTGGCCTCAGACCACAGCCAGACAGGAGAGCTGGCAACATTCCGACTGGGCGGACAGCCCAGGCCTTTGTGCAGGTATGTCTGTACCCCATTCAGGAGTCGCCACCCAATGAGGGCCATGTCCAGTTACCCGTAGGACAAAACCGTCAAAGCTAAAGACTCCCATGTGTCAAAGACTGTTTATTTTTTGGGAAAGGTTTGTAAAGCCTTTGGCAGTCATGTGTAATCTGCACGGATTGTTTGGATAGGGTGGTTCCATGTGGGAGGAACACCCTAGGGCTCTCAACCTTCCTAAAGTCATGGCCCTTTAATACAGTTCCTGTGGGTTGTGACCCACAGGTTGAGAACCACTGCCCTAGGGGAAAGAGCCTCCTTGTTCTGTTCCTGGGTAGATTATCAGGGAGCTGTGTGCCTGAGAATAGACTCGGGGGCTACCAGGCAGAGCTTAGGGACCTGGCTTCTCAGTGAAGTCAGCTGTGCTGATGGAGAAGGAACAGGCCACGTCCCGTACAGGCAGCCCTGGGCTGTGGTGGCTGTCATTCTGCATTGAGAGGACCCACACCCTGGAACCTAAGCCTGGCCTTGTAACCCGGGGAAGCTGGCCAACCAACCCTCAGGGCACCTTAATTTTCTCACCTGTAGAGACATTTGTCGTCAGGATCACTGGGGAATCATGAGAAGGTGCTTCGTGAACCACTGGGGACTTAGAGCCCTTGATGACGGTGGTGTTGCCTCTGAGAGGCTCTACCTTCCTGTTTGTGAAAATTTGTTGTGGTCCTGTGACTGGGTACCCTGGAAGAGATACCCATGAAGCCAAAACTGTCTTGTGCTCAGGGACCTGAGAGGGCCTGGTGGGAAAGAGAAGGTGTTGCCCAAATGGCCCCGGCAAATGGGAGGTGTCTGGGTGGATGTTTTCACTCCAAGTTTGGATGCTCCTGTCTGGCGGAAAACCGACCTCAGCAATGTCAGCAGTGCTTGGTGCAAGGCGACCCTGGACACCTCCTCACATCAGCGGGCCCACCCAGGCCTGTCTCCTGAAGCCTTGTGATGTGATGTTTTTGGTTTGTGATTCAGTGGGACAAAACAGCTCCTTCTCAGCTGCATAAATGACCTTTATTTTTTGGTAGGAAAAATATGTATAATCATTATTGATGGCACCACATCAGAGATAGGGAAATGATTGATCAGTGATTTAGATTCAGATGCTGGCAAATGGAGAATAATAAGGCCAGGTGCCCTGCTTTCATTTGTGTAAGCACATTTATTGTGACTTTCCTGTGACCACGGGATTCTGAGATGCTGTGAGGGCAATTAGAGGATGTGAGTATGTCCCCCTCTTGGGGGCTCCTGGCTGAGGAAATGTGACTGTTCACGTATCATTGAGAAGCTGGTGTTACCCAGAGAGCACCAGGGGGTGGGGCTGGTGTCCCTGGGGTGATTAGGGCCAGGAGCGGGAGCCAGTCCTGGCTGCCCACAACCTTGGCATTGGCCTTGGATCTTTTCTCAAAGATGTATCGCTGAGAAGTCCCAAGTATGGGGCAGTAACTGGAGGAAATGTTGTATCCCAAGGCCACTGAGTGCCTGACCTTCCTGAGCCGAACCTGACACTGAAGCTTGTGATTTTATGTGCCTTTTACACGTGGATGTTAGTGGTTCTGACATGGCTCCCCACTTACTGGGGAGATGACAGTGTTCTGGTGGGGAGTGGTAATGGTCACACAACTTTGTGCATGCACTAGAAACTACTGAATTGTTCACTTTAAAAGGTACCTGGATATACCTCAATATAAAAATGATATGAACGGGTGGCGCCCGTGGCTCAGTGAGTAGGGCGCCGGCCCCATATGCCGAGGGTGGCGGGTTCAAGCCCAGCCCCGGCCAAACTGCAACAAAAAAATAGCCGGGCGTTGTGGCGGGCGCCTGTAGTCCCAGCTGCTCGGGAGGCTGAGGCATGAGAATCGCCTGAGCCTAGGAGTTGGAGGTTGCTGTGAGCCGTGTGACGCCACGGCACTCTACCGAGGGCGATAAAGTGAAACTCTGTCTCTACAAAAAAAAAAAAAAAAAAAAATGATATGAACAAAAATAGGAGAAGTTTTCCTATAAAAGGAAGAAAAACCCATTATAGAAAGAGATTTCCCCGAACTAGTGGCACTGGAGGTAGGAACCTGCAGAGGGAAGGCCAATTAAAAAGCAAATAACCTTTTAAGGACTATAAGTGCTAAGTGAGCTATCACAGTACCAATGAACATCAGCTGCCCGAGTGGTGAGAGACCACACAGTGTGTCCCGCATTGATGACACATACCTGGGCGTCCCTTAGTTGTTGCTGTCACTTTTCTAGGTGCCCAGTGTGATGTTTCATAAATACACTTGCTTTTCCTGACCATGGCAATGAAGCTTCTGTTTATCAAAAATCTCTGCTTGCTGCTCTATTACACTTTATGATTGTTTACCAATCTTCTGTGACTTATTAAGTAGTTTTGTAACAGAATTGAATTTTGCTTCCAAATCACTGCACACCTAAAACAATAAAAACATCAAACCAAACCAGACCCGTAGAACTGTCAGCTCAGTGGCTGGCCCTGCTCTAGCTTGCCCCTGACTTGTGTCCTTCTCTAAACTGGGAGGGTGGGGCCACATCCTGCTAGGCCAGTGGGGCCCTGCGGTTAGGCAGACCTGGGTCTGTTGGGGTCCCAGCCAGGAGCTCCCTGGGTTGTATGACTGTGGGCAAATTCCTTAACTTCTCTGACCTGCAGTCATCTGCCCTGTCAGGTGGGGTTGTGAAGGCAAAACCAGAGGATGTGCAGTACCCAGCACAGGACCTGGTGGTGGCTGCCCCCCAGAGCCACCAGATCCAGGTCAGGGGCAGAAATTGAGAAAATTGCAGTTGAGCCAGGAAAGCAGTCACACGGCCTGGCCTGGAGGGGGCACTCACAGGGCAGCAGCTGCTCCTGCTGTGACAGTGACCAGCAGGCTGACCTCAGAGTGAATTCAGCAGGGATCTTGGGGTGATGGTCCAGATTTTATGTGGCAGACCCTTGGGGCTCCCTGCTGGTCACCTCTTTGTCCCTATGGGGAGAGACATGGTTACTTTCAGAAGGCTAGGTTTTGGGAGCCTTCCCTATGTCCCATCTCACTGGCCCTTGCGGGTCCAAGACCCCTTTATGCCATAGGAAAGGGACAGAGCAGCGCACCACGGGCTGCACCGGCAGCCTCCAAAATAACCGTAGCACAGAAGGCCTGGAATGAATTTGGACTTATATTTGGAATCGCCGTTGGAAACAGTCCTGGCCAAATGTAACACCCATCTGTTCGGGATAGCTTGAGAGTAAGAAAATGAGGTTCGGCAGGAGGGGCCTGGGAAGCCCAGAAACTCAGGGCTGGGAGGGTGTCAGGTCCCCTGGCCCTGTGCTACTCTGGCCTCCTCCCGGCAGGCTGCTTCTGCTGCCCAGGCCAGCCACCGGACTGCTGTGACTGGAGAGGTTTCCCCTTGTATGAAACCAGCCTTTCTATCCACTGGTCTGCCCTTCAGGAGTGTAGCACGGGTCTTCCTGCCGAGTCTTTGCATCTCCAGGGGGAGCAGCTTCAACTTCACCACTTGGCACCCAGTGTCCATGTAGGCCCTGAGCAGCCTGTCCCTCTGCTCGACCCTCCTAAGCTCTTGATGCCATGCCTCTGTTAATGCATCCCCAGGCTGCACCGGTGTCCCCACAGTTTTGTGATGGTTCATCGTGAGCTCATGGTTTTTCATGTTGGCCTCTTTCCCTTACTTCATCATTGCACAGTTGACTTTAAACAGCAAAAAGTGGACATTTAAGTTTGTCTCTTTATATTTCAACTTGTCACGCCGTGTGCCTACTCCATTTGTTTGAGGTCCGTGGGCTACTTATTCTTGATGCATTTGCTGTCCTCAACAGCTTCTGAGTGGCTTTAACCCACCCAAGTGGCTTTCACTCATCCTAGGTCCTTAACTGCATTTTCCGCAGAGAGCAGTTGTCGGGTGGTTACAGCATTGTTTATTGCAGACATTCTTCTGAAATGTTAGCCTGACTCTTCAGGAGGACCCAGCGGTGCTCCCCTGAAGGTGAGCGCTCCTGTTTTCATTTGCTTTCCTTCTGTTTCCATGAGAAATCTCGCCACATGGCCGCAGTCCTGCATACTCGGGGCCACTGTTCCAGGGTCTCAGAGAGTTGTCAGTGAAAATAACTCCTTAGTTTTCCTTGGAGTTGAGGTTTAGAATCTGTATTGGTTCCTAGGGCTACTGTGATAAATTACTATAAACTGTGCTTAAGCAATAGAAATTTATTCGGGAGGCAGGAAGTCAAGATATGTGCAGGGTTGCTTCCCTCTGCTGGCCCTGAGGGTGAGTCTGTCCCAGGCCTCTGTCCCTGCTCCCAGCGGCTTCCAGCAGCTTCTGGCAGTGCTTGGGTTTCCTTGGCTGGTGGATGTATCACTCCGGGCTCTGCCTCTGTCTTTAGTTGGTGAGGTGTCCCTAAGAAGGGGTGCTTCTGGTATTATGACTGTGGTTCGAGGGGAGGGCAGTAGAAAAGGAGCATTTACAGCAGCCCCGGGCAGTAAAGGACCCAGTTTCTGTAGGACAGTGTGTGGCTGAGTTCTGGGGACGGAGCACTGGAGGCAAGTGGCAGATCTTACAGACGTGAGCTCCCTAGACAGTGTGGTAATAAGATGCACAGAGTTGCCTCCACTGGGAGGAGGGGGCCAGGCAGGGGAAGGTGAGGGAGCAGGAAGGACAGAGCTGCCAGGAGGGAGAAGGCCGACGCCACAGGCCGCAGGGCCATGTTTTCCACGAGCAAGAGGTGCAGGTGAGGCAGCTGGGGGCTGTGAGTGTGGGGGCCACCGAGCACAGCTGTGGGGTCACAGCAGGTGTGCGTGCACAAGAAGAGGGAGTAGGGAGAAATGCTTAAAAGGTCGTATGGTAGCAGTGTGTACCCTGTCTGTAGGAAGAAACTGAGGGAAAAGAATAGGAAACCCACAGCTGGGAAGGTCTGTTACAGAAAAATCTTTCTGAATTTGTTGAGACACTGCCACAGACTTTGTAAATAGGGACTGTTGTGATGAAGCCTGCAGCAGGGGAGAGGGATTAGGCTCAATCCGAATACAACCTGGAAATGTCAGAGCAGGGTGACGGGGTGCAGGGTGGAAGATTACTAAGGGGAAACTTCAAGAGTAAGTTGACGGGGGAGGATTTTGGCTAAACCGACTTAGTGGGATTCTTGCTGAAGACAGGCCAGGCGGCCAGATGTCCCCTGGGGATGGTGGACAGTGAGAAACTCCATCAGATGTGGAACGTGCTTAGTCTTGAAGGGTCGGGGATTCTGGCTAAACCACCTTAGCAGTGCAAATTCTAACAAATGTAAAGTCCTAATTAGCTTTTTATTAGCACAGTTTGTGAGTAGGGCAGCACCCTGTTCTTGTAATAGAAACGTATTCCTACCGCCGAGCCAAGGAGGTGGACCACAGTGGCAGGAAAGGGCTGAAGCAGCAGAAACAGGGAAAAAGAGTAGACGGGTCATTTCAGAGTGGCTGTCTTTACTGGACTGAAGCGGAGGGGACTTCTTTCTCATGCCAGCTCAGGTTGGTCCCTTCTGACTGGTTGCTGTAAATGTCCTGTTTTTTTGAAAACTGGTGTGGTGCCTAGCACGAGTGACCCCGTTCTGCTTTGGCCTGGCCTGGCCCGGCCTGTCAGGGCCTGGTGCAGGAGCTCAGTCTAAAGCAGTAGCTTCCCATGCACTTTACTTACTAGCAGGATTCCTGCTAAAATGGGTGATGCCAGGATGACACGGAAGCCCAACAAGTCCAGAGCTAGTTGGGAAGAGGATTTAGAGGAGCTTGCTAGAGTTTTGTCAAGAGGATTGTCAAGCCCTGGACAACAACATTCTCACATCCCTCCTGGTGGTGCCTGTGTGAACAGATCTGTGTCCGTGGGAAGCACTAAGTTTGCAGGTGTTTGCATGTGTACGTGTAGGTGCTTTTACACTGTATTAAAAAATATGTCCCTACCGATCTACAAAGACACATTTCATAATGTTTTTTGAAACATCAGGAATGTCTGTGACAAGGGCCGGGATTTTATGTGCACTTGTCATACTGCAGGGCAACAGACGCTCTTGTTTTTGTTCCTTCCAATAGAGGAGAGAGGAGCGGGCAGACACATACAATTTTCATGGCCTCTCTTCGCTGTCGCACAGTTTCTGTAATCTGGTGTGGTTTTGAGGCTCACTGTGCTATGAACACGAAGCCAGCGCCTGAGATGATGAGCAACGACATCAGAACAGCTGGTGGTTTGTTTGGGGCCTGCATGGACACGTCTGAGTCCAGGAGAGTGTGGGAGGCTGAGTAAAGGGAGGACCGCAGAGCAAAGCAGGGCGAGGGCTCACCTGCAGGGGAAGGAAGAGAAATGGTGCTTTAATGAGAACTAGATAATGTCATTGTCATCCAAATGGTGTGATTGCACATTCGTGGGTGGTAAAAATATCCATTTATTTTATTCACAGGTTGTATTCAGACTATCTCTACTTTGCAAGTTCGAATAAGTCTGCAGATGACTTCCATGAGAAAGTGAGGGAAGCGCTGCAGCTGTTTGAAAACTGCATGCTGGATTATTCCCTGCGTGCCTGCGTCTACAACAACACTCTCAACAATGCCATGCCGGTGAGTACCGCCAAGAGTGTTGTTATGCAAGAGGCATTGTGGGACAGGGCTTTAGCATAGAAGGAGGAGAAGCATTTTAATGTGCAAATGCTGTTCCCCATTATTCATGGATGTAAAAACTGCAAACTGCCGGTTCTTTGGCTGGCTCACTGCCTTCTTCCCTGCTGGTCACCCCCCACCTCCTGTCTCCTCTCTCTGCAGGAGAATGAGGGTGCATTTAGGGAGATTATTGCTTAGTGAGGCTCTAAATGCACACCCAGCAATTAGTATGGGCAGGCAGGAGGACGCGTCTCTCAGATGGTCTGAAGAGCATTCTCTCTAGCAGTGGTGGATTGTTATTTATTGGTTTAAAAAATTACCCACCAAGGACTTTCAATGCTTCTTTGACAGGGTCTCAATTAAAAAACATTTTCTGTTGTTTCCTCTATGTTTTCTCTTCTTTTCCCTTTAGGATTATATCCGTAAATTCCTAGCCTTTTTAAATGCAAATTTTAATGGTGAATTCAGCACCTTTTAGCTGGGGGCTGGTTTCCTAGGCTCTGGGCTCCCTGGAGTGTGCTCTGGGGTTCACCTGCTGGGCTCCTGCTGCTGAGACTTCTCCTTCTGCGGCAAAGCTGATGCTGCTCCCTGCTCCAGAGTGTGGCCTTACAGGCCTGCTCTCATCCACTTTTCATGTGGTAAGGCATGAACAGAGCTGTTGCACAGGCCCGGAACCCCCGGCGTGGTGGGACTTAGGTCAGGGGGCTTTGCTCCCTCTTGTTATCGAGGCCATGGTATCTGGAAGGCACAGAAGCAGCAGGTGGGATTCAGGGCTGACCTGCTGGACTTTGTAGTTTGGCAAGGAAGGTGTGACAGGGACCCAGATAGCCACAGAACCAGGGTGTGGTACTAGATAGGAGAAGGCTTTGGATCCAGACAGTGGTGTGGGTTCAGTTCCCAGCTGGGGCATTTACTGGCTGTCTGACTCTGGGCCCTTGGCCCCTCTGAGACTCAGTTGCTTTGTCATAAACTGGGCAGTGCTGCTGTGCCACGCTGGTAGAAGGGGGAGACTGATGGTTCTATCATGCATCCCCATGTTCATCTAACCCACTATATTCTGTGCATGCTGCTGGGACCTGAGGCCGCAGCACTGCCTGGTGAGTGTGGCCCTTGCCCTCCTGAACAGCCAGTGGGGAGAGGGATGGAGGCTGAGCAGGGAGCTGGGCCCTCAGCAGGTTGCCTGAGAACAGGTCATTGGGCGGGTTCCTGGGAGGGGAATATCTGTGCTTGGCCCTAAAGGACGAGTTGGTCAGGGAATGACAGCAATGTGCGCAGAGGCTGAGCAGCCACCACTGGGAGCGTCTGCCACACAGAGCCTGGTGAGTGTGTGGTGTAGGAGATAGGCCACAAGAGAGGCCTTGGGTGCCTGGCAAGTGGGGCTGCATCACCTGGGTCATGATGAGCCTGGGCTGAGTCTGGACCTCCTCCTGAGAGAAATGGGACCCCACAGGAGGGCTTAGCAGAGGCTAGTATAGAGGTTGAAAAGAAGTAACTTTTCTCACCCATTGCTAGGTTCATGGTTGAGGCATGCATAATAAAAAACATTAATTAAAAAAACATACACGTTTATTCAATATAAGTTTTATACAACAGGGAACCTTTGCAAAGTGGTGAATACCTGAAGAAACAGGGGAAATGGTGCATTTCCAGGCTTAGGTTTTTTTTTTTTTTTTCTGAGACAGAGTCTCACTGTCACCCTCTGTAGAGTGTTGTGGTGTCATAGTTCACAGCAACCTCAAACTCTTGGGCTCAAGTGATTCTCTTGTCTCAGCATCCCGAGTAGGTGGGACTACAGGCGCCTGCCACAATGCCCAGCTATTTTTAGAGATGAGGTCTCGCTCTTGCTCAGGCTGGTCTCAACCTGTGAACTTAGGGCAATCCACTTGCCTCAGCCTTCCAAAGTGCTGGGCTTACAAGCATGAACCACTGGGCCCGGCCTCAGGCTTAGTGTTTTTTTATTTTTATTTATTTATTTTTTTGACTACAGGCGCCCACCACAACGCCTGGCTATTTTTTGTTGCAGTTTGGCCGGGGCTGGGTTTGAACCCGCCACCCTCGGTATATGGGGCCGGCGCCCTGCCCACTGAGCCACAGGTGCTGCCCTCAGGCTTAGTTTTGATGAGGAGGACAGCCATGACTGGATAGGGGCGGTATGCTGGGGATACAGCCATGCTGCTCAGATTCCTCTCTGTGTCCTTCAGGGATAAGGACCCCCCTCCTCTGGGTGTACAGAGGGCACATCCCAAATGAGGTTTTGTGTCCACCTCGGGGGGCAGCGGTAATGACCTTCCTGCTTCTGCTGTTTTCTTGAATGCCAAAGTACCACATTTGGGGGCATGTCCTGAACCCCATCAAATTATGGCAGGTCTGTATTTTATAAAGTCACCTGGTGCAGCTGACTGAGGGGGGCGGGAGCCAGGCAGAGACAGAATGAGGTGGGGTGGGGATGTGGTGAGAGGCTGGGGCTGAGCCTGAGTAGTGGCAGAGGGTAGGGGAGCGTGGAGCTTTCTGGAAACAACATGGAAGACGAGGGGAAGGACTGTGAATGAACCGGGCGGGGCCTGGCAGGGCGAAAGGGGACCCAGACATGCAGGCACGTTCTCTGCCTTGTGTGGTGCATGGGCCTTTCTGTCCGTGCTGTTTGTCCTGGCTCACGTCACAGTTTGTGCTGGTGGTGGAGTGCTACCCATGTGGGGCCCTCGGGAGGGAGGAAGACTGTCAGTGTGGCATGAGACAGGGACTGGCCTGAGTCCCGGTTGAGACTGGATTCGTGTCCTTCAGCACACTCTGGCGCCCACGCTGTGCACAGCTCATGGTCAGTGCTGGGAGAATTCACAACCCCAGGGTCCTTTCCCCTCTGCACCGGTGCCCGCCCAGCCCTGCGACTACCGTTCAGGACTCCAGTTTACAGGCAGGTGGGCTGCCTGACTGTTCTCAGGCCCCACCTGACTTGCTCCTGCTTGGGGTAGTGGGGGAGAGGGGGGAAGAAGCCTCAGATGGTCACAAAGCCAGGCTGCTGGGCTGTGCTGGCCACACACACAAAAGTACACTTCCCCTGAGGTTCATGTGCTCCTATGATTGTGGCCCAGAGTCACCTGAGAGTGTCCTTAAGGGCAACAGCACCGGCCAGAATTCCTGCCCCTGAGGCCGCTTCTTTGGTTGGCACTGGCGCTGTCATGTGCTCAGCCGGTATCGATACAGATAGGCCAGGGAGGGACGTCCCCTGGACAACAAAGAGTGGTGGTAGCTTCATCCAGAGAATGCCCCTGGGCAAATTCAAAGAACTGATGAGGTCCTTATCTCCTTAGGGGGGGAGATTGTGATGAGGATTTGTCCCTGGAAGTGAGGGGTACAGGCCTCCTCCAGGGCTGAATCTTTGAGGAAATATCTGAGGAAGATACAGAGGCAGCAAAGGAGAGTATCGTCCAGCATCACGCAGGGCGCATTTGGGGGAAGGAAGGGCCCGTGAAGTGTGTCTGAGGCCAGTGCCTTTGACAGAGGACCGCAGGGAGATGGCTATAGACGGGAGTGTCCCCCCCCTCAGACGGCCTGGCCCCTCTGCCAGGGGCCTCCCCGGAGTAAGGCTAGGGGCCCTGGGTGGAGCCTGCTGAGGGGGTTGGACGCCAGTCAGGGTGTGGATGGGGGAAGGCGGAGGGTTGATGGCTTCTGTGGTGTAGATGGAGGGCCAGCTTGGCTGGTGCCTTCATGCAGCCCTCCTGTGTCTGGGGGAATCCCAGTTACAGATGGGGAAACTGAGGTTTGGAAAAGCAGCCTTCACAGGCATCTCAGCCAGTAGACAGATCTGGGCCTCATGACCGGCTTCCCCTGGACTTGTGTTTGGCCCCGGCATTTCGCCGGTCTGGTTTGTGGCTGCTGCCATCCATCCTGGGTGGCGGGCCCTCGACGGAAGGATGGGGCTGTGACGAGGTGATGGGTTTTGTGCACCCGGAACTGGGGAGGAGCTTCCACCTTGGTGCTTTTGCCGCATTGTACCCCTTGAAACGTTCTCCTATTCGTGACCCCGTATGACTGTCAAAACTGATAGGTAGAGGTGGGGAGATGGGGCAGGGGGCGGGTAGGAGTCAAGCAGTGCCACCTCAGCAGAGGAGGATAGTGAGAGGTGAGGTGACCCCTGGGGCCATTGTCTGAGAAGCACTGAGAGGGGGACCTGTGGGTTTGGCCCAGGGGACTCCTAAGAGGGAGTGGCTTAAGCTGGCTGGGTTTGGGTGGACAGGCCGGGGGGAGACCTCCTGACTGAGGGGCAGAGTGTACTGGTAGCTGTGAACTGTGTTTCTCTCTGGAAAGGGTGCTCCTCTGGTGCTCACGTGCAGTCTGTATCCTGCCTAGCGCGAGCCAGCCCCAGCCCCTGCCCTGTTTCAGCCACTGCTGGGGCGGGGGGGTGGACAAAGCCACTAATGCTCTCTCCTGCAGAGAGGGGAGGGCGCCCCTCTCCTCCTGCTTCTGGTTAGCTCTAACTGTGAACTTTTGAGAACTTTGAGTGATAAGTTCATGGGTGCCATCATGATTCTCACCACCGGTGTATACTTAAACTTCCTGATGAAAGTTTTTTAAAACTTCTGCCGGTTTTTAAAACTCCGGCCTCTCCACCCGTCCCAGCCCATCAGTGCTCTGCAGCACACTCTTTCTGGTGGGTCCTCACAGGGACCTGCACATCCTGGTCCTGGACCAGCGGTCAGAGGGGCTCCAGGCATGGCCCACGCTCTCCCAGGGCACTGTCACCCGCAGTACTCTCAGAGCCTCTGAAATCCTTCCCCATTGTATGGATGGGGACACTGAGGCTCACAGAGGTCAACTCTACCACCCAAAACTTGGAACAGGCAGGCACAAGGCTCGACCTCAGATCTGATGGCTTTTGCAATTCAGGGAGTTGCCTCCTTGGAGGTGGTTCCTACAGGCCAGGTTTGCTCTTCCATGTGCTCTTGCATTCAGCTTTGTGTCTTGCTGAGGGGGTGAGACCGTGGCTGCGCAGGAGCCTCTGGTCACAGGGAGATGGCAGGGACAGTGGGCAGGACAGATGTGGCAGTGACAGGTCTGCCCTTAATCTTCTGCATCTCTGGTTCTTGGAGAGAAAGAGACAGGCATTTGGGAAGCCCTCAGAAATGCCCCTCCAAGAGATGGAGTTTTATTTCTGGGGGGAGAAGCTGATTTCTTTCCAGCCGAGAAGCCCAGACCAACCACGGCACTGGGAGGGCAGCTCTGTGAGACCTGCTGGGCCCCGGCACACACTACCGTAGGCATCGCTGCTCCATGAGCGCAGGCGTGCGCACCGGCCTGCTCTGTACTGCTCTGCAGCACACGCTCCTTGGTGGGTCCTCACAGCAGGACCTGCAAGTCCCGGTCCTTGGGCCAGCATCGGCCACAGCCCCTGGAAACTTGTTGGAACTGTAGCCTCTCAGGCCCTCCCCAGGCCTCCTGCGTGGGCAGGGCCTGTCCGGTGATTAGCGGGCCCTCCGCATGTTGTGTGGTCAGGCTCGAGAATCACCACGGCTCCCCCGAGCCCTCCTTTTCCCTCTCCTGGGCACCTGCCTCAGCTGCTGATTTCCTCCAACCTTTTCTGCCTCCAGGCCCTGCTCCATTCTGAACTTCTGTTCTCTCCACTTGTTGACTTTCTCCATAGTAGGTATCACAGTTGGTGATTATAGATGTTTATTTCTTTACCAGTTGAGCTCTGTTGCTGCCACTAGACTGCAAGTCCCCTGAGGCCAGGGCATGTCCATCTAGGTGTCACCATCATCTAGAAGGGTGCCTGGCACACAGCATGAGCTCAGATTATGGGGAGTCCAGTGACATCCCCTGTGGAGGACAGAGAGACTCTGTCAGGTGCCTGTCCGGGGAGGTGTGAGGACTGGGGTTCCCCCTGTGCATACGTCTCTGGGTCCAACCGGCTTCAGATCCTGGTCCAAGGCGCTGCCCCTCCCCAGCCTCCATTTTACTCTCAGCCAGTCAGCTGGCATGACAACCTCAGAGGCTTCTCTTAGCCCTGATGTCTTCTAATTTTAAACATGTTAGGCATTTGCCCTAAATGCCCTTTTTATTTTGTTTTGACTCTCTGTCCTACATGGGAAAGGTGAGGGAACAGGGGTTTGGATTGGGGCCGCCTGTGCTGTCTTCGTGGTGTGTGGCTATAGCCCCGACGCACACATAGCAAACTACCCCCTGACTGGTGGGGGCCGTGGGGGTGGGCAGACAAAGAGGGAGTGTCCAGAGGGGCAGGGAGCCAGAAAGCCTTAACTCCAGGCCCTGTCGTTCCAGTCCCAGAGCAGCCCCACCTGCTAGGAGGACCTGGCTGTAGCATGGGCTGTGGTCTCTGTCCTCCTGAGGACAGCGGAGGAGGCTGTCACCAGGGTGGGCATTGCGGGTTTTGGAGGAACATGTGCCACAGCCAGGTGCAGGAACAGACTACAGCTGCTTTAAAACACCTCCAGCCCACCACAAGCATTTTCCTTCTAGAAAGTTCTCTGGAGGAGATAAACCTGTCAGACTGCTCTTCCCAATGAGGGACTGAGAACCTGTCCAGCAGAGAGGACAGAGAAGCCCTAGGAGGCCAGCTTAACAATAAGATTTCCCGTAGTGGTTTTCTGGCGTCGGAGGTGACATGCGATTTATTTCTGAGACTGGCACATACTCGATTTCTCTCTAGCTTGAGGTCTTTTTTATGAGCTGGTGTGTAAGGTAGCGACAGCCAGCCATGGGCTGGAGGCAGCTAATGAATTCTGGAGACAACGTATCCCCTCTAATTGTTTTTCCGTCTCCCCATCCTACTACACTGTTGGAAAAATAACAAAATGGGAAAGGAGTAGCGAGAAATGGAACTAGTTAGCATCTGTCCATGTTCCGTGTTTCACCATCTCACTGTTAACACCATGTTCAGTGATGCCACCTGGGAAGCCCTCTGAGCCCCGGGCACACGGCCTCGTGCAGGGTGGGCCAATGGAGAAGTCGTGGTCCCTGTCGTTGAGGGGCTGGAGACCAGGCTGGGCAGAGAAGGGCATGTGGTGTGAGTGTCTGCCTGAAGAAGTGAGACCTCTGCGGAGCGGCCGGGGAGCCTCCGCCTGGGAGGGGTTCAGCTGGAAGTTTACACCAGACTGAGGACTTTCTGTGCTGAATGCCACGGAGAGCTGGCTGCGGCCAGGTCAGCTGTGGCCAGGTTGCTGGCTTGGAAAGTTCCTGCTGGTGGCAGGGTAGGGATGGAATGCAGAGACCAGAGGGGGCAGGGGTGTCCCTGAGCACCTGAGGCAGGGACACGAGGAGAAGCCTGGAGAAGGAGCCTCACAGCAGAAGGGGAAGAGGCTCTTTTTCCTTGGAGCTTTGCCAAGAGTTTAAGGTAAACTTTGAAGTTAGAACAGTCCCCAGGACTGCAGTCACTTTTGACACCAGTTGCAAGTTAATGGGGGATCCCGTAACTCACTCTAAGGTTCAGTAATTTTCTAAGGCTGCTGTGCTTGTGGTGACAATTTATTACAGGGAGAGGTACAGATTAAAATCAGCGGAGGGAAGAGACGTGGGGCAGGGACCTGGGGCCCAAAGGCAGAGCTGCAAGTCACTCCCTGTGGACTGGTGGACAGTGTTAGCACCTCTGGGCCAGGAGGAGGGACAGTACTTGTGGAGTATTGCCACCCCAAGCCTTTGGTTTTTAGTGGGCTTAGTCACATACTGCTCACAGGCTGACCTGGCATCTGCGGTCTCTACATTCAGAACTGGTACCGTGTGGCCCACAGCCCTGTCATAAGGCAAAGTGTTGGCCAGACCCCTGGCAAAAGAGATTCCTGTTATGCAGGACATCCAGGGGCCTAGAGATCAGCACCCAGTAACCAGGGGCAGAAGCCGGAGCTCTCTGTGTGGGATAGGTCTTCACTACGAGAGTGTGCAGCCTGGCATGAGAAAGGAGCAGGCGGGAGGGCACGGGGGGCCGGGCAGGTGGGCAGGACAGAGGTGGGTGGGAGTATCTGCCTGTGGGCTCCATGCAGTGCTGACTGGACTTGGGTGGACCCTACCCTCACGGTCCCCGTGTGCATACGGCATAGGTACTTGGCCGTCCACGTGCCCGAGTCGGCTTTGTGATGTTTATGGCTGATGGGTCACAGCCTATGCGTGCCGGGCATGGAGGCTGCCCTGGGAGCAGAGAGGCAGCAGGATGGGGCAAAAAACCTTGACCTCCTCCCTGCACCTTGGTCTGCACCTGTGAGGTGAAGGCATGGAGCTGCCTGCAGGGCTGTCAAGAGCACCAACCGCAGCCTTGGAGTGGGGACTTTACGTGCAGCACGGACTTGGGAGCTGGGTCACGCTGGTAGAGCCCAGCCCCCCAGGACCGCGTGTGCTGGGGAGCTCTGGAGGTAAGCTATGATGAAATACTGCAAGCTCTGGGGATGGACCTGAGGGGTCGGAATTACTCTGAAATAATGCCCTTCTTTGGTCCTAGGTGAGGCTGCAGGTCGGGCTGTATGCCGTGTACCTTCTGGACTGGCTCACTGTTTTTAACAAGGACCAGTTTCTCATTCTTCGCCTGGAAGATCACGCATCCAACGTGAAGTACACCATGCACAAGGTCTTCCAGTTTCTGAACCTAGGTACGATGGGTAGAGCATGAGTTCTGGGGACCTGGGTCTGCCAGGAACTCTGGGCTGGATGCAGAGTAGGCGAGCTGCGAGGGGGCTGAGCTGGGAGGCCTGTTCAGTGCCGTTACGGGGCAGCAGTTGCACACAGGTCATGGTGCATGGTATGGTATGGTGAGGGACTCCCTGGGTGGGTACCCCCCTCCCCGGAGCTGATGGTCTAGGCAAGGGAGAGGAGGAAGCTGCAGCCCACCTGACTGGCAGGGAGGATGGCACGGGAAAGGCTAACATAGCCCAAAACGTACACACTGATGGAGACTCTAGCTGCAGAAGGGTCAGGGAAGCCTTCATGAAGGAAAGAGTCTAAGAGCTGAGCTTTGAAGCACAAAGGTGTCTGGGTGGCTGGGATAGAGGACACAGGGTTGGAGGAGGGAACAGACAGGCCATTGTATTGTGGGTCAGAGTTGTGTGGCAGGATTTTGGTTTGGCTACTAGGCCTCTGGGTGGGGTGAGGAAGCCTGCCCTCAACCCAAAACTCTAGCTTCATCAGTCCCAAGAGGCACTTGGTGACAACACTGGCGGCGGCAGTGGCTGGTAGAGGTATGCATGAAGCTGGCTTTGTGGATGGGACACCCAGGACTGCTCGAAGGGTTGGAGAGGGTTGGAATGAGCTGCTTTCCTTCCTAGGTGATACCTCCCACGGTCCTGTCTAATGATCCTGTGTAGGAATTTTGTTAATTGAATCCTTCTTGAAATCCATCTGCCTACCATGGGGACTGGGGACCCATTGGTCATTTGATCTTGTTTCCCCTTTTTCTTGGAGAGTGGTGGCTTGATGCACCGTGACGACTTTGCCTTCTGAGGCCCAGGCCCACTCACTCCTCTTTGATTTGGCCACATGTTGACTTTGTTGTATTATTGAGCTTGTTTGTTCCTAAGATGGACAGTGAGGCCAGTTGTGTATCTCACATAAGTCTAGGACAATGGGACAGGTTTGTCCTGTGTATGGGCTGAGGACTTTGGCCCCATCCTAAGAGTCCTAGGGTGAAGAGGCCTGAGAGTGGGTGGGTTTTGGGGCTGAGGTCATGATCAGAGGGCTGCTACAAGTGAGTCCCCAAGGTCAACCTTAGGTGGCGGCTGCATTTCATGAAACACCAGCTGGGGTCCCAAGGTGGGCATCCAGAACTGGCCACAGAATTTTTGGTCTATCCCCCTTCCTCCCTCAGTGCCTCCAGGCTGAATCCAGCCAGAGAAATTTAATCCCCAAACACATTATTCTTCAGGGAAACTCCTGTCTCCACGTGAAGCATAGCTGGGGCTTTGCTGGGGTCCCTTCTCCCTCCTGCCTCACAGGAATCTTCTTTCATTCCAGGACCCTTAAGTGAGAAGCAAGAGGCCTTGATGACTAAGAGCCCTGCCTCTAATGCACGGCGTCCCGAGGACCGGAGCCTCGGGCCCATGTGGCTGGTCACACAGAAGATTCTGCAGGACTTCTATGAGCCTTTCAATGCCAGGCTGGCGCAGGTCCTGGCTGATGAGTCATTTACGTGGAAGACAACGTGAGAGCTCCTGCCACACGCAGTGGGCCAGCCAGTGCCACCATTGCCGGGATTTTAGAATCTCTTTGTGGAGAGAGATTCTCTCTCATTTCACTTGTGGCGGGGAAAACCCCGGGACTCCTTCCCTCCCTGGGGACACATTGGTTATAACCATTTGACAACTTCCTTTGTGAAACACTCGACCCCTCCCAGAATCCCTCTCTCCTGGGCCAGTGGAGATGCCAATTTCTCCAGAATTCAGGGCTGCCTGCAGAGGCCTGGGCTCCGGGAGGCAGGCTGGGGCACAGTGGGAGTAGAGGAGGTGCCTCGGGAAGGCAGCTGGGCCAAAAGAGAGCCTGAGTCTGGGATCTGATTCAACTTGCCGGGGAATGTGCCCTGGGGCTGGCCCGAACTTACCCTTCACATTCAGTGTTTCTTCCTAGTGATGAGGTCTCTGTTATGTTGCCCAGATTGGGGCACAGGGGCTGTTGACAGGTGCAGTCCCATCACATTCACTTCCAAACATTCCTTTGTCAAGGTCGCTGACCTCATCATCAGCTCTCTCAAGAATAGAGGCTCCTCGCTTTTACTCAAAGTCAGCCCTGTAGTCTCTTCAGTTATAAACTCTGTTAACTTCAGTGATTCCGAGAGGGAAAAAATAAGTCAGTTTTTGGCAGCTCCTTCATCTCCCTGACCTCTTCCCGTTCTATCCTTGTAGACGTTACTTATGTTTCATGTGGAAATGAATGTGTTTAAAACAAAGCCACTTTCCGCATTTGACTAGCCCAGGCTCTCTTTTTTGCTTTTTTAGATGTTTTCTTAAGAAATTCAGTTCATAACTGAAGGAAATTTTTGTTGTTAATGCCAGAATAAGCAACCTCAAGGAATTGAACATTTCATGAGAAAACCTAGGTAACTCAGCCCTCCTCATGTGTACAAGGTCATCAGTGAGCTGCAGGGTTTTACATTCTTAGTTCTGGGGGCGGCGGGCTCTGTCTATGCCCCTTTCCATTGGAGCGAGTTTATGATCCACATTCTCCACGGTGTGGTCCAAGTTCCTTAGCTTATACTGTAGTGAAGGAACTGCAGGATACATGTGTCCTTACTCAGAAACACTGTGCATGAGCTGAACTTGGGCCCAGCGTGCTATGTTGAGATTTGGAGATTGCTAGGCGCCGTGTTCTCCATAGAACTTTCTGTGGTATGTGGTAGCTTTGCATACCTATGTGTGGGTTGAAGGACCTGTTGTTTCTTGGAAGTCCTGGGGAAGATCAACAAGAGTGCCTGTGCCCACTTGGCGTGTGGCCCCAGGTGGGACCTGGATGAAGGTTTGCACTCAAGTGTTGCTAAGAGAAGCTTCCTGGGATCCTTGGTCCTCAGATCAAGGTCTGGTCCAAAGTCTGGTTCTAAAGTCTGGTTCTACAAAGCTAGAAAGTGTAACTCCCCTCCACAACTACAGCCCGAATGGGGGAGGCGGACTGGGCTTCTGTAGCTGGGAGATCTGCATCTGCTCAGCTGTCTGACCTCAATGTCATTGTCTTTCTGCCTTTGGAGGTGGGACATACGGCTTGTCTGAGGGCCCTTGGCACTGGCACGGCTGGAGTTATTTCTGCTACTGAAGGAGCTGTGTGTCCTGAGCTCCCACTTTCAGGGACAATCCCTGCCTTTCTCTGCAGCCGGCACTGGGAGTAGCAGCCAGCAGGGAAATCTGGCCTGAGCACAAGGATGCTTTAGGGAGCCGCCACTTCAGTGTGTGAGTGTATTTATTTGCCGTCAGAGTGTGCAGTACATCCTGTGAGCGCATCCCCTCAGCTCTGTACCCACGATGCGTCTCCGCTCTGGACACAGCCCTTTCATGGATTAATATCTCTGCCTGTTACCTTGTCCTTTCCTGTACATATTTCCCCCTTCCTTACCAACCACAACTACAGCGAGGGGTTTTCCTTACGCACTCCTACGCATGTGGACAACATGTAGTGTAATTCTGCTTCTTACAGAAGTATGACCGAGGTATGACTTCCAATATTATTTGGTTTATTACGTGGATCTTTTTTATAGACACAGGCCCATCCTTTATGCCAATCGATGCCATCCAGATGCCGTTTTCCTCTCAAGGGCCTTTTTCTGGAGGGCATACTTGTGGCCTTTGCTCTCTCTTATTCAAGGCCTGGCTCTTGGTGGCGGCACAGGCGCTGTTCTGAGCAGTGGTTCTCAAGCCTGTCATTCAAAACCAAAGCAAATGGAGCATTTCTCACGACCTGGTATTGAAATTAATGTGTGTTCTCAAAAGCTGTGTATCAGATCATATGAAATTGTACTCCCTTAGTCGTGTAAGGTATGGAAGTGAATTGCAGTTGCACTGTATTTTTATTAATATTTAACACAATTAAAGATGGACCCATGTGGCTTGTACCTGCCGAGTGTGTGCATGAGTGAGCCACGGCAACAATCTAGTGTCTGACCTGTGTGCGTCGTGCACACGCTGTAGAGGGGGACCCAAGAGAGGGGAGCTATGATCATGCGAATAATAGGCAGAAGGACACTCAAGAGCAGAGAGATCCCGAGACGCTCCGTGCAGGCCTGAGGGAGATGGTGCGTGTCAGCTGGGGCGCTGTGGATGGGGTGGCTCGGCAGTGGAAGTGTGTTTTCTCAATTCTGGAGGTCAGAAGTCAGAGGTCCAAGGCGAAGGTGCTGGCAGGGTTGTTTGTGGCAGGGGACTTACTCCTTGGCTGGCCTGATGGCCATCCTGTGGCTGCCCCGCTGTGCACACGCACACCCCTGTGCCTCTTGCCCTCCAGCACCCTGCTAACTTCTATGCCCCCTCTGGAAACAACAGTCACAGGCTGGGAGTGCTGGGGGTTGGGAATTCAACATAGGAGTTTGGGGAGGACACAAGTCAGGGGCTGTCTCAGGCTTGGGGTTCTAGATGCCTGGGCCATCCTAGGTACAGTGTGGACTTGGCTTGGTTCCCCATCCTGGGATGAACCCCCTCAGTGAGCTCCTCTCCCCAGCACTGTATCCCACAGGAGTGTGTTAGGGGGTTTCCAGGCCTGGAAGTGGAGAGACCTCACCGACCCATGACAGGGCCAGGATTGTCTTTGTTGTGTGGGTAATGTGCCTGGCTAGAAGAGGGGGGCGGGGGCTTGTCCATGGGGTGCATTGTGGGCACAACTCCCACTCCCTGGAGACCCCCTGGAACCCTGTGCCATGTGGCTGCCCACTCCCCACGGAGGAGCCAGCCCTCAGGGAGATTCTGGAGGAGCAAGCACGTACCTTCCCCATGACATGGCCCTATTCAGGAGACAAAGCACAGTCCATGATGCGGGCGTGAAGTTCCAGGTGTCAGGAGGGGCTGCATGTGGGCAGCATTTCCTCTCTAGGGATCTCCCTTCTGGTCAGCCCTTCTGCCTGTGGGTAAGGCAGATTTGTGAGAAGATACGGCTTTGATGAATGGGGTTTTTCCAGAACTTGGCCTGGCAAGTTCCCAGCAGAGGCATTGTGAGGGACAGGTGCCTGGAAGCTGAGGCAGAGCGGACAGGTGGCTGGAAGCTGAGGCAGAGGAGTTGGCCCTGGGGACTCTGAGTGCCTGGCAGCAGCTGCTCTCACAAACTCCCTAAGTCCATTATCATACAGTTTTAGAGGTCAGAGGCCTGAAATCAGACTTTCCGGGCTAAAGTCAGGGTGTGAGTGGGGCCTGTTCCTCCCGGGAGCTCCAGGAGAGACGTCCCCTCACCTCTTGCAGCTCCCGCAGGCCCTCTGCTTTCATGGCTCATGCTTCTCCCTCCCTCCGCTCCCCTTCTCAGTGCGGCACATTCAAATCTCTGACTCACCCTCCTGCTTTCTGTAAGGACCCTTGTGGTGACACTAGGCCCGCCAGATAATTCAGGGTCATCTCCATATCAAGGTCACATCTACACAAAGTCCCTTTTGCCAGGAAAGGGAACATATTTACAGGTTCTGGGGGTTTCGATGCAGACATCTTCAGAGGCCACTATTTAGCTGACCACAGGAGGGTGGCCTGGTGACCTGTGTCCCATGTAGGGGTGGGGAGGGCACCCACTGCCTGCACTCCTGCAACTCCACTGTACCAGGCCCCAGGAAGGTCTGTGTGGGCAGGTGGCTGCCTGGCAGGAGGCTAAGCTTCTAGATGCTTCTATTCTCGGAGGTGGGATCTTCCTGCCCAGGCAGGGGCCTTGTCTTCAGTGTAAGTGGCCCAGGGGGAGATGAGGTGAGGCCATGACCCCTTCTCCTGAGTTCACGTGGCCTGGAATCTCCCATGGATCACCGCCTGGTTTCCAACAGAGAGTTGAGGCCCACTCCCCATTCAAGACAAGACTATTTGTCCAGCTCTGGGCAGAAGTAATTTTTGAGTGTTTACAAGTTTCTTTTATTCAAAACAATTTTTGTGAAGTTACTTTGTCAGGCCCCCCAGAGCCTGGCCACCTGGACAGTCTCGAGTTTCTGAGGCCAGGATTGAGGTCATGGTGCTGCCCAGCAGCTTGTGAAAGTCACAAAACTAGAATGTTTCAGGGGCTGGTGACCTTGTGGCCTCCAGCTTCCTAGCTTTGAAGGCTGATCTCCAGCCTCACCAATGGTCCTGACTGGACTCCCCTCCATGTCCTTTCCCTGATGTCCTACTGAGTCTGCCATGATCAAATGCAGTCAAATACAGCTCGAATGTGCAAAAGCCCAGCCGTGACAGCCACTCATTAGCACGACACACCTGGGCCTGTCTCCAGTCTCCACCCAGGCCAGCCCCGGCACCTCTCCATATCTTCCTCTGCACTCCCACACCTGGTCAGGTTTGGGGCAAAAGGCTGGATGCCATAGGCTGTCCAGGGAGCCTTGGGCTGCACAGGTGGCTGTGCCCGAAAGTCGATGTAGTATTAGGCCTGAGCACAAAGGCAGAAGTGGTGGAATCTCAGGCGACCACAGCGAGATGGGCCGGAGAGGGGATGTATGGCACCCTGTGTCACCACCTGCCCTCCTACCCAGGGCACCAGGATCCAGCTCAGCCCTGCACCTATGTCCCTCATTGTTGAGCCTATGGCTAAGCAAGGAGGAGAATGAGTCCATTCCACACTGGCAGCATCTGCTAACTACCCTGTGGGTCCCTGGCAAGGTGTCTGAGGCACAGGGCAACTATGTGAGTCCTCCTCTCTGACAGTGGAGAGCTCCTCTGGCCTGTAGCATGGGAGGCTGGGTTCCTGCAGGGTTCTTGCACCTACAGCTCTGTGTGCTCTGAAAGGCCCCTTCCAAGTCAGGTGCCTATCAGGTATGGAACTGGATGGGCCTCCCTGAGTCTCATGATGACTTGCCCAGGCTGCCCAGGGAGGCGATGGTGGGCCCAGTGCTTCAGCTCTCTGAGGACCCCCCTTTCCCAACAGGGCAGAGAAGGGCTGAGGCCAAGGAGTCGAGGGGGTGTCCCCAGCTCCTTCCACCACCCTGCCCAGCTGCTGAGTGACCAGTTGTCCTTCTCCAAAAGGGCCAGCCTTCTCCAGAAGGACCAGTTGTCCTTCTCCAAAAGGACCTACTGTCCCGACCGTGTGGGGACAGGAGTCAGATGAGCTGGATTCGAGGTGTGGTCCCCAGCAGAGGGCCTGAGACAGCCATCTACAACCTTGGGGATGCTATTGGCCTTTTTTGCAGCCCCAGATGTGTCGTGCTAATGAGTGGCTGTCAGCATTAACAAGTGTAAACTAAGGGTCAGAGAGGCTGCATACCTGCCTGAGGTCACACAGCTCAGATATCCTGAGAGAAAGAACACAACGTTAACTCAGATTTTTTACTTTTTATCTTTAAAATCAATGCTTATGATCACAGTGCTGCACTGTACCTTTGGCTCCCAGGGTCCCTGTCCCCAGCAGCCTGGCTGCTTTCTGAGGGTCGGGATCTCTGTCTTTTCCTTCAGCCAATTACAAATACCCTCAGAGAAGAGCAGTGCTTTCTGGGGTCATCTGGGCACCATCTGCGCACCTTCCCACGAGGGGTCTAGGTGGTGAGTGGGGTTTCTGGGGGGGGAACAAAGGGGAATAAACACGACCTTGTTCTGCCACCAGGCTCACTGAGCTGAGACTGCTGGCATGGGTGTTCTGTACTGGCCAGCACAAGTTGTCTAAGACTCCCACTTGAAGGCAGGCTTTGGGGCTGGCTTTGGGGGCTGCTGCAGTGAGGAGTGCCTCGAGACCAGTGTCATGTCAGAGGTGGACTGTCCTGCCTGCCAGGCTCAGCTCCATCTGATAGCCTCGAGACACTGAGGGTGCTCACCTGAGCTAGAAAGTGTACACAGAGTCCATATTTTATTTTCTCAGCAAATATTTTCTTAACATCTACTTTGCACAAGGAAAGTCAGGCATTGGGTGGGGGTGGAGTGTTCCTCTGCTCCTTCATCAATTCCTTCACTGGTTCTTTCAACAAGTCCTGATGGAGCTCGACCGTGTGCCTGGGAGTGCAGGCAGGTAACTAGGGGAGCAGACCCGTCCCTGCCCACGAGGAGCTGGAGTCTAGTGGGGTAGGCAGATATTGATCGGAGCATTACTCAGAGCATTCCAGAACTGCCACAGCAGGAGAGGAAGTACTGGGGAAGGAAGTGACACATTGCTGATGAGACTGCCACCCTCCCCAGCACTGTACTCTCTCGCCGCCTCCCCATTTGCACCAGAGACCAGGGCCCAGGGGGAGGCGGGGCTGGACCTGACCAAGCCCACCAGGCCCTGGTGAAGTCCCTACCTTCCTGGTCACCCCAGGACTCCCGTGCCCTGCTCCTCCTGGAAGCCACTGCACTCTTGCCTTGGGTCTTATGGGCCCCACAGCCCCCCACTTATCTTCAGAATTCCTACTTTACCTTCTTGCTCTGGCTTCAGACAGTTGAAGATTTTCCATAAAGGACCAGATGGTAAATATGTCAGGTGTTATGGGCCCCAGAGGCAAAACAGAATAGATCAGGTACTAAACAAATTTCCACAAATGGAAATCTGATAGTTAACAAGATGCTGCCCTAGGAGGGGAGGGCAGAGAGAGGTGACATCGCGTTAGACGTCAGGCCCTGTTTCCGGAGGCAGTAGCAGAGACACCCTGGGAGAACTCTGATGAAGATACTCAGGGCTTACACTTATGAAACCCTTATCATGGCTTCTAGACCCGGGGGGTGGTGGGTGAGGGCACTTCAGCAATATCAGGCCTGTGGGATATGATTATCATGGCAGAAGGAAATGAAGCCACCCCGCTAGGCACACACTACATCAGAGAGGGTTTGGTTGAACTAGTGGTGTATGAAGTGTCCCACACTGACATTTTCTGAGCAGGGGAATTACTTCGTTAGAGCAGGGCTTTAGAGCGTTAATTTTGGGCAGGATACAAGGGTTTGGAAATGGTGAGGCCCAGGCAGGGGTCTGTTATGGTCCATGTGAGTGGTCACAGGGGCTAGGGGTGGGATGGACAAGTGAGGGGCATTTTGGAGGCACTGCACCAGTGAAGTGGGATGGCACCCACAACCCTAAGAGTAGCTGACTTCTGTCAAGGGCTAGCATACATGCATACATGTAATTTCCCATTTTTCAGAAGCACAAGCTGGGGCTTAGAGAGGTTAGGTGATATCTCTAAGTTATAAACTGCTGGAACTGGTGTAGGAACCCACCAAGTATTTTATGACGTCCAATACCATGCTGCTGAATAACTGAAGGATGCATCAAGCAGTGGGGGAGGCCAAATGAAAGGTCAAGGGCAAAGTGGTCAAAGGCAAGGATGAGTCTTGGAGCTGGTGTGCAGCCGGAGGGGAGAGGGAGATATTTACCACAGTTTGAGCAGAGCTCAATGGGTTAGGTCAATGCTCTTGCAACATCTGTGATTTTAGAGTTAGTTGGGCAAGTTGGGTAGGTGGGAAAATCCTATAACCACCCAGACATTTTTTAAGCATTTTATTTTTATTTACAATGTTTAAAGTATAGCACATTTGTTTGTCTGTCTTTTGATGTAGGGCCAAGATCTTTTCTCTGAGCACAAGTCCACAAATTGGAGTTCTGGTCATCCTTGTCACAGAAACCACACTGTAATGACTCAGCACTGATTTCTGCTTTCAGCTTCTCTAAAGGGTCATGAGAACCAGAAGGCACATGTGAAGCTTTCTGAAGGAAGAATCTTTCATTATCTGTATGTTTATTTTCCCCTAATTCATCTTGCTGGGACTTTCCAAGCTTTCAACCTGATTGTCAGAAAGCAGCTTTCTTTTTGCTCTCGTATTTCATCAGTTTACCTCAGTGGTGGTCCAGGGATCCTGGGGACTCTTAAGACCCTTTTAAGGGATCCAAAGTCCAAACTATTTTTTTTTTTTTTAGATGGGGTCTCACTGTGCTTCCCAGGCTGGAGTATAGAGAGAGGATCATAGCTTACTTCAGCCTCAAACTCCTGGACTCAAATAGTCCTTGTCCCTTAGCCTCCTGAGTAGTTGGGACTATAGGCATGTGCCACTGCACCCAGTTCATTTTTCTATTTTTTGTAGAGATGGGGTTGCACTCTTGTTGAGGCTGATCTCAAACTCTGGCCTCAAGCAATCCTCCCACCTTGGCCTTCCAGAGTGTTAGGATTACAGGCATGAGCCATTGGACCTGGCCCAAAACTATTTTCATGATTGTACTAAGACGTCATTTACCCTGATACTTTCATTTTCTTAAGAATGTACAAGATTTCAAGAGGCCCTGGCCCACCCTGGCAGCTCATGGAATGAGTGCATTCCTGTGCTTTAAACATCTCTCATCTTAGTTTCTAAAATGCTAAGTATCAATAGATATAAACCACATGAATAAAAGCCAATTGGGATTCTTCATTCTTAAGAGCATAAAGGGAGTCTTTAAACAGTTTGAAAACTGCTGAAAAGTATAATATTTAATTAAATCATGTGTTCATAATATCAAGAACAACTGGCATAAAAAAGGATTGGGAACAAACATAATTGACTTGTGGTAAATACAAAATCAACTGGAGGGCATTTTGCCAACTGGCCAAAAGCCAGGAGAGCCATGCCGAGCATGCTCTGAGCATCAGCCACATCGTTCAGGGAAGATGGACACAGCTGTCCACTGCAGAGGCCGTATGAAAGGCCATCTACGGTGAAGTGAGGAAAACAGTTATAATGGTGCTACCTATTTCTGAACACACAGTGAGCATCAGGCCCCGTGCTAAGGGCATCTGTGGGTATCTCATTTGATCCTCACTACAACCTTAGGGGGAACTTTTCTCTTTGTTCAGCTTCCACCATTGTAAAGGGGGGAGAACTGAGGCTCAGAAGGCCATGCCCTGAGCTAGTGAGGAGCAGAGTTGGCCTTGATCTTAGCCATGTCCAGGTCCTGAGTACTAACCTTGGCTTCTCAACTCTGTCCCTGAAAAGGGTTTCCAAGAGGGCAGGTGGAGCTGTGTGGACTGTGACTTTTGGATAGAGTCTGCAGCAGAGAGGCCAGGCCAGGCCCATACAGGTGGTGAGGGCTGAGATCCCAGCAGGGTAGAATCTTCAGGGTCATTCCCTGCTGCCAACCCTGGGGAGGAGCCCCTGACTTGGGGATGTTGAGAAGAGCATGGTGGTCCCTGTACCTTTCCATTCCACAAACTGAGGCGTTTCCCAGCTGCCCCAAAGACAGCCAGTTCTGAGGTCAGCAAGGGGCCAGCGGTTCCTGCCACTGCTGGCTGGAGTCATGGTGGAGGAATGGGGTGTGGCCGCCCTCCTCCCCGGCTTGGCCTCCAGACCACGAGGGGCTGCTGGAGCGCACCACAGTGGCCACAGAGACATTTGCTCGCTCCCACCTCCACATGAGATAATCTGGAGGACTCTTGCCATATTCTACACTTTCAACATAATGGAATTCAGGCAAATTCCTGAGCTGAGCCAGCGGGCAATTCTAAAGGCAGGGACCCGGGCAGCCTGCAAGGGCCTGGACATGCCGGCCCTCTTTCTGTCCCCTGTCTCCTCTGCTTCTTCTAAGAAAGTACGTGCCTTCCCTAGGCTCCAAGTCCTCTGCCTCCTGACTCCCCAACCCCGCGCCATTCAACTGGGTCGGCCTCTTACCACACCCCAAGGCCAAGTTCCAGTGGCCCCATTTCCCCCAGGAGAGCTGCGTGGATTCCCCACCCCACCCCCACCCCAGACACCCAGCAGTGGAGTGATGTTCCTAAGACCGAGGCGGGAGGTGTCTAGAGGGAGAACTGGACTAGGGACCAGGGAAAGAGCTGGACGACCTTAGGCAAGCGAATTAAGCTCTCTGAGCCTCTCAATTCCCCCCACCTCTGACGGGGTGAGAGTCCGGAGGATTTCAAGAGACCCTTTCGGATCTGCAGATTTCTTCACTGCCTTTTGAAAACCCGCCGCTTTCCCTAGCTGCTCACGTTCTTCCGGCGTCTTGCAGATGAAGTGCACAGGGAAGGGTGTGTAGAAGGGGCGGGCCCCAGGCGGCACCCCCAGCCCGGCACCCCTGGGGTTCTGCGAACCTGCGGGTGGGTGACCGGGACGCACCGAAAGGCAGCCCTGCGCTGACTCCTTGTGGCTGCTGAGGGTACTGCAGCCAGGAAACCCCGCCCACCGCCTACGAGAGAGGCTGGTCACCCAACAGCGCGCCCTCCGCCCCTGGCTGGCTTGGTGCTCACCTCTCACCTGGCGGGAGACCTGAGCTAACCCCAGCAAGAGGGCGTCCGAGGGCGGAAGGACTAGGTCTCAGCTCGGCCAGTCAGGAGTGTGGTCCTGGAGGCATCCAGAGGCGGGGAAGGGGCGGGTGTGACAGCCACCCCAGGTGTGCCCACCTGCCCCGTGGTCCCACGGCCCAGCAGCTATGCAGACCAGGCACCATCAGGTGACAGTGCACACAAGGAAAGGGACGCTGACGAGTGCTCCTTTCTGACCCCAGCTCTGTGGACGCTGGCCTGACTTTGGGTCCTGTGATCTGTCCACTGCGCTGTCTATGGCCTGGCAACACAGATGCTCAGAGGCTGAGCCGAGGCACCCCCAGACTCTTGGAAACGGTGGTCCAGACACCTCCCATCTGTTTCCTCAGGTCGTCCTTCCACCCTGGGACCATCTCCTCTTTCCAACTCTCTTCCTGGACCCTAGCAAACACCCTGTACCCAAGCCAACCCTACTTTGGCTTTGGGCCCTTTCCTAGGACTATGTGGTGAAGGAGGGCCATGAGGGAGCCATCAACTGCCTTAGGGGGCCTTAGAAGCAGGATGGAGGTCTTATGGGCAAACCCACCAGGGCTCCATCCTTCTCCATCCTTGCCCTGCCTCTGCCTTCCTTGCTTCTCAGCATCCTCTCCTCCCTGGACTGTCCTCATTCCTCTGGGTAGAATGGTCCCCTGGCTTCAGGGTCACTCATTAACCCTTGCCTCTGGGCTTCTTAGTCCTCCCTAGGCAGACTCTGCCCACCAATCCCTTCCCGGATGAGGAGGGAGGAGCCCAGCAGGTGGTGCCTCCCCCCACCCCCCAAGCCCTGCCCCCTTTCCCAGAGATTCCCTGTGTTATTTGAGCACCTGTCTGGCGATCACTGATGAAACTGCTGTCATCATCCCTTCCTAATAAAAACTCTCAATAAATTAGGTATAGAAGGAGTATACTTGAACACAGTAAGTCCATATGTGACAAACCCAGGGCTAACATCATCTGAATGAAGAAAAATTGAAAGCTTTTCTTTTAGAATCTGGAACACAAAAAGGATGCTCACTCTCATTACTTTTATTCAGTATAGTACTGGAAGTCCTAGCCAAAGCAATTAGGCAAGTGAAAGAAATAAAAGGCACAGGAGTGGAAAAAAAAGAAATAAAATTGTCCCTGTTTGCAGGTGATGTTATCTTATAGATAGAAAACCCTAAAGACTGTCAAAAAACTGTTAAAACCAATAAACAAATTCAGCAAAGTTGCAGGATTCAAAATCAACATACAAAAATCCATAGTGTTTCTATATACATGGTACCAATATTGAACTATCTCAAAGATAAATAAAGAAAGCAATCCCACTTACAATAGCTATAAATATATATATGAATAAATTTATTTTATTTTATTTTATTTTTTGAGAGAGAGTCTTACTTTGTCACCCTTGGTAGAGTGCTGTCGTGTCACAGCTCACAGCAACCTCAAACTCCTGGGCTTAAGCAATTCTCTTGCCTCAGTCTTCCAAGCAGCTGGGACTACAGGTATCCGCCACAATACCCAGCTATTTTTTTTTTTTTTTTTTTAGAGATGAGGTCTTGCTCTGGCTCAGGCTGTCTTGAACCTGTGAGCTCAGGCAATCTACCAGCCTCAGCCTCTCAAGTGCTGGGATTACAGGTGTGAGCCAGCATGCCTGGCCACATGGGTAAATTTAACCAAGGAGGGGGGTGATCTTTACAATGAAAACTACAAAACACTGAAGAAAGAAATTGAAGGCACAGATCAATGGAAATATATTCCATATTCATAGATTTCAAGAATTAATATTGTTAAAATGTCTGTACTACCCAAAGCAATCTACAATTTCAATGCAATCCTTAACAAAAAAAACGATGACATTCTTCACGGAAATAAGAAAAACAATCCTAAAATTTGTATGGAACCACAACAGATTCTGAATAGCCAAAGCAATTTTGAGTAAAAAGAACAAAACTTGGGGGCATTACACTACCTGACTTTAAAATATACAAAGCTATGGTAACCCAAACAGCATGGCATTAGCATAAAAATAGATACATGGATGAATGGAACAGAATAGAGAACACAGAAATATACCCATATATTTACAGTCAACTAAATTTTTTTTTTTTTTTTTTTTGCAGTTTTTGGCTGGAGCTGGGTTTGAACCCACCACCTCTGGCATAAGGGGCTGGCGTCCTACTACTTTGAGCCACAGGCACCACCCTACAGTCAACTACTTTTTGACAAAGGTACCATGAATATGCATTTAGAAAAGGACAGTATCTTCAGCAAATGGTGTTATTCACAAATCTTTCTACTTGCCTAATCCACCAATTTTGCTATTTAAACTATTAAGTTTTTAAGTGGCTTTTAAGGGACCTAGCTAATTAAAAAAAATTTTTTTTGTAGAGATGGAGTCTTGCTCTGTTGCTCAGGCTGGTCTTGAATTCCTGGCCTCAACTTACCCTCCCACCTTGGCCTCCCAAAGTGCTGGGATTATAGGAGTTAGGGGTTTCCATTTCCAGTGGCAGACTCCCTCACCTCACCTTTTCTGTGCAAACTTAGGTTTATTCTAGAGACTTCTCTCTCTCTCTTTTTTTTCTAGTCCCCCTTATAAGAAGGGGGCAGTCTTCTAGCATCCCAACTTTATTCACAGTTCTCAGTTCACCTCTGCCCCTTGTAGGTAAACTGAAGCGTTAAAAATCAGTCCCCAGCCCTTAGGACACATATTTCCATTTGATACTTCCCTGGACTTTTGGGGTGTTGGCTCATGCATTACCCTTTTGCTTGTAGTTTCTGTTTTATTTCTAGCTCAAGAAGTGCTTTTTTGTCTTCTTTCAAGCTTGCCAATGAATTACAAAGAAAATGATATATGTTACCTCTACTAGAGGTAACTAGTCGAGCCGAGAAGGAGATTTCCTAATTATTTTTGTTATTAATTCCTAAATTAATTTCAAAAGAGGACTCACTGTGAATGATTTAAATCCCCTGAAATTTGTTGAGGCTTGCTTTATGACCACGAAAATGGGTCATTTTATTAAATATTATGTGTGCACTTAGTAAGAATACGTATTCTGTTATTGCCGGATGCGGTGTTAATTAGGTCAAGCTAATTGTGTTATTCAGATCTATAGACTTAATGATTTTCCATCTGCTTTTCCACCATATATTGAGAGAAGTGTGCTGAGGCCTCCCAATATCTTTGCCCATTTGTCTCTTTTTCCTTTTAGTTCTGTCCATTTTTGCTTTAAGGGTACATGGACCCTTTTATCATTGGAAAACATCTACTTCGTCTCTCACAGTGCTTCTTTCTTTCAAGTCCATTTGTTCAGCATTAACATAGTGAAGCCCGCTTTCTTTTGTTTAGTGTTTATTTGGTATAGCTTTTTCCAATTTTTACTGCTATCTTTTTTGTTCTCACTTGAGGAGGCTGTCATGTGACTCGGCATATAACTGAGTTCTTTAAAAAATATATGCATACATATGTAATCTGACAATTTTAGTCTTATTTACAGTAGTCTGTATTCAACATAATTATTAATATATTTGGATTTTTAGGTACCATTTTATTATTTGTGTTGCACTTATTTTGGGATTTTTTTGTCTTCTTTTGGATTGATAGCTTCATTATTCTATTTTCTTGATATAAAACTGGTACTTCAACACACCTTTATTTGTATTTTAGTAAATATTACAACATGCATTCCTTAGTACTGTCCAATGCAATTTAGAACTTCTATTTCTTCCAAACAATGTTAAGACCTTAGAACACTTTATTCTTTCCACTCTTTGTTGTTGAGATTGAGCATTTTAATTCTATATATATTCTAAATCCCTCAAGACATCACTTTTGGTGTTTTGCATAGTTAATATTTATTCATATTTACATATTTACTCTTTCTCAGTTTCTTAATGTATTTCAGTTTTGCCATCTGGGCTCCTTTCTTTTATTTGAAGAATTCCTCCTGGAGTTTTTTTCAAACCGAGTCTCTCTATTTTATCATCTTTAAACACCCAAATTTTCCCTTCATTTTTGAAGGCTGTTTTCACCGGGCATAGAATTTCAGATTAGTCTTTCTTCCTTCCAGCCCTTTAAATATAACATTTCTATTAAAAAGTCAACTTTTAGTCTTACCATTGCTCCACCAAAGGTAATGTGTCTTTTTCTTTCTGGCTATTTTCAAGATTTTCTTTTTGTCTTTTTTTTTTCATCAGTTTAACTATACATGAAGTAAGATGTCTTTTATATATACATTGCTTATAGTATGTAGTGATTTTAAACCTGTGGATCAATGCCTTTTCTCTGTTTTGGAAAACTGTCAGCTATTAATTCTCCAAATATTTCATCACCCCCGTGTGAATTTTTATTTTTATTTTTTTTTGAGACAGAATCTCATTATGTCACCCTCGGTAGAGGGCTGTGGTGTCACAGCTCAAGCAACCTCAAACTTGGACTTAAGCCATTTTCAGATATCCAAATCGTAGCATTAGAGATAGTTATATAAATACGATTCCCATTTTAGAGATGAGACAAGTGAATATGAGAGGGGTTAACTAAGCTGCCCACAGTCACACTGCTTCTAAGTGGCAGATGGCAGGTCCACACACTGGTCTGCCTGACACCAGGTTCTTCTAATTGGTACTTTTTGCCTCAAATTGCACTTAGAACCAGTCTGGATCCCAGGTCATCACAGAAAGCTCCCTCTGGCAGCTGTGTGGTGCTGGAGTCAATCCCACAGCGTCTGCCACAGGAATGCAGCATGACAAACAACCACAAAACCTCATCGTCACACAATTAACAATGTCACACCATGAATGCTGACCCGTGAGTCTGTGGGCTCAGGACTTAGGCCTGGCTCTGCTGGGCAGTTCTTCTGGCCTTGGCTGTGCTTACCCACGTGCCTGCTGGTCAGCTGCAAGTTGGCTGATCTGGGAAGGATGCAGCTGGGACAACTGAGGTAAACTGGCTTTTCTCCATAGGACTTTCCTCCAGCAGGCTGTCCTCTTACTGCAGATGACAGGTAACACGAGACCGAGGGGAAAGTGCAAGGGCTTTTGGCAGCCTGTGCTTGTGTCACATTTGCTAACATCCCATTGGCCACAGCAAGTCATATGGGGTCAAGGGGTGGGGCAGAATGCCACGCCCACAGTGGGAAGGTACTGAATGTCTCCTGGATAGGGTGGGGAAGGGTGAGGAACCTAAGGAAGGCCTTAGGTCTATTACAAGGAGCAGAATACGCATGACCCGTCTTGTTAACAGGAAGGCAGATGGGTCAGAACCCACCTATGCCATCCCAAGGTAGTAAAAGCCTTGGTCTAGGAGTAAACAGAAGATTCAGAAAGATGTACTTCTTTTTTCCTTCATCAATAGTAACTTTCCTTCTCGACTAAGGCAAATTGGATGGAGAGGAGCATTGTTCCTCCCAGGAGTGGAGGAAGGACCCACAACGGCAGAACTCCAGCTCACCCGAGTTGTCCCAGCTACATCCATCCCAGACCAGCCAACTTGCGCTGACCAGCAGGCATGTGGGTAAGCCCAGCCAAGGCCAGAAGAACTGCCCAGCATCTAGCGTGTCAGCTTCATTTAGTGCGCCAGCAAAAGGCCAGAAACAGAAGGAAACAACAACAAAACCTGTGAAAGATGACAAGGCTGGGTGTACTCAAAAGAAGCACAGTTCAAAGCTTGCCAAAAACTTTGGGGCCTCACTGCCCTGCACCCTCTGCAGTGACCTTGTACTTCAAGGAGCAGGATGGAGCTGGCACTTCCAGCTAAGTTAGAGCACCCCTGATCCCAAATTAGGAACTTATAAGCAACCCTGGGCTTACAAGAATCAAAAGCATATTCATTCCTGCCCTAATAGAGGATGCTGAATCCTGATACAGCTGCACAAAGAATGAACAAGATGAATCTCTGGTGTCTTCAGGGCGGGGAGAGAAGGAAGGTCACTATTCCCTTGGGGGGTTAAAACAGTTGGGGTGACTGCTTCTACGCGGCTGCTGGGGTGGCCTCAGGGCAGCCAACTTATAATGGTTTACCCAGGACTTCTGTCGTTTGGGCACTGGGAGTCTTGAATTCTGGAAAGCTCTGCACTGCCAATTCCCCTGGCAGGACTATCAGGAAAGTGAGGGCCATGTGGTCTGGAGGCTCCCCTCCCCCTGTCCTGAGTCTCCCTGAAGATGCCTGGCTGGTTCTTAACAATCACAGAGGGAGCTACGGCGGCTTGTTGCCTGCCTGCCACCCCAACCCCACACCTGCAAGAGAAGCTGGCACTGGGTGTGTCCAGAGCACAAGAGCTTAGAAAAAGCCCTCCGAGTGCCAGACAGCAGGGCAGAAGGGTGGGCAGCAGCCTCCTCCCAGGTGCCCTTTCAGTGCAGTGCCTACACCACCCACCTGCCTGGGGAGCAGCCCCCTGCCCGCTGTGGTAGCTCCAGAGGTCCAGTTGTGGGTAGAGGGCAGGGGAGGAGAAGATGGGGCATAGAAGACACTTCCTTACCTCTCCTGGGGGCACCTGCTGCTTCCTGGACTGGGACTCAGAGGGCATTTATTTAAACATCTAGAAATAGTGGGTAAAGATTTGCCCACTCATCCTGGCTGAAACAGTGGGGTGCCTCTCCCTGCCTCCAGGGCGGCCACCCTGAGAGACCCCTGCTGGTCAACAGCTGGAAGTTGGCCCAGAGGAGCCAAAGAAATCCAGAACGAAAGGGAAGATTTTATAGATTTCCACGTTCCTGCTCTGTAGATCCACCCTTCTCAGCGTTTTGCTGACAATGGACAATGTGAAATGCGAGATGTGTGGGGCTGACTAGGGAGGCAGGGCAAGTTCCTCTGCAGAACTTTTGCTTGTGTCTCTTCTGATTGATTCTGCTGCTTTAAAAAAAGTGTCAAGTCTCTTACCATTCATAAGTCAGACTCATAATCAATACTTAATGTACTGCAGTCAATTTTCTAAGAATGCACACGACCAGGGAGAGCTGTTTTTTAGGCTTTCCATTTCTTGTAGAATAAAATTTTGGGGCTAGGAATGGGAGAGGCGGAGGAGAGGAACAGAGCTGAACCCTGTGAGAGAGAGAGTGTGTGTGTGTGTGTGTGTGTGTGTGTGTGTTGTGTGTGTGTGTCTTGTAGGCTGAGGCCCTGAAGTTCTTTTGTATCAGGGGCTAGTAGGCCTCTGGGTCAAGAAGTGTGAGCAGAGAGCAGAGGTGGCTGTAGGGTCTGGGGCAGAGGCCTGCCGAGCTCAGGTCACGGGGTGAAGGGACGCTGGGTTAGCAGGGAGGCAGAGTGACGATGGCCCAGGGGTTAGTTGGACAAAGGTGGGGGTGGGGAAATGAGCTGAAATAATTGTAGGCAGGAAGTATCAGCCTAAAATAATCAAAAGGGTCAGAATCTGGTTTAAAGAGAGTTTATCCAAGTGCAAAGTCTGAGAACAGCTGCCCAGAGGCAGAGGTTCCAAAGAGTGGAAGTCAGCACTCTGAAATGTACAAGTCAGTAGTCGCTTCCATAGATAAGGGTTGAGGAGCTTAACAGAATCACTCCTTCTCTATGAGACTTGATGCAAAATTACAATCATCTGACCAGGCGAGGTAATTCTTTGCTTTTTGAGAAAGGCAGATTTGACCTTCCACGCTGAAGATGTGAGCAGTCGTGCGTCTCTGCGCCCTCTGGTCGGAGTCAGGGACTGGGTGAGAGAGGGGGCAGTTCATGTGTAGCAGAGATGGGCCAGCAGGAGCCGCCCGGGCCTGTCCCCCGTCTCTCCTAGTCCTCACAGAACAAGAGTGATGAGCAAGAGAGTCACAGAAGCAGCAGTTGCAGTGACATGCTCCATGACTCAGCTCCCGGGCACCTCTCTCTCAAGGTTTAAAGCATTTGGGGGATTACAACAGCTTTTACATTGTATTTATTTTCACAAAAAGTAGATGCGAATGGACAGATGAAGAGAAGAAAAGGAGAAAGGCCAGGGGAGCAGCGGGCTGGCTCACGTGACATTCTGCTGACGCCCGAGGGCAGACCTCTGTCTGAGCTATGGAGTCACATATCGCCCGACTTGGGGGTCCAGTGAGCACCTCCCGCTCCTGTCATCACTGGCACCTCACCCTGCCTGTCGCCTGTTGCCCTCCCTCCCTCAGGTTCTGATGTACCAACCTTTCTATTTCTCGGCCTGGCCAGGAGCCACCCTGGGTCACAGCCCACACCCTGTCCTTCTGGAATTCTGTGACCACCTCTGAGCACCATCCCCACCAAATCCACACCTCCCCGTCTCCAAAGGCCAGTTTGGGGTCTGCGACTCCCCACACTCAGCCCAAGCTGGCAGCCAGAGGACGTCTTGTGAACTATCCTTTGGATTTCTATTCCCATCATCTTTCCCTCCATTCTAGTCATCTTATTTGCCATCCATATTCTGAATTCTATTTCTGACAATCGGCCATTTCTCTATGATGGCACCTTCTGTTGTGTCTCCTTTGTCATTCCTTGGGGGAGTTGATCTTCTCTGATTATTCCTGTTGCCAGAGTTCTCCTGCTGGTTCTGCCCCATGAGTATTTTCTGCAATTTGGCAATTCAAAGGGGTAGGGTGAGATTGGATTGGGGGCCCCAGGAAGTGGAGTTAACCAGCCATTTACCAATGAGCTGGGGCTTGTGATGATGGCTTTACCCCTATAGCCTTATAAAGGTCCCTTTCAGAGCTGCAGCCAGAGACTCTGAGGCCCTGCTTGGTGAGAAAGTGCAAGCCGGCTCTGTCTTGCAGTCAGCTAGCCTCTACCCAATCCTAACGAGTCGCGGTATTATTCTGAAATCTCAGCTGGGGAGAGATACAAGGAACTGTGCCCCACTCTCCACCAGCGATAGCTGGAGGAGGAGAATCAACCCTTTCCTGCTATGAAACAACCACTGCTCAAGCTTGGAGGGTCCCCAGGTGGACAGCCCAGGTCAAGAGTTCTAATCAGATTGTCCCAGGTAATGCAATCACTGCTCAACAGGGAGAGTTCAGAGGGTCTCCAGGGGCCCCATAGTAGAAATCCACAGACAGTTCTGTCCCGCAAACCTGAGGGGATGGGACCTGGACCCCTCCAGTGAGCCACTGAGTCAGAAAAGATCACCCATCACCTCTCCCTCCTGCATGACCCTCTCTTCCCATGCCCTCTGGCTTCCACACCACGGTTCCCATGGTGTTGTCTAGCAGCCCACACAATGCCCAGGCCTGTCAGGGAATTGCCAAACACTCCGGGCTGTGCAGGGGGTAGACCTTCAGACCGCCAGGAGGTGGGGGAAGAGTGGACTGGGAGTTCAGAATTGAGGGGAAATATTCAATTTTATGCCAGGCAGGATGATGCCTAGGCTCACAAGTAGAACCTCCCTGGAGAAGGAGACCTGGTGTTGAGTGGCTCTCTGCTGCGGGGTAAAATGAGAGGTCTTTTGTTCCCTGCTTGCTTGCAGAGAGCCCACCGCAAGCCTCCCCTTTGGGGGAGGGGCCTCTCATCCTTTTGGTGATGGGCTTTGTACTTGGAATTTGTTTCCCCGGAGCCGCAGCTTGCCTCAGCAGAGACGATGTGCACTTGTCCATCTTCTTTACTAGCTCAGCTCCTCACCTTCGGCTTCCCTGAGTCACTTCTGTCCAGTATCTCTCCCTCTGGACAGGAACTTCTGGTGAAAGCTGCCTCTAGTCGGCCATCCTCCTTGAGATCTCCCACAAGGCATCTTTTGAATGTGAAATGGGGGCTGTTACTCTGCTCAGGACTTGCTGTGATGCCCCACTGGTCAGATGACAGCCCAAGTCCTCCTGTGATCCCCAAAGACCAAGGTGCCCTAACCTCTCCCCCTGCACCTTCTAACCAGCCCCCTGCACTCCCTGACCCATGCCTGGATACCCAGGCCTGCCCCCACTTGGGCCTCCTTGCTGGCCAGTCTCCACCTGGAAGGCTCAGCTGTCACCTTAGCAATGAGGCCACCGATCACCCTCCTCTAGCCATCCAGGTTCCCTCTCTCTTTTCTACTTCTTGTTTTCGTCACACTGCTCATTTTCTAGAAATTCATCATTACTAAGTTTTTTTTTATGATTTTTCCTGTTCTCACAAGTAGCTCCGTGGAGGTGGAGTTTTGACCTTTTGCTCCTTGGTAGCAGAAAGAACCTACATTGTTTATCAGAGTAGAGGGAGAGTTGAGGCAAAGGCTGGGAGCTTGGTCCTGCTGGGAAAGAATCCCCTGTCTGTGGGGAAGGTGGGATGGGGCGGGGAGAGGAGACGGGGAACTGTGAGGTGGGGAGAGCTCTACAGGGTGCCGCTGAGCTCAATAGCCACTGCCGGCATGGGTCCCCTAACACCTGGAATCTGGCTAGTGCAGCTGAGGGAATTGCACCCTATTTTAATAAATTAAAGTTAAATAGTGCCGTGTGGCTCGTGGCTCAGCATGCACAGTGCAGTTCTGGAATCATTAGTAAGTGATGGCACCGCACCAGCAAGGTGATAGTGATGGCGGAAGAGGTCACATTTGGGATCTGTTGGGGAGGTGGACCCCAGAGGTTGTGTTGAAGATGGGTTTAGGTATGAGGGAATGAGGACTGGAAGAGGCGCCTTGGTTTGGGCCTGAGTCACGGGGACGGGGACAGGAGCGGTGTGAGTGGAAATGGCATTTCTGTTCTGGCTGCGAGAGTCTGGAGCGCAGGAGAGGTCTGGTCTGTGGGGAGAATGGCAGACAACTGCAGGTAGGTGGCATTTTCATCCTTAGGAGTGGACATGACCACAGAAGGAGAACATGGCCCTGGAGCTGAGGAGTCACCAAAGTGTGCCCAGAAGTGACTAGATGTCACCTGGTGAATGGGGACTGGAGTCTCAAATTAAAGTACAGTTATAGAAAAGTACGTGTTTTGCCACCTGCTTTATGGCCTGGTGTAGATACTTCCCATGGTGGGTGTGAGCCCAGGGTCCTGGCCCAAGAAAAGCAAAATTATACTTTTTGTTGCAAATACTCAAATAATAGCAGTTGATTGGAAGCTGGTGTGGCTAGAGGCTGGGATTTCACTAGTGATTCAGTTTGGATCATTAAAAGGTGCAAGTCAGGTGGACTTCTAGTCCTCTGTAATGGCGATTTTCAACTGGTGTACCGAGAGGATCTTAGGTGTGCTGCAAAAATTTTTAAAGATTATTAATTAAATTATTTTCAAAAGAAGTTTAAATCACAGTAAATATACTCTTTTTAAAACATCAACACAATTTAAGTGTACCACGGAAGTTTAACTATAGGTTCAAGTGTGCCAGGAGACAAAAATGGGTGAAAAACACTGCAGGAACAGAGATGTTTTACAGTAACATCTGAAAAGTAACATACTGAAAAGCTTTGAAAAATATCTAGTCTAGGGCGGCGCCTGTGGCTCAGTCGGTAAGGCGCCGGCCGCATATACTGAGGGTGGCGGGTTCAAACCCGGCCCGGGCTGAACTGCAACCAAAAAATAGCTGGGCGTTGTGGCGAGCGCCTGTAGTCCCAGCTACTCGGGAGGCTGAGGCAAGAGAATCGCTTAAGCCCAGGAGCTGGAGGTTGCTGTGAGCTGTGTGAGGCCATGGCACTCTACCGAGGGCCATAAAGTGAAACTTTGTCTCTACAAAAAAAAAAAAAAAAAAGAAAGAAAAATATCTAGTCCGACTTAATGAAACTAGCAGAGGGAAAATCCATCTTGCCACTAAACAAGTGCTAGACTGTTCCCAGTTGCCGAGTGTTTCATGTAAGGCCCACGTCAAATATTTTAGGTGCTGGAGGTCTTGAGTGCCAAGTCCAAATCTGCCTTTGTCTCTGGAACCTGTATCATATCTTGCGCTGCAATTCCCCCAGCCATCCGTAGGCACGCGGTAAAGGGGATCTAATTTCTAAAGTAGAGCAACACTCCTATTTTCCACGTGAACTTGAATGGACCCCTACAGACAGGGGTGGGTCCCCTGAATGCTCTTCTCCCTGCTCCCACCCCTGACAAAAACATGCTATGTACACATTTTACTCAGTTCATAAAGTGACTTCATTGACAGGCAGAGCATAAACTAGAAGTTCTCAGCTCGGAAGAGTAGGAGAACGACTTGTGTTTAGGCAGCTCCCTTCCGCCGATTCTGTGGACCGTGACTCCCAGTTTATGAGCTTGGGCTTAAAAGGGGCCTCTGAGAGCCCCACAAAGACCACCTCTGCCCGAGGAGGCGGACTGGGTTTCTCATTCCCTGACAGGGCCAGCAGAGGGCAGCCTGGGTCTGGGAATGGGCTGTAGTCCACTCTTTCTACCTGGCACTTGCCTCTTCCAAGGAGGAGTCGGGGTGCTGATGGCCCCCTCATTGGTTCCTGCCAGGACCCAACTTTCTCCTCCAGTGGGAAAATCTCTGGAGTTCTCAGTCATGTCCTCCAGGTCCCCCTTCCATTCCAACGGGACCTGCCCTCATCCAGTAACTGGTCCTGGCCCACCTGCCCTTGGAGCTAGGGGCTCTGAGCCGGGGTCTTATGAGAGGGCTCGGTCCCCCCACATGCCCTCCCTCCTGTCTCCCCCTTCCTATCCAGGGCCGGCTCTTTTGGACACTGGAGTACCTGCTGGGCCACTTGGCAGCCCTGCCACCCACCCTTTGCTCCACTGAGACAGCAGTGTGACAGTAGTGGCAACGTGACCTTGGTTCTCTACTAGTTTCACTATCTACAAAATGGAACTGGATGGGTTAATATTTAAGACGTGTTTAGAAGAATGGGTAACACATAACCTGGAAGAGATGGATATAGAGAATTGTCTCAAGCTGTGAAATACTCTTTTTTTCCATTTTAAATTTCTGTCTGCTGAGGTGGGGAGGGAGCCACTGGAGCCGGGGCTGAGCCACCCTCCAGTCAGAAACCGGCTGGAGCCCGGGCTTGGTCTGCCCAGGGACTGCGAGGGCAAGGCTTGGCCCCCCTCGGTCAGCGCTGCATCCAGCACATTATGCTGCATTTTCTTTGAAGGAGATTTTAAACCATGATCCTCTAGCCCCAAATATGCTGTGGAAGGAGAAAGGATTTCTTGTTTCTTTTAAATGCTTAGAGGTTGAGTTTCAGTCCCAGACTTTGGAAAAGTAAGGAAACCCTGAAATTATATATGGGTCTGGATCATTCCAGAAGACCCCAGAGATATGCAAGCCTGCTGAGAGCTCCCAGAAGCCATGAAGCCTCTCTCACTGCCATCTCTGAGGGCTGGGCACAGGCGGTGGGGGCTCCGCCAGGGCATGGGGGACAGAGGGAAACTGAGCTCCAGAGGCCAACATGCTGTCCTCTGTTTGGGTCACAGCACAGGAAACTGGACCCGGGGCCTTTATCTTGCACAAGGCTTCTTTGTAGGGTGTGATTCCCCCAAGCCTGGGTTTGCTCCCAGGGTCCTCTGCAGACCCCACCCCACCTCACCCCATCTGAGCAGCCAGTCCTTTCAACAAAGGCCCCTGGAAGCTGCTCATGTTTCCCTCTCCACTTAAACAGCAAGGGCTGGCCTCTGCTGCATCTGACCATATTTCAAAAGGCTTTTTATTCTGGAATGATCCTAGGGTGTGTGCATTGTATGAATTCCAGGGCAAATCCTTTTTGTTTTCATCATCTCAATTCTGTTTGGTTTCCTCTGCTTATATAATCATTTGAAATATTAATTAGAAAAAGATGGCTGGGCACACAGAGCTGGAGGTGATCTGGTCTGTCCACCGGCAGAGAAGGAGGTGGGCCTGGAGCTGGAGAGACCCGCCCTAGATCTCCAGCCCCTGGCAGGGCTCCTGAGCCCCCTCCTGGATCCTGCCTCTTGGGCTTTCTGCCGTCTCCTTGCTGCAGTGCATTTCTGGTGCTGACATCCCTGAAAGTGGCAAAGCACTACAATGTCCCCTGAACTCAGGAAGTGTCTAAAAAGTGTGGAAGCTCTGACGGGAGCGTGGACCCTCTTGGGAAGGAAACAGGAGTGACAAGAAGCCACTGTTTGGCTGTGGGTGTGAGGCGTAGGGAGGGGGGAGAGTCTTCCCTGCTTGGGTCATTCATTGGGTGCAAACTCTTGGGTCACTGACCTGCTGGGGAAATGGGTGACACCAGGACTCTGTCACTGTAGGGAGTACCTTCAGATTAGAAAGGGAAAGGGCGCTCATATCCAGGGAGGCTCTCAGGAGACTGACAGCCAGTTGCTGGGGGCAGCACAGTCACTGAGGCCTGGGGTCCTTGGGCAGATCACACTTCCTCCCCACACACAAGGGGCTAATGCCACAACTTGATATATAGACTCGTGATGATAAAATGCAGTATTTTAAATCAATGGAAGGTGATAAGGGGGTCAGTGGCCTGCTTTGAGTGGTGGCCGAGGTGCAGGCTGGGGGCACTTACTGCCTGGGGAGGACAGGGACCAGAGTGTCCCCCCAGGCCCTCCTAGAGGCAGCTGAGAGCAGCTGGAGTTGGAGCTGTACCTCCCTATGAACTTGCTAGGTGACTTTGGGCAAAACTTGATCTTCCAGGACTCTGCCTCATTCTGCGATGGGGCTCCTGCCTATCTGGTTGGTTTAAGTGAGGAATGAAGGGTTTTGTGAGTGCTCGTACAGTGAGTCACCTTCTGCTGGTCCAGCCAGGGAGAACACCCCTCCAGACAGAGAAGGGGCAGACCCCCTTGCCCAGAGGTGAGCAGGCAGGTGGACCAAGAAGATCCTTCAAGCTCTTGATTGACGTTGCAATGGAAACCTGCTCCTGATGACAGCCTGATCACCATCCTGGGCTCCCTCCTCCAGGGCTGACAGGCTCCTGGCGGACACACAAATGTGACCGATGGGTGGGCCTATGCTTTCTGCAAACTGAGAATCTGAATGGGTTTTCTGACCCTGGCTCTTTAGGGTTGGCTAGGGAACAGTATCCAGACTCTGAGTGCAGAAGTTTCCAGATTCAAGGTAAACCGAGCGCCTGAACCCTTCTGATGTGCAAAGAGAGCAGATCTTCCATGGGGCTGGTTGTGTTGGCGGGAACCTGAGGAACTCTGCAGTGGGTTGACGTTGATCTGAGTGTGGTGGCTCAGACCAGACCTTGAAAGCCAGGGGCCACGTGGCTGTGATCCTTCTCGGGAGGAGGAGCCCTGAGGTCCAAGGCCTGGGATACATCGGCTGTGAGATGGAGCCGTCCACCTGGTCCAGTCTTGGAGGAGCCTCTCTCTGACTGCCCATTTCTCAGCTGTAGCTTGGCGGCACCAGTGCCAGGGCTCACCCCCAGCTCCGGGGCCCTCCCTCTCCTGTCCCCTGCCTTCCTGCCCCTCCCCGACATTCCTTCCCTCTCTCTACGTCCACCCTCGCCCCAGGAGCGGGGGGCCACACTCTCACTCTGGGAAAGTCCTGCCCCAGGGAGAGGGCCACGTGCCCAGTGCATGAGCCAAGAGCTATAGGTGGTGGTGTCTCCAAGGTTGGGTTTGGGGAAAGTGTGGCAAATGTGGACAGGGAGGAAGGAGGCACTGCCAGAGGACATGGACAGGTGCATCGCATTGTCTGTTGTAGAAACCGAGGAAGAAAGTTCCAGTTTGAGCCCTTGTTTGGGCACTTACCCCCCAGGCCTGCAGTTGCTTACCTGTGATAATTAGTCAAAGTTGCTGCAAAGCTCCTTCCTAGGGCTTCCGTTTGGGGCGTTGGAGCCACCCATCTTCCAGGGTTGGGCAAAGTCAGAGGAGCCCAAGAGCCCGTAGCCAGGGCCGATCCTCCCTGTAAGCCCTGCAGCTCCTGCCCTCTGCCCACCAGGTGCTCCCTTCTGTGGTTTGCTCTTGCTTTTCAGGATTCTGAGGCTGTAATCACTTGAAAATCTTTGGATCCAGTGTTCAGAGGACTCTCCCGGCTCTGAACACTGAATGATTCTGCAAGAAGCTTTTGTATTAGGATAACCAACTGTCCTGTCTACACACGACTAAGGGGCTTTCAGCTGAGGGACATTCAGCGCTAACACTGGAAATGCCCCAGGCAAAGCCAGGTCACATGTTTACCCCTCATTTGCCAGCTTGGAGTCGTGCTTGTGTGGGGAAGGGAAAGACCCACCATGTACAAAGTCCCCTCAGTGCCTGTGTGCCAAGAAAAGAGGGCTCGGTCACCCAGTCCAGTCCCACAGTAACACTGGAGGGTGGGGGGCAAGCTCATCCCCACTCCCCACACATTTTGAAAAAGTGGCATTTACTTTCACTTCCAACTCACTGAGCCCCAGTCCCCAAGCAGGACAGGAAGCTGATGGAGCCGGGGTTGGCGCAACTGATGGGAGCTGAGGAGAAAGAGGAGTTTTTAAAGAGGAGAAGAATTTCACACTGAATCTCTTAATCTGTTTTACAGACTCATAAAATCTTAATTTAGCCCTGAGACTGTCATGTTTACAGATAGCATAGCAAAGGCAGTGGCTTAGAATGTGGCCAGAGAGATTGCAGAGCAAATTCACCAGGGAGGGAAGGGTGAAAATAGCCAGGCAACCTCCCAGCAGGGGAGCGGGGGGCAGGGCAGCCCGGGTTGGGGCTCCCTCCATATGCAGGAGGCTGAGTTATGCTCTGGTCTGGGCTGCAGTTAACCTGCTCTTGTCTAGGCACTGGTTCCTGCCCTTCCCCCTCCTAGCGGGGAGGAGAATGGCACCTGGGCCTGGTTAAGATGCCCTGTGTCCCCGGGAGCAGTGGAAAGCTGACACGTCTATGATGGTGTGTGACGTGAGTGTCAGTTCTAGTCAGCGGGCACACTTGTCGTGGGTTTGAGAAAGGCTGCCGGCGCTCAGAGGGCAGGGGGTTCCTGTGGGCTTCCTCGGAAGGGACCCCAGGCTGGGCTCCAAACCATCTGGAAAGGCAGAGTGGGTGTGTGTGGGGGGATGGCACGAGCAAAGGCAGGGAGCCCGGTGGGCACAGCCCCAGTGAGGGCTGCAGAACAGGCCCTGGGAGGGTGGCTCTTGTTGGAGAAAGGTGTGAGATGAACTCACCCTAGTCCTGGCTTAGGAGAGGAGAAGAAATAAAGCAAAACAAAACAAAACAAAATGCTCGTCGCTATAGAGGAGCTTAGAGTCTAGACGACCTGGCAGAGACAAGCTTGGGAACAAAGGAGGGTATAGTAGTGGCTCATCTGTGTCATAGGCTGGCCTGAACCTGGGAGGCTGAACATTCAGACAGAATCAGAATGAGCCCATGAGCCCGCAGAGCAGAACTCCCAAAGCTCTTTTCTCAATGTGCCCCACCAACCCCAGGAAGCTGGGAATTGGCCTGCCTATGTGTTAACATAATGACTTTTTAATTTTTTCCTGTTATGTGCTTTAAAGAAGAATTTCCAAATGCTGGTCTATGTGGAAAACATGAGGAAAGAATCAGGTTTTCCCTGGCTAAGGCAAAATGTGAAAAATAAATAAAATGTAATGAGTGTCTCATAAAGCTAAGTGTATTCAAGAAGTAACCATTACAATGGGATTCTGCTGTTCTTACATTTTTATGGTTGAAATTGGCTGTTTACAATGGAATCATGGTTCCTGAATTAACTTAAAATTAAAAGTTCTGGTTTCTAAAATCCTGAAGGCTGGGAACCACTGGTTAGATTACTAATTATCTCCCTGTCTAGGACATATGTCAATTAACTTGGAATTTTGACAAAGGGACATTCGTCATCAGGAAGACAGAAGAGCTGGGATAGCAGGAAACCATGGACTTAACTATTTATTCTACAGACCAAGGCAGGTTCCAACAGAAGAGGAAGCTCTTGAAAGGCAAATCCCACTGCCCCTCTCTGTGGCTCTGTTCTCAGAAAGATGTGTATTGTTATGTTGATGGGAGATGGGCACAGATTGGATGGAGTTTAGAGGATATTATAAGAGTGGAAGCTGTAAGATTTTTGTAAAAGTTTGTTTCTTTGAGTCAGCCTTGCGATGGGAATGACATTTCTCTTCTTTGTCCCAGACATGAGTGAAAGCAGAAGGTCTCCCAAGACACTCCGAGTTGCCTCCTCTGCTGCTTCTGTGTTACCTCCTCTGAGTTTTCTCTGGCTGTGCCCTTTCCTGAGGGTCACAGTCCAAAAGCCAAGCTGACATTTTGACTCTGTGCTTCCATAGAGGGAAAATAATCATTCTCTCTCTAACTTGTGTAGGGCTTAGTTGGGATGAACTCCTGTAACAACAGACAGATTAGCAAGAAAAAAACAAACAGAAGTTTAATAACAAATGTACGTACATGTCATGCATTTAGGGAGTGTATCTTAAGCAGTGGCTTGGAATTCAGGTCGAAAAACTATAGTCCTCTGAAACAAAGAAAGGTTTGGTAAGGCTGAATATGGGACAGTATCAAGGAAAAGCACAGCAAGCTGGTGTAACATTTGTATTTTCAGATTTGAGTTGGTGCCTTCTTGATTGATAGAAGGTTCTAGTGATTTAGAGCTGTCTTTTCTTCAGCTACCCTCTCTTCCTGCTACAGATGTGAATTCCTCTTACAGAAGGGTAACTTCTATTCTGTTTTCAGAGCTTCTTGCGTCTGTAGTTTCTTGAAATAATCCTTATGCCAAGGAGACTTTTTTGGGGTGGCATATTCTGGTCCCCTACATATCTTCCTTCTAGACAATTCTACAGTTCCTAGAACTTTGGAAATTTCCATCCAAATAGGCTGTATTGGTCTGAATTCTTCAGAGAAACAGAACAAATCGGATGTGTGTATATACATAAAATATCTATATTATCCATAAAATGTATGCTGTCCAGAAAGTATCCAGACATGTATGTCTCTATTTTTCATATTATTACATGGTGAAATACTTTCTGGAAAGTCCCATCCCCACCCCCCCCACAGTTCCAAGTTTGAGTCCAAGGTCTGAGAACCAGGATGGCCAATGGTGTAAGTTCCAGTCCAAGTCCAAAGGCAGGAGAAAATCAATTTCCTAGCTGGCAGACAATCAGACGAAGGAGAGAAGATTCCCTCTTCCTTAGCTTTTTGTCCTATTCAGGCCTTCAGTGGATTAGGGGCAGCCCACCCACACTGGGGAGAGAAATCTGCTTTACTCAGTTTATTGATTCCAATGTTAATCTCATCTATAAACACCTTCCCATACACATCCAGAATAATATTTAACAAGACATCAGGGTACCCTACAACCCAGTCAAGTTGACACATTAAAATTAACCATCACAGGGTCTAAGGTACTTCTGACACCTGTCCTGCCATCCTTCCTGGGTTCATCTCCAGGTGGGCCACACTATTGAATAAGTACCTCTAGGTGCAAAGTGAGGCCAAAGGGGAGGATATTTTCAGGGGTGGAGAAAGGAGTTTGGATATAAGGGACTGGAGGGAGATTATGGGGTGTACACAATTGGTGGTACAAGGTGGGCCATGTATGGGAAGAAAGGGACAGTATGGGGGCCAATGTTATACACTACCTGTTTAGTGTAGAACTCAAAGGAGTCTGAGAATTCTAAATTTGAACTCAACTTTCCAGGTGGTTATGAAAATGCACGTATAATCATCAGTGTGGGAGAAGGGAATGTATTTAACAGTTGGCTTGATTTATAACTTTCGCATATTTAGACATTTAGCATGTACACTTGCCCGAGCCCCCTAAAGGTCCTGTCCGCGTGGATGGGGCCCTGCCATGCTCAGCAATATTTTGGTGCCTTACTCCTGACTCTGAGCCACAGTCAAAGCCCATCCAACATTTGAAGAGAAAAAAAATTAGAGACCAAACATGGCACCATAATTGTTAGAGAAAAATTATTCAGGGGAATAGGGGATATTTTGGTGAATCAGACTCTTGAACCGCTATTCTGGACAAAAGTCCACTGAAGCTGGTAAGAACAGATTTTAATTCCAAAGGAATATACTCTTTGGAGCTGGGTTAGAGTTTCCCCAGGATCTTTTGGAAAGGTACATCTTGGACTCCTTGTTCTGAGTGGAGATTATTCCCTGACCCCCTAGGTTGGAAGTCTCTGCTTTCTTGCCCTCTTTGCCTGAATGGGGATTATTTCCTGACTCCCTAGGTTAGAAGCTGTTCTTTCTTGCTCCTTGGGAGGTTTTTTTATTTTCTTTATTCTCTCCGTATTCCCTATTGGATTGTATTCTTCCATGGGAATGTTTTCTGGAAGCCCCACTGATTCTTCCTGCCTCTACCCTGCCAGACCCTTTCCCTTCCAACTCTAGCCCTTCAGTCAGTTGAGCTCTAGGCCTCCTTTCCTCCACTGGGGGCTCTCATAAGGCTAAGGGCCCTTCCAAAGCTGGCACCTGCTGCTAGAAAGAGAAAAAGAGTCTATTTGGTCAGTCACTATTCTTGCTGCACTTGTGTGAATAATCAGGCCAAGTTTAATGAGAATAAACCTACTTTGTAAACAAATAAGTCTCCCTTTGATTATCTTTGGTAAAAATGGGAATGACTGTAGAGAGAAAAATTATGTCTCAGAAGAAAACTATAGTTTACTCAATATTAGATTCTGGCCCTGTTCATTTTCTTCAAGGTTTTATTACCTGCCTGTAATCTTGACTGGAGCCTGAGTTCTTCTAGTTTTCTCTAATGTCAGATTCTGACCTTCCAAACTAATATTTCTGATTTCCTTCCATTATTCTGTCTTGGAATCACTGCTCTTTTCCTGGAGCCCTGCAAGCCGATGTTGAACAACTTGATGGCAACTTCAGAGATAGCATAATGCTGACTTATCTACGGACAAACTTCATGACAGCCAAGCTGCAAACCAGGAAAATCTGACCTGTTGCCATTGCCTGCCTCTGAATCCCCCTAAGAGAAGAAAGATGCTCCAGGTTCTAGAAATCTTTATTGGCTGCCCTCTGAACTGAGAAACTGAGTCCATAGTTTGCTCCAAATGTTAATCTTTGTTTTTCATAAAACAAAACTCCCCTGATTAAAGGCCCCATGGCTCACACTATCCAGGAGCTGTCATCTGGCTCTAAGTCCCAACAGATGTTTTTGTGGTCCTTAATGAACAAAGGGTGACCCAGCGAGAAAATGGACTGACATTGTTCAAAGGAAAGAAGAGCATCTTTTCTTTCTTTGAACAAAGGAGGAACTAACAAAGATTCTTTGCTTGGCCAAACTTTGGCTTCTGAACCTTCCCCTAGGCCATCTGTGCACTTCCTTGTAAAATCCAGTTTTAGCACCGCAGGTGTAATCCCACCTATCACCCTCCCTCTGCCCATCTCCCCCCTCCCTCCCCTCCCTCTCCCCCTTCACCAAATTCTTAGGTTATAACTGGGTTATAGCTTTCATATGAAAGCCAAAAATTAGTTTCATAGTAGGGCTGAGTACATTGGATACTTTTTCTTCCATTCTTGAGATACTTTTAGAATATAACTGTCTTAACACAATAACTAAGAAAATGCCAGGAAGGCTATATTAACCAGTGTGATGAAAATGTGTCAAACTGTTTATAAAACCAATATGGTGGTTTTATGGTGCCCCATGATCGCATTAATGTACACAGCTATGATTTAAAATTAATAAAAAAAATTCAGTTTTAGCAAAGAACACTACTAAGTCAGTTTAGCGAGAACCCTTCATCCTCAATATCTGATCATCCTTGATCTGATTAGGTTCCTCACCCCCAGCCCCTGGTCTGGTCACCCTGGCCTGTCTTCAGCAAGAATCCTGTTAGGTTAGTTTAGCAAGAATCCCCCTCACCCATGATGTTTCATCTTAGTAATTGTCCAACTACTGCTGTATTCTCTCCCTCTCTGCAAAACTCCACTGCCGCTGTCCCTATATCTATCTCCATGTCCTGAATAGAGCCTGCCTTCTAGGCGTTAGTGAGTGTATTCTGAAAACCTTTCCTTTAACAACAAAAGAAAAAAGAAACAATGAGAAGGAAGGAAATATAAGTAATGAATAACATACTTCCAAAAGGAATGGCTCAAATAAGGGAGAGAAAAGATCAAGTGAGTTCCGTATAATCCAAAAGACTCCATGGATGCAGTGGGGAAAAAAAAAACAAAACAAAAAACTGAGCTCAACGGACCTCCACTGAACTCTGTGTAAGTTTCACGGCAGAGCTGCGCTTCAGCAGCGAGATGAAAGGCCAGTGGGCAGAGTGGAGGGAATGGGCAGAGGGAAAAATAAAACATTATAGAGACAGAAACCACATCCAAAGCAACAAAGCCCTGAAAACACAAGTTTGACAAAATTATGCAAAATAAACCTGCACAGACAGAGATGCCAGAATGATTGCAGAAAAGACAATTTCAATGGACGACAAAGGGTAAGTGATGTTTGCAAGAAGAGAACAGAAAGGATGGAACCCAAAAGGCATTCAAGGGGATGTGAGGAGCCAACTCTCCAGAAGAAGGACACAAATCTTCAGTTCAATGGTACGTTGTACCCCAGAAAGAACACAGTGCTTAGAATGATCAACGCTGAGACATGACCGTGGTTAGCTACACACACAATGACACTGGCAGAATCCCATGAATGACAAACCCAGATAAACCAAACGAAACACAAATTCCCTCAGAGTGCCGGGTACTGAGGATGGTGGCCACAGTCCACAGAGTCTGGGGGTAAAGGAAATGTGACCCAGGAGACCCAGGCACATAAAGGCAGCAGATGTTTCAAGCACTTGGGCACTCAGAGCAGACAGTTCCTAAAAGCCATTTGGACAGAACCCTGAAGAATCAAAGTCAGATCTCAGAAACAAGGCGCTGTTGTTGAAAAGCACTGGTGGTGAGCAAAGAATCCATCTGTGCTAACATCAAGACCTTTGCAGCTTGGCTTGGCACCTGTCACTCAGGGGCTAGGGTGCCAGCCACATACACCAGAGCTGGCAGGTTCAAATCCAGCTCAGGCCCACCAAACAACAATGACAACTACAACCAAAAAATAGCCGGGCATGGTGGCAGGTGGCTGTACTTCCAGCTACTGAGGCAAGAGAATTGCTTAAGGCCAAGAGTTTGAGGTTGCTGTGAGCTGTGACATCACGGCACTCTACCGAGGGCAACGTAGTGAGACTCTGTCTCCAAAAAAAAAAAGATCTCAGCAACTGGTGGAATCACGTTACAGAACAGAGTGGAACTATTATAAACCTGGCCAGTGTGAATAGAGGAGTCACAGCCAAATCTGAAGGGAAGGTGGTGAAGGCGACATTTCCTTCATCTATCATGGTGGGAAGTCAAACTTGTGGCCATATCAAAATAGAGTAACCTCGAGTTTTTACTGTTTTATGCTCTTTCTCCCATTATCTCACATTGTCCCCTCCCTAACTTTGAAGCTGTTTTGGTCCAATTAAAAAAGATTGAAACATAATATTTCTACATATTCCTGGTGTACAGGTGGTATTTTGTTACGTGTATGGACCCCGTAATGACCAAGTCAAGCATGTAGAGTATCCACCGCATTATTTATCATTGCTACATGTGGGGAGCGTTTCAAGTCCTCTGTTCTAGCTGTCTGGAAACACGCAACATGGGCATGGTGGCTCACGCCTGTAAACCCAGTACTCTGGGAAGCCGAGGCAGGAGGATTGCTTGAGCTCAGGACCTCAAGACCAGCCTGGGCAAGAGTGAGACCCTGTCTCTAAGAATAACTGGCATTGTGCTGGGCACCTATAGTCCCAGATACTTGGGAGGCTGAGGCAAGAGGATTGCTTGAGCCCAACACTTTGAGGTTGCTGTGAGCTATCATTCCATGCACTCTACAGAGGGTAACAAAGCACGACTCTGTCTCAAAAAACAAAAAAATCCAAACAAAACCAATACATTGTTGTTAAATGCAGTCACCTGCTCTAGTGTGGAACGTCAGAACTTGTTTCTTCTGTGCACCTGTGTCTACACCCATCCACCCACCTCTGTTTACTCACCCCCCCCCACCCCCAGTGCACTTCCCGGCCTCTGTACCTGTCCCTGAAATTGTCCTTAATGAGCATGATTTTTAAAAACAACAATAAAAATTCACAGTTCTTAGAGAACATTTCTTTTTGAGTTTTTTACTTTCTATCTGGTTGGGAGGGAGGGGGAGAGAAAGGAGGAGAAGGCCGCAGAGGAGAAGGACCTTCCATGTCTTTGAAAGGCTGCTTTCTTAATTCAGCGTTCCCCTGGACAAAGAGCCAGCTGAGGGCTGCCCATCAGAGCCTGTGAAGCGTGGTTGGGAGCCTCCCCGCTTCCTGCTAAGGGGGTCTCTGTGGACACCCAGCTCTTGGAGAAAGGGTTGATGGTGGCCTGGGATCTGTGCTTGGAGCCATGACTTGCTTTGGGGGGTTGGCCTTGGCTGTCAGGGCACCACAGCCCCTGTAGCCGAGGAGCCCTGGGGCTGGCACTTAGGCATGCACTAGAGAGAGGGCTGTCTGGGCCACTCTGAGAGCCCATGTGGCTCACACAGGACCTGGCGGTGGGGGGCAACAAAACGAGATGATCATCCATACCCCTCTAGGGAGATGCTTTGGAGCTGCCTGATGGGCAGGAGCAAGGCTGAGCCAGCTGAGCCAGAGCTGGGAGGGAGCTGGGCCTGAGGCAAGCCAGGGCTGGGCTGTGCGGGGCCCACTGCGGGCACTTGCTGCTGATGTGGGGCTTGGCGCGTAGTAGACGCTCAGTAAGAAGTAGCTTCCACCTCCCTGCTGCCTGGGCCTAGAGAGCCGCCCTGCCCCCCAAGATTGTCCTCTTTTGTGAGAGGGAGTAGTGAATGAGGCAACCTCAAGAACCACTCTGGTCCAAGAAACTGAGTCTTCTGGGGTGAGTGGTGGCTTCGTACAAGCAGTCATAAAGCATCCTGATGCAGGCGTAGGCAGACACTGTCTAAATTCCCCCAGGTATCATCTTGTTTCATTCTTACGTTCTTGTCCCATTTTATAGATAAGAAAATTGAGGCTAGAGACGTAAAGTCACCTGCCCCATAGTAAATGGCAAAGACCCTTGAATCTGGGTATTTCTGTGCCCCATCCCTTGGATCAGGGCCTTTGTCTGCTTATCAGTGACATGTTTAAATATCAACTTCCCCCTGCCCCAGCCAGTGAATAATCAAATACCAAGACAGGAGAACTCGTCAGTTCACATAGAAAGGCACAGGGCAGGGAGGAGGGGTGCCCGTGACAAGGACCATTTTCAGGAAAAGACCAGACAGAGCCTTTCCCCCTAAGTGAGAAACAGTTTAGCAAGTTCTCCCCTTTACACAGCTGAGAACACAGATGCCCAGGGCCGTGTTACATCTGACCGTCCCTTGCTCTCTCTGCATCCAGCTGCGTTTAAAACACACAACCTCATGCCTCCATTGTGCTCTGTTTCTCATTTTAAGAAAATAAAAGAAAAGCCCAAGATTGAGAAACCTAGTACAGAATAAAAAGCTTTTCACTCAGCAATTTTATTTTTTAAAAAAGAAAAGCCAAGTGCCTGGCTCCCTCAAGCATGAGGTTGTCACACTGTCCTGGGTGGTCCTCTGTGTGCCATCCCCCTCTGTACCCCTGTGTCACCTGGGTTCTCACTGCCCACCCCACACAGCCTTCCTGTTCTGAGCTCTTAAGTGAGTATTTGCGGGGTGCATGCAGAAGGAAGGAGCCCCCCATTAGAGAGAATCTGATTATCAGACCTTTCACAGTAAAGACCCTTCTAGAGAATTAATGTCTCTAGCAGAATGAAAGCTTCCAGGGGCTCTGGGCGGCTCTCTGTGACTGTGTGTGTTCATCTCCAGCAGGTAATGAAGAAGCTCTGAGATGGTCATCACCACTGTGCCGGTGGGTCAAGTGCCCTGCAGTGTTAGGAGAGGACACCATCCCCAGCCAGGCTGGGGCTCTGCATCTAACCTGGAGGATGACAGGGCACTCTCAGCTTTGGTTCTCTTGGGCCCATTGGCACTGCTTCAGAATGACCTGCTGGGTCACATCTGAGGTCTGCACCATCTCCCACGGGCCTGCCCCCTTTACCCTGCCACTCCAGGCACCCGTCTCAAGCTGAAATAGCCTGTGTCTTACCATCTTGGGGACCCTGGGGTGAGCAGGGGATGGTGGCTGTGACCCAGAAAAGCCCTGGCTGGAGATGAGAGGTGAAGAGCTGAAGGGGGAGGGGACAGGCACGGTGGATATTTTCAACAGAAATCTGCATCTTTTTTTCACTTTTCTCGTGCGGATGCCAGCTCTTAGGTCTGTGTTTCAGGACTCTGGTCCTGGCCTCTGCTTTTGGCTCCAACCCTCCACCAGAGACAATCAAAGCCTCTTGTCCTGTCTCCTGAGGCATGACCATCCTCAGGGAGCTCACAGGACAGTCAAAATGCAGACTGATGTGTGTTCTGGCATGGGGACTATAGAAACAACAGCAGCATGGGTGCGGAGGAGCAGGGGTGAGGCTCAGGGCAACCTCCTGGGGGACACGATGCCACATGGAGCTGCAAAGGGCTGATGGGAAATACCAGGGCGCAGAGGGGAGGTGGGAGATGCTGCAGGCAGAAAGAGCACAGCCACACGGACCGGGGATTCTGAGCGTCTGGCAGAAGGTGTCTGTCAAAGATGGTGACAGGTAAGGTCAGAGACATTTGGGGACCCGAGGACCTTGAGTGTTTCTCCATGTTATGTTCAGGGGTTTGTGCCTAGGAGCACCCTTAAACTTGTGCAGTGCACAACCTAAATAACTGAACATGTGTGCCTGCTTCCTTAAGGAAAATGAGCTTTATCTTGAGGACAATGGGCTTCCTTCAAAGGGTTTTAAGTAGAAGAATGACCTGGTTATCAATATGGGTTTAAAAAATCCTGCTGGCTGTGGAGAGGGTTTGGAGGATGGAAGAACAGAGGCGGGAAAGTTGTCAGGAGGACGCTGTGGGCACCTGGGTGAGGTCTGATGAGGGCTGCTCCAGGCAGTGCTGGGGAGAAAGCAGGGGCAGGTGTGCTGTTCAGGGAGCGGGTGGATTCTGGAGGGTGTCGAGTCTGACAGCAGCAACAGGCGTTTGGTGAATAACAACAGGGCTTGTAAAATCAGCTTCTGTTCGTCATCGCTTCTGTATGGGAACTGTCCAGGATTTTTCTCCTCCACAGTTTCAATGGTGCTTTAAAAATTACTTTCCTTCTTGCTGGGAGCATACATACTGCAAGGCATCTCTTTGTTTTGGTATCTCTCTCATGCTCGCACTCAGTACCTTTTCTCTGTCATGACTCAAGAAGATGTTCTTGTTTCCTCCACCCACGCTCCAACTTGGTTCTGGAGAAAAAAGACCTGAATTCTGGAGGGGGAAAAGCTCCGTGTGTCCACTGTGGCCAGCACCCTGCATGTCTGCACCCCTCCCCTTCCCCAGATTACACAGGGGCGACATGGTTTCAGCTCTGCCCGGCACCTCCAACAGAGTGTGCTAGGACCTCATCCCATAACCTGGTCACCTAAGCCCAGCCCCCCATCCTCAAAACCCATGAGGACAAGTCCCTCCCCTCTTCTGTATGCCCAAGAACCCCCCGAAACAATCCCTCCTGCTTGGTCATCTATTGTATAATAGAGAAGAATCTGGAATCCCTGAGGGAAATTCAAGATGTAGGGGTGAGGCAGAGGGAGAAGGGTGGAGGGGAAGAGAGGATCTGGTGCGATGTGGGGAAGATGGAAAAGCTCATGGCCATGAAACACACTTCTAGGGGTGGTGTGCGTGAGAACCAGTGCGTGTTCCAGTGGAAATATGCAGTGTGGTTGCCGCGGAGCGCCTGGGCATGGGTGCAGGTCAGCTGTGCCAGTGACAATTCAGAGCAGCAGTGGCTCAACACAGGGCAGTGCACTTCTTTGCTCACCTCCACGTAGTCCCTCAGGGACCCAGGGGCCTTCCTCCCCATCTCCCCCTTGGTCTGAGCAGCGTGAGGGGGAGGCCCAGAGCTCAGCATGAGGAAACTTCTTCTAGGCCAGGCCTGGGAATGACGCTCTCACTTCCCTTCTTTACCCAACTGCACGAGGTTTGCCCCTTTCAAGTGGACAGTTCAATGGTTAGGGTAACTTTGCCATGTGGTGTAACCATCAGCATAAGTCAGTTTGGGTCATTTTCACATCCCCAGGGAGAGCCCCTGTGCCCCTTTCCTGTTAGCTCTGTTCTCAGGCAGCTGCTGCTCTTCCTTCTGTCTCTGGGATTCACCTGTTCTGCACGTTTCACTTAACAGCCCCACAGTATGTGGTCTCTCCGTGTGCTTTCCTCCGCCTAGCGTAATGACTTTGCATCAGGATTTGTGCCTTTTTATTGCTGGAGAGTGTCCCACGACGTGGACGGTCGGTGGCCCTTCTGCTTCTCCTCTGCCCTGAACCTGAACCAGAGGTGAATCCTGACTGCACAGGAAGCTGAGAGGGGTATTCTCCCGCTTTCTACCACCGACACCCTGGAAATCTATAAATACACAGGTTCCACACTTGCATGATGTATGTGTGTGTGGAAACTGCAGAGCCCAGGTCTGAGTTGTTTGTATGAGCAACAGGGATTATGTAGGGAAGGGGCAGGGGGAGCAAGCCATAAACTGAGGGTCAGTGGTGGCCTTGAGGACATTAATATAAGCCCTTGCCTGCTCTCTCAGGACTGTGGACTTCTGCAGAGCACAGCAGAAGGGTCAGTGCAGATCTCATCCAGGTCCTCTGTGTGGGTTACAGTCGATGGGAGGATTTCACTCACACCTGGAGAGCTCTTGCGAGGGATCTTCTGGAAGTGTTTGAGGACGTCTCTTCTGTGCTTTCAGATTTCACATCAGGGCCATATTATTCCCTCTTCTTATGCATCTTCATAGCTCCAAGTCCGGAAGCATCATTTTTAGAAAGAAAATATTACCTCTCCTTGCATTCTTGGAATAGTCATCAAACGTGGAAATGACCTCCAGAGAAAGCATGGTCTTTGTAGGAGAGAAATAATTGCACTCCTGGGCTTTTCCTGAAGTTGATGCTGCTACCAGAAGTTCAGGGTGAAGAGTTATTAGAGCTATAGCCTGAGTTACTTAAGGACACGTTTTGCCTGGTTCCCTTTGATTTCAGCAATGTTTTTCACTAGTGTTTTAATCATTCAGCAGAAAGGAAGAGATGAGCTTTCAAGGACAGAGAATTCCATCACTTGGGATAACAGGCCGAGATGCTCACGCCAGCCTGCTGGGACAGCGGAGGCCGCACACCTGCCCTGCAGAGCCCACACTCCACCCTCAGGGTGGGGGAAAGACGCTCTGCTGCTTCTGCCCTCTGGAAACAGGAGCTTGGAAATGCTGCCGGGGTTCTGTCTACTGTCCAAAGGGTAGGTGGGGACCCACCCTCAGATTTGCTCTTCCTCACACAGAAATTCTCGTCCAATGGCAAAATGTCTATCTGGTGAGTCAAGAGGGAATGTGAGTAGGGACAGCGACTTGCTGAAACTTTGGAGTCATTTCTTAGAAAAGCAACTCGGTTTTCCTAGGTCCTGAAAGTGGAAGGCTTGAATGGGAGGATTCCATACGGGGCTCAGAACCTCATGTCCTGAGGACCCACGGAGAATAAGTAAGAGTTAGAGCTGGAAGTAGAACTCGGGTCTTTCGACTCAGAAATTGGCCAGATCTTGCCCAGTGCCATGTGAGCCTATGAAGATGCTGCCTCTGGCTCTTCCAGCGGGGGTGGAGGTGGCTGTGGACTGGTGCCTGGTCGGATCTGCTCTGTGCCAGGCGCTGTTTTCTGCATATTTCCTATGTTCTCAGGTGATCAACAGGTCAGGTCTTCACACTGTTCTCATTGTTCTTTTATAAACTAAGGATATGGAGTTAAGTGCCTTTTGCAGCAGGCAAAAGGGAGAGTGGGGACTCCAACCCAGACCAGCCTCACGCCTGAGCCCAGCGCCTTTGCACAACATCGTGGACAAGTGTTCCTGCCATTTTAACCTTGCAGGGCCGGCACCCTCTGTCTTAAGCTGCAGAGCTTTGCAGGATGGCCCAAGGAGGAAGCCCCAGATAACCAGGACTATAGGTTCATTAATTAGGAGGCCACCAAGGACCTGCCCAGCTTCAGGGGTGGAGAGGGAAGTGGCTTCCTAGTGCTGCCCACTGCAAGGCTCTCCTGCTCTGTGGGCAGCAGGGCTCTGGGACCTTCATCTGGAGGACCAGGAGGCAGATCCCCCCAGGCCCACATTGGGCTGTGTTTGTCTGTGCAGGAGGCTTCATCACACCACACAGTCCCACCCTGGGCTGGGCCCTGGATCTCTGTGCACACTGGGGGCTCAGTCAAGTCCCTTCAACCTGGCTTCAGCCAGTTGACACGCTCTTGGCCCAACTGCAGCCAGTGGAGAAGCTTTTATGAGCCTGTTTGTTATTTTTCAGACTTAACCTCATCACTCTGCACTGAGGGGCTGAAATGTAGCCTCTGGGGGGTCCAGGGGGGTTCTAGGCTCCTGCAGGTTTGCCTCTTGCTGGCCAGCCACGTCCTGCACAGCTGGCGAACCCCTTCTAGATTTCATCTGAGGCAGCAGAGAGTCCTTCGAGGTTCTAATTTTCCCCGTTACCGTCGCTGCTGCTGCTATTCTTTGTGACCGCACATTTTTCAGCTTCTCATGAACTTGTACATCAAGATGCTTTGTCCTGATGCTCTTGTTAAAAGGATATTTTCTAAAAGGTAAAATCGTGACTATCACAAAATTTAAAATGAACACATTTCAAGTTTCCTTAATTCATGATTTAATGAGGGAACCAGTAGCATGCTGCAACCAATTCAAGGAAACATTCAAAGGACGCATGTATATAGGCAGTCAGGAATGCGAACACGAGTTAAGAAATACAGCCACGTGCTGCCTAACAACAGGGATACATTCTGAGAAATGCATCTTTAACACAACCTAGTCATCACTTGAACTTCAGAGAGTGGTGCCCGCACGAACCCCGACGGCAGAGCCTGCTGCAGACTGAGCCCATATAGCCCACTGCTGCCGCTGCAGAGCCGCCTGGCATGTTACTATGCTGAGTGCCACAGGCAACTGGGACTTGGTGGCACGTATTTGTGCATCTAAACATGACACTGTACAGTAAAGCACAGTACTGTAGTCTAAGGGACCACTGTTGTACCTGTGCTCCTTCCTTGACTGCAACACTGCTATATGGCATGTGACCGTAGGGGCAGTGCTGGGCACTGGGCACTACCCCAGGGTGATAAGCAAGTGCACGGCCCCTGGACAGAGCTCGTTCAGACATTATAGGCAAGAATCATTTGTGTTACTCTCAAGTTTCCAACGTCCTAAATAGCTGTCAGATTACTCAGAGACGGTAGAAAGTGCTGGCCCCTGGAGAATCAGATAACCCTGGAGGGGTGCCTGAGGCAGGACCTTTCCTCCTGTTTCAAATCCGTTCCCAGTTTCTCCTGACACATTTGTGAGGGTCTCAGCACACATGGGCCTGTGAGCTGCAGCGCCTACTAATTCTAGGTGTATGTGTTTGGTTCCTTTTTCCCCCTCTCAGATGAGGTTTGAGTGGCCTGCCCTGGGCACATGAGAGACTGGGTCTTCTGGCCCCTGACTGGGGAGGGGGGAGTCCCAGCTGTTTCTTGAAATACTGTCCCCAGGCAGATGAAAGGGAAGGTCTTCCCGGGGCCTCTGGGCAGCAGCCTGCGGGGTGTAAGGGGCTTATGTTCCTTCTGGGTGAAACACAGAATTACTATTATGGGTCCAAGTGTGTCCTTCAAAAAAGAAAAATTATGTTGAAGTCCCAACCTCCAGGACTTCAGAATATGACCTCTATGAAATAGGGTTGCTGCAGAAGTAATCAGTTCAACTTAGATAAAGTTAACACAGTGGGCTCTTAATCCAAATATGGTGGTGTCCTTAGAAGAGGTAGACAGGAGGGGAATGCCAGGTGACAACAGAAGACCAAAGTGCCACGGCTTCAAGGAAGTCATGATCACAGAGGCAAGGAAGGGTCCACGCCTATAGCCTTCAGAGGGAGCAGGGTCCTCCCTGCACCTTCACCTTGGGCTTCCAGATCTCAGCACTGAGAGAAGCTTTTAAGCCAGCCAGTTTGTGCTGCTTTGTTACGGCAGCCCTAGGAGGGCTTCACCTGCTGTGAAGTTAACAGATGCGTTGAGAAGAGCAGCAGGTTTGTCCCTGTGGCTCTGAGGACCTCACCAGTGTGAGAGTCCTCATCTAATCTGTGATCCTGGAAAGACCTGTGCTGTTTTTTTTCTCCCCTCCAATAGTTTAGCATTGGCTTTAAGAGCCGGAAGTTGAGAGAGGAATGGATGCCTGTTGGGAGAATGTCAAGATGTCTCCCAAGAACTTGGAAATGAGACATAAGCTCACTGAAGGCTGTGATCAAAGTCAACATACAGTATAGATCAGAGAAGTGCAAAGTCTCCAGAAGTGATGGGGGTTCCCAGTCCTGACACTGTACCCTGTACGTCCCTCCCCTGCCCCCAGCCAGGCTGGCCTCCCAGCAGATCCAGGGACTCTGCTCATGAGGACCAGGTCTCACAGACTGTGGGACGGGTGAAGAAGCGGGTGCAGAAGCAAGAGTGGTCAGCACCTCCAGGGAACAAGGGGCGTCAGGCTGTGAACTTGTGTCCTCCCTGCTGTCTCCCAGGATGGGCTGGGCACAGGCAGTGTGAGAGGGTTTGCCATCCCATCAAGAGCTTGGGGAGCGTTACAGCCAGAGCATGTGGAAGATTCTGCTTCAAGGGTGGAGGCATCTTGATGGTGAAATGGGGCCATTGAGCATTCTGTTCTTCTAAATGTCATTGTTCTGATTCTCTTACCTCCCTGCCTCATGGATGTGCCCAGCGAGCTCTGCCCATGTGGAAGAGAAGCCTGTGCTCACTGGTTGGCAACCAGTCTCCGGCGGCTACTCCTCAATAGTCAGGCACGGGGCTCCAACACAGGCCTGGCTGCCCGGGAGCCCCGATCAGGCACACCTGGGGCAGGAATGCTCACATGGGGTTGATGCACTGGGCGTCTGTGTTTCCTGGTTAGCATATGTCTGCCTGTCTGGCCTGACAAAGTCCCATCCACACAGACTGTCCTTAGACACCGCTCCTGGTCTGCCCCTGGCGCCGGGGCTCCTCTGACGGCACCGGGCACCAGGCTGGACACTTCACCTGCAGAGTCTCCTGTTAACCCCGACAACCCTGTGTGGCAGGGAGTGTGCCTTTCTCTTTCCCCTTTTAAAGATGAGAAAACTGAGGCTGAGGCAGTTCAATAACTTGCCCAAGGCCATACAGCAGGTGTTTAGCACAGAAAGATTGGAATCCAAGCCTGTCTCATTCTGAAGTTGGGCCTTTTATACACCACCTTGCTAAGAGCAACCAGTGTGACTGAGGAAGCCAAAACCCACCAGGACAGCAGGATGAGAGAGATGTCCTGAGTCCTCTTGCCCCCTGCCTGCTGGGCCTGGCTCTGTGCTGCTTTTCTGGTTTGGCTTAAACGTGCGCCTGTCTCCCACTTGACCCGAGGGGGGCCCGGGTAGAAACGTCTCCTTGGTAACCCTTGCTAGTGAGGCTGCATGCTGCTTTGGAAGCAGTGATACCTTGGTTCCCAGCACTTAGGCTCAGTCGGTCTGAGGATGAGGTTAATTGGCACTGCTCATGTTGGCTGGGCAGATGTGCTTCTCAGCTTTATGTCTCTGATGTGGTATCCAGGATACCAGGAGGCATAATGTGTTTGCTCCCGGAGAGGGGGCTGAGGGAGAGCTGGCTGTGTCATCTGCACTGGCTCTGGTTTGTCTCATGGCAGGGGCAGGCAGGGCTGCTGCTGTGGTTGGGCTATGGAAGCACCTGGGATGGACCCCTTTGTACCCAGGTCACCTGTGTTCCCAGTGAGTGCCACCTGGGCTATGTCTCACCTGCATTCCTAGATGATGGCTGTCACCCTTGGCCCCCACACTCCATGTTGAAAGCCTGGCCTCACTCCTTTCTCTTTCTATTGGTCCCCAGTAGACCAGAGCATGGAGGGTGGCCTTGAGCATGTGCAAGGTGGCTGTGGCAGACGTTGCTGGCTGGCCAGCAGCAGCCATTCCCCTTTCCTGTGAAAGCGTCGGTCATGGTAACCCTGCTCCCTTTGCCAGGTGCACACTCTCCCGAGCTCCTTCCTAGCCCCAGGTGGCCAAGTGACAGAGTATCAGCCAATGAGCTATGAGGGGACAGCTGAGAGACTTCTGGAGATATTGTTCCCTTGCTTGTACAGGGGGAAGAGACCCTTGTTCTCTTGTGTGAGGGACCAGACGTGCTCTTCGGAGCCATTTCACGACCAGGTACTGGTCGAATACCAGGTACTGGTCGAATTCTCCAGTACCTGGAGAATTCCAGGTACTGATCAAGCGTCCTGACATGGTTCAGCTGCAAGCCACCTCCAGACTGCTTGCTTTGTGACATATGAACTATTTTTTATTGTCCGAGCCCTTGCTACTTAATGTGTGAGCCCAGATTGCAGCTTCAATATCACTTAGGAGCTTGTTAGAAAGTAGAATCTCAGGCCCTTCCCCAGACCTACTGAATCCAAATATACGTTTAAAAAAATCCCCAAAGGTGTCAAGTGCACAAAATGTGTGAGAAACATTGACCAGAAAGTAGGGGAGAGAGAGAGAGAGACACCTCTTGTAAGAATTGCCTTTTTCTAGAAATTCATCATCTTGGTGGTATATTTGTATTTATGCCTCTTTGAGCAAGGAACAATGAAATCTTAATTTTATTCAAAAGGAAGGCAAAGCCTCCTTCATCCTCCCCACAGGGCTGTCACCACCCAGCTTCAGAAATAGACATCTCAGTTCTCCTTTTCCCAGGTCCACAGTTGATGGCTGTGGGATGTAGGTGGAGCTGGCAGTTGGCTCTTGGCTTGAGTTGAATGTTCCCTCATTTCCTCTGAAATCTGGGCTTTAAGTTGAGAAAGATCAAAACCTGCATGTTCAAAACAGGGTCCTGAAAAATAAAAAATGTTGCTTGGGGCTTTTTCTTTCAAAAGAGCTTGTTTCCCTTCTCAGACAAGCAGTCAGGATGTGTAGAAAAGAAAACCTGAATTTTAGCTTTGGAGAATTATCAAGAGACTTTGTTGGAAAAGGGATTTCTTTCTTAAGGGGGGTTCTTGGTTCCTAGATGCGAACAAAGAACTCAAATTCCAGTAGAAACTGTTTCTCTCCACACGTCTAGAATTCTAGTTTTTGTTTTGTTCTGTTTTGTCTTGTTTTTTGCTTTTTCTAACAGGGCGGTAGCTGGGGATGCGTGGTAACTGATACAAGTTTGGGGGTGGAGAGTCTCCAAGTCTCAGAACATTTGAAGGTTTCTCGGTATTACCCTCAGGGAGGCACCTCCCTGGCCCGTAGATGCCTCTGCCTGAACACCCCCCTGGGCAGAAGGGAAGGAAGCACCAGGATCTGAGGACATCGTGACTTTCCTGGGATCCACAGCAGGGCAGTGGTGGAGTCAGGGGTAGGATCCATGTCCAGGTTCCTTTCTTCACAGGCCCTCAAGCCTGAGTTACATCAGAGGAAATTTGGAGTCAGCCTTCTTTTGTCAGAAAGGTTGAGGCCCAAAGAAGGGAAACTGTGGTGAGTTCAGAATTTGCAAAGGTCCTAACTTTGCCCCCTTCTGACATCTCTGAGCCTCACTTTCCTCATCTGATTGAGAGAAGGATATGAAATGCCTGGAGTATTGGAGAACCGTCTGTATTCCAGACTTCTAGGGAGCAGCCTCTGTGTACCCTGATGATATGGTTGGATATTTGTCCCCTCTAAAGCCCATGTTGAAATTTGATCCCCAGTGTTGGAGGAGGGGCCTGGTGCCAGGTGTCTGGGTCACAGGGCGTGGAGATGGGTGAGAGCTGGTTGTTGAAAAGAGGCTGGCACTTCCTCTCCCTCTCTCCCTCTCCTGCCCACCATGTGACACACCTATTTTCCTTCGCTGTTTGCTATGATTTGAAGCTTCCTGAAACCCTCACCAGAAGCAGATGACAACACCATGCTTCTTGTGTAGAACTATCAGCCAACTAAACCTCTTTTATTTATCAAATACCCAGCCTAAGGGATTTCCTTTATAGCAACACAAACAAACCATGACACCTGATGAGCGAGATGAAGGATCAAGAAGCAGAAAAAAGCCAAGGGAAGGGAGTTGGTCACTACTGATGAGGAAGAGAAAGATTAGAAGGCAGGAAGGTGTGGGCCAGAAACTGGAAGGGGGCAGTGGGGAGAGAGGCAGCAAGAGAATGGAGAGCAGAGAAGAAAATGCTGTCGGTGTGAGGCTTTAAGAGAGAGTCCAGAAAGCTCGAATGTTGTATGAGGTCATTCTCCCTTGAGACAAGGAATTCGGTCAAGATCTTCATTCCTTTCCAAGGCTTACTGAAGTTGCATTTCCCCTTTGTTTGGCAGCATCATGGTGCTGAGAGAGGGCTCAAGGTGGCCTCATTTTACCGGGGAAATGCACAAAATATGGGTAATATCTCTTCTGTGTGACTGTTGCCCAGAGACAGAACCTCTGCACCAGCCCGACCCACCCACACTACAGGAAGCTGTCATGTGGCCAAGAGCCGCAGACATTTCTGGAATCTTCTGGAATCTCTCAGCTCCTGATCCATCTGCCTCTGTTATTACTGACTGATCTTGAGAAGAAAGTAAGGCATAATGGTTCACCATATGGTCAAGAGTCCTGGACTGCCCTTACTGCCTTGTGGCTTTGGCAGGTTGATTTATAGTCTCTGAGCCTTAGTTTCCTTCTCTGTAGAATGGGGATAATAACAGTGACCTTCAGGGTTGTTTAAAGGATTAAATGAAATAATGAATATAAACCACAGAGCCTAACCTCTGTTAAAAGTTCAATAATAGATGATGATAGTGGTGATGGTGGTGGTAGTGGTGGTGGTGATGATGGTGGTGATGGTCATGATGGTGGTGGTGGTGGTGATGATGGTGGTGGTGGTGATGGTGGTGGTGGTGATGGTGATGGTGATGGTGGTGATGTTAGTGGTGATGGTGGTGGTGATGCTAGTGATGCTAGTGGTGATGATGGTGGTAGCGGTGATGGTGGTGGTGATATGGTGGTGATGTTAGTGGTGATGGTGGTGGTAGTGATGGTGATGATGGTGGTGGTGGTGATGGTGATGGTGGTGGTGGTGGTGATGGTGGTGGTGTTAGTGGCGATGGTGATGGTGGTGGTGGTGGTGATGGTGGTGATGTTAGTGGCGATGGTGATGGTGGTGGTGGTGGTGATGGTGATGGTGGTGGTGGTGGTGATGGTGGTGATGTTAGTGGTGGTGGTGGTGATGGTGATGATGGTGGTGGTGGTGTGGTGGTGATGGTGATGATGTTGTGATAATAGTGGTGATGGTGATGGTGGTGGTGATGGTGATGATGGTGGTGATGATGATAGTGGTGATGGTGGTGATGGTAGTGATGGTGTTGATGATGGTGGTGATGGTGGTGGTGATGATAGTGGTGATGGTGATGATGGTGGTGATGGTGGTGGTGGTGGTGATGGTGATGATAGTGGTGATGGTGGTGGTGGTGGTGGTGGTGATGGTGATGATGGTGGTGGTGATGGTGATGATGTTGTGATAATAGTGGTGATGGTGGTGGTGACGGTGATAGTGGTGATGGTGGTGATGGTGGTGGTGATAATAGTGGTGATGATAATGGTGATAGTGGTGATGGTGGTAGAGATGGTAATAATAATGGTGGTGGTGATGATAGTGATAGTAATGCTTGTGGTGATGGTAGTGGATGGTGGTGATGATGGTGGTGGTTATGATTAAAAAGATAATGGTGATGGTGATGATCTTGTTTGTTATCTCTGGCTGGATCTTTGCTCAGAGTCCCTACCTGACCCCAATCTTACCTTGGCTCTTTTTCTTCTCACTGGGATGATACCTGCTATATAAGCTTCTAAGTGTTGGGCACCAAACCGGGGCAATTACCAACTACTCCAGGAGGAACAGGTAAAACATGAGGTGGGGTGAGCTCTCTCCCCAGTTTCTGGCCATTTTAGCCAGGACAGAGCTTTACATCTTCACAGAGGTAGAGTTTCTGTGCATATCTTTGCCCTGAGCACTGAACTGGAATGGGTGAGTGTCATGTGGTCTTTGGGGCCACACCTGGTAGGCCCCTCTTAAAAGGGTTTTATCTGGGGTGGACCCCCGGCCCCCCATTACCATCCACAGAGTGGCTGCCTCAGCTTGAGCCCTTTGACAACTGGAACTGCTACCAGCTTAAGGCTTTATTCATTAAAAATGCAACTGTCCTGTGATGTGTCACCCTTTTTGTGAATTATAGCTACTTCTATCACTCCCTTTCTGTGTAGTAGCTTTAACAGCAAATAGTTACAGGACTGAGCGTGTTCTATGCACTGGGCCCTGTGACAGGCTATTTGTCCCCTTCCCTCTGCTGAGAAAAAAGAGGGCCTGAAGGTAGGTAGCTCACTAATGAATGCTGGAGCCAGGAAGAGGTGGGAGAGCGTACACTGAAGAGAGTAACTGGGGACTTCCTGGCTGGGTTGTGCCTGCCATAGGGTTTTTGTCTCTAGACAGTCTGAGCTGCTGCTTCTAATTTTAGGATGTGCAGAGCTCACCTCTCTGCACCCTGATGGAAGGAGAAGGCTGAGCATCAAGACAAAGGGGAACGTGAAACAAACTTCGTCTGCCACATAGCCAACGAGAGGCACAGTTCTCTGAAGTAGGTGAGGGACGTTGGAAGCAGAAATATGGGAGAAAGGACCTTGCAACCCTCTGCCTCCACACCAGTGGGAGTGGGCATGGAGGAAGCTTCCCTGATCAGGGTGGCTCTTGACAAATGGTTCCCAGGCTGTATCCCATCACTTGGGGGTTGTAGTAGGTTGAAGAGTGTTCCTCCAAAATTCATGTTCATTTGGAGTCTCTGAATGTGACTTTATTTCTAGAAATAGGGTCTTTGCAGATGCGATCAAATTAAGATGAGGTCAAGCTAAATTAGTTTAACTAAATCCAATATGACTGATGTTCTCATAAAAAATGGGAAATTTGGGGCAGCACCTGTGGCTCAAAGGGATAGGGCAGTGTAACTCTAAACGATACTGCAATGAATATCCTTTTGAATAAATTGGTTTATTCTCACATTTTTTTGGGTGACTCTCAGATGGTTGTCATAGTGTGATAATTAATGCTTCTATTAATTTAAAATGAGTGTAGGGGGAGGAATTTATAAACATAACTGTCACTTTTTGATAAAGGTCTTTTTTTTTTTCAGATATTGCTTTGTTATGAATTTGGGATGCTTCTTTTTGGCAGAAAAAAAAAAGCCAAAACTCTATTACAATAGCACTGACTTATTGGCCACAAGGCCACCATCAGGTCTGTGAGAAGGACTCAGAGAACACACTAAAGACTGTTATGCTCACGGTTATGGTTCATCACAGTGAAAGGACAGAATTAGAATCAGCCAGGGGGAGAGACTCATGAGGGAGAGTCCAGGAGAGCTCCAAGCAGGAAGCTTCCAGGTGGCCTTCCCAGTGGGCACAGATAGTCTTAACTTTCCTGGCAATAATGTTTCATAAGAATATTTATGAAACATTGCCAAGCAGGGAAGCTTGCCTGAGCCTCAGTGTCCAGAGTTTTTTTTCCACCCGTGTTTGACCATATAGATCTGGCATTTTCCTTTCCTCCCTTTCTCCTTTGTTAATCAGCAAGTAGGTGTCTGAGGCTCTCCCCTCCCATGGGGGGGTCTCTTTGGCAGATGGTAGTGGTGGTTGGTCACTTCTTTCAGTTTTCAGAACCTTCCTGGGCTAATGAGACTGATTAGTACATAACCTCTCTGTTGGGGTTGCCTGGTAACCCCAGGTATGGTCAAGTTGTCCCCAGGGATGTGGCTGGACCCTCAGAAGCCTGGGCCTCCTGTCTGCCCTCACATCTGCTACTGTGAAGCTAAAGGTTTATCAGCTTACTACCAAGGTCTGGAGACCTTGTGGGCTACTCGTTTTCTGTAAGGGTTATGATAATCTAACATCAAACTATCCAATTAAAATTAATGTCAGGAAATGCCACTGTGAATTGGTTTTGGAGCATTCTCTTAGTGATTCATTGAATCAACTCATTGGACACCTTTCCTCTGCCCTATTTTTTACCGTAACAGGGAAATTAAAAGCACATGACAGCTCTCAGACATGTTTTTCTGAATTGTCACATTCTCACTCTCTGAGTGGAGGTCTGAGTTGCTGTCCCCTTGCTTCTGGGCTTGTGACCCCTTGGTCATGTGCACTCTGAGGTCCTGATGGGAGTGGGAGCTAGGGGAGCTTTAAAGCAGGGTCTGGGATTGGCCCAAGCCTGTTCCCAGAGCCCCTAAAGTACCAGCACTCACTTGGCCTCTCCTCCTGGCCTGGTCCCTGGCAGAGAGAGGCCTACGTTCCTCTGGAGTATTTCAGGCCCAAAATAAACTAAACTGGAGCCATGGGGCTGCTGGAAGCAGTGTGCCCCAGAATATTTTTTATTCTGAGGACAACACTTCTGCCTTAAGTTCAGAGGGGTTGTGGGGGGAACTGACAGAAGGCCTCAGAGAGCAACTTGGAAGCAGCTCTTCCAAGTTGGGGGAAGGGTTCAGGGGAAGGGTCTGGGGTTGCCTCAGACCCCTCTGGGCGCTTGGGCCTGGGTTTCCTGTGGAAGCTGTAAAGCCATCACAGTGTTTCATCATGAACAGACCTTTTCAGTGCGTTTCATTTATCAGGTATGAGGAAAAGGCCAGGTTGGTATCTGTGTGCAAGAGAAGACCTGGGCAGGCCTTACAGAGGAGCAGGGCTTCTCGGGAAAGGCAGCCCAGGATGGGCTGGGCAGGGCAGCTGTGTACGCAGCAGGTGCCTGCAGGAATGAGGGGCACATCTGTCTCACCTGCCTTAACACAATGCTGAGCAAGACAGGGAGGCCCCGCCTGGAGGAGGCCCGGCCCAGTGGTCAGGGGTGTGCGTTCCAGACTTCTCTCCTCTCTCTGGTCGTCACAGACGGGGTCCTTGCCACAGCCCAAAGTTGGCAGGGGACAGGCTGTGCTTGTGCACAGGGGCACACGCTCCCCCCAGGCAGGGCCGCTTGCCTCTCTGGGCTGTCACTGAGGCAGGTGGTCTGAACTGGCAGGTCACTTGCAGACAGACATTTGAAAATAAGGCCTGTGGAAGGCACAGGAACCTTCCCAGCGGGAGTGGTGGTAGCGGAGGTTAGAAGGAGAACCAGCAATGAGCACTCTGGCCGGAGAGGCCACGCAATGCTGGAAGCGAATGAGACCTCCTGCAGGGAGGCCTCCCACCTCCTCCTCCTGCTAGCCCTGTTTGCCTGGGTCTTCTGTTTACCCTGTCTCTGCTCACACTCTTACTGTTCTGCAACTTTCCTCTTGTTAGATATCCTGAGACTCTGACCCACAAAACCGTCCCTGGTGCCAAGCGGGAAGCTCCCAGCTCCCACAAGCTGAGTCAGCCTCCTTTACCCCAGGGGATGCCTTCTCCGGACACCAGCACCCTCCCTCAAAGGCCTCGGGCTCTGGCTTCATGAATCCTCCAGAACACAACCCCCCTGCACTCTGCCAGGCCCCCAGCCTGTTGGCTTCTCAGATCCCTCGCTGTGGTCACCCCAAAGCCAGTCCAGCTTTCATTCTAAGCCATTGGCTGTCCTGGCACTGCCTGCCCCACCTGGTCACCTGTGCCAGCAAACTTTTGCTCATCTGACAAGAATCCAGTTGTCTTTTGGCTTTATTCCAGCCGGCTTCCCTGGGCTTCCCTGGCCCAGCCTCCAGCTATATCCAGCAGAGAGACCAGCTATAGGCTGCATGTCGGAGTAGCCTCTGCTCCCCTCAGGACCATAGACAGTTTCCCAGGCTCCTAATGTTTAAGAAACCACCTCAAACTTAGTGGCATAAAACAGCCATGTTTTTATGTTCATGGATTTCATGGGGCAAGGAATCTGGACAGAAGCCCATGGGAATGGCTTATTCCTATTTTCTGATGTATATGTATGAGAAGACTTAAAGACTGGGGGACTATGGGGGACTAAATGGCTGTGAATTGGTGTCATCTGCAAGCTTGTTCACTGGTTTCTGGCACAGCCTAGGACCTCAGCTAGGGATAATATCAGGACTGTCCATGAGGTTGCTTGGGCTTCCTCACAGCATGGCAGCTGGCTTCCAAGCGGGAGTGTCCTAAGAGAACAAAGCAGAATTTTCTGACCTTGCCTCAGAAGTCACCCAGGGACATTTCCACTATCCCTTGTTGGTCAAGATAGTCACGGGATCACTAGGGGGACGGTGAGGCGGTGACAGAGACACCACCATTTGATGGAGCAGTGTCAAATGTTTTGTTTTTTTGACTTTGTCTTTGTTTTTATTTTTTGTCTGCTATCCCCAGGCTTCATCAGATCAATCACTCTGGTTCTCTTCACAGGGCTTGTGGAGAGGTTTGGAACCAGCAACCTGGGCTGCCGGCTAGGTGTCCACATCCCATGGCCAGGAGGCCTGGCAGATGCATCAGGACACACACTGACTGCTGCTTGGCAGAAGCTCTGTGCTGTGTGTCAGTGCAACATTCGACGTTAGGCTTGGGCACAGCTTATTAATATATCAGCCCTCTTTAGGGGATGCAGATCTTGGGTGTAAAGAGAAAAATGCAGGTGGCTGGTACCTTCCTTCCTCCTGGGGTATTTCTAGAGAACATTCTCAAGAAGGGAGGTCCAGGGAAAGAAGATGTGATAACCTGCTAAAAAGTAGGTTGGAACTAAAGCCACAAAAATACTGGATGGAGTTATAAATGTGCGGGTACAGCCTGATGCTTAGTGAATGTATGAGCAAATACACTCACACGAGTGGTGAGTGCTGGAATGATGAGAGTAGTCTGTAACAGTTGTGGGGAGCTGAGGAACCAGGCGCTGAACCACGGCCATATAGAACAACAGGTAAGTGCACAGACTCTGGAGCTGGCCTGCTTAGCCACTCATTAGGTCTGTGACCTTGGGCGAGGTGCTCCACTGTAGGTCAAGGGGAGGAGGAAATGTTAATGGTGTGCAAAGCATTTAGGATAGTACCCGGTGTGTGGTGTGGTCAGCTCAGGGAAGATTGATTCGAGGCTCAGTGCCGGTAGCTCAGTGGTTAGGGTGCCAGCCACATACACTGGGGCTGGCGAGTTTGATCCCAGCCAGGGCCTGCTAAACAACAATGACAACTGCAACCACAAAAAGAAAAAAAAAATAGCTGGGTGCTGTGGCCGGTGCCTGTAGTCCCAGCTACTTGGGAGGCTGAGGCAAGAGAATCACTTAACCCCCAAAGTTTGAGATTGCTGTGAGCTGTAACACCACAGTACTCTACTGAGAGTGACACAGTGAGACTCTGTCTCAAAAAAAAAAAGGATAGTTGATTTGATTCTCATAACAACCTTATAAGGCAGGTACTGTTATCACGTCCATTTTATGGATGAGAACACTGAGGCACAGGGGCATTTTGCTGTTCCAGTGCCATTGGAGGGTGGGGCACAGAAAACTGCCAAAGCTTCAAGGAGGCTACCAGGGAGATAAGTAGATAGGAGAGACAGTCCTCCTTATAAAGGGAGCAACCTTTGTAAAGGCCCAGAGATGGGCTGGAGCTTGGGGGTAAGGAGACAGCTATGAAGTGTGGCTGGAGCCTGGAAATTGAGAGGAAGTAGTGGTAATACTGAGGAGGCTGGCAGAGCTCCCCCACCACAGATGAACATTAACTGAGTTCCTACATTCGTGTCAGGACTTGTCCTTGGCCTAAGATGCAAGAATGAGTAGATCTGTCCCTTCCCTGAGAGGCTCTATTAGTTAGTGTGCACTTGGCTGGGACTCCCAGGAAACCTGAACAGCAGTGACTTAAGGAAATGAAGGAGGTTTCTTCATGTAACACTACGCCTAGAGCCAGGCAGCACAGAGCTGGTACAGCAGCTCAGAAGCTACTGGGGATTCCATCTGTCTGTCTTCTATACCATCTTTGACTGATGGGCTCAGTCCTCACAGCTGCATTATAGCTGCTGCATCTCCAGACATCACATTCATGTTCCAGGCAGGAAAAGTGAGGAAGAAGAGGCAGAGGACAAAAACAAAAGGCAGCCACGGTGTGGGGTCCATCCCCTTTAGGAAAGCTTTGCAGTTTAAATAAAAGACCATTTAGGGAAGGTGAATGGTTTTAAGGGGACACATTGCTATTTTGTTTACTGCACTGGACAATACTGATGTTCTCTGACTTCTAAGGAAGGGGAGAAAAGAAGTCTTGGGAGGCAGCTGGTGGTGCCTATCACAAGAGTTCAGTTGAAGGGAGAGAGGCAGAAAGGTGAACAGATGTTTCCAATAAATGGTGCTAGATGCTGCCGTAGAGATGCACCCAGGGCACTGGTGAAGCCAGGAGGGGAAGCTGGCCTGCGGAGGACTCCTCAGGGGAGGTGACATTTGAGTTGTGACAATAGAGCTAGCAGATGAAGATGTGTGGAGAGCAGAGGAAACAGCATCCCTCCGGTGTCAGAAGACTGGCTTATCGCTTCCCCTGTCTTACTTCCCCTTGGCTTGGGAACATGGTGCATTGCACAGACACTGCTAGGCTTGCCCTATGGCCTCCTGTCATCTGTCATGAGAAGAGGATGTCCTGGGTGCCTTCTCTAAAAGAGGGTGGGTGTGGTCTCTGGGGGCCCTCTTAGCTCAATATGCATGCATATGTTCAGGAGACTTCATGGGAATCAATGAAAATAGGGCATTTTTGCTTAATGTAGAAAGATCTCAGAGCCTAATTCTTACTAAGTTACTGGGGTTTGTGATGTTGCATCTGGAAGCTCCGTGAATTTGTTCACTGCTGTGTCTCTGGTTTCTAGACCAGAGCCTTGAAACTTTGAAGGTTGTTAACCTTCAAATATTCAACAAATATTTCTTGAATGAGTGGATGACTCTTCTGGCCTGGAGGGAAAACTAGACAGGTCAATAGAACATAAAACATGGTGTGGTCGGTGTGCTGAGGTGGGGAGGCCCCGTGAGATGCAGGAGCCCCAAGCTCTGCCTCAGAACACGCACAAGCCGGCCAGGAGATGCCAATGTTGCTGGATGTGTGCAAATCACAAAGATTTTGGCACAGGCATTAAGATTTCCAAAAGGATGTTTACAAATTAGGGTGTTTTAAAATTTATGCATTTTAATTAAATCCACTCTATTACGTGAAATTGTTGTTGAAGCCACTGTCTTTCCCTGTACACTAATTAGCAATCAAGATGCTGATGTGTTTTGCAGAGTTTAGCAAAGGCTCACAAAGATGATCTCAGATTCGCTGGAAAACAAAATTAATAAGAGTGTGAGATTCTTTCTAATAATCTCCACTACTTAATTAGGTCTGGAAACTTGCCGAAGAGCTAGGCAAGCGTTCAAACCTGACTTCTCCATTTTTTAATTGAAAAAAATAACTAAGTGGATCATTTCCTGGACCTCTTCCTGCTAGAAATTTATGTCTGAAATAGTTAGAAAAGCATCAGATTTAGGGCTTAAATTTGGCCCAGGGGTCACATTTCTCTCCCACTCCTCTGTGGGTGTTGGGCTCCTTGAGAGCATGTATTTATATATATTCTTATATAAGATTTGACACTATATATATAATGCAATTCCTTGAGGCATAAGGTATGCTAGGGGTCTCTTTTGTTCTAATATTTGGCCTTTGGCCGGGGTTCCTGACACAGAGCTCCTAAATTCCATGGCATTTCCTGGGTGATAAGAGCATCTTGTGTTCTAAGGAGGCAACTGTTGGTGGGCTGCTGCATAGAGAGACTGGCCACCAGGAAGACCAAGTCATGATTAGAAGTTTGGATCTCTCAGCCCAACCTTCCCTGGGCTGGGGAGGGGAAAGTAGATGGAGATGAAGTATAGGATTGATCATGCCAAAGTGGGGAAGTTTCATAAAAACTGCGGGGCTTCTGTGTTGGTGAGCACATCTGTGTGCCAGGAGGGTGGAGCTCCCCAGATCCACAGGACAGAAGCTCCTGCACTTGGGACCCTTCCTGTCCTCAGCCCCTGTACCTCTTTCCAGGGAAGCTCATGTGTAGCCTTCATCACATCCCTTATACGAGGCGGTGTCGTGAACCAGCAAACCAGCGTTTCCCTGAGTACTGTGAGCTGTGATGATAAATTACTGAACCCACAGAGGAGTCCGAAGAACCAGCCAGAATCATGTGTAATCTGGGTACCCATTGTCTGTAGTTGGTACCAGAAGTGGAGGCCGTCTCTGGACTGTGCCCTTCACCTGGGGGTCTGCACTCCCTGCCAGGAGGTGAGCGTCATTACCGAGTTGTAGAACATCCAGTTGGCACCTGGAGATTGGGAGAACTTCTTGGTGTGGAAAACACACATTTGGTGTCAGAAGTGAAGTATTGCCTGAAAGTAGAGAGAGAAAAACAGTGTTTCTCCTTTTTACTTATATAACCTCAAAACTGGGGCCGCACCTGTGGCTCAAAGGCATAGGGCGCCGGCCCCATATGCCGAAGGTGGTGGGTTCAAACCCAGCCCTGGCCAAAAACTGCAAAAATAAATAAATAAATAAATAAATAACCTCAAAACTATTATTCCACTTGAAAAAATAAGTCACATGGCCTATACAATATCCAGTCTGTGTTCAAATTCCCCTATCTATGGATGTGTTTTCATCTCTATTTTTTAAAAGCCTGAATCTAATTCAGACACACACACTGCATTTAATAGTCATGTCTCTACATCTTGTTAAATCTAGACTGGTCTCTCTACCTTTTCTTTTTCCTTTCCATGACATTGACTTTTTGACGTGTGCAGGCCAGGTGCCCTTCAGAATACCCCACACTCTCCATTTGTCTTACTGTGCCCTTGTGGCTGTTTTTATATATTTTTTCTATCCCTTTGTTTCCTCTGAACTGGGAGTTAGGTATAGAGGCTGAGTTAGGATTGGATTTCTTTGGCAAAACATTTCCTAGGTGAGGGCGAGGACTTTCCTTGCAGGCCTCAAGCTGTGCCACAGTGGGTGATCAGATTGCTTGGTCAAGGTGAGGACAGTGAGGTGTCTCCAGGTTAAGGCCACTTTTCCTTTTAAAATCCCTGACTTAGGGCGGCGCCTGTGGCTCAATTGGTAAGGCGCCGGCCCCATATACCGAGGGTGGTGGGTTCAAACCCAGCCCCGGCCAAACTGCAACCAAAAAATAGCCGGGCGTTGTGGCAGGCCCCTGTAGTCCCAGCTACTCGGGAAGCTGAGGCAAGAGAATCGCTTAAGCCCAGGAGTTGGAGGTTGCTGTGAGCTGTGTGAGGCCACGGCACTCTACCGAGGGCCATAAAAGTGAGACTCTGTCTCTACAAAAAAAAATAAATAAATAAAATAAAATCCCTGAGTTACACACATCCGACTTAAGTAGAACTTGCACTTATGAATGAACGTTATTACGTGTAGTCAGTTATGTATGGGTGATAGACTGGCCTTGTGTGAATATTATTTCCCACCCAGTGATGATTCTGGCCCGAATCAGTCATTCCACTGGGGCTCCCACAGGAGCTCTCCTGTTCCTGCTGTGTTCTGTAGCTGGTGATATTCCAGAAAGAACTTCCCCCCCCCAGCCCCAATTCCCACTCGCGTGGGAAAGTTCTATCACCTCTCTGATCGTCCTTTCTCAGAAATGTTGTGAGACTCAGGGAGGCAAGTCTGGAAAAGTTGTGAATTTGCTTACACACCTGGGGACTTGCTGTAGACACAGGCTGGCCCGGCTGGCTACCAGGAGGGAGTGGAGACCTAGGGCTTGAGCTCAGCTTGAATGGAGGGATAAGGACCTAAGACACAGATGTCCACAAGGGACAGTGATGCATTTTTTAAAAGGGCAAAACTGCATTATGTCCAACAAAAAATTTTTGCCCTTTTTAAATTTTAAAAAACTCTTGAAACTTGTTTGTTTATTTTTACCCTATTCCCTTAGGCTCTGCTGGTCTCAGTGACCATATCTATGGTTAGAACAACTGGACCCACCTCCTACCTCTTCAGAAACCACCGTTCATGAGGTTTCCAAAATGGATAGAACAATGGTTCTCAATCAGGGTGATTTTGCACCCCAGGGAACACTTGGCAGTGTCTGGAGACATTTTTGGTTAACTGTGGGGATGGGTGCTCCTGGTATCTAGCGAGGAGAGGGCAGAGATGGTGCTAAACATCCTCCATGCACAAGGTAGCCTGCAGAACAAGGAGATGCCCGCTGTAAATGCCAGCAGTGCTCAGGACATCCCTATGGAAAGGGACAAGACTCAGGGGGCTGTGTGGGGGAAGATGGGAAGGGGCGGAGACGCCACCTTCTCTTGACAGAACATTGCTGAGCAAACGGGGAAGTTTTCAGGCATCACATATGACGCTTTCAGACCTCAGTTCTCCCCTCATGCAGCTCCTGGAAGAAATACGAGCCAGGAGTTTGCTTTCCTCTTTAAATTGGAAGCCGCCAACTAATCGCCAACTTTAATTCTAAACTACCCCGCCTTCTTTTTACCTTCCTAAATGTCTGTCGTTCCCTTCTTCACTCAGGCTGAGGGTCTTGCATCTCAGCCTCGTCACATGTCCACAGTCTGGAGCCTGAGCATCTGCTCCTTTTTTTTTTTTTAAGCATCAAGTAGACCTATTCAAATATATATATATATATATATATAATCATAGCTGTGTACATTAATGCAATCATGGGGTACAATATGCTGGTTTTATATACAATTTGAACTGTTTTCATCACACTGGTTAACATAGCCTTCACCGCATTTTCTTAGTTATTGTGTTAAGACATTTATATTCTACACCTGGTAAATTTCACATGTACCCTTGTAAGATGCACCATAGGTGTGTTCCACCAATCACTCTCCCTCCACCCATCCTCCCCCATCCCCTCCCCTGCTTCTCCCCTTTTCCCTTCTTTTGAGCTATAATTGGGTTATAGCTTTCATAAGAAAGCTATAAATTGGTTTCATAGTAAGACTGAGTACATTGGATACTTTTTCTTCCATTCCTGAGATACTTTGCTAAGAAGAATATGTTCCAGCTCCATCCATGTAAACATGAAAGAGGTAAAGTCTCCATCTTTAAGGCTGCATAATCTTCCATGGTGTACATATACCACAATTTTTAAGGGGCCTCCACACCTCGTCTCTTAGGAGAGGTGGGCCCATTCTTGCCTTCTGTGTAGAACATCCCTTAAGCTTTTGAATCTGTCTCTGCCATTTCCCTCTATGAAAAAAAAATTACGAACTGTCAGGTAGGCCAGATTGATCTATACTATTTAATGATTTTGAGGTTTAGGTGGTGTTTTGGGGGTTGTTTGTTCGTTCTTTTTTTAAAGATACAGTCTCACCCTATTGTCCAAGCTATGGTTCAGTGATGTGATCATGGTTCGCGGCAGCCTTGAACTCCCTCCTCAAGCAATTCTCCTACCTCAGCATCATGAGCAGCTGCAACGGGACTACCGCATGTGCCACCATACCTGGCTACTTTTTAAAAATATTTTTTGTAGAGATAGGCGGTCCCTTGTGTTGCCCAGGTTGGTCTTGAACTCCTGAGCTCAAGTGATTCTCCCTCCTGAGCCCCCCAAAGTCTTGGGAATACAGACGAGAGCCCCTGTGCTTGGCCTTTAGGTGGCTTAAGAAGTCCCCCCCAAATCTGAATTATTTTGAAATAATTAGAAACTCATGGATACAAGGGAAAGCAGAAATAGCCATTTTCTTTATCTGGTGGGCCTTCTTATACCTCTTCTTTCTAGAAAGAAATCAAGTTTGAACATGTTATTGTACTAAAATTGACAGATTTAGTTTGCCCTTTTTATAACTTACCAGTGCATTTAGAAGTGAGTTTTTAATATTATAAAAAGGTTAATTATTGTCTTAGTCTGTTTTGTGTTGCTGTAACTGAATGCCACAGACTGGGTAATTTATAAAGACAAGAAATTTATTTCTCATAGTTCTGGGACTGGGAAGTCCAATACCAGGGCAGCAGCATCCTGTGAGCCCCTCTTGCTGGGCCATCCAATGACAGAAATAGGGCAAAAGATCACGGTGAGAAAGAACGAGGGCAAGGGACTAAACTCATCCTTTTGCCAGGAGGCCAATCCTGAGATAATGAGCCTACTCCTGAGATAATTGCATTAATCCGTCCTGGGGGGCAGAGCTCTCATGACCTAATTACCTCTTATCGGTCCCAGCTCTGACCACTGTTGCATTAGGGGATTAAGTTTCCAACACATGAGTTTGGGTGCACATTCAAACCATCACAGTTATTCACTAAAACTTTGGAAATACAGAAATAAAAAATGAAGAAAAATACCAGCAATCTTTTTACCAAAGAAATCACTAATAACACTTTGTTAGTGTGATCACACTATTTTTTAAATTATGTATCATGACTTTTTAAACATTAGGTCATAGGGATTTTTCAAAGTTATTAAAAGCCCTTTGTAAAATAATTTTATATTGTTCTGGGCGGCATCTGTGGATCAAGGAGTAGGCCGCCAGCCCCATATACCCGAGGTGGTGGGTTCAAACCCAGCATGGGCAAAAACTGCAAAAATAAAATTAAAACAAATTCTTTATATTGTTCTTATTTTGTAAATTTATTTTTAAATTTATATATTACTAATGATAAATTCTCTTGTTTTTCCTTCATCTGGGTATGTCTTAATTTCACCTTCATTCCTAAGGGGTATTTTTGCTAGATGTAGGAATCACATCTTAGTACAAATAATTTCCAACTGTCTTCTGGTCTCCATGGTTCCTAATGAGAAATCTGCAGTCACTCAAATGTTTCCCCTTTGTATATAACACATTATTATTCTGTGACAGATTACAAGTTTTTTTTTTTTATCTTTGGCATTTAGCAATTTGATTATGATACATTTGGGCATGGTTTTAGTTGAGTTTATTTGCTTGAGTTTCTTGGTTCTGTAAATTTATATCTTTACAAAATTTAGGAAGTTTAAAGATATTATTTAAATGTTATTTAAAAATTTTTAAATTTAAACTAATATTTAAATTTTAATAAATTAATACTTATTTAAAAATTAGTTAATTTTTTTTTTGCATTACACTCTTTTTGGATCTCAAATGGCATAAATGTTAGGCTTTTAATATTGCTCCATGGAACTCTGAGGCTCTGTTAATTTATTTTTAATCTATTTTTGTCATTGGATAATTCCTATTGCTCTATCCTTAAATTAGCTAATTCCATAGTCATTCCCATTCTGTGATGGTGCCCCTCTAGTGATTCAAGTAACTATGCTGTTTGTACTTTTCAGTTATAAAATTTCCACTTGGTTCTGTTTTAGTACTCAGAACTTTTAACTTTCTCTTTGTTTCAAGAATGTTTATTATTACTTCATGGTGTATAGTCGTCATATCTACTTTAAAGTCTCTGATAATTCTAACACCTGGGGCATCTGTGGCTGGTGTGTGTCCATTACCTTTTTCCCTTGAGAGGTGTTAGGATTTATCTGGCTCTTTGTATGATGAGTAATTTTGGCTTGCGCCCTGTGTGTATGCTGATGGCAGTGAAGACTCTTTGACACATGATGATCATTTTATTTCAGTGGGCAACACCCTGCCTGCTCAGGGTTAGACCACAACTCCCTGTGCATTTTCTGTGGCCTGTCGTTCCAAAGCCTTTGCAGTGGCGGGCGACAGAGGTCACATGGCAGGTAAGTTCTCGGAGCCTTATCTGTGCTGCTTGGTGTCAGCTCCACACATATGCAGCAACTCAGAGAGGAGCCTAGGGCTTCAAATGCACAATTAGGGGCTCTCTTTCTCCAGTTGCCTCCTCATCCAGATTTCCTCCCCACTTCCCAGCTCCCATGGCCCTCTTTCCTAGGGCTCCACCTGGAAATCTGGGGTTTTTAACGTCCTTGAGTTTTCATGTTCTCCCTGTGACTGGGTCCACTTTAGCCCCAAACAAAGAGTGGGGGGGAGAGAGAAAATGACAGACATCCTCCAACCTCACCACCTCACTCTTTGGACCGTAAGAACCCATTTTCCTTTCTACTCAGAAGAGCGAATTTTCTCGGAATTTTACATGCTTGCACTGGGATTTTAGTTGCAATCAGTGGGGAGAGAGTAGGGTGTACCTCTGAGCCAGTATCAATAATTTTCAGCCTGTCAAATTATTTTTCATGGTTGCATAATATTTTGGCAAGCACATGTGCTATCATTCCTTAGAATTTTCTCCTTCTGGATTTTAGGTCATTTCTATTAATTTGTTTCCATCATTACAAATGAACAGTGAACATTTGCTCCTGTATTATCATCTTACAATAGATATCCAGGAGCAAAATTGCTGAGCTAAATTATGATATGATCATTTTTAGATTCCTGTGCTTCCTTTCATCTGGAATGTTCTGCTCCATATTTTCTTGTGAACAGGGACCTCTCATCATTCAACTCCTTAGGAGGCATGGACTCTTCCACCACCCGTCCTGTAGTCTTGACCACCTCACCTTGTTTTAATTTCTGTGTGGCTTATTAGGTGTTTCTATTGTACATTATCCCCTGTAATATAGAGATCTGTCTCTCTCATTCACTACTGTGTTCCCAGCAGCTGGAATCATGGCTGGCACATCGTAGGGGCTCAATGAATCTTTGTGGAACAAGTTCTGTAGCACAGCATTGTAGCATATGTATCCTTAGACTGCCAGGGTTTGAGACCTTGCTCAGACCTGCCAAGCCGGTGAGCAGTGTGCATGCTAATGGATGAATAGTGCAGCGCCTAGAGCGTGGTCAGTATTCAGGGAATATTAGCACTTATACACCATCATCAGATTGCTACTTGGGTAAAATGGCCCTGCTAATACGTCTCCCCTCTTCAACATACAAAGAGAGAAGGCTAGTGAAAGCACGTGTGCTCGCTAGGCAGGAAGGGGCCATTGAGGTCTGAGGCATTATGTACGTTATTATGTGAACCAAATAGCAAGAAAAATTCAAATGGATTGTGAAGCCCATTACAGTCGTCTGTCAAGAGTGGCAGTTAAAATGAAGGTTCTGTCCCGCCGGTTCTCCCCAACTCCCTGATGTCTTCGCAATGTTTCATTTTGAGAGAAAGTGTTGAAAGAAGTCCAGGCTGGGTGTAAGAAATGACTATGTAATTTAATTATTTTTAATGACATTAAGAATGTTAGTCATTGTAACGTTCCTTCCTGTGCCTGAGCACATCAAAGCAGATCCTTAATTAGAACTGGAATAAAGGTTTTTTTTTTTTTTTTTTTTTTCCCCTCCTATGAGCTAGAGAGATGTTCCGGGGAGACTCAGGAACACTCTGCATATTTTGGCATTTGTTGATTGTATGTATCTATTTCCATCTCCTCCTTGCTCCTTCTCCGCCTCAAGCTTTCTGAATGTCTGTGTCTTTGTCCACCCTCTCAATTTCAAGGACACCAGGCCCTGCCTCCCGTCCCCTCCTCTTGGTTCCCCCATCTCCCCATCTCTCATTCCACTCCCTGCCCACTCCACCCAGAGACCACCCGGAACATGATGAGGCGGGTGGCAGCAGGAGCCAGCGGGCTGGAAGGGACCTTTGAGATAATTTAGCCAAATAAAACCAACCAGCATTAATTTGACACCCGCTGTTTTCCAGCCTCTGAGCTGAGGGAGCAGGGCCCCTGCCCTGGAAGAGCTCCCAAGTCAGTGAGATCAGACAAGCTCGAACAGTTAGGGATTTCCGGTGCCTTGAAGCAGTCAAGACAAACAGCCAACTGCAGTGAACAGAAATGGCTGGTTGGACTCTGTGGGAAGCTGTTGCTGCTCCCACACTGGGTTGTGTGTATGGTGATGGGGTGGGGACATTGCACTGAGTGACTTGATGGCTCTGGTGTCTCGACCTGAACACAGAAGCCCAGGACAACCCAGAGCCTCATGTAGCACAGAGCTCATCAGTGCAGCCTCTCTCCCTCAGGTGCCCTGCCCTGCTCCAGAGCCTACCACCTGCACTCCCTTCCCTGGTCACCTCTGATTACACACACAGTGGCATTTTGTCCCTAAACCTTGGGATGCCACTCAGGCTCAAGAGTGGGCAACACAAAGATCTTAAGGTTGGGCATGACAGGTGGCTGAGATGCTCTTCCTTCCTACAGTAATTTAAGTTTGTCCAAATATTTTTTTTCCCCTCCCAAAGCATAACATACAGCATCAAATTCCAAGCCCTAGAAGAGAGCAGCCTCACGCCAAGTGGATTCTGGCAGCTGGTCTCCCAGAGGGGCAGGTCTAGGGAATAGGTGCTGGTGTCAGGAGCAGAGACCTGCCCCAGGTCAGCAGGGTGCATGCTGGCTTCCCAGACAGCCAGGACCAGAAGTGGGATGTCTGCAGGACACTTTCCCCGCTTCTCACTGCCGTCTCTTTCAAAATAATACTCAGTGAGCACCTACTGGGGAAAGGCTCAGGGGATAGCGTGGAGTGGGGGTAAATCAGACACAGTGGTGTCTAGCAAGGACAGAGGACATGATACCAGGCAATGAACTAATACAAAATCACCAGTGTGTCAAGCTCCAGGAGAGGAGTGGCAGGTAGTGGAGGTAGAGGACAGCAGTGGGGCTCATTTGGGATGGAGCGCTGCCTGAGGGGACTGCCTGGGGAGATGGGTGAGGAGGAGCAAGGCCAAGGAATCCAGGCGCAGCAGCAGTGAGTGCAAATGCCCTGAGGCAGGAAAAGCTGCATGTCTGAGAAACGGAAAGAAGCTTTGTGGGGTCAGGGAGGGGAACACATTTCCTGCTGGAAGTGTGGGGTCAGAGAGGTCCAGCCTCAGACCTCTCAGCGGGTGAGGAGTTTGCCTTTTCTTCTGAGTGTGACCCAGAAACCACCAAAAGGTTTACAACAGGCTCAGTTGCTGTGAACTGGTCTCTTGCTGCTGTTTGGAGTGCAAATTTTCTGGGAGCAAGGGGGAACTGGGGACTCATCAGGGCTGTTGAGTAAATGCAGGTTGAATTTACTCAAGGGCCCCCAACTCAGTGGGGGCCCTAAAGAGGATAGTGGCCTTAGAGACTAGGAGAAGGAAATGGATTTGTGGTACATCCTGGACGCTGAATCTACAAGATGAACGGGTACAGGGAGGGATGAAGACAGAGTGCTGGGTTCTTTCTCATGCAGACGTCCAAGTGTAAGTTGGTGTCCTTGACAGAGAAAACCAAGAGGATCATTGGGACTCCAGTGGAGCCATCCAGGTGGCTGCTGGACACACAGACTGGGTGCTTGGGGCTACCCGGGGCTCAGGCAGGAGGAGACTCATCCGCATGAATGGCATTTAAAGCCAGGGGAAGGAGCAGGCCCCTAGAGAGGGAAGAGGAGAAGCTGGGAAAGAAGGGGGCCCAGACCCAGTGTTGGTAAAGGAAGAAAAGGCGCAGATGGTCTGGTCAGGTCCGTGGGAGGAATTCAAGCAGGCGAGGCATTCCAGAACCCAGGACGGAGCAGCGTCTCAGTCAAAGTGCCCCAGGCTCCTTAGAGTTTGACTAACAAGTGGGCAGTCATGATGATTGGCCTCATGGAGTCCACAGATGACCTTGTCAAGGGCTGTTTTAACCTTTAATTTCACTCTCTTTTGTCTCCCAGCCCCCAGCTGACAGGCTCCTCGCCACAGGCCCAGCTACCCTTGGACACCAGCTGCCTGCCCCTGAGTCAGGTCCAAATCCCCAGGGGAGGGAATGCCTCCCGGCCCAGCCTGACTCGGGGCTTGCTCTGGCCCCTCTCTCGGGCATGGTTCCCGGTTGGGGCAGACACGGAGGCTGAACAGTCTGTCCACAGCATCTCCCCGAGCTTTATCTCTGCAGCCCTGGAGCTGCCGGTCACCATGGAAACATCTGTTCCCCACTTGCTCATTTCCTCTTCCTGCTCCTCCACCCCTGCCCCATCTCGCCTTCCTCACTCCCACTTGCTCTCTGCTCTCTATTTTCTGTCCTCTATTTTTATTCCTCATTTTCTATCTAGTTGCCCTGATTCCCTCGTCTATTTATTCAAATTCTATTATGTAGCTTTCTCAGCCACCTTTTCTTCCCTTTGTGGGATAAAGGTGGCAGATACGTACACGTGTTCATTCAGACACGCATACACGCCCACCTACACGCATAAACACGCTTACAACACGGTAATCCCAGAGCCCTTTCATGCAGCAGGGCTCCCAGTCATCAGGAAGAGTATGGAGTGGGGGGCTCTGTAGTACAGCCTTGTCATTTGCTGCACGCTACTCAAAGTATAAGGATTTTTTTTTTTTTTTAGTTTATCCTGAGGCTCGGCATTTGGCTAAGGCAGCACTCCCCTGGCATATCTGTGTATAACTTAAAACAGCCAAGGTTTGATTGCTCCTCTCTTAATAAACATCGCTATCAGTCATGTTTAGCTAAAAATACCCACAACGTTTCTTTTATTTTATGTATACACACAAGCCATCCAGAATCTTCCAAGAATGCTTCTGCCAAACTCCATCCTCATTAATCAGATCAAGGCAGAGAGCCCGACAGCCTACTGGAGTAAAAACTATGCAGACTCAGAGCCCAGGGACCTGTCCTTGTCCTTGAGAGCTGTTCTCCACAGAGAACTTCCAGAGTGGCTTGGCCTCGAGGGTGTCCTAGATGTGGCTATGGCTAGAGATGGGTTGACAGGGTCTGGGGGTTCCTTCGTGACCCTCGATACCCAGTTGGCAAATGAAAATAACAATAAAACAGCTGAATCTATTATTTGATTTCAGAGAAATAAAAACACCTAGATGGTTGATGGGATTGAGGTTGTTTTGGTAAAATCAATTAGTAGGTCATGGGAGTCTAAGTGACAGAGTGGATTGCTGCTGAGGCCGGTGTGATGTAGTTAACTGTCCTGAGAGCCATTCTCGGCTGGTGTGGGTGGGTGTGTTTGAGATCCTGCTCTTACCCCTGACAGTGCTTCCTAAGTTGGTGGGCTCTGGGGTGAGTACCCAAGAGGGTGTCACAGTTGGAAACAAGCCCTGGCCACCAGCCCATGGTGGACACCAGCACCTGCCCTTTTTTCCCCCTGGGACAATGTGTCTTGGAAGGGCCAGGCTACAGATGTGGGACTGTGGCCCAGGTTTTGGAGCAGAGTCCAAGAGTCCAGCCTCTGCTGCCCCTCATGCGACCTGGGGCAAGACGTGGAAATGCCATGAGTTTCAGTTTCCTCCCTGTGCAGTGGGCATGAGGTCGCCTCCCAGGCAGGGCTGGCGGGATGGGGGTGGATGCAGAGAGGACCATGTAGGCAGGTGCTCACCCTGGCTATTCTGTAAATGGCACCTGTTTTCAGAGGCCCGAGGGTGTCCCAGGGACCTTTGACTTCATGGTGACACGTGAGTGCTGGATGTGACATTCTGGAGTTGCTACCTATTTTTCTCTTTAGCCTCATCTCTTGCTACTTCTCCGTTTCAGCCCTGCTGAATTATCTGAGGTTTCCTGAAGGCTGTTGGTGTCCCTTGTCTCTGGGTTCTTGGGACTCTTTCTGTTCTTGGTACTCAACTCAGTCTCATCTCTGCCACTGTTTCTCTGAGAAGCTCCTTTGATACCCAAAGACTGGGACAGGGGCCACACTAAGTGCTGCCATGGCCTGCTGAACTGTCCACTGAACGGTGAGTCCCCGGCATCTGACATGGTGCATGGAACAGAATGGTGCTCAACACATGCTTTTTGAATGAGTTAGTGAGCAAAAGAGTCCCAAAACTAGATCTATCAAGGAAAAAATTGGTCTAATTTTGTCCCCTCTGAAGGATATGTTAAAGGCCTCACTCCCAGTATCTATGGATGTGACCTTATTTGGAAATAGAGACTTTGCAGATTTAATCCAGGTAAGATGAGGCTACTAGGGTGGGCCTTAGTCCAATATAGCTGCTGTCCTTATAAAAGGAGGGAAATTTGGACTCAGACACAGACACAGGGAGCGAACACCACGTGGAGACCCAGAGACCCAGAGACCCAGATGTAGAAGAAGGGCAACCAGGCCAATTCAGAGGCAGGGACTGGAGTGACGCTACCATAAGCCAAGGACTGCCCGGAGCTGCTGGAACGGGAAGAGGAGTAATGGATCCTCCTCTAGAGCTCTGGAGGGCGAGCGGCCTTGCTGACATCCGGACTTCAGACTTCTGGCCTCCAGAACTGTGAGAGAATAAATTTGTGTCGTCACCCAGTTTGTGGTACCTTGTTACAGCCCCCCAGGAAATGGAGACAGAGTTGACAATGAGTCACTTTAACCAATAACTGAGGGAGGAGTCTGCACCCCACCCCCGGGGCTTGTGGGGGTGGCACTGCTGGTGGGAGGCACAGAAGGTGACACAGGAGGACCCCCTCCTGCAGGCTGGCTCCAGAGACAGGTGCCGATGGTGTGGTCTCCAGAATCTATGCAATGGGGGAGTGATGTTAGATTTGATTAATGTTGATGTGACATCAAAGGGCTCTATCAGGGTCAACGTCATGGTCTTGGTCATTAATTTGAAGAAGATGTTATGTCCAAGGTCATGAATGCACAGAATTTATTACCAGCCTCCAGTCAGGCAAGGATGAAAAGAGCTTAGCTGTGGGTCCAGGCGCTCAGGCAAGACACCTCTCTGGCCGGGAGGAGAAAACACGGGCTGAGCTGGAGAGGAGGCAGGGCAAGGGGCCAACTGCACAGGCTGAGTTCAGTGGTGACACAGCTGTCAGAGGCTCATCAGGCACTCTGGGCCTCTGTCTGCAGCAGTGTGCTGGGGCTGGTCCCATCAGTGATGGCTGAAGCTCTGTGCCTACTCCTCATACCAGGTCTGTGGGCTCAGAAACTAGCCAGCAGCATGCACAGATGTGTGTGGTCACCATGACCCCAGCAGGCCTTAGATATGGAAGCTGGGGGCACCTTTCTTGGAAGCATCTTGGTTTCCATGTGCGTTGGCGTGGAGGAACAAGGTCTTGGTGTACGAGACCTCTCCAGAGCCTTCATGGGTGACCCTCCTGGGTGACCACAAGCCTGATACTATCCCTGGATGTCAGGAAAGCCCCAGATCATCCCTCCATTGTCTCTGCTTTCAAAGAACAGGACAGGAACAGAAGCATGGTTACAGCTATTCACTTGTGCCCGCCTTCTTTGGTTCATTCTATGAAACCAGAATGATGTGTTGAAAGATCTCCCTTGGGGAGCTTTCACCAGCTTTCTATCTGAGTCATGTTTTAGACTTCAAAGGCTGACTAGCAATCTCTGCACTTGGGGATGTGTCCACAGAGGTATAGTGCTATACAGTACAAGGAGAAATAGTTTGGAGGCTTGGAATGTTCCAGCAAGTAAGCAGCCTGGATCAAGGCTTTTAGGGCCAAATAAAGGGCAGAGTGCAGGTGACACAAGGCTGGTGCAGAGGCTTCTGCTGGTCCTGTGTAGCCACATGGAATGCAAATCACACAGTCACTTGCCCTTTCTGGGCCTGGCACACGTTAGTTACTTTGCCCAACACAGATTTTGGCAAAAATATGCTTAAAAAAAAAAAAAAAAGAAAAAAACCTAGTGTGACCTGCAATCTGAATTTATAGGAACAGAATTCAAGAGGTAGAAGGATCTTGCCAAGGGCAATTCCTATCTGGAGGCCCAGAAGTCCTGTTATGAGGGAGGTGGCCGGTTGCATGCTCCCTGGAATCCTTTCCTGGCTGGGGAGCCTCAGGGTGGAGGGAAGCCAGTGTCCTGTGACACCTCGTATTCTCTCGTGTGGGAAACACTGTGCCTGAGCCCAGCCAAAGCCTGGACCCACAGCTTCAAAATGGCAGCATTGCCTCTTAGAAGGTGAAGTCCATAATGTCTAGGTTACTACAAAATGTTCTCTTAGACTTAAGTGGAGTTAACTGTGAATGTCCTGGCCTTTCTGTGTTTATCGTTCTAAATATTTTTTTTAAATTAAAATGTACTATACATTTAGTTAAATTTACAGCAAATTAGATGTTGTGTGCAATTTGCTGAGTTTTATCAAAGGTATAATCTGCACCCAAACCCTGGCATGGGATAGTTGCATCTCTGCAAAGCTTCCCACGGTCTGTCTCCACTTACTAACCTCACAGATGTTTACACCTCACTCTAATAGTATGTGTGGACATATTCTGCCTACTCCAGCAGGTTTGGAAGACTCCACCCATTGTTTGGTCCCTGTGCAGCAGTCTAGCCGTCCAGTGCTCCCAGCAGATGGACCAGGTGGCCCCTTCCCTGTCCCCTTGCCCCAGCCCTCTGGCCTGGGGAGGGTGGTCCTCATGTGCATGTCTGTCTCTATGAAGCTGCAAGCTGGGTCCTTACAGCTGGCTCCCCAAGACCTGCCCCGGGCCTGGCTCTGTGGCTATGGCAGGGTCAGCCAGTGTTTGCTGATTAAGTGAAGACACCACACGACCACAGGCGACCTGGATCTTCTGCAAACAGGATAGTTTCTCACTTGGCCTTAGAGGGGAAAGTTTCTTGTTAGAAGCCGCTGCTCAAGCTGCGGGCTTTGGAATTTAAGTCTCTCGAACAGAAGTCTCCTCCCCACCCCATTCAACCCTCCAGCCTCATCCCGCCCTCCCGCCTCCTTCCATCCCTGCCAGCACTCCAGCAGGTCCTGCTGCTTCCATCCACCAGGGCTGGCCCGAATCTGCCCTTCTTCCCTTTTGCATGACACCTGCCCCACCTCAAGTCACCACTATCCCTCCCAGGACCGCAGAGTGGCCCAGACTGGTCTACCTGGATGGACTCTCTACCCCACCCTGCGGTGGCCCAGAGATGGCCCTTGTCACATCCCTGCTCTATTTAACGTCTCCTACAGAGCCTTCCTCCCTCTCTCCCGCTCTACATTTCTTCTCTCCTTTTCTTTATCCCTTTCTCCTTTCCTCCCTTCCTCCTGTTTCCTCTTCTCTGCGTCTTTCTTTTTTAAATGTTATTTGCTGTTATCTATCTATCTATCTTTTTCTTAATGTTTCAGGTTAGTTGGGGGTACAAAGAATTAGGATACAATGTTTGTAAAGTCCCCATCTTTTGTCTTTCTTAAATATTTAGCAAAAGCCATGTATGTTTTGCTGCTCTATTACTCTAGTTATTTACACCACCTCTCTCCCCCCACTAGCATACAAGCTTACGGAGGCAGAGATGATGCCCCTGGGGTACTTGGGGGTGTGTCCTTTTATGGGTCCAGTCTCTCTCTTGGCACCAAGCAGACACTCACCATTTGATGGGCACATGGATGAATCTATGGGAAGGCATCTATGATTCTAGGATGGGAAAAATGGAAGAAATGTTTTAAAATCATCCTCCAGAAATGTCAGTTTGGGGACTGTATAGCTGGTTCTAAGAGAAAACTGGATAGGATTGTCCACCTCACCCCACTGGTCCCCAGCAGAATCAGGGTGGGGGTAGGGGGCTTGTGGAAGTGTCCTGTCCCCCCTTGCTGTGTGAGGGTGGGCGAGGACGTGGGGAGCTCCCTGCTCAGGCCTGCCTGGCGGGCCTCCTCCGTGCATGGTGTCTGCAAGCAAATGTGTTTTCATGATAACATCACACAAAGCACCAGAATTTGAGAGAAAGTAAAATCTGACTTGAATAATAGTCTCTCTTCTAATTACAGAAAGCTGTGTGGTTTGAAAGGAACAGAGTTTTCCATTAACAGGCCTCTAAAAATAGTCATTGTGATTTGAACTGCCATCTCCAGTTTCAGCCTGAATGTTAATTGCGTTAGCAAATCACCCTGGCAGCGGGAGCAGGTATGCCCACCGCCTGCCCTGGCAGCCCCCTGTAAACACCCCACACTAAGGGGAGCCCTCCAGGAAATGCGACTGTTCAGAAAACACACTCGCACACCTGGCCTGGTGCTTCCTGCAGGTGCTTCTCAGCCTGGACTCCATTGCACAGGACTTGCAGGGGTAGAAACTCATAAATCCTTTAGGTGAGCTCCAGGCTAGCAGTCCTCCCTCACACGCTGCCGATCGCTGGAAGTTTTCCCCAGAGAAGACAGGAGCTGGGGATCGCAAGGGAGGCAGCCATGTGGGAAGCAGCAAAGTCTTCCTCTCTAGTCTCTGTCCCCAGCTCCATTTGGAGTTGCCTTCTGCCCCTCTGGTCCTTGGTGGGCTGGGACCCTGCTTCTAGAAATTACATAGGAATGGCTTGAATCCTGAAGCCATCTGAGAGGTTTTCTGCACAGATTTCTTACCTTTGGAAGGCCCCCAGATCTTTTAGAGCCAAGTTTGACGGTGTTCAGGGCACATAGGGCAAAATGTATTTATTTCTGATCGCTTTCTGGGTTTGGCATTCCACCGTGAGGAATTTGCAGTTTGATTTTTATGAAGCATTGCAGCTTCTGGATTTAATTTAAACTTTATTCCAATATCATGCACACATGCCCAGAAGCTCAGAGGCAGCTGAGTGAGGCTGACATGATTTATAGCAGGGGTGTTTGGGGAACAGGGATTTGGCAGACCCATAGGATCCTGGGGCTGTCTGGAAGAAGGAGCCACATGTGACGGTGGGAGGAGGCTACTGTGGGTGGGGAGGAGGGTACGCCGGCTGGACGTAGCCTTGGGCCTGACGGTGACACAGTGGTTTCTTTTTGCGATGCATCTTTGTTCCAGCCCTCTTGCAGGTAGGCTTTAGGGTCCCATTTAATAGATCAGGAAACTGAGGCTCAATATGGTTGCAAATGAGGTTAGCACATGGTCTGCCCATGGTGTCCCTCTGTCTCATTTCTGAGGATGTCTGTGATGAAAGTAGCAGACCTGGGGATGCGGAGTGGGGTTCAGGTGGAGGAATAGCTGAGGCTGTGCCTGGCCATGGATGAGTGAGGATGAAGGCTGGGGGAGCTGTGTGGATCACACTGGATCTGCACACCTCTGGGGAAGGGGGAGATGAGTGAGGAGGGGTGGCAGGAGGGGAGCTCAGTCTGGGGCTGTGGACATCACCCTCCTGGTGCTGAGGAAGCACCCAAGGACCTGGGCTTGTCCCCTGAGGGAGACATAGAAGGCCAAGTTTCTCGGTGAGCAGAACTGGATGCAGGATGGAGGGTGGACTGGGGTGAGGCTGGGGTGGGAGGCAGGAAGGTGGAGGGACAGAAGACGCCGTGGCTGGAGGGCTGGGGATGCTCACGTGCGGTCTCAGTTCACAGAGTTGGTGGGTTTCAAGGAGGGGGCAGCTGGGTGGGAGGAAGGACAGGAAAGGTGCAGCCAAGGTGTGCAGGTGGGCCTTGGGGGCCACAGGGAGGCCTGGAGCTGGGTGTGTTGGAGCGGCTGCCCCTCAGTCACCTGCATCCCCTGTCCTGGACTGACAGGTCGGGGATGGGGTGGGGGGTGGCGGTCACTAACATCAGAAAGTCAGAGACCAAAATGGGGAGAAGAAACTCAGGGCCACCTGTTACCCCTCACCCCTGCTGGCAGATGGGGCAACTGAGGCCCTAAAGACTCAGGCACAGGGAGCGGCGTCCCTAGAATCAAGTGGCTCCCAGTGGTTCTGTCCCCATGCTATACTATCTGGGACCACAGCTTTGTCACAAGGTCACACCATCCCAGCACACAGTTCAAGCAGGGCTGACAAGCTGCTCTTGAAAGGTCTTTAAATCTGGAAACGTGCCTACAGTGGCCCAGCTGCTGCCCTGTGACCTGGTGTTCATTCTTTCCCTTTTCTTCCCTCCAGCCCGTGCTGGCAATAGCCCACTGAGGGCGGCTGGGTTTGGAATGCCCGTGCCTAGCAGGGGCTGCAGAGCCATGCTCCGTCCCTGCATACCTGCCTGGGCCGTGCCTGCCGCAGGATGGCCCTCGGGAACTCATCTTCACAGTGCTCAGGAGGCCCATCCCCCTCTGGGACTCAGAGGCCCTCCTTGGGGTAGGCTGGGTACGAAGGTCACACCTAGGAGGAAGGGCGGGACATGTCACGGGGGAGAGGACAGCACTGCTGGGAAGACAGGAGAGCTGGACATGGGAATGCAGAAGAGGGGGTTCATGAGTAAAAAAAGTGGGGGTGAGTTTGGAAACACAGGTTAAGACAAGATTTGGGAGAGCCCTGTGCTGGCCTTTGCTGACCACTTGCCCCAGGCAAAAATTGTGCCAGACAGACGTGGTCACATCTTCATGAATAAAACACATGGAAACTGACGTGGGGACGGTAATTCAGCCTTTCTGATGGCGAGAACAGGATGCAAAGCCAGGAAATGAGGTAAGAAGGGTAAGTCCTTTTTGAGATAGAATTTTCCAGAAAGGGCTCTCTGAGGAAGTGACATTTAAGCTGAGATCTGAAGGATGAAAGTGATTTTATGTATATAACTAGTAAACGGGAAGGTTTCCTTTGAAAATGAAAATATTGTGTACTGATTTCAATTGTTATGCAATTTTCATTTTACTTCCTAAGAGTCATCTACTTTTTTCTCCAGCTGCGGTGGGTGAACCCCTGCAACCAGGCCATGTGGCGCTGGCAGGGGGCCAGGCAGACCCCTGCCAGGGCTGGGAGCTTCCCCCAATAAATCTGTTCCTATCAGGCTATAGCTACGCCTGGCAAACCTCTCTTAATTTGGATCTCTCAACTGTTAAAAACATTAATTGGTTTGGCTCCAGCTTTTCCTCCTTTGAGAACAAGACCTGCTGTAAACTTATATGGCTGTATTGAGGCTCTCTGCAGGTTATAAAGCCCCTCTGCCTCCCAGCCCAGGGCTCTGTCAGTGCCAGGTGAGGACGAGCCATGGCCAGGTGAGGATGAGCAGGTCCTTCTCCCCCAACCCTGCAAGGACTCCATCAATGTCAAGGAGGAAGTCGTGGGCTGGGCAGTGATGACAATGGTGCTGGGGCAGGATGGGGTGGGAGAGGTGGGTTCTGCAGATTTCAGCTGAGCCAGGAGACAGGGTAGGGGCCCTTGGAGGAAATGCAGTGTGGGCAATGAGAAGCTTTAACGTCAGTTTCAGAGCATGGCTGTTTAGTGAGCACTTACTCTGTGCACTCGGATAGGCCTTGAGGAGGTTGCAGAGGGGGCCAGGCTTTAGATCCTGTTCCTACAGCCTCTTCATCCAGCCATCCAGCCAACATTTATTGGGCACATTCTGCACACAAGAGACATGCCAGGTCCCCTGGAGCAGGAATCACTCCCTCCTACTATGCCTACCGACAAGTCCCGAGGACTGTGCACGAGGCCTCACCCCTTGTAGCCTGGGAAGGCTTCTCCAGGGAAGGCATTGGAATTGCTGGGCCTTGGCATGTGAGCAGGAGTTGGTTGTGGGAGGAGCGGCAGGGGAGCACTCAGGTCGTGGTAACTAGGTCTACAAAGGCAGGGGTGACAAGGAAGACATGAAAGGGCACGGTGGGGAGGTGGCCTCTCACCTTTAGGCAGCACTTTACACCACAGGACAAGATAATAATAACTAGTAACACAGCTGCAGACCTTACTGAGGGCTCACCATGTGTCATGGTCTGAATGTCTATGTCCCCCGCCACCAAATTCATATGTTGAAATCCTAACCCCCAAGATGACGGTGGGTTAGGAGGTGAGGCCTTTGGGGAAGTGATTAGGTCATGAGGCAGGAGCCCTCATGAATGTCATTAGTGTCCTTCTAAAGAGGCCCACAGGCACTTGTTTGCCCCTTTCTCCATGTGAGTGAGAAGGGATCATCTATGAAACAGGCCTTCCCCAGACTCGGAATCTGCTGGCTTCTTGATCTTGGACTACCAGCCCATGAAACATAATTCCCTGTTTTTTTATTGTGCAGCCAATGCATGGTATTCCTTTTAGCAGCCCACACAGAACAAGACACCATGTTCAAGATTCATTCTAAGCTGCTATATGCATTATTTTATTAAATTCTCACCACAATTTTGTATTAGGTCAGGATAGGATTTCTCTACTTTACGGCTGTGTAGACTAAGGCCAGGGTGGTACAGTTAATCCCTGCTCCAGCTCCACAGCTGGTGAGGATATTAGGATGAGACATCCTCAGGCTCATGTTGGTCTGTCTTGGGCAACCTGCCTGTGGGCTGTGTGTTCCATCTCAGCCACTCTGAGTTCAGATAACTGCTTTAGAGGTTGTTTATACATTAGCATATACAATTTTTACTTTCAAAGTTAGCACCCTCCACCCCAAATAAGAATGAAAATGCTTTCTGTTTTATCTCCTGAAGCTTTTTCTTATGAAAAAGATATGAGAATTTTATTTTATTTATTTATTTATTTTTTATTAAATCATAGCTGTGTACATTAATGCGGTCATGGGGCACTATACACTGGTTTTATAGACCATTTGACATACTTTCATCACACTGGTTAACATAGCCTTCCTAGCATTTTCTTAGTTATTGTGTCAAGACATTTATATTCTACATTTAGTAAGTTTCACATGTACCCTTGTAAGATGCATCGTAGGTGTAATCCCACCAATTACCTTCCCTCCGCCCATCCTCCCCCCTCCCTCTCCCCCTTTCCCCTATTCTTAGGTTATAACTGGGTTATGGCTTTCAAATTAGTTTCATAGTAGGGCTGAGTACATTGGATACTTGACATGAGAATTTTATCCAGGTTGTTACAGTGGTTACTTTGGCTGGATATACAGAGCATCAAATCATTGACCTTGAAAGTTAATCCTAGATATAGAATGGATTCTTAGCTACTGAATTTATAACCCTATGTGACAACTTACCTTCACAGCACACAGAAGGCAGATGTGCATGGGCAGAAGTTGTTTGCTGCTCCTGGGGGCACCTTATCTTTTGAGCCTCAGCCCTGCCCATGCACGCTGCATCTCAGCATATGATTTACAACTCAGAGGTCATCATCTGTGAGGCCAGGTGTGAGGGAATGTTGCCAAGATATTTTTTTTTTAACTTGTGTTTCATGATTGTGCCCCTAAGGGCAAATGTAATTCAAATGCATTTAATAAACTACTGCACCTCACTTTTTGGTATGTGTTCAGTGTTACGAACTTAGTCAGGTAGTTGTAGCCTGAGAATTAGGAATCTATTTTGCTTACTGTTATGGGTATTTATATAACATAGTCCCTGGAAGGCAAAAAGACCTATTACAAACGCTTTTAATATACTGCATCTGTTTACTTACTCTGCGTACCTCCTACTCCCTAAAAGCAAAGTTGTGAAACAAGAAAAGGTTAATCTTCTTTACCAGATAATTAATTTGGGCTGCCTCTAGAAAGTAGTGAAATAAAAATAGACTGGTTTATTCAGTTCAGTGGAAAAGAAAAAAAAAATCATTTTAGTTGGTTGATCAAAGTCTTACATTTTCAAATGGCAGCGGGTAGAAATTGTTTCGGCAACTTGTGTCCTGAGTTAGCAGAATATTTTCTATTGGCACAAAAATTTTAAGAGAAAAAAGATGCTCCTTAGCTAGAGTTTTCTTTTTCATTAGGTTCATAATTTTCAACATCTTCTTCTCTACAAATAATGAGCCATCAGGCATAGAAGACACGTGTTTCAGAAATGCACCAAGGGAATGTGTCTGTTCCCCAGGTGGGAAGTGACCTGAATGGCTCCTCCCCAGAAGTGCTGGAGGTCCTTATAACTCTACATGGTCAGTAACACTTGACATCATCCAGCTTTCTGATTTTTACCCAGCTAATCATTGTCAGATGAAACCTCTTCACGTAAATTTGTATTTCTCTAATTACTTGACTTCCAGTATCTTTTACACGTGATCGGCCTTTGGAGTTTTCCAGTCTGTAAATAGCCTGTTCACAACTTTTGCCCATTTCTTAATAGGGCTCTTCTTTTTCTTCCTCATGTATCATGGATATTAATTCTTTACTGGATTTAGACATTGCAGGTATCACCTGCCAATATATTATTTGCATGTTCATTTTGTCCAGTGAGTCATTTGTGAAAACGTAAGTCTTTTATCTTGATATAAGCAACTTCACTAATTCCTTTTATCCTTGCCTTCTGGTTTGTGCTTCTGAGGTTTTAAGAAGTTTTCTTTATCTCTAGGTTATGAACTTATTTTCCATTATTCTTTATTATTGTTGTTTTCACTTTTCACATGTAATTTTTCAGCCCATTTGTACATCTTGGTGTGTGCTGAGAGTCTAGTTTTAGTTTTTCCCATAGAGCCAGGTAGCCCAAGGCCATAGAGGAAAGAATCTATTTTGATTTGTAACATTCTCATATTGTGTATTATTCCCAAAACACTGCATGTAAGTCTGTGCCTAAGTTTCCTCTTTTTTTGTGTTGGATCATCATCTATTTTTGTGCAAAAGATCTTTCTTTCTTCTCTCTTTCCCTCCCTCTCTTCCTTTTTCTTTTCTTTTTTTTTTTTTAACATGGCTTTGTGATGTGCCTTAATACCTAGTTGGGTAAATAGACTATTATAGCTATTTGAGAGCATTTTCCTTCCATATATATTTTGGATTAAGTTACTAAACAAATCAAACTGTAACTTGAATTGCAATAATTTACTTGTAGCTGTAATTAATTTGTTTATAGATTAATTTGTCAGAGATTATTTTTTCCAAGGAATTTATTAGATTTTTAAAGACACTAGGTTTATAATACTTTATTACATTCCATTTAGGTTTCTGTCTTCCAAGATCAATGTCTTTGTGAGGTGGGGAGAGGGAAGACGTGTTCTCTTGCAGACACTTCAGTGGGACCCCTGGTTTGAGGTGTGGTTGCTGGTAACGGACTACAGGTGTGGAGGTGTTTTTCCAGACTTGGGGGCCTCATCGAGTGTGTGGACCAGGCACACTGGGCGTTGTGCCCTGACAGGAAGACTTAGAAAGGTTTGTACTTGAGTTTGGGCCTTCCAAGCCCTACCTTCTGGGCCAGTCTGTGGCTGCTCCACACATGTGGTGGTGATGGTGGGGCCCAGGGCCAGCGCCTGTCTTGACTGTCCTTCCTGACTTCTCACACTGAGTTCCTCTCATGTAAACAGCGACTGTAGTGGATTATTGCTTCTTTCTTAGGTTTCATGCATTAAGTGACCACAGCAGCAGCTCAGGATTTCTAAATTTGAGGGACGTAGATCCTAGGCAATCTTGTTGGAAGTGGGAGATTGAGATTTGCTGGGGGTTGAGGACACTCCACTGTGACTATCACAAGGTATCCCCACTACTCCCTGACTGCCACTTTGCAAAGGGCAACCTGGGCCATATGCTGGGCCAGCACTGCCTTTGATTGGAGCCTTTAATGAGCACATTGGAGGCATAAATTTGGGAGCCAAACACTTGGAGTTTCAAATGACTCACTCCTCGTTGGTTGGGTGACCTGCTGCAAGTGACTTCGCTGCTTCTCGCTTCCTCTGCTGTAAGATGGAGGAAAGAATCTCCCCTCTCAAGGCTTTGGGATGACTGTGCCAGTCAGAGACCCAGCAGGAAACAGAGGCACACTCAGATGACAGGTGAATTGAGTGAAAAGCAGAGGTATGGATGGAATGAGGGGGCAAACAGGTGCTATTTTGGCACCAGAGACTAGTGACCACAGGTGCCGATGGGCAGGAAGTCATTGCTCCCAAATGCCTGCAGACATGAAGGTTTCAGGGCAGTGCAGAGAGCAGCCACTACCAGGACCCCTGGGGCCAAAGTGAGTGGGTGCATGGGAGGGTTGGAGGGCAGGGGAAGAAACACCCAGCCTTCTTTCTCCTCTCAGCTCCCTATCTCCTGGTGGCATTTCCATTGTCTGATTACAATCAGAAACCAGAGGACAAGGACAAGGAAACTCAACCCACAGAGTCAGCCTCCGGGATACAGAGGAAAGTCAGGGGGGTGGAGATGGGGGGGCAGGGGTGCAAACAGAGAAACCAGCACAGAGGCTAACACGACAACTTCCGCAAATTATCCTGCACCCGGAAGGTGGCCAGGAAGTGCTGAGGCTCCAGGATGGCTCCACAGGCTCTGGCTGTGCGGAATGCAGTGTCCCCCCTGGCATCTGTTTGTATGGTTTCTTAACAGCTTTCACAACAGCACCTTACTATTTACAAATGGAATATCTCACACCAGAGCAAGTGTCCCAAAGGTCAAATTAAAACTGAAATCACAGAGTAGAGGCAACAGTGAGCCGAGGAATTAAACTGCAAGAGGGACCTGTGAACTGAGAATACAGCGTATCAAAAGATGGCAAATCTACAGGGCACGGGAGTAAGAACAAACATGCTGGAAATTAAATATGAAATCAGTAATTATGTAGTAATGAGGTTGAGGACATTACAAAGGACATTGCCGTTTCAACCATCACATCTTGACGTAGTAATGACCGGGAAAAACCCTTTAGCTTTGTAATTATAATCATAGTTGCCATAACAACTTAGCATCTCTCTCCCTGAGCATCTATCTCCAGACAGTATTTTTAGTAATGGCTGTGCCTGAGTATGTATTTTTCTTTATATAGCAGCTAATTTTTCAAATTAATGATCTTTCAAAAAAAATTCCATCTTTATTCTCTCTGAAAATGTAAAAGTCTCAGGGATAATTAGGGAAATGAGCAGGTGTAAAAGTCCCTTATGAAAAATGCTATGAAAGTATTGATGTCTCGATAATATTTGCTTTGAAAGAATGTTCTCTGGACCTCAACATTCTATTGTTCCTTGTCAGGCAGCTTAACATAAATCTCCTCTGTGGGGCTCATAAATATTTGAAAAATTATTAGCTGTGTAAGGTGTTTGAGGATTATTTGACAAGTACAGATTTATGTTGTGTAACAGAAACTGGCTTAAATGAATCCTGAGTCTAAAGGGATGAATGAATGGACAAACATTGGCTTACCCTGCTTAGTAGAAGTGCACTTAGCAGGTTGTCACCTGAAGCAAACAATGGGTTGACTTTGAAGAATGTATACGAAGAACTCAGACACCAGGAGGGATGCTGAGCTGCCATTTTGGTGGCCCCATTGTCCCCAGCGTTTATCAGCAGCTGGAGTGTCTGGCTTCTCAGCATATTCTGAACATCCCAGGAGAGTCAGCTCATTCCCAAGCTCCATCTACACTATGGAGAGACACTAACAGCCCTCCCTTAAGGTTCCAGACATGAGTTAAATAGACAAATTATTAGGTTGAGAACAAAAGGGTCCTGGGTCCCAGGAAGAAGTCCTCTTTGGCCAATGTCATGAAAGACCACAGCCAAGATTAGTCGTGCACAAGGAGTTCTGCTTCTCTGGAACTCAGCTGATTGCTGTGGAAGATACAGAATTAGCAGATCATAATCGGTTGTTTATAAAGAGCTTACAAATGCTGTGCAGGAGGCCACACCCTATGGTTGCTGCCCACTGGTAAGTGGACAGAACTGTTTAGGCGAGTAGGTGAGCCTTGAGCCTTCCCCAGAGGGTATGGACTTTCGGGGGGTTGTGGATGCTTCAGGAGGACAGCAACATCGCCAGTGGGTGTTTCAGGGAGGGCAGCAAGTAGCCTTGCACGCAGGGTGGACTGCAGGTGGGAGAGGCCAGACACAGGGAGAGCGGCCGGGCAAGCGTTCCCATCGGCCACTACAGGGCTCTGAGTGAGGAACTAAACCCGGACTGCCAGCAGGAACAGAGGAAGAGGCTGACACGCACCACAAGAGCAGCAGGACTTACTGACCAACATGTTAGATGCATTAGAAAGTGAAGGAGGGGCAAAGGTGACAGGACAAGTCTGCATCTGGAAGCTAAAGAACGGGGGACACTCCAAGGCAGGCAGACAGGAGTTGAGAGGCAGCATGAGGCTGGAGGACCACGAGAACGAGGTCAGCTTTGACACCCCATCTTCCAAAACTTCATGAACTCCAACGTGCACAACTCCAGGAGAGCAGTCCCAGAGAGGGGGAGTCTGAGGGTGACAAAGGATGCTCCAGGAGCCCTGCCGTGGGCTGCTGTTTGAGGAGCATTGGCATCGATGCAATCAATTCTTGTTCTGTTGTGCTTGCTTTAATTTTGTGTTTCTCCAGGAAAACACACAAACGAGCATTAGCAGAGAGAACAACACTAGCATGAGTGGGACTCATTCCCGATCCCGGGGATGTGTTGAGAGTCACTTTTAGGTGGGAGATTCTGGACACTTACAGACATTGTGGGTCATGCGTGTGTTGTGTTATTTGCATAAGAGGTGCCAGGAAAGAAGGAACTGTTTTCAGAACTAATGGGTTTGGGCACAGATTGATACTGCCTGAGTTTAAACACTGGGTAAAGGCAGATGGCAGGGTTTCATCCTGGCTGTGCCAGTCTTCTGTGTGTCCTGGGCTGAGTCTGAGCCTCAGGCTGTTCTGTAAAATAGGAGGGAGAAGATCAGCCTTAAATGTCAACTGTCAGAACTACTAGAGAGGCTTCTTAGCCAGGCACACACTGAACCCAGCCTGGAGACTCTGCAGGTCTGGTTGGGCCTGTCTGTCTGTCTGTAGATTTGGGCTCTGGACCATCTCCACAGCCCCTGATGTCTTGTGGGATACACTCTTCTGTTTTGCCCTTGTGTTATTGTCTGGAGCACCTGGCTTCAGATGACACAGCCCCTGTGAGTGAGCCCTGGGGACAGGCCATGACAGGGACTCAGAGGGGATCCAGGTCCAGGGAGCAGCCCAGCCTAGGACTGCTCAGAGAGTGGTGGGCTTCTCTCCCCTCACTCTGGAGACCTGAGCTGGCTCTGGGTTCTGGGGTGTCCTGGGAATTGGACAGGCATGTCGAAAGCCTTCTAGCCCTCCCAGATGGGACCTGCATCAGTCTGCAGCCTCCTTCTCTTACTGGTCCTAAAGGAGGGCAGATGGGTGGCCTGTGTGAGATTAAAAATGAGGCCAAGAATGGCAGCTGTCCTGGACCAAACCCTGCCTGCTGCGGGCCTCAGATATATAACTCCCTCACTCTCAGGTAAATGGTCCCTGGATCCAGCTCAGTGGCATCCCAGGATCCCACCACAGGTGCAGAGGGACTAGGAAGGGGACGGGCCATCTCAGGGTTTGAGGGTCAGTCTGTTCCTGGCAGACGTAACAGGCCCACAAAGACTTATATTCCCAAATCCCTAGAACCCATGAATAGGTTTGGTTACATGGCCATATGGACTTTGCAGATGTGACTAAAGTCATCTAAGGTGCAATTATCCTGGATTATCTGGGGGTGTGGGTGTGTGTGTGTCCATCTAATCACATGAGCTCTAAAAAGTAGAGAACTTTCTTCAGCTGGAAAGAGGAAAGACATGACAGGAGAGGGACTCAGTGTACCAGCACTGGCTCTGAGGCGTGAGGCCTGGGTGCAAGGGCCAGAGGCCGGGAGGAGCCTGGGGAAGCACGGGTTGGAGTGCAGCTGGCCAACAGGAGGCAGTACTGGCTGGGCTGGTGTCTAGTAGGTAAACCACACCCTCTCCTCCAACTGCAAGGGACTGAATTCAGCCAATACCATGAGTGCACTTGGAAGCAATTCTTCCCCGGAGGCTCCCCCAAGAAACCCAGCCCTGCTGATCCCATGATTTTAGCCTGATGACACCTCATCTTCTAACTCTAGGCAAAGCTGTGGGATGATAAATAGGTGCTGTTTGAAGCCACCAAGTCTGTCATCGTTTGTTACAGCAGCAACAGAACCCAGCAGCAGCCCCTGGGAACCTAACATCTGTAGAGCAGAAGCTGCAGGCCTGGGGTCTTGGGCACCACATCAGGGAATGGGGAAAGCTGATCCGGGCAGGAGGGTACTCATCACAAGCTGGGGGCTCTCTGGGTGGGAACCTGCTCCTTGATGAGCAACCAGCCCTCCTGTGACTCCTGGGACCATAGCCCTTGGGTAACTCCTCTGTCTGTCCTAGGGTCCAGCAGAATCCCAGTCCCATATGGGAGCAGGGGTCCTCCAGGGACAAAAGGCCTGGTTTCCACGGAACTTCACTGCAGGAACCCTGGGGGGCCTCAGGAATTGCTCATTCGCAGTTCCTGAAACAGGATTGCAGCCTGCAGGGAAGGCAGTCTGCAGCTTGGCCAGGCCAGTGCACCAGGCTGGGGTCCCCCAGCAAACGCTGGAGGCCAGTTTGGCATTCTAACCTTCCTTACCACCTTTGGCCACCTGTAAAACAAAGAAATGGAACAGCAGGCCTCAAAGTTTCCTTCTAAGATTCAAATTCCTTAGAGTTTTTGGGGAGGGGCGCCCAGCAAGGCTGCATGCTGGCTGGCCTTGGAGGGGAGAGGGTAAGGGAGGGCTGGGGACAGTCCGGGGCTCCAGCACCTGCCTCAGAGGGCCGCCTCGGCGGGTTTGGAGGGGAAAGGGAGGGAAGAGGAAGGGCGGGGCCGGCCCCCCTGTGCCCGCCCCGCGCCTCTGCGGCCCCTCCCCGGCCTGGCCCGGCCTGGCCCTGCCCAGCCCAGCAGTCCCACCGGCCTGACGCCTCCAGCGCCCCGTACGCTGCGCAGCTGTGCCCCGCGCCCCTGCCCGGCACCTCCGTCTGCCCGGCGCTCCCGGTGCCCGTGACCCTACTCGGGGCGCGGGGCAGCGCGGGCATGGCCCACCGGGGGGCGGTCGCCCCCGTACTGACCCTGGCTCTCCTGGCGGTGGCCTTTGCCGGGGTCAGAGCCCAGGGTACAGCCCCCGAGGACCCTGACTACTATGTGCAGGAGATCTGGAGTAGGGAGCCGGAGCCTGAGCCCTTCTCGCCGACGCTGCCCACCGGGGCCTGGGTGGAGGAGCGGGAGCCGCGCCCGCCGGAGCCCAGGCCGCCCAAGAGGGCCACCAACCCCAAGAAGAGGCCCAAGAAGGAAAAGCTGGCTGTGGAGACGCCTCCACCAGGTAACTTTCTGCGCAGAGCAGCCCGCGGCGCTGCCGGTGGCTGCGTTCCTCGAGGGGACAGCTGGTTTCCCTGCCGAGTGACTAGGGCAAGCGAGCCCAGCGAACCAACCGGTCCTGCCCGAGTCTCCGCAGAGACTGCACCTGCGCTTCCCGCCCGCCCCTCCCAGCTCCCCAGAACTCAATCCTGACCCCATGACCCGCATCTCAGCTTTGTCAGGTAGAGACGGAGCCCTGCAGTTGGGAAGCTGCCCAGGGGGCCGGGTTCCTCCGCCCCCAGCCTGAGATCCCCTGGGGAAGGACTCCCTGCGGGACCCTGTCTGTCTCTGAGGAAGTCCCCCATTTTCCTACAGCGTTTTCTTGAGAGCGAATTTCTGACTTGGTGATGAGAATGGCTGGCCTGTTTGGGCAGATGGCCTTCTGGAGAAAGCTGTGAGAGGGCCTTTACCCAGCCAGTGTCCCCTCAGCTGCTCCTCCCCCTTCAGTGGGTCCCTTAGTCCTCTGCACAGCAGGGGGCAGGATGGCACCACCTGGGAGGATGTGCCTGGTCTCTGCTCCAGCCCAGGCTTTAGGGGAAGGACTGTCTTCTCCCCCCTGCTCACACACATCCTCAGCTTCTGCCACGCCTGCCTTGGCAAAGTGACTTTTGCTGGGTTTATTAAGGGAAGCCAGCTGCCCCTTGTGAAGTGCGACTTTGTCTCAGTTGTTCCAACTTTGCTCCAATTGCAGGGGGCTGCAGGCTTAGTATTTCGAGAACAGGAGTGTGCAGATTGTGGCCAGATTCTCCTGTCTTTCAATGGCCTTCCCCGAAAGCAGATATTTTAATGTGCAACCCTTGCCACGCCCTAGGTGCAGAAGGCATCGACATTGTTTGGATAAACCGCTGGTGACAGTCAGCAGCCAGGAAGGAGGGAAGGTGGTGGAGTGGGGTGGGGACTCAGAACTCTTGAAAGGGTGGGCCCATCTGGGCACCCCTCCTTGCACAGGGAAGGAGGCCTTGTTGTGTTTCAATTTGTGGGGAATTTGGAATCTGCAGGCATTTTTGTGAGTTGTAAGACAAACTTGAACTGAACCATCCAGAATTTCCAGTGTTTCAGGAGGCCTTATGGGAATTAAGGTATATAAGGGCCACAGGAGTGGGAGTGGGAGGAGACGCTCATGTTCGTAGGATGGGGCTGTGACTGTTAGGAGCTTTGTGTGTCCTATCTCACTTAATCCTCTCAGGGACCCTGGAGGGTTGGTGTTCTTGATTTATTGACGAGGAACCTGAGGCTCAGTTTAAGTAACTTGCTCAGTGCCACTTGCTGGCTTGGGAGATATGAAAGCCGTTCTCCTATTTCTTACTTTGAGGCCTTTTTGGCTTGGTCTTCGAATCGAATCTATATAATTCCTTATTTCGTAGTGTCTGGTCTGCGTTCAGCCCAGCTCTGGACATGGCAGGGTGGGGTGGGTGGTAGACACGTATGTTGGGTTCTGGCAGTCACTGGGTAGTAGTGGGAGGGGAAATGGGAGAAGCCCCAGGCTAGGATCCCACAACTGTGCTTAACACCCAGGTTGAGGGCTCGTGGCTCAGCTCCCGGTACCTCAACCATGGATCTGTGAACAGAACCAGTTTGTTTTGTCAATCGCTGGAAAGGCCCTTCCCCAGCAGCTTCCAGGCTGCCTTTAGGCTGGTCCTTCTGGAACCTTCACTCATGCTGTAGGTCTTTACCAAGAACCTGCCTAGCACTGACTTCTGGGTAGGGTCCTAGGATAGGGCAAGACAGCCCTGGCCCCCACTCTCATGGAAGCCACAGAAGTTAGAGTACTTTAAAAATAACTAGGTTGCACAGAAGTATGGGGTGCTAAGGAAATGAACAAACAGGGAGCTCACCTAGACTGGGGGCTCAGCAAAACTTTCCAGGGGAGGTGACATTCAAGGCTGACGAGAGAGCTTGCTTTGTTGTCCCAGGGACTCTTACTGGTGTCCAGCCATCATAACTAAGATAGCTTTCTTTCCCTACAGAAAACAGCTCTGAAAGTCACAGCCTGGCCTTAACAATGTGCACAGGCTAATGTGTCTGTCGACTCAGATGTTGCGGTGGGGAAGTGACTTTCCATAGTCCTTTGAGCATCAGTACTTGCCAGCCTTGGACTGGGGTCTCTGAAGGAGAAATCACGGTACAATCTCATTTGCAAGAAAAAGGCAGTTTGCTTTTGGACGATTATTTGGTAGATAGAAATGAACTATGGAGTAAGAAAGCCTATTTATTCCTGGCAAATCGCCTCTCCTCCTGCCAGAAATGGGCTCCCCAGCTCAGCCGGCCTCTGGCATTACCCTGGATCACCAACCCCCTGAGAAGACAACAGGGTTTTGGAAATTCTAGAGACTCGAATCAGAGTCCTCATGGGGGAACTGCCTCTGCCTCCAGGCCTGCCACTGTTCAGGCTGGTTTTTAATGAGTTATGGGTGTTCTTTAGTGCTCCCTCAACTATGACAAGCTAAGTGTGACATTTATCTCAATACTTTTAACTTCTGTGTGTGTGTGTTTGGTCAGCAGAGCCCACCCCTTGAAACCCCAGGTAGGGAAGGAAGGGAGACTGATTTAAGACTAACCTTGATTAGGGAAGTCAGTGATAGGTTTGTGCAGTGAAGCTGCCCTAGGAGAAAATTATTTTTTCCCACATTAAGTGGTGCTTTAATCTACACACTGCTCATTATAGTAGAAGCATTTGTTTTTGCATTGGACTGTTTTGTAAGCAGGTGGTCAAATCCTAGGAAGGCACTTAGGGAGGAAGGAACACTGGGCCACGGCTGGGGGTGTCCGATGCTTCACTGGGCAGATGGTGCATGCTATGTACAGGCGTTGTCTAGACCCTGAGGTGGGATGAACAATTAGATTTAGAGAAGCATAAGAATATAAAAACATGTAACAAATTTAAAAGTCTGTGCTTCATCTTTGCAGATGATAAAGTATTTTCCAGATAGCCCTTGTCTTGCATAAAGCTGGTGTTTATGGGAAGATGGCAGGCAAATGTTCTGTGAGGCAGTTCTGGGAGGAAGTTTCCTGTGGGAACAGGAGAGTTTATGCAAGGATCTGGGGGCATTGAGAATTTGATCTTGGTATAGACTTGGGTTTGACCTTTGGTTGTTGTTTTGCATCACCACAGAAATGCCCGATAGACATGACATGCTGACATTCGTGGAGGTGGCTTGAATCCTTTGGCTAATTGAGAATATAGCATTTGCCACGAGTGGCTGATAGATTTCCAGAAAAGTAGGGCCTTGATATACTGAATGGGATGGAATATTTAAAAACATTTATTTACGTTTTTATTTTGAAATAATTATAGACTTATAGGAAACTGCAGAAATAGTACAGTGAGGTTCCATTTGCCCGTCACCCATTTTCCCCAGTGATAATGTCTCAGATAACTATAGTGCAGGGTTTCTTAAGCTTGGCAGTGTTGGCATTTTGGCCACTTGTGTTTGTATGGTGTGCCGATGGGGGAGGAAGGGGGTTGTCCTGTGCACTGTAGGATGTTGGCAGCATCCCTGGCTTTGACCCACTGGATGCTACTACAGTGTCCTACAATGTACAGGGCAACAGCCATATTGGAATCTAAGTTGTACCCTCCCTACTGTTGTTGAAACCAAAAATGTCTCTAGACATTGATTGCCAGATGTACCCAGGGGGTTGAGAATCACTGCTATATACAGTACCCAAACTGGGAAGTTGACTGTGGCGTGATACTATTAACTAGATTACATACCTTATTCAGATTTGACCAGTTTTTACGTGCATTTGTCTGCATGTTCTCTGCGATTTTAAACATGTGCGGATTCGTGGAGGCACCAGCACCACTGGGATACAGAACTGCGTGATCTTTTTCTGAGGTTGCTTTGGGATTTGGGAATCATAATTTCTGAGATCCTCACTGTGAACATTAGTTCATCCCAGAATTTTAGAACTTGACAGAACCTAAGTGGTCATCAAGGACAAGTTCTTGTTCATGTCAAGATTCTGATAGTGAGCTGCCTGGCCTCTGTTCACACACTTCCGTAGATGGGCTTTCACAGTCACTGGATGAACAGTGCTGATTGTGAGATTGTTCTTCCTCATATGGACCTGACAATGCGTTTCTCTCAAATTCCATTTATTCAGCTGTTTCTGGTCAAATTCTAGATTTTCTAGACCCCTGCAGAAAATCTTGCATTGAATGGGTCCCAAATGTGAGTCTCAGGCTTTGTTTTTCATTATCGCAGGGTTAAGGATAGGGTAAGGGGGGCCACATATCCGGCATACAAGCAGATGTGGGGTGTACTTGCTTCACACGCCATTTCCACATTGATGACCTTGGTTTGTGGCCATGCTGTTTTTGGAGAATATAATAGAACAGAGAAATAAACCGCAGTTATATAACTCACCTTCTTCCTCTCTCTTGGCAGTCATGAACAAATTAATAAACTGCATTATTGATTTGAATAAGTGATTTGAAGAACTTTTCCTTCTGCCTTCACTGCACACTGGGTTAGTAGTAGGCTTGGATATGTAGCCTTTAAATTTGGGTTCCATTTGGTCCTTTGTCACTTCTTTCTTCAGGCACTGGCAAGAATGCACCGCTATTCAAATATGCCCAAACCCACATCCCCACCATAGCCCCGAGCCCATGGAATTTGCAGGGTGGGCATCAAGCCATGTTCGTTTGTATGTCTGTTCCCGGAATCCTTGACTTTGCATTTTGTACAGTGTTGTGCTGTAGTGGTGGGGAAAATAACCAAAGAGTTGTTATTTGAGCTTGTTTACTTGTAAACAAAGCCCTTTTTGTTGTGTGTGCTGCAGGCCTGGTGGAGAGGGTTTCACATTCAGCCTTTGCTTTGTCTCTTTGAAGGGTGGTTTGCAGTGTTTGGCTTTGGATGGAAATGTCTTTTCAAAGCTGAAGTGTGAGGATTAGGAGAATGTGTTTGTAAATACTTCAATATGTATTTTTAAAAACAATCATGGTTCTATTAGCACACCTAAACAGTTAACTAGTGTTTTGTCCAGGTGAACTCCCTATAAAATTCCAAGGGAAAGGACGTCGTTTCCTGTACATTAGCAAGCAGCTTTCTAAGACACCACCTCCCTTTCCAGAATGCTTTCCAAAGTCAACTACTAATTCTGGCACGTTCCCTCCTGCCTGTGCCCACAGTTCTACAAACCAGGGCTCGTGAAGATAATAAAGAGGACACACCCACATTTGGGGAAGTTGGCTTGGATGGTGTCGTCCTTAAAAATAGCCACCGTGTTTCCTTTGTGTCCCACGTGGCTGTGCCTTACGTGCTGGGACAATGGCAGCCTGGCCCTGGAGCCTAGATTTTTGAAGTGGGGGCTTCCTCTGGATGTCCCTAAGGGGCCAGGAAGCCAGAGCTCTCAGGTTCAGTGTTACCTGAAATGGAGGTGATGCAGGTTGCAGAGGCTTTGACCTCTGTGGCTGTCTCAGGCCCTCCTGGCCACTGCAGCTGCTGCTTTGGGCCCACAAAACTACTCACGAAATTAGGGTTTCTTTGTATGGCCACATGGAAGGGCTGGCTCCACATCTGGCTGGCAGGTACCAACTGGCTACTCATCGGACATCACAGGATGTTGGCACGGCACAAAACAGCTTCAAATGTTAATTTAAGATCCTGATGTCACAGATGTGTGTGGAACACCTGATCTCTGCAGGGCATGTGGATGGAAGCGATCCACATTAAGTTTGTTTGGGATTCAGAGAGAGCTGGTTTGGCTCTGCCATTCATGGACACATGTGACTTCTCTAGGCCTCACTTTCTCACAGCGGCACAGCAACAGCAGTAACTCAGGTGTCCCGGGCAAGTGTGCAGTGACATGGGTCAATGCCCAGCTTCCCAGCCTCTGGAGGTATGGCTCAGAGGCACCTTACTCAGGTTCTTTGGACACCCAAAGTCCAGGGGGACTCTGCCAGGCAATGCAGCCTGGGTTATTGGTTTTTCCTCCCCCCTTTCTCACTGCTTTTGCCTTTTTATTGGTGCTTCATGAAATCCTCTCCCAGGTATACTGCTGTGCCCCAGGCCTTCTTGTCTCAGGCTCTGTTTCCAGGCAGATCCCGATCAGGCACATACAAGTGGTGCCCTGCACAGTGAACTCAGGCCAACCTGTCTATACCAAGGTGTCTCTTTAAGGCAAAGGGCTGTGTTCGGGTGCAAGTCAAGAAAACAGCTGCTGGCTGCATGGAGGGTGGGAGTGGTGGCTGTAAGGTACTAGCTGACCCCATTTGTCCCTTATGGCCCCTGGTCTGTTGGGGCTTGTGCCTTCTGCAGGAGAGGCTGCCCTAGAGGAGGGTTTCCCAGAGAAGAAAGACACAGTGGAGAGGGACAGTGGCAGGATTTGGATTGCTTGCTTGCTTGGTTTTGCTCTAGCCCTGGTAAAACGCACTCAGATAATTTCACTAGGTCCTCCATGTCCACCCACAGTCTCCCGTTGCCCCTAGACCAGTGGTTCTCAACCTTCCTAATGCCACAACCTTTTAATACAGTTCCTGTGGGTCGTGACCCACAGGTTGAGAACCGCTGCCCTAGACCATCAAGGTCACTGATGCATGGACACAAGTGCACCATCCAGCTGCTTAGCCCACCGTTCAGGGTCCACCTGATTGCCAGGATCCTTGCTTCCTCTGGGAGTTACCTGTCCTCAGAATTGGATAAGGGTGCAGGTGGCTCCTGCTAACGTGCCATGGAGCAGGCGCCTCCAGCTGCTTTGGTTTTAAGTTTTCCCCTGCGGGGTCCTCCTGGCTCTCCCTATGTGAGGGTTCCCAGGAGCCCATCGGTGTTTGTGGTGCGTCAATGGCTGTAGCTATCATCTGCCCCGAGGCCTTCCTCCTAATGTGGGTCCTTTAGCCAGAGGCAGGCAAGGACCTCTGAGCCCTGGACAGAGCCCTTCACAGGAGGCACTGGGCATGGCTTGTTGGACTGGCATTTTCTGGGGAAAATGCAAAAATGCAGCAAAACATTTTTTCCCCAGGTTCTGGGGGTTTGCTACTGTAAGCTCTTTTACAGAGAAGGGAAAAATCGTGTTCTATTAACCAAGAATTATGTTTATCACTGTAGACCAGAATAGAACATGTGGCCTGCATTCAGCTTGCTACTTTTAAGGGCTTCTGCTTTGTCACGAGGCCCAGATGGAGGTGCTGGTTGGGTTCTGGCTCCTCTGCATGCTGTTTCCATTTTATTTCTTCTTTCATTTGTGCAGACCAGATGCTGCCCTTCCTGTTACAAGAGAGGAAGGGGCTACGAAGGGGAATCCATGTGACGTCTGGGAAGGGCCTTGATTTGGGGGCAGTCTCAGCTCATTGGTGACCTTGGGCAGATATGTTCTCCTGTCTGAGCCTCAAAGTCCCCATGAAATGATGCTCATAAAAAACTTCAGTGTCCTTAGCGGGTCCTTGCTGAGACAGGATGTTAGAATCGATGTGAAAATGCCCTGTAAATTGTGAATCGTGCTATGCACTTTAGCTGCCATCCTTCCAGTAGTGAGAATAGAGCTTGTGGCCTGTGGGCTCAATAATGACATTCAAGGTTAAAAAAACAGAAGCTGCCTTTGTTCAGTGAGTGCTTCATTCACGTCACTTGTTTTCTGCTGTGACTTCCTTTGTGGCACCGTGATTGTCTCCTACTGATGAGGGACACAGAGAGGTGGGCAGGTCACCTGAGGACTTGGGCAACGTGGGCACACCTGGCTGGACCTGGACTGGGACCAGGCCTTAAGCTGGCACTCCTAACCCCTGCCCGCTTCTTCTTGAGTGAGGGTGCCGGGCCCAGCCTGCTGTCTTGGCACCATTCATCCCATCCCCCGGGAATCCCATGTTAGTTCTCAGGGAAATCAGACTGTCTGGGGAAGTACGACATTTGTCTGACATCTAGACCTTTACTAGAGTCCCAGAGCTGAGCAGAACTGGGTTTGCTCATGGGTCTGGATCTAATATGATGTAGTGTCAGGGTGCTACCTGGGGTGTGGTGTCAGAGCGATGCCTGAGGCATAGTGTGGGGTGCTGCCTGGACTTTGGTGTCAGGGTGCTAACTAGGGTGTGGTGTGGGGTGCTGCCTGTGGCATGATGTGGGGTGCTACCTGGGGCATGGTGTGGGGTACTACTGGGCTGTGGTGTGGGTTGTTGCCTGGGGTGTGATATGGGGTGCTGCCTGGGCTGTGCTGGTGTGGGGTGCTGCCTGGGCTGTGGTGTGTGGTTCTCCCTGAGCTGTGGTGTGGGGTTCTCCCTGGGCTGTGGTGTGGGGTGCTGCCTGGGCTGTGGTGTGGGGTGCTGCCTGGGCCGTGGTGTGGGGTGCTCCCTGGGCTGTGGTGTGGGGTGCTGCCTGGGCTGTGGTGTGGGGTGCTGCTTGGGCCGTGATGTGGGGTTCTCACTGGGCTGTGGTGTGGGGTGCTGCCTGGGCTGTGCTGGTGTGGGGTGCTGCCTGGGCTGTGGTGTGGGGTGCTGCTTGGGCCGTGATGTGGGGTTCTCCCTGGGCTGTGGTGTGGGGTGCTGCCTGGGCTGTGCTGGTGTGGGGTGCTGCCTGGGCTGTGGTGTGGGGTGCTGCCTGGGCCGTGGTGTGGGGTTCTCCCTGGGCTGTGGTATGGGGTGCTGCCTGGGCTGTGGTGTGGGGTGCTGCCTGGGCCGTGGTGTGGGGTGTTCCCTGGGCTGTGCTGGTGTGGGGTGCTCCCTGGGCTGTGCGGGTGTGGGGTGCTCCCTGGGCTGTGGTGTGGGGTGCTCCTGGGCTGTGCTGGTGTGGGGTGCTCCCTGGGCTGTGCTGGTGTGGGGTGCTCCCTGGGCTGTGGTGTGGGGTGCTGCCTGGGCTGTGGTGTGGGGTGCTTCTGGGCTGTGCTGGTGTGGGGTGCTGCCTGGGCTGTGTGTGGGGTGCTCCCTGGGCTGTGGTGTGGGGTGCTCCCTGGGCTGTGGTGTGGGGTGCTCCCTGGGCTGTGGTGTGGGGTGCTGCCTGGGCTGTGCTGGTGTGGGGTGCTGCCTGGGCTGTGGTGTGTTGTGCTCCCTGGGCTGTGGTGTGGGGTGCTGCATGGCCATGCTCTCTGGTTCTCACTCTCCCTGCTTATTCTATGGAGGCTCCAGAGAGGCTGTCCTGGGAAGGAGAAGGCTGCCATGGTCGTACCTCTTCCAGGGAGGGCTAGAGTACAGCATCCTTTCTCAGAACCTTGGCTTTTTCCTCACATATTTTACAGAACTTTTGGAGGGGGGGGTAAAAATCTTTCTATCAAATCAGACTCAGCATTTTCAAAATTTCTGCTGCCTATTTTACCAACAAGCAAGGTTGTTACAGACCCTCCTTTGGGTCTACTGCAGGTCCCTTCTTCTGTTGTTTTTCTACCCGCTGTGACATCCCAGTCATGGAAATGGGACACCTGCTGGGTTGGCCTCGAGGGAGATGTGCAGATGCTGATGTGTCCAGCTCTCTGGCTCAGCCTTTCTCCTCTGGCTTTTATGAAAGTTTGGTTTATCAGCTTCTAGACATGGTAATACTAATGGGGACGCTGAATTTCATGATTTTTTTTGAGCTTACGTGGAAAATGAGAGATATTTCCAGAAGGCATCACCTAAGAATACAACAATATGAGGATTTCTCTTGGCTGAGCCCAGTGTACCCCTTGAATTTCTTGGAGATTTAAGGGTTTTTAAATAAGTATCCTTTTTGGGGGGAGGGTGTTGACTACAGATTAATCTGAAATGATCTTGTTAATTGGCACAATTAATAAGCCAGAGGAGAAAGGCTGAGCCAGCCGTTTTTGGCATTTCAACTCTCTTTTTAAAGTCCAAACTAAGTCTCTTCCTGCACAGACCCACCCACTCTTGCTTGTTTCTGCTTGCTCATTCTCTGCCTCGTTGGTTGCTTAGTTCCATCATTCCTTCATCACAGCCTCCTATGTCCCAGGCTCTGGAGACAGAGCCGTGAGCAAGGCCAGACACGGTCCCTGCCCTTTTGAACAGATGTGTCCCATTGATGCTGTGATGTTACCAGCCAGGACAGGTGTGCAGAGCTGTGGTGGGGCTTCCAGTGCCCCTCGCAGGTGTTCTTTCCCACAGGCACACCTGTCCTCCAGCTGCTGTGTGTCTCCCACCTCTGCAAAAGTGCCCGGGTGAGGCTACATCTCCGATTCCCCAATGGGTCAGTTTGTAGCCAGAGGTTAACTGCAGTAGAGATGGTGGCCCTTCAAGTGGGGGCAACTCTGTGTGCACTGCTGCTCCAGCGCTCCCTGGGCATCTGCTCAGCCAGACTCATGCTGAGACTGAGCCAAACTCATGCTAAGACTGCAGGCTTGCTTAATTCCTTCCCCAACCCCATCCTCCTTGCCTCCCTCTCTCAATACATCATGTGGACCCAAACCCCTGCATCAGGCTCTGCTTAGAGGCAACTTGGGCTGAGACAGATGCCCATCAAAGGAGGGTTTGATTTTGGTAGGGACGTAGGGAAGGCTAGTACGTGGGGGTGATGTGATGTCCAAACAGACTTACAAGATCCGCAAGAGCTAATTATCTCAAGAGTGAAGGTAGGGCAGTCCAGGAAGATGAGCAGGAGGCATGAACTGAAGGCTGGAAGGAGGCCAGTGTTGCTGGGGCAGAGAGAGGGAGTGTGCAGGGTGCAAGGAAGCTGAGGAGGTTAGCAGAGTGTGGCAGAAGGCCTCCCACTGGGGGCAGCATTGTCACCCACAAGGCACGTGGGTGACATTGACTCTCCCAAGGCAGGGCCTGGGAGAGGGAGGCAGGAGAAGCCGAGCATGGTGCAAGATGCTAGCTGGATTTCCACTGCCTGTTCCTTCAATTTTATACAATATCCCTGGGCCTCAGTGATGGTCAGACGTACCTTCCAAAGCATCCTGCGGTCTCGTGATGGTGACAACTTGTACATTGTTTTTTTTTTTTTTTTGTAGAGACAGAGTCTCACTGTACCGCCCTCGGGTAGAGTGCCGTGGTGTCACACTGTTCACAGCAACCTCTAACTCTTGGGCTTACGTGATTCTCCTGCCTCAGCCTCCCGAGCAGCTGGGACTACAGGCGCCCGCCACAACGCCCGGCTATTTTTTGGTTGCAGTTTGGCCGGGGCTGGGTTTGAACCTGCCACCCTCGGCATATGGGGCCGGCGCCCTACTCACTGAGTCACAGGCACTGCCCTTGTACATTGTTTTTATTAGGAGAGTTTATTTCCTTGGGCGTTTATAACGACACACTTCCTTTCTTTTAACCAGAGACCCTTTGGAGACCAAGGTACCCTCTTTGAAGTCAAGGGAGCAGAGGGGACAATGGCTGCTGTGCAGGAGAGGATGGAGTTCTCAGCACCCTGAGCCTGCCTGGCATATGTGGAGGCAAAGCCATCTCTTTCTCTCCCTTTTTAGGTAAAAAAAGCAACAGAAAAGGCATGAGAACCAAGAACACGGAGAAGGCTGCCAGCGATGATCATGGTGTCCCGGCGGCCCACAAAGATGTCAAAGAGAGTAAGTGGTAGCAGAGAGCCTCTGGCCCGGCTCCTGTCCCGGGAGGGGGGACGGCAGGCCCTAGTGCAGCAGCCCAACTCCGGATCCCCCAGGCGTGGGGCTGGCTGGGGGCTGCTGTCTATTCTTACCCATCGTGCGGGGGTGAGAACGTTCTGGCAGCTTCTGTGCCGTGTTCACACCTCTGCAGCACATCAGACCTCACAGCCAGATTTTCCTGATTGATTTGACTAAAGCCATTTCTGAATTTCCTGGACTTCTTGGTTGCTTTCCCACCTCTCCCCCTCGAAGACAACATCATTTCCTCTCTTAGGGGACCCCTTAGCTCTCTACAGCCTTGGGTGTGCATTTCTTATTTCCATCCCGACCCAGGAGCCTCTGGGGTCAGAGATTAAGCCTTTTGCTTCCAAGACACGCAGTGCGAGGTAGGCGTGGGATCTTACAGTCACATGAACACATCGGTCATTTACCCACCTGCCTTAGAATGTTAAGGGTATCACTTGCTGACTCATGAATAAGCTCTGGCCCATGGGCTATAGCTGTTACTATTACCGTGTCTTTACTATTCTAAACTGTGGTATCCAAGATCAAATTTCTGCTAATATTAGTAATAGCAGCCACTGATTAAGTTGCCAGGCTCTTGACCCAATATTTGACATCTCCCAGTGCTCCTTTAAGTGAGTATTATCACTGTGGTATTATTATTATAATCATCCGTATTTTACAGATGAGGAAAATGAGACTTGGTTATGTGGGTAATTTGCCTGGGGTTATGCAGCTTGTAAGTAACAAAACAGGGATTTGAACCCAAGATTATCTAATTTTGTACTTTTTGCTTTGCAACATGTACGCTCAAAATAAACAGTGCATTTCAGGAATTTGCCTTCACAGAGTTAGGGGTTGTTTTCTGCTGACATGTGAGCCCGTAAACCATGTAACAAGAGTTGGTCATCACAGCGGGAGTTGCCTGTTTCCTGAGGCACCGTGTAATGATTTGGGGCTGTGTTTCTAACCAAGAACTTACCCTGAAAGCAATCACAGAGGTGACTAACAGTGCATGATAAGGTACAAACAGAAGTCGACAGCAATGAACTTCTGCAGTCACTAGTATATTCCGTCCTAGAGTGGGCAGGTGTGTACCGTGCCCAGGGAGGGGACCCAGTGTATTTAGGAGACTGCACCGTGCAATGTGGTGCTGGCTGTGTTTCTGACAGTCACCCTCGTGGTGTGGGCCTTTGCAATGTCACCTAAATGGAGGGTGATAGGACTGCCCACCTTGAGTGGGCTTCTGATGTAGACTTTTTGTGCTCTGGCCCAAGCAGGCTGTTACAGCACCAGCTGTTTCTCTGGGGTCACAAATGTCACATGGCTAAAGTGGCTCGAGTGCTGTTGCCTCTCTGGTTCTTGCTGCCATCATATCTGGGCCTGGTAATTCTTTACTGTCTTGCTAGTTCTAAAATGCTTTTATTAATATTTTAAAACATATTTTGTCCAGGTTTTTAAGTAGCTTCAGCAGAAGGCTTGGTTTGAATTGTCTTAGTTCTTTATTATCAGAGTTGTATGTTAAAAAAAAGTTGAAATTCTGGCATTTTCAGAAAGGTTTTGAAGGTGCGTTTCTATATGCACACATAATACACACTGAAATCTGAACTTGACTCCTTTTCTGCCATGGTTATCCTCCCTCCACGTACCCTGCCCTTCTCTGGGCCGCGCAAAGTTGTCCCTGACTTTGGTCTCCCAGCCCTGTCAGGTTAGGGACGCTGTTCTCCAAGGCAGCCAGTTTGGCCCTGATTCACCGAATGTACTTGATGTGGTTTGTAGCCTGTGAAACTTCTTCCATTAAAGAAAAAAAAAAAAAAAGGAGGGATTGAAGACCATTAAGGATAAAAGCAACCACTGTGATCTCTGATCTATAGAGGGTGGCCATGGGGGTGGTGCACATGGTGGCAGGGTGACATAGCAGTGAGGAACAGAGGCCTGCGTCAGGTGCTGAGCAATATGGTCTCAGATATGCAATGGGGCATTCTCAAGACCCTGAGTCCATCCTCTTCTTAGCATCTCCTGTGGTTGCACTAGGGGGCCTCGAGGGAATTGCAGCAGAATGTTGGGGTGATACAGATGCCAACTATGTCACAGTCAAGGTGGCCAGTGCAGATGTTAACCACATTGTGTTGTGTGGGTGAATGGCATTAAAAAACTTGTTTTTAATGTGAAAATCATGCCTGAGGAACATTCACGTAAAGGGAGAGAATATGTCCCTGACTGTCACTATGATTAAGGAATGGTGTCATCTGTGACAAGTAACTAAAATGTTATATATTCTAATGTTGCTCTATAATAGTTTATGAAGTTGGTGGAGTCATTGTTCTAATTCTTCACCTCTCCCCATGTCTTTACCCTTTGCCACGTAACTTTTCAGTCCTTTTACAAAAGGTGAAAGTCTCTTGGCTTTGGGCTCATCCCTGTGCCTTGTTTAGGCCAGTAGACTAAGGTGAAGAGACCACGTGTTCATTCTCAGCTGAGGCTTTGCTTGTTTCATTTGCTTTGTGGGCCTCTGCCATCTCCATAAGAAAATGTGCATGCCCAGACCCCTGGTCCAAGGAGGCTGAGTGATGAGTGGAGCAGACAGAGGCCTAACCTGCGGCACAGCGCCACCCAGCTGAGCCAACGGATCTATAGTCACCTGGGAAATAAATGCTGATTAGGTGCCATTAAGAGTCTGGGATTGTTTGTTACACAGCAATAGCTGACCAATGCAATGAAGTTAAAGAATAGCCTTTTTTTTTTTTTTTAAGATTTCATGATGTTCTATAATTGAGCCACCTACTTATCAACACTTAGGTTGTTTCTAATCTTTTGCTCCTATTACAGCCTCACAGTGAAATTACCATATGCCCATGATATTTGCCATGCATTGAGAGCAGAATAATTACCTACTTGGTATTCCCAGCATAATTTGTCCTGTTTCTGGCCTGTTTCCCTTTTTTCTTGGCCACATGGGGGTTTTTTTCTCACACATGTCCTGCTCACACATTCTCTGTACAGGGAATTGGATGGGCACCTAAGTTAGTGATTGAGAGGCAGCTTTGGGATCAGGTTCTATACTCACTGGCTGCCAAGACTCTGGGTAAGATACTGGGCAAGATAAATACTGTCAGTATTTATATAATCATTTAAAAGTTAACCCTTCTCTGAGACTCAGTTTCCTCCTCTATAAAGTGGAGATAAAATCCTCTTTATAGGCATATTGTGAAGATTAAATAATATCTGCAGACTGTAGGACACAGGATGTAGTAAATTCTCAGCAAATGTTAGCCATGATTTTGACTTGCTAGCTTGTGATTTTTTTGTGCTTTAGAATAGGGATTGGCAAACTTCTTTTTTTTTTATTATTAAATCATAGCTATGTACATTAATGCAATCATGGGGCACCATGTACTGGTTTTATACACAATTTGAAATATTTTCATTCCACTGATTAACATAGCCTTCCTGGCATTTTCTTAGTTATTATGTTAAGATATTTATCTTCTACATTTAGTAAGTTTCACATGTACCCTTGTAAGATGCACAGTAGGTGCGGTCCCACCAATCATCCTTCCTCCAACTCATCCTCCTCCTTCCCCTCCCATCCCTTTCCCCTTTCCCCATATTCTTAGGTTATAATTGGGTTATAGCTTCCATATGAAAGCTATAAATTAGTTTCATAGTAGGGCTGAGTACATTGGATACTTTTTCTTCTATTCTTGAGATACTTTGCTAAGAAGAATATGTTCCAGCTCCATCCATGTAAACATGAAAGAGGTAAAGTCTCCATCTTTTTTAAGGCTGCATAATATTCCATGGTGTATATTACCACAATTTATTAATTCATTCGTGGGTTGATGGGCACTTGGCCTTCTTCCATGATTTAGCAATTATGAATTGGGCTGCAATAAACATTCTGGTACAAATATCTTTGTTATAATGTGATTTTTGGTCTTCTGGATATACACCTAGCAGAGGAATTGTAGGATCGAATGGCAGGTCTATTTTTAGATCTCTAAGTGTACTCCAAACATCTTTCAAAAAGGAACATATTAATTTGCATTCCCACCAGCAGTATAGAAGTGTTCCCTTTTCTCCACATCTACGCCAACATCTCTGGTTTTGGGATTTTGTGATATGGGCTAATCTTACTGGAGTTAGATGATATCTCACAGTAGTTTTGATTTGCATTTCTCTGATGATTAAAGGTGATGAGCATTTTTTAATGTGTCTGTAGGCCGTGCGCCTGTCTTCTTCAGAGAAGTCTCTCTTCAAGTCCCTTGCCCAGCCTGAGATGGGATCACTTGTTCTTTTCTTGCTAATACGTTTGAGTTCTCTGTGAATTCTGGTTATTAAATCTTTGTCAGAGACATGACCTACAAATATCTTCTCCCATTCTGAGGGCTGTTTGCTTGCTTTACTTACTGTGTTCTTGGCTGTGCAGAAGCTTCTTAGTTTGGGCAAACTTCTTTAAAAGACCACAATGCAAATATTTTATGCTTTATTGGCTAAGAGACAAAATCAAGGATATTATGTAAGTATTTATATAACCATTTAAAAGTTAACCCTTTTAAAATATATAAAATTTATTTTTATCTCATGGACTGTCCCAAAGCAGGTGGTGGGCTGGATTTGGCCCTCACACAGGCTTTAGTTTGCCACCCACTGTCTTAGAACTTAAGTGTTCTGCAAATGTTGCTTCCAGGAAGCCTTCCCTGATTACCTCTTTTTTGCTTTCCTCCACATTTTTCTCTTGGTCCCCTTCCCTCTCACATCACATCATTCCTTTGCACAGTCTTTAGTTCTGAGAGGCTATGAATGGTTAAGAGCAGGGGCCCCTGTCTGATTCATCTCTGGATATGTGTGCCTCGTGTTGGGAGTGGCACTTGATAAGAATGGCAGACTTGCTCGTTGAGCACCTCTGGTGTGCCAGAGCTAGGGTTCTGGTGTACAGCACAGGTGTTGTGCTATGTTCAGGTGGGTTAGAACATTGCCTTGAACAGCAGGGCTGGCCCTCCAAAGAAACTGGTCCTTGGCTTTGGTTCCCAGAGCAAGGTCTGTAGGAAAGACCCAGGATCTCCTGCCCAGGTAGAAGCCAGATCGTCTCCCCATGTTGTTGAATGGGAGCTTACTCAATGCATCTCCTTGGTGTCTGAGCTTGGTGAGACTTGGGGCCTCAGCTAGGTATCATGCTTGGGGATTGGCCCCCTTAATGTATGTGTGTGTTTCAAGACTTTAACATTGTATCACAGCTGGTTTATTTTTTCATCCAAGCCCTGTGGTAAACCTCTTCTCTTTGTGGCATGAGCATACATGGGGCTTGGTTTGGGTCTCCCCCTTAGCAAGGGTGACACAGCCCCTGATTCTGGAGGTGAGGTGATGAATAGACACATCTGTATGGAAGGTCTCCTTGGGAGTGAGAAGGCAGGCGAGGGGCCAGCATCGGGACAGTGTCACTGCCCTTTGGGCAGACTTCAGTCAGGAAGCCGGGAGAATGTGGGCACCAGGGAACCAAGTGCCTCTCTACCCCTTGCCAATTTTTACCATTGGCTGAATCTCATAAATATCAAAAAGTTGTTCTTTAGTTTCTAAAGTGAAACACGTGCCTTTGAAGGCTTTTCTAGCATTCCTTTACAATGTGGAGAGATTTTTTATTTTGATCTTGCAATAATGGTTTTGTGGCAGGGTCTTCAGTGGGTTGCACCAGGGTCCTGGGCCAGCTACAGCCCGCAGCTGTGTGTAATTCCACGTGAGCAGCGTGGCTAGCCTGAGACGAGGCTTCAGGATACTGGAGCTGAAACCAGAGCCAAAGTGAACTTGCCAGCCCAGACAAGGGCTTAGGGGACAGAGCTGGGACATACCTGATAGTGTCCGTGGTGGCATGAGAAGTCTCAGCTAATTTGTATTGCCCAGCTGACCTTAAGTGCAGCTCTCACTGACCAAGCGCAGGCTGGTCTATGTGTGTGGGAGAAATTCTAGGGCCGAGCTCCTTTGAATCCACGCAACAGACGCCAGCACGTGAGCTTTTGCTGCTCTTGAGGGTTTGTTCTTGGGACCGTCTGACCCGTCTTCTTTCCGTCTCCTCGTGGTTTCTGTGACAAGACCCTCTTATTCTACATTATTGACTTGAGATGGATTCAGCAGAAAATCAGATTTACCACATCATGCCCTAAAACTTTACACAAAATTAACATTTAAATTACTTGCGGTGGAAGCTGTTCTAAATGAGTTTTCCTTCCTGGATTATGAAACATTTGACTATGAAAGCAGGGGACACATGTTACAGACTGATTGTATCCTCATAGAGTCTGTGTGTTCAAACCCTAACCCCAGGGGAGGCGTGGGGTATTTGGAGGTGGTGCCTTTGGGAGGTGATTAGGTGCTGAGGGTGGAGCCTCATGAATGGATTAGAACCTTTAAAAGAGATCCCAAAAGCTCACTTGTCCTTTCCTTGTGAGGACACGGGGAGAAGAAGCCTTGATCTTTAAACCAGGAAACGGTCACTCGCTAGATACTAAATCTGTTGGTACCTCAATCTCCTAGTTTTCAGAACTGCAAGAAATGAATTTCTGTTGTTTATGAACCACCCAGTCTGAGATCCTCTGATTCAGCAGCCCGAGGGGATGAAGGCAGTACTCAGGTGGAAAGCTGATTGCTTCTGCACCATGTTGCAAAGCTGCCTCTACCAGATACCAAACCTCCAAATGCCCATGGCTTTGTTTTCAGGCTTACTGTTGTTTATAATTAATTCATTTTTCTATCCATGCATGAAATACCTCACTCTCTTAATTACTATAGCTTTATAACAAATGTTGATATCTGGTAGAGCAGGACTTTATTCTTTTTCAAAAAGGTTTGGTTATTGTATTTTAAAAAACTTTTTCTTTTTTTTTTTGAGACAGGGTCTTGCTCTGTCATACAGGCTTGAGTGTAGGGGCACAACCATAGCTCATTGCAGGCTCAGATTTTTGGGTTTAAGTGATTCCTGTGCCTCAGCCTCCTTGCTAGCTAGGACAACAGGCAGGTGCCACCACACTTGCCTAATTTTTTTTTTTTTGAGATGGAGTCTCACTATGTTTCCCAGGCTGGTCTTGAACTTCTAGACTCAGGCAGTCCTCCCACTTCAGCCTCCCAAGTCACTGAGATTACAGATAGGAGCCTCTATGCCTGGTCCCAGTTTTGGTTATTCCTGACTCATTGCATGCACTGGTACACACACACACACACGTTTATATCATCTAGTCAATTTCTATAAAAACTTCTTTGAATTTTGATTAGATTTGCATTGATGCCACAAATCAGTTTGTAAGAAAATGAATATATTTACAACACTGAATCGTCTAATCCATGACCATGGTTTATCTCTCCATTTATCAGATTTTTCTTACTATCTCTCATTAATTTTCTCAGGAGGCCTTACACATCTTTTAATGTGTTTATTTTTTGATGCTTGCTATTCCGTGACACTTTTATGCTCTCTATTGGTAACATACAGGTGTATAGTTAATTTTTGTATATAGATGTTATATCTAGCAACTTTGCTAGACCTTCTTAATTATAACTGTAATTACTTATGTAATTGGACTTAGGTATGAAATCATCATATACATTAAATGATATTTTTAGATTTTAATTTCATTAGTTGTCCATTACATAACTATATCCATTGTTATTTATTCTCTCATATTGATGGGCATTTGGGTTGTTTTCTGTTTTTTGCTATCACAGCTAATGTTGTTAGGATGGTTCTCATGTGTGTCTTTTGGTATATGTACGATTACATTCTGTTGGATGTATACCCAGAAGAATTACTGATCATAGGGTATGAGTATTTATTTTTAATAAATGCTACCGGGGATTTTCCCAAATTGATTATACCAATTAACACTCCCAGCTACAGTAGGAGTTTCAATTGCCTCACTTCCTTATTGGCCTTTGATATTGTCAGTCTTTAATTTTATTCATGTTGGTGGGTGTATACTGATATCTCATTGTGGTCTTAATTCGCATTTTCCTGGTAGTTAGTGACTAATGCTTCCTTGACTTTAGGATAACTTCTTTTGTGTATACCTGCTCAGGTCTTTTGACCATTGTTTCTCTTATTGGTTTATAGGAGGGTTTTTGTTTGCTTTCTTATTTTATTTATTTATTTTTTGAGACAGAACCTCAAGCTGTTGCATTGGGTAGAGTTCCGTGGCATCACAGCTCACAGCAACCTCCAATTTCTGGGCCTAAGTGATTGTCTTGCCTCAGCCTCCCAAGTAGCTAGGACTACAGGCTCCTGCCACAATGCCCGGCTATTTTTTGATTGTAGTTATCATTGTTGTTTGGCAGGCGCAGGCTGGATTTGAACCTGCCAGCTCTGGTGTGTATGGCTGGCACCCTACCTGCTTAAGCTGCAGGCACTGAGCCTTGTTTGCTTTTCTTAAAAATGCTCTGTGTTGGATATATGCATAGCGAATATTTCCTCCTACTCTTTGGTTCACCTTCTATTCTAGCAATGCTGTCTTTTGAATTATATGCTCTTAAATTTAATATTAACCAATCATACCTATTTTATGTTGTGGTTAGTACTTTTTATTTCGTATTAAAATTTTTTTCCTACCCCAACGTTGCAAAGATAATTTGCTGTGTTATCATCTAGCTATAAGGTTTCCTTTCACACTAACAAATTTTCATTAAAATAATTTGATTTAAATTAATTATTGACTTTAAATGAAGTCAATAATAGTGGAGGCGGTACATGGATGTAGAAAAAAATCATGAAGATGATAAAAAGGAAGTAATTGAGGTTTGAGAAATGCCATTTGGAAACAATTCCATTTTGGGGCTTTATAAGAAATGTATAAAGAATAAAATACTAGTTTTCTTTGATGATGCAGGCATGTAGTTGTCAGTTATACTGGGTGATAGCTCACGTTCATCCATTTATTTGGGAAACATTGGTGGACACTGGGAATTTAAGGTGAAAACTCATCATTGCCTCCCTTGAAGCTCACAACCTCTTCAGAGAGATGGCTGGACAGTATGGGCTCAGGCAGGGGGGTTGGAAGTAGGGGTTGGTTGTGCAGGAGGAAGTCTCGGGAGGCTGTTCAGATGAGGTGGCCACTGAGCTGGACGTTTAAGGAGGAGATAAGCGGTCAGAGCCTTTCAGGTTGAAGGAGGCTCCAATTCCAGACACAAGCCACTTTAGCCACTATGGGCTGAAACCCGATCCCGGGAGAGCTTCCTCCGTGGGATCCACTGGGGCCTGGGAAGGGAGATCTGTGGGGTTGTGGGGGCTCACAGGTAAGGGACCTCACAGCCAGGGTGTAGGAGACTCTCTGAGGCATTGCTTGTCTCAGAAGACTCACCTGGGAGTGTCAGACCAGTGTCAAGGCCCCTTTCTGTCCTACTGATCAGCGTCTCTGGGAGGGGTCAGGATATCCTTTAAGTTCCCTGAGGGCTTCTGGTGCTCAGGGCAAAAACTGTAGCCTGAAGGAGTCCAGTGGTAAAGGACCAAATGGTCATTTCTGATGCAGCGGGTTTTAAAGAGCTTTCTGAGGGTGACTGGACTAGGCTGAGCTTAGCTCAGAGATTTCCCAAGACCCAGAGAGAGGCCGTGGTCCCCTGGGAGCCAGTGGTGTCTGGGACAGGCAGAGAGCCACTGCACACACATTCTCTCTGCTCCGGGAAGCCGCCTCCACACTTCATTGACCAAAGAGAATGTCAAGTTCAGAAAGGCAAAGGAAAGAATTCTGCACGTCAAAGCTGTTCTGTTTATAGGCGACAATGAAAGCAAAAGTTCAGGAGGGCTGTGAGCTTGTTCCTGGCAGCGCCTGCAATGTCTTGAGACGATCACAGCTTGCCATGGATGCTGAGTTCCGCTCTGCCAATGGGTGATGCCCATCCCAGCTGTAGCTCTTGCCTGCTGTAACCCCACACACCACCAAGCAACTTGCATTTGTGTTATACTCTTGAATTTTTGAGTGACATGGAGATGGCAGAAAGATTATGCTTGGCATTTTATGTCACACTTGATTTTCAGATTCTACCTCGGACACTTAGTAGCTGTGTGACCCTGTTCAGCCTCTCTGCATCTCAGTTTATTTGTGTGTGTATTGAGGATGATACACCCGTCTCTCATGGTCATTATGAGATTAAATGATGGAGGTCTGCAGCAGGTCTGGCTCATGGTCATTGCCTACAGATTAGTCCCCTTGTTCCCCAAATCACTGCACTTCCAAAATAGTTTTCCTGACACGATTCTCACAACAGCTTTCTCCCCATTCCCCACCCTTGACAGATTTGAGATAACGGGGGTGGGGTGTGGGGAGTGATGCCCCAGTTTCAGACTTAGATGCTGTGTTCTGACTGTGCCATGTAACTTCTGGGTCACAAAGAGCTCCATGATGTGAAAGGCAATGGGTACTTGCAATTTGTTGGAGAGTTGATGTGCACATGTGAAAATTTATAGAAGATGAGGAGGAGGAGGAAGGATGAATCTATGCCAGTGGGTTAATGTCTGTTTTGTAAAGTGGCTGCAGTGCAGACTCAAGGGACCGATCTAATTAAGTGAATGTGGGGAGGATGGAGGTAGAACCAGGCAGGGAGTATCATCTTCCTCTCCCGGGGAACAGAGCAGAGGGCTGGGGGATGCCGCCCTGCTCAACACAGCGTGTTCTCAGAGCCCCATGCTCCTCAGGAGAAAAGCAGATTCATCTTTAATGACTGTCACTCTCCTTTCCTCCAGATTGTGACATGTCTCTGATCTCTAATTAATATTTTCCTGAAGTGTTCTTTTCGCACTTTCTTCTGTCTTCTTCTCACCCACGTGCTTCTCAGAATTAGAGCCTTTTTCTTCCTAGAAGCAACAGAAACTTGATTTGATGGCTCGTGTTTGTAGGAGGTGCAGGGAGCCCAGCCTGGCCCCGTGGCCCCCAAGTCTAGTACTTTCGGAGTAGTTATTGCTAGCTGCTGTCCTGTAGCCTGCGGACTTCATAGGGCACTGCTGGGGAAGAGGAGCTGCTAACAAGTTTCCCATTTATTTCAAGCACTCTTTGAATCTGGCAATTATCTCATTGATTGACACTGTAGTACAAACACACAGTTGCAACAAAGATGTTCTCTTTTCCTCTGTGATTCTAGACATTTAAACTAAACTTGGAAGCACGTGTTTCTCCTCCCTGTGCTTGGCCGCCAGTGGGACACTCCTGTCCTCCTCAGTGCTGTGTTCTGAAGGGCTGGGGAAGGTCCCAGTAGTGGGAGGCGGAACTGTGATTGGCGGGTCCTGCAACGGGGACCAGATGTTTCTTTGAGAACTCAACACAGGAGGAATTCTTCCTTTCCGTCCTGACTTCGCGTTGCTTTTGGAGTTCTTTGCCGGGCAGAGTCTTCCAGCCAGCCCTGTCTGAGGCTCTTGCTCTACCTTTGTCTATGTGGCTTTGCGTCTGTGTCTTGGGCACACTATTCCAGCAGTTCTTTCAGCGAGGGCTTGGGTCACGGTGGGAGGGGTGGATTTCCTGAGTCCTCCTGCGTCTGAAATGCCGCTAATTGCTTTGGCTGCTGACAGCTGGTTCAGCTGGTAGTGCAGTCCGGATTCCATTTTCTTTCCCTCAGCCCTTTGGATGAACGAGCGGCTGATGAGAAGTCTCCTGCTGGTCTGCTTGCCCCTCCTTTGGTGATCTCCCAGCAGTCACGGACAAGCCCGGGACTGTTCCGGGGAGAGTGAGTTTGAGTCCTTTCTGCTATCTCTGCCTTTTCAGATTTCTGGTTTTGAAGATGTGGAGGCTTCCATGAGTCTGGTCCACTCTCACTGGGAGTTTGGCCTGGCTGCTTATTGCCTTGGAGAAGCTGCCTCTGGGCTCTCATGCTAACCGTGGGTTCCCCACTGTGGCCAGAGTCCAAAGGCCAGAGTGTGGCTTGGGCGTCAGGGTCCAAGAGGGCTGGCCTGAGGGAAGGGGAGCTGCTCTTTCCTGCTGCCTCTTTTCTGGGTACCCCAGAATGTAGCCAGAGGCTCACATTAAAGGGCTTTGGGAGCATAGGGTCGCCCTCCCTGCCCACGGGACGCTGAGGCCTCCAGACTGTTCTCTATGTCTAAGATTTCCTGCCCCCACCTCTCTCCTGAGTGGTGAGTGCACTTTCCGGAGGTTTCCTGATCGTCCTGCCTAACTTTCTCTCCAGCACGGTACTATTCCCCTTTGCGGGTGAACCCACAGGGAAGGGGCAGGTCCTTCTGCTCCTTTCGGACATCGACAGACTTGCCACATGTCATTAGGACGATGTTCTCAGGGCAGAGAGAAGAGACTGAAAAGCCCTGAAATGCATCAGCATTACGTTGTCACTCTGGAGAACATTTCAGGACTCTGTATTTTGAGTTGATTTAGAATCTTTAAATCAAAAGATCTTTTCTTTTTGTCCTTTATCGTCCTGTCCCTTACTTTCCTGTTCTTCAACATAGGAAATTCCTTCCTTATTTTAACTGTGGAGAAGCTTAGGTCAAACCTTGAGTATAAGTCACGGAGATGGGCCTAGAAACTGTTCCTGGAATCCTGAGATTCCCACATGGGATGTTTACCTGGCTGATCTTTGCGTAAGGGATGTGGGATAGAGAGTTTGTACTTAAACAACTTTATGCTTAAACTTTTTATTAAAATAGTGTTTTCAAATGTGATTTGGAGAAAATGGGTAACTCCTAGCTGGGTGGTGGTTAGTTTTACCTGAGCCTAGCAGGATCCTGCCTGAGGGGCGTGGTGTCCCGGGACTAGGCGGTGGTGCAGTGGAGTTTGTCAGGATGCATCCATGTTCACAGGAAAGTTCAGCGTAAGGTGGCCGTGATGGAAGGAAAGGAGGGCAGGTTTTGAGGACTGATGACAGAGAAAGAAACCATCTGAGCAAAGCTGACACTGGGGCTGTGGCTCTGTGACCCCCTCCTGGGGTTGTGCCACCTGGGACTGGGGACAGAGTATTGAGGAAGAGGAATTAGAGTCTTTAGGGGGCGGGAGGTTGGCTGATGGCTTCAGTGCTGAACAAGCACTGAGCTCCAGGTGCTCACGTGGCATCGCAGGTTGGTCTTCAAATGAGCTCTTGAGTGGAGGCCTGACTTTAAACTTTGTACACATGATTTGACCTCCACTAGTGTGGATGGAAGCTGGGACATCTTGTACACGAGTCTGGATGCCCAAGGTGGATTGTTGGCAGGAATGGGAGGGAGGTTTCTCTTAGGGAGGACGTCTGAGGGTGGCAGGAACAAAACCCAAACCAGAATGGACGGTCTGGTCTGAGAAGAAAGAGAAAAACAGGAAAACACCTGTTATGGACACCAGGTGGGGGGTGGGCAGGGGCAGGGCGTAGCCCAGGGCAGCAAACTGCAGGGCCAGGATAGAAGACACCAGGGAGAGGACGCGGGTCTGAAAGGGCCCAAGTGGCCGGGGCCATGGGAACCGAGACAGAAGCCCGAGCACAGAATGCAAATCTAATGAAAGGATGGGTGGAGAGGAGGTGGAGATGGAGGTGCCAACCCTCTGGGGTCAGCCAGCCAGAGGGGATGGCTGGAGAGCCAATGTCCCCACAGCTGGGCGTGGCCTGTGCTCGGCCGCATCTGACCTTGGCATGGGACATGTGGCTACAGATGGCTGCCTCGTGTAGCTTGGCGATTGGGAACTTGGTGTCCCCTGCATTTATACCCTCTGCTTTGCTAAGGACACCCTGGTTCCCAATGAGCAGACAGGTGACCAGGCGAGTCAGGCCCTCTCTGGAGGCACACGAAGGGTTGAAAGGAAACCCCGAGAGGTGTGGAGTGGGCTGGACAGTGCCTCTAGTCAGGTGTCCTCACAGGGGTTGCAGTTGGCTGCTGCCTGGATGATCCAGCTCTGTGGCCTGTCCTCCTGCACCTGTCCTGTGTCCTGGGCTTGGTCCTTCTGTGAGCGTCCTGCCTTCCCTCCAGGAAGGCCCCTTCCTGGCCAGGCTGGCCAGCACTGGTTTCTCACAACGGCAGGGCCCTCACTGATGATGCGGGCAGGAGCTCTATCTTGCCTTTCAAGGACATTGTGTGGATCTGTGCGGACCATCTCTAGCTTCTTTGTAAATGGCACGGACTACAGAGCAGGCTTCCAAACAAAATAACGGCTCTAAAGATAGTGTCTTCTGTAGGGGAAAAAATCCCAGTGTCAGAGTGTTGGGTCCACTGTCTGCCCACATGTGCAAGCAGGCTGAGCTCGTGTGTGTTTATCTGGGCTCCCCAACAAAGGCATCGTCTGTGCTGGGGAGGGAGGGCGTGGATCTTCTGGCTCTGCTGAGATGTCTTTGGAGGAGTGGAAAAGACTGGCTATTGGTCAGATGTGGCAGCTGCCAGGGCTGCAGCTGGGAGACCCTCCACCCCAGCCACCTGCATGTGGTGGTCGAGTCCCGGGAAGGAGCAGGCATTGGGCGTATGAGTTGCTGTTAGGTGTATCCCCACCAGACACTCACTCCCACTTTGTTTTCCCCTTTTATGTAGCTTGTGAGAAGATGCTGCACAGCTTCTGTATAGCAAAAGAAAAGTAACTACTAAATATGTAATTTTATTCAGGTAGATCCTTTTTTGAATTAAAATATTCATATACACAAGAGCTATTTTCTTTTTCTGGAAGAACTGTTTTGAATAGCAATTACTGTTATTTTATTGAGCTGGTAAATAATGGGTAGATGTAAAGTTCATGTGCCGTTTACTAAGTTAAACTATTTTAAATTGCACATGAACTTTATGTGTGTGCTCACACACACACATCTGTCTGCCTGTCTGGCAAGCTGTGCATCTGTCCATGTCTGTCCGTTTTAAATGATATATAGATCATTTGACTGTATAAGTGACATAACTGGTGGTGACTTAGCTGGGTGAATACAGGGAATGCACCACCTGCTGTTCCAGGTAAGGAGGAAGGACCTGGTGGATGGCTGTGAAACAGGCTCATCAAAGTGGCAGCAGGTACCTTTTGGATTTCTGTTGCTTGGTCACGTGGGAAAGTCTCCGATCTTTACTGAGCACCCTGCCACTGCCTGAAATCCTCAGTCCCTTTGAAGCCTGAAACCAAGTAGAGGTTTTAGGCCGAGTAGAGATGAAGAGAGGCTGTCCCCAGGACATGGGGACGTGCCCCATAGAGTCTGCTGCCGGGCCAGTGGGAGGCAGGGGGCCAGCAGGTGGAGTCTATTGGGATAGGCTGGTCATTCCTGAGGATATTAACTTTCCCAGGCTGAGACCAGGTGACAAGGAGGAGAGCAGGGAGTGAGAGGGAGAGGTGTGCAAGGTTAGGAGAGCCAGGTAGCAACACAGCCAGGGAGCCCGAGATCCCAGCGTGCAAGCCCAGCCTCCAGGGTAACCTGTAGGACGTCCTGGAGTCCAATCTCCCTGAAAGGATGGGCAGCCTGCCTGATTTTCAACCTTAACCCACACATCCTGCCCTGAACCCCTACTAGAGCTTCTTGTGGGTGCCGTGAATAGGGCTGAGTGTCCAGAGGCAAGCAGCATTCAGGATAAGTGGCTATTGTCCTGGGGTCCAGGCACCCAGCCCTCTAGGAGGGCAATGGAGGTAGGCTTGGAACTCAGGCCTGGACCGAGCCACAGGGGATGCTGGATTACAAGAGGGGCCAGCTGGGTAGAGCCACTGCTGCCATGGCATGAGACGGTTCTGTGACAAGGTGTGGCTGTTGGAGGAAGGCAGCAGGATTTCTGAGTAAGGTGTGTGAGCAATAACCCTTCCTGAAGTTGTCAGGGATTTGAAGTCACTTTCTGGTCAGCAGGATTGAGAACTAGTTGACATTTGGGACCCGGGACGGCCATCGTGTGGGTCAGACTAATGCGTTCTCCATGCCTGGAAGGTACAAGGGCAAACCCCGGGGAGAGGAGTGGGGAAGGAGGTTGCCCCCCGTGAGGTCAGCCTTGATGCTTACAGTGCTTGCTGCACAAAACCCCCCTCCTTGCTGCACGGCCCCCCATTCTCTGGGGCACCCACTCCTTGCATGCCCCCCTTCCCTGTGTAGCCTCTGCTCACGTGGCCCCCTGCCTTGCTGCACAGCCCCCCATTTGCTGTGTGGTATCCCCCTCTGCAGGGCCCCTCTTGCAGAAGCCAGCTGGAGCACCATGGCTCGTGGCACTATCCGAAGCTGGCCCTGCTCTCCTGCAGTGACCAGCTGTGGTAGTGGCACTGTCACCTCCCTGTGTGAGTGCCCCTCTGCTTCATTTCCCAGCCCAGGACCCTCTCAGCAGGTGTCGGCAGGGCCAGAGGCAGCCGGGCAGTGTTTACTAGCCTGGAGCCGAGACTCTGGGGCTGGACCCCAGGTCCTGATCTGGGCCCTGGTTTCCTCTTGTGAGATCTCAGGGGAAGAACTCGAAATCTCAGGCCTGGCAGGGCTGAATCCCCCTGGCTGCAACACCTGGGCCACAGAGCACCTGGCAGCTGGGCCTCCCAGGCTCCACCTATTGCCCGAGACCAATGGACCCTTTCCCCTGGGGTGGGGCGTTATTCATGATGGAGAGACACCTTGTGCTCCCTAGGTACCCTTGGGACCTCTGGGCACTTCCACCTCAGCAGTGACCCACACGCCTGGGTAACTTTCCCTCTGTTGCACTGAGGGATGCTGACACTTTTACTTGAAGTTGATTCTGTTCACTTCTGCTCCAGAGTTTTTGTTTCCTTTCTCCAAGGTCAGATGTTGTGGGGGCAACATCGCTTTGGGATGACCCAGGCCCAGGTAGGGGTGGTGGGTGAGAACGGCACCCTGGGGTGGGTTGGGGCCGGGTCCCAGCAGTTGCTGTGGGTGCCCTCACCTGTGGGGTGGGACGGTGGGCTGGCCTGCCCTGGAGCTGGTGTTTTAGTTCAGGGGCAAATGGCGTTTAGAGCTGTGTTCATTGTTACCAGTTTTGTCAAAAAACAGAAGAGAATAGACAGATTTTTTTCATGTTTCTATTACATAGCTCTGCTCATTAGCATACACAGTACAAAGGCCAGAGTTTTTGAAACAAAATAAAAAAAATCAAAGTTCTGATTAATTTGCAGAGCTCAGCCATGGGATTGTTTGGAAATTTCTAACCAATGACGCTCCCTGACTGAGTCACGCTGTGGACGGACCTTTAATTGGAAACAGCCTCAGACAGTAGCATGGACGGTAACAGAGAGGGGATGTCACAGCAGAAACACCCAAGAAGCAGATGCCGGCAAGCAGGAAAATCGGCCTGGCGTTAGCAGTTGAGTCCTGCCAGGGTGGGGCTGAGTCCCGGGCACAGAGCTCAGGGGGAAACGAAAAGGCCGTGGCTGGAATTAGAAATCCGACACTCATTTCTGTCAGCCTCTGTCTTTGTTCCTAACAAGCATTGTCCTTTTCAGGTTGCCCGCCTCTTGGTCTGGAAACCTTAAAAATCACAGACTTCCAGCTTCATGCCTCCACAGCGAAGCGCTATGGCCTGGGAGCACATCGTGGGCGACTCAACATCCAGGTACCTGCCCCAGATTCTGGGCACACTGCCCATTGCTTAGACATGGCCATGGTTCCTTGACTGTGGGTCAGGCTCCATGCGTGGGATTTAAAATGCATTATCTCCGATTCTCAACAATCCTCAATTTACAGAGAGGAAGTGCCCTCTTCAAAGATCACAGTAAGAGTGAGGCCATCCGTACCTGAGCCCAGGTGGGTCTGCCACCTCTGCCCCTTGAGCACACCTGCTCCACATACCCTCGGTCTGGAAGGGCAGGAGGAGAATAAGGAACACCCGTGGGCCTGGGCGGGGCAGAGGCACGGCACAGGAGGCAGTGGCACTTGTCTGCTTGCTTCCCTGCCAGTGTGTCTCCTCTGCCACACACACCTCTTCCAGGGTGTCCTGAGGCTTCCTCCCTCATGTCCCCTGCACAGACCCGCACTCCGATGACCGCACACATCCTGCCTGGCCTCCAGTCCTTGAAGCTTGAGGGCACCAGGTCCCTGGCCCTCGCTGCTGTCAGGTCTCCCTCCCTGTCACTCCCAAACCTAAAGCCTTGCTCAGGGAAGGGGGCGCTTCCCTGCCCACTGCACAGCACTCGAGTCTCCACTCCAGACTCCCTCTTTCTTGTCTGGAACCCCCTCTTACCCACCATCATGCCCAAGTGAGACAATCCCATCTGACCAGGTATGAGTGTCCCACTGCTGCTGTGGCTACCTGTCATAAACTTAGCCTTTAAAAACCCACAGATTTATTCTTTGATAGTTCTAGACATAGAAGGCTCAGTGGGCTAACTTCCTTCTGGAGGCCCCAGCCTGTTCTGGCTTCTGGAGGGAGCCCCATCCCTCGATGGTGGTTCTCTCCTTCTTCAGAGCCAACATGGCGGGTTGAGTCCTTCTCACGTTACCAGCTCTCTGTTCTCTTTTAATTCCTTCTCCTACTTTGGAAAGTCCTTGATTACGTTTGGCCCACTGGGTAACCTAGGCTCACCTCCCTGCCAAAAGCAACCTCCATTCTCCTGCAGTGTTCCTTCCTCTCTGCCTCCTAACCCAACCACACACAGGTTCCAGGGGTGAGGAAGTGGACGTGGGGGGAGGGTCATTATCCTGCTGCCCGCTCCCTGCTGCCATCTCTTCCTGCCCCGGCCCTCTTGCACTTAGTGTTTCATCCGTGCTATGCCGTGTGGCTCTCTGACAGTGAGTGTTTTCGTTTTCTTCCCTGGCTGCTCTGTAACTACTGAGTGGCACATGCACCATCTCTATTGGGACAGGGAGTTGGCCCTTCCATCCTGGCCCTGGGGGCTGTTGAGGCTACACTCAAGGCTTCTGAGTGGCAGAGTGGACCTCTCATTCCCCCCATGGTTGCTACACATGTGCAGGGGCAGCTGTGGTGCCGGGAGCCAGACAAGAGTGGATGAGGCCCCTTCTGGGGAGTTGGTGGGTGCCAGGGTGTCTGAGCCAAACTCTGACCCCATGCTTCTGTGTCCCCCGTACCCCCAGAATGGATCGCATCAAACAGACTTTAAAACCACTCAAACTTCACCACATTTTAGTTCAGGGGAATGTGGTGAAGGGAATATACTTATTTAAAAAGTTAACTATTAAGAAATCATTTGGAAACGTACATCTGGAAATTGCAGAAATCTCTTTGTGTTTTGTGAGAGGGTGAACACATGGACTTTTGGAGTTTGAACAGGAGCTGCTGTTGTGATCCCACAGTACCTCCCCAACCCTGGAATGGGCTCCAGTCCTCAGAGTAAATGCCTATCAGGCCTGAGCAGGACTGGGTCCAAACTGGCCTGTGGGGACTTGCTTGTGTGTTAATAAAGGTGGCTGTCACCTCATGACTTGAGTGCTTTCTCTGTAACTCAAGTTATCCTTTACAAAGAGGACGTGTTCATGTTTATCCATGGACCCTGCAGGGCTGGGGCCTGGAGGTCCTGTTCGTGTCTCTCCATTTGGGAATTACACAGGCTGAATGTGGTCGCGAGACAACACAGTGTCACAGTCAGGCATGCTGAGATCAAACCTTGGCCTTGGCACTTGTAAATTTGGGACCTTTGGAATGATTGTCTTGCATCTCTGAGGCTCAGTTACCTCCTCAGGAAAATGAGGGCTCTGGGCACTCACAGGAGTCACTGAGTGGTGGAATTAGGTGATTTATAATTTTAAACATTTACTGGATCATCTCATTCCTCTGTGGGAAGCCTCCTGTAGCTTCCAGTTGCTTTTTGAATAAAATCCCAGCTTGGCCCTCGGTGATGGGAGCCTCTCTTAATTTCCTGCATGGCACTGCCCTTCTTTGTTCATTTGCTTATTTCCTTGGGTATTATCTGTCCCAGGAAGTAAACCCCAGGTTAGATGGGGCCTGTCTCCTGCTCGCCTGGTCCCTGGTGCCCAGAGCAACAGGCAAGGTGCACAGAGGATGTACACAGAGCCTGGCTGATGCTGATGTATGCCGATGGTGCCACTGACCTGCCTTTGCTGGGCTATGCAGGAGGCCCCTCGGTAGACAGGTCGTCCAGCAGGGAGCAGCCATTGGGTTATCCTCAGTCCTGGGTCATCTTTCTGGCCTCCTGTATCCTTCACCCATTGGAGGCTGACCCCAGGGAGAAACCAGGCTTCCCTTGGTGACCACGTCTTTAGGGTAAAAGACTCTCCAGCCTTTGCTCAGGGTAAAATAAGGGGGTGCTTGCGAACCAGATTGGGGCTGTTTGACTTTGTGTGGATATTTTTTTTCAGTGGTATAATATTTACTCTGATGTCCTCTCATGAGTAAATCTACGTACTTTATTTATTTATTTATTTTTGTGCAGTTTGGCCAGGGTCGGGTTTGAACCCACCACCCTGGGTATCTGGGGCCGGTGCCCTACTCACTGAGCCACAGGCGCTGCCCAAAATCTATGTACTTTAATAGCCAAAGCTGGGCTTGCCATGCCTGGCCTCCGGACTCTGACCCCTCATGGGTTACATGGTATCCAACCCAGAGAGCAGAATGTTGCTTGCAGTGTTAAGTGGGCTTTGGTGCATAGCCTCCCACAGGGAAATCACACGTAGGTTGGGGCCTCCTTTCTGTGGTTTGGTACCTTCCAGAGCCAGCGCCGCAGGCAGTGTGATTCACAGGTGTGAAATTAAAGTCAGTGCTCCAAAAATACATCTCCCCACACATAATGGTTTAAAATGCAGGTTAAAAATAACCACCTCTTGTCTCACATATGAGTATTTTGTAGGCGTGTTGAGCTAATGGAGTTTTGTGACTAAGAAACAACAGAGTGTTAGAATTCGAAATTGCAATCCTATGTACTCAATTTTGATATGAGGACAATTAATGACAATTAAGGTTATGGGGGGGGAAGCAGAAAGAGGGACAGAGGGAGGGGGTGGGGCCTTGGTGTGTGTCACACTTTATGGGGGCAAGACATGATTGCAAGAGGGACTTTACCTAACAATTGCAATCAGTGTAACCTGGCTTATTGTACCCGCAATGAATCCCCAACAACAACAACAACAAAAAAAAGAATTCGAAATTGCATTTAACATCCCAGAGCAGGATGGGAGTGGGTGCACCCAGCCCTTTGCTGGCCTAGGGCCTGCAGTCATGAACGCAGTTGTTCAGGCCAGAGGCATGGGGCTTGCAGGCTGGCCTGTGTGACCTGGTCGTTATGCTAACCAGCTTCGTGGCCTTAGGGGGGACCTGCCTACTCTGAGGTTCTGTGTTATGGTACACAAACTGCAGGTCCCACTGCTAGCCCTGCTACCTTTGTGGTATTATGAGGAGCAAAAGGAATAGAGAAAATTGTCCTGGGCACTTCTCAAATGGTGTGTTCGTGCCCATTAGAATTCATTCTTTCAGCAGCCCACGAATCACGGATTGCTAGGGAGTCACAGAAGTAGATTCTGTTACCCTTACTATGTGGATTTTTCTTTAATGTGTTATGAAATTATTGTTTTACATAATCATCAGTATACTCAGAGGAATATCTCTGTTTTGGAGATAAGGAAACTGGCGTTAGAGGCTGAGTGACCTGCCCTGACCCCACAGTGAGTGAGCAGGGACCTGAGACTCAAATCCCAGTCTCTGCAGATCAACCCCGGGTAGCTCAGCTTGGTCAGCGGCTCATGGCATACCCCACCCTCAGCTCATGTCGTCTCCCCTCCACGCCCCAGCTCGTGGCTCCTCTCTCTGACCACTGGCTTGTGCTGAAAGGGCAAAGGTGAGAAGCTCTGTTGATTCCCTGCCTTTAAGATGCCTCTAGCAGAGGGACAGCAGGAGTCGGCTCCATGCATTACCAGCACTGTGCTGAGTGCTTTACACGTGTTGTTTGGTTTATTCCTCAACACAAGAGACAAGTCCTATTATTATTACCTGTGATTTATAGAAAAAAACAGACACATGGAATGCAGAGTAAGGGGGCTGAGATTTCCCAGGAGAGGCGGATTAGAGCTCGGAGCAGCTTCGAAGCTCACTTGTTGCTCCTAACCATGCTGTGAACCTGCCGCCCAGGTCGACAGAGAGAAGCGTTCTTCGTGCAACCGCTGGAGCGAGAAGTGCATGGATCTCTTTGTTCTGACAACAACCTTAGTGGCTTTACTCCCCTGGCAACCTTGCAGAGTGCCGAGCTCCTAACACAGCTCTCGTGTTTCTGGGCATTCCCTGTGCTTAATCACACTTCTGGGACACAGCTGCCGCTCAAGGAAGCCACAGCTGTTGTGGGGACGTCTATAATCCTGGCTGCTGTCACAGGCGTTCTGCTGTTGCATATCCACTCATCCATGGTTGGCAAACACAGGATGATGTCATTCTGACACGGCAGCACCGTTCGTGTGTGGCCCTTGCCAGTCCATTAATGGTTTGTGGGCCTGAGTACCAGGGCCTGGCCTCAGAGCGCACAGGCGGCGGGAGGCAGAGCTGTGTGCTGCTGCTCCCCTCGGTCCCTCTAGGCTCCGGGGGCCACGCACTGTTTCACTGCCAAGTTTTCTTTCCTGTTTGCCCCCAAACTCAGCACTTCATTCTGCCTTCCGTCCCCTTCCGTCCCCTTCCATTGCCTGACTTCCCTGTTTGTTTTTTTCTTTTTAAGTAACATCCTACAATTTTGTATTTTGAAGTTATTTTTAGCAATTAAATGTCTTTTTTAAAAAGAATTATTATTATTATTTTTAGTTTTCTGATTACAGAGCTGCTTAGATTTTCTAAGAATTCCAGGATGGAAATCCAGTTCCTCAGGACAGCAGGGTGTGGCCACTCAACTTGTGACTGTTCTCATGTGCCATGGTCCTTATATACCAACTCATTCGGCATCTCACCTAGAAACAATCAGGGCAGTGTTTTTCAACCTTTTTTATCTCACGTACACTTGAACCTAAACCTCCACGGCACACTTAAATTATGTTGATCAAAGAAAAAGAACAAGAAAAAGCACCTACCTACTGTGCATCGAACATCTTTTTATTTATTTATTTTTTTTGTAGAGACAGAGTCTCACTTTATGGCCCTCGGTAGAGTGCCGTGGCGTCACACAGCTCACAGCAGCCTCCAACTCCTGGGCTTAAGCGATTCTCTTGCCTCAGCCTCCCAAGTAGCTGGGATTACAGGCGCCCGCCACAACGCTCGGCTGAACATCTCTTTAAAATAATTTAATTAATGATCTTTAAAAAATTTCCCAGCACATTTAAGATCGTCTCACGGCATACCAGTGTGCCAGGGTACACCAGTTGAAAAATCACTGAATTACTGGCTTCTTGAGCTCCAGGGGCAGCCAGAGTCAGACTGGAAATTAACATTCAGAGTTTCAAAGAGATCATGCTGACTGTGACCTCTGAAACCAAGCTTGGATCTTCTGCCTAGAGTTAGTCTCAGGAGGTGACCCTGTATTTGGGGTAGGGGGAATCATCTCATGTGGCTCATTACCTCTCCTGTCATGTCCAGAGGAATCTTTTGAGGATCCTAGTCCATTTTCTGTGGGTCATAAACTAAGGAAGGGGGTTCAGAGACAGCACCGCCACCTAAGTGACTTACTCCACCTCTGGTATTACCTTGGGTGTTTCCTCCATGGGAAGATTGAGGTAGCGCTGGTTGCTTCACAGATCAGGATTTCGATTTCATTCTGAAGACCTTAAACTGTGATAAGTCAGGGCCTGACTTGTGAGTGGAGGAAGTGAATTCTGAGATTGTGTGTATAGCACCACGGTTCCCGCCTGTGATCAGGATGTAAGAAAGCCGATGCTCAGATCAGAGCTTAGAAGAAAGAGTTGACGTTTTGAGGTCACCAAAAAAGAAAGTGGCATACTGCCTTCACTCCTCTGGCTGTCTGTGGTGACCTGTCACGGTCTCTTGACACTCTGTGGCTCATGTCTTGCACCGTGCGTGTTAGAAATGACTCAGAGTTTGGCCCCTGGGAAAAGCTCGCCTCCTGGGGCTCTGTCATGAGGAAATGTCTGGTCATAATCTTAGCATCTGTCAGAGCCATTTCCCCAGCGCTGCTGGCAGGATGCACAGATTTGCTCTTTAGTTACTTCTTCAGAGGAATTCTGAGCAGCCCCCAGATGCTGACATCAGGATCTAGTTCTAGTTTTCTCATTATCTTTTTACCAGAAATGGGGCATGAGCCTTCAAGGTGGCCACCGGCCTGGGGCTTCACGTGTGCCCTGCAGGACACTGAACCAGCTAGTTACTCCAAGATCGTAGCTCGATGCCTGACAGAGACCACACGTTGGTGGCCTTCTACCTTTTGGCACCAGTGCTCCTGGGGCCCCCCTTGCCTGAAAGCAGAGCTCGCATTTCTCTAGCAGGAAGGATGTGGACCCCCTGAGGCAGCACCGTTTTCTTGGTTTCGCCCATACTCCGCCCACACCTGCCTCTCGCTGGACTCGGACCAGTGACTTTGACTCCGCAGCCTGTCTTTTCCTTCAGACCTTACCAGCTCTCAGGGTTCTCAGCTTCAGTTGTTTTCTGGTGGCCTGAGTCCTTGCTACAGCAAGGACTCAACAAGCCCTTCTTGGGGCCTCTACATGTACGAGGTGCCGCAAGAACAAAAATAATCACGGTAGAAATAGTTTCCAAGGCAAGGAATGCCACACTTGTCCTGATAAAGGGATTTTGTTCTGTATCTGGCTTCAGACAACTGTCTGGGAGACAGTGTTTGCAAGCCAAAATGCTGGAATTTGGGGTATTTGGATATTTATGGGAATAACAGAACCAAACATTTTAAATTATGACTCTCTTAGAGAGTCACCGCACTCATTTGTCAGAGGCTCACATCAGGGACGCAGGAACAGGTGGAGGGACGACGCAGCCGCAGTGAAAGGGAGCCCCTCGTCACCAAAACCTCTGTGGCCCACGAATCACAGATTGCTAGGGAGTCACAGAAGTAGATTCTGTTCCCCTTATGTGGATTTTTCTTTAATGCTTTATGAAATTATTATTTCACATGATCAGCAGTATACTCAGAGGAATATCTCTGTTTTGGAGATAAGGAAACTGGCGTTAGAGGCTGAGTGACCTGCCCTGACCCCACAGTGAGTGAGCAGGGACCTGAGACTCGAATCCCAGTTTTTTGGCTGCAAATCCACCCAGAGCTCCTTCCCTGCCATCTGGGCACCCACACGGTGACTCAATTTGGTCAGTGGCTCGGGGCCTGCCACCCTTCCCGCTCATGGCTCTTCTCCCTGACCATGGGCTTGTGCTGCCCCAGGACCTCCCAGGACCACATCTGGGAAGGTCTAGAAAAGTCTGAAGGACATCTTCACTCACACCCTGGGACCTGTGTGTTCACACTACTGTTGTCACACCGTGCCCCCTTTCGTGTGACAGCTCGTGACTGTGGACCTTCTGGTTGCCTGCCCAGTCCATGCAGGCAGCCGACGGTCTCCTGGACATGCCTGGGCATGTGGGTCCTCCTGTGTTAGTGTTTCAATGACACAGTGAGCTCTGTTCAGGCAGAGGAGGCCGGGGGAAGAGGGGCCCGGAGGGGGAAGCAGAGCTGGTTCCTTTATATTTTCATTTCATCATAACAACAAAAACCCTCACATCTGGGAGCCTTTTATGTGCCAGAGATTGTAATAATTCCTGAGACAATAATGATGAGCAAAAACAGAATGTCCCTGATCATTTACCAAATATCCAGTGGGGACCTACTGTGTGCGGGGCCCTGGTCTAGGGTTTGGGATACCTCAGTGACCACAACAGATACCCTTCCATGTCAAAATGACATTCTAGTGGGGGAGGCCAAGCAGGAAACCTGATGAACCATGCCTTTTATGGTTCATTAGAAGGTGAGAAGTGTCGTGAGGAGCAGGCAGTCAGACCCCGCAGCAGACAGGTGGCAGAGGAGTCAGGAGCTCCGTCAGGGAGGAGTTTGGGGTGTGCTCCACTGGGAAGTGTCTGGAAGATCAGTGGGAGCTGGCGGCTGTGGGAGGAGCATTCTGGGCAGATGGGACAGTACGAACAAAGGCCCTGGGGTCTTTGTCACAGTTGCCAACCACCAGCGGGAAGCTGGTGGGAGTATGGAGTGGGGAGACAGGCCAGACTAGAGATGGTGCTGGCTTGGGCCAAGACAGGAGTGACAGGGGGTCAGAGTGGCTGAAATATCCTAAATATTTCAAAATATTTAGGATATTTTGAAAGCAGGATTTTTGGATGAAGGTCGTGAGAGCATGAAAGGGAGTTGAGGATGCCCCTGGTGGTTTCGGACCTGCAACTGTGATCATCTGGTGGTGTCGTGGGGAGATGAATCACTGAGGACATGATCACAGCCCGTAATGAAGATTCGGAAGGCGGGGGCCACGTGCAGTGGTTCCCTGGGGCTGCCAGGACATAGGTGAGAGCACAGGTAAGGGTGGTTTCAAGCAAGTGATTCTCTCACAGTTCTGGAACACTCAAAATCAAAGGGTTTGCGGGGTGCAATCCTGCTGAAGCCTGTCAGAAGGGATTGAGAGTTCTTCCCTTTTCTTGTCCAGTTCCTGGTGGCCTTGGGCCACCAGGGGCTCCATGATCCCGCCTCTGTGATCACGTGGCTTCTCTCTGCGAGCACCTGCCTCCGTGCCCCAATTTACCCTTATTTACGGACACAGTCACGTGGGATGTGCCCGTCCTGCTGCAGTCTGACCTCGTCTTACCTAATCACATTTACAGCAGCCCCATTTCTAAATAAGGTCACATCCTGAAGTTGCAGGGCTTAGGACCTGAACATATCATTTGGAGGATGCAGTTCCACACAGTGGTTCTGTATCCTCAGTAAATCTGCCTCAGGCTGCAGCTTCCAAGCCTCTCGTAAGGATGGGGAACTTGGGTGAGTGGAATTAATCCCCAGTGAAGCAGGATTTAAAGTTAAGAGTTCAGTGGACAAAGAGTTGGCCGAGGGGAGAGAAGAGAATTCCAGGTCAAAGAGAACAGTGTGTGCAAAGGCCCTGTGGTGGAAGGGAACATGATGTGTTGACTGACTAAAGAAAGCCAGTGGGACCGGAGCCGTGATGTGACTATGAACTGATGCCACAGCCAACAAATGCAAGAAAAAGGGCTCAACAAACATAAGAAAAGGAGCTCTCCATCTTGTGTAGTCAAGTAAATATAAATTAAAACCACAATAAGATACGACACACGGACATCAGAATGGCTTTGAAAAAGATGTGGAGCAATAGAAACCTTTATTCATCTCTGGGAATTGAAGTAACACGGCCATGTTGGAAGTGCATTTGGTAGCACAGTGGTGTCCCTTCTCCTTGGAGGACCCTGAAGGCACGGATAGTACCGAGCCCTCCATGTACTGTGCAAGAATTTCCTTTCCCTTCTTCACAATTTCCCGGATAGAAAGTTCTTTTTAATGTAGTTCTTAGCCACCTTAGTATACGTTTAGTTCTTACTACGTTGAGAACTTTCACTCTTTCACTTAAAAGCACTTTATGGCTTCTCTTTGAGATACCCAAATTGCCAGCATTATTACTCTTATGCTTTGGGGCCATCATTAAATAAAACAAGGGCTATTTGAACACAAGCACCTTGAAACCCAAGACAGCTGCTAAGTGACTAACAGGTGGGTAGAGGGCAGGGATCTTGCGGACAAGGAAGGATTCCCATTCCAGCAAGCATGCAGCATGCCTGGAGAGATTCATCACCTAGCTCATGATGGCATGCAATTAAAGACTTATTTCTAGAATTCCCCATTTTATATTTTCGGACTGTAGTGGACTCCAAGTCACTGAAGCCATGGAACGTTTCAGAGCTCAGAGGGGACTGCTGTATCTACTAAAGCTGGGTGTTCTCATATGCACTAACCTAACAGATTCATTCTTATCCCTCGTCATGTGTACACGAGAACACACGTACAGTTATGCTCACAGCAGCATGGTTTATAACCCCCAAGTGGAAGCAATCCACATGTCTGTCAGCAAGATAGTGGACAAGTCATTTTTCTGACCAATTAACAGAAAGGGGCGAATTTCCATATGCGCAGTCATGTGGAGGAATCTCCCAGATGTAATACTGAGCAAAAGTAGCCAGACTCAAAAGAGTCTGGTAAGTTTTGTTTATATGGAATTTAAAAATAGGAAAACCAGTCTAGGGGGGCGGAAGTCAGAGCAGTGGCTGTCGTTGAGGGAAGGCGTGTCTGGGAGGGGTGCCTTGTGTTCTGAACCTTGGTCTGGGCACGTGGGTATGTGCACTTTGTAAAAATGTATTGAACTGCACACTTAGGATTCATGAGCTTTTCTCTGTAGTTTAAATTCAAAGAAAACGTCACAAAAAAGCTGATAAGTCAGAGAGGCATAGTTGATTTAGATTTTTTTTAATTTAATCATAGCTGTGTGCATTAATGCAGTCATGGGGTACAATGTGCTGGTTTTATATACAATTTGAAATATTTTCATCAAACTGGTTAACATAGCCTTCCTGGCATTTTCTTAGTTTTTGTGTTAAGACATTTCTATTCTACATTTAGTAAGTTTCACATGTACCCTTGTAATATGCACCGTAGGTGTAATCCCACCAATTACCCTCCCTCTGCCCATCCTCCCCCCTCTCCTCCCTTCCCTTTCCCCTTTCCCCATATTCTTGGGCTATAATTGGGTTATAGCTTTCATATGAAAGCTATAAATTAGTTTCATAGTAGGGCTGAGTACATTGGATACTTTGTTTTCCATTCTTGAGATACTTTGCTAAGAAGAATATGTTCCAGCTCCTGATTTAGATTTTTAAAAGTGAATATTAGGAATAAGGGAATAATTGAATCGGGATGAAAGGGGGAGGAGGAGAAGGATTAGGAAGCAGAAATAATGATGATTTCGTCACTGCCCATGATAGGGAAGGAATAAGTACCTTCTAAAAAATACACAATCAAGTATGTTACATAAAGGCAGAGTTACTAAATCAACCACTAAAACAAAGGTAGAGACATTTAAAATTTTCAGGGGAAATAAGCACTTAAAGCAAAGAAAACAGGTCAATGGATAAAGATAAAAGCCAAAGCTGCAGTAATAATAGAATAGCTAAGAAAAGTTGGTGACTCATTCAGACAAAAAGCATCTGTCAGTGAGCTAAATGGACCAAACTCACCTATGAATAGAAGAAAACTTAGATCGTATCAGGAGTGGAATTAATCCCCAATTCACAGCAGGTGCGTAACAAACACTAAGTGAACGGTGCTTGTGCCTGAGGTGGCTCCCGTGTATTAAGGGCTTATTCTGGGCCAGGCGCTACAGACAGTACGCAAATTTGTGTAACCATGGCAACAGCCCTATCCCATGGAATTGTTTCTATCCCCATTTTGCTGAGTGACTCACCTAATTGGAGGTATTCAGATAATGAGCTATTGGACCAGAACCTGAAATGAGACTGCATAGGATTCCAGAGGCTCCTCTGTGCTAGGTGGGCAAGAAGCACACTCACTGTCTCTGTGTGGGTTGCTGAAATGCAAATCAGGAATTGTTTATTTTGATAATTAAACTTATTCCATAGGCAATTTCAAAAGCCGATGTGTTTCCCAGAGTTTAGTTGAAGTGAATTAGAATAAAGAATCTTTTCTTTATTGACATGAAAGATGACATGAAAAGATTCTTTAGTTTCTTTTTCAATTAGTATATTTTTTTCTACATCTTTTCTTTAAATAATAAATAGCTTATGGTGCATGTATTTTTAAATGTTCTTAATTTCAAATTTTAGACATCTGCTGGTTTCCTTGGCCAATGCAAGGAAATAGTTAAGAAATTGGTTTGGGGGTTTTAAAATGGCTTTGACAACATGAGCATTTCTTTTTATCTGACTTTACTGATGATTAGGGTCTGAATTGGGACCAAGTTGCTTTGCTCATTTGCAGAAGGATCAGCTGATTTTCACCTGGGAAGTTTCATAAGTTATTTATAAGAGTTTCATCGCACACGTTCATGGAAGGCAGACATTCTGACCACATTATGGCCATTTTATGGAAGGTTACTTACGGTATTAATCAGATGTCACATCTAACATTTTTAAGTAAGTCACCCCTTCCAAAATGTGTTGGTAACCTATAAAGTTTCAGCCATTGCTTCTAAGGTGTTTTTTCCTCCCAAATATTTTAAAATAACTATTGCTTCATTCTGCTTCTGTCCAAATAGCCCTGGGCTGTGTCTGCAGAGCAGCAGCTGCAAGTCAATTATCCTGGAATTGCTAAATAGTTGCATTCCCTGGGATATGACTTTTTAATTTGCTTCCAGATGTTTCTGCACAGAGGCAGCCTGTGATCATGAAATATGCTCAGTGAAGATCAATGACTTCACTACCCAGAATGATCTGGAGATGGGCTGTTTTCTCTGTCTACTGAAAAGCACTTTGCAGGGTCACGGCCGGCTCACAGTAAAGGCACCGTGGATACCTGGAAAGTGAAAGAATAAAAAGTGGGCAGTTACATTAGTCCCCTTCTATGTCTAGAAAGCCCTTTCCTTGTGTTTTTTAAGATTAAAATTTATTTTAGTTTCATAAGCAACTAAAAGTGTTAAAAGGAATATAACGAAAAAGCAGTGATCTCCTCCTATCAAATATGTTCCACGTTCCATCACCCCTGACTGCCGTCAAATACTGTGTGGATGGGGTGGTACTTGAACTTCCTTTTAATTGTCTTTTTAGGACTTTAAATCTTTATTTCTAAATAGTATGCACATATTGATATGTATTGATTTACAGATTTTGACATTATCTTTTAGATTCTTAATATGGCAGATGAAGCTATCAGCTCATTTTTATCACTTCTTTACCCCTCTTCAATCTTTCCAATAAACTTGTATTTCACATTTTGGGTAAATCTGTATTTAAGTTTTCATTATTATGACTCTGTAAATGTTGCTTCCGACTGAGCCAAGAAATATTCATTTTATATCATTTATTGATGACTTTTTGTTTTCCTAGACTAGGCCTGTTTAAACTTTTAAGAACATCTTCTTTTATAATGGTTATGTGTCCGTAAAATGCCCTTCAATGTAATTTTTATGAGGCCAAGCCTGTTGGTGATTTTTAGTTCGTTTTGATTTTGTGTTTCTGTTAGACATCCCTGCTGGAGCCCTTTGGCCTGCCAGGTGCTGGAAGGGCTGTTCTCTGGTCTCTTCCACGGCTTCTATCTTGAGTCTTCTTCACCATCGTTCTGAGAATCCTCTCCTTTGTTAGAACCCCTCATTTCTGGACCCATGGCATTTCTTGGGATTCCTCTTCTGATTCCTGTCTTTGTCTATTGCACTTTGGAGATTATAATGTCTTACCGTTTTATCAGAGATTGAAGTTGTATTTCCACATCTTGTTTTCTTTGTGGGGGTGGATTTTTGAGTGAAGAATATGGAACAACTAATATGCTTATGCCATCACCTTGAAAGAGAAAAATGCTATTAGTTTGCTCTTAGTACTAGCTTTTCTCTTTATTATGGAATTATTTCCACACTTACCTTAAACAAAATTGAGTCTGTTAGGTACATTGGTGTATTCTATTTTTTTGTTAAGGTGAGAAGTGATGTATAACATTTCATTGCCTGGAGAAAATTACATTAATTCTCTAATTTGGTGCTGTCATAGAAAGAATCTTTCTCCGTTAGTGGTGTTTTCAAGACTGAGTTATCCTTTAAGAAATCAAACTTTTTATTTCACCAACTTTTAATTGAAATTTCTCCAAAATTTATCCACCATTTTCCTACATTATTAAGCAGAAAGAGATGCATGTAGTCTTTTCTTGGTTTCTCAGAGGCATGCATGAATATCATTTATTGCACTGTGGTGTAATTTGGTGACATCTCTGGGGCTGGGACCTCCTCTGCCGCTGAATTCTCCCAGCACTTGGTTTTGAAATTCACAGTTGATTTTGCAGAGATGATTTGTCATTTCCCAACGAGTCATCTTCAGGAAGGGTTCCCCATTCCCCTGACACTGTCCTACATTTAACTGTCTAGTATTTAAAAAAAAAAGCTGAGATCAGCAGCAGATGCAAATATGCCGCCTGGCAAAACAGGAGCCTTGAATTTAATTCCAAATCCTGGTCCATAGACTGTTGGTGGGAATTTCTTTTTTTTTTTTTTTTTTTTATTTAATTTAATTTCTTTTTTTGTGTGTGTGTGTGTGTGGTTTTTGGCTGGGGCTGGGTTTGAACCTACCACCTCCAGCATATGGGACCGGTGCCCTTCCCCTTTGAGCCACAGGGGAATTTCTTTCAAGTTTCCACGATTCCACTGGGCAGACTTCTCAGGCTATGTGGCAGCTCTCTTCTTGTCTGCTTAGCCTCAGACCAGGGTGTCTCAACCTTGGCACCACCAACATTTTTGGGGGGGCAGTTCTTTGTTGGGGGACTGTCTTTGTGCTGGCCTCTACCCACTAGACACTAGTAGCACACACCTCCCCGAGTTGTGGCAGTCAACTATGACTTCCAACATAGCCAGGGTCCCCGGAGGGGCAGTGTGAACACCTCTCGAGAACGCTATGGGCCTCCTCTTGCTTCAGATTTTGTAAGTGTCTTCTAGATATTTGACATGATAGAAAATGTGGCAGCAGTGAGCAGGAATAGCACCATAATGCCCTAGTGTTTTGTAAAACTTGAAATAATTCATAAAGCACCCATATTTCCGCATTTTACCAGCGCTAATAAATTATTCATTGTTTTAATTATTCTGGTAGCTAACATTTATGGGGTGCTCGTTTTTAAAGTGCCAGGCCCTGTTGTAAGCACTGGGAAGACTCTGAGGGAGAAATTGTCTCTGCCTGCACTTTAACAGATGGGGAAACTGAGGCACAGAGCACTTAGGCCAGCACAGAGCACTTAGGCAAATTGCTGGAGTTTATGGTATGTAAGTGGCCAGGACGTCTCATCCTGGCGGTGGGACATCAGAGCATACACTCTTAACCTTCCCAACACACTCTTGGGAAGGCACAGACCAGGCTTATGAGAGCTGGTGCAGTGATGGCTAGACTTGTGCTAGGGGAGCCTTTGGCTGGGGTGTTCATCTGTCACATCTGGGCTCTTAAATTCACATTTCTGTTGCCCATTAAAAGGAATGCTGAATTTGAGCTGAAAAGTGCTCAGAGCTAGGGAAGATGGATTTGCTTATCATTTTTAATATTTAGAATCTCATTTTGTCCTTAAGAAATAGTCGTGGAAAAATAGGATAAGTGCAGAAAGGATCTTAATGAGCCAGGATGCTTTGCTTGGTGCATATGTCCTGTTTTTGGTGGGGGCAGTCAGGAAATTCTTTCTTGAAATGGTGACAATATAAGGAAAATTCTAGAGCAGGTATGTTACCTTGGAAATTTAGATCAAAAGAATTCTGAGGACAGGCACAGTGGTGTATACCTTTAGTTCCAGGTACATGGGAGACTGAGGTGGGAGGATCGCTTGAGCCCAGGTGTTTGAGGCTATAGCATGCTATGATCCCATCTTTAATAGCCTCTGTGGCCCAGCCTGGGCATCATAGTGAGACCCAGTCTCTTTGGAAAGTAAGAATAACTGAACACATCAACTGACTTACTGCTCATAAACAAATGTTCGCTAGGTAAACATACCTGCTCTTCAACACCCAGCTCAAGTATCACCCTGGTCTTCGGGCTTTTTATCCGTGTTCTTTTCTAGACTGAGTTAGTTGTGCTGTCCTTAAATGCTCCCTCAGCCGTGTGCTCATGTTCCTAAGATAGCACCTGCCCCACTGTGTTTTAATGCATTTGTTTTCATGTCTTTATTCCTGCCTGGATGGGGAGGTTCTGGGAAGGAACCACTCACCTTTGTATCCCCAGCACCTGGCGTGTGTGGGCTGATACGTGGGAGATGGTTTATATGTGTTAGATGAATGAGTAATAAGAGAACTCATTAAATTTCATCTTTTGCATGAGCAAAAAGAGGACATATCATATTGAAATATTTCCAGCTCGTTAATACTAAGCAACTCCCTTTCATGATTTAGAATAAAGACTTCAGGGCACAATTATTTTTTCTTTATCCTCATTTTCTTCTCCTCTCACCCCTCCCTTCCTCTCTGGCTCAGGAAAAGATATGTCTTAATTTTCTCTAGTTCAGAGTGTTCCTGAAGAACACCCTTTGTTTCTTTCCAGGCAGGTATTAATGAAAATGATTTTTACGACGGGGCGTGGTGTGCGGGCAGGAATGACCCCCACCAGTGGATTGAAGTGGATGCCCGGCGCCTGACCAGATTCACGGGCGTCATCACACAAGGAAGGAACTCACTCTGGCTGTAAGTGTGCCCAGCCCCGTGCAGCCTGGACTCTGGGTCTTGGGTCTAGTGTTTCAAGGTCTGGACAGACACAGAGGTGACTGGTGATGGGCAGTAGACGGGAAGAGAGTATTGGGATGTGGGCAGGAGGCTGGGCTGGCTGTCGACACTGGTTCCTCTGGGAAGATGCATCTCTTAGGACAAGACCTTTTCCTGAGGCCAGGTGTGGTGGCTCACATCTGTAATCCCAGCACTCTGAGAGGCTGAGGCAGGTGGATTTCTTGAGCTCATGAGTTCTGCACCAGCCTGAACAAGAGTGAGACCTGTCTCTCCTAATAATAGAAAAATTAGCTGGGCATTGGGGTGGGCACCTGTAGACCCAGCTACTGGGGAGGCTGAGGCAAGAGGATCACTTGAACCTAAGAGTTTGAGGTTACTGTGAGCCATGGTGATGCCACAGCCCTCTACCCAGGACAACAGAGTGAGACTCTGTCTCAAAAAACAAAGCAAAGCAAAGCAAAACAAAACATACCTTTTCCAGGACAGGAATGGAGAGCAGGACCCACCTGGCAGGTAAAGATGGAGTAGACAAAGGGGCAGTCAGGTCCGTGCCGTCCGGGCAGGTGGCTGCCACCTTGGATCCCCAGTGAGGTATTGGCGTGCTCTCTGATGGACAGAACATGGCCAAGGTAGGACACGTGTGATCACACAGTCCTCGGGTAGAGGGCACACATCTCCGAGACTCTGGGGAGAAAGGCCAGAGGCCTGGGCAGGTTCCCCCATGGAGGAGCCCCAGAGCAGTAGAAGTTATGACACGTGGAGGCTGAGGATGAGAGGGGAGCCCATTTCTCAGGATTACACTTTGGGTCAAGGCTGGGTCAGTGGCAGGTGCAGCCCCTGAACCCCTCACCGTATGTTATATGCCCACAGTGGACTAGATTATTCAGCCTTAAAGAGGCAGGAGATGCTGACACATGCCGTGCCTGGATGACCCTGGAGGACATGTTCCCACATGCAGTAAACCTGTCACAAAAGGACAAAAACGATTCCACTCATATGAGGACCAGAGTAGTTAGGTTCATGGAGACGGAAGTAGAATGGCGGTGGCCGGGGCTGGGGAGAGGGGCGGGGAGTTAATGTTTAATGGGTTCAGAGATTTGCTGCAAGATGAGGAAAAGTTCCGGAGATGGACGGTGGTGACGGCTGCATGACCACGAGAATGTACTTAATGCCACAAAGCCGTACGCTGAGAAATGGTTAAAATGATGGGTTTTATATTATGTATGTTGTGTGACAGTAAACAAAAAATTCATTAAAATATGAAATATAATATAAAAAATATAAAAAACACTCTTTGAGCTTGGCTCAGGGCAGGTTGTGGAGACAGAGCTGGGGCTGCATCGTGGGGGTGGTCATTGGCCCCAGCTGTGTAGACGGTGGGTGCAGAGACTGAAGAGGTGGGGGCCGAGGGTGGGACCGGCCAGGTCAGTAGGAGCTCAGGGGCTTTCTGGTTTTACACTGAGAAGCTAGATTGCCAATGCCCCCCACTCGAACATTAGGGAACCAGTCGTGGTCCCTGCCATCTAAGCCCATCACCCACATCCACACTACACTCCCAAAGCCCCTTTCTGGTATCTTTCAATATTTACTAATTGCCCGTTGGCAATCACATAAAATAAGACTCTAATTTGCTGACTGGATTAACATTAATTTTTGGAAAGGTTAACATTAATAAATAAATTGGGTTACGGTGAACCTGACATCTGTGCTCACATTTAACTTGCTCACCTGTCATTGTCCCTGCAAAGTGGACTTTCTTACATAGTGACAATTATCAGGCAGTGACTTATTATCTATTTTCCTCTGAAAAAAAATTTTTTTACTTTTTAAAAAATTCTTTATTAAATCATAACTGTGTACACTAAGGCATTTATGGGGTATGATGTGCTGATTTGATATACAATGTGGAAAGCTTACATCTAACTGATTAACCATAACCGTCTCCTTGCTTACTTATTTGTTGTGGTAAGACATTCAGACTCTTAATAGTTTAGAAATGTACCATTGCTTTATGCACATTAGGTGAGGTCCCCCCAAATACCCTGCCTCCTCCCAGGTTCCCCCCTCCCCTCTTCTTTATCTTCCTTCCTTCTTTCTGGACTATAGTTATGTTTTACAATCCCTATGAATGTGTAGGTGATTATATACTGATTTCATAGTAGTATTGAATACATTGGATACTTTTTTTTCCCATTCTTGAGATACTTTACTAAGAAGAATATGTTCCAGCTCTATCCAGGTAAACATAAAAGATTTGAAGTCTCCATCTTTTTTATGGCTGCATAGTATTCCATGGTGTGCATATACCACCATTTGTTAATCCATTCATGAGTCTATGGGCACGTGGGCTGCTTCTATGACTTGGCAGTTATGAATTGGGCTGCAATAAATATTCTGGTGCAAATGTGATCGTTGTAAAATGATTTTTGATCATCTGGGTAAATACCTAATAGGGGGATTGCAGGATCAAACGGTAAGTCCACTTTTAGTTCCTTGAGTATTCTCCAAACTTCTTTCCAAAAAGGCTGTATTAGTTTGCATCCCCGCCGGCAGTGTAGAAGGGTTCCCTTCTCCACATACATGTCAACATCTGTTTTGGGATTTTGTGATGTGGGCTACTCTGACTGGAGTTAGATGACATCTCAAAGAGGTTTTGATTTGCATTTCTTTGATGATTAAGAATGATGAGCATTTTTTCATGTGTTTGTAGGCCATGCGCCTGTCTTCTTCAGGGAAGTTTCTGTTCAAGTCTTTTGCCCACATAGAAATGGGGTTGTTTGTTCTTTGCTTATTGATTAGTTTGAGCTCTCTGTGGATTCTAGTTATCAGACCTTTGTCAGAAGCATAACCTGCGAATATCTTTTCCCAGTCTGAAGGCTGTCTGTTTGCTTTATTTACTGTGCTCTTACCTGTGCAGAAGCTTCTTAGTTTGATCAGATCCGAGTAATATCATTTTGGTGTTGCTTCAATTGCCAGGGGGTTCCTTCTTATAAAAAATTCTCCCAGATCAGGAGGTATCACGTTACCAGACTTCAGGCTATACTATAAATCTCTAGTGATCAAAACAGCCTGGTACTCACACAAAAATAGTGAGGAAGATGTATGGATCAGAATAGAGAACCAAGAGATGAACCCAAACACTTTTTCTTTTTTTTTTTTTGCCAGGACTGGGTTTGAACCCACCACCTCTGGTATATGGGGCCAGCACCCTACTCCTTGAGCCACAGGAGCTGCCCCTGAACTGAAACACTTGTAGTCACTTGATCTTTGACAAACCTATCAAAAACATTCATTTGAGGAAAGATTCCCTATTTAACAAATGGTGCTGGGTGAACTGGCTGGCAACCTATAGAAGAATGAAATTGGATTCCTGTCTCTCACCATTAACAAAGATTGATTCTCACTGGATTAAAGATCTAAACTTAAGACATGAAACTATAACATCTAGCAACATTTTAAAACATTACCCATGATTCCAAGGTCCTTAGACAAACAGGATTATTTTTCTATATTGCAATTATGTTGCATATCCAGCTATGTTGATTTAAATTTAAAGACATATCAGTGACTTTTTTCATGCTATTCCTTTAATAGGCTATAATTTACTCAGCAACGCCTCCATCACACTCTACTTTCCTACTATCACCTATCCTATTGCAAGAAAGCATTTTAATTTTTTTTTCATTTGAATTATTTTCTTCAAATAAATTTCCAGAGCTGGGATCATGTGTGCATTTTGACGACATTTGTTGTGTGTGCTGCTTTGGGCACTGCGTTTTATTCCTTTTGCTTTTCAGTGGCATTTAGGTGTGTGTTCGTGTGTGCTGAGTTTTACTCTGTGGCACGCATTTTCCTTTCATCAGTGGTTTATTACACTGTTTGTTTTCTAAAAGGCAAGAATTTGGGGGAAAAACCTTAGGTTGCTCAAGAAAAGTAGCACCTTATGAAAGTGGTTTGAGATTATCCATAGGGATGAGAGTAGGGATTTTGCTTTAATGCTTGGCTAGTAACCTGTCTGACCCCTGCCACTGCAGATCCAGTTGTCAGGTTGTTACTGGATTAGAAAATCAGAGCAGGGCAGGTAGAGAGCTCATATTCCATTTCACCTAAGAACACGAGAGAGTCTGGGGTAAGCAGGAAATGGCTGCGGAACAGTGTCTGTCCTCAGCTGGTGAGGACAGGAGCATCTCAGTGGGAAGGCGAAGGATGAACTTACTTTTAGGAGTTGATTTTTTTTTTTTAACGTCCAGATGTATTTCAAGTCAAGTTATTCTTGAGGGACAATGAAAGGAACTCAATCTGATGAGTTTGAGTTTGTCTTAACTCCTTGAGTAGTCCCAGCACCACTGAAGAGGAAATGGGAGCAGGGTACATTTTGGTATCTGAGCCTTTTTCTCCTGGAAGCGGGGGCAATTCTGGAGGCAGTGGGCTCTGTTCCACTGTGACCAGGAAACATGTCCTCCGTGTTTGGATACTAACAGTAAAGAAGGTGGCATGTGTCCCCTCCTCTCTCCCATGACCCCCGTGATTGCCCTGCTCCCAGTGCAGATGGTGCAGTGCCATCTTTAACACCTCCATTTATTGCGCTGCATTTATTCTCACTAGTCAGTGAGTACCTTGATGGTGGAGACTGTATCTTGACAGAGTGTCCCTGGGACCTTGCCCAGTTCCAGGCATCTGTTACATGCTCAAGAAACAGCTCTATAGTGAATGGATATCATTATGAAGCAAAACGTTGACGTTTCTTCACACTGAGTGGGAATAAGTTAACTCATCTGTGACTAAAGACTGAGAGTGGGCTTGACATGTCGGGGAGGAGTGTGGGGGGACTCGGGGCAAGAAGGGAGGGCAGCTCACGGAGACGTCTGGAGATAGACAATGGTTCAGAGAACAGTTTTGGTTTTAGAATCACAGCAGGGCCCTTGGCTCTAACTGGTTAGGGGGTTTCTCTTCTCTGAACCTCCGTTTTCTGTTCTCTAAACTGGGATAACTGCTCTCTCTATCTCATACAAATGGGTGAGGGATAAATGAAATCATGATGTCTTAAAATAAGCCAGCATGTAATAAATGCTCAATAAATTCTTCTCTCCACACCTCTTTAGGTGGAGGGAAGGGAAGGGAGGAACAGTGGTTTTCAAGTTTCATTTTTAGTTTCAGAGTCTTCTCTCAAATAAAATCTGTCTTGGACACATTGAGCAAATGTAGACAGGTGAGCTGCCCCCTGCAAGGCCAGGGGTAGGGAGAGGGTGGCCTGCCTGGGCCTCTCCCCTTGACAGCGTGGCTCCTGGAGGAAGATTCACAGGAGCATCTCTGTGTAAAAGTTTAATAAAAGCTCGAGGTTCCTCTGTTCAGATTTGAATCCTGCCCACTACTCGCATCCCCTTTGCTGCTTCCCAAAGTCTGCAAGGTCTGGAAGTCAAACCAAGACAAGCCGTGGCAGAATTGGAAAACGAGCTTGATTTTCCTTGTTAGGTGTGCAGAATGCTCCCTCATCTCAAAGAGTGTTGCATTTTGGTTGGTAATGAGTTAGAAATGGGAAGAGAAGCAGTTGCCACCCCTTAGAATTTCCCAAATGGCTGTTGCTGTTTGGAATGGCTCTATCTGATTGTTGAAATACAGAAGGACTTTACTCATAGTTGGAGCTATAATACAGAAGGACTTTACTCATCGTTGGAGCTATAATACAGAAGGACTTTACTCATCGTTGGAGCTATAATACACACAGACATATTTAGGAAGGCTGTTGATACTTTTCATTCACGGGACTTCTGTAGCTGATATTTTGGAACAGTGTTATTGCTGACATTCTCCACATGTGTATTAACTCACTCGTTTGTCGTATATTGAGTGCTCTTTGCTAAGCACTAGGGATACAAAAAGAGAGTAAGAAATGGGTCTGTCTGCGGGAGCATTTCAGTCTAGTGCAAGAATCCAGGACTGGAATGGATCTGCAGACAGAGTGCATGCCGACATGATATGGGGACAGGGGACCTGCCGTCAGACCTGTGATAACGGGGCAGAGATGGTACAGTGAAGGCACAGGCTTAGACAGCAGGCCCTACAATTTCAGTCTTAATAATTGCCCAAATAACTCATGCCATTCGAAAGTAATAAGATGTAATTGTTTTAATGATATTGAATAATTTATATTTTTTCAGAATTATAAATATCCTTTTCTACTGCATTTCAATTTACTGACATGTTAGTATACTATCAATAATAAAAAACAATCTTTTATTTTCCTAATGGCAGAAAGTATATTAGATATGTGAGTGTTACAGTTATAGCCCATGTGATGATTGAAAAGTTAATTTTTCTGCTTGAGGTGAATAGATGGTTCTAATGACTTGGAAGAAATATAGGCAATTTAAAAGTAAGCAAATGTTTTTTCATATTAACTGTTTAATAGACAAAATGGGTCTCCTTATCTCTCGAGAGTCTGTAAATTTGTCCTTAACTACAGTGAGGCAGGAGCTTGATCGATGAGTTTGCAAGGTGAGGGATGAGGACGGTTGACTAGTTGGCACTTTGTACGAAGTAGTTAGGCTGATTAGGGGAAGATGAATGGGTTTTGTAGAAAGTAGTTAGACTGATTAGGGGAAGATGGATGGATTGTCTGCCCCGCACCAGGCTCTATGCCCGAGAACACAGGCCGACGGCTCTCCCTGAGCGCAGGGAAGCTTTCTGTCTGACAGCCGGAAGTCTTAGGGATTTCCAGGGGCTCCTTCTCTTTTGAGAATTCTGGTGGTGAAGAGGAGGAGCGGGCAAGATTCCAAAGTCAGGAGGATGAGGAAGGCAGTTGCTCTCCTTGCTACTCAGACAGCTGTGTCCTTGTCTGGAAAGAGAATCCAGTTGAGGGGACAGGAGTGGGGTGGGGATGTGGGAGGGGCAGTCCCTGAGGGGCTGGCGTTGGTGGAGGGACCCGCTCCAGAGAGGGGTGTCTTCTGGCCCCCTGAGGTAGTCAGGGCAGGGGGCACGGGCTGAGTGGGTCCAGAGCCTTCCCTTTAGAGGGTCACATGTCTTGGCAGGATCGTCAGGGCCCTCAGCAGAGCGGGAGTGTGGCAGGTTCAGGGATTGGACACTTAGAAGGTGTGAGGTCCACGTTGAGCAGGACAGGGAGGCTCTTGGTCTAGTTGCAGAGAGGGCTTGGGAATGTCAGGAACATGTGTGAAATTGTTGTCCCATGTGTCCCCCAGGGGGTGGCAGAGTTGGTGGTGCTTACGGCTGGGGGAGGTCAGGGACAAGACATGGTGGTGCTGGTAGGCGCAGGCCATCTTAGTTAGGAGTAGGGGCTTGAGGGCTGGGAGGCTGGCTCCAGGGCTGATCCCCTCAGGGGCAAGGCAGGTTCTGGAGTCCTCCAGGGGAGAAGAGAGTTGGCTAAGAGGGCAGTGGCCTGTCCAGGATTCCACAGGGCAGTGGGGTTGACAACTGGAGTCAGGGTGTCAGGTGCTGAGGTGGCATCAGGCGGAGATGTCCAGGAGTCTTCTGGCCACTTATACCATCCCTGGTGGGAGGCCCTCCTGGGCAGGCTGGAGTGTGGGTCAGGGGAGGGGATGAGGATGCAGCAGAGGTGACAGAGGGGTCTGCAGCAGAAGGAGAAATAAAGGAGAGGAGAGGTGAGTGAAGAAGACACAGCTGGAGGGCATTGGGCCGGGACAGGGGACAAGCCGGAAACTTCCCAAACCTTCCCTGGCCGAGGTTTGCGTTCCTGGTGCCTCCCTTCCACTCCCACTGCATCTAGTTCTCTGGTCCCCTGAGGACTGTCCTGGCCCCAGATACCCTCACCTGTCCACGGGTGTGCCTGGGCCAACGCACAGAGGGAAGGGGTCTGGGGAGCCCAGCCAGGAGCTCAGGAGCTGGAGAGCAAAGGGGGGGCACCTGGTGCTTCGCGCACCATAAATCATCAGCTTGTCTACTGGGAGAGAGGGTGTGTGTGTTTTCAGAACTCGTCACGCGGCGTCTCCTCCCCGAACAGTGAAACGTTTGGCCCCTGTGGGGGGCTGGGAAGAGAGCAGTTTTCAAACTCCTTTCTAACATCTTTGGAAACTGTCAGTTTCTGAACAGTAGAGTTTGGCATGAAATGGAAACATTTTAATGAAAATATCTCCAAGTTCAAGTAGAAGGCCAGATATGCAGTCGTTTCAGCATTTTATGTTAAATTTCAATATTTGAAATTAAATAAAGCTCTCACAAGTGGCTATATGGCTCACACTTGGCTTTCTGGGTGTCGATGACTAAGAAATGAACTCTCAGTCACTAAAATCTCTGAAATGGAAACAATTTTACAGCTTGTTCTTGGATAAGAAGCTTTTGCTTCTGCATCCTATCTGCTTCATTTAAGGGTTCTTATTCCCCTGCTGTGATTGCCCAGGAAACCCTCCACATGGGCTTCCTATGGAAAGTGCTGAGCACACCCCCTTTTTTATTTCTCCTCTTTCCTGGAGAAATAAGGGAGGCCTCCTTGCTGTGGGTCTCCTCCCCTGGTTGACCCACTAATGCTCCCTCCCCTCAACCCACAAGGCCCTGTACTGACCCCCACTGCCTGTCTGACCTCATTCCCTTTGCTCATTATACCCCAGGGCTGGAGCCCCCTTTTCCTCTCACAGATACACCAGGCATGCTCCTGCCCCAGGGCCTTTGCACTTGCTGGTCCCTTTCCCGAAAGCTCATCCCCCACCCCCTGCATTCAGAGGGTTTCTCTGACCACCTTATATAATAAAACCCATGCTCAGTTGATCTGTGTTCTCTCCTGGTGTTATTCAATCAACTATTTGTACTTTCACTGATATTGCTTCTAGGGAGCAGGCAGGGATTGTTTGCCTCTGAATCTCCAGTGCTTGATTGGAGCCCTGCACAGGGTGAGTCTTGATGAAGGGCCCCTCTTGACCCTCTCTTCTCTGGAGAAGGGGCAGCCTCTGCCAGCCCAGAGTCCACCCAGCTTGGGGCTCTTTAGTGGATGAGCCACCAGGAGGAAAATACACTATAGTATCTTGGTCCTTTGCTCTCCGTCCTTCTGAAACAACGAGGTCTTCACCTGGTGTCAGAGAGCGGAGAAGAGTGCAGATTCCAGAGTGAGACTGGGATTCCAGACCTACCTGGCTGCATGTCTTTGGGCATGTTTCTAAGCCTTTCTGTGCCTCAGTTTTTCCATCTGTAAAATGGTGATAGGAACAGTAGCTACTGCATAGGGTTGTTATGGGGATTTCCTGAGTTAGTGCAGGTCAGGCAGTGAGGATGGTCCCTGGCATGTTGCTGCTGTTTTCGCAGGACACTTTCTCTTTTGTGGAGGGTCCTGCTCATGTGCCAGACCCCGCCCCATCCCTCTCTCTTCTCTCCAGCCAACCTGAAGTGTGCTCTGCCTCTTGGACTGCTCAGACCGTGGCCTAGGTCCTCGTCTGGCCCTCGTTTACTCTGTGTGGGCTTAGCGTCATTAACCAGCTGCCACCAGCCTTGAGCAGGTGGGTGGTCCAGGTGGTCACCTCACCCTGCCAAATTCCCTGGTCTGTAAGAAGCAGAGAGGCCTACTCTCTCTGTTTGCCATGTGCGTTCAGGGCGATGCCTGTGGAAAGTGCTGAGCACATTCTGGGCACGAGGCAGAGACCCAGTGAGCTGTTCTGATTTACGAGGTGGTCTTATCTCACCCCCACTTGCCTCTGCACTCCCTTCCCAGCCTTTCCATTCACCCATAGTCCCTCCAGTGCCTCCAGGGCAGCCAGCAAAGACTTTGCAACTGATTCATGTTGTGGCTAAAAAATAGAGTCTGACATTTTCTGAAAATACTTCCACAGCACATCTGTATTTTATTGGAATTAATTTGGCTACAGGAAATTTCTTTAAATAAAAATGCGTTGCTTCCCTATACCAGGGCTGCAGAATACTTTGCCTGTGTGAGCTCGCGTGGTGCTCACAATAACCCTGCCCAGGCCAGGCTGGTCCTTTTTCTGTCCCATTGTAAGGATGAGTAAACTGAGGCTTAGAAAGCCTAAGTAACAGGGATTAATCTCTTCTTAGTCCATTCTTGCTGCTATAACAAATATCTCTTAGCATGGGCAAGGTATAAATAATAGAAACTTATTTCTCCCAGTTCTGGAGGCTGGGAAGTCCAAGATCAAGCCGATGGCAGATTTGGTGCCTATTGAGAGTGGCTCTCAGCTTCCAAGATGGTGCCTTGTTGCTGGGTTCTGCCGGGAGGATGAATATGGAAGAAAGGGGAAGGGCAAAGGCACTCAGGGGCGCCCTTCATTCTCTTTCATAAAAGCCCTGATCCATTTATAAGAGCAGAGCTCCCATGACTTAATCCCTTCCCCAGACGCCCCACCTCTTAATACTGTCACATTAGGGTTTAGGTTCCAACATACGAATTTTGGAGGGACACACACATTCAAACCAGTGTGCCTCTGCCTCCTAGTGAAATGCTATGCTTTCTGCTTCCTCCTCGTGCCCCATGTACCCCAACCCCCCACCCCACTATCGCTCAAGGATTTCTCCTGTGCTGTGAGGCTGTGCACGCATAGACACCTCCACGGGCCCTGTGAACGGACTTGTGAAGGCTTCATCTGAGCAACTTCTGAGGCTGGGGCTGGGGCCCATGCACGGTTATCTCAGGGCCGACCGACCCCTCAGAGACAAGAGATGGCAGTGTCTGGGACCTCAGGACCTTTAAGGGCCTATGAAAGTGTTTAATTTGTTTTTAAATCAGAAGCAAAAGAACTTTTATGTTGAAGAAAACATTTTAATATATAATGCTAATATATTCATCCTTATACCAACAAGATCATTAAATATGATTAAAAATATTTTTTTATGCAAGAGGGGTCTATGGCCAGAAGAATAACCTGCCCCCTGAAAAGATCGTAATCTCTGGTACTGTGAAAATGGTAGGTTACAGATGGAATTAAGGGTGCTGATTGACCTTAAAGTTTTGGAGAGTTTCCTGGACTGGGTGGGTCCTCAAATGTGGAAGAGTAAGGAGGAGAAAAAACCTGAGAGATGGCAGCTTGAGAAGGATTCTCCTGTTGCTGGCTTTGAAGATGGAGGAGGGGGATGGGGCCGCCGGCAAGGAACAGCCTCTGGAAGCTGGGAAGGTGAAGGGGGTGAATTCTCCATAGACTCCAGAGGGAACGCAGCCCTGCAACGCCTTGGTGCTCCGACTTCTGGCCACCGGACCTGTAAGGGAATAAATCTGTGTTATTTAAACTGCTGAGTTTGCAGCAGCAGAAGAAAACTAATAGTGCCCACAAAGGCAGAAGAGGTCAGGGCATGCAAAGTCCTCAAGTGGCCTGGGCAGCCTGCCCACACAGCCCTGCTCTCCTACGCTTGGTCCCTGTGTTGGAGCTACCGGTTGTGCCCAGGGCCTGCTGGGCATGGGTGTGAGTTGGGGTTGACTCACTGCTCTCCATTCTTTGGAATTCATGTGAGCCATTTCTTTGGTTCCTGTTTTTCTGGTCCGTCAAGTGATTAGCGCAGATTTGGGAGACTTTAATACCTTGTGGTCCTTGTAGTTCACTGGAGCTTTTTAACTAGGAGCTGCTTCATCCTTAACCCAAATTTATTGTGACTTGGACCCCAAAGTGGCATTTCCCCTCCTCTTTCCCTGGTAGACATCTACTGGAGGTGGATAAGAGATAATATTTCTGAGTTTATAACATTCCCTACTATGGCTTGAATTCTCGAAAAGCCATGGTTACCAGTCCACAGTGAAAAATCCAATAAATCACGGGGACTGATGTTTCTCCCAGCGTCCAGCGTTTGGCTGCACTGAGACTGGGGCAGAGCCGTCTAACTGTGATCACAGTTCCAGCAGAGTAGGGGGAGAGAACAGAAAGCAAATGAGTGTACACTCATTTTCCTGAGTGTCGTGTGGGCCTGCGCTTATTGTAGACAAAAGTTAAAGCTTCTTCTTCTTCTTTTTTTTTTTTTTAATATATTATTTCCAGAAGCTGCTAAAGGCAAGCCTGGACCTCTTGGGACACACCATTCTGCCCAAAGTTATAATTCTGCCTCAGGCAGGATTTGAGCCTGCTGGGCTGCTGGAATGCAGCTTGGTCAGGAGGCAAGGGACAGGAAGAGGAAGCTGCCAGCCTCCTCGTGGTTCCAGCAGAGAATTGGCCTAGAAATGAGGAGAGCTTTTAGGATTCTTGATTTTCCTGACTGAGAGGGATTTAATAGTCCTTCCCTGGTGTGTATGTGGAGGGAGACAACTCCTAGTGCTATTCACAGGCGAGCGTTGGGGACAGTTAGCCTATTAGTGGTCCTTTTACTGGGCCGACTTTGCCCATTGGCCACGTCTGCTGCTATTTGCTGTAGCTGATGGTGGTTGCTTGCGAGGATAGGGAGATTCTCTTGCTTGTGAGAGAGAGGGAGGGAGAGAGAAGGATCTAATTAGCAAGCTGTGAAACTCCAGTGCAGTAGCCCTCCAGGGGCCCTTCAGATCTTACCTTGTGTCCACCCAAAATCAGTTCTTTGGTTGGGATTTGAGTTACTCACATATATATTTGAGACAGAGTCTTATTGTGTTGTTCTGGGTAGAGTGCCATGGCATCATAGCCCACAGCAACCTTAAACTCTTGGGCTCAAGCGATTCTTTTGCCTCAGCCTCCCAAGTAGCTGGGACTATAGGCACCCAGCTATTCTTTATTTTTTAGAGATAGGGTCTTGCCCTTGCTCAGACTGATCTCGAACTCCTGAGCTCAGGTAATCTACCCGTCTCAGCCTCCCAGAGTGCTAGGATTACAGGCATGAGCCACTGTGCCTGGCCGAGTTACTCATATTTTCTCCTTATTACTCTCTATCATGTTGTTTTGCTTAGGGTACCCTATGCTGTACAAAAGTTTTGAATTTGTGTATTGCTAGATAATTAGTCTCATAAGGTTTTTATGTCATACTTAAAAAGGCCTTCCTTCTTCTAAATATACGAATAGTTTTTTTATCTATATTTTCTTCTAGTGCTTTTATTATTTCAATTTTTACTTTGAAATCTTTGAACCGTCTGATTTTATTTTGGTGTAGGTTATATGTAATATATCAAACTCTGTTTCTGAAATGGCCACCAGGATGCCCCAGTCTTACTCATTTTCTGAATTTTCTCCAACCTAAAGTGCCATCCACGTGATACTCTAAATTCCTGCCTACGGTGGAGTTTCTTTCTGTATCTTTTATCCTGCCCCATTTCTCTGTCTTTAGTTTTCACAACCACATTTCTGTGGTTATTATGGAGCAAGGTGTGTCACTGTCTCACAGACTAAATTCTTCCCCCTTATTAATCTTTTCAGTTTTCTGGCTATTCTTGTTATATTCTTTCTCGTATTAACTTTTCAATGAGGCCCAAATTATCCATGAGAGGAATTTGTGTTAATCTCTTAGGGGACTGACTTAACTTGAGAAATCCCGAGAGAGAGCTGGCATCCCTAGATGAAAGTCTTCCTCTGTAAGAACATGGGGTTGGCTGTTCCACTTGCCCATATTCCTATTTACTCCTGGTATTCTTTTTTCCCGGGTAGATTACACATTTCTGTGTTTGTTTCATGTTTAGTTTCTTAAGATACTGCCGAACTGTTTTCTGAATGTCTGTACAATGTCATCTTCCTACCAGCAATGTCTGAATGACCCAACTTTTCTGCATTCTCACCAGCATTTGGTCTTGTCACTGTTTTTTATATTAGCTGTTCTAATAAGTGTGAAATGATGCCTTATCTCGGTCTTTATTTGTGTTTCTTTAATAGCCAGTGATCCTGAACATCCTTTCCCGTGCTTATTTGCCATCTGCATGTCCTTTTTCATGAAATGTGTCTTCATGGCTTTTGTCCATGTTCTAATTGTGGTTTTTGTGTTTTTACTCCTGAGAGTTCTTTATGCAATATATTTGTAATATGTCTTATGTCAGATATGTGGTTTGTAATTATTTTCTTATAGTCTATCGTTTATCTTGTTGTCCTCTTTAGGTTGGCTTCACATAACTTTGCAGAGCCAAAGATTTTAACTTCAATCAGTTCTGATTTATTGGTTTTTCTTTTATAGATTGTGCTTTTCATGTTACGTCTAAAGAATTTTTTTAACAAGCTCTAGGTCTCAAAGATTTTTTCCCTTATGTTATCTTCTAAAAGTTTTATGGTTTTATGTTTTACATTTAACTCTATGAGCTGTTTTGCATTCATTTTTATATAAACTATGAGGTTTAGGTCAAGATTAATATTTTTCACCTATAGATACTTAATTGCTTTAGCTCCACTTGTTGAAAAGGCTATCCTTCTACCACTGCATTGGTTTTGCACTTTTATTAACAATCGGTTGGCCATATTTATGTGGGTTTATTTGTGTATTTTTCTATTCTGTTTCACAAAACCCTCCCCCAGTATCACACAACTCTTGATTATTGTAGCTACATAATGTCTTGAAACTGGGGAGGCTGATTTCTCATACTTTATTATTTTTAAAAATTGTTTTAGCTGTTCTCATTCCTTTGCCTTTTCATATTAATTTTAGAATTATCCTGTTTATATTTACCAAAACAGCTCCCTGGGAGTTGGGGAGGAATTGCATGAAACCTGTAGGTGAATTTGGTGAGAATCAGCATCTTCGTCACACTGAATTTTCCAATCCACAAACACGAAATGTCTTCCCGTTTATTAAAATCTCTTGATTTCTTTCATCAGAGTTTTATAGTTATTAACATACAAGTCTTATATGTGTTTTGTTAGATTTACATCTTAAGTATTTCATCTTTTTTGAACAATTGAAATGGTATGGTTTGTCGCTATTTTATTTCGGATTTTTGCATCAATAATCATATGTGACATTAGGGTAAAGGTTTCTTTTTTGTGGGCAATCTTTGTTGGTTTTCGGTATTAAATCTTCCAAACAAGGGAAGATTGCCTTTGTTTTCTATGCTTTGAATACATCTTGGCATGAGGTTTCAGGAGTCTCTGGGGAGCTCTCTGTCTTTCCGTTGTGGGACTCGGTCTATTTAGTTTATTTTTTTCTGTCTCCTCTGCAGTTTTGGCAAATTCTACAGCCCTAGAAAATTTGTGTTTTCAAGTATAGTATTTTTATTTGATTCCACAAAATTGCCTCTTTGATATTTTTTAATTTCCTCTCATCAATGATTATTTTATCCTTATTATTTTTATTTTCGATAGTCTCACTTCCCCCCTTTCCACATTAGGTTACTTAAATACTGTTTTATATATAATAGCATTTCCCCCTCTTTTTTAACAAATGAACAGGCCTTTGAATTATTTATTCAGCTATTTTTCTGTTCTTGATTTCATTATTTCTTTTTAAAAATGAATGTTTTCCTTTTGCTTTCTTTAGGTTTATTTCATTATTCTATCAACTTAGTGAGTTGAATGCTCAGTGCTTTTATTTTCTCTCTCTTATTTAGTAGTGCGAGTTTGTAGGCTTGTAAGATTTCTGCTGAGCACTGCTTTACTTTTGTACCATCAGTTCTGATATACACTGGTCATCAACTTCTAAATAGTCTGTAATTTCAATTTTGATTTTCTCTTTAGCCAAAGATTATTTAAGAGACTCATTTCCTAGGGCAGGAAGTTTTTGGATTTTTAATTTTAGACATTTCTTATTACACCAGAGAATGTTAATGTTGTTTCCACTTCCTAATTTCTTGATGTTTTGAAAGTTTCTTTTGAGGTCTAAAATAGGGACTTTTCAGTGAACGCTCCATGAATCCTTAAAAAGAAAGATTATTTTTGTTTTTAGATGACAGAACTTCATGTATATTAATTATGTTTACTCTATTAATTATGATATTTAATCTCTTTTACACTAATGATCATCATGGTCTAGTCCTCAAACTTTTTAAACAGGGGGCCAGTTCACTGTCCCTCAGACTGTTGGAGGGCCGGACTATAGTTTTAAAAAAAAAACTATGAACAAATTCCTATGCACACTGCACATATCTTATTTTGAAGTAAAAAACAAAACGGGAACAAATACAATTCACACTGCTTCATGTGGCCCGTGGGCCGCAGTTTGAGGACACCTGGTCTAGAGAGACATACCTTTCTTCCTTCCTATATTTCTTATGATTTTTTTTGATTCATTTTGAGGCTATCTTTCAGTACATAGATGTTTGCAACTGTTCAATGCCTCATTATGGAGAGGATCTTTTAAAATCATGAGGTACCATTCTTCATCGGGTTTCCTGCTTTTTGTCCTGAATTTGACTTTCAGATTTTCCGAGTGCGACCTTGGCTTTCTCCCTGTTTGCATTTGCTCATATCTACGTGCCCTTTCGTCTGTGTTCTGAGTCACTGTGTGTGTTTCTTGTGAACCCTAGGATTGTGTCTCCCCCGATAGTTAAGAAGGTCTATAAATTACTTTTGGTGTCTCTCTCTAATTTTAGAGCCGTAGAATTATGACTATGATTTTATATGCGAATCCTAATATTTCATCAGACACTATTAACAACCTCTTATGAGCAATGATTAAATTTGCATAATTGTCCTTCCCCTGGCTTCTCCTTCTACTCCTCTAATTTTAGCTGATTAATTACCTCCCTAGTGTTTACTTTTGCATTGTTAAATGTCCCTAAACCTTCACTTCTTAATTCATTAGTTTTGATGTCTTTTACCTGCCTTCGTCTTCTGTTGCTATTAATAACACGTTATAACAACCAGGACACCTGGCTTTGGGGCTTGCTTTCCACTCTGAGTGAGTTGGGAAGTTCTCCTCAACTTCTGCGCTCAGTGGCATCACTCTGCTCAGGGGATGGTAATCTGGCCAGGTGGGGTCTTCTCTGCCGCTGGGTAGAGTTTAGTGGGGAAAACTTTGCCACTTTCCGTGAGACTCAGACAAGTTTATTTGATGTCATATGCTTCAGTGTCCTTATCTGTAAAGGGAGAATCATGATAGTACTTCCTGGATAGTATTGATTAGATAAAATAAAAACGAGTAGTTAGAACTGTGTCTGGCACGTAGCGTCCAGTAGATGTTCATACTCACGCTCCTGTGACCCTGATTGCTGGCACTCTGTGAAGTGGGGTGGTCCAAGTGACCATTTCAGAGGATGTTCACTCTAGATGCAGTCAAGACACAGGGAGAACCATGGCACTCTCCTCACCCAGTAGAGCTGTTTCTCGGGTAATGCATCAGTTTTTAAAACCCCACCTGCTGCAGAATTATGCACTGAATGTTAGGGAGCTTATCTGGGCAGAATTCACAAAAGCAAACAACTTGGAACCGGAATGCTAAAGCTCACAATAATCCTAATGAAAATAGCACCCTCACTTAAGATATGCTGCCATCTGTATTCAAGCACATAAAGGACCTTTTAATAAAGCTGAAGGTAGCTTGGAAAGGCCGGGGCTGCTCTGTTACGCGCTGGGGGAGGCTGGATGACAGCACCGCCACCAGGCAAGGGAGGAGGAGCTTGCAGCCGCCCGCTGCTGTGAAATGCCATGACCCAGGGATGAAGACTCATTGCTTTGTTGTCTTGTGTGCGTTTTTTTTTGAACAAAGATGGTAAATACCAGTGTAGTGAACATTCCAAGGCCGAAGTGGCCACACTGGGGAAGAGGAAGGAGGAGAGCGGAAGGGGCATGGTGTGCTGGGCAGCACCCCGTGGATAGCACAGTTTCCAGGAGGCTGCTGCTGCCCCGTGCTGTGAACATTAATGTGCTGGGAAGCCCGTTGTGTATGAACCAAGAAGACTTTGGCCTTAAACCAGCATCATCCTTCTCCCCACCCCCGTGATGAGTGTGCACACACACACCCCTGTATTTCTGGGTAGAGCACATGTTCTGGGGGACCCACAGGAAGCCTAGCCGGGGGAGTCTCGGAATTACCAAGTCCATTCCGAATTGTGGTGAAGGCACACTTTAGGTCTAGAAGATAAAACATTTCTTCTCCTCGTAATCCTCTACCCAGCAACTGCTAGTCTTTTTGGTGTTTCTGCTAAGTGTTCAGCCATCTCAGCAGAAATTTCTAAACCATGTTGGTTAATTTCGATTTGAGAGAAATGGAGACTTTCAAATTTGAGAAGACTTGATTCCTCACCGTGCACATTTTTCCTCCCACTGGTCCTGGCAAACTGTCACATGGGTGAATGCCTGAGTCCCCGTCGCCTTGTGTCATGCAGGGCTAGAAGGCATCGCATTTTATTACAGAATAATCATGGTAAAAATAACTACCACATGTTGAGCTACTGTAATAGTAAGTACTATAAACTCTGCTCCTTACAACAGCCCTAGAGGTTAGGACTTGTCTACTTACGGTTACAAGCACTGCAACTGTCAAAAGTGGCATAGTTAGTACATGGCAAAGTGAGTCTTGAGCCCGTTCTGCCAAACCTGACGGTCCCAAATCTTTCCAGGAATCCCTCCAATACCATGTGTTGTCGGCAGCAGATCCATCTGCCCCCTCTCAGGGCTCTAGCTGGGTTTGAGAACAGACGATCAGAGTTGTGAATTCTGCTTACTTGACTTACTAATCTTTCACGCTTAGTTTCTACCATGACCTCTCTGTTTTGGGGAAACATTTCTATGCTGTGTTAGCATCAATGCAGGTTGAAGGAGTGGTTGAGCCTGTGATTTTTCTAAGCATTTTTGAAAGCTAAAATCTTTGCTAAGTTTCACAGAAATCATTATTTTTCTTTTTAAACAAAATGTCCTTCTGATCTCCAGCTTTTATTTAAAGTCCACCTAAAAAATAACATTAGTGCAGCCAACAGAGTGGTCAATTAGCAAAACATTTAGAACACAAGGCAGGCTAAGGGAAGGAAAAAGCATAATGCTTTCCAATTTTATTCATATAAACTTCCACCGATTTTCTCCCCGGAGTAACATAGTAAAATGTGACTCTTAAAAGGAAAAGAAAAAGAAATCCTGCTTTTTAGTCCTGCTTTGAATTTGTAACTGAGATGTAAATTGGCCTTAATTCTTGCATGTGTTGGAAGATAATGATCTTGAAATGGGTGGAAAAATTGAAAAAGTGCCAGAGGAGGGAAGCAGAAATGAGAAGGAGAGAAATGTGGGTTTACTTTTTAATTAACAGATCATTTTATAGTTTAAGAAGCCAAATGACACAACTTATAATTAAAAAAAAAGACCCCCTGTGTCATGCTCCTTGGTCCCAATACTTTGTCTCCTAAGACAACACCTGCAAATTCTTTGGCTGTTTCTTCTGGCTTATTATTATTATTTTTTTAACCCCTATGTTTCTGAAGAAAATGTTTTTAGTATTCTTTCTTGATTCTTTTCAATTAGTATTTTCTGCTTTCTACAATGAAAGATGGGAATTTAAGTCTCTTAATGACCTGACTCCAACATATATCCCTCTCTCCTCTCATCCACTCCATGAAGGAGTTATATTAATAATTTTTTGTTAAGTCAGTATTCAGTTTTCACATCATGGTTATTGAACTATAATATATTTGTAGCTGGGTCAAGTAGTGTACTATACTTGCATTTCTTTTCTTAGGCAACGTTTTTGCTTTCACTGGAGGTAATGATCATTTTTTTAAATGGTTTTCTGGGTAGCTGTCACTAATTCTAAAGCTTTCTGATAGACCTGAAAATCTCTTCTGAATCTATAAATATCAGCATTTACTCTTTCATTTCCTTTCTGGAGGTATCCCTCTAGGAGCCACCTGGCTTGGCCTCTGAATTGGTTAGTTCCTAGGCCTACTGCTCAGCTCTTTTGTCCTCTCTATTCCTCTTAGAATTCTCTTCATCTCTCTTGAGTTATATTCTGTGCTTCTTAGCTCCCACATTGCTGTTTTTCCCTTTATTTTGGTGGTACCTATTGGTACATATCTTTTGGAAATGGAACTTAGGAGGTAAAATTTTGGATTCCTTGAATTTATGAAAGTGTATTTTGTTGATCTCACTCTTGATTGATAGTTTGAAAATAATTTTCCCTGAGAATTTTTAACAGCTTTATTGAGACATAATTCCTGTATCACACAATTCACTCATTCAAAGTATAAAACTCAATGTTTTTTAGTATATGGCTAAGGTTGTGTGGTCATTACTACAATTTTAGAACATTATTATTATGCCAAGAGGAAACCCCCTATCTGTTATCCCTTAAAGTTTTGAAGCACTTTTCCATTGCCTGTTTACCTTCAGTGTTACAATATAGAGGTCTAGAAAGTATTCATACTTCTAGACCTTTGAATCATTATTTCTCAGTAAAGTTTTTAGGAGTACATCTATATCCCTGTGTTAGAAACTGCACACTGTGGCTTATACCTTGTCGTAGCTTGTCGTAGCTGGCACTTCATGCAATCTCACAATGTGGAAACTCATATTTTTCTGTTTGGGACATTCAGTTCTGGGACATTCTGTTTATATTATCACTATTATCAATCTCAACTCCATTTTTTCCTGCCTACTTTTTTTGAATTACTATTATTTGCACGCTGAATCTCTTGCATTAAGTTTTTCTTTCTGGCTTTGCATGAAATGCTAGCCGATCTTCACTTAGTCACTTCCTGTTTCTTCATCTTATTTTATCTTAATTACCACCCCTCCAGAAATATCTCCCCCATCTAGCCCTGAACTAAACCAGCTCCTACCTCCTATTTCCAAGAAGTCTATTTTTCTCCTTTGAACAATATCACAATCACAGTTCAATAATTAATTGTATAGTATAATTAATTGTACAGTTTAGCAATTTCTGTTTAGTGACTGTAAACTCCCTGTGTCTAGGAGCTGGTTTTGCATTGAAATTTGTTGTATACAGAGTCTGGTGCACTCCCTCACCTGGTATTGGCAAGTATACAGTGCGTGAGTAGACAAATGTGGAATCTAAGCTTGTATGAGCAAGATTGAGCAAAAGTTTGCACTGTCTATAAAGGTTTTTGTAAGAAGGAACAGGTTAACCTTGTTCCAGGAGCTATCCAAAACATTTGAAAATAAATTGTCTTCAAATACTTTGGAAAAACCAATTTCTGTGCATTGAACAGCTATTTGTGGCATGTGTCTGTCAAGTAACTGAGCCTCATTTTGGAAAACTACTTTAGCTGCTACCTTTTTTGTTGGTCACATATTTGTTTCTGAATCCTTCTTGTTCTTTTAGGAATATCAGTAGGAATTATGTCAAAAAACCCTGTATAGTCTAATATCCATTCTGGGATTTAAAAATTTCATAAGCCCCTGAAAATTCTGTGCCTTGGTTTTTTTTCACTGATAAATTGCCAATGACTTTTGCCCCTTCTTCAAAATCATTTTGAGCAGTCGAATGGAGAATCCCTACCTTAATCCATAAAACATTTAGAATGGGATTTCTCAACCTGAGCATTCTTGGCCCTTTGGGTGGATACTTTGCTATGGGAGTCTGTCTTGTGAATTTCAGGAGGTTCAGCAGCATCCTGGGCTTCTGCCCACTAGATGTGCCCAGGTGTAACAAGCACCCTACAGAAGGTCTTCAGACATAAAAATGTGCTCTGGGCAACAAAAATCATCCCAAGTTGAGAACCACTTCTGTGCATGCAACACCATATCACTTCTCAGTCAAATGCAATGTAGTCCTGCCCAGGGCCTTGTTGATATGTGGGGAAATTGACATTCCATAGAGCTATGGGAACCCACTCATGAGGTTGGTGGATCGGTCAGAAGAGCATGTTGAGACTTAGACTGGAATTGGAAGAGTTTTCAGAAGTTCCCAGCTATGAAGATTGTACCTGCTGTTTCTCACTATTTGGGCTCACTGGGACAAAAAGTAGAATGTGCCTCTTCCAGGAATGCAGTTTCTAACCTTATGCAGAAGGAGCCAATGTTTTGGGAAGTATGAGGAAATTCTAATTATGTAACAGGACCATGAAGTCAAACATAGCTGTCAGGTGGGAAGGGATTTCCTTAATGTTTATTTAAATTCTAGATCCACTTTTGGGAGAGAGATTGGTGTTTGGGGGTGAGTGGAGTGACGTAGTTTTCTGTGGTTGTGGCTTCCTGGCTAAGCCTTAAGCTTCACATTTGTGGAGTGGAATTAGGGAACCATTGTTTTATTCTGATGGGACTGTGATGGGTAAGGAGAGAAAGGGTTCTGGAACAAGTCTAGAATGAAGTCAGAATCAGAGTCGGATACCTGTGTTAGGCAGATGTCCTCCCATAGGACATCCACATCCTAATGCCCAGAACCTGGGAATATGTCACTTTATGTGGCCAAAGCGACTTTGTGGATGTGATTAATTAAGGACCTCGATGGAGAGGGGATCCTGGATTATCCAGGTGAGCCCAATTAATCATATAGGTTACAAGGGCAGGCTTTTTCCGAGTATGGTCAGAGGAAGCTGTGAGTCCTGAAGAGCTGTCAGGGAGATGCAATGGTGCTGGCTTTGAAGGTGGATTAAGGTGGCCTCCAGCCAAGCAATATGGGTGGCCTCTAGAAACTGGAAAAGGCAAGGAAATGGAGTCTCCCTGGAGCCTCCAGAAAGGCGCCAGCCCTGCTGTCAGACTTCTGTCCCACAGCATTGTTAGATAACTCTTTGTACCATTTTTAAGCCACTGTGCTTGTGGCAATTATAGTAGGTGTAGGGAACTTGTGCAGCTCTCAGAGGTCAAAACCAGAGTGCAGCCAGCAGAAAGCCCAGAGTGGGATGCTCCTGAGCAGCCTTGTGTGTTGGGGAGCCTAAAGTCAGGAGGAGAGGGGGTTCTTGGGCTCCTCCATGGAACTGGGGCCTGCACACAGCTGGGCTGCCCCAGGGTCTCTCCTCTGAGCTTCTGTGAGCTTCTCTCCCGCTCTCCCCTGTCTGTAGAGTGGCTGCCGCTCTCCAGTCACTTCTGAAACAAGCTGTGTTGGATTCATTTGATTCTGAATACTTTTAATATTGCATTATGATTATTTCCCCTGACCTAGGAGTTATTTAAAAATACTATATCTTTAGTTTTCAAACAGTAAACAATTTACCTATGTTGTATTAATTTCTAATTTAATCATGCCATGTTCAGGGAATGTGCCCCTGTATGATAAGGATTCTTGGAAATGTTTTTAGCTGTATGGATGATTACAAGGTCAGTTTTATAAATCTTACTTGTGTGCTTGAAAAATGAGCATCTATGCGTATTCATTACATCAATGCTATTATGTTATTAAAATCCTGTATATTTTTGCTATTTTTTGTTGCCTTTATTTTTCAATAATTGGGAGAGGTGTGTTGGTGGTCCTCTGTGATGACCCATTTGCCAGCTTTTACTTGTGGTGATTTTTATTATTTACTTTTACTTATATTTGGGGGGCCCACTCCTGTATTAGGCACATACAATTTAAAATTATCCTGGTGAACTGAATCTTTTATAACAATGTAAAATTGCTATGCATTAGACTTGTGATGTTTCTTTGTTTTTGCAATCCTCTTTCAGATTTGTTATCTTTTTGTTTTTTATTTTTTATTTATTAAATCATAGCTGTGTACATTAATGTGATCATGGGGCACCATACACTGGTTTTATAGACCATTTGACATGTTTTCATCACACTGGTTAACATAGCCTTCCTGGCATTTTCTTAGTTATTGTGTTAAGACATTTATATTCTACATTTACTAAGTTTCACATGTACCCTTGTAAGATGCACCGCAGGTGTAATCCCACCAATCACCCTCCCTCTGCCCATCCTGCCCCCTCCCTCCCCTCCCTCTCCACCTCTCCCACATTCTTAGGTTACAACTGGGTTATAGCTGGTTATAAAAGTATATAAAAGCCATAAATTAGTTTCATAGTAGGGCTGAGTACATTGGATACTTTTTCTTTCATTCTTGAGATAGTTTACTAAGAAGAATATGTTCCAGCTCCATCCATGTAAACATGAAAGAGGTAAAGTCTCCATCTTTCTTTAAGGCTGCATAATATTCCTTGGTATACATATACCACAATTTATTAATCCATTTGTGGATTGATGGGCACTTGGGCTTTTTCCATGACTTAGCAATTATGAATTGGGCTGCAATAAACATTCTGGTACAAATATCTTTGTTATAAGGTGATTTTTGGTCTTCTGGGTATATACCTAGTAGAAGATTGTAGGATTGAATGGCAGGTCTATTTTTAGATCTCTAAGTGTTCTCCAAACATCTTTCCAAAAGGAATGTATTAATTTGCATTCCCACCAGCAGTGTAGAAGTGTTCCCTTTTCTCCACATCCACGCCAACATCTCTGGTTTTGGGATTTTGTGATATTGGTGTTTCTTTTTTTTTTTGTAGAGACAGAGTCTCACTGTACTGCCCTCGGGTAGAGTGCCCTGGCGTCACACAGCTCACAGCAACCTCTAACTTTTGGGCTTACGCGATTCTCTTGCCTCAGCCTCCCGAGCAGCTGGGACTACAGGCGCCTGCAACAACGCCCGGCTATTTTTTGGTTGCAGTTTGGCCGGGGCTGGGTTTGAACCCGCCACCCTCGGCATATGGGGCCGGCGCCTACTCACTGAGCCATTCTTTCTTTTTATTTTTTGCAGTTTTTTTTAGTTTTAATAAAATAGATAATTTCATATTTCTCTCTCATAGAGAGGAAGTCCATCCACTCATTGTTGACAAAATTTTAGAAGTATTTTCTATAAAAAGTTTAGGATTTGACTGGGAATGAATCCATTATAACATGATTTCTACAGGTACAGTTTTCCTGTCCTCTTCCCCATTCTTATTAATTTTGAGAAACTTTAAAAATACCGAAAAATACAAAAAGTATGACAAGATATCCATATACCACAATCCAGAATCAACTAGTCTCTTTATATTTATTTGCAGTCTTTTTAAAGAGAAATGCATATTTATATAAGAAGCTGAAGCCCCCTTTAACCAGTACCCCCCATCCCACACTCATTCCCTTTCCTTCTCGAGTCTACACAGTGGCGACCATCATCTGTTTCCTTTCAAATCATTTCAAAAACACTTACATACATGTATGTATCCCTTACCAGTATATACTACTGAATTTTGTGGAGGAAGTTTGAATTAGAATTTATAATCATTGTACTGTACTTCCTGCTGCAACTTGATTTCCCCTTCAACGTTTTTCAGATCTGTTAATAAATGTTAATATCATTTGTTGCATTTGAGAGATATACAGTATTCTGTCAAGAATTGTCCATTTTGTTCCATTTCTGTCTACTACGTATCAAGCCATGATTAATACCCTGGTACATATTTCCTGAGCATACATACTCATGAGCAGAATTGCCAAGCAGTTTTGAAGTTGTTACAGGAACATGTCCCTAATTCCCAAGGTAATAACCATTTAGAACACAGCCTTCTCATGCTTCTGTTTTTAATTTCTGTGGATTTTATTTTTATAGATAGTTCATGGTCTATTTTCTCCCCCCTGGAGAACAAATCACCTCCAAATCATTTTTTTTCCATTTTTATTTTTTTATTGTTGGGGATTCATTGAGGGTACAATAAGCCAGGTTACATTGATTGCAATTGTTAGGTAAAGTCCCTCTTGCAATCATGTCTTGCCCCCAGGAGGTGTGGCACACACCAAGGCCCCTCTCCCTCCTTGTTTCTATCATATCCCAAATTCTAATAAATGCATAGTTCTTTCTGGAATCGCTTCTGCTCTGCTGAATTACTGTAAGAGTCTTATTTTATTTGTAGTTCATCATATCATCTATGTTTGTCTTTCTTTTCAATACTTACAACTTATTTTTCCTGTTACAGTGGTGAAAATCTCCAATCTAAGATGACAGCAGTGGCTAACAGTTATGTTTTGTTTCCATTTTAGTGGAAATGTGTCTAAAGTTTCAGTATTACCTTTGCTATAGGTTTTTTGGTAGGCTTTTTATCATATAAATGTGTTTCTCTTTCGTATGAATTCTCTCGTGTCCCATAAGTTTTTAATATTTGTTAGTTTACCTCATTCACGATGCTTTTGCTTCAGAGTGATTAGTTCTGATTCACTATGAGTTGTAAATTCCTGATGAAAACTTTGCCATTTTCAAGGTATTCACAGGGCTTTTAATGACTATGGATTTTCTGGTGTCTAATGTGGTGTGACTTCTGGCTAAAAGCTTTCCCACATTCACTGCATTGATAAGGCTTCTTACCTGTGTGTATTCTCAAATGCAGAGCAAGGGTTGAGAATTGAGAAAAAGCTTTCCCACATTCAGTGCCACCATAGGGTTTCTCACCTGTATGGCTTCTCACATGAACAGTAAGAGATGAACTCTGAGAGAAGGCTTTTCCACACACGTTGCATTTGTAAGGTTTATCTCCTGAATGAATTGAGCTTTTCAGTTCTGTATTCCAGTTTACTAATTCTCCCTTCAGTCCTATTTAGCCCCTTGGATTACTCTGTTGTTTAATTTCACTGAATTTTTATTTCTCAAAGTTAAATTTTTCTCTTTTTTAAATCTTCTTGGTCATTTTTATAGTCTCTTATTTCGTTTTGATTTTTAAATTTCATATTTGATTTCTTTAAACATGTACAAAAATGGTAAAAAACAAGAGTTCTGGGTCTAGACTGCCCAGGTTTGAGTTCTGATTTTGCCACTCACATTTAATAATCTTGAGCTCCCTCATACCTGTGCCATGGAGCTGTCTTGAGGAAAAACATGACTTACTACCCAGAAGTAGTAAGTAGTAAGCTCCCTTTATACACAGGGCACACCTTCCAAGACCCCTGCCGGATGCCTGAAACTGTAAATATTAGTGAACTCCACAGCCATCTGTCAGAACATGTTTCTGTTCATGCCCACCATCCATAAATTTAATCTTTTTCTGTCTTAAGCAGTAAGCTTCACACATTGAGGCTGTAACTTTTGCTGTCTGAGGTGCAACAGCAAAACTAGCATCGTTTCTTTTTCCTTCTTCAAAACTTCATGAGTAGAAGATTTGTTCTTACTATAGATCTTAGCAAGCTCAACAGATGCTATTTTTCTTTCCTTATTAAGTTGAGACCTTTTACCTTTTTACTTAAAGGAAGCACTTTACAGCTTCTCTTTGGAATATCTGAACTGCTGGCATGACTACTTCTTGTGCTTTGGGCCATTGTTAAGTAAAATATAGGTGACTTGAACATAGCACTGTGGTACGGTGACAGCTGATCTGGTAACTGAGATGGTGAGTGAGCAGCCGGTGGGTGGGTAGCATACCCAGGGTAGGTATGCTGGACAAAGGCGCGATCCTGTCCTGAGTGGGACAGAGGGGGATGGCATGAGATTTCACCATGCTGCTGAGATTGGAGCACAGTTTAAAACTTATGAATTATTTATTTCTGGAATTTTCCACTTAATATTTTCAGATTGTAGTTACTGCAAGAAACCATGGATGTTACAAACCATGGACTTACAAAGGCATGATGCATATTAGGTACTGTATAAATCTTTGATCAGGGAAATTTTCAAACTCTGATAATTTTAAAATCTGAAGTTCTTTGGGATCTAAATTTGTTGCTTTTTGTTTCTGCTGCCTTTTTGTCATGGAGAAGGTTTTCTTGTGTGTTTAATGATTTTTTAAAAATTGAGAGGTCTTACGTGATTAAACCTAGTGAATCCTTCAAGAGCCTAAATTGAAGACTTTTCTTTAGAAACGATGTGTTTGTGCTTCTGCTGGGAGCCAGTGGATAAGGTTTTCAGAAGCCATTTAAACCCCATTGTGGGTCTTAGAAAGTCTTGAGTTCAACTTCCCAAGCTCTCCTTGCTCCTCAGTTTAGCGCCTTGGCCCCAGGCCTCCCTGTGCGTTTTCTCTCTGCTCACTGCTTTTCTCTCCCACTGACAGCTCTTTCCCCCCTACTTGGAGATTCTTTTTTTACTTGCTTGCAAACACACTAATGGTTTAAATCATTTGTTTGTTTTAATGTCACCAGAATCATGTTGCATTGTATTAGAAAGCTCTAAAATATTTAGTCTGGCATTTTATTGACGGTGGAGATTCTTTGTTTTTATTTAAAGCAAATTAACATCATACAGTACAATGTCTGAATGTGTTCCAGCATTTTCTTTTGAGGCCTACCTTCTGTATTTTCCTGATTTGAAGGAAAGGTGGGTTGCAGGGAAGTGTGGTAATATCATACAAGGGGATTTTGTTTGGTTTTTAAATTTTTTAAGTAGAGGGAGCTGAGTAGAGTCCAGAGAAGCCCCTCCCTCTTTCTGCAGTCAGAAGCCTTTGACGTCACCATTTCTTTACTTGGACTGTGTTGCTGGGAGTCAGAACTTCCAGTTGCAGAGAATTAAATGTCAAGGTGTCTTTGTGATGTGGAATAATCTCCCTGAAGGAAGTGGAAAAAGCCACAACAGTGCTGTGATTTTCAAACCATGCCTGATGATTGGGAAACCAGGCAGGAGGAACATTATAGTTCCAGTCTTCAGGATGCTCTCATAAAAAATGGATGTGGCTGTCACAAAAGAAGAAAATATGCAGCTCTATGTCAGATAAAGATTATATTCATTCACCAAACTGCCTCGCCTCCTCCACACTCCTGGGCCACACAGCCATGCCCTGTCTCCACGGCTGGCCGCAGCTGCCGCAGTCTCTTGGTGAAATTTTCACTTTACATCTGTCTTCCCCTTCCGCAAAATCCTCAAGTAAAGGGATCATGTGTAATTTTGCTTTGTATTCTCAGAGGCAGCTGTGATGTTTCTCCTATAGAAGTTGCAGGGATAGGAACCACACTCTGCAACACTTTAACCTTTCCACGTGGATAGGACTTTCAGACAGAATTCACTCCTACCCCAGCACCATGCTGATTGGCAACTGTCTTTTCTATCATTCTGGATTATCAGCCTTCTTAGTTTTAAGGAAGAGCTAATTAAATTTTTTTTTTTTTTTTTTTTTTGTAGAGACAGTCTCACTTTATGGCCCTCGGTAGAGTGCCGTGGCCTCACACAGCTCACAGCAACCTCCAACTCCTGGGCTTAGGCGATTCTCCTGCCTCAGCCTCCCAAGTAGCTGGGACTACAGGTGCCCATCACAACGCCCAGCTATTTTTTTGTTGCAGTTTGGCCGGGGCCGGGTTTGAACCCGCCACCCTCGGTATATGGGGCCGGTGCCCTGCTCACTGAGCCACAGGCGCCGCCCCGAGCTAATTAAATTTTAATTTCTTGATGGCTATGACAGATTATTCCCATCAGAAGGGCTTAACAAAGGGTTAAGCCTGAAAATCATGCCCTGGATGTGTCTGGAAGGAGCATCTGAATTATGTCACTGCTCAACTAACAATCCTATTTTCTGGTATGGCATTTGATAGTGTATTAATTATGATATTATTATTATTATTATTTTGAGATGGGGTCTCACTTTAGTTGCCCAGGCTAGGGTGCAGTGGTACCATCATAGCTCAACTACAGCCTTGAACTCCTGGGCTCAAAGGATCTTCCTGCCTCAGCCTCCCAAGTAGCTGGGGCTACAGGCATCTGCCATCATAGCCAGTTAATTTTTAAAATTTTTTTGTAAATATGGGGTCTTGCTATGTTGTTCAGGCAGTTCTCAAACTCCTAGCTTCTACCAGTTCTCCCATCTTGGCCTCCCAAAGTACTGGGACTACAGGTGTGCGCCATTGGCCTTGATAATATTCTTCTTCTTCTTTTTTTTAATGGTGATATGGAGTCTCTATCATCCTGGGTAGAGTGCTGCGGCATCATAGCTCACCAACCTCAGACTTTTGGGCTCGAGTGATCCTTCTGCCATAGCCTCCCAAGTAGGTGGGACTACAGGCATGAGCCACAAAGCTAGCTAGTTTTTCTATTTTTAGTAGAGATGGGGTCTTGCTCTTGCTTAAGCTGGTCTCAAACTCCTGAGCTCAAGCAGTCCTCTTCCTCAGCCTCCCAGAGTGCTGGGATTATAGGTGTGAACCACTGTGACTGGGCTTAATAGTATTGTTCTCATTTATAGCTCATGTTTGTACCATGGAACAGTTACTGTGTGCCAGCAGGCACCATGCTCAGGCTCCACACGCTCTGCCTCATTCAGCCCTCACTGTGCCAGGAGGTAGAGTTGTTAACTTATCTCACAGCTGGGGCTTAGAAGTCACATGACTGTCACACAAGTTGCAGCTAGTAAGTGGAAGAGCTAGAATTTTAGTTTGGTCTTCTTGACGTTAAAGCCTAAGGGCTTACCCAGTGTACTATAACATCTCTCAATTTCTGCATTAATATATAGCCTCCTTGCAGGTAACTTTATTATTTTCAAAAGGCTAGGTAGCTTGTCAAGCTTCTGTAGTGGGCAAACAATGAAGCTGGATTCAAGCTACAGTGGTTAGCACTCACTTTCCTAGTCCTATTCTTACTGTACACATCTAAACAATAGTTTCAAGATGCCTTAGAATCCCATAAAGTAAAAATATACATTTACTAAACAATAGTTCCAATGATGCCTCAGAATCCAATAAAATCAAATTTTTCAAGTGCAGAAAGAAAATGAATGTCAATCCAGAATTCCCAACAAAATTATCATTCAAAAATGAAGACGAAATAAAGCCATCATTCAGACAATAAAATCTAGAAAATTGTGTTGTCAGCATACCTGGTTTAAAAGAAATGTCTACGGGAGTACTTGAAGCAGAAAGAAATGGTCCCAGATCAAAATGTGGAAATGCAAAAATAAGTGAAGAATACTAGGAAAGGTAAATAAGTAGGTTTGTACATAGCAACTGTACAAAACAATAATAGGAATGTCTTATGAAATTTAAGCTACAGGGAAAATTAAAAATGAATTCAAAAATACTGCAAAAGCTGGTGGGGTAAATGGACTTCAAAGTGTTGTAAGGTTCTAACATAATCATGCATGTGGTAGAGATTATCATTTGAATAATACTGCAGCATCTCAAAGGTCATCCTGCAGTCTTTAGGGTAATTGATGAAAAGAGGAGTTCAAATGTATGACTAATAAGTTAATAAATAGAAAATAGAATAAGTGGAATGTTATACCCAACAATTGCAGAACTGACATTGTTACATTGTTTTTAAGTGCACATGGAACAGTTGCCAAAATTGACCATACACTGAGCCATAAATGATATCTCAACAAAGGCCAAAGGGTTGACATGATTCAGAGTATGTTCTCTGTCCACAATAGAGTTAAACTAGAAATTAACAGTAAAAAATAACTAGAAACTATACAGTCCCTAGATATTGAACTATACGCTTGTAAATAGTTCATGATCAAAGAAAAAATCAGAACAGGAATTAAGATTTTGAATTAAATGATAATGAAGATGTGACTTGTCAAAATTTGTCATAAAACTAAAGCAGCACTCTGAGGGAACTTTATAATCTTAAATGCAATATTAGAAAAGAAGAAAAATAGAAAATTAGTGATCTTAAGAAGCTATATAGGCTGGGCACAGTGGCTCACACCTATAATCCTAGCACTCTGGGAGGCCGAGCTGGGAGGATTACATGAGCACAGCAGTTCAAGACCAGTTTAAGCAAAAGCAAGACCCTTTTCTCTACTAAAAATAGAAAAACTAGCTGGGCATGGTGGTGCATGCCTATAGGCCCAGCTACTTGGGAGGCTGAGGCAGGAGGATCACCTGAGACCAGGAGTTTGAAGCTTCAGTGAGCTACAGTGATGGCCCTGCCCTGTACCAGGGCAACAGAGCAAAAGCAAGACTCTGTCTCAAAAAAGAAAAAAAAGGAGGGAAAACTATATAAAGGAGGGAAATAATAAAGATAAGAATAGAGACTAGAAATTAACAAAAGATATAGTTTGAGTCTTAGGAAATCACCTATATTCAACCATTTTAACCTATTAAGATGGCAGTTTCAAATGATTCAATCTAATAGGAAGCAAATAATAAAGCCAAAAGTTGGTTCTGTGAAAAGATTAATAAAATTATTTTTATTAATCATGACATGGATAATCAGGGGAAAAGAAAAATAACAACTACCATTATTAAGATCAGAAAAGGGAACATAACTAAAAATCTTTCAGACATCAAAAAATTGATACAAAGAACAGTTTCAGGCCAATAAAATAGAATATAGCCGAAAGGCAGTAATTCTTTAAAAAACTTGAGTTATCAAAACTGACAGGAGACGAAATAGAAAATATAAGTGTTCATATCTACTAAAAATATCAGTTCATTGTTAAAGATTGTCCCATGGGAAAAATTCCCATTTTCAGAAAGTTTGATTGAGTTAAACATTTAAGGGAAGAATAGCACCTGTTTTTTTTTTTTTTTTTTTTAGAAATCCAGAGAATGGAAAAGGGGGTCCTTTCCCAACTGTGAGTTTGGCATAACTTGGTGCCATATTTATAGGTCATGGTGTGAATTGCCACAGACAAAACTAAGTCTGAGACAAAGAGAACAAAGTCTTCATAAACCGGGGCAAGAAGACCCATTCGTGGTTACGTTCGCTCCAGCAGCACTTAGAGGTGACAGAGAGCGGAGTCAGCTTTATAGTCTCTTGTCAGCTAAGGTTCTATTACAGTGGAATTTGGGGCAGCAGAGGAGACTTTCTAATTGGTCATCAGGTCCTTTTCATCACCCTTGCTGGACTCCCGGGGGCTGCTCCCTACTGTCTGGCAGAGGAAGTTCCACCCCGTTGGATGACCCACAAAGCCCAGCACACCCTGGCCTCACATCCTTCTCTGTCGTTTGGCAGACTCAGCTTCCGTGTGTGTCCCCCAAGGTGCCACAGTCTCTCCTTCTTCATCTATGAGATGCGAATACTCTAGTGGAAGATAAAGACATCATCCGATAATTCCAGAAAGGGGTTTAAATTTACAAATGGAGTTATACTATGAGAGGAAAGAACATAGGAGAAGAAAAAGTAGCTAGATTGGAGGGTTAGGACAGGTGTTTTGATCAATTTGAGGTCTGAATAATTTAATGGCAAACAGGAGGCACCGAGGCAGGAGAGAGTGTAATCAGCATCAGGAATTGAAAGGAAGAACCTGGAGAATAGGAGGTAGGCAGGGGTCTTGTAGAACAAAGGAGGATCTTGTTCCTAATACTAAAACAACAGAGTGCTTAATATTCTAAAATACCTAAGATAAGAGATAGATTAAGCAGGGAGTGACATGTTAGACATTGACATTAGAAAAGTGAGCTTTTGGTGGCAGGATAGATTGGGAAGCAGGTGAAATGCCAGGGGACCATTTTGAGGCAATTGCAATAGTCCTGGCCTTGGAGAATGAGCTGGGGTGATGGCTGTAGGGTGGAGTAGGAGGGATGGCGGAGGGCAGTAGGTGGCTACAACCTAGAAAACTGTAGCTGTTAAAATTGATAGCACTTGGTGATGTATTAACAATAGGGGGGAGAGAAAAAGTGGGATGACAGGGGCGACTGGGATTTTGGCTTCCCTGAGTGGATGGCATTACCTTTCCTGACATCAGGACCCTGGAGATGACCCTGTGCAGAGTGGAAGACATAAATCAGCTGGTTCAAAGCAGGTTAATTTTCAATGTCACTGAGACAGGGTGGGATCAGATAGACAGCAGGGTAGGCTGTAGTTCAGAAGAGCCTGTGTCATACTAATAATTAATGACCCTTGTAACAGAAGTAGTATATTCGTTTTTTATTTTAAATTTATGAAATTGTTATTTGGCCTTCATTTCCATTTTCTTCTCCCTCTTCTTTTCTTTGGAGAATTATCTTGATTTTTCTTTCTCCTTCCCTCTTGTTATTTGCATGCTCCTTTTGGCAGAAGGGTTTCCTAAATTCATCACCTCTCTGTCAATAGAGTTCGGCTTTCTCCTCTGTAGTCTGCTTTGCTGGATCACGGCTGGACGTTATCAGCAGGAAAGCAGACAGCAAAGGGAACCACGGTTGCAAGTCATTTGGAAATTATTTCAACGTGGGGGGGCTGCTATTTTGGGTGAGGATCATCTTCCAGCGCAAAGGACATGAGCTGTTGCTGAGATGCTTTTCAGGAGGCATGCTTCAGAGCATCCAGAGCTCATGCTTCAGAGCATCCAGATCAGGGTCGTGGGCTTACACTGGTAACTCTCAACAGAGGAAGGTGGGGTTTGGTGGAGCCTGACTTCCAGGAGGTATTCAGATGAAGCTGGTGGAGAGGAGAGAGATGAGGAGAATGTGTGAGAAGAGGGGTTGTTTCCAAGCTTGTGTAAAAGTGCCTAAAATTTTCTTGACAAGGCAATGAGATGAAACAGAATGAATAGAACCAGCTGCTCTTTCTAAAGACACTTCTCCTGGATGGCATCGATTCCAGCTGGAAACTCAGAATCTTGTTGGGGGAGATCTCAATGTTGAGACCTACTGGAGTCCACAGTGAGAAAAAGATTGCAAATATGTCAATAGGCAGGATTTTCTAAAGGACTAGTAACTTGGTGCCCAGTTCCAATATTTTAAAAATTAAAAGGTGAGGGAAGGGTAACTTAGGAAGACTTTTCTACATGCTTAACAGTTTATGTTACAAAAAACTAAGCAAGAGAGAAAAAATGTGTTTTCCTCATGAAGGTTGTTTTGTTTTGGTTGTCACGCTTATCTGATTGATCATCACTGTGGGAAGTTGGATTACGGCTGTTTTACCCCCCGTTAACGCTGTGCAGTCGGATATGATGACAGCGGCTTCAGGTCCATCCATCACTGGTTTCTTCATGGGATGGGGGTTGTCTACATGGCTGTGACAGATGAGGAGGAAGCCAGCGTCTCTCAGCGGTGCAAGATATTAATATTTTTGTGCTTGGTGAGATCTAGTCCGTTATATTCTCAAATGAATTTCTTAGCTGAAATTTCCAGACCAATTGGCAACCTTTACTGAGACTATTTTAGCACAGGGGACTCCATTACACCTCTGTTGTGTATGATGTGACCTCTAAACACATAAATAAATATTTGTGTGTTTTTTGTGAGTGTGCTTCCTCAGGGCTGAGTATTGTGCTAAGTGTTTAAGAGGTTTGCAGCATTTAAGGCTCACATTAATTCTGGAAGGTTGGTACCTTTTATATTCCCATGATTTCCAAGGACATATGATTTCCGGGTTATGATTTCCATGTTATGGATAGATAAACAGTGGTATTGATGAGTCACTTATGCAGCCAAAGTCACACAGCAGGTGAGTGTCCTGGAGCTGGGGTCTGACCCAGTGCTGTTGGCCTCTGGTGTCTCTCTTCTTACCTCTCCATGGAAGAGGCAAACATCATTAGAGTGAGTAGTCCCAATGGTGTTTTATTTTCTTATAGGAGTGACTGGGTGACATCCTATAAGGTCATGGTGAGCAATGACAGCCATACCTGGGTCACTGTCAAGAATGGATCTGGCGACATGGTGAGTCTCTTCTTCCCTCTAACCGCGGCCTTGGTGCCTGGCAGTGTGAGGCTCTGCAAAGGGAGGTAATATATGCCCTGTCCCTTGAGATTTCCTGATTTCATGTTGACGCAACCCTCCTGCAAGAGATTAATGGATGGCGACCCCCATCCTGTTCCCTAGATAGAAGTGGCAAGTGGCTTATGGTGAGGGCTAATGTGGAATCCAGTCCGAGAGCTGCTGGGATGCAGCCTCTTCCATCATTCACAAGTTAACCCTGGAGGATATATGCAAAGGACATGCTGGCGCCTTGCAGCTCTTTGTAATAGTTTCCTAACATTCTTTAATGATCTTGATCTTGTAGCTACATGAATAGCTCCAGCTTAGTCAATTCTGAACCTGTCTCTTTCCTCCTCAGAATCTCAAGTGCATATTCGTGGCGTGGCATCCCGCGTCCTACACCTCGGACTGTCCACAGCCTGCCCTTTCAGCTTCTTTCTCATTCTTACCCTGCATGCACAGTCCCGGGCCCAGTGGAAGGGAGCACTGCTCTTCTGCCTGTGAACCCCGTCTTTGGGCTTTGCAGTCACTGCTGTCCCTTTTCTCTTGACACCGTCTAACCCCACAGAGCTAACTAGTGTCCTGCAGTGCTGGTTCGAACCCCACCTGTTCCTCACTACTTAGCCTGGTCCCCTCCTTCTGAAACCTCAGACCTCTCTGGCTGTCCCTTTGCTATGACACGAATAGATTTCTCCTGCAGTGCAGAGTCAGCACACTCTCCTCCCCCTGCGCACATACGCTGAGGCGGGGCTTCCTGAGGGCAGGGTCCAGGCCTGCCTCCTCCTCCTTTTCCCTCAGTGCCCAGCACTGGGTAGGTTTCCACAGTAAGGTCTTGCTGAAGTGAATTACTGACGCTTTTATCTAAACTCTAAAAGAGTTCCTTTTCCATCCTTGAGCTACATAGATATTTGAAGGAAACAGTGAGAAGGAGATCCCTGTTCTCAACGAGCTGCCTGTCCCCATGGTGGCCCGCTACATTCGCATTAACCCGCGGTCCTGGTTTGACAACGGGAGCATCTGCATGAGGCTGGAGATCCTCGGCTGCCCACTGCCAGGTGACTTTGCTGTCCTGTCCTTCCCGGGGCCCGATGCAGACACCCGGACAAGGCCAGCAAAAGTAAACCAAGCCATAGTGTTCACATGTAAAAAAAACAAGTCTATTGTAGAATATTTAGAAGACATAGGTGAGCAAAAAAGAAAATAAACTTTTCTCATAATCTCACTCAGAAGCACGGTGGGCACTTGGGGGGCTGAAGTTCTTGCCACGTGTGGTTTTGCCTACCGCAGTTTAAGATGATGCCCACCCCTGGGAAGAGAGCAACAAAGAATTGTGTCATCCATGGTATATGCATACCATGGAATACTATTCAGCCATAAAAAGATGGAGATTTTGGAGTTTTGGTTACAACTCGGATGGATTTAGAGAATACTGTCCTAAGTAAAGTACCGTCAGAATGGAAACTCAAGCATCCATGTACTCAATGCTAAGTTGAGACTTTTAGGTTACCAATGACATGCATATATGAGAAAAAAACTCAGTGAAATTCATGATGGGGGAGTGGGGAAGGGGCTGGGTAATTTCCCACCTAACCAGTACAGTGGCACACTTCCCGGGTGACGGTCACAGCTACAGCTTGGACTTTACCACCACAAACAATGTGACCTCCTCTTACATACCTTCATATTAATCCAAAATTTTAAAAATGGTGTCAATATCGGGGGGACACATTTATTTGTTGACAGATCTTGCTACACTGGGTAGTGGCAGTGGGGTAGGAGGTGTAAAAGTTCATTTTAAACATGACCGTTTACATGGCCTTTTTTGCTTTAAATAGCTCCACTTGGATGCCTGTGTCTTTGGGTAAATGCTCACTCTGCTGGGTTGCATCCCCCTTGCCCTTTTTTCACATGATGGTATTTGGGTGTAACCTCTGGGTGGCTTAAAGAAAGAGGGCTTGAGTCCACGTGTGCCATCCAGGTCCTTGGCACTGTCTGCTGGGGACAGGCTGACCTGGCTTGTAGCTAGAGATTCTTGTGCCCATATGGAGCCTGTGCAGCATCTTCACCCTGACCAGACATCTCCAGAGAAGGCAGCTAGCCCTGAGGACACCCCCATAGCAGCTGTTGTCCTGCAGGAGTTTCCACACTCATGTCCACCCACGGCAAGGCCGTGGGAGCACAGAGCACAGCTGCGGCTCCTGCCTCTCATCCTCTCTGAGATGTGGCCTGGCCCCGTTCCTCCTGGGACCTCCTGAGGGCAGGGTTCCAGCTCTGATGCTATTTCTATAGTTACTACCCCTGTCTGGGAACTTACATTGACTGTGTTTTCAAAGTGTACTTAGGGTCATTTGATTGTTTTGTTCTCCAATCCTATAATATCCATGATCTTGCTTGCCAAGCATGGATTTGGAGAACACAGACCTTATACTGGTGAGAAAGACGTCTCTATCCACCTGTCTACTCACCCTCACTCCAGACAGATTTCTTGTTTTGTGCCTGTACTTAATAGAGTGCAATTTTTCTTTCACGTCATTAAAACCATCAGAGACCATCTGTCTTCTAGATGCCTTCTAGCCTGGTCCATGGACCAAAATCTCATGATTTTAGTCTGCTTCATTTAGTTGGAAATTCAGTTGTTTCCAATATTTTGATCCCATAAACAACCGCAGAGTGAATATCCTTATTTCTCTGCCATTGTTTTTTTTGTGTGTGTGTGTGCGTGTCCATGATTATTTCCTGAAATTAGATTATGGTAAGTGGGATTGTGTATAAGGAATGCACAAGGCTGATGTAGAGAGAAGGCTGATGTTGAAGCCCTGGATGGTTTTGGATTTGGACTTCCTTCTGTGGCTGGTTAGTACCCAGCCCCTGCTACCCTGGGCTCGTAGGCTCTTCCTGTATAGGGCGTCTGTGGTACAGATGTCGGCAGGTGCTTTCAGGGAGGGCTGTGGACTCTGGCCCTCTTTATGCCAGGCCAAGAGTCTTGCTGTCCCGTTCTGCACAGCACAGCCTTGGTCTGCTTGCTTTAAAAAGTAAGGTCATGGTTTTTCTCTGTGGGCAGGAATTCATCTGTTGTTCGTAAAGGGCACAGGGTAGCCTTTGAGAGTCTCATGGAATAAATATTTCCCTGTGAAGTTATTCTGTGTGGGTGTGTGTTTGAAGATAGGTCCTGGAGGTCCTTTAAACACTCACAGAAGCAGAGCCACATCATGCAATCTGGATTCCAAGTATGGACTCAGAGTGGTTCTAGTTTCCACCCCCCAAATATTTAGGGCCATTTTTCTTTTGGAAGTGACATAGCAGTCTGTTCAGAGGGGAGCTGGCTGTTCATACCTGCTGCCTGGTGATGGTCACATCTCCAGGGCAGTATAGGGACCCCAAAGGAGCCTGCTTATTGCCCAAGTACCAGTGAGATTCCTTTGTAAAAGTAAATGCAGCCACAGCCAGGGATGACCCGACTCAGCTGTACCAACCCAGGCTGACCTCGTGGTCTGAAAGCAGCCACCCGAGTGCTCTTTCTAGAACTCTTCTTTATAAAAATCCATTTTCCTTTCTTTCTATGCCTCTCTGTCCCCTCCTATGAACCCTTGGGTGGGGCCAGCCTAGTGTGCTGGGGCTTTTTAAGACTTTATCAACAATCTTTCCAAAAATGTTTGAGCTGGAGAATGAATTACCATATACCACAGTCTATTAATAGGATTTTTAAATATCTCATAAATAAGAGAAAAAGGGGATTTGTTGTTCAATGAGATACAGAGTTTTTACAAGATGAAAGCATCTGGAGACAAATGGTGGTGCTGGTTGCCCAACAATGTGGATGTGCTTAACATCGCTGAAGTACATACTTAAAACTGATGAAGATGGTAAAGTTTACATGAGTGTATTTTACCACAAACAAAAATAAAAATAACTTTATTGATATTCATTTAAAAAGGTAAAAATAAAAGTCAAGGCCTTTTCTCCATATTTGGATAGACTTGTCCACTTTGGACTAAATATATATGCTTATCAGGACCTGGCGAGAGCTTCCGAAGATCAAATTTTAGTAATGAAGTGTTCAGATAAAGACCTATGCCAGCTGACTTCAAGAGCATGGCCTTTACTATTGCAAACAACACTGCTATGCACACTGCCTGGTTCTTAAAAAGGCTCTGTGAGCTTTGTACACACCTGGCCCATAGGGTGACAGGGTTGGTGTCCGGCATCCTGGGAAATGATCTTCAAGACAGTGGGATGGCGATGCGTGAGCTCCTGTCTCTCTCCAGCAGCTTTTTCCATGAATGTGTGACTTTGACCTCTTCGGGGACATGGTCACTCTCCTGCCTCCTGTTTCTGGCCTCCAGGTCTAAGCGACTCCCTCTGCACAGTGCTGAGGTGTCCAGGGGTCTTGAATTTGACTCAGAGAACCTAGTGATGAGCTATCTGTAGGTCTGTGCAAACAAGCTCACTCTCCCTCCAGCACAGAGAGTTCCCAAGGGCAGTGCCCAGGAATCATTCCTCTGGGTTGGCTGGGGCCAGCTGAAATGCCGGGTCTCCTTCCTCCCCATACATACACCCAGTCCATGCTCATCAGTTCATAATTACTGAGCAGTTATTTTAATTATGAACCCACTACCTGTCTTGCTGAACTATAATAGCCTTGTTCCAGCCAGCCTCCCTCCCATCAGTACATGTAAATTGGGAGAAGTAGGGGCTGTCACTCTGTTAGGTCATCAGAGGTGCAAAGACTTTCAACATCAATCTGTCTGCTTTTCTCCCTTCCACTTGGCTTTATGAAGTCAGGCTGATGGTTTGAATGACTCTTGTGCTAAGGAATTGATCATGAATTTGGGCCCTAGATCTAAGCTCTTGAAAAGGCAGGAATCAGTTCGGGGGAGGGGTACACAGTGCCCTCATCTCCCGTGATCCTAGGCCTCCTCTGCTAATGGTGATGCGTTGAGGTTCTTTTCCACGAGCACAGAGGAGCTCACTGGAATTGCTCCACCAGCTGCAGCTCTCTGGTTTGCCAGGGCCCTTTAAAAAAGGTGAGTCACATCCTTCTTGGGGGAAGCCAGGTGGAAAGAAAGGGCACGAGCCTTGACTTAGACCAGACCTGAGTTCAAATCCCACTTTCACTCCTCTGCAACTGTGGTCTCAGGCAAGGAGCAATGCCCTTGTCCACAGCAGTGATTTTCAACTGGTGCGCCTTGAGAGGATCTTAGATGTGCCGTGAAAAAATTTTAAAGATCATTAATTAAATTATTTTTGAAAGAAGTTCAAAGCACAGTAAATATATTCTTTCTTTACTCTTTTTTTTTTTTTTATTGTTGGGGATTCATTGAGGGTACAATAAGCCAGGTTACACTGATTGCAATTGTTAGGTAAAGTCCTTCTTGCAATCATGTCTTGCCCCCATAAAGTGTGACACACACCAAGGCCCCACCCCCTCCCTCCGTCCCTTTTTCTGCTTTTCCTCCCCCCACATAACCTTAATTGTCATTAATTGTCCTCATATCAAAATTGAGTACATAGGATTCATGCTTCTCCATTCTTGTGATGCTTTACTAAGAATTATGTCTTCCGGGCGGCGCCTGTGGCTCAAGGAGTAGGGCGCCGGTCCCATATGCCGGAGGTGGCGGGTTCAAACCCAGCCCTGGCCAAAAAACCACAAAAAAAAAAAACCAAACAAACAAAAAAAAGAATTATGTCTTCCACTTCCATCCAGGTTAATACGAAGGATGTAAAGTCTCCATTTTTTTTTAATGGCTGAATAGTATTCCATGGTATACATATACCACAGCTTGTTAATCCATTCCTGGGTTGGTGGGCATTTAGGCTGTTTCCACATTTTGGCGATTGTAAATTGAGCTGCAATAAACAGTCTAGTACAAGTGTCCTTATGATAAAAGGATTTTTTTTCTTCTGGGTAGATGCCCAGGAATGGGATTGCAGGATCAAATGGGAGGTCTAGCTTGAGTGCTTTGAGGTTTCTCCATACTTCCTTCCAGAAAGGTTGTACTAGTTTGCAGTCCCACCAGCAGTGTAAAAGTGTTCCCTTCTGTCCACATCCACGCCAGCATCTGCAGTTTTGAGATTTTGTGATGTGGGCCATTCTCACTGGGGTTAGATGATATCTCAGGGTTGTTTTGATTTGCATTTCTCTAGTATATAGAGATGATGAACATTTTCTCATGTGTTTGTTAGCCATTCGTCTGTCATCTTTAGAGAAAGTTCTATTCATGTCTCTTGCCCATTGATATATGGGATTGTTGGCTTTTTTCATGTGGATTAATTTGAGTTCTCTATAGATCCTAGTTATCAAGCTTTTGTCTGATTGAAAATATGCAAATATCCTTTCCCATTGTGTAGGATGTCTCTTTGCTTTGGTTATTGTCTCCTTAGCTGTACAGAAGCTTTTCAGTTTAATGAAGTCCCATTTGTTTATTTTGTTGTTGTTGCAATTGCCATGGCAGTCTTCTTCATGAAGTCTTCCCCCAGGCCAATATCTTCCAGTGTTTTTCCTATGCTTTCTTTGAGGATTTTTATTGTTTCATGCCTTAAATTTAAGTCCTTTATCCATCTTGAATCAATTTTTGTGAGTGGGGAAAGGTGTGGGTCCAGTTTCAGTACTCTTTGTTTTTAATCAACATAATTTAAGTGTGCTGTGGAAGTTTTAGTACAGGTTCAAGTGTGCTGTGAGATAACAAAGGCTGAAAAACACTCGTCTATAGAATGGAGGTCAGACCTTCCCTGTAGAAGTGTGGCTAAGTCCTCTAACTGCTGGGGTTATGCTTTCATAAAACATCCAGATAAAATAACTCAAGCTCTTCACAGTCCTACAAGAAATCCTGAGTCCCCTCCCTGGCATTTCAGGGGGCTCTGGTGTGGCCCAGCTGCCTCTGCCTCCTCCCCACTCTGCTCTCAGGCCTTTCCTACCAGAGGCTCTGGATTCTAGAACAAGGCTCCACTGTGCTGATTTGCAGGAGGGACTGCTGAGGAAGGTTTGGGGGAACAGAGGCGCTTTACTACATGGAGCCTGAAACCCACAGACCTGACGTCATAGTTTCCCTCCCTTGGGTTCCTGGTCCTCCCAGCAGAGGGGACAGTTGCTTGCTGCCTTTCCCCTCAGGCTGGCCCTCTGCCATGTCACTAAGGCCGTGGTCTCCCCATGGAGACTCTCTTCTGTCCCCATGTCCTGTCTCTGTCTCTCCTGTGCTCTCACCTCTGTGTCTTGGGCTTCTGAGTTGGGGCTTCTGAGTGGGACATCTGGGTTTTTTTAGACGGAGACCTTCTCCCATCCAGGCGAGGGCCTGCACCTTTCAAAGTCACGAGTTCCATGAGAAGAGCTCTGCTGCTCCCCTAGAAAGCAGAGGAGAGGAGTCTGCTCTCATTTTTATTTTTAATTTTACAGCAGCTCTTCCATGCTGATCTGTAAACACTGTGGAGACTAAATGAGACCATGTGTGTACAGTGCCCGCACGTGCTGGGTGCTCGGCAAGTCTAATTTCCCTGCTCTCTTCTCCTTCCTGCACTGCCCTGGCATTGGCTGTTTGGTTCTATGGCTGACTCCTGTCTCAGGTCACCAGACCCTATGGAGGTGGGTGGATGTGACAGAGAAAAATCCATTTCTTCTTATCTCCACTAACTTTGTCCTGGTTTTGTTTTCTGCCCTTCCTGTCTGACTTGCTGAGACTGGAATGCCAAGGCCTCCCTGTCAGGTCTCCCCTGTGCAGAGGACTCTGGGTTTTGTGTTTGAGGCTACAGGTCATGGGGGTTATCTTAGATCCTGGGCCTGGGTGTTGCTATACAGCAAGAAGCCCACTTTACCCTGATCAGAAGCAGCTTAGCTCAGAAAGATGGACGTCTCTAGCAGAGGGGTTTTGCTCAGGGCTCACCACGACTAAGTGTCACCCAGAACCTCAGATGTGACCTCATTTGGAAATAGTCTTTACAATATAATCAGTCCGTTGAGGCCATTCTGGATTAGAGTGGGCCCTAAATTCAATGACTGGTGTCCTGAAGAAGAGTAAACAGAGACACGGGTGCACAGGGACACTGCCAGGTGATGGCAGAGGCAGAGGCAGGAGTGAAGAAGCTGCGAGCCAAGGAGTGCTGGCACCCAGCAGAAGCCGGCAGAGGCAAGGAAGGCTCCTCCCCGGCCCTGTCCAGGCCTTGTTTTGAATTTCCATCATTCGGAACCCTGAGAGAATAAATGCCTGTTGTTTTAAGCCATGTGCTTGGTGTGTGGTACTTTGTTATGGCCACCCTGGGAAACAAATCCTCTGGCAGACCAAAGATGACATAATGTTTTGTGCTTGTCCCCAAAACCTGAGGATCTGGCTTTAACTCACTGCCCCTCGTCCCCACCTTCCACTTTCCATTCTGCCATGGTAATGGGGTGGTAGCATCACCGCAGCAGGTGGACCCCTCTTAGAGGACTCCTGGGCCCTTGAAAGTGTTTCTTTTTTGTAACTGGCCTTTCTTAAATAACTTGATTAGAACATCCATCCATCCACTCATTCATTTCTCAAATACTAATGGAGCCCTTGCTCTGAGGCAGGCCCCAGGCACCTGCCATGAGGCCGACCTGATTGCTGGCCCAGGCCCTCACAGTGGTGAGGGTGAGGGGGATGCCTCTCCCCCGTGGAGTGCCTCTTCCCCAGTGAGTCCTCCTCCGCGGAGGTAGGATCAGCCCTCACTGGCTGTAGCCCGTACTCCCCACAGCAGAAGGCAGCTTGCTCTTACTGAGTTTAAATAAATGTGAGATTTCTCTTTCTGGTCCAACTGCCCCATGTTGATTATCTTGGGAAACTGTTAAAACAGCCACACTCTTAAAAACTGTCTCTGCTGGCAGCTGCCCTGTCAGCCAGGCTGCAGCTGGCCCTAGGCTGTTGGCAGAGCAGTGTCTGCAGAGGAGTCAGGCTTCCCTGGACTTCCACGAGTACACAGAGGATAGTCAGGCAGGAAGAGTCACAGGAATGGGGCATGTGCATAAGCACCCGTGGTGTGCCACCCTTAGGGGCCGTGGGGAGCCGGGGCTGGGTGCTGCCGCTGATGGGAATGACCCAGGGTAAGGGATGTTCCTGGCTGGGGGCCATAGCTCCTGTGTTTGTCACAGCCTTGCTTTGTGGAAACAGCTTGTCATCGGAGGAGCTGGAAGGGGCCTGGGCGAGTGTGACTTCATCAGGGAGCCCGCTCTTCGTGGGAGGGGGTGCTGCTCCGCTTGGCATAGTGTCAGGCTATCTGGGGTCTGCTGGGCAGGCTGGGGTTTAGGGAGGTCACAGGGCCATGGCGACAGGCATTTCCTTGGGTGAGAAGCTGGCCTCGTTGCAGATACAGAAAGATCTGCCGTGGCAGGCCCCTCCGCTGTCTTCCTCAGTTCTCAGAGAGCACTTCACCACCAGTGACTCTCTTTTTTAATTGAGGTGAAATTCATAAAACTACAGTAACTCTTTTAAAGTGTACAGTCCAGTGATATGTATTCACAATGTTGTATGAGCATCAGCTCTGCCCAGTTTGAAAACTGTGTCATCGTTCCTACAAACACCCTGAACCCGTTCCAGATGTGCACATCAAGGTTTCTTGATCGCAGATGAGGCCCCTTCCCACCAAAAAAGGCTGCGCCTCCCCAGCTGAGCGCCCACACATGTGAGTGGAGGTCTCAGTCGGGAAGGGTCAGATGCAGCACAGAGCACTCCAGGCCTTGACTGTCCCTTCAGTTCCCAGCAATGACGTCTGGTCTGGGATCACTACTGGTTTTGTAAGAATAGTCCCATGTAGCGATCTGGGGCTTGACTTGGGACTCAGGAGCCCCCTTCTGTGGCCGGTGTGGTGCTGGCACTGGCGGGTGGGAGGCTGAGAGGGGTTTGATCCCACTCGGTCCACTTGGGACTCCTTCCCATCTTCCCTAGGTCTCCTCTCCCTGCCCTGTCCCTGTTCCATCTGTGTGTACTTTCACGTGGTCCCGGACCCATCGCAGCCTAGCTGCTGAGAACTGGGCAGTGGCCACCTCCATGACCCGGCATCCTGCCACTCACACTCAGTGCTCAGCCAGTCTGCTCTTCCTCCCTCCTCCTCCTAAACATGTGGCTGTGCACCAGGGACTCGGGACGTCAAATTGTTTGTTCCCAAGTACAGGGGTTGATTTCTGCTCGAGCTGCTTGAAGCCCCAGAGCAGATGCCTAGCGCTGGGGGAAGGCGCTCTCTCTCTCTCTCTCTCTGTTTCTCTCTCGCATGTCCTTCCTGAAGCAGAAGATGAAGAGTGCAGCCTTTGCCACTGCGGACGTGTGTGCGCCTTCCATGAGCCAGGCCAGAGCCCCCTGTCACTGGGGGCCTTGGATCTTTCCACCTTGCACCTCACATGGTTCTGGGCATGTGGCACATGTTCAGTGACGATGTCTGAAGTCAGCGAAGGCCTTTTGCTTCAATAAACTGGTGGGCATTGGCCAAATGCTGTCCGCAGGTAGCCGGAAGTGAGGTGTCATGGTTGCGGTCTCATTTACAGAGCTCATTAAGACAGGAAAACAACGGGCTGGCCAATTGATGATTCATTTTGAAGCCAGGAAACATCTGTATGCCTGCAGCTGGTGTGAGTTGGCACTGGGAGCCTTAAGTAGCCAAGATGGCTTTAAACTACATAACTAAGTTGTCTTAGAAAGGGAGACGTGCTTCCTCCAGCTGTTTGAGCTGGTGGGACAGGGTGATAATTGTCCCGATCAGCCAGGGGTGGAGGGGTTCCCATGGCAAGGTAGTTTCAGTTTAGAACCAGATGCAGATGAGGCCCCTTCCCAACAAAGAAGCCTCTGCCTCCCCTAGCCGAGCACCATCCTCAGAGCCACACAGAGAAACCTGAGTGTGCTCAGAGGAGGGAACTGTAATGGTGGGAGCTGTGGGCACCATTGTGGGGACAGCAGAAGGAATAGGAAGGTTTAGGCAAAGTGGACATGACTTGGGAAAATACGGTCTTTCTCTTGAAAATCTGTAGGCTTGTCATACGTGGAAGAGAGAAGGAGCCTCAGTCATCTTAGTTTAAGGGCATTAAACTAACTTCGAGTGGGTGGACTGCAGTGTGATAAAGGAAGAACTTCCTATCAGTGAAGGCTGGAATCAGGCTACGCTGTGGCAGAGTGAGCTCTTTCTCTGGTGGGCTCCTGTGAATTTACATCAGGGATACTCGCAAATAGATTCTTGAAAAGGAAATGAAGGACAGTCCAGGTGACTGAAGAACTTGTATGTGTGTGACCCTGTCTGAGGAGTAGGGAGGTGCTGAGATGGGGGTGGCTGGGCTCTACTGAGCAGCTGGATCTGGGCGTGTCCCTGGGATGGATGAGGCCAGAGAGCACAGCAGGTGCACCTGGAAGAGAGGAGGCAGGATGAGCCGGGTGTGCAGTGGTTTCCTAGGGCTGCCACCACAGTGTGCCCCGAACTGCGTGGCTTGGAAAATAGAAATGCGTCATCTGACAGTTTTGGAGGCCCAAAGTCTGAGATGAAACTCCTTCTGAGGCCTGTGAGGGAGACTCTGCTCCGGGCCTCTCCTCTGGTGTCGGCTGGTTGCTGTCTGCCTTTGGCATTTCTTAGCTTCTTAGATACGTCACTCCAGTCTCTGCCTTCGTCTCCACGAGGCCTTCTCCCTGGGTGTGTCTCTGTGCTCATATATCCCCTTCAGATGAAGCCCACCTTAATGACCTCATTCTAACTTGCTTCTGTAAAAACCGTATCTCCAAATAAAGTCCCATTCTGAAGTGCTGGGGGTTAGGACTTCAACATATTTGGGGGAACGCGGGGGACATAATCAGTGGACCAGTTTGGACAGAACAGAACGTTTGAGTATTTAATAAGGGAAGTAAGGTTGGGGAGATCATTTTGGGCTCCACTCCTGCTTTGCCCCATGGCTGAGCCGTTCCAGGAGGAATGAGGTCGTCTGAGGTCTCTGAGGTCGTGGGGTGCACAGAACCAACCTCATCAAAGGAAGCAGGAGAGTGATTTGCCGAAGCTCCATCCAGGAGGATAAAGGCCTCGTAAACTTCTGTTTCAGAGGTCAGAAGTCCTACTTGAATTAGCTTAAGAAAAAAGTAGGAGAAATTTTTGACTCAAATAAATGAAAATTCTAGGGGTTGGTCTGATGTTGGCTTTAGGCAAGAGTAGCTCTAAGATTCCAGGGCTTTCCTGTTGGGGTCAGGGCTCTGTCTCTCACTATTGTGGTTCAAGGTTCATACATTTGGGAAGGAGAGCTTTATTTTTCATGAAGTTTGCAGCCTACAGGTGGCCTTCTTACTGGCTGGGAACCAAGGGTGAACACTTCTTCACAAGAGGGGTAAAGAAACAGGAATTTATACCAAGTGGGTGACTGAATATGCATATTTAATAAGCTATAGAAGGATTCATTAATTTTTATGAATGGAGAAATATGTGTATGCACAATGGAGTTCCATATCACTTTGTAGAACTTATGTTCAAAACATGGCCATGATAGGCCAGGCACGGTGGCTCACACCTGTAATCCCAGCACTCTGGGAGGCTGAGGCATGTGGACTGCTTGAGGTCAGGAGTTCAAGACCAGCCTGAGCAAGAGTGAGATCCTGTCTCTACTAAAAATAGAAAAACTAGCTGGTGAGCCCCTAAAGTCATACCTACTCAGCAGGCTAAGGCAAGAGGGTCGCTTGAGGTCAGGAGTTTGAGGTTGCTGTGAGCTAGGATACTATGGCACTCGACCTAGGGCAACAGAGTGATACTGTCTTAAAAAAAAAAAAATGGTCATGACAGCATGATCAGAGGGTGACGTTTCCAGCCCTATGACATCAAAAGGTAAAGCAGAGGACACAAATTCCATCTATGGAGGTGCAGCCTCCATAGACTGCAGAACCACTGGGTGGTTGGTGAGCTTTTATCAGGTAGGAATGCTGGTCTGTTGTGTTGCCTGTAAAAGGGGGAGCAGCATTAGGTGCTTGGGTGAAATCAGTCCTGGAGCAGAGTTTCTGAAAGGGCTGGTTTCTGCTTAACCCTCAGGGAAGAAAGCTGGATGGCAGTTAGATGGAGAGGGGATATGACAAGGCGTGTCCAATCTCCTTTCCTGTTAGGGCCAAGATTTCGGTTTATAAACTTTCTCTGGTATCCCCGTGGTCAAGAGGGAGTCTATTCAGTCAGCTGGGGGCTTGGGATTTTATTTTTGTCTCTCACTATGAATATTCATGAAGGGGAAGGTGCATGCAAAGTAAGGAAACATGCATGTTCCGTTGGGCCCATGTTCACCTTAGGGTGGAGACTTAACATTTAAATGTATTAAAATTAGACAGTTTTGGGAAGGGTTGAAATGGTGGACATGGAAGCATCTGGTGTGTATCCTGTGTCCACAATCAGTGGTCTCTTGTCAGGAAGGGATGCTCGTCTGTTGTGCGAATCAACAGTGGAGCAAGTCTTTTGAAAGGGCTAGTTTCTATTTAACTCTTAGGAAAGAAAGTGTAATTGTGGCCCGGGAGGGAGGGGGTATCAAGCCATGTCTGACCTTCTATCCGGGCATGGCTGGGACTCAGTTTTTAAGACTTATCTGGGGTTTCCGTGGCCAACAGGGGATCTGTTTAGCTGGTTATTTTTCAGATAGCTGATGTTAGAAGCTAGAGATTGGGCCGTGTTGTCCCCACAATTCTCACATGAACCAGGCAGGTGAGACTCTAAAAAAAAAGGCCATGAATTCAAAACTGTATTTGTGTCCCTAGATCCTAATAACTACTATCACCGGCGGAATGAAATGACCACTACTGATGACCTAGATTTTAGGCACCACAACTATAAGGAAATGCGCCAGGTAAGACCCAGATGACAAAATCTTATGCCAGAAATTTCTCAAAATGGTAACATAGTCTGTGCCGATCAGCACTTAATCTTTCCCCTCTCCAGAAATTTGGATGATGTGTCGGAGACAGGGAACAGGGTCATTGGTCTGCTGAAGACACACTAACTGCACTAAATCTTGTCATTTCAAGGTTTGGGGCCTGTCTGTGTGACCAGTGGAAGCCTTCCTCACTGGCAAATGACTGAAACACGATTTGAATCCGGGGTCTTATCAGTGAATACCTTCGTTCTTAAGAATCACTGTCTTTTTGAGTGATAACACTGATTTAAAGATGTGGTCGTACGTGGAATTGAAGAAGAAAAAGGATCTAGGATAATGTTGATAATGGCAATTGTAACAAGTGTTCTCATAGGACCAAGTGCCACGCTCAGCAGTTTACATACGTGAATGTATTTAACCCTCCTAACAACCCTAGGAGAGAAGGGACTGTTGATATTCTTACAGACAGGGACACCAAGTCACTGAGTGACTATAACTCTGCCCTTAATATTTAGATTCTCAGAGTTTCAGTCTTGGCTTCGTATGAGAATCACCTGGAAAAATTTGTAGCACTCTCTATCACTGTATCCAGACTCAGGCCAATTAAAGCAGAGGCCTTGAGAGAAAAGAGCCTGGGGACCCCCATTTTGCAGACATCTCCTGGTCACTCTGCCAGACACAAAACTCCTGCTCAATACCTTTATAGCATAAGTGCTGTTAGAAAGAAAAGGCAGTCCTACGTGAGATTCTCCCCCGGATTTCATCACAGAAACCCAGCAGTTCTGAGCTCTTCACAGCATTTGCCTACTGGATGCAGAAAGGGGAGGATTACACATTTATTAGGACAAGCTACAAGGCAGTCTCCATGCTCAATGTGCGGTCTATGAAATCCTGTTCCGAGTCCACCCCCAGCATGTGCTGGAAAGCCTGGGGAGGAGCTGGCGAACGAGAAACCCTCTGCTGAGAATCTGAAGAGGCAGAACAGGCCGAAGTGTCCTTATGGATACATTTACAGAACAGGGATTCACCAAGGGCAAATTAACATGGCTCAAAGGGAGGGCTCGTAGGTGCTGAGGGAAGGGACCAGCCATCCAGGGCCAATGTGGGACATGTGTCTGGGGCCGAGCCCCAACCCCGTGGGATGAACAAGCCCGAGATACTTGAGCCTCTCACATATGGCTGCCAGACACCTGTCAGCACAGACTTAGAGGTGGGATGTGCTAAAGAGAGCTTCTTGCTGTCTTGCTCTTCAGAAATCAAGATGATGTGTTTGGACTTGAGGCCTGTGAGTCATCCCTGCTGCTCTCCATTCTCGGGTGTTTATGTGACTCCGCTCACCATTTCATTTCATACTGATACATTAACCCTGCTTTGCTCACAGGATAACTTTTAGAGCCCAGAAATGCACTCGGTGCAATTAATGTCAAAAGTAGTAAACTGAATGCATTTAAATGAGCAAACCACACGCAGAGAGTCTAGCTAGCGGGGATCTTTAACGAGGGGTCCCATGGGGCATGCTGGGCTGCTTCTCTTACAAGGAATGCTGGTGCAAATTGCTGCATTCCACTAGGTGGCTCGGACCCCTGTCAGGGCTAAGAGGAACCTTTGGATTGTCAATGCTGCCCCCTCAGGTGACACTGGGGGACACCCCTGAGGTCCCACAGCTCAGCAGCACTCAACTGGAAACTTCCCAAGGGAGCACCCATCACTCCTGAAGCGTGTTCAAGCCAGGAATGATTTGCCATTTGGATTCTTGGCCCTACAGATGGGAAGGAAGACAGCATTTTTAGCGATTTCTCCATATGGAGTCTGCTAGAGTACTGTAGAAATCTTTCTACCTAGGAAAAAATGGTTCTTTTTCCTACCATTGAAAGAGGCATTTATAACAAACGAAGGAACAGGGGCAGGAAGCAAGAAGGGAAAATGGAAAACAGTGTTGCATTGTGGGAAGAAAGTTATGAGAATCCGAGTGACCGGGGAGCATGTCTCGTAAGGCGCTATTCCAGGCAGAGTGGGGTGGGCAGGGAGGACGAGAGGAAGGAGAAAGGCCAGACAGTGACACTGTCAGGGAGAGTAAGAGAATTGTTCCAAGAGTCCTAGGACCCCACCAGGATGCAGTTTATTAGCATCTCAGGGTTGGGGAAACAGAATCTTCAAGAGACCCTGAGTCTTGCACACCCTGGGCCTCTCCAGGCTGTTTTCTCATTATTCCTTTTCTTTACTTAGCTCCTAGGGAACCTCTTTTAGGCATTTTTTGTTCTTAACTCTTCTCTCCCCATCATATTAAATACTAACAATAATATTTTTCCAAAATAGAATGAGCTTCGGAGGACCACAAAGCATTGTAATACCTAAGACTTTTCAGCCCTAATTTTCACTCCATGCTCCAAGGTCATGATGAAAATTCTATTCCTTACTCGCCCTTTATTCACCAACATTAACCACAAAGACCCAAACTCCTAAAACCCAGCTTTGGCTCTTTTCAGGCATAATTGCATGTATTTACAATAAAAGGCTGTATTTAAGTGGAGAACTTCATCCCTGGAGATGTTCATGCTGCTCTTCTGGGTAGAGTAGGGCGGATCACCACCCATGTCCCTGATGGTCCTCAAGGCCGCTGCAGAAATGCTTCCTGGCCTTCCAGAGGGTCACTGTGCAGAGAAACTTATAAAGAAACTTCATAGAGAAGAATGTTCTTCAAATGACCATTTCTCACATGGGAAGATGCTTGTGATACCACCACATGATGGCACGTGGCTCATTATTTGTTATTAAATGCCCCTGTGCTGTTGGTGGGAGAGTATGGCTGTGGCTGGTGACTACTGAGAAGGGGCCCTGAGAAGGGATCCTGATGGCTCAGGGCCACGGCATCTTCCCGTGTGCGAGGCTGACTGTGTATCCACAGGGAAGGTGAGACTCGCCTTCTTCCACTGTCAGGGTCATGATTTGGGGTACTGGCCACACATTTCTCCTGTGGCTAATTGAAAGGGCTCGGGGGGCTACCAATAAAGGACAGTCAGGCCAGTTCAGATGGGGCATTCAGGCCTGCCTAGCTCACTGTCCATAGAACTGGTCATTGATCCGAACGCAAGGCAGCAGGTCACGTGCTGATCAGGATGTGCTGAGGTTGATGCTGTTGGCTGACAGCAACTGTGCATCAGCGGGGACGAGTGCACAGGGCCTCCGCGGAGATGGCACCTTCACAGTGGTCACACGAGCAGTAGACAGAATGAGCTGCAGAGACGTGTCGGTTCTCCTTGTCTCAGTGCACCTGATGGACAGATGGGGGTGAGGGAAGACTCCTGGCTCCACCTGCTGCCAGCTGGGTGGCCTGAGGCGAATCATTCAGCGTCTCCCTGAGCCTCAGTCTCCCTGTCTATAGCATGGGGCTGGTCACCTGCCTCATCTACTTCAACTGGTCATGATGTTGACAGATTAGGAACGTCCTCTTACTGCCTTTGTTCACATCATCGGTGACATTACTACTGTTGTTAAAACATGGTGCCACTTGTATTGGGGTGCCGTGCCACCCCTGTAGTATTTATCTTTGTGGCCATGGCCGTAGAGGCAACATGTCCTTTGCATGTTCTTTCTCCATTTATGGTGGGCTCCTGCTTTGGCTTCTTGTGATGTGAACCAGAGTCACAGCCAGCTTTCTCTCACCTAAATATTGTGACACTGAGTGAGTTATCATAAAGGGAAGCACATTTGCCCCCAGAAGGGAAAGAATTAGACCCTGAATTCCAAGCCAAGGCCTGCCGTCACCCCTCATAGGCACATCATAACAGCCACGCTGTAGTAGCAATAACTCTTTCACTCATTTAGAAATGTTCCTCGATGCTCCATAAACCCGCTCTGCCCAGTCATTACAGAGCGTTGTGTTATGAAAGACAAACAAAGATCACAACAACACAACTCTACTGTATCATAAATTGTACATAATAACAACTTTCCACTTCTAATAGACTTTAACCCACCATAAAATTTGCAACAGATTTGTTTATAAGTACATTTTATGGATGATTCATTAGATCAAGATTTTTTAGGAAGCTTGTTAGCACACCTTCAAGTCCACACTGTCCCTGTGGGCCATGCCCTTCCTTGTCTCTCCACCGCTCATCATTCAAAAGATGGAGCCCTCCCTGGTAGGCCCCTACCCACCAGCCATCCTGCTGGAACGTCCTCGCTGTCTGCTAATGGGGCACCCGAGCTTCCCTCCTAATCTTTAACACACTGTCATGAAATTTTCCCAGAAACATGCCAACCCCCACCATGAGCCTGGTGCAGGCTCTTCAATAAACAGGGAGGGAATAAACAGATCTTCTTTCACTTGGGGGTTGCTAAATCAATCTAACCCAGCAAATCAAAGCGACTTTGTTCAGTGATGTGAGGCAGGTCGGCCTCTGGGGAGGGGGCATCACAGGTCCTGCTCCCTGGGGATAGCTTGTTCTCCTGTGACAAGCAGGGCCCTCATCACTTCATTTGGCTTCTTGTCTCATCCTCACAGACTAAAGCTGTCAGTCTGACTGGCTGACTTTAAAAGCAAAATTAGAAAATAGCATGTATTTATTTCACTTCCTTACTGAAAACCTGCTTTTCCTGCCGTTTAACCCCATTATTCTGGTGTCACAGCAACCTTGTGCTCTCCCGACTTTGCACCAGTGAATTGGGTTCCTGCTGCCTCCCATCCAGGGCTGCCCAGTAAGGTCCAGGAGGGCAGGGGCAGCATCTGATTCTTTGGTCTGACAAGGTAGATGCTCATTAAATGATAGAGAAAGGTAATATTCAGTAAGAAGTACTTACTTGGTCAGGGATGGAAATATAAAAGACATAGTCTGTCCCCTCAGGGATCTGCAGTCTAGTGAGGCCGCAGTAAGAAAACAGGAAATTGCAGTGAAAAAGTAATGAACCCAATGAAGAGAGGTGATAGCCACCACCGGGGAGGTAATATCACAACAAGGAAGATAAACCTTGACCAAGGAAAGTGATGACCTCAACCAGGGAGGTGAAACCACAACCACAGGAAAAGTCTTAGCCCCTGTGGCCTGCTATAACAAAAATGCCATAAGCTAGGTGGCTTATAAACAACAGAAATTCAATGCTCACAGTTCTGGGGGCTGTGAAGTCCAATGTCAAGGCACCAGAACATTCAGTGTCTGGTGAGGGCTCACCCTAGTTCACAGATGGCACCTTGCTGTACCCTTGTGTGGCAGAAGGGGCAGGCACACTCCGTCGGGCTGCTGCTATGAGAGCACAAATCCCATTGATAAGGATTCTACCCTCATGACCTAATCACCCCCTAAAGGCGCCATCTTTTAATATTATTGTGTTTTAATTTTGTGAAGGCACAAAGTAGAAGCCTAATGAACACATGTATATGTGAAAATAAAAAAATATATTATTATTGCATTGAGGATTATGTTCTAACATACGAACTTTGGGGACACACACATGCAGACCACAGCAGGAGGCAGTAAATACAGGGCTGGGCAATGGCCAGGAGCTCCTTCCTAGAGGAGATGAGGATAGAGCAGGTGCAGGAAGCAAGGGTAGGGATTATCCTGGGGAAAGGGATGCAAGGGAAGCATTCTGGGCTGAGGGAGGTGACACTATCTGGGATGTGGGGAGGGTGGGGCATTTGGGGGCTCAAGCATCAGGTGTCTGTCTTCTTGGGAGCTCTGCCCTTTTTGTGGGGAGCCACTGAGGCTAGAACCTTCACCTCACTTTGCATTGCAGTTGATGAAGGTTGTGAATGAAATGTGCCCCAATATCACCAGAATTTACAACATTGGCAAAAGTCACCAGGGCCTGAAGCTGTACGCTGTGGAGATCTCTGACCGGCCTGGAGAGCATGAAGTTGGTGAGTAGGGCTCCTCTGTGAGGCTGGGTCCCTTCATCTTTGGTGCCTTCTTCAACGGCTAGGGGGACAGTAACCCTGTGAGAACATTCATGGAATAGGGCATCAGCTGTCCTTGCAGTGACACTCTCACTGGACAGATTCTGTACATGCTGATGTCTGATCCCACGACAGGGCTCTAGAATTATCTAAAGTAGAACCATCCTCCTTTTCTCCATATGGATCACATTTAATCCTGTTTCTTCACCTCGGAGACCAATCGTGATTACCAGAGAAGAAAGTGGCTGGGACAGTTAGGACAGAACGTTCTCCTCCTCCATGACATCGTGATCAGTGACAGCTCAAATTTGAAAGGTTTCCCTCCCTTTTAAAAAACATTTCAATTTTATTTTTAAATATTTTCTTGTTTTCAGCCATTTCTCATCCAGTTGTTCCCAGTCTGTATTCCTATAGGTCAGATGGGCTTCTCTGTTGTTTTTTGTGTGTGTGTCTGTGTGTTTCATTTTGTTTTCATTTTTCCAGTAAATTTAGGAGGTATTTAGAAATTTGCTGGGATTCAGATGCCAAGATTTGTCTGATTCATTCAACTTTAACATTCATCAATAGCTCAGGAGTTCCCCTCCAGAGTTTCCTTTAAACGGGGAAAGCTTTATCTGCTAGTGAAACTGCATTTGCCCAGAGCAGCAGCTTTGCCAGCGAGGGAAGCAGATGGGCTGTGAGCCTGTGCCCAGCGCTGACAAACCCGTCTGGGCTTCTATAACAAAATACCTGAGGTTGGGTAATTTATAAGCAGCAGAAATTCATTGCTCGCAGTGCTGGAGGCTGGGAAACCTGAGACCAAGGTGCTAGCAGACTCAACGTCTCGTCCTGTGCCTGTTCTTCCTGGGGCATTTTCTTGCTATCTGGTCACATGGGCAGAAGGGGAAAGGGTCTCACTGGTTCCCTCGACCCCTCTTACAAGGGAAATGGTCACAGTGGGTGCTGGGTTCCAACACAGGAATTTGGGGGAACATTCATTAAATCCTAGCACCCCCAACATTTCAAAAGCTGAGCTTTAAGAGAGAAAAAACTGCAGGACAGCCCCCTCTCCAAAATGGGGTCACTGCTGATCTGCCCTGATGGACTGTTCTCTGCTTAACACAGGTAAATTCATTCATCTTATGTCTTTATAAAACTTAATAGAAAGTTCTCTTAAGACAAATAATTGGTTCCCAAAAGATAAAAATAATGCTATGGCCTATGCTCAACTTGTAAATTTTAAATCCTAAATACATGTTACTTTGTATGTTCTTGATAAATAAGAATGAACATTTTTACTTGTCACTGGTATTGTGTATGGTTTTTTGCAACATTTTCTGATATACCTGACTATTTGGGAATAAGGAAATTGTCCTGATATAATTTTAGAGATTTATGCGAAAGAACAAATAGGGCTAAAATTGTAAGTTTATATTATTCAGAGATTTTTTTTCCACTTAACACAATGTGATAAGCACCTTTTACCTGTGAGCATTTCAGCATGACCTGTGTTTCCCCCCCTCCCTGAGTGCAGGTGAGCCCGAGTTCCACTACATCGCAGGGGCCCATGGCAACGAGGTGCTGGGCCGGGAGTTGCTGCTGCTGCTGCTCCAGTTCCTATGCCAGGAGTACCTGGGCCGGAACCCACGCATCGTCCGCCTGGTGGAGGAGACCCGGATTCACATCCTACCCTCCCTCAACCCTGATGGCTACGAGAAGGCCTGGGAAGGGGTAATGGCCCTGGATCCCCTCCCCCAATGCCAGCAGCAAATCCCAGCTCCAGAGTATGCCCAACCATGAGTTTCTGTGAAATTGCACCTTGTGAATTTTGCGTTTGAGACAGGGAAGCCCACAGTGCTACCCTAAGACATGCCAACAAACTGGAGAAAGTGAACACGAATATACATATTGCTATCAATACGATCATTAGTATACCATAATAGCACCTTATGTTGACTGAGCACCTAATCACGGCATGTGTCAACCTTGGTTGTTACCTTCAATCATCTCATCAGTCCTCTGAGGAGAGTGGTTTTTGTTATTGGGGTAAACATATATTTTTTTATAGCTACCTTTTTTTATCGAGTCTTTTGCACATAGATCATAAATACATTTATGCCAATTTCAGTGTGTTGATTATTTGTATAAATTGGAGTGTTTACATCATACTAATCAGTATAGCTTTCACCTCATTTACCCAATTACAGCATTAGGACATTTGCACTCTACATATGATAGATTCAACTTATACTTGCAATGTGCTCCATAGGTGTGGTCCCCCTACAATCCCCTACTCTCTATATCTCAAGTCCTAATTATGATGCAGAATATAGGTTATTAAGTATGCACAGAACATCATATAAGAGAATTATGTACATAGAGTATGATTAGTATTATATTGTGTTGTGTATCCCAAATAACATATATTAATGTCTGGGAATAAAATGGAAAACTGGAGGGAACTGGAAAACTTTCTTCTAAGTCAGTGGTTCTCAACCCGTGGGTCGTGACCCACAAGAACTGTATTAAAGGGCCGCGGCATTAGGAAGGTTGAGAACCACTGTTCTAAGTGAAACATCACAAGAATGGAGAAATAAACACATGTACTCAGTACCAAATTAGAACTAATGATCAACACGTAAGTACCCAAATGGAAGTAAATCTCAAGGAAAATCAGATGGGGGAGGGCAGCAGAGGGGATGGGTAAATGTATACCTGTTGAGTACAGTACACGCTATCTGGACTTATAACTTTGACTCAGTCTGTACAGAAACAAAACGTGTACCTCCTAATATTCTGAAAACTAAAACAAGAAAGAAACACAATGGTACCTATCAAATGCAAGTTAATGATACAGAGTTTGGGTTCTCTTTATTGGTTGTGTTTATTGGTGTACATAGCTGGTTAGAGGGCTGCATAGTTAAATAGTGAGCCAGAATGATGGGCAAGGCCGTAAAGAGGCTTTGCTGTGGTGGCTGCTGATACTGCCACGATGGCTTCACTACTACTCAGAGGTAAACCGATCAGTAAAGAAGACTGGGGAAAGAGGAGAAGGTGGGACCTAATACTCTTTGAGCACTTCCACGTGGCAGGAGTGGTTCTCTGCATTCCCTCCTGTATGACCCGTCACTCACCAAATATTAATGGAAGGCTTTTCTTTTTTTTTTTTTTTTATTGTTGGGGATTCATTGAGGGTGCAATAAGTCAGGTTACACTGATTGCAATTGTTAGGTAAAGTCCCTCTTGCAATCATGTCTTGCCCCCATAAAGTGTGACACACACCAAGGCCCCACCCACCTCCCTCCTTCCCTCTTTCTGTTTCCCCCCCCATAACCATAATTGTCATTAATTGTCCTCATATCAAAATTGAGTACATAGGATTCATGCTTCTCCATTCTTGTGATGCTTTACTAAGAATAATGTCTTCCACGTCCATCCAGGTTAATATGAAGGATGTAAAGTCTCCATTTTTTTTAATGGCTGAATAGTATTCCATGGTATACATATACCACAGCTTGTTAATCCATTTCTGGGTTGGTGGGCATTTAGGCTGTTTCCACATTTTGGCGATTGTAAATTGAGCTGCAATAATCAGTCTAGTACAAGTGTCCTTATGATAAAAGGATTTCTTTCCTTCTGGGTAGATGCCCAGTAATGGGATTGCAGGATCAAATGGGAGGTCTAGCTTGAGTGCTTTGAGGTTTCTCCATACTTCCTTCCAGAAAGGTTGTACTAGTTTGCAGTCCCACCAGCAGTGTAAAAGTGTTCCCTTCTGTCCACATCCACGCCAGCATCTGCAGTTTTGAGATTTTGTGATGTGGGCCATTCTCACTGGGGTTAGATGATATCTCAGGGTTGTTTTGATTTGCATTTCTCTAATATATAGAGATGATGAACATTTTTTCATGTGTTTGTTAGCCATTCGTCTGTCGTCTTTAGAGAAAGTTCTCTTCATGTCTCTTGCCCATTGATATATGGGATTGTTGGCTTTTTTCATGTGGATTAATTTGAGTACAGAGACATAGACACTTGGAATCGAATTGAAAACCAAGAAATGAAACTAACATTTTACAACCACCTAATCTTTGATAAACCAAACAAGAACATACCTTGGGGGAAAGACTCCCTATTCAATAAATGGTGTTGGGAGAACTGGATGTCTACATGTAAAAGACTGAAACTGGACCCATACCTTTCCCCACTCACAAAAATTGATTCAAGATGGATAAAGGACTTAAATTTAAGGCATGAAACAATAAAAATCCTCAAAGAAAGCATAGGAAAAACACTGGAAGATATTGGCCTGGGGAAAGACTTCATGAAGAAGACTGCCATGGCAATTGCAACAACAACAAAAATAAACAAATGGGACTTCATTAAACTGAAAAGCTTCTGTACAGCTAAGGAGACAATAACCAAAGCAAAGAGACAACCTACACAATGGGAAAGGATATTTGCATATTTTCAATCAGACAAAAGCTTGATAACTAGGATCTATAGAGAACTCAAATTAATGGAAGGCTTTTCAGCATTCTCCTTTGGGTGCCATCTTTGCATCAAAGGGCATCCAGAAGCTTAGAGATGTGCCCCAAGGGGAGGTGACCACGATGCATCTAGTATGGTGGGTAGATTGTTCTGCAGTCTGTGGGTTGTTCACATTCTAATTTGTCCTCAGGGCTCAGAGCTGGGAGGCTGGTCCCTGGGACGCTGGACCCGCGATGGGATTGACATCAACAACAACTTTCCTGATTTAAACACGCTGCTCTGGGAGGCAGAGGACCGACAGAATGGCCCAAGGAAAGTTCCCAATCACTATATTGCAATCCCGGAGTGGTTTCTGTCGGAAAATGCCACGGTGAGTAAAAATACCCACTCAATTGTAAAGCAGCTGGAAGGCCAGGCTTAACCCCCACTGGTATTTACAGAGGAGATGACATTTAACAAGGAGACAAAACCATTTTTTTCTTTCATGTTTCCTTCAAAAGCAGGGAAATGTGTTAGATAATAACTACCTTTTAAATTCATATTTGCGGAGATTCGTCATAGAAAGGAAATCATTTAATTGTATTTCTTAACTACCATACAGTGTTTCAAAACTCAGACAGCCTCTCCTGAAGTGCGCATGTTCATTACAACCCTTGTTATTCTTTCTTTTGTTTTTTTTTTAGTTTTGTTTTTTTTTTTGTAGAGACAGAGTCTCACTGTACCGCCCTCGGTAGAGTGCTGTGGCGTCACACGGCTCACAGCAACCTCTAACTCTTGGGCTTAAGGATTCTCTTGCCTCAGCCTCCCGAGCAGCTGGGACTACAGGCGCCCGCCACAACACCCGGCTATTTTTCTGTTGCAGTTTGGCCGGGGCTGGGTCCGAACCCGCCACCCTCGGCATATGGGGCCGGCGCCCTACTCACTGAGCCACAGGAGCCACCCAGCCCTTGTTATTCTTGTCATTATCAGTGATACTACTAAGAAATTATCCTTTCCCTTCAATGATGGCTTCATATATTTTAATTTAATTTTGTTTATTTTTTTATTTTTTTGAGATAGAGTCTTACTTTTTTTTTTTTATTAAATCATAGCTGTGTACATTGACATAATCATGGGGCATCATTCACTAGCTTCACAGTTTACCAAGTTTCACATATACCCTTGTAAGATGTGCATGGCATCATAGCTCACAGGAACCTCAACCTCCTGGTCTCGAGCAATCCTCTTGTGTCAGCCTCTGAAGTAGCTGGGACTGCAGGCGGCTGCCACAATGCCTGGCTATTTTTTTTTTTTGAGACCAGGTCTTCCTCTTGCTCAGGCTGGTCTTGAACTCCTGAGCTCACCTTGGCAATTCGCCCACCTTGGCTTCCCAGAGTCCCAGGATTCAGCCACCGTGCCCCACTATTTTTATTTAAACAAGTCCCCACGGAAATACTATGTGTTGTGTTTCTTTGGAAAGAAAGGTGAAATTGGATGACAAAGTTTTACTCTGAATGTTTTAGGTCTTGTTTCACAAAGACCGTGTTGTAGAAGACCGTGTCGCAGAATTTCCCGTGCCTTTCCATGCCTTCTCTGTCTATGGTAGTTGGCCTCCTTACCCTTAATCTTTGATTGTATTTGTCCTTCAAGAGGTTTGCCTTGATAGGTATATAGGTCAGCGTTAGGTTCAGCTACAGCAATAGAAAAGACAAAATAACAGTGGCTTTAGCAAAGAAGAATTTTCTTTGTTTTGTCACGTAAGAGTTCCCTGGAGGCAGATGGTTCAGGGTCAATGAGATAGAAACCATCAGGAGATCAGAATTTATCCATCTTTCTGTCTCAACCTTGTTAACATGCGACATTCACCCTCACGGTTGTAATCCAAGGTGGCAGTTGGGGTGCTCGAGCTGTCACGTCTGAAGGAAGAGGAGAGGAAAAACAAGGTCCTCCTCTCAATTCATTTTCCTCTAAGAGGCATTCCTAGAATTCCTACACAATATTTCTACATAAATGTCACCGGCCAGATTCATCTCTACATGGGGTCACCCCCTGCAGGAAGGTGGGGAGTGCTGTATTGTAGGCAAGCACATTGAAAGCCGGAAACCCCCGGACTCCTCTGCTGAGGCATCACGGAGACTGGATCCAGGATAGAAGCTCTCCTGCTGTGCCTTCAAGTTGTAACCTCCAGAACGGCTCATGGGGCACCACTTACTGGAGAGGGCAGAGGTCTCAGTGACTGGCAGTACCGTGACATACAGGCCCTCAAGAAGCCAGCAGTCATCTTCAGAGAAGTTTCTCTTCAAATCCCTTACCCAGCCTGCGATGGTATCACTTGTTTTTTTCTTGCTAATGTGTTTGAGTTCTCTGTGGATTCTGGTTATTAAACCTTTGTCAGAGACATAACCTGCAAATATCTTCTCCCATTCTGTGGGCTGTTTGCTTGCTTTACTTACTGTGCTCTTGTCTGTGCAGAAACTTTTTAGTTTGATCAAGTCCCAATAGTGTATTTTTGAAGCTGCTTCAGTTGCCTGGGGGGGTCCTTCTCATAAAAAACTCACCCAACCCAATTTCTTCAAGGGTTTTCCCTGCACTCTCTTCTAGTATTTTTATAGTTTCATGTCTTAAGTTTAAATCTTTAATCCAGTATGCAGCCTTGAAGAAAGATGGAGACTTTACCTCTTTCATGTTTACATGGATGGAGCTGGAACATATTTTTCTCAGTAAAGTATCTCGAGAATGGAAGAAAAAGTATCCAATGTACTCAGCCCTACTATGAAACTAATTTAGGACCTTCACATGAAAGCTATAACCCAGTTACAACCTAAGAATAGGGGGAAGGGGGAGAGGGTGGGGAGGGAGGGGGAGGGGGGGTAGAGGGAGGGGCATTGAAAGGATCACACCTGTGGTGCATCTTACAAGGGTATATGTGAGGCTTGGTAAATGTGGAATGTAAATGTCTTAGCAAAGTAACTAAGAAAATGCCAGGAGGGCTATGGCAACTAATGTGATGAAAATGTGTCAAATGGTCTATGAACCAAGTGTATGGTGCCCCATGATCATATTGATGTACACAGCTATGATTTAATAAAAAAATAAAAAATAAATAAAATCTAAAAAAAAAAAAGAAGCCAGCAGTTAGAGATGGGGAAAGACAATGATAATGCCACTTGGCTTAGTTAGGGTGCCCCAGGTGCTCATGGCGTGGGGAGGGTGCTTGAGTCTTCTTTCTGAATCCTTTCTTGTGTTTCCTAATTCCAACCCGCAGAATCCCTGCTTTGCTTTGTTTTGTTTTGTTTTTTCCAACTCAAGTTCTAATGACACCTGGCAAAGTAGAGATTTCAAGTGGTGTTATAATTTGGGAACACTCAAACCCAAACTGGAACTTGGTCGCCAGCTTTTGTAGCCCTGAGTCTATAAGAGATAAGTAATTATTTCAGCACAGTCAGGTAAAGTCCCTGGATCTCAGTCTTTGCTTTCAGACTAGAACTTAGTATTTCGAGTTTGTTATTCTCCAAAATTATAGGGAGAATTATACAAGTTACCATCCCCAACACCTTTTCCTAGTTATGGAAGGAAGTAGGAAGACTGTGATTAGAGAGTCAGAGCAGAAATCACTGAAATGGAAGAAAATAAACGGTATGAAGCAACGAGTCTACTGAAAGAAGCATTTGATAAAATTTAACAATACAATCTCACAGTAAAACTTTAGTATATAGCTTTCCGCATGAGGAAGGCTGTTTTAGGCAAGATGCAAGCAGCATTAATCATAAACTTTTAATGAGTTCAACTGTATTGGAATGGGAAAGTCTGTTCATCAAGAGACTTAAACTAAGATGAGCTAAAAAGCTAGAAGTTATTTGCAAATTATATAACTAAGACAATTAGAATTTCAAAATATGCAAAGAATAACAAATAAGAAAAATATAAACAACTCAAGTAGAAAAATGGACAAAAGATATGAAGAGGCAATTCTCGGAGGAGGAAACGGGATTAATAAACATGAGAGGATGTTCTCTCTCACTAGTCCTAAGGAACGCAGATGAGAGAACGTCTTATACCCATTGTTTGACAAAATTAAGAAGCCTGACAATACCCCAGGTGCTGGAGGGGATGGGGGACAATGGATCTTGTACACGTTGTGGGTGAATGTAAATTAGCATGAGGACTTTGGAAAATAATTTGACTACCTAATAAAGAGGAGTATTTATGCTATGGCCCTGCAGTTGCACTTCATGCAAGATAAATTGAAGCATGTGTAGCAGAAGACAGTACAAGAAAATTCAAAGTAACACTGGTTCCCTTAGCAAAAGACTGATAATTATCTAAGGCCCATCACTGTAAGAACAGATAAGTCAGATCTTCATATTGAAGTGGAAAAGCCTGAGCAATATCTTTATTCAACAACAGGCATGAAACTTAGAAACATAAAATTGAGCGGGGGGGAAGAAACCCACAAATGGCAGATGACAGCCATCAGTATGGTTTTTCCCACTTCTGCCTTAGGATCAAGAGCAAGTAAAACGAACTGATATATTTTTAGGTTTTTTAGGCATACCTATGTGGATATAACCAAAGAGAAATTGTATAAATCACAGCATTTAGGATATAGTGGTTACCTCCGAGTGGGAAGCGGGGGGTGGGGTGGGGGAGTCACAGAGGCTCGCTTTTGCTCAGGCTTTCCGAGACCTGGGGGTTTGTAAGGTGTTTACGGTATTGAAGTCTGTACCAGGAAAGGACCAAGCACAGACCAACGGTGTAACAAACTAAGTTCCACGATTAACTTGTAAGTCCCACATATCTACCTCTGCTGGGTTTGGGTGATCCAGAGTCCCTGCTATGTTTAAAAACAAAACTTAATGAGTCCCATCAATTCCATTTCATCCCTTACTCAATGTCCTATACTGCACAGTTAAATGATTTCCAGAGTTTATTTCTTTGTCGTTACCAGTTTTACCTTACTGAAATTATCTTCCTGGGGATTAGTAATTTACAATAGATATTTGATTCACAGCTCAGTATTTGACCATGGAAAACATTACAATTTTAGCTTTTAACACAGTTTTCTTTTAACTTTTTGTCACACGAAAATGTCAAACATAACAAAATTAGAGAGAAATCCATACAAGATCCCCGTGGACCCATCTCAGCCTCGATGTGTATCAATTCCTGTTTCATCCTGTAACCACTTTCTCCTCCTCCCCAGCCCCAGACATTGTGTCATTTCATTTGTAAATATTTCCAGGAGGTATCTCTGAAAAATCAGAATGTTCTTTTAAAACCATAAAGTATTACCATTATTATATCAAAATATAATGTTCACGTTTCCCTATTACCATTCCCCCCCTCAGGGATCCCCTCACAGGATCCAAATAAAGCACAGTCATTCTCATTGACCTATAAGCCTTTTTAAGTTTCCTTTAAGTTTTCCCAGGACGGATTTTGAAATCTACATTTTCCTAAGATTACTGCATAAAATGACAGCCTTTTCTTTTAATCTTTTTTTTTTTTTTTTTTTTTTTTTGAGACAGAGTCTCAAGCTGTCGCCTTGGGTAGCAACCTCAAACTCTTGGCCTCAAGCGATCCTCCTGCCTCAGTTTTTCTATTTTTAGTACAGACAGAGTCTCGCTTTTGCTCAGGCTGGTCTCGAACTCATGTGCTCAAGCTATCCACCCTGCTTGGCCTCCCAGAGTGCTAAGATTACAGTTGTGAGCCACCACACTTGGCCTGACAGCTTTTTCAAATACGTCCCTATGTTAAAAGCTAAGGAAAGAAAGAAATTTCCTTTCTACTTTGTCAATTTTGAACATTCGCAGGTGGCTGTGGAGACCAGAGCCGTCATTGCCTGGATGGAAAAGATCCCCTTTGTGCTAGGCGGCAACCTGCAGGGGGGAGAGCTGGTGGTGGCCTACCCCTACGACATGGTGCGCTCTCCGTGGAAGACCCAGGAGCACACGCCCACGCCTGACGACCACGTGTTCCGCTGGCTGGCCTACTCCTACGCCTCCACGCACCGCCTCATGACTGATGCCCGCAGGAGGGTGTGCCACACGGAGGACTTCCAGAAGGAGGATGGCACTGTCAATGGGGCGTCCTGGCACACCGTCGCGGGAAGTAAGCATCATTGGGCCAAAGCTAGTGGCCTGCTGGGACAGGGCAACCTTGCAGGGGTAACTTCCCAGAGTGCATCACTGCTGCCCACATTATTGCTAATAGGTGGGTGTCATAGTAGTCCAGCATTTCTGAGATGATAGCCTATACCCCAGCATTCACACAAGCCTTCGGATAACCCCTGCCACAGTCTCTAGGGACTGTGTCTGCCTCCTTGATTCATAAATGACACAATTGGAATCTGCTTGAGCGAGCAGAGTTAGCGTCTGTGTGACTCTGTGGGCTGCTCTTAACTACTGAGCTGCTCAGATTCTAGAGGGCCAGGGGTGGGTACAGCTGGACTTAGTGGCAATACTGGACCCAACCAGACAAGCCAGAGAGCATGCTGTTGCTGTCGTAGAAGCCTGGGCTTCTCACCCAGAACCCTTCTTATCTGGGGGGGGACGTCCCATGTTGTAAACCCACAGAAGGGACTGGCATTGATCCCAAGCTTCAGTGTGAAGTGACTCCAAGCTTCGGGGGTGTTCTGAGATCCAACATGTGGTGAAGACCGTTTGCTATGTATCTGCTGTCCACTGGTGGCCAGTGGGCTGGATCCCCACAGCACACCCACAGCAGGTGGTGAAAGCCATCTGGTGGGCCATGGGAGGTGTTGTTCCCAGGCACCATGTGGGACTGGAGAGGTCTCTAGTAAAGACTTCAGGGATTCCCTCAGAGGAGCTAGAGGACCCCATGGTCCATGTGTCAGGACAAGCACTTTGTTCCTAGCCCAAGACTCCTGAACCAGGACAGCTGAGGATATCCCGCTCCCTAAGGTATTAGAATACCTCTGCACTGGATGGTAACACCCCAGACCTGATTTCATTGCCTATTTTCTTCACTTTGTGAGGGTTGATCGAGCCAATGATGAATTTGAAAAATATTCCATGTCAGATATCCCTGGGTTTAAATCCCAGTCTATCATTTGGTTCTCTGTGACTCAGGGAAAGTTACTTTACCTCTTTGAACCCTCATACTTTCTGTTTGTAAAATAGGCGTGATGCTGCTGCTGCTGATGATGTGAGGTTGACATCAGAGCAGGGTATGGATGTGCTCAGCATCCATATCACCAGAAACACTCGGTTACGATACCTTCCTATCTCCTGCAGCTCCTTCCTTCTTTCCGTAGCCCGATGGCCATGACACCTGTTTTATGACCATATCCTTTTTCTCTGTTTCACTATACTAATTAATCAGTTTTAAATTACTTTATTTTGCAACTTTTCAAGTATGTTTCTGCCCTTAGGAAAAGAAAAAAAATAGAGTAGAAATATTTGTTTCCTGTGGCCATTTTACAACATGTACAGAAAGCTCGCTGAATTCTCTTGGTCACAGACCACGCGGAGGCATTTTATTTGTTCCCACCATGCTTTTACCTTTTATGAAATAAAAAGAAAATGCAAATCTCTATCAAGAAAATTTCCTGATGGCAAAAAGCACTCTTGGTTTTCAATTTTAGACCTAAAAACCTACCTACAAAAATCTTTAAGTAAAGTATCTGTTTATTTTTCACAGCTGCTGTGACTGAATCGGGTCTAAACACAGCTGGGTTCCCAGTAGGGTCACCAGTAACCTTTTGAGAACTTGGCTGGTGCATAATCACATTGACAGCATTTGAGTTTGTTTTTTCCTATCAATTATATTTTCCATTATTTCAGGGACTCTGTGGCAGAGCCATGTGGTAGCTCGAGCCTTTTTAATCATTCTTCTTCCTGGCAGCGTGCTGAAGTCTGCAGATTTATTTCTTTGTAGATTAATGAAATGTGATTTCTCATTTCCTCCCCTCCCCCTGCATCTGCACCTTTCTGTTCAATTCTTTCTCACCAGTGAGCAGTGTGCTGCCAGGCGCCGTGGAAGGGGGAGAAAGGGTCGCTGGATTTCAAAAGGCACATCATTCACAGTGGGTGCGCGCTCACCTGTCCTGAATCCCACGCCTCTCCTGCACAGAGAGGCAGGTGTGTGGTAGCGTCAGGTGCACAGGGCTATAAGGGACACGCCCCCCATCCTTGCTGCAGTCCCACCCTCTCTCCTGAATAAGGAAGGCAGGTGTGTGATAGTGGCAGGTGCACAGGGCTGTAAGGGACATGGCTCTGTGTCCCAAGTTGAAGCTGTGACAAGAGAATTCCAATGACAGAAAGCACGGAGGAGCATCCCACCATCCCCTGCCAGGATAGAAGGCTGGTAAAGAGCTGCCTGGGGACGTCACAGCCCCTTGTCCACTTGCCTCAGACAGAAAGGACCTTTGGGCTTCTGAAGCCATTCTCTGGCCAAGGCAACACTGTCTGGACAGCAAGGCCCAAGCTTCCCACAGCTCTGCTGGTTCCTCGTCACTGTGCCAATTCTTCTAGAGCTTCTGGTGCTTTAAAGACACTCATTGTAGAACGGCAGGCTCGCTCCAGAATTTTCAAATATCACATTTATTTCAGGACTAACAGGACCTCAAAGGGTGGGGATAATGATAATTTTATGTGCAGAGAGGAGTCCAGCCCTCTCAGGAAGTCGAAATCTGTGCTGGCTGGTGGCTGTGTTGTCCCCTGGCCTCCTCATGCTCTCCGTAATTCCACCTTGTGGGGTGCACCAACCTTTAACCAGACCAGGCCCTCTGCAAAGGATCCCCCCTAAATCGGCACCCACTCGCTCCTTCCATTCTCCTGCACCTGCCGTTCCTCATTTTCTCTTGGATGTGCTCCAAGGCCTGTTGTGATGACTCATGCATGGTGGCTCCAGTCTGGAATCCGGTAGAGACTGGTCATATCTTTGGTATCACTTTGCCTCTGACTTCGAGGATTAGGCAGCAGATGAATACAGAGTTGCTTTTGAGACTCCGAAAGCCATGATTTTCAAGCAGACATTTATATTGGGCATTGCAGGGGCAGATCCCTGTGGTGAGATCAGTGAGAAGGGAGAAGGAGGAAAGGGTGTCCACGGGGCACAGTTTGTGGAACCCACCCACCTCCCGCTTTCTGCCACCCTGACACTCAGAGTCCAGGGAGGGCTGGTTAGAGGCGCCTCCTAGACTCTCACTAGAACTTAGCTTGTTAATCATGATGTTCAAAAACAAAAATGTTGGGACGAAAGCCACCAATACTCACCGCCATCTGACACCCCTTTATAATTTTCACAAATATTGGGCAGTGCAGTAGGTGTGATGGTGGCACCTGGAGCCTGTGAATGTTGCCTTATTTTGAATGGTTCTTTTCAGGTGTGATTATGTTAAAGGGTTTCCAGGTGGGGTTACCCTGGGAAACGTGGCTGGATCCTAAAATCAGTGGGCAGAGTCCTTGTAAGGGACAGAAGAGTGCAGATGGAGGCAGAGGAATGCCCAGGGCCACCAAAGCTGGAAGAGGCAAGGAAGGATTCTCCCCTGGGGATTTGGAGGGAGCACAGGCACCTTGATTTCAGCCTTTTTGCCTCTAGAACTGGAGAGAATAAACTTTCATTGTTTTAATCCACCCAGTTGGTGGTGATTTGTAATAGCGGCCCTGGGAAATGAATACAGAGACTAGCTAATGAGGGTACGTGCTTCCTATCCTGCTGTGGTCCCGAGAGTAGAGGCTCTGTCTCCTCCTAGGCTTCATGGTGAGTGGGTTTGCCCTAAAGTCCCCACCCAGCAGGATTTTTGGAGGCAAGAGCCAGGACTTGTTACATAGACCTGGCCTCAAGCCCCTTTCCAGACTGGTGATACTGGGTACCATTCTCAACCTCAACTTTCTCCTCTGTAACATTGTGCTATACTATGAAAGTTTTGAGACAGACTGTGTTAGGAGCCATTATTTCACTCCTAAGAAACACTGTCAACAGCATCCTTTCTGATTCACCTGTGCAAGTTTCAACTCCATCAGCTTATCAGTATTGCTGGGAGAGCTTCTTCATTTGTTTCCACCTGCGTGGATATTAAGTGTCCTGGTGTTTGTGTATCTTAAACTTTTCATAATGACCCACATATCTGCCTCTGCTGTGTTTGGGGTGAAGATTAAGTGACCTAATGCATGCAGATCTGCCTTAGGTGAGGCTCTCAACCGAGTAGGGGTAGCTGTTTTAATGAATAAGAATTAAAAGCTGTTCTAGTGCTACAGTGAAACAACATAACTATAGAGATAAATTTAATTAAACTCTTAAAATCTATAGTGGCCATTAATGGTGTTACTCTAAAAACGGTGTGTCAAACTGAGTCTATTCAAGTAGATACTTTATCTAAAAAGCACTTATCTGAGTCTTTCTTTTGAAAGAGTCTTCAAGGTCTCTCAAAAATGGCCTTGCATGTGTCTCTCCTTGCCATAAACTATTCAGGCTGCACCCTCTCTCTCCGTTTTCTCTAACCTACCCACATTTGCCCCAATGCAGATTTTTGTGTATAGCAGATATTTGTCACCTTCCCGTTCAATGACGTCTTCTGCGTGTTTTTAGACGTTCTTGCCGCCCCCTCCCCTTCCCAAGCCATGTTGAGCACTGCTCCATTAAAACGTTGCCCTGTTGGCTTGGCAGGTCTGAACGATTTCAGCTACCTTCACACAAACTGCTTCGAGCTGTCCATCTATGTGGGCTGTGACAAGTACCCGCACGAGAGCCAGCTGCCCGAGGAATGGGAGAACAATCGGGAATCTTTGATCGTGTTCATGGAGCAGGTATGGCATTGGCACATGGCTGTAATGAGAGAGCTAAGAATGAGGCCAGGCAGGTGGCTGAAAGCCTGGGATGGAATCAGCTCTGTAGATCGGCCGTCCTGGGCCCCAGCATTGTGAGAAGCCAAAGTCTGTTCTCACTTGCTTAGACCCCAAGGAAGTGAGCTCTGGACCCATGGCGGTCGCTCCCACTGGCTCGGGGGAGTAGGATTAGTCGTGGGCTCTTGGTGCTTGTGGGAGCAGATGCAGGCCGTGTGTGTTCGAGCCAGCATGAACAGGCCGTTTGTCCTGGTCTGCCTGGGTTGCCATCACAAAATTCCGCAACAGGGGGCTTAAATGGCAGATGTTTATTCTCTCACACTTCTAGAGGCTGGAAGTCCAAGATCAAGGTGCTAGCAGAGTCAGTGTCCTCTGAAGCTTCCCCCCTGCCTTGCAGACGACTGCCTCCTCGGTGTCAACCTGGTCCCCCCCATGCATCCTCACATCTCTGTGTGTGTCCACATTTCCTCTTCTTATAAGGACTCCTGTCATATTGGGTTAAGGCCTGCCCTAGCAGCCTCAGTTTAACTTAATTACCTCTTTAAAGTTCCTGTCTCCATATAGTCAGATTTCGAGATACTGGGATTAAGGTTTCAGCATATGAATTTGAGGGTATACAATTTAACCCCAAAACCTCACAGGCCTTCAGAGTCACTGTTGTAGGTTGCAGGGGTGAGTAGCCAGGAGAAGGAGTAACAAATACCTGCTGAAGTTCTGCTGTTCAGCTGGGAAGGCCCCTGCCATCTTCATTAGGGACCCAGGCCACCCTCCTTGTCCCATGTTCTTGAGGACGGGCCCATCTAGGGGCATTAGTGAGTTAACCTGTTCTAGTTTAGTGCTACAACTAACTGAATACTATACTTGCCCCACTAAGGAACAGGCTAACTGGAAACCAAAGGTACAAACAACAAGAAAAGAAATGTTGAGCCTCAGGGCTCCTGCCGTTTGTAAGTATTATAATAGACATATGCCTGAGTCTACCCTCCCTCCATCCACGAGGAAGTGACACTCTGAGGCTACATAGAGGCTGCCCTTCTCCCAAGAGTTGTTGGACATGAGTGGAAAGATGCACTCAGCTGAGGGCTTGGCTGCCAGCATGCTGGGCCCCGTGGCTGCACCTCTGCACAGGTGGCAGATTTTGGCACCAGGATGGAGCATCCGAGTCTGCCCCTGGGGGTCCCAGGAGGCTCAGTGCAGCCCCCAGTGAGTTGCCCTGGCACAGAAGGCACAGAAGGGCGTGGGCCTCTTCTTCCCTCTTAGAGAAATGTCTCACTCAAAGAGTTTCTATCCCTGAAATTTCAAAAGGTTCTTCTTCTTTGGCATATATGTAAAGAGAGATGGCGCTGACTACTGCAACCTGATCATTCCTAAGTAGTGATGCGGTTTAGCCAAAGAGTGTCCTATGGATAAAGTGGACAGGCATAGTAATATGTATAAGGAAAGCCACTGGGAAGGATGGCATGTCACCGTGGATTGTCACATCATAGAAAAACTGAGTCATGAAGTTCACAGTCTATGTGTACGGTGTGACACAGCTAATCACTGGAAGGGCCCTATATGCAGAGCTGTCATTTATAAGAAAATCCCTTTGAATCTTTTCTCATTAAGTCCCTACAGCCCAGGAAAGTCAAAATAAACATGCCCATAAAAATTAAATTTCAATTTTTAGTAGATATATTTTTATGAACCATCTCAGATCCTAATACTTTTTAAACCTTTGGAATATTTTAATTCTAAGGGAAGATTTTCTGGTGCTTGGGCCCAAAAGGGAAGCCGAAGGAGTTTGCACACCAAATGTACACAGAGCCCGGCAAGTCTTTAGGGCGAGACGTGGTGCTGTGAATTCCTGGTGGGGAGGGGTGGCCTCAGGTTTATAGCCCAGTCCGTCGTGCTGGCTGTGTCCAGAGCTGTTTGGTGACCTCACCCTGTGTCTCTTCATGTTTGCTGAGCAGATTCATCGCGGCATCAAAGGTGTGGTGAGAGATTTACATGGAAAAGGAATTCCAAATGCCATTATCTCCGTAGAAGGTGTTAACCATGACATCCGAACAGGTAACTTGGAACGTTTAGAAACTATTTCTTGGTAAGAAATACCCATTTTTTTAAGTGTTTTACTTGACTTACAGTCCTCAGCAGAATGCCAGGAATTTCTTCTTCAGCACTGAATGAGTCTCCTTCCTCTCTCTTTCCACCTTTCCACAGATCCTTGAAAGCAAGGTTTCTCTCTGTGCTTTCTTTGGATCTCTGTCCTCTCCACAGGGCGGACGTGGGGCGGCTGGCCAACATCTAGGCGTGGCAGAAGTTTCTGGGAAGTTAAGAAAGTACCTCTTTCTCTATGAGATTGTTACATATGGGGGCAGCTTGGTGGGGCAGCATGGGGCCGGCACCAGTGAGCGCACTACAGGGCTGGAGGGGAGGAGCTCCAGGTGTGGGGTGGATAGCACCAGGGCTGCTGGGGAGAGTCCACTGAGGACGGCAGCAGGGTGGCTGGAAGGCTGGGTCTGGCCCTGCGGTGCCATCCACAGAGGATGGGAGGATGCAATTTTTCCATTAAACCACAGAAAACCACTGTACGTGATATTTTAGGAAGACTCAGGTGTCTGTAACGGGAAGAGTTGCATGATAATAACAGTAACATAAGTTCACTCTTTTAATAGCTTTACGAGCAGCGACCCAGCAGCGACTCAGCGATGCTCTTACTGATCCTAATGCCGCCCTTAGGGGATAAATGAGGCTTGTGAAGAGTACAGCAAGGAAGCCCGGCTCCCTCCTAGTATCCATGCCGAGGGGCTGGTGGTGGTAACTAGTCACAGTTGGCACACCAACTTCCCTTCCAGTGGAGAGTAGAACATTCTAGAATCTTGGATAATCTGGGAGTCAGAGAATGATATTTAAAAGGCAGTGCTGAAGTCTTAGTCCAACTCTCTTTGCTACAGAAGAAAATAAATTATAAGACTTGTGGTCTTACAAACCAAACACAGTTTCCAGTCCCTGCAATACCAAAAGTAATCTCACATTTTTCAATGCACTAAAAAAGTGGCTGCAGCCCCTCAAGACAGCCGCAGCTGGTCCTGCAGCCCGTGGTCACTCAGCGGCAGCAGGGACTCGGTGCGGCTTCTCACACGCTCTGTTCTCAAAGAGCTTTCACGCGTGTTCTCTCTCGCTTCTCTCACTTGTACCTTTGGAGGGACACGGGCCTTTCTTTCTCACTTATTTGGGTAAAAAATAAGCTGAAAGAGGTCAGTTGACCCCCTGAAGGGTTGAGAGGTGAGTGGGGTTTGAGTTCACCTCTCTAACTCCCGGTCTGCCGGAAGACTCCACAGACACTCTGCAGGGCCCCGGAAGACACTGCCCTGTGCTTTGCTGATTAGAAAATGACGTGAAGACAAGGTCCTCAACAGGTCAGGTTTTCTCTTAGGGCCCCAGGACTGTCATCACCTGGGATGCCCCAGTTGAAATGAAAATGCCATGTCCCAGGGAACCCCCAATCCCAGGCAAGCAGGGATGGGTGCTGCCCACCAGCCCATCCTCACTGCTCCTTGCTGACTGATAGCCACATGTGGGGTCTCCGGGGTTGTCCGCCTTCCACCTGCGCCTCCTTCCCCAGGGAGCCCCTTGGTTCCATCCTCAGTCCCTTCATGTCTGTGCTCAGATGTCACCATGTCAGTGCAGTTGACCCGACCACCCTGCTGAGCACTGCACAGCCGCCCTGCTGCCCTGTTGCTCCCTCTCGCCCGTTCCAACTTTGTCTTTTTCCCATAGCACTTCCAACATATTATAAAATAACCAAATTTTTTTGTTCGTATTTCTTTTCTTCTTTACTGTCCCTACGATGAAGGCAGAGATTCAAGCACAATGCCTGGGCACTTCCAAGCTAGTGGGTGTTCTTGTGAGTGTTTGTTGAATGAAGGGATGAATGGACATGATACGGTGTCTCCAGGATTGCAGCGGGTAGGGAGCTTGAGACTCCAAGTCCAGTGCTCCTTTCTTTAGCCCCATGCCGTCTCTCCTGAGGGGGAGGAGAGGCCCTCCTCTGCAAATTGTTCAGATGGATTAAGAGATCCTTTCCTGTCTGCAAATGATCCCATTTGACTTTTCAGGAAATGGAAACTCCAGGGTATTAGGATGAGTGAGTCTGAGGCTGGGATGAGACCTGGCCTGTGTATCTTCCAGGCCAGGCTGCCTAGGATGTCCCTGGCATAGACGGCTAATGATTTAAATTGATGAAATGTGTCTGAGATGCCACAAAATTGCAGACTGCTGTGTAATGCCATAGATCGCATTCTTTCCACCTAGTTACCAATTTCTTCACTCAATATTTTACAAACATTCCAACCATTTGACCTTGATCTTATACCCATGGACCATGAGATCTCACACTGTAGAGCATGGGATTTTATATGCAGTATCCCCTCAAAGGCATCTATTTATTCATTGCTTCACTTATTTACTCATTTGTTTTCATTAGTTCAACAAACATGGATTACAGACCACAATGTGCCAGAGACACTGATTGCAGGGTGCTGGCAATCATTACTGAGGAAAAAGAGGCTGTTTGATCTGGTTCCGCAATGGACTTGGATTTGAAACATTGCCTATGGGGTCTTTTAAAAGAATAATTCATAAAAGAGCCTGGAACATTCCTTGGACTATTTGGTGCCTCATATGCAATGTGAGAAAACATAAGGGTTTCAGACTGAGTAGAAGATAAGAATGCCCTGGGGCCCCGTGAGCTGGGATGAGAACACTTTGTCTAATGGGCTCTGAGTTTGTAGCCCCTGCAATCAAGGAGACGATTTGATGAGCTAATGGGAAATGCATCTCTCTCCCCCATAAATAATATCCCAGCGTAACTCTTGTGACAGATGCATTCCATACTTTACACACAGCTCTTTATCTTGTTTCAGCATCTCTCAGCACTCAACAAGAGCTCTGAATTTGCTTTGGTTTCTGTCTGGGGCTTATGTGATCTGACAAGTTTTATTTCTAGAGGGATTTTGCATAAAATAAACAGAGGTTTTAAATGGAATTCCACAGAGACGGAAGCTAGTGAAAACACTCTGATATGCATGTGAACATGTGGACCACACCCCTGTCTCAGAATCCCACATGACTGTCCTTTGCTTGCGTGGTGGATACTGATCTGACCTGCTAATCAATGGACAATCTTTGGGCCTGGGTTGTCCTTTGTGTCCACGAGTCCAGTGCCTGCTATCTATCACCCTCCACTGTGGCACCCTGGAATGTGGACCCCGAACACAGACCTGACCCCTTTGTGGGATGGTAGCCCAACACAGTGTCCCTGCCTTTCATAACAAGGATGATGCTGGGCTTTCCCAGTGGTCAGTAGTAGAAGCAGAGAGAATGAATTCTGCTCTGTGTTAAATTGAGCATCCTTTGTTTGACATCCTGTTAGATATTGAAGAATAAGACATGGGCTCTTCAACAATCTACCACTTACCATGGGGGCCTAGATGGGAGCAGGAGGAGGTTTCCACTCAAGCACACAGGGTCTGTTAGAAGGGAAGAGAAGGGAACGGGGATGCGGAGGAGGTGGCTGCTACAGGGATGTCTGTGGGGCTTTGGCCATCTGGTTTCATGATCCAGACTGCTTGAAGTGCCTCCTTTCTTCTCAAACAGGAGGGAGTAGAATTTTATTGAGGGAAAACCTTGCATTTTCACTAAAGGAAGACACAGGACACTGTGCCAAGAAACTCCAGGGACCCTCTACCTGAGTGTGTGTGTGTGTGCGCCCGCGCGCACATGCACCTGGGCCTCTCAGACAGAATCCTGCTTGTCATCTAGCTGACTATATGTATACGTGGCAAACAGCTGCCTCCTTATTTCATTTCCAGTACCATCTTGTGCTCCTGTGAGCTTACTGTACTGCGTGAGGTGTCTCAGATGAATCCAAATTATAATACGAATTTAAGCATGAAGCTTTGAAGTGTTACACGTATTTTCATGGGTAATGTAAATTCACACACACACGCATACAGAGTCTTCTTCCATCCTTTAGAACAGAGGTCCTCAACCCATGGAGCCTCGGATTGGTACCTGGCTGTTAGGAACCAGATCACACAGCAGGAGGTGAGAGGCCGGCCAACAAAGCTTCATCCACATTCACAGCCACTCCCCATCTCTCACATCACAGCCTGAGCTCCTCCTCCTGTCACACAAGCAGCAGCACTTGATTCTCATGGAGGGTGAACTGAGCTGTGCATTGTTGCCTGCACAGTTTGTTCAACTGTGTCTGTGCAGGATCTAGATTGTGTGCTCCTTATAAGGATCTAATGCCCCTTCCCCTGTCCGTGGAAAAATTGTCTTCCATGAAACTGGTCTCTGTGCCAAAGATGTTGGGGACAGCTGCCTTAGAAGACTTTAGGACTTGCTAAGACAAGTAAACCTTGCCAGGGCCTACTCAGTACTTGGTCAAATCTAGCCCTTCTCCTCTTTGCCTGCTCCCAAACCTTTAGCCTAGGCAGGACACTGAAAATGTCTTATGTGAGTGACTCGCTAATGATCAGCTGTGTGACCTTGTGCAGGATATCACGCTTCTCTGGGTATCCAGTTCCTCACATAGGACAGGGATTGAGCATGCAGCCTGCATCACGGAGTCACTCGCAGGGCCCAGTGACTCAGGGTTGGCCTCGTCTTCCCATGTACAGGTGCTGTGTTCTCCAAGGGTCCCTGCTGTCTCCTTTGCTGTCTTGTAGCCTCTAATGGACCAGGGATCCAAGTGTTCTTGCCAGGCTGCAGGTCACCTGTGAGGAGTGACCTTGACTTAGAAGCTGTCTTGGTGCAACAGGGATCTATCTTAGAGCTAAGGATGGGCCTGGGTCACATCAAGGGCTTGGGTAATAGGCTGGTGGTATACCTGGGAGCCAGGGTGTCCTGCCTCAGCCCTAGCAGGGGTCTCTGAGGTCTCAAAGCCCTCTCTGCCTCACAGCATCCCTGTGGAGATGCTCCCACAGCTCCAGATCTCTCCAGGCCCGGGCCATGGAATGAAGTGCAGATGCCAGGGCCTTCCCTGGGTCATTTGGCCTCAGCCTATATAGTCCCTGCCTCTCTTGTTAGAAATGAAGAGCCACACCCCTTACAGAAATTGTTATTCTGCACTGTAGCCATGCTAAGGAAAGCCAGGAGGACGTGCACTGATGGCTTTTCAATATGGCATTTTGTGGTGAGGGCATATCATTTAGAAGTTCAAGTTTATAATGAAGGGCTACTATTGTCACCAAGCAAGGAGTATTAGTGATGGTGGTGTTTCTTCCCCTCTGCTCATGTCTATTACCACTGCGGAGGGCTCACGCCTCAGCCCCTTTCCTGCTGAAACCATTAAGGCATTTTCCAAAGAGGACATTATCTTGGCTTCCAAAATGCATGAAGAATTTGCATCTGCAGGAGCTCTAATTCCTGTGTTAGGAAAAACTTGCCCTGAGTTCTCCCTGGTTTTCTTTTCACAGCCAGCGATGGAGATTACTGGCGCCTGCTGAACCCTGGAGAGTATGTGGTCACAGCAAAGGCAGACGGCTTCACTGCCTCCACTAAGAACTGTATGGTTGGCTATGACATGGGGGCCACGCGGTGTGACTTCATGCTTAGCAAAACTAACCTGGCCAGGATCAAAGAGATCATGGAGAAGTTTGGGAAGCAGCCTGTCAGCCTGCCCGCCAGGCGGCTGAAGCTGCGCGGGAGGAAGAGACGACAGCGCGGGTGACCCTCCAGGACCCTTGAGACACATCCTGGCCCAAACACATTAAACCAACCCGGTAGCAGCTCCACAGCAGACTCACTCACTGTTGTTTTCTCTGTAATTGAAGAGGCACCTGGGAGAGTGTGTACATTGCATGGCTGGTCCCCAGAGGAGGGCTGGAGCCTCGGGTGTTTTCCTTTGTTCCCATTTATCCAAATAACTTGGACAGAGCAGCAGAGAAAGACTGGTGGGAGAGAGATAATTCAGCAAGTCAGCCTGGGAGTCTGAGAGACAGGAGGCACCATTCACAGCCTCTTGGGTAGACAGGGAGGGAGACCAGGGCTTCCCTCTTTGTGCGACAGCAGGGGTTCTATGCGCATTTGCAATTTGTGCAACTAAAATGGCAGCATTCCTGGGTGCAGCTATCTCACATGTCACCGTACAAGACGTTTAGAGGCATCCTAAGCAAATCCACCCTCTCTTGCCCTGGGACATTCTAAGGTGCTACAAAAAAAATCTGCATTCTGCTGACAGCAGAGACATGACCAAGTAAGTGTAGTAAGTGTCTTGGATCGGTTCAGTTTTCCTTTCCAAGAAAGGATTGCATTCATAAAAGGAGAGAAGCTGAGATCATTCAAGAGCCGTTGTCGGGCAGCAGGCATGGGGCTGCTGTACCCATACTCTGTCCACAAAGAACCCCCAAACACACTGCTGACCCAGTAGGCTTGGTGGGGGGGCTCCCTAGGCAGAGAGGGAAGTGCCAGCTTTCCTGAGGGACAAGATAACTTAGCCAGGATCTCCTCCCTGACTGCCAAACTTGGAATAAACCAGAACAGAGCTTCAGCCCTCTCTGTACTCAAGGGATCCCTCCTCTGTGCAATGGGCACTCCTGACTTGGCCTGACATCAGCATGGAAATTATTTTTGATGTGTAGAATGCCAGATCTTCCAAATTAGGCTTAATTTGATTAAACAAAAATCTTAGGATTCTCTGTGGAGCATCAGTTTGAGAGGAGATACTGAATTGTCATGTAAGAAAAAATGTTGTGTCTCAAGTTTCGTTAACGTTGCTGCCTCACTGACCTGGGAAGAGTGAATTAAAATAAAGAGAGCAAATGGTAAAATCCTTCTAGCATGTGGCTTTCTTGGGTAGACTTGCAGCCACCTGAATGTCATACCCCCCACTGCCTCTCCCCGAGGTCAGTCACCCTAGCAAAGGTGCCTGTGTGGGGGTGGGCACACACTGGGCCCCTAGGAGCTGCGTGTCCCCTGAGTCCTTCCAGGAGAGGCATGTGCTTAGGACCCACTGGTGGCTCTTGGAGATGCCAGCGAGCATCTTTAGAGAAAAGATCTTCATGTGACTTCCTGGCAGTGTACACTGGAGTCAGCAAAATTTTCTTATGAAGGTGCAGTAAATATCTTAGGCTTTGCAAGCTTGAAGTCTGGGTTGTAACCACGTAGCCCTGCTATTGTAGTACAAAAGCGGACACACACAATATGTAAGTGAATGTGCTTGGCTGGGTCCCAGTAAAATTATTTACAAAAACAGGTGGCAGCCAGACTTGGCCTTCAGGCCAGGATGTAGTAGTCTTCTGCTATAAACCAATGTTGTCTAATAGAACTTTCTGGGAGGATGGAAATGGTCTATTCCATGCCATTTAACACAGCAGCCATTAGCCACATGTGGCTGTTGCGTGCCTGAACCGTGACTGCTGTCGCTTAGAAACTTGATTTCTAAATCATTTTCATCAATGTAATTTTCAACAGCCAATTGTGCTGGGGGCTGTATATTGGACCCTGCAGCTCTCAGCTAAGCCCATCATGGGAAGATCTTACATTGAGCTTCCAGCATTATATGTGGTAAGTGATGATATAAAGCATTTAAAACTATAAATCACCTCTGATTCAGAAGGGCTGTGAATGCTTGGGAGATTGTGGCTTTGTCAGGGCCTGGCCACTGTTGCCAAATGGCTCAGTCTTAGAGCCAGTACTTAGCTCAGGTCTGCCACACTCATGCACTCCGAGGCCCTCTCTGCAGAGCCTGTCATCAGTCTTAGGTGCCCTGGGCTTGTGGGCAGGAGCTCTGTACTGCAGGGCTGGCCAGACCCTGTGGTACACGGTCTCATGTCAGGCAGGTCTCTAATTTCTCATGCGTTCCTACAAGGTGAAGCCCATGGCTTGGTAGACTGAAGGTCAGATTGGCTATGGTGGCCACTGATTTCCCACAGAGAGCCGATTTCCCTTGTTTGGGGGCTGCATCTCTGCTTGGCCTCTGTGTAACATAGTAGCCTCTCATGGGACCCGCAAGCCCACATGGCCTTCCTGGGCCCTGCCCCTGAAAATCCTCTCCTACTGGCCTTCCCTCCTGCCTTGCAGCCAGGAGCTAGGAGTGCGCCCCACCCCCCACCCCCCGCAGTTCTGTCCTAGAGGCTCAGCACGAGCAAATAGACTCTCCTCCCACAGCCGGAGACCTTACTGCTTCTCCTTCCAGGGGTCTCAAATGCCACCTCCTCCAGGAAGCCTTCCGGCATGTCAGGACCCTGGGGACTTCTCAAGCATTGGAACCAATCCGCAGAGCCCTCAGGGCCTCTCAGAGGAGTTGTCCTATTTTAGTTCCTCTCTGTGGTTTGCCTAGAATCTCCCAAGGGCAGGAGCCAAGTCAGCTTCTTATTCCCTCCTGAGGGCTCTGCTTCTCACAGCGGGCACCAAAGAGCCAACTCAAACCAAACCAGCCTCCGACCTTGTTCTGAAGATTCCTTTACAAGTTAAGAAGAAAATGAAAATCTGTAATTTTAATTTGTTTAATGTCTTTTTACCTTCTCATGAGTCTTCATTTTTTCAAGTAAATTCTTTAACTTGAGTAGAAACTTGTCTAAAAGATAGCAGGCTTGTTTGTTTTAGACTTTTTCTATAGGATAAAATCAACTAAGGTGATTCCTGTCCTCTGGCAGAGAGTCTGCCTTGAATTTATCACTTTTCTCCCCCTGCCTGCAGGCCAAGGCAGCAGCGCCTGCTCAATGCTGCCTGTGTTTTATGCTGGAGGACATTTAAGGAGCTCCAATCAGGATTTGTTGGTGATTGCAGCCCATTTTCTATGAATTGTGGGGTACGGTCTTTAACAGAATGCCCCAGAATTTATTCAGTCTTTGTCTAAGAAGGACGCTACGACTTTAAAATCATGTGTGGTGTTAGTGTGCACAGCTAGGATATGGTGTGAATGATGGTGCTTAAACAATCATATTTTGAGTGGCAGGACCATGGTGGTTTCCCAAGTTTGCAGGTTTAGAGTTTGCTTTAGTGGCCACTTCTGTGCATGGAGAGGTTCACATGTCCATACCTCACCGTGTTGGTGTCCCCACACCCAGGGGGCAGACACAGTGGGGAGGGGGCTGTCACCCACAAAGCTAGATCGCAGTAGGACTGGCCAGAGGCTGCGCTCTGGGTCCTAGGGAGATCTCTCCCGAGACTGTGGAGACTCTTCCCCTTATCCCTCCCTCCTCTGCCACATAAACACAGCCCCAAGTTCCCAGCCATGGCACACGACATCCAGGGAAAATTAGAAAAGAAGAAATCAGAGAGCTGGAACATGTAAGACAGAGTTTTTAGTACCCTCTGGTATATGCAGAGGACAGTGACAGGTCTTCAGAGCTGAGGGGCACCCTTGAGATTGATCAGTGAGCCCAAGGTTGGCAACCAGGTTTCCTCTTGAAGGCCAACTGTGATGTATCAGTAGTTGGTTGGAGCTCTGTGTTAAGAAGGATTCTGAGGCTTATAGAAAGAATGGTGCAACTGATTAGCTGTGTTGCTCTGGGTGTGGCGAGCAGGGAGGGCAGGAGTCCCCAAACGAGTCCAATCCTCAAACTAGTCCTATCCCCAAACTATGCCAATTCCCCTGGATTTAGGGACAGGAAAGCTGAGGCTCCGTGAGGGACATGAAATGTCCAAAGTCCTATTTCAGTTTGTGGCAGAGGCAGGACATTCAAGGCGGTGCTCCTTCATGCCCCACCAAGAAGCTATAAGCAGGTTCTGGGGTCTGACGCCGCAGGAGCCGCTCCCACCCTCAGGCAGTGGCGGAGCACTGGGAGTTGGGTGCAGTTCAGAAATCAGAGGACGAAGGATGGAACTCTTACTTGATAAACATGTCTAGGGAAACTTAGCCAGGAACTGATTACATATATAAAGAAGCCCTGAAGAAATGCATCAGGCCTGATTCTGGGTGCTGTTTTGCCATCATGTCTCCCTGTCACCTTGAGATGACCTGACTGATGGCTGGTGAGCTGACTACCTAGTCCCACCTTAATTCTGCCAGTGATGCCTGTGGGCAGTGCAGCCTCTGTGTCTTTTACAGCCTGGCCAGCTCTCAGATCACCAGGAGGTCAGCACAATGCTGTCCTGTCTCATCATCCAGTCCATCACGAGGGTCGGCCTGACAGGAGGGCACAACGGATCCATCTGATGCTTATGAGTGCCAGGTTACTGGACTCTGTCCCCCAGCCAACATCGTGCGGAAGGCCTCCTTCCAGCTTCTCCTCTGAGAAGGCTGAGCAGTGAGTGTCCACTGAAACATCAGCCCACACTGTGAGCCAGCACCACGGCCTTCAGAATAGCTCATGAAGGCAGTGTGGGACAGCCTCATCCCCAGACCCAAGAGAGCCGAGTTTAAGTCCCGGCCCTGCCACTCAGTCCCTGCACAAGTTGAGCTAAGTTATGTATCCTCTGACTCTCAGTTTACTCATCTGTAAAGTGGGCACAGTAATGGGGCCTACCTCAATGTCCAACGGGAAGCACTTAGGCGCCTGGCACATGCAGCGCCGAGATGCCAGCGGCAACCGACGGTTCTTCCTCAGGCTCTGTGTTCCCAGGACTGTGCAGTATTCTCAACTCATCATGCATTTAGAGGTAAACATTATCATTCCCATCTTTCAGGTGAGGAGGCTGAGGCTTAGGACATGCATTGATCATCTACTTTGGTTTTTTTAAAAGTTAGTCACTAGGTTGGAAGGTACAAAATTAATCTGCTCCGAGACCTGCATCAGCTGAGCAGTGAGAGGAGGAGGCTCTGAGGCGGGGAGGGGAGCAGGCCCTGGGTCACAGAGGTGGCCTGTGAGCACTTACAGAGAGCACTTACTGCAGGAGGCTGGCATTTAATGAGTTTCCACTGAAGCTCGTGGCCTGCTATCTGATGCTGTCATGTCCCTCATTCTCCCCAAGTGTGAGCACGGTTGTCGGGCTCCTACGCCCTCAGGATGCAGTGCTGTGCCTTCTGCTGACTCAGAAAACGGGCTGGGCAGGAGGAAGGCGGAGGCCTTGAGCCCCACACCTCAGCCCACTACTGCAGTAGGGAAAAGAGCCTTGTTGGTGCTCCTCCCAGGGGACAGAGGTGGCAGGAGTGAGAGTGAAAGGATGGAGCTTTGGGGCAGGGGAGCTTCACTGTGACCCCAGGGCCATCTCTTAGCATCTCAGCAACTGTGAACCAGTCACCTTGTTTCTTTGAGATTTGTTCCTGCATTTCTAAAGTGGGTATAGTAATCCTTGCCTCTGAGGGTCGTCATCAATTCACATAACTTCCAATAGGCATGTGCCTGCCTCTCTTATACAGCCTCCCAAAACAGAAAAAAGGGTATATGTTTATTAATATAGTCCAAAGCATAGAAAATAAACAAGCACCGATAATTCAAAATTACACCATTATGCACTGAGGTGCTTCATGGATATCCTCACCAAATTGCCTACAATTTGGAAGATTTCTCAAGCCATCACTGAGTGTCACCTTATAATTCAGCAGGTGTTGTTACGGATTATACAATGAGAATACAAATGCTGACCTTTTTGGAGCTATGGATGCCATTGTAGGAACACATTGGGGGGGGACCATTCAGCCTGGTGGATCCATGTCAGTGGCCCTGCACAATTTTGCATATACAGAGAGCACAAACAGGGTCATTCCAAACATGGCTTCATGTTTTCTAGTTGATCAGTAAAGAACGAACTTTATAAGATATTCCTTTTGGGCAACTGAAAGGTAATGAACTGCCTAGGGTGCTTCCTTGCTCGACTACTCCATTAAGAATGAAATCATCTATGTTCCTAACACCCTAATACGGTAAGATGTCCTGTTTGTGAACGTGGTAGGTTTTGAGTCAGGTGACCGAGGGAAGTGAGAGACTGCGTATCACGTAGACAATGGCCAGATCCTATCAAACAATTGAATTCTGACCTGCTACCTGCAGCCCTCAGCCCAGGAAGCCAGCCTGCTGTCTACAAGTCAGACTCAGAGGATGCCGGAGCAGTGTCACTGGTGCAATTCAGGAGAAGTGGCATCTTGGTGCTCCATGTGCCAAGGGCCTGTCTTAATGCTTCCCGTTGGACAAGCCTCTGTAGCAGTCCCTCCAGAATGGCCAGGACTTGGATAATAACTGACAGATTCCCTGGTTTTTCTCCCTGCTTCCAACTCAAGACCAACCAGAGAATATCATAACGGGTTCTTCCCTAACCAAGGACGATAGGACACTCCCCTTCTGCAGTCTCCCTGGCCCAGCAGCCCCCGGTCAGGGCACACCTGAGGCTCTCCCTGCTTCTACCTTGGAGTTGTCCCACTTCCCCCCTGCCTTTGAGTCTCTACCAAAACTCAAGTGATGGTGGCTGGCTCCCTTGCTAACATAAGCTCTGAATAAATAAATGTTTCCATTTGGTTTGTCTTTGCTTATTCCCACGGAAGAGAGGAATGGATTTGAGTTCAGGCTGTCACTGCCTGTGTGACTCTGAGAAAGTGATTTGATTTTGCTTAGGCTCAGAGTTTTCATCAGTAAAATGGGACAGCAACGATGACCATGCAGGGTCCCTGCTGTGACCGTAAAGGCAGTGGTGAAACAAAGTGTTCTGCTTTGTTATGACAGAGGACAGTGGGCAGCCGGGAGGGACCCTCTGCTTTATTCAATTCACCTTCCAGAAGTCAGTGCTGTAGGCTTCAGGTTTTTCTTTTTGTAAGAAGACTGGGCAGATAGGTTTCTTTAATTTGCCTGTTACTTTGCAATTTAGAGAGAATTTGCACAGCCATTTGCTTCTCCCAGCAACGTCCTCCTCAGCTCTGTTGTACAGACGAGAAGGTGAGCTTGGGGAAGGTCACCTCACTGGGTGGTGCTGCTCAGTTGCCCGCAGAGGAAGAGCCATGCAGACTCTTCCCCTCCTCTGACCCCTTTTGGTGTGGAGGAGGCAAACCAGATGCCTTTGTTAGCCTCACAGGAGTGTTTAGGATTCACGGCCTCCAGATAATGGTGTATGGATTCTTTGATTGAGAGCAGAGTTTTCCTCCATGGAGCTCCCAACTCCTGGCCTCTTCCACCTGCCGCCCTGAGTCTGGTCTCAAGAACTGCTCTCTCACTCGGGGGGCTGCTGCCAGGACACACAGGGCTGCTGCCGGCATAGGGCACAGGGGGGTCAGCCAGCACCAGACGGGAGGTTGGTGCTCTTGGTGGTTGTAAGGCCAGAGGTGCAGAAATACCTAAGTCCTCCCTGCAAATCCCCTCTAGCTTCCCCCCAGGAACAAAGAGGCTCCATGCAAGGAAGAATTCTGCGGGCACAGGCATCAATGTCACCCACCTTATAAAGAACTGTGCTAACGAAGGCTTCCCCGGTCACAAACCAAGGCCTTTTCTACCCCCAATGGGTCTTGGACCCAGAAATTTTGCACGTACTCACTGCCATGTTCCATGAAGAGGGAGCCCAAATATGTCCAAAAGTGCTGGGCCTGCCTGGGCTGAGGGAGGAAGAGTGGGGTCTGCTGCTGCCCTTCACCGTAGGGAGCACAGTGACGGTCTCGGGTTCTGGGCAGTTAGGTGCCAGCTCAGCACCTCAGGAGTGCTGGGAGTGGGGGCCTGGGAGGGGAAGTAGAGGTAGGCCTTGACCCCAGAGAGACCAAAGTAGCAGCCTCTTGCCTGGGGCCCTTTAGAGAGGCCTGTGAATCCTCCTGCGCAGAAATGGGCCTGACTGTCCCAACAGCCACATGGGGTTACCTTACCTCTTTCCAGGAAGGAGTCCCGTGTCCTGCCCTCAGCACTGTTTCAGAATCTCTTAGAAGATAGGTTTGCCATAAGATGAGCTTTGGTGTCAAAAGCCTTCGCTGAGTGTCTGCGAGGCACCGGAGACTCTGAAGATGTAAGACATTCTGGAGTCCTGGGTGGGGCCCAGGTGTAAACAGAAATGTACAAATGCATGTTGATGGCCTGTTTTAGCCATCAGTTCTCTCTGATGACTAGGGGTGGCGTCAGGCAGGAAAGGTGACTCTTCACTTGGATGTGAAAGACAACCAAAGACCACCTGGCAGACGGGGTAGGGTGGGGGAGGGGTGGGAGCTGGCTGGCCTCTTTAGGGACAGGGGACAGTCAGTAGAGAAGATGCCACAGAGAAAGGCAGGGTGAGATTGTGTCGGGCCCGTGGCTCTGGATTTGTTTGGAGCCTTCCCCTGTGGGTGCTCCAGGCCCACAGACCACCCAGTAGAAGCCACACATGCTATTCCAGGAAGACAAAGGGAACCGAGAACAGGGCTTTGCTGAGAAGGGGCCATTGCAGAGTGGTTACTTCAGTCTAAAAATATGCATGTTAAAGAGCTTTCTTTTAATAAATGGAGTGGAAAAATTGTTCAGTTCCTAAGAAAGGAAGATAAATGGGCTATTTTAAAAACTCAAGCAACTGCAGGATAGGCCTTAGGATTTAATTGCAAGCCTAAATTTGGCAAATCTGGTATCTTTGTGAGCACTTCCCATGCATTAGCCTGCCCCCAGGACTGGGGGAGACATGTTATTATTTCCACCTTACTGATGGTGAAATGAGGCCTGGGGGTGGCCAGGAACTTGTCTGAGCTCATTTTTCATTAACAAGAAGCAGAAATTTTGAGAGACTAGCATTAGTAAAAGGACAGAGATTGAAAAGTTTGCAGGATGGGAATTTGGAATGTCCATAATGGGACATGCTGTCTAACTGTGTGCATTGGTTTGTAAGCCAAGTCTGAGACAAGAACTTGGATGCTGGGAGTTAATTTGTGTGGTGGTCCCAGGAAGCTGGAGTGAGGGAGCAGGAAGAGTGACCTGGGCAGGGGAAACCCAGGTAAGGTTGTTGCTACAGGCAGTGAAGAGCTCACGGAAGGCCTCCAGCTACAGTTTGTCCCCCCCCCCCACCCCCACCCCTTTCCCAGTGCTTGAGGCTCGTTCCCAGCATGTTCCCAGCCTGCACTTTCCGGCTGCACTTGTGTGGGCCTGCTGGGCTCCTGGGTGCAAGAAGGGCCTGCTGTGGAAACAGAGCAAGTCGGGGCACTCAGGGTGGACACTGAGGGCAGGAGGTGAGTGCAAAGCTGAGACCCAAGGTCTGACAGACACCACGCTGGTCCCCATGGCATCTGCAACACCAAGAGGGGCATATTTGAAAGGTGGGTCCTGAAAAATGGCCCAGGCAGGAGACAGCGAGGTAGGAGACTTTCTGAATTCATCATTTCAACACCTGGATTGGGCAAGACCCCAGGGATTTCTCCCCCACATTTCCTCTGGGCACGGTTAGTTATAAGGAATCCTAAACCACTAGAAATGAGAGGGCAGGAAGTAGATTAAAGTTTGGGGTGAGCTTTGATTCATTCACTTAACAAGTGTTTACAGAACATCTGCCGTTTACCAGGTGGCGTGCCAGGCCCAGGGGAGACAGCAGGGAAGGAAACAGGAAACGTCTCTGCCCTCACCAACATTTTCAAGTTCTTAGAGTTTTCCTGGTTGTTTCAGTCCCAGTGGGCTTGCTGTGGCACAGAGGAGATGGGACAGTGGCATTGCAGGTGGAGGCAATCGGGAGGCAGTTCCTTGTCTAATGTAGTGATGTGCTCTGCTGCTTTGCAGGGCGAAGCTGTGCAGGAAGGACACCCGGAGAGAGACGTGCAGGACCAAAACATGAAGAAAACTGCCTTCTGGAGGGAGATGTGGGGCTGGAGTAAACTCAAGCCTTCCTGATGGGTCTAGGATGGTGAGGTTAGGAAATGGGGGACCTGTCACTGCAGGGGACTGAGGTGTCTTGGAGGTCAAAATTCCTCCTACCCTCATGAGGTCTGGCTGGGCTGGGATCCCTTGTTCACGTGTTCACACCTGACTCGTGGTTAAATTCCCCTCTGTACCATGTGCTTGTGGGTTAGCAGCACCAAGGGATGCTGCAGAGCCGAGGATGAGCGGCCTTTCCCCAATTTGTTTGCAGCTTGGCAGCAGCAGGAAGACTAGAGTTGGCAGGAGAAAGGCTGGGACAGAGGAGCCCTCTGGAAGCTCCTGAAGCAGATGAGAGACAGCAAAGCCCTAGAACAGAGCGGGGACGGCCAGCAGCTCACCATTCTAGGGCTCGATTGACGGGATTCTGTGCTGCTGCTTCCGCTGGCCATCTCGAGGCTCATGTCCGGTTGTCACCCAGCTGGTGCTGCTAAAATACTGAAGCTACACATGGCCTCTGCCCCTCCCCTCATCAGATGGGACTGAGGCCCAGGCCACACTCCTGAAGGCCTTGGCATCTGCCAGGCTGCCGTGGGTCGTCCCTGTCCTTCCCACCATGCTCAGGGCTGTATTTCTTTGAGCTTAGCTGGTGATATCCATTGGCTTTAGCCCAACAAACCAGGGCAGTGAGACACCTTCTCAGAGCTCATCCTTAGGTAGGATTCACTTCTACTCTGAGAGTCTTCAGCACAAAAACACTCTATGTCCCTTTTGTTCTGACAGGAGGAGAAGGTAAGGCCTTATTGCTTCAGAAGAGGAACACGTGTGTCCATTTTAGTAGTTGGCTGTTCGTGGAGGTAAGTGCGGCATTTTTCTGCCCACTGGCAACAGATCCACAGGTGTGCTGATTTCTCCTGATGACGCCTCTCTGTCCCATGGCTACAACCGACTGAGAGTACAGCTAGCCAGCTTGTATAGTCCTGGCCTGCTCGAGTATCGACTTCCCCTATGGCATGTCATGTTTCCCACACAAGGAACTAATCTCTTCTGCGCCTTCAGTGGGAAAGAAAACAGTTGTTGACAGAAGCTGTGTCCTGTGTTCTCCAGGGGATGCATCAATCTACCGAAAAATTAACAGGATCACGTTACGCATTTAAGCAACTACCAGTCATCCCACTCAGCGTAAATGCCAGAGGCTGATTGATATTTTTGTTCCTGACATGAGTTTTGTATTTAACGTTTGTCAGGAGATAGAATAATTGCAGACGAGAGCACTGTGAGGTTCTCTCCAGGGCCACCCTTCAGCTGGCGTCACTCGCCACTTCCCAGCCCCCACGCCGTGAGCACTTGCCCTCCGGGAGCACAGAGCCCCTGCAGGAGTAGGTGTTAGTGGGAGGCCAGGTCCGGGATTGTCCCCTGCAATTCCCTATGCACTGCTGGACGGTAAGTTGCCCGCCTGCCCTACTGGTTCCAGGCCAGGGTTCGAGAGAGGAGGTGCCATCTTGCCTTTCTTCAAGCTGAGCCCCTGCGACGCTGCAGACCTTAGCCAGGGGCGGGAATGCAGCCTCAGGTCTTCCAGGCTGGGCTGCTTCACAGGGCCACGCAACTTCCTCTCCTGAAGAGTTCTAAGGAGGATTTGAATAAGGACTTCCTCATCCCCATGTTCCAGTGGAAATCCTTCAGGAAAAGTGGTCAGGGAGACAGCTCAGGATCCTCTTCCCTGGGGACTGTGGTCAAATGAGCCCAGGCGGGTAGCCTGAGTGCAGGCAGCTCCGGCCCCAGGCAGGGGAGGCAAGCGGGGAAGGAAATGGTGAGGCCCGAGGCCCAGGACAGACTCCTCGTCTGTGGGGAGGCTGGAGGCTCCCTCCTGGGGAGGCTGGCCTCTCTGGAGCAGCGGCCTTTCCGCTCTGCCCTGCTTTTCTTACCCAAGCTCCAGTCATTCCTCACCTCTCTGTGCTCGCTGACGGGTTTCCCCGGGCCACTGGGTGACTTTGTGAGGGGAGGTGCCAACGCACTTTCGTTCAGACTGAGATAGAGGAAAGGGCACACCTTTGAATCCTTTTCCAACACCTAGAAAAATACCACGCACAACTCCAATAAGTGTAACCTGTTAATAACACGAGAGCAAACAAGTGCGTGTGGCCGGAACAGGAAGGCGTTACTGGGATTGCCAGCTGAGCGTTTTGCCAAAGTGCAGTTCAGGGTCCCAGGTCTGCTGACTTCTCAAGAAAAGCCAGAAATGGGGATTTGGGAGTTATTTATGGATTGGCCACTAATTCAAATAAATACACACTAGAATCTCTCTGACTTGACCTCACAGGGGACTGTAACAAACTGCTGGACATAGAGAAGTAGTCAACATGTAGGCCTCCCATACTGACACGTACATGTGCCTAGTGCCCTGTCTATGAAACTTAGGTCCACGTGAGAAGGTGGTCAGTGCGGGCAGATGGCCAGTGATGGAGGTTCTGCTGGCCTGTCTGAGGCCACATGGGATTTGTGGCCATGGGCTTGTGAGCTCTGATTAGAAGTAAATCTTAGCTTTTTCTTTTCTTTTGTCCTCCTCATCCCTGGAAGAACCAATATCCCTAACCTTGGCCTGTAAAATCATGCTGATAAGTCCAGAAAACCAGGGGTATCTTTATTTGAGCTTTTGGAGTCTGATAAAATCTTTTCAAAGCATTTTAACTCAATTACAGCTTAAGCCAGGCCTAAAATTTCGTCACTGTGAAATATGAGCTCTTAGATTAGATTAAAAAGATCACTTTTATAGTTTTTTTTAAATGAATCTTTGGAGGAATAAATTATATTTGTCTCAAAGCAACTCAAAGGATTTTTTGTGCTCAATTTTTTTTTAATATACCTCCTGTTTACAAGTTCTCAATATAAAAACTCATATTCTGCATTTCTTGGGACTGGGGGGTTTTGTTTTGTTTTATATTTTTTTGGCTTGTTTTGTTTACCTTTCTGTCTTAGAAAAGCTCAGTAAGAGTCTGCATGTGGCTTCCTCCTGATTCTCCGCTCCTGTCAGGGGAGTTGGGTGGGAAGGGGGTCCCCAGGATCCAATGAGGGGAATAGGAGAGGGGTTCTTCCTAAAGTTATGGTATCTGGCACCAAAAATGGTTCTGATGGAACGGGGACAGATGGAACGGAGACAGCTACTCCCAATGGGGGAGGCAAAGCAGAGGGACTAGGATATTGAGCATTGAGGTGAGGTGCTTGCTGGGGATGGGAAATAGTGTTGGGTATGGGTGGAGAAGAATGGGGGGCTGACCGCTCAGGTGGGCTAAGTGTCAGTAGAAGACGGGAGTATAGTGGCTGGGAGGGGTGTGATTTGTTCCTTGACTTTGCTTGTCAAGGGCAGCGCCACTGGAAGGGGGGTACACAAAAGTCACCCTCATTGTAGAAGGTAGGGCTCTTCCAATTCTAAGTGATAGAAAAGCAGCTAAAACAGGCTCACCCCACAAGGGCATTCATTGGCTAATGCAACTGAAACTTCGAGGGGTGTGTGGACACCAGGTGTGGCTGGGTCTGGGCACAGTTCAGGTCCTTCGGAGCCTCCCTCCATACCTAGTCTCCATTTTCCTCTGAAGTTGCTTCGCAGTGGAAGGGTCTCTCAAACATAGTGTCAGAGGGAAGTCTTAGCAGCACCTGACTTTGGTCCCACCATCTCAACAAGACAAAAGGAGAACATTTCTGTCCCAATAATTCTAAGAAAGACTTCGAGCTGCCCAGAATTCCTTAAACGTGGGTCTCATGCCCGTCTGTGACTTGGTGTCTTTAGCACAGGGATTGTAGTACTTCAAGCAGCCTGGCCTGGGTCATGTGTCCACTTCTGGGGTTGGGAGAAGGAATTTGTGCCGATCTAAGAGCGAGGATAGAGGAGAAGGCAAAAGTGGTTCTACAAAGGAGAATTGGGGTGCTGGTCTCAGAAAAAGACAATTGCTGGACTGCAAAGGCAGCAAACATGCTTAGTGAAGACAGGGATTCTATTTTACTGGCTGCTGAGTCATTGGCACGACGTGGTCTCGGGAGTGTGTGCTCTGGTGACAGTGCACTTGACCGGGAGCAGGTACACCATGGTCTGGTTATTGCTGCATCAAGTTCTCATAACTTATCTAGATAAAACTGCCCTGCATAACGGAGTTTGGTCTTTCCTAACGTCAGTCCAGGGGCCTCTGAATTCCCTTTAAGCCCTAAGTCTTTGAGTCGATTGATGCATTTTTATAAGCCCCACAGGGCGATTTGCATCCCTTCTTGATGGGTGTACACCCGCCATGGCTTTACCCCATGTGTGTGCATAACTGTACTGATGTTCTGAGTTAACCACGCAGCACCCCTCCTTCTTTCTGCTGGCCTCTTGTGACCTGGGGAAAATCCTTTTCTCCTTAGACATTTAATGCCCTAAAGGAAATGCTGTATTGGGGGAAGAGGGCAATGGGAACTTAGGGGATGCTGAATGTCAGGGGACCAAGCTCAGATGACACATCCTCTGGTTTTGCAATGACTTCAACTCACAGATACATCTTGTTTGCTTATATTTTTCGAGTCCCATCAATCTGTTCCTGAGCCCTTGCATTGCTGGTAGAGTGTCCTTCTTGTGGTGGTGTCTGAGAAAATGAGAGCATGAGAAGAAGCCCTTGAACATGTAATAGTACACTCAGACTGCGAGTTGTTGTTTTCAATCAAGAATTTTTGTGTTAAACTGTGCTTTCAATGTCAAGATGACTCTAGCTCTGTGTTGGGGTGCCGGGGGGTTCTGAATGAGGCCTTTACTCAAGGATCTAGTGAAGGATAAAAAGTGTAGTCGGGAATGGAGGAGAGGTCATTCTGTCCTCCTCTGTCCACCTGCCAAGGTCTCTTCTCACCTGACCCTGAACATGACCAAAGATGGGTTTAGATTTAGGCACTGGGGACACAAAGGAATGTCTTGGCTATGTGCAGAAATGCCTGAAGCCAGAGATGCTGGGGAACCAGCTGATCCCAAATGAACTTGGGGCTCTGACAGTTTTTAGTGACAGGAGATAGTCTGGGCACTGTGTTTGTTTTTGACAAACAATGCAGGCCCAGGGAGGCTGGGGGAAGAATGCCCAAGGTGTCAGCCTGCTGGGCCAGACCACCAGGAGCTGATGAATATCGCCTGCTTCTGCCAGGGCCTGAAGACAGTGCGGAGCTCCAGGCTAGCCGGCAATGCCTGCAGGGGTGAATGAGCCCACAGCTGAAACTCTGTGTGCCGGAGACCTGAGTGCCCTCGGATGCATTCCCGGATCTCTGCTTCCCTTTTCCTGACCCTCCCCCCACTCTCAGCCCCCCTCCCTTGTATCTTCCACTCTGCCTTTCTTCTTCTGTGTTCTCTCTCCCGGGTTCAGTTCTTTCCCTTTTCAGGGCTAATTAGGGCTGTGTCTGTATGACCACCAGGGAGCCCTCAGTGTACACTGGAGCCTCGCCCCACATATAGTGGAATGGTTTAATTTGAATCCAGATTTAATACTTAGTAAGTCCGAAATCCTTATCTCTATGAGCCTAAGAGTTTTAATCTTTTAAATGGGGATAAAAACATCAACATACTAGGGCTATTAAGAATAATGATGTTTATAAAGTGCTTGACACTCAGAACACTTATTAACTGCTGTCAATCCTTTTCTGAGAAAAATAAATCTACAGAAAGTTTATCCACTCCGGTGTAACAATGATTAAAATGCTGGTGTCCATAAAGGCAGGGGTAAAGGCGCCTTCACTCCTGTGGTAACTTGTTCACCGATCTCTCTTAAGGTTCCCTGATACACTCCTTCCCTTCCACCAACTTCTTCCATGGGCTCCCCAACCCTGTGCCCTCTTTTCCCTTCTAGACCTGCCTTTAATGCTCATTTCAACTTCATTTCTATCGGGCAGGAACTGAATGCAGGGGCTGCAGGTGGGCACCCCAGGTGTGTTTTTTCTCCTGGCCTGCATCCCCATGGGTTAGGCTGACTTAGAAGGTGACCTGACAGAGGTCCCCTTCAGCATGGACTTTGTACACACAGTGAGATGGAGTTTGGTCTTTCCTAACGTCAGTCCGGGGTCCCTGCTCTGGTACCATCAGGGAGCCGGACAACTTTATTCTGCCAAGTCTTGCCTGCCAGTTACTCATGGGCCAGGCTGGGAGCTGCGGTCATCTGCACCAGCAAACACCGCGCGGTCTGTTGGAGATGCAGCCCTCTTTGGAGGGCTTGGCTGGAAAACATTTTTCCAAAAAAGACCTCATCATTTCCTCCTATGAGGCTGAAAGGGTTATTACTTCATAGGTTTATGATGAGAGAATTTTGAGTGTACCGATGGAATTTTTCTGAGTATATAGTGTGTGTGTGTGTGTGTGTGTGTGTGTGTGTATGTGTGGTATCCCCCTTCTGCTCAAATTGTGTTTCTTCTTTTCTCTTTTTGGATTTTTGGAACATTTAGGAGTGCATCATAGTCTCTAAGTTTTTGGAAGGGCTTTAAAGAGCTGTTCCCATTTTCTAAGAGGGAAACGGAAATACTAGAGGATAACCGTGTAAGAGTACACGGTTTCCTTAGCACATTCTCAGGAAATACTAGAGGAACCGTGTAAGAGTAGCCCTGGGAATGATTCAGACATGTTTCATTTCCTAGGTAAGTTAGGCAAATCACTTAATCTTTATAAGATGCAACTCTACAAAATGAGATCAACACAGTTTCAACTTTTTTATGCTTTTAAAATGATCCTCTGAACACCCAGTTTTTAATTTTGATGAAATCCAATTTATCAACTTATTTAATTGATCGTGCTTTTGGTTTTGTAGCTAAGAAATATTTGCTTAGCCTGAGGGTACAAATATTGTCTCCTGTTCTACAAGAGTTACGGTTTTAGATTTTACATTTAGGCCTATGATTCATTCCTGGGAGGGAAAGCTTTGCAAAGGATCTACATGATAATGAACTTGTATTTTGACTACATAAAGACCTCTCAAAATTCAATAAGAAGAAAATAAACAGCTCAATTAAAGAAAAGGCAACAATTTGAAAAGCTTTACCAAAAATGATATGTGGAGGGCAAATAAGCCTGTAAAAACATAATCTACATCATTAGTAATTAGAAAAATGCAAAGCAAAGCCACAATGAGATGCTATAACATACCAAAGAGAGTGAGGAATTTTTTTTTTTAATTGACTACGTCAAGTACCGGGGAGGAGACGCCGAATCCTCACGTAGTTCCAGTGAAAAGTAAAATGGCATAATCACTTTGGAAAAATGGTTTGGAGTTTTGTGACTTTCTAAAAAGTTAAACAAAGACGTACTAAATAATCCAGTTCTTCCACTCACAGTTGTTTATCCAAGAGAAATGTAATCACGTGTTCATAGAAAGAAGTCTCCATGAACGCATGCTCGTAGGAAGCTTTGTTGGTAATAACCCCAAATTGAAAAAACCCCAAAGATTCCTTAACAAGTGGATGGATAAACAAAGCTGCAGCCTTTCCACACCTGGAAGACTACTCAGTAATAAAAGAGAATAGACTATTGATGTGCACAAAAAGCTGGGCTCAAAAAGTTATGCACCATATGATTTCATGATATATTTTCCGTGCATTGGCAAGCAGAGGTTCAGTAAGTGCTGGCACACGGGCTGGGGCTTGTCCTTTAGGTCTGGGGGCTCCCCAGCCACACTGTGAAGCCCAAACCACATGGAGAGGCCACCAGGAAGACAGAGACCCTCTGTTCAGCAGCCCCATCTGAGCTCCCAGATGATAGCAGCCCTCACCTGCCATCGTAGAGGACCCTCGTGTTGCAGCCCAACCTTCTTCATCACATGGAGCAGATGAACCTCAAGGCTAATCCTTGTCAAGCCACAAAATCATAAGAGAGAATAATATGGTTGTTGCTTGAAGCCACTATAGTTATTTTTGTTACAGACCAATAGTTACCCAAATAAGTTCCTAGCAGTTCCAAACCCACATCCTACTACCTCAGTGACTCTGGTGTAAAGCAAAGCCTGTTTGTTTTAAGTATTTCCAGGAAATATCCTAGGGTAGCTCTTTACAGCTGACTTGGGCCGCGTGTCCATCTGTGGACTAATGCGATCGTGATCGAGGAAGGTGCCTGTCAGCCACACCTTGGTCATATTTCCAGCCCTGGAGCTGAGATGGAGTCAGCTCCCAAATGGTACCATGCCGACAGTGAGCGGGAAAGAGTCATTTCCAAAGGAAAATCGAAGTGTGGTTACCAGAAAGAGGGCAAATGGGTGCAGGGCAAAGGAGAAAACCAGAGCAGCGGCCCTAACTCAGCTAGACTCTCAGCGGAGGAGGAAATGAGTTTCCTTGGGAATCTGGGAATGTTCACACAACTGCAGAAAGGTTAATAGTGTGTACAGATTATAAGGGACAATTTGGGGTAAAGCCTTTCATGTAATGAGTGTTCAATTATCGATAGCAATTATTATTTTACTTTTTATTTTTGCTACCAAAGAGTGGCTATGTAATATAATAGATATTCTTACTTCAGCAGACATTAGCCCGTATTTGGACCAGCACTGGCTGTATTTACATGTGAGTACACTGGATGCTATGTGAAGAGACTGCCCTCAGTCTATGTGGCCCGGCACTGAAAGTCGGAGAAGTGTTGTGCGTGTCTATTTGAAAAGTTGTTGTCTCATTAACTCATAGCCCGAGGGACTGGACTGTGTTGTAGTTCCTCATTTGGGAGACAGATAACTCAGCTTGGCCTAGTCCTGTCTGTTTTAAAGGTTTCCATGGAGACTAGGAAGAAGACAGCCTGAGCTTCCAAAGCCTGATCGTTTCTCCTTTGTAGTCAGAGGACAGTCAGGACCTCCTTGGTGAAATCACAGGTAGGTGGTTCACAGCGAGAGAGAGAGAGAGAGAGAGAGAGACACTGTGTGTGTGTGTGTGTGTGTGTGCGTGCATACAGGCATGTACATTACAAACACACATATGCACAGCTGGTCCTATCTTATGTGACAGTGTACTCCAGGAGTCATAGTGAAAAGCCACTACATGTGTCTGGGTGACACAGGAGAAATCTCCAGGCTTGCTGGGCACATCCTCCTAGGAATGAGACTCACTGCAGAAGGCTGGCTGGGGTGACTTGGTGGCTGGCTTTTGCTAACCTGTAAGCTCAGAGCTCAACTGCATGTGGCTCCAGTTATGTGGCTCCGAATGGCCTGGGTTCAAGCACTTCGTCTGCTGCAGAGGCCAAGGTGGGAGCTATGACCTTGGTCCCCTGCAGCCCGGGCGTGGTGCTGTCGCAGATGGAGAGGCATTCCTCCTGACGTTGGCAGTGCCCCTCCTTGTGCTTTGGGAGCGGAGGCTACCCGAGGAGGTGTGTGTGTGTCCCCAGTCACATTCTCTGTCCAGGAATCTATTTCTGCTGTTTCACTGGAAACCTCTATACGGAGCACCTTCTCCCTGTCGGGTGCTAGTCCACGTGCTGCTGCGTAAGATGCAGGCCTTTATCACAAGCAGCTAACAGTCTATGTAAGGGGCAGACGGGTAGACCAGGACTGAGAGCACATGGCACTGGATGCCGCAGAGCACTGCAGAGCACAGAGGAAGGAGCCACTGCTGTGCCCAGGGTGCAGGAGACCGGTGACCTGCTTGGCTCCCTTTCTGCCAAGGCCAGCTCCTACTAATCACGTGGGGAATGAGGCATCTGTGTTCCCACAGAGCCCACCCCAGGTCATAGTTGACAGCCATGTGATCTGTCACCTGGCCTAGCACCTCCCCTCCCCACCTGTGGTTTGGTTACTTAAGCCAATAACCTCCCTGTGTCCCAGCCTCGGCCAAGCTTGCTTCCTGATACTTGTAGCTCCTATGGTTCAACTCATCCAGAAGGTACCTTATGACCTGGTTCCTCAACGAAGTGGCATTTGCCAATAGATATATGGAGAAGAGCTCTTCGGAGAGAGGAAAGAGAGTGGGCAGAGAGAAGGGGGCACATGTGGGCACAGCCAGAGCAAATCAGCCAGAAGCCAGCTTGGCTAGGGTGGGCCTAATGGGGATGGGGAGTTTGTTAGAACTGGATTGTAGAGCTTTTTATAATCAGCCCCGGTCTCAGATAGACCTGAGAGCTCTCTGAATTACTCTAAAAGAGCACACCAACGTCCAGGCACCAGCACTGCCCGGGGGATTGCAAGCTCTTATCCTTGCGATTGGGAGGGGAGGGGTCAGGTGAGGACTCAGATCTTAGGCCCCTTCTCCTCTCTAACCGTACTCCATCTCATTACCTGATGACTCCAAAATTTGTACCTGTGCCCAGACCACTCTCCTGACCTCAGCCCTGTCCATCTATCTGCCTGCTGGACTCACCCCACCTGGACACCCCTTAGGAACCTCAGACTCACCCACTCTGCTCCTCCTATAGTTTTGCCCACTTTGCATCGGAGGAAAGTTCATCTTTCTAGCTACTCTGGCTAAAATCTGGGGCTATTGTACTCAGGCCCCCTCTTTCTCTTGTATTCCCAATCCATTCCTTGGCTTCCACCCACCCCTGGCTTGCTGCTACTCTCCAAATATGTCCAGAGTCTGACTCATAAACACAACCTTACTCCAAGCCTCCATCTTCACTAGTCAGGACTGTGACTTCCACCTGACCTCTGTCCTGCTTCCAGCCTACTTACTTCAGTCTATTCCCAGCATAACAGCCAGAGGAATCTTGTTAAATCTAAGTCACACCTTGACACTTTGCTTCAGCAAATCCCACTTCATGCAGAGGAAAAGCTGCAGTTCTTGCAGTGGTCCACATGGGCCTCGTGGTCTGGCCTCCTCTGACCCTCCATCTTCCTGACCTCACATCATGCCCCTCTACTTCTCCACTGCAGCCTGGAGGATACCACACCCACTCCCACCTCAGGACTTTTGCACGTGCTGTTCCCTCTTCCTGGGGAAAAGATGATGTTTCCTGAGATAACTGCTGAGAATTTTCCACAAATAATAGAAGAAAAACTCTTCCTCTTATTTGTCACTTTAACACTAAGCTGGTCATGGCCAGGTGTGGTGGTGCGCACCTGTAGTCCTAGCTACTTGGGAGGCTGAGGCAGAAGGATCATTGAGCTCAGGGGTTGGAGGCTGCAGTGAGCTATGCTTGCATCACTGCACTCCAGGCTGGGGAACAGAGTGAGACTCCATCACTAGAAAGGAAAAAAAAAATAAGCTGGTTAACTAAAAAGAATCCATATCTAGACACATCGCAGTTAAACAGCAACACCAAAGACAAATAGAATGGCTTAAAGCAGCCTGAGAGAAGAGACAAATCAATAGCAAATTTCTCAATAGCAGCAATGGAAACTAAAACACAGTGGAATGATATCTCAGGATAACTAAAGGAAAATACTATAATTGTTAACCTTGTATGGCCAGTGAAACTACCATAAGAATGAATTAAACACATTGAGAGAAATAAAAAAGAAATACCACCCAGGACTGGGTGGGGCAAGTGAGGTGCTTGGAACATAAAATTCAAGGGGCACTCACCCTTGAGCACATGAAGTTTAGGGTTAGTGCCTGCCAGTGAAGGGTGGTGCATCCCCTGAAATTCTGCCTCCTAGGTGCCTCACTCTACTCCTGGCCCTGTTACCACCAAAAGATCTCCACTTCAAATAGGTAGGTATCTTTCAGGAAAAAGGAAAGTAACCCTAGACAGAAAGTAGGAGATACTATGTATAAACAGAAATAATGAGTTAATGAAATGCAAAGATCTAGACGTGTCTAGATATTTTGAATGTATAAACATTAAGAAATGTTTAATACCCTGTTTCCCTGAAAATAAGATAGTGTCTTATTTTAAGGTGTGCTCCCAAAGATGCGCTAGGTCTTATTTTCAGGGGATGTCTTATCTTTCCTGTAAGTAGGTCTTATTTTCGGAGGATGTCTTATTTTCGGGGAAACGGGGTATGTGAGCTTAAAGGAAAAAAATGGAGGTATACATAGCACAATTGCTGATGAAGATAATTCAGGAAGGTTATGATTGATGTAAGGCACTTGTGTGTTGGAATTTCTCTGGTGACCACTGACTGCTGCTTCCTGGAGGACTTCCCCCATGGCTCCTGGCACACTCTGCCTTCACTTCTGGCCTTGAGGGAACATGTTTTCTCTCCCACCAGGGGACGCTGGGCTTGCCACAGAAGAGGCCACATGAGCTGCACGTCTTTAAGTCTTCCTCAGTGTCTTTTTAAACAAAAACAGGTAGTCAGAAATTATAATATGTGGTTAACATCTTAGGCTCACTTTTTTTTTTGTGGCCGAAATAACGAAGTTATTTATTTTGCTAGACCAAAAGCTTTCAGAGGGTAAACTGTGACTGTTCACTGTTAAAATTCTATTGCCAGGTACCTCTACCAGCATATAGCAAGTACTCAATAAATGTTTTTTGAATGGTTTTGCAACATCGTTGATGGGAATGTGTATCATACGGTTTGTTCCTTTTTGCTTTTCATTTCTCCACTCTACAGATATTTGAAGAGAACCTATTATAATGGTTAACTTTCAGCTTGACTGGATTAAGGAATACCCAGAGAATGGGGAAAGCATTATTTGGGTGTGTCTGTAAGGGTGTTTCCGGAGGACACTGGTGTGTGAGTCAGTGAGCTGGGTGGGGAAGATCCCCTCTCAATGTAACTGGGTGCCATCCAAACGGGGGACCCAGGGACCCCCAGAACAAAAAGGAAGAACAAAAAGAAAGAGGAAAGATGAAATCACTCCCTCTCTCTCCTGGCACTAGGAAACCCTTCTCCTCTTGCTCTTGGACATGAGAACTCTAGGCCCCTGGGCCTTTGTGCTCTGGGACTTACATCAGCAACTCCCTGGGTTCTCAGGCCTTTGACTTCACATTGAGAGTCACATGTTCAGCTTCCTGGTTCTGAGGCCTTTGGGCTTGTATGAGCCACACCACTGGCATCCCTGGGTCTCTAGCTTACGGATGGCCTAGTGTGGGACATCTCAGCCTCCATAATCACATGAGCCAATTCCCCTAGTACATCTCTCGTATACCTAACTCCATATCTAGATCTGTCTATGTATCTCCTGTTCATTCTGGCTTTCTATAGACGCCTGACTAACATTAACTTCAAGCATTGTTCTAAGTACAAGAGAGATAAGCAGTGGTAAATAAAATATAGACACGACTCCTGTCCCTATCAGCCTGTGGTCCAGGCCCATGAATTTCACGTATGTCATCCAGTACACACATGGCACGCAATAATAAAATTCTGTTATATATTAAGTACACGAACTCTGACATTTCTTTTCATTATTTTTTCTTAAAGAAAAATGGCTGTCATTACCTACTAAGTTGATTCTATGACCCATGACTGCTTGGATTATTCCTGCAGTTTGAGAAACATTGATTCAGGGCAGAGATTCAGAATGTCTTCTCCACTATGGAGTCCTCAGAGTCATATTTTTCAATACCCAAAACTATGTATATAGTATTACAGAGGAAGGTTATTACGCTGAAATACCATTATAAAAATATTTTATTAAACAGATATGTGCTATAGTATACGTGCTTCTGTATCATGCATTAAATATAAGATCTGCAGCCCTCTTGTATTGGCTATAATCTGAAAGTGGTAAGGAATGCTATTTTTAGAATTCTGCAACTGTAACGTGATATAAAAATATCTGTGATTATTATTAGTGACAAAGACACAGGTGCTGCTCATACTATTGTGGCGTGTCACCTATAATTATCATTGAAGGAATGCTAAGTTTTAGAAATTGATGAAAACAAAGAAACATTTCCACCACCACCCCCCCATCCAAATTTATAAACTCCAAAAGGGCTGTGGATCCTGGGATGGAATCCTGGTCTGGTGGATCCATCCCTTATCTTGGTGATCTCAAAGGTGCTGTTCTTTTTCTCAACATTGAGACAAAAGTACCTAACTGAAGTGGTAAATTATGTTTGCCTAGCAACTGTCAGCATCAGCCAGGGGGCCTTCAGCTGTGTAAGGATGATCCTTTTTCTGCAATCCACTGGGTCTTACTGGGTTAGATGGAGAAATGGTGATACACATCCTGGCTAGACCCACACCTTTTGTGGGTGCCGGTGGAGCTACTGATTTTAAAAGCCAGGCGAGGACTAGCAGCTGCAGAGAGGTAAAGGCAGCAGGCCCCCTGGGGTGGGGGCCAGCAGGAGTCCCTAGGCACCCCACCAGCCCCCTTCCTGGTCTAAAGCAAGCCCTGCACCGCAGGGAGGCAGCCTGTGGTCTGGTTCATTTCTAGATGGGCTATTCAGTTTGGGGGGAAGAGCATCTTTCAGAGGCTACAGTGGGGAGGGGGGGTGAGGGGGTTCTCAGAGGCATCTCACTTCCATTGTGATAACAGACGTGTGGCCCTAAGGGGACACACATTCAGCCTACTAATAGGCTGGCATTAAAAGAAGGGGGTGAAATGCCGACAGGCACCGTGGACCAGTTCAGTCCAGTTTAGTCTTGTTAAATACATGTAAGAATCCAGTGTGGGAGGGAGCATTTTATCAGCTCCCCAACAGTCATTGAAAAGGTGCCCCCATAGCTATGATTTAATAATAAAAAAAAGAAACAATAAATGTGGAGGAAAAAGAAAAAAATAAAATAAAATCACAGTTTTAATACAAAAAAAAAAAAAAAGGCGCCCCCTTGCTAACCCGTTGTGGAGAAAGTCACTTTGAGACTATAAGTGTTAGATAAATAAGGGCTTCTCTGTCTTGTAGGCCATGCACATTTTCCCTTTCCAAAGGAGCAGCAAATTGTCCGAGAATGTGGGATGTCGCAGCCTCGTCTGTCTTCTCGTGACTTACTGAGGACCTCAAGTTCTTCTTCCGTTTGCCAGTTTCTTACCAAATGGAAACGCCACCCTGTCACTGGTCTAGCTTGGGCAGGAAACGAGCAGCTGGCATGATTTAGGATGCACGGTAGTTAGTTGTATGGACCCACTTGGCTAGCCAACCACAGCCGGTTATTAAATCAACACTAATCTGAGTGTTGCTCCGAAGGAATCATGTAGATGTGGCTCCTATCTGGTATCAGTTGACTTCAAATTAAGGATATTTATCCTCAGGAATGGGGTGGGGGGTGCTCAGTGATCAGTGGGAGACCTTAAGAGCAAAAACTGAAGTTTCCTGGAGAAGCAGAACCCTGCTGAGAAGGCTGCGTAACCCCGCCTGGGTTTCCAGCAGAGACTCCACACTTGCCACCCCCACAGTCACATGAGCCAATTCTTAAAATAAATTTCTTAATATACATATAGTAGTTCTATGTCTCTGGAAAACCCTGACTGATGCAGGATGTATTTTTTTTTTTTTTGGTTTGTTTTAAATTGTTTTAAGGCAAGAACCTGAAAGCAAGGTGACTTCAACACAACACAGCACACACCCCAGCACACGGCCACACACGTACCGTCTATGGAGGCAGAAGAAGAGGGCCCTGGGCCAGGGAGGGCTGGGAACATAAGGACCTTTCTCTTTTTCTTTTTCACATTATTGAGTGTACAGAGAGGAATGGCCTATTCTCATCAGCTGGGGAGGCCGTTTGTCACCTCCCATTCACTTCTCCATCTTCTGTGCTCTGTCACTGCCACCTGCTACCCAAGCCACACACAACACAGTCCCTGAGACTTCATTGCTCTGACCAACATCATCATGGTGGTGATACAGTGTTCCCCCATCAAAAGGCTGGACAGGGGACCCCAGTTTCCTAGGCCTGGGCAATTTTGTGAAGGGAATGCCCTGCCGTTGTGCCCTGAGCTGGAGGAACTGCATTTATCTATTTGTTAATGCCCTATTAACATTGGAAAGATGTCTGCCATCTACCAAGTCCTGGCCAAATGTAATTCCCAAGACCTTATACCCCTAGACAAAGGACTCACGTGGAGACTTCCCACTTGGGTCTTCTCCTCTGCCAGGGGCTCTGGTGCTTTTCACTCTTCCTATATTCCTTTCTATCTAATACCTCCTATCTCACCACTGATCTGTGGTCCCTGGGTTCATTCTCGGAATCCCTGAGGCCAAAGACCTCCTGCGGAAATAAATTCCGGTTAACAGTGGCCTCATTTTACTAATCCTTTCTGCCACATTTGCTCTTTCTTGGAACTTCTCCACTCTTGGGCTCCTGTAATGTCACTCCTAGTTCTCTCTGTGAATCTCTGCCCCCGTCTCTCTCTCCACCTGCTCTCCCCACTTTCTCTGCACCTTCTCTCTGAGCACTGGACACATGGTTGCTGGGTGACTCTCATTCATAGAGTTTCAATCGCCTCCTAAATCTTGATGACTCCTCAGTCCTTGTCTCTATCCTCCAACTCTCCCTGTTTCTTCAAAATTATCTACCAGCTGTCTACTGGACTTACCCACCGAGGTTCTCCATGCCACCTCAGACTGGACATATCCCCATGCGTCCATCACTCCTGTTCTTGGTCTTAGCTGGTACAGTTCCCAGCCACTAGCAGCCCAACCTGGGATCTCTCCTAATAACTTATCAGTCTTTTTTTTTTCCTTTTCAAGCCTGATATTAAGAGCAATATAAGTACTTTTACTATACTCGGTTGGATGAAATTGGATTACTCTGCAGCGTAATCATTATTCCAAGTGCCTGATTTCTGTAATGGGATAATTGACTGCCTCTGGTCCTAGAACACCAGACATAAGTGAAATATGCACCTGTGCGTTTAATCAAAATAGGAAATAATAACCAGGGACAGCTTCTGATAAGTTGGTGTCACACAGACACAGAATGTGTCTCAGTCTGTTTCAGCTACTGCAATGAAATGTCAAAAATTGTGTGGTTTATAAACAAAAGAAAATTTTTTTCACAGTTGGAGGCTGGGAGGCCCAAGGTCAAGACACTGGCAGATTTGGCGTTGGGTGAGGACTGCTTCCTGGTTCGTAAATGACAGTCTAGCTGTGTCCTCACATGATGGAGAGGGTCAGGGAGCCCTCTGGGGTCTCTTATATGGGCACTGATCACATTCACCAGTGTTCTGCCCTTGTGATCTAATAAGTCACCTCCTTCCACTGTCACATTAGCATTAAGATTTCAACAAATGGGGGCGGCGCCTGTGGCTCAGTGAGTAGGGCGCCGGCCCCATATGCCGAGGGTGGCAGGTTCAAACCCAGCCCCGGCCAAACTGCAACAAAATAATAGCCGGGCGTTGTGGTGGGCGCCTGTAGTCCCAGCTGCTCGGGAGGCTGAGGCAAGAGAATCGCATAAGCCCAAGAGGTAGAGGTTGCTGCAAGCTGTGTGACACCACGGCACTCTACCGAGGGCGGTACAGTGAGACTCTGTCTCTACAAAAAAAAAAAAAAAAAAGATTTCAACAAATGAATTTTGGGGTGACTTGAACATTCAGCCCACAGCAGAATGCATCCTAACTAGTGAGAGGGATAAGATGTGGCTAAGGAGACTGGCAGAGAAGACCTTGGGGGACTTGAGGCCTTGGTAAGGATACGATCTTTATCCCGTGTTCAGTAGGAAACCACTGGAAGGTTCTAGAGGGGGTTGCGAGATGATCAGGTTGAGGCTGTAGAAGACCACTCTGAGCTCCAGAGGGGGCAGGTTGGATGAGGCCAGAGGAGAGCTCATGTTCCTTATCAGACTCAGTCGGTCTGGGTAGGACCCAGCACCAGAGAGATCAGCAAGTTCCCCGTGTGAGTCTAGTAAGTCAGGGTGTGACTTCCTGCACTAAATCTTCCAGAACGTGAGACCCTGTGATGGCCCTGTGAGAAAGATTCATCCTCCACAGCCACCCAGGAGAACTCCCCCATCCCTGGGACAGCCTGACTCTTCTGTGGACAGCTCCAGTGCTCCAAATCTCCTCTGGCCTGCCTTCTGCCCAGGGTAAGTATTCCAGTTCTTTTGTTAGTAATAGCCCACATGTAAGCTGGATTCGGGGACCTTCATTTCCTTCCTTTTTATCTTTCTTTTCTTTAATATATGATGCAGGCAGGTGGAAGGAGAAAGTGAAGGGGGGTGTGAGGTGAGGGGAAATGACATCTCATCTGCCACACCCCCAGGGCCTACCAGATTCTTTGAAAAGCTCCAGAGTCTAGCTGTACCACTGTGTAGTACACTAGTCCCCTACGATGGACAGTAGGTACTTTCCGTTCTTTTACTACTGCAAACAGTCATCAGTCTCCAGCTTTGTATATATTTCTCTCTGTACATGTTACCTGTTTGATAAACTCAGAACAATGCAATTGCTAGGTCAACGGGTATGTGCATTTACCATTCCAATCATACTGTTCTCCCCCAACGTGGCAGGAGAGTTACCGCTGTCCCACCACTCTTAGGGGTGCCATTTGGTGCTGCTCTGCTGGAATTTTTTTGCCCTGAACTGAACCGACTCTTCCTGTGACCCACTGACGTTAGTGACTGTGGGCCACTTCCGCTCTCATTCCAGAAGCTCTGCTTCTCATGAAAATCCCAACACTGAATCTGACATTGTGACCACAACACCAACATACAGTCATACAGCTTGTTCTGAAGTGCAGCTGCTAAACTGGTTTTCTCTCATTTTGAACCTGGGCTATTGGATTTATGTACAGAAATTTCCATTTGTCTTCATATTAATTTTCTTTCTTTGATGTAACAAGTCACCACAAATGTGGGGCCTTAAAATAACCCAAATTTATTATCTCACAGTTCTGTTGTTTAGAGGTCAAAAACATGAGGTTTACTGGACTTAAATCAGGGTGTTGCAGGCTGGGTTCCTTCTGGGGGCTGTGGGGAAGAGCCCATTCCCTCGCCTTTCTCAGCCTCCAGAGGCCACCTGCACTCCTTGGCTCATGGCCACATCTTCCATTTCCAAGCCAGCAGCATGTCCCAACCTCTGACTCTGAGTCCTGCTTCCATTGTCACAGTCCCCTCCTCTGACTCTCCTGCTTCCCACTATTACCCTTTAGGGACCCCATGATTACATTATCCACCCACACAAGGCAGGATAAGAGCCCTAAGCTCTTTAACTTAATTACATCTGCAAAGTCCCTTTTGCCATGTAAGGTAACGTATTCATAGGTTCTGGTAAGTAGGACATGGTTATCTTTACGGAGCCATTATTCTGCCAGCCAAAAGCTTCATTAAACATCGTCTTGTTAAGGCTAATTGCTTCAAATAATGCTGGAACACAAATAAGCCTTCCAGGAGGGTCTGGGTGTCCTCCCGCCTACTGGAGTTTTAAACTAAGTACCACCTAGCTGAGCTGAGCATCCTTGGGGCTGGATTGAAAATGTACAAGAACAAATGACCTATAGAGATGTGCTTTACAGTTTGTAAGGAACGCTTATGTTCACTGTCATGGTATAATCCCCACTATCAGGTAAGGAACCTGAGGCTGAGGTCCTTCAGTGGCCTAAGTGCCAGCGAGGTTCCTCCAGCTCTGAGGCTGTCACTCTTCACACCACACCGGCTGCGTGAGAGTCATGCGATCAGCGAGTCCCCAGCAAAAGTCCGGAGAGCTCCTGCTCTTTGGTGGGTCTCCAGAGCTGCACGAAAGCCACCACTTGGTTGGAGCAAAGACTCACCTTTAAAGTTGGTCGAACTTATTTTCGTGCCTTTATCACCCAGAGCTGACCACGGCCCCACCCCCGGGAGAGGCAGACGCAGGGAGACTGGGGCGATGGCCAAGCCCCAGAGGGGTCACCAGAGATCCCTGGGGCTTCTCTGACCAAGCCACAAGTTCTCTTCCAGACATGCCACCATGGAAGGGCTAGAAAGTGCGAGAGCTCTGAACTCTGAAGGCTGAGTGGGAAGCAGCACCACTCTGTGCCAGCACTTTCCAGGCCGCTCACCTCATCCTTCTGAGAGTTTAGCTGCCATCATCATCATTTTGCTGACAGCAGCTCTGAGAAGTTATGGTCACAAAGATGGTAAAGCCATGGACTATATTCCAGGTCATTCCAATTCCAAAGCCTGGGACTTTTCCACTCGCCCCCGCAAGAGCTGCTGCGAAGCATGAGTGGAGGTTGAAAACAAAACACAACCAGCACCCACTGTGTGACAAGACAGTTAGGAGCCCCCTGCCCACCCCCCTGGGTAGGTTTGCAGCTGGTTGGGTCAAAGTGCTGGCAAGAGAGGCAGGGAGGAAAACTGTCCCTTAGCTGATGTCCAGTGACCTGCAGCCCCGGGAGCAGCTGCCAGAGCTCTTCTCCTACCAAAAGGAGAGAGGCGAGGTGCAGCAGAGAGATACCAGGGGTGGGGGACAAATGACAGTGCTAATTACCAGGTAAAGTCACCAAACAAATCACCAGCTAGCGGCTTCTCCAGAAATGTTCTCATGGCTTGCTTTGATCACCATTTGTCTGAGTTGTGCTTCATTTCAATTTTTCCTTCAATTTGGATCCCATCTGCTGCCCTGTTTGCCGAGCCCACAGCTAGAGACACGGGCATGCAATTACCCAGCTCCCACGCATTTTCTTAGTCTCTTTCTCTTTGGGTTTAATTTCCCTGAGAGGCTCTGCCTTGAGCTTGCTTTAAAACCTGTAATTACGAGGAGGCACCTAATGAGACTAAAGGCAAACTTCCGCACGGCGCAGCTATTTTTTTTAAATGGGGTAAACAAAGGAAAATGTCAAATAGAGGGATCTCTACATTACTCCCACAGCTGAAAGGGTACTCAGTATCCAAACAGACGTGCCACACTCAGCACATCAGGTGGGTTGTCGTTCCTGGGGTCCTTGGGCTATTTGACCTTGCTGGATACAGATGTGTAAGTGGATCCCATCTGCCTGGGGGCCCAATGACCAGTGCTCCCAAGCCTGGAATGCCTTCTAGGCATGGTCAACAGGCACTTGCCCCTGGGAAGGTCACCGAAAGTGGAAGCAGAGCTCTGATCTCAGCCCTTGCACTGTGGCATTTCCAAGAGGTTTATTTTCCTCTCTAAGCACATTATGGGGTAATGACTTGGATTACGGAAATTGCAAACAGCATGTGTCATAATGAATATTTTGCCTTGGAACACAGCATTCTCAGGGACTCCTAATATCTGCGGAAACTCACAGGGTGACAGAAAAAATTGATCATGAAAGTATCATTCACACAAGGTAGCTATTCATGGGAATTCAATTAAAGAAGTGTTTATTTAGTGCCTGCTGTGTACCTAGCACTGTGCTGTGCATTTAGGATGCAGGGAGAGGGAGGGAGGAAAGATTCAATATTTAAGTATAGAAGTAAATGCAAGCAGCTGCACGGGAGCAGGACAGTAACCTCCGCAGCGAGAGCCCATGGGGATGCAGGACTCCACAGTTTCCAAGGCCAGCCGGCAAAGCCCCAATCCAGTGGTTTGTTGCTAATCCATCTGCCTCCATGAATTACTGCTGCCCGAGGGTTACTCTCTTCCTTAGCTGAAGCAACCCCTTGCCCCACAGAGTGTAAATGCTCTCACTTAGGAAGTGGGCTCTGCCAAGGCAAGGCCAAGAAGGGGATGACATGCCGGGAGGAGGGAGTGGCCAGGAGAGGGAAGAGAATCAACACAGGAAGAAATACAGGGACCTGTGCACAGGGCTGAGGATCAAAGTACCTGCGTTTGGATTTGATGGGGCTTCTACCTGTGCCCCTCGTAAATAACCGTGACAGGGAGGTATGATTATTTCCTCTGTACAGCGAGGAAGCCAATGTTTAGAGAGTGACGTTCAGGGTCACACAGACAGCAAACATCCGCACCTGGGCAGGACCAGAATTTTCCAGCAAACATCCTGAGATCCTCCTCTAGGGCTCTCACAGGGTCCTCCCGGTTCCAGCCTGCCCAGGTCTCGTCCTCTTTCCGGGAGAGAGCTCCCTGCAGAGTCGGGTCATCTCACGGTTTGAGGGAGCCGGCGCCCCTCTCTTCAAACTGTCAAGCATGAAAAACAGTTTGTTACCCCATAACGGGTTTGGCTTCCAACGCTTTATTTTGACTGGCCCTAAGCTTTCTGTCTGGCAGGCATACATAGCCTTAGTGATTTAAAGGTGACACATATGGCTTTGCATTTGTGGAACTGCCCTTCAGCTCCTAAGAGGATCGTGCCTGCTTTGAGAAGGTCAGATAAATTGGGAGAAATAAAGTCCTACTCACCTTCCTCAGATTTCTGTGCTAGCGGTTGGAGTCTGACAGAGTTAATTTGAAAGATACTCCCTGAATTTGCTCAAAAGGTTTGAAGCTGCTGCAAGTTCAGATGGATGACAAGTTGATATTCAAGGATAAAACCAAATGGACACCACTTAAAGCAAGAGGACCATGAGCTGATTTCTACCATGTAATGCTAAGCTATTTGGGACCCAAGGAAAATGTCATCTTTGGCTGAAATAAAAAAATGCAAACTCATCTTTTGGAGTAGGGACTACAGTCAGGCCTGGACTCATCACAAGGGTGTCGGCTAGAAGCTGATCCATAGTACGAGGGACCTACGTCCCAATGCCCCCTGGGTGCCTCACCAGCTGGACAGCAGGAAGGAGGTTCTAACCTGAGTCCAGAGGGAAAGCAGAGCCTAGCGCAGAGCAGGAAGCTGAGTCCAGGTGGTAATCCTCAGAGACAGAAGCAGTCTGCTGCCCTACGAGCTAAGAGGCAGGAGCCTGGGGGCAGGAGCTGTCAGTGAGGAGGGGGCGCTGGGCAAGGCTGTAGGGCCGAGTTGTAGGATCCATCCGATTCCATAGGCCACTGCTATGAAGTGGGTGATAGGCAGGAAGCTAAAGTGAGACTCAGAAATGCATCTCTGCAAGGACCGGGGAGCAGAATCCTCTGGTAATTAAATCAGAGTGAAGATAGATTTTGGAAAACACAATCTCTATTCTACCAAGGGACTGGCTACACTTACCTCATTAATGTGTGGGCAGAGTCCTGGGTCCATTGACCCAGGAGCCCAGCCCAGCTTTTCCTTATGGGGACCCTTGTGACCTGGTTGTCATCTCCCATAGCCACCAAAGGGGAGGATAGGGGAGAGTGAGAATTCCACCCACAGACTCCTGCAACAGGTGGTGCACTGAAGGGGTTAAAGACTAGTGCTCTAAAGGAAGACTAGTTAGCATAGATGAATTTCATTTTAATTGGGAGACTTGAAGGCAGTGTGGAAAGGGGAAGAATTTTAATAAGGTGGAAAAGGTAAGGCTGCATATTTGTAAAGATTTTCAGGAGCTAGAAGGGATCTTAGAGGCAAATAGCTTTCCTTGCTAAATCAAGCTTATTCAGCCGTGGTTTATAGGGAATAAAATGCACCCATTTTAAGTGTGCAATTCTATGAGCTTTGACAAATGCACATACTTGTGTAGCCACCAGTGTAATCCAAGTATATGATATTTCTGTCACCCCGAAAATATTGCTTGCATGTGTGCCCTCCCTGTAGTCTTCACTCCAAACCCAAATAACCACCGATCCACTTTTGTTCCTATAGATTAGTTGTGTCTTTTTAAAATTGTTTCATATAACTAGAATAAAATGGAATATACCCCACAACTGTTTATTCACCTATTGATCGACATTTGGGTTGTTTCCAGTTTGGGGTTATTAAAAAATAAAGCTACTATGAACTTTACTGTACAATTCTTTTGCAGACACATTTTATTTCTCCTGGGAAAAAACCTACGGGTGGAATCATTGGGACAAAAAGGGCATGTTTACTTTTATAAGAAACTGCCGAACTCTTCTCCAAAGTCATTGTATCACTTTGCACTCCCAATGATGTGCGGACGTTTCCGTTGTTCCAGACTCTTCCCAGCGTTTAGCATTACTGACCTTTAATTTTAGCCATTCCAATGGGCATCAAGTGGCATCTTGTCATGGTTTTAATTTGCACTTTCCTCGTGGCTAATAATGTTGAGAACTTTTCATGTGAATTGTCCATTTGTATATCTCCTTTCGAAAGTATCTGTCTAAATCTTTTGCCCATTTTTATTGAGTTATTTGTCTTGTGTATTCTGGATATAATCCTTTTACCGGATACATACATTGCAAATATTTTTCACATTCTGTAGCTTGTCTTTTCATTTTCTTGATGTTTCAGGAGCAAAAGTTTTTAATTGTGATGAAGTCTATTTCATCATTTTTTAAATTTTAGGGTCATGCTTTTTGCACTCTATCAAAAACGTCTTTGTATGCTCCCAAGTTGCAAAGATTTTCTTCTGGAAAAACACAGTGTCTACATTTTCAGTGTCTACATTTGGGTCTATGAGACATTTCAAGTTAAGCTTAGTGCACAGTGTAAGGTAGGTGTCAATATCTATTTATTATTTTGTATGTGGATGTCCAGATATCCAAGCACCACATGATGAAAGACCATCCTCTCCCCACTGAATTTCTTAGCAGCTTTGTTGGACACGGTTGACCATATGTGTGTCAGTCTATTTCTGGACTCTAGTCTATTGATTTCTGTGTCTACCCTCACACCAGTGCTTTATTTTTAAAGCTGAGAAAAGTGTGGTTGAGAGAGTGAAGAGCTAGGATAGAATCTGCAAATATCCATCTTGAAGACTTGTTGGGAGTCAGCAAAGAGGGGAATACTAACCAGTTGTGTGGATATTGGTGCTGGGATAATGCCTTCCCAGGAGCCCACCAGCCAAAGGGAAAGGCCAGCGGGAGCGAGAGGGAGAGAGCCGGCTGTTTACGCAGCAGCCTTGTGCCTTGGCACCAGCTGCTCCGTTCCTGAGGCTCCCCAATAGCAAGATGGGGGCAAGAACAATGCCTACCTCCTGAGAGTATTGAGAGATCACATGAGACGATGCTTTTCATTTAGTTGCTGCAGCATCTGGGACACGGTAGGTGCTTGGGCAAGTAACTCATGCCATTACTTGGCATTAGGGTCCTCCCTCTGGGGGCTGACCCCAGAGATGCCCCAGGGGGAGGTGGCCCTGTTGACTGAGGCATCCCACTCCCAGGCATGGTTGCTTTCCTGCTTCCTGTTCTCCCGGGTGCTGAGCTGTGACCTACAAAGAGACTCATATGCAGCTCCCCTGAGGACACTCCCGCCCTCCCGAGGAAGCTGGGTGCTCAGTTCAGGGCTGCAGGGCAGGAGAAGGCCTGCTGCCTAGTGCAGTGGCAGCACTGAATCCTGTCCCAAGAGGGCCTTTGTGGGTGCCTGGAAGTGAAGACCCACACACAAGATCCCTCGCTATGGGGCCAGCGAGGTTGGAACCAGCTGCATTAGTTCCCAGCGGGTGCTGGGGCAGTTGAGCTCCCACAAGACCTGGCCCCACCATGTCTGGGTCTTCTTGCCAGAATATCTGACTCTAGGGCAATGATTTTCAACCCATGTGCCGCAGCTCACTGGTGTGTCATGAGAGGATCTTAAGTGTGTAGTGAAAAATTTTAAAGATCATTAGTTAAATTATTTTCAAAAGAAGTTCAAAGCACAGTCTAAGTGTACATATCAAAATTAAAACCTCTTTAAATTGATTATATGAGTCTATCAAAAAGAAATATTCTTTTTTATACTATTGTCCTTGATCAACATAATTGAAGTGGACCACAGAAGTTTAGCTATAAGTTCAAGTGAGATAAGGAAGGTTGAAAAACCTGCTCTAGTGTCCGGTGTGAGAGTGCGGTGCAAATTTGCTCAGAAGGCGATCCAGCTGCAGTGGTGTGGGCGCCGTGGGTGACAGCCACGTTCGGAGCTCCAGCTGAGCCCCTCACCTGCCCTTATGCCCCCTCTGTGGTGACAATGTACCATCTGGAAAGACAGCACTGGTATCAGCTGGCAGTGAGGACTGAGCCGCTAACCCTGTATCAGGTGCTGCTCTGAGTACCTGGAACACAGCGAAGCAATAGTCGGAGCCTTGGTGCTGCCAGCTGGGGATGACTTTCGCATCATCACAGTGTGGCTGGGGCATTCACAGAGGTGTGGCCTGAGCCACGTGCTTCAGGTGTCATGCTGACCTAGTCCACACAACAGCTCGAGGAATAAAACATCCTTCCCCCCCACTTGGGGAGGAGGAGATGGGGCTGCAGGAAGGAAAATGTGTCCAGCGTGCTCAGCCAGAAAGGGGCAAATCTGACAGGAAGTGACTTGCTTGAGCTCCCAGGACACTGGAGCTCTAGTGGGAAGTCACTTCCTTCTCTATGCCTCAGTCTCCCCTGCTGTAAAAAGAGAGGCCTTTGCTGAATCATCTATAAATGTGGGAGGCATCTTTATGGATTTGGTAAAAATAGGAGTTTATAGAAGTTTATTATCAGTCACACTTGGATTCAAATCTCAGTGCCCCCCTTACTAGCTGTGTGATTCTAGGCAAGTCATTTAACCTCTCTGAGCTCAGTCCCTGCAGCCAGTGAGGAAGCTGAACTTCTGGAGCCCAATGAGGAGCTGCACCAAGGACCCTGGCACAGCACCAGGGACCCCGCAGGCAGCCAGCTGGTCTGAGGCTCCTTCCCCCAAGGCTCCTCCTACTCTGTTCCCAAGACCTAAATGGCCAGGCCTGAAGTGGTGAAAGTTGCATGGTATTTGGGAGGGTAGGGACATGCCTTCCCCTCAGCAGGTGTGTTTGGGAAGGAGATGGATGCTGTTGTGGGTTTGGGCAGATTAAGAGTTGGTCCCAAAGATGAATATCTATTACTCAGAAGGCTGCATGAGGCCAGAAGCCCCTGGGACAGTGGACATAGGAGAGAAAAGGTGATACAATATTGAAACAAAGGAAAATAAGTAGAAACTTCCATGCCACCATTAAATTATGGCAAACTGACATTTCTGACAATTAACTTGTACCTAATGTGTTCACACCAGTTCATCAAAAGTGTGCATGAGATTTTAAAACAGGAGGCTTTATTGGACCTAATCACAATATATACTTTTCCCCCTTATTAACCATCAATTCTATCATAAAAATATATTACAACATTTGATATGTATTCACGAAACACAAGGCATTGTAAACAGAGCAGGCAGCATTGGCCTTGGATTCAAAATTCTTGAGTCTCATTTTAACAGAAAACAGCTTTTGGCAAGTGTATAACATGGAAGGTAATATTGCCACAGTGTGAGGGCTTCTGGTAATATTTTTTAAAAATAAAAGGAGCCATACATGTGTTTAATAAATTAAGAGAAAGTAAAGTTAAAGCTACAATGCCAACAAACATGAAAGGATGCTAAACTTTTGCTTCATTTGTTTTATACTCAGTGTGCAGCTGTTTGTTTATAACATTCACCCATATGCATACACTCATGGGTGCACAGAGTCATGGGCACACATGTTTATGGGTGCACACATTTATGGGCGCATTCACTCCAAGACAAACACATAGATGTCCTACCCATTTTCCTATTCGTCTGATATTAAGGGTGTGCAACATTGCACAAAAGCCAATCATTTGCAGATCACTTTGTCCCCAGGAATGATATATCTTTTATTTTTTTAAATCCCAGTTTCCAACAGTATACTTAAAGTGTGCAAATATAAAGTGCATTTCCATATGGAATGCTAAATTAGCTGGCGTGTACCATAGATTTCCTTACTGTGAACTCCCTTCTGTCACCTACTGGCCACTCTCTGAATGACCCAAGCTGTGATGGTGTAAGTTTGCACCTCACTTTGCACAGGCAACAAAAAATATGAAAATTCAAAGACTGCAAAGAATTGGACTCCGGTGTTCTCATTACTTGGAGGCTCCTGGAGCTCTGAGGGTGGCAGGTAGCCAACTGTCCTCTCACATCAGGAAGTGGTGGTCCTCCCATTGGAATCTTGGGAAGGTGCAGCCTCTGTGTGGGGAGATGAGCAGGCTCTGTAACAGGGGATGGGGGTGTGTGGCTGACTTCATCTGCTGGCATCTGCTGTGCATGACACCATGGCAGAAGGGTAGATTGTGTCCTCCTAGGAGCTTCCTCACCAAAATGAATAATGCACATCCAGATGGCAAGGATGTAAATTCCTTCTCCCAGATGAGCCTAAGAAAACACAGACTGGCCTGTTCTGATGTCTGGAAAAACCACCCTAGGTGGTAATGAGGGTAAGGCAAGGCACCTTTTTGATTCACTGCTGGACTTCAAGGCTGTTTGTGATCCAGAGTCAGCCAAGTTTCTCTGGGGAAATCCTGCTGGGATCAGTGAGACACCAGACACTGTAAATATCCCTTCCCTCCGGAAGAGGTTGTGTTTGCATGTTTGTTGTAAAACAGGATTGTTGAGGTTTGGAACACTCTCAGTTGGCAAGGGAACTTGGCATTCAGAGGTTTTCAGAGCAGGGGGTTTGCTTACTGTTAATAATTCAAGATTTGGTGCGAAATGAGTTGAATGTGGGGCAGTGGCAGGCTGAGCCTTTGGGGCTGGGTTGGTTGTTCTGTATTTTAGCCAAGGCAGGATCAGTCACCATAATCTTGTCCTTAGGAAACTGAACATCTTGGGTCACCCTGTGAATTGAGGGTCATGCTGGTGGCATCTGAGGTCCCCCTACCCCAAACCCATTCTCTGAGGATGTTCTGGGGTATGACTTAGGTCTGGGCCTTCGCAGTGATGCTCTGATTCCCCCAAAGTGGATTTCCTATCTCCAAATACAGGTCTTGGGCTCTTTGAAACCATAGAATCACGACCTCTGGGTTTATCAATGTGCAACGCGGACTACAGCAGAGTCCTCAGGCATGCGTGAGAGGACACAGGAAATGCCACACACTGGCGTCCCTAAGAGGCACACAGTCTTTGAATCCAAAATCTAAATTATTTTAAAAGTCCTTAAATATGGGTATTCGTAAGAAACTATAGCACTGCTAAGGTTGATTAGATTCATGAGATCTGACCTTTAAATGCTAGATACATATTTACACGGCACACTGTACGAGCGAACTGTGGGAGTGAGGGAGGGTGGGTGAGCTGCAAGCACAAGGCCAGCCCGTCCTGTCTGCCCCATGCATTCTTCCATTCGTCCCCAGGGGACGTGGCAGTGCCCATCGGGACCCTGCAGCAATATTGTGTAACACTCCCCCGCTGAAGGTATGCATTTGTTCCCTTCAGGACATTGCAGAGGATGTGCCCTGGCTGAGTGTGGTTGGATTTCTTGAGAATTAATTAAGCTCCCTCCTGCCCCCATTGTACAAGGCAGATGCCCTGAAGAATGAGTGATTTGTTTTGATCTTTCCCTTACTCCCTCCTTCCTTTCCTCTTTTCTGTCTTCTCTTTCTTCTTTTCTTCCCTCTCTCCTTCCTTCCTTTTCCCCTTCTTTTCTTTTTTCTTTTCTTTCTTCCTTCTCAGTAGCTAAACACACATGGGCTTTCCTCACATCTTCTCCATTTTGGGATTCCCAACTTCAAGACTTCTCTCATCTGCCACTGGCCACAGATCACCTTTAACCTTTCTTCAGAGACAATGGGCCTCCCTCTCAGCACTCGGAAAACATCCTCTCTAGACCCCGGCTGAGTCCTGTCCACCAGGTGGGCTCCCACCTCCTCTGCGTCTCACCACATGCTCTTCCCCACTTTAAGTTCTGGCCCAATGTCAGCACCTCGTAAAGCCTCCCAGACCATTCCTTGTGCACTAGCCAAGTTCTCCAGCCCTTCCCCTTCACCCCTTCGCCCCCACAGCACTAAGCAGACCCCACTGAGAACCCCGCCCCTGCCCTGTGCAGTAATGACTTGTCCTGCCAGTTTGACGCAGCGTAGGGCCCGGAACACGGTCAGCGCTAAGTGTCCGAGGAGTGACGGGGGCACTTTTCACAGCTCTGGTTGGGGCCACAGCTGCGAGGGTGCATTTGGTGGGTCGCTGGTGGGTCACTGCTCTGCACAGCAGTGTCTGGCTCAGGCTGGCAGAGCCACCGCGTGTCCTCCTGCCTCTTCCTTCCATGGCAGACTCCCCAGGAACTTGGACAGCTGCATTCCTGGGATCCTCTGACTCCTCCTTGCTAGGCTGCCGATCCCCAAGGAAGCACCAGGCAGGAGGCCTTTGACTTCTTGGCTGTGTCTGAATGGAGGAAGGAGCAAACCTGAGGTTCCTGTCACCTGCCTCTGACCAGGCCAGGACTTTGGCCACCAGCAGAGCAGAGGCAGCTGGTCTGGGGTCAGACTAACTCTTGGGGGGCGAATTGGTCACTTGGTCTTGAGAGAAAGTGGGGACCTTACAAACCACACTGCTTTGAGACAATGTCCTCCCCTGAACCTGCAGGACCAAACCATAGAGATCTAGAAGCCAAGCTCCACTCAGCCTCTCCCCACATCTGCTCAGCCCAGGGTCCTAGCGCTAAAAGCAGGGCCCTCTGTGTAAGTTCTCCTGAGGTTCACTCTGGTGCCAGAGGAAAGCTGTGTCCTCAGATGCTCGTGGAGGCTGATGGCCCAGAGTTTCAGGAGAACCCAGGTTGACAGTGGGCCTTCACACACCTGAAACCTCTAGTCAAGTGGGTTCCCTGGGAAAGGTGGGCCCTACCTCCTGGGCACACAGGTCACTGCTAAGCGGCTTCCCCCAGAAGCACACACAGAGAAGGAAAAGTCCAGAGAACTGTTTCCCGACCACATGACAGGAGGTTTCCACGGCCCAGCTGCTGGGCATGGGGGTGAGCCCAGGTGCTAAGGAGGGGGGTGTTTGCTGATGGCAGAACAACAGCCGCTGAGCTCAGAACCAGCCGGAGTCATGTGGAATTGTGGGCTTTCCCGTTGTTGCTGGCGTTCCCTTCTCAATACCACTGTCCTGTTTTGCATTTCCTCGGGAACTACAAACCCTCCCAGGTGTGTAAAATGGACACAATAATAGAACCTATGTCGAAAGATTACTATGAAGGTTAGTGGGAACACTGCTCAGTATGCTGGACACTGGCCTGGAGTCTCGTCTAATCTGTACACACAGTAGTTAAAGTCATTGTCATCAATGCCAGCCGTTCCTGGGGGCACTAAGCAAAGCAGGGTCAGCCATGATGGATGGGACCAAAAGGAGACCCACACCCAGGGCTGGTGTCCAGAACTGTCTCTCCCCAGCCGTGCCTCAGCCTGGTTCAGCTCTCCATGTACAAGGCTGGGTGGGAAGAGAGTGGGACAAGGCCCAGCAGGTGTCCCTTGGGGCCCTCTGAACACACGGTGCCTTTCCTCTCCTGAGGCTCCCTGGCTGGAAGCCAGCCCTGCCGCCATCCTCTGCTGACATCCCCAAACATGTGTCATGCTGAAGCCTTGGGAGCTCCAAGGAGCGAGGCTGCTTTGCAAATGTCCTGGGAGGTGGGGGCGGGCAGCTTCTGCTGTTCAGACAAGATCTAGTGAAGAGGGACATTCAGAATTTCATGAAGAGATCATTTTTGTCTCTCTAAGAACTAAATGCCCCAGCCCTTAAAGAAAGATAGAGAGTGAACTATTTGGAGAATTAGGGGAAATACCAGACATCTGAGACTTAGATATTTACAAACACTCGGTTTTCTGTGGAGTTTGTCCAAACATCTAAGATCAGTTTTCCTTAAGGCCTTGATGGAAATGGACAAACACAGGTTCAGCCTGGACCTGCTCAAACGGACCCGAGGAGAGGATTCCAGAGTCCGTATATTAAACAATGTTCATAGTGACTCTCGTGGCTGGCAAAGTTGGCTCCATCCCAAATAGAAATACCTACCGGAGCCTTCTTTCCAATAGGCCTCATGGTTTAAAGGACATGAGCTGATCCAAGAAATTTTTGGCACGTGAGAAAGTGTCCTCATTAGAGTTGGGCAAATTAGTCCATCCTGCATTTGGGTTAAACCCTAACAACGCACAGCCTGCGGTTACTGCAAGGGTCAGGTGGCAGGTCTCTACCTGCACCAGGCATATCTCAGAGGGTGACAACCAGCCCATAAACCTGGCCCCATTTTTCCCCTCCTCTCTCAGCAAAAAAGGCACCATGAAAAAGAAAATCAATTTCACAAACACAAGGAGAGAGATTTATTGCAACAGGAGACTGAGCTGAGTCCTAGAGGAATATCTGGTTGGTCTGAGATGCTCAGGACAACGTCCCCTCCTCCTGATCAGGTTTCTGAGCTAGCATGGGCAGCTGCTGCTGAGAGGTGTCTGAGAGGAGAGTGGGCCACCAGATGCACAAACCCCAAATGCCACAAACCCCAAATGCAAGGAACAGCAGCCTGTTCCTTCAGGGGGCCCAGGGCTCCAAAATCCGCTTCTTCAGGAAGTGGGCTAAAGAAGAACTAGAATAGTTGCAGGATGGTTAAAAAGGCAAATTCTGATTGTGCAGGACTAGGAACCGAGCCCTGCCTGTGATTTAGGGATGTGAACGCCTCCTTTTTACCAGCTTGATTTTCAAGCTTCTTAAATGTTTTCACCGAGTCCAACTGTTCAGAGTTTGGGCTGGGCGCTTTGACTTAGATGCTGAAAATCTTGGTGTCTCTATGTGTTATACCTGAGAAAACAATGTTACATGTGATAAATGAAATTACCAAAATGAGGTAGATAATTCAATTGGGAATAATAAAGCCGGGGGCAAGTCTGATCGCCTGTGTACGGATGAAGTATTAACACTTCCGGAAAGGTAATCAGAGAAGAGCTCGAGTTGTTTGATGCTGACGGCTAACATGGTAATTTTCTTTTCACTTCCCCTTGGGTTTTAATTCCTGTGTCTGAATAATAATAAAAACACCCAATCCATGAACTTATCTGGAGTTTTTGTCTGCATGACGCCAGCACAACTGGTTCTATGGGTTGTTTTTAGAGGTCTAATGACAATGACAAAATGCATCTTTTCAAGGTGTGGTGCTGTAGGTGACAGATTTTGCTTCTTAGCTAAAGAAGTGGTGAAGAGAGCTAGTTGCTACCAGGCATCCAACATGTCACCTCTATAGGACAGAGCAAACTGGGGGAGGATCTGCCAGGGTTATTCCTCCAAACTGAAATTGGTGAAAATACATTTTTCTGTTTGAATTTGACTGTCTACTGACCTCATCACTGGGTCATGACTCTTCTTTGCTCATCTTTAAAGGTGTTCGTGTAAGAAGGGAGATACCCGTGTTGGAATCAACCCTGCCTACTATGTTGTTCTGAGTCCCAGGGAAGGTGAGGGGTGAACAGTGGCTCCTCACTAGGAAGACTCTGCAAAAGCTCATGTCTGTCATGCTTCAAATTTGAGTGGCCAAATGGGCTCTGAACCTAAACAATGTCATTTGAGTAATGCACAAGGTCATGTCTGGCAGTGGTGTGCTGCTGGTAGGTGTTTAACAACCAGCTCTCTGTGTCAAAAGGCCTGGTTTTCCTGGGGTGAAAGCTCCCAGCTGATTTCTAGCCACCCACGTGGCATCCCTGACTATGGAATTGGGAAGGGGCAGACCCCACAGGCTCTTCCAAGCAGGAGGGAGCACTCACCCCTGACAGCAACAGGAAGACATCAAAGCCTCTCTGGAGGTCACATCTGTCCTGTCCTGCCTCCATGGAAACTCTGAAACTAGGCAAGACCAGGCCAGGCTGAGTTGTTTTATAAAGGAGGAGCTCAGAGTTACGAAGACAGCATCTTTTCAAATAGAGATGCACACACTTCTCTTCCTCTAGGTCCAGGGCTGCCTGGCAGAAAAAAAATACAATAGATTCTACGCGGTGGCTTTGTGTGGAACTGGGTCTTCCCCTCTACACCTCCAGAGGTAGGAGGTAGGAGCGGGAAGGAGAGAGTGAGCATCTAATTCAAGTGCTCCCAGCCTTTGCACCCTGCGGACCACATTAGGTGGAGGATTGGGAAATAGCACTCTCAGCGCTCACAAGTCAATTTGAAATGGTAAACCAAGATGGCCTGGGCACTCACTCTGGCTTTTATTAAATCAAGATGGGGCTGCTAATGGATTGGCACGTGTGTTACAGCTATGGTCATCTCTGAAAACCTCACTCTCTCTTCAGCACAGGGTACTCTCTTGATAACTTTGGACAGCCTCTACTTTCTGTTGACAGATCACAGAAACTAGGATGTGAAGCCATCAAGATAATGGAACCCAGGGTTGTAAAATAGAGCATAAACCCTTGCTCAGGCCAGCTCTTGCCCATCCATCTCACAGGACCTGCTGAACAAGATGTACAAGACAAGTGAGAGGCTTCCTGCAAGTTCCAGTTGCAGACAGGGAAGGGGAGACCAACCAGCCCCTTCCACCTGGTCTTACTGAATCGCAGTCAGGACAAGTAAACCAGATGGTCAGACTTCAAAGAACCTAGTGTGTGTATTACCTGCCAAATTCAACCATTTTCATGCTAAGATTGTCCACGCACACAAAAATTAGCTTTGGGTGGGGGGAGAGAAAGACAAAAGTTGAATTTACCATTTCTAAGACAACTGGCCAGTAGCAATGGGGTGGCCACAAGTTGTTAAACATTTTCCCCTTGAGCACAGAGCCCAAGAGTCCCAGCTGAGCACAGTTTAGTTAGTACCAGATGAATATTTGGGTTAAAGCAGCCACCACGACCCTGTGGAGAAGAGGTGTCACATCAAATCTGAGGCCAAATGTCACTTTCAGTATGACTGAAATGTCCCCTGGAGGCCACCACTTTACTTCAGCATGGAGCCCAATGTCCAATGGGCAAGGAACAGGTGGACACCAGGCTTCTTCACCTGCCACCAGCGCTGTGCTTGACAGTGACACGACTGAGGGCTGTTCCCTGGGGAGCCTCGGTGAGTCGGGGAGCTCAGAGGAGCATCTCAGAAAGAAAGGCCAGAGCAGGGCCCACAGTTATCCTTTGGTGACAAATAGGGACAGTCCAACATCAGCCCTTCAGGAACAAGGATGTAGGCTCTGGAGTCAGGGAACCATAGCCACCAGGTTTGCCCAGGGGCTGGTGGTTGGTGGTGTTTGCCCAGGGGCCCCAAGTCCACCCTCCCCTCTTCTCACCACAGCCTCATCCTGAGCTGTCCCGAGAGTGAGGGCCTCACTCAGAGATGGGCAGGATGTTCTGGCTGTGAGGATCGCCCGTGAGGCCAGAGGAGTGGAGGGCACGTCTGTTGAGGACCCTGTTGAGAATCTCTTTGCAGCTTTTCCGGTACTGATGTCGCAGTAGGGAGTACACGAAGGGGTCAGACGCGGCCTTGCTGTAGGCCAAGCACTTAGACAGCACGCCCCAGTGGGAGCCGATGGGTGCAGAGGAGGAGAGCTCCACCAGCCTGCGGAGAGACGGGGAGGCCGTTACCGAGGCTGTGGTGGCACCGCCAGGCTCCAGTCTGTGCCCCTGTGGACTACGGTCTCTTGGCCAAGCTGCAGTTTCTGAGACCATCTCCTCCAGCAACAATGATAACAGTAACTATTTATTCCAATAGTAATGGTGATGGTGAACATTCATCAGGCAATTTTTAAATTCTTACCATTGTGCTAACTAAATACTTTCTACATGTGATCATGTTGAACCCCAGGAGATAGGACCAGCTCTGTTTTATAGGTGAGTAAATTTGCCCCAGGTCACATGCCCAGTAAATTATAAAGGCAGGATTTGAACCCCAGCCTATGTGGCTCGGAAACTCATGCTTACCTGGGCCGACAGCTAGTAGCTGGCAATTCTAGCTTTTTGGGCTCCAATGCTGTTACTCACCTGCTATGTGACCCTGGGCAAATCTATTTGCTCCATGGGCCTGCATGTCTTATATGAAAAGCAAAAATATCTCAAATATCTTTTCAGCTAGAAGAGTCTGGTTCCATTCTTAGTTTGAAATCCTGGCTCTGCCTTCCTAAGGAGGTTACATGGGGGAAAGGGCTGAGAAAAATTCTGAAAACATTCTGCAAAGCTCCAAGAATGTCTCATATCAGCGAAGAATCTGCTGGCCAGGAAGGCCTCTTCCCAGGTTTGGGATTCTGGTGGTCTTTCATAATAGCTGCCGTCAGGGTGCCCTAAATGGACCCCCCATTCCTTATGGAGGGACTAATGCCAGGTTGTGAAGGAAGGAAGAGCCTTCCACTGTGTCAATGGAACCCCCACCCAAATCCAGCCACTTATTTTCCTCTCTCAGGTGTGTCCAGCAGTCCTGGCCATATATGGGCATTTCCCAGCATTAATATAAGGTAGGAAAGTCACACCAGAGAGGAGGGAACTTGGAGATCATAAACCACCCCTCCCCACCCACTGTCATGTGAGGAAATTGAGGCCCAGAGAGGGGAAGGGGCTGCCCAACCTTACACGGTGAGTCAGAGGCCATGTTAGCTACAGCACCTGTGCTCTGCTCTGATGGGGGTCTGGGACCTGTAGTCCCAGAAATATGAAAATATGCAAATATCCTTTCCCATTGTGTAGGTTGTCTCTTTGCTTTGGTTATTGTCTCCTTAGCTGTACAGAAGCTTTTCAGTTTAATGAAGTCCCATTTAATGAAGTCCCTGGGGCATCTGTAGGTAGAGGGCAGTGGTGGCGCTCAGCTTGGTGGGTTGCCCAGGTGAGGACTCAGGGCTGGAAGAACTGAGACGGAGCTGGGACGGTGTGCTGCCAACACCTGCTTGTTTTTCAGCAGCCTTTGGGTGGAGGCTGTGAGGCTTGGCTGCAGAGCCAGCGAAGGGGAGGAGGAGGAGGAGGATGAAGCTGGAAGTGTGATCCTTCTGAGACAATCCCTCAGCGAGTCCACTCCCAGGCCCCTCTTTTTGGCTTCCCACCGTCCGCCCCACCCTGTGACCCTGTGGGGCTCTATGGCTTTGTCCTCTCTTGTGTGCTTGGAAGCCCAAATGGGGAAACTGGAGCTGTTAGCATTTAGGGAATCTACACTTTGAAGAAAACTATTTTGGGAAGTGATGAATATAAAAGGACAGAACCCCTGAATTTAGAATTTACACCTAATAATAAGAATGAAACGGCTGAATGCCAACACACTGTTGCTATGTGATGCCAACTTGCTTTTCCAAAATGTCTGGTCTTCTGCGTATTGCTAAATTCAGCCAGCATTGTGGCTCTCCCAAAAGGATTTATTAAAAGAGCCAGACACCCTCAAACCATCCAGAAAGATCAAAACTATTATTTGCAGCGTCTGTAGATTTCATGGAATGAAATTACTCAGGGCAATTTAACATTTCAACGTTTAGATAATTAAGAGGTAAAATCTATTGCATTTGCTTCTCAGAGACTGTTAAGTCTGAACTTGCCACCCAGCTGATTAATAATAATTCCCAGCCAAGTGTCTCCTTTGGGCCAAGCACTTGTGTGCACTCTCTGTAATCTTATAATTATCCTGCAGAATGGCTCTCATTATTTCCATTTTATAGATGGGGAAACTGAGGCTCAGAAAGGTTGAGCAGCAAGCCAAGGACTCCTCCATGAAACCCCTGCTCCATCTAACTGTGGTCCAAGTCCTAGCCAGTGGCCCTGTGGGTTTCAAATCTCAGAATTGCATATTGGGCAAGATGAACTCTGGGGTTCCTTCCAGCTTCAAAAACCCCTTTGCCATGAGGTCATTATGTGTTACCTAGAACTTTTGTCACTTGCCCCTCCTCACAATGCACATGGAAACTTTTGCTTTGAAAAGCTAGTGTCTGGGCTTGGCGCCCGTAGCACAGTGGTTACAGCACCAGCCACATATGCCGAGGCTGTTGGGTTTGAACCCAGCCTGGGCCAGCTAAGCAACAATGACAACTGCAACAGAAAAATAGCCCAGTGTTGTGGTGGGCACCTGTAGTCCCAGCTACTTGGGAGGCTGAGGCAAGAGAATCGCTTAAGTCCACGAGTTGGAGGTTGCTGTGAGCTGTGACCCCATGGCATTCCACCAAAGGCAACACAGTGAGACTGTCTCAAAAAAAAAAAGAAAAGTAAGAAAAGAAAAGCCAGTGTCGGGCCGTTTGCAGGGTCTCCAAGCAAAGAGATGCCCTGGGTGCATATAGGCCTGCACCTGGTATGCACAGACACCAGCACCGATGTCCCTTCAGGGCTCACGTGCAACTGGCTGAGCCGCTTGCAGCTTCACCCCTGCACAAGGATCCCTCTGTGCCCGCCGTGGCTGACTTTGCTCCATCCTAGTTCTGACAGCTCCAAATCCTCCTTTGTCTATGGTACCTGACAAGAGGCAAGGATTTGCACATTGCCACAGTCACTGATCGATCTGTGCAGGTGTTTGGATAACTAGGACGTCCCCTTCCAGATGGCCCTTTAGACAGGGCATGCGTCAGCCCATCTTCTCACTCTAGGTCTGGCTCTGCTCATACTTCTGAAAGCCAGCCCATCCAAGAAAGCAGCCCTGCCCTCTGACCAGTCACAGGTCACCGGTGGGCAGAGTCCCAGGTGCCCCCTGCCTGCCCTGCTCTGTCTGTGCTCCACGTGGCCAGTTTACTGGCCCTCTCCTGGCAGTCCTAGTTAATGGATGGAGCCAAGATTTGAACAGAGGGTACCACGTGCAGAGCTGAAGCTTCCAGTGTGAGGAGTTTGGGGGCTCAGGTGTTCCTAAAGCAGGACTTGTTTTCCTTTTGTCCTGGGTCCTGATAAGGGTTGAATTGCATTTGTTCCCCAAATCCACATATTGAAGTTCTCACCCCCAGGACCTCAGAGTGTGATCTTACTTAGAAATAATGTTGTTACAAATAGAATTAAGGGCATAATGGAGTAGGGTGGGTCCCTAATCCCACATGATCGGTGTCCCCGTAAGAGGGAGGACCCAAGACACCCACGTGGGGGAAGCCACGGAAGATGAAGGCGGAAGGCATTTGTTATGGCAGCCTGGCAAACCATGATGCCCCCAAAGAGCCCTGTTGGGATATAGGAATGGTCAGCGGGTTGCTAGGTGGCTCTGCGTGCCAGATCACAACAGCATCAACGACACCACCCCCACCCCACCTCATTCCTGGAGCATGTGCAGACAGAGGACGGCTCTGGAGATGTGGTAAAGCATTGCCCCTTCCCCACCCTTCAGGAAGCAGGACCTGTCCCCAGCTGTCCCCACAAGCACCACTCCCTGCAGCCTGCCCCACCCTTCTATTAAGCCCCAAGATGACTGTCCACATACTCCCTGGGATATGACCAGAACAACCCCTGTCTGCCACCCGGCTTTCTCCCAAGGGAAATGTCTACCCTCCCATGCTCAAATTGCCCACACATCTGCCCTGACACAGCTCCCCATCAGCGGGGCCCTGGGCTCAGTGTTCACGGAAGTCTGGGCAGCACCAGGGGTAGGTGTGGGGGGTATAAAGAGCTGCCGGGCAGACCTGCTGTTTGATGCAAAAGCAGGATGCAGAGAGAGTGTGAGACATGGAGCAGACACCAGTGTCCCCCCAGTCCTATGTGCCTTGCCCCCACCTCTGCACCCCTTTGCTCTGGTATTTGTCAGAGAGCTTCTGCCCTGGCAGCAAGCCCTGATGTTGGTCACTAGCAAGTTTCTAAGCTGGCTGTCACAGTTGAGGGCTGATGAGGTCAGAGTCCCCCCGCCTTGCCCCTCAGCCACAGGAACCTCACAATCACACCCAGGCATGTTCTGAACGCCTGGAGTGACCAATGTCCTCACCCTGCTTCTCAGTGGGCACCCCTGTGGAATGTACATTTGGGGTGAGAACAAGGCCAGCACCTCCTGCCATCCCCCAGGGGCTCTGCAGCTCAGTAACTGCCTTGCGAGCACCATCTTGGGCCCCGATATCACTCCGCCTACTGTGCAGAGGATGGAAGGAGGCAGTGACACATCAAAGTCACGTGGCCTGGACGTGAAGGAACTGGGATTTGAACCTGACAAGGGATGCCAGCTGCAAGTGCTTGCCCAGTGCTGCCCGCCCCAGGGCATGGGGTCCTGCTCCACAGTGCTTTCCAGTGCATTTACTTTCAAATCGTGAAGTTAAAGGAATAAATCAGCACCTGGTCTTCACCTCTGTGCTACCATCATCTCCTCTCCCCTCTTTTCTCTCTTCCTCCCACCCTCTCTCTGTCTCTCCCTTTCTGTCTCTCTCCTCTGTCCCTCCCACCCCACACACACCCATTGCACACCAAATGCAACACAGGTCACACACAGAACATTCCTGGGGAACCCAGCCCAGTGTCTTCCCAAGATTTCTGGAGAACCTGGCCTGCATATTTAGATACCTGTAAATAATAAGCTGATGCTTTAAATTTTCATGAAACGTTCGAATGGAGAAGTCATTTTATTAACAGAACATTAACATTTGGGAGTCGCCTGCACATTGAACCCCCTTCGTATCTACATGATTCTGTTACTTTGAAAAGCCACAATCATGGTGCTGTCAGACACCTCACAGCCTGATTCCAGAGATTTAGGACAACTGTAATTATTCGTAAGCATATATCACTGCAGAGATAACAGCGTTACAAATGCTTCTAGACAGGTGACTTTTCATTCAGAAAACATTTAATTAGAACTTCTGGATGAAAATCTGTTATGGATCAGCAAACCCCGCTCAGACACTCTAGGCAGAGTCGGATGTGACCTAGGACTTTGAGGACACAGAGCCAGTGTGGCTGTGAATTGGTGTCAGACTCCTGTTAAGAGTAAGGTGGAGCTCTGCAAATATGTTTCCTGCTGTTGTCTTCCATTCACAGGAGCATGGGGCACTCCCTATGTGGAGCAGATGGATGGACTGTCTGTCCAAGAGGCAGCTAAAGATGGTCAGCACTGTGCCAGCCACATCAGCCGATGGCTCTGGCTGCCAGCACTCATGGCCTCTTGGACCCTGCTCCAGCAACACAAACTGCTATTAGAGGGTAATTCCAGGCAAACCCACCACGGTGCTAGACAGCTCACATGCCTGCTTTGCCCACAGGAGCCTGGCTGTATCTGGGTTCCCAGCAAGGTCCATGTGCTTAAGCAAAGGAAGTTGAACCAGACCCTCCATGTGGAGTGTCTCTGTTCCCAGTGCCGGCCCCCGGTCTTTGGAGATGCAATATGGCCCAAAGACTAAATCACAGCCACTCTGCCTAACCCAACCTTTAACTCATGGTCTTTGAGCAGTGGATCGGCCTCTCTGAACCTCTATAAGACAAAGATTCCAGGGCCGAGCCTGCAGAAGAGCAGGTTTCACTAATAGCCCCAGTGTTGGACAGGTGTTCACCAAGTGTAAAGACAAATGTGAAGGTATTGAAGATCTCACATTCTCCAAGAGGAAGCTTGAGAACTTACATGAAGATGTGAAGACTTCTTTTAAACTCTTAACCCAAGAATGGTGATTCCCTATGTGGGAAAGCTATGACATAGATGTGAATAGATTGGTGGGGCACAAGGAAGGGAGCCCCTCCCCACCAGCAGATCATCTCCATCAACTCAAAGGAGCAGCAGACGAAGCCACCCCCCTCCTCCACATTCCGGCCTGCCACTCCCAACACTCCCAGCCTACCCCCACGTCCACGTACACTCTTGACACTTTTACAACACAGCACATGGAGCAGCAAGGCTGGATGGATACAGATAGGGGGTGTCAAGTTGGGGAGTACGTGTTTCTGCAGGGACAACTCCATGAGGGGTGTCAGTGATATCTGAACAACTTGGCCTCTATCATCTCAGACACTGGAGCTTTCTGTCTCTGAGTGGGTGGTACCTCCCGGTGCCCCCACACATCCCTATGGGAGGAAAGTGGAAACTCTGACACTCCCTACCCCGAGGAGAGGCAGAGCGGTGGGTCTGCCGGGCCTGGGCCTGGGCACTGGACCCCAGAAGACCAAGGCTGGAACCGCGGCTGAGTCACTCACTGGTATTGGGCAAGGCTAGAACCTTGCCCAATCTTTAAAATGGTGTTAGCTAGATACAGAGGGTGTCTGGACAGCTCTGGCATAGCTTCAGATCAAATAGGGACTTACAGGATTAAAAAAGGAACACTTCTGAATTAGTTTAAGAGACAGAAACTAATTCTTGCTCGTTCTTGCTCTTCCTTTCTGAATTCCCCAGCATTAGCCTGCTATTGCCTCAGTGGGTTTTGATAATTTCCGCAGACAGCAAAGAGGCAGAGATCAGGGAGCAAACTCTGCATGCAGGAGAACAGTCCTTCTGACCCATAGTCCCTAGGGCTGCCCGGGGGCGTCCAAGTCCAGGCTCAGGCTCCCGGTTCCCTGAGTCTCACCCACTAAGTGACCTGTTCAATCCCTTCCCTCTAGGAGTCTCAGTCTCCCATGTGCAGAGTGGGGCTTTCCTAGCTCACTCAGTCCATCCCTTAGGGACACTGCAGAGCCTGGGGGGGTCACCTCTGAGCAAGTTGCAAAGCGTACAACCCTGTCAGGTAGACCTGTGCCTGAATATATCTCTTAGCTCACGGAAGCCCCACCTACGGGCCACCTCCTGGTGGTCGCTCACCCTGCTCAGGCCAGGAGCACTCCCTGTGTGCCAAGTGTTTCAGTGTCACAGCTGCAGACTGAGAAAGACCCCAGGGGAATGCTAAGTTCTTCAAAGATACCAGAAACTTTTGAAACCTCGAGGGGCTGGCAGAGGGCCCCTGAGGCTGGAAGTCCATCTCTACCACAGACTGATGCGTGACTCCGAGCAATTATTCAACCACTCTCCAACCCCAGTCCTGAGTTCCTCCACCAGTAAAATAAGGGCAAGTGGATCTCAACACCATGGTCATGAGAATCATCTGAGGGGCTGTGAGCCCACCCATGCCCAGGCCCAGGCCGGAAAGTCTAACTTAACTCACCCAACGTGAGGTCCGCATGTGGGGTCGGAGTTCCAGCCCTCCAGGTGATTCTACTGTGAAGCCCAGTAGGTGAACCACTGTGCAGTGTCAGGAAGAAGAAACCGCGAGCACGTGTGTCCTGCCCCTCGGGTCAGGGAGGCAGCCTCAGTGATTCCGGTACTTTTCCACCCATCCCAGCCAGCCTCAGAATTGCTTCCCGTGGGCGCTCTGCTGGCCGCTCGCAGCCAGTCCAAGCTGGCCTGCACCATACAGCCAGCTTGCCTCTCCGTGTGAGAGGACAGCTGATGGGTCCTCTGTCTCCAAAACCTACGCTCTAGGCTTCCACAAGAAATTCTGCAAGAAGTTAAATACTCAACGACATTTCAGAGCAGTCTGTTGTCAGCTGCTTCTGAGACTGGCTGTGTCTACACTCAACGAGCAGGCCAGGAAGGACGTAGAAGAGTAACAGTCACTCCCAGAAGAGTTAGTGACCCGACTCCAGGGTGGATGCTGGCGGACCCACACTGTGCTGAGGGCTGCTGTGCCGTGTCTGACTTACCCTTTACTCCTCAGAGCTCCTCAGTGTGTTTCTCCACCCTGACTCAGAGGAAGACGGGTAAGATGGGAGAATTTGCATTGAGCTCCCAGGAGGTGGGTGACAGTTCATATCCTGTCCCACCCAGCCCAGCAGTCCTATGCCTGGGCAGTGGAAGTGGAGCTCTGATCTGCTCCTGGCTGTGCTGGGCACACACCAGGGCTCACAGGGCCCTTGATCAGGGATAAAGAAGCTCACAGGTGCCTGTAAATTTTGGGTGTGCGTGGGGGCCCTTGGCTGCCCCAAAGCCTGAGCATCTGGTTGAACTCTCTTTTTCCCACAATCAGGGAAGGGGTGTAGGAGTGGAAGGCATGGGTAAGGGGAAGTGGTTCTAGAAGGACCCACCCGAGGACCACCTGCTCTGCACTCCTTGCCTGCTGCCCCGTGCTGGGGCTTGATGTCCCCTCCCTCAGCCCTCCTGGCCCCAGGGAGAAAGACACTGACTTGGCTGCTTAGAATACGCCCCCAAATAAAATGAAACACTGAGTGGGACATGGACCAGGAAGAGAGGTGGAGGAGGACCCCACCTCTGGGATAGGGACCCTGCTGGGCCCTGGTCACTGGAGGATGACACAGAGGCTAGAAGTCCAGGGAAATCTCTCAGAAATCCAATGTGGTTTTAAACCTACAGCACACCTCAGTTTGGACGCCCCTGCGCTGGATGGCTCAGTGTCCCTTCTACTTAGACAGTGCCATCTGCCTAGACAGGCCCTCTGCACAAGCTTGTCTGCAAAGGCCCCAGAACCCCTGCACCCTGACCCCCTTGGGTGCCTTGCCTAGGCTGGAGGACAGTAAGATCAATGTTCCCATCACCAGGGGACCCCAGAGTCTCCCCAACCCAGGCTCCCTCTGCAGGAGCTCTTACATGCTCTGCAGAGGTGGTGCTGGAGGAATGTGTGCTGAAATGAAATGAGGGTATGTTTGCATATTTCAGGAGGTTTTCTTAGGATGGCTCCTTCATGCATGTGAGAAAGCCACAACGGGAGCAGTGGGTGGTGGCTGTGGGCACCGGGGGTGGTTCCACCAGAGCCATATTTGGTCCCCATGAGGTTTCCTGGGCATAGCTTTCTCTCCCTGAGAAGTTGCTCCTCGTCCTCAAAAAGGATGAACAGTTTTGTGAACATTTTTAAAAACTCTAAATGCATCCAATCCATTTGGAGAGAGCATTTTGAGTTGTGAATCTCCCATCAATTTGACTGAAAATTTTCCTGGGTACTTAGAGGGAATCAAGCTGAAATCAAAGAAGAAAAAAAGGAAAGAGAAAAATCCAATATTTTAGCATTGGTGCCGTATGACCTACCCTCCTCTGAGGGTTCACGTCCACCTCATGGTCCTCTGAGATCTAGGAGGAGGCGCCTCTGTGTCCTTCCGCCCCTTCAGTTCCAGCCCCAGCCAGTAGCGTAGGTGGGGGGACGGGAGGGGGAAGATCACACACGTCATCAGCCGGGCTGTGCCACATGTTTCCACGGACCCGTGTCCTTTAACCCTCACAACACTGCCCCTTCTGGAGGCCCAGACAGGCCAGGTCACGGGCCCAGGGTCACAGAGCAGGATGGGTGGAGGGGGGCTGGGCCCAGGGAGACACCCTCCAGAGCCTTCTGCTAACCACTCTGCACCAACAGAAGGGGGCAGCGTACCTTGGGATGGGGAAGGCACCCCAGAGTCAGGCTGTCCGGGGAAGAGAAGTCGGGCAATGGGAGGGGGGGACAAGGGCTCACTATCTACAAGGCCGCAGGGGCTCCAGGACAAACAGGAGGAGCAGGCAGCACTCCCCCATGCTGCTCCTCACTGGGGCGTGCATGATGCTGGGTGACAGCCAGGTAGGAGGGCCCCCTCCAGGCCCTGCAGCCGAGGGTGAGGTGGGCATGCTGGGGGGCTGGGCTGGGCTGTGTTTCCCGTGATGCTGGGTGACAGCCAGGTAGGAGGGCCCCCTCCAGGCCCTGCAGCTGAGGGTGAGGTGGGCATGCTGGGGGGCTGGGCTGGGCTGTGTTTCCCGTGATGCTGGGTGACAGCCAGATAGGAGGGCCCCCTCCAGGCCCTGCAGCTGAGGGTGAGGTGGGCATGCTGGGGGGCTGGGCTGTTTCCTGTGATGCTGGGTGACAGCCAGGTAGGAGCCCCCCCCCCGCATGCTGGGGGGGGGGCGCTGGGCTATGTTTCCCTTCTCTCTCTCTTTCTCAATCTCATGCATGCAACCCTGCACAATCCTACTTTGCAGATTCAATGAAACTTCCATAACTACCTCCTAACAGAACTTGAAAGTTATTTTTTTATCGCCAACTTTGCAAATAGTTAAGCCGCGTTGGATATAAAGTTATGGGGATTTTCTTCTCCTTTAAGTGGGCAAACCTGTTTGATTAGGTGATTTTTTTTTTCTTTTTTCTGGTTAACACACACTGGGGTGGGGGGTGGGGGGAATGCTGCAGCTTGAGCAGGTTGGCTTGAGAAACACAGTCCCGAGGCCAGTGTGCTGCACCTTGGCTCTCTCAGGGGCAGGGGATCAGGGAGAGAATGCGACAAGCATCATCACAAGCATCATCGCCTGCCAGAGGGAGACCCTGAGCTGTAGGGGTGCCCGCCCCCAGCTGGGCATAGAGCATGTTTCCTGCACCCTGTACAAGTGACTGCTATTGACCATGTCCAGGCTGGGGACACCTGGGAGCTGGGCTCTCCTGTTCTGCAGTCAATGCTTCCTTCTGCTTTCCCTCCCCTTCTCCTTTCCTTTGGGGCCTCCTGGGGGCGGAAGCCAGGATAAAGGGTTACAATGAGTGATTTGGAAAGGGAGTGGGAGAGTCTTTCACACCCTTTGGTTCGAGGCTGAAGAGGAAATGTATGAACCTTCTTTTCACTAAACCTGCCAAGTTCATTCTCACCCCACTCTGACACACCCTGTGAGGAACGTGGGGCCAAGAGAGGTCATGACTGATAAAGGTCGCGGGGCCCTGCTTTGTCCTTCAGACCCCTGACACACATGCCCAGCCAGTCAGGCTCACCTGGTGATCACGTAGGGCGCAAAGCACACGAGGAAGGTCCCTATGAAGGTGCTGATCTTCTTGGTGGCTCGCTGCCGCCTCCGCTTCTGTTCCTCCAGACACCGTTCCCGCACACTGTGTGTGAGAGAGGGGAGAAGGTGACTGATGGGCAGCCTGGCCTGGGAGAAAGAAGCACTGTTCCCAAACACAGGCGTTGGCCTCTAGTGTGGAAACTTGACTGTGGAGCCAGAAAGACCTGGGGTCAAGATTTGGCTGTAGCTGTTGACCTTGGGCAAGCTGTACGACATTGCTAAGCCTCAAGTTCATCACCTGTAATATGATAACGTAACACTACATATTTTACATACATACTTTAGTATATTATACGTAATCTAACAGAACACTAAAAAGGACTATTTTGAAAATGAAAAGCATGAAGCACACACAAGGGTGAAAGCGTTCAGCGCGCGAAACACACACAGCCGCTGGCACAGTGCCAAGTCAGGACAAACACACATTAACTCGCCATCGTCCGTACCGTTCACTGATCACCAGCTAGGTGCCAGCGCCAGGGTGCTACACTGTCCACGCAACAGCTCTACTTCTCACCTTCACCACAATCCATCATGCCAGGTACACGCGACCTGCCAGCAGGGGTCTTTGCCTGCCATGTGTCTTACAATGACAACCGTGAGTTCTCTAGATGGAATGATCTGCCTGGCCGGTGAGTGGAGGCAGGGTTTGAAGCTGTGTGTATGACTCAAAGCCGGTCCTTTTCCTGGGGAGGTGCAACCTGGACTGTGTGTGTCCTGTGCTGTGTGGCCCTGCTTCTTCCATCCCAAAGCCTCGCCCTGCCCGCAGCTGGACACCACATGCTGGGGTCACGGAAGGAGGAGTCTCTGGATCCTTTTAGAGCCCACATTTGAGGGAGCAGAGAGTCCCGTGTCCCCATGGAGTAAAGGGCACAGATTCAAGGATGGGATTGGGAGCTATCTATGCTTCCAGCCATATCTTCCTGGATACCAGCGCCTCTAACCACACCCTGTTCCTGCTCCCCTCTGCTCCAAATGAACACAGAGGAAGATTGCAGACACGGCTGCCCCGGACATGAAGGGCCTGGTGGCAGAGACCTGACTCCAAAAATAGGCCAGCTGGTCTGTTCAGCAAAAATAAGCAATGGAGAGCATATTCATGAGCCAGGTTCATGCACATCACTAATATCAGGACAGCCTTCCCTTCCTGCCAGGAGAACCATCAAAGCTCCTCTTAATCAGATTTCCTGCCGCAGATGGGCAATTTCAGATCGGATGGGACTGCAGGCTCCTGAAATTCTTGCAGGATTTTTTTCTCCCCTGATTTTTGCCTTTCCAGGAATTTAAGGAGTGTGGAACTGGAGTTGGACTTGGCACAAACAGGTTTCATTCTAGACAAAAATGTGTTACTGATGACTAATATTACTAATTAATTTCTAAAAACTAATGACAACCTGCATTTCTTGAGTCTTTAATATATGCCTGGTTAGACACTGTGACGGAGGTTCATGTAATCTGCTTATTTGCTCCAGCATCTTGGTGAGCTAGGGACTGACACCCTTGTGGTCCCTGTTTTTCAGATGAGAAGCCGAGGCACAGAGGACTTAAATAACTTGCCCAGGATCACGGAGTTGGTAAGTAATGGTGGAAGGGTGACCAGTTTATTCCAGTTTATCTGGGACTGTCCCTGTTTAGCACAGAAAGTCCTGCATCCTGAACAGTTTGCAGGGGACTGTCCAAGTTTTCAAATGGAAAGTCCCACACCTGAGAATCCCCCTCTGTGCCAGGCAAACCAGGATGGTTGGTCATCCAATGAGATGGCCAGATCTGAACCCAGGCTGTGTGACTCTGGAGCCCTGTGCACCACTACCAACCAGCATGTGCGTCACAGCCTCCTAGGAAGGCATCATCTCACACAGAGATGTGGAAGCACAAAGATGGGGTCAGGAAGACACTGAAGAATGCCAGGTACATGCGACCTGCCAGGGGGGGTCTTTGCCTGCCATGTGTCTTACAATGACAACCGTGAGTTCCCTAGATGGAATGATCTGCCTGGCCTAAGGTCACACAGCAAGAGTCAGTCTTAAATCTTCTGACTTCTCATTACACCTGGGTTTTTGAGATTTTCTACGAAAGTCCTCTGGTGCATGTGACAGGTGAGAAGGGCATAAGTCCCCACCTGGAGGTCTGGGTGCTATAAAGCAACCAACTCATTTGTCTTGTTTTAAAACTCAAAGTCCTGCAGCCTGGGAGCCCCTCAGTCCTAGGCAAACCAAGATGACAGTGGCCCTAGGGATGTAGTGTTTGGCATAATTCTCCGCAGCACAGGCCTGAAGTATCACTGTATTTCCCCTGAAACTTTCAGTGCAACTGATGTAAAATGTGCTAGAGGTACAGAACGTGAACCATCAGAGCACATGCACCCCCTGAGATGGGCAGAGCATTCTGGGAATCCCCTATACAAGCACCCAATTCATGCAAATGACTCATCAATGGGAACCCAGAGTGACAGGGGCTGGGCCCTCCTACAATTTGTGACCTAACAGTTTTGTCTAATTCTCAGGTACTTTAGTAAAACCCTGGTGAGTGAAAGAACCCTGTCTTAGGCATCCTTTCCCCAATTCTGTCCACATAGCTGTGTGGCCTCAGGGAAGTCACTTAACCTCTCTGAATTTGGTTCCTCATTTATCTACAGGGCCGGGGTGGGGGGGATGTCATAATATCGATAATTAGAGCTACCATTCATTGCAAGGACAGACACTTTTTATGAAGAGACATGAGTCATGAGCTATCAGTCCCTTGAGGGGTGAGGAGCTTCTTGGGTCCCCCCAATAGGGTTTGGGGTCCCTGCAGAGGAGCTGAAGACACAGGTCTTTCCTGAGAAGCAGCAGCCTCCTCACTCTGCCACATCAGATAACCCCTCCCCCCAGACACAAGGCCCTGAGGAATATTTAGAAACAAATATTGGTGAGACCCTAGAGGGCTTCAGAAAAAAATGAACAGAAGCATTTTGTTGGCCTGAAGGAAGGAAATGGACAGAGTGCAGGCTAGTCCATGCCAGTCCTCGACACTGCAAGCATCTGTGGGGAATTAATTGTACCTGCCCCTGCCCCCCCTGAGGCTCTGTGTAGCTGGGGGCAGGGAAGACCCCATCATTCCAAGCTCAACATCTCACACCCAGAAAACACCTACTTAAGTGTATGTTGTAGGAGTTAATAAACACCCCTTTAAAAATATTTTAAGAAAATTAGGATTCAATCATTTTCTGAAAGTTATCTTTTCAAAAGAGATGATAGTAAGCTGGAAATCTGGTCTTAAAAATATTTTTAAAAAGGACCCTTAAAAACCTTGAGCCTATCATACAAAGCAAGGACAGTCCCTGGATGTGAAGCCACAAAACATCTGCTGGCCTGTCCTCCTTTCTTGGTTAGTCCCTAGTGGGTAGGCAAGAAACACAGAGCCAGGTTTCTAAGTTCAAACCTAAGCACTGTCACTTAACTGCCGTGGAGCCTTAGGCCAGTTATGCAGCCTCTCTGTGCCCATCAGGTTCATCTTAGGGTCCGCCTGAGATGAGCTGGGTTAAGATACTACTGAGGACAGTGCCCAACGGAGAGCAAACACTCAATGACTACTACCCACTACTATTATTCATTCAACATGCATTTATGGAATAAGTACTATATTCCAGTGTTGCCTTGAACTCCAAAACCACAGAGCTCCCGCCCACAGCAAAAATCTTCTTCCTGTCCCTGCACTCCTGAGAGAGACAGCTGTAACCAGACTGCACCCGAGGGGCAAGAGAGTAAGCTGGGAGCCCGGAGCGCTGACATGATGTCCTGACTCTTGCACTGGCTCTGTGACCCTCTCTGGGACTTCAGGGACATGGGGACACTGGACCTTCACAGCACCTGTCATGCCATGGACAGAGGGTGTCTTCAAGGTGGACCTTGTGCCTGTAATTTGCATCCACAAGCCCTGGTCACATCTCTGCTCTGGGACAGATTAGCTAGACTCCACAGTATGAAGGTCCGCACGGCCACCTACCCCAGCTCATGGATGGGGAAATTGAGGCTCAAGGAAGAGAGGGACTTGCAAGAGTGGGGCACAGGGGGATAGCACTCAGTCACTGACTGCCAGCCTGGTACTCCTGCCCAGGGCTCTCCTGCTTTTCAGGTGAGAAGAGGGAGGTGGCCAGAAGCACACAGGCAGGGCAGTCCCTAGGTTCTGAGGTGGCAGCGTAACCCTCTGCTTATTATGATTACTGGTGAAGCACAGTCTGAGAGGGCTCACCTGCTCCCCAAACATGTAAAACTGCTTAGCTCTTGCTGTCATCCCCCACCCGACACACATACCATAGCTTTACAAAACTAAGCTTCTTGGAATCTTGCAGCCCTGTGAGCTGTTATTTGACTTATTTGCAGATGAGAACACCAAGGGCCAGAAAGGTGTATGACATACCCAAAGCCACGTAGTGAGTTTGGGACACAACCATATCCCCTGACTCTGAGCTCTGGGTGGTCCCCCCCGGCACCCACACCTGCCTCCTGTAGAATCACTGAGCAATGAGTGTTCTCAAACATCCCCGAGCCTGGTGGTGGCCCCTGAAGTCCTCAGATCCTTAGGCAAGATCTGTGGTGTAGCAAGGCAAGGCCCAAATCTCCCCAAGAACCCTAGACCTGGTACATTCAGCCAGAGTGTCATCACGTGATCTTGAGTGCCGGTTGTGTCCGGCACAGGATGAAGAGTTTCCTTGAGAAAAAATGAGACCGTGCTCTAGCACTATGCCTGTGGGGTCAAAGACATGATCCCAGGATCAGGTCATCCCTTTACATACATGGGGCAAAAGGGATGGTGAATTCTGAGAATATCTGAAAAGTCAATGAACAAAGTGATCTCAGTGAAAACCTTCCAGGCACAGACCCCTCCCTGCCCTCTGCAGGGGTTGGGGATCCTGAATGACTTCCAGATGGCTGCAGTCTACCCAGATGCCCAGATTTGTTTCATGGCTTTTAAGGCAAGATAACAAGCTGACTGATGGGGGGGTTCAGGACGGTGGTGTGAGTAGTCCTGTCTTCAAATCCAACAAGGGTGTCCCTGCCCTGGGCCCTGCACATTAAGAGGACCACACCTCTCCCCACAACAGAAGAGTTCATAGGGCTAAGGGAAGGTGCCCTCCCAGAGCCTCCACCTTTGTTCTAGATCAAGTTTTAAATGCCTAGAACATGGAATTCTTTGCCCAAATGCCTTCATTCTGCTACCAAAGCCTGTGCAGGCATCTCCTCTGGCCCCATCCTCTGAGGGTGAACTGTGCTGCGTGTGAGCAGCTCCAAGCCTGAGGGGTGGTGTTTGGGAGCAGCACGTGTGTGGGGGGCATGAGTGCAGAACCTGTGATGTGTGACTGGGGCAAGGGAGGTGCAGTGTGGGGATTCTCATCTCTGTTACCCACCTGGTCCTCCACCTGCTTGTGCACACGTTCAATTCTCTAAAATCACAGGTCTGGCCAGTTACAGTCAGCCCCTCCCTGTGGCTGCCAGGCGTGGCAGAACAAATGGACACAATAGTCAGGGCCAACTCAGCTCTCCCCAGAAAGTATAAGGCTGACTGCCAAAGAGCCTGAGAATTCTGAATTTGAATCCTGCCCTGCAGGTCATTATAAAGGTATATTTGCCAAGGAAGGAGGGTAGAATATATTTCATCTACCAGTTTGTAAGATAAATTCAGAACTAAATACCTATACATGGTCTGTGAGAGCCCAGGTGTACTATTGCCCTACCAATAAATTCTCAGGGCAGACCTAGGTATGAGTCTTGGATTGAGCCACTGATCTTCTAGATCTGTTCAATTAGACAGGGCCATCTTCCCTGGCCTCCCAATTTCCTCATCTGTAAAATCAAGGGCACAGTGAAGTTCCTGTCATCTACTGCACAATTCTGCACCCTCTAGAGCCAGCATTCTGCCAGCATCTATAGACATGGCTCACAGGGCGTCAAGGAGAAGGAGGCCTGGCAGAGCCTCGGGGTCCCCAGAGGAATCTCCAGTTAGGATGGGCATGGCTTCTGTGTTCATTACTTTTCACTAACATTCTGTTTCTGTTAAGTCACTACGTGAGCTGGGGAGCAGTGACCCTCAGCCAGACTAGGAATCACAAGGCCCTGCCTCCATGCACCAGCACCCACCTGCCCTCTGGGCCTGGCAACCCCAGGGAGGGCCTGGCTATAACTGACTTGAGCTGTGACTTGAGAGGACCCAACGTGCAGGGGTGTGTGTGTGTGTGTGTGTGTGTGTGTGTGTGTGTGTGTGTGTGTGTGCATGGAGCAGGTGGAGGACCAGGTGTGTAATAGATACAAGAACCTCCAAATTGCTTCAGAAATGTAGTAACTTTCAAGAAACCACCACAGAAAGCAGGCATGGGAACACCACTTAGGGCCCCAGATTGAATTAAGAAGAGAGGACCCCTGAGGCTTGGGCAGGTGGTGGAGGCACAGGGGTGAGATCTGCTACACACCGTGTTAGACACCTTGCAGGAAGAGCAGACACCACCAGGGAGCTTCCTGACAAATGCCACCCAGCATCTTCAAAACAGGTCCCTTTTAATTAAGTCCCAGGAGGCCATCAGTGTGGTGGCTGATAAAACTGTCAGTGAGCAAAGACTCCACCTGCTTCCCTGGCTCTAGAGGGACAAGCTGGCTTCTGCTGCCCCAGGGCCAGCACTCCTGAGTCCCATAGCTCTCAGCACTAAATGGTCAGGAGGCTTTGTTCCTGAGGCTGGGGGAGCTAGGAGCAGCCCTGAGTGAGCTCTCCACTTTCTCATCTGTGGGGAGAAAGAGTTGGGAGCTGCCAAGATAGAAGTCAGTGGGCTGGATGTCCCCTCCTCAGTAGGCACCAGTCTCCCAGAGAAAGATAATTTAGTGTTCACTGAAGGGGCAGTGCTATCATATGGGCCACTATTTTGCCACCTCAGGGAGCTCTAGTTCCAGCCCCTGCCCCGGAAACCCTTCCTGTCTCCAATGAGACTGCCCAGAGGCCTCCTAGGGCACTGAGGGCAGAGACTCCTCAAAGCAGCCTGCGGTTGGCAGAGGTCAAGGTGCTCCCAGAGGGGGAGGGGAGGAGATTGGAGGTGAGCTGCACAACTGCTTCTGTTCCTGGGACCCTGGGACTCTCACTGTGGCATCTGGCCTGACATCAGAGAGAGGATTTTGCAGGAGTGGAGACGACCCTACACCCCAAGGGGGCTGCTGAGAAGGATTATGGCCCCTCCTTCTCTGGAAATTGGAAGAAGAGCAGGGATGGGGTTTACACTAGCCTACAGAAGAACTGATTCCTTTCTCAACTAAACCCTCCTCCGATGTCAGTTAGACTCAGGATGAGAGGGCCCAGTGTAGGAATTGTTGAAGTCCCAGGAGTTAATGACACTGCCCCGCACCTTCTAAGATCTGTCCCAGCCCAAGCCCTAGGAATGAACTCCCACCCCCAGGTGATGGGAGGGGGAATAGCTCTAATCGTGGCTGTGAATATTTCCTTGAAATAAAAGTGACATGTGCAGTGAGAGCCGGTTTGCATTAGAGCACACGCATGCCACACCTGTGAGCGTGGGCATGTGGCCAGCTGTCTGGGACGCACGCAGGTCATGTGTGAGCAGGTGAGATTGCATGTGGAGCCCCCACATTTACACGCGGCAGTGTCTGTGTGCTCTCTGTTGTTCACAAGTACATTTTGTACATGATTCTGTGGGGGAGAGTCTTTGGCTAGAAGATGGGTCCTGTGTCGTGAACAATAGTTGTTCAGAGGGAGGACAAGGAGCATGTGTATACCTGCTCTTGTATATGCAGGACAGTGAAGTTCAAGCACTGCTTGTAAGGGCTCATGGACAGGAAAAACTCAGAGCTGAAGGAGCTCTTGCTCCGACTGACACCTCCAGTCTGTCCCCTTCAGCTTTGGAGGGGGACAAACACCCCCTAGGGACACACTGAGCTCCCTCCTCTGCCTCAGGCTCCCTGAGTCCCAGTGTTCTGTTCACATGGAAGGCTCTGGCCTCCTCTGCTTGGCTTCCATTATCTGGACCAGTACCCTCTTAACTATGGCCCCAGGGAACAGAAGAGGAGCCAGCCCTTCCCTGGGACAGCAGAGTATAAAACAGCAGAGTCCCTGAGACACCAGCAGCTGTTTCCCTCCTCACTTCCCTGTTTCCCCAAGCAAAGCTGAGGTGAGCTCAGGACAGCTCAGCTGAGAGTCCCCTCTTCTTCCTGAGAGGCTCCCACAGTCAGAGTGAGGCTCCTCTGCAAGACTGCTGGGCACCAGGAGTGAGAAACCGGGGACAGAGCTCTGGGGAGTGGGGAGAGAGAGGCTGAACTCTCCATGCCCACTCAGAGGAAGGCACAGCCAGACTCCATCTGGATTCCTGCTCACAGGGTTGGGAGACAGAGGCAGCACCAGACCCCCCAAGACCCAGGGAGGCAGCACGCTTTGGTTTGAAGAGCCCTTGGGAGCTCTCTTAGCATCAGGCCACCCTCCCATGGAGTCCTGATTCAAATCTTTTAAAGGTCTTAAACCATTGCCTTCCCACATGCAGTTTAAATCGAAAACTACAAACCATGAAACAGGTGTAAAGAAGCCCAAATTTGTGACTTTCTGTGACTTCTACCCCGACAGATTGATTCATCCACACTTCCTGTGAGGCGGGGAACTTGTGGCCTTCTGAATCCTTCAGTGTGTCTTTTCGATGGAATCCAATTTTTACAGAAAAAGTCTTTTTAATAAAGGGATTTGTTCTGTGAAGTCTGGACTCGGTCTAGAGGCCACACTTGGGGATTTGAAGGTCCACAAGTAGTCTTGAGGTGGCAGGTTCCCCACCCCACTTGACTGTTCTCCCCACCTTATTATCCCAGGAGGAAATAGAGGCTCGGTGGAAAGGAACTTGCCCATGGCGGGACACAGGGACAGAATCACTTCCACTTCCATTCCCACCCCGCCGTGGCCCCCTCCACGCTCCCAGGACCCTTGCCCGGGCCTCCCCTCACCTGGGGTGGATGTCCACGAGCAGCACTAGCGTCTGCATGGTGATCACGTCGATGCGCTTGCAGTGGAAGCGGGCCACCTTGAGCACCTTGAGGTACGTGCAGCAGAGCACGACAAAGGACAGCAGGAAGCTGAGCGCGTGGAAGGCGCCGGTGAAGACGGCGAAGCGCAGGCGCTCGTCGGGCCGCCGGCTGCACAGCGTACACGAGGCATACAGCTGGTGGAAACCGAGCCACGACAGCGCGAGCGCGGCGGCCGGGAAGGCGAGCGCGTGCAGCCACGTGTAGGCCACCATGAGCGCCGCGTCGCGGAGGCGCATCTTGGCCCGGTAGCTCAGCGGGAAGACCACGGCCACCCAGCGGTCGATGCTGAGCGCCGCCATGCTGAGCATGGAGTTAGTGGTCAGGAAGGTGTCGAGGAAGGCGGCCAGGCGGCACAGGCGGTCGCCGGCCGGCTGCCTCTGCGCCACGACGCCGGCCAGCGTGAGCGGCATGTTGACCACGGTGCACAGCAGGTTGCCGCACGTGAGGTTCAGAGTGAAGAGCGCCGGCGCCTGGCGGCGGATGTCCGCGCTGTGCAGCAGGCACAGCAGCACCAGCGCGTTGGACAGCAGCGAGACGCCCATCGTGCCCACCAGCAGCCCGGCCAGGCCTGCGTCCCACGAGTTCATGGTGCGCGCCCCCCGCCGGCGCTCAGGGACCGCAACCCGGCGCCACCATGGCGAGGCCCGCGGCCGGCTCAGCCCCTTGGCGCCGCCGCCCGGCGCCCCCAGGTCCCCGCCGCCATGGTTCCCCGGCGGGCGTTCGGCGACCCCCGAGTCCCAGGCACCTCCCGGGCGGGCGTCCGGGCGCGCGGCCACCCCGGAGACCCGGCCACCTTCTGGACAGGCACCTGGTCGAGCGGCCGCCCCTACGCCCCACAGCACCTCCGGGGCCAGCGACGGAGTGGCCGGAGCGCCGGAGCCGGTGGCGCCCTCGGGTCCTGGAGTGCAGGCGCCGGCGGCCTCCGCCTCGGCTTCCTCCCGCCCTCACCCCATCCCTCTAAGCTCCGGCGGTCTCAGCTCAGCTCCGCGCGCCCGCCCGCTCTCTGCCTTTCTCTGGCCCTCCTCCTCGCGGCTCTCGCCTGCTCCCCCTTTCTGCTCTCCCGGCCACCTCTCCCTCTCCCCGCCCCTGCGCTGTTCTCGCTGTCTGTCTCTCCCACCCCCAATTTTCTCCTCCCCTCTTGTTCTTCCCCTCCTCTTTCTCTCTCTCCGGAATCTGGCTGCTTCTATCACAGAAATCCCCAATGATGCGCGCGCGCGCGCTGACACACATACACGCACACACAGGCGCACACACACTCCCTCTCTCACACTCCCCATACTTGGAGGGAGTCAGCTCTGAAAGCTCCAGGGCAGGCTGATTGGCTCCTGTGGCTCCCGCACCATCCTCCCCAGTGGGTGTCAAAGACAGGCAGAGTTGAGGAAATCTCTGAGTAAAGAGAGGGATGCCTGGGCACCTCATGCCTCAGCGCCACCTGGCTGATCTGGACCTGGACGTGGGAGTCTTAGCTGACCTGTCCCATGCTGAGCTTCCCAGGACTGACACACCTCTCTCTGTGGGCTGGGCAGGTGGGCTACTTTTGCTGAAGGGGGAAGGAGCCGGCATTTCTGTCTTGATAGTCAAGGGCACAGACCTAGATATCTCCCAAGACCTCCCCAGCCTGTCCTAAGAACAGCTGCTGCCCTACTGGACCCTCGGCAGCATCCTCAAGCCCACCTGAGGGACACTGAGGTTCTCTGTGACACATTCTGGGTGTCATCTCACCGGAGAGAAGCTTTTGTCCAACCCTGAGCACTCCCAGGCGGGGAGGCCTCAGTGTCCACAGGCAGCCGTCCCGGTTCCTGCTGCCACCTTCTCTCAGTCCTGAAGCCTGCACACCCTCTTGCCCTGGGTCTGGCGAGGTGACAAGTTTGAGATGATGAGGGCCCTGCATGCCAGAACTCTTCAGAAAGTAGGGAGGATGCTGCCTGGTAGGCTGGGTCCAGGCCACAGGGATTGGACACACAGAATCTCAGCCTCCCCTCAGGAAAATACGCAGGGACTCTGGCCTTCTGTCCTTGATCAAGACCCCATGGGGAAGAGATAGGTGGCAGCTTTCAGAATACCTTACACCCCTTTCACCTCTCCGTGAGGTGCCACCTCTTGCTACTCACCACTTATGCTGTATTAGCAACCTGGTCCCCCTGAGCACAGAGCTCTCCCTGTTGGAGCCTCACAGTGGTGACTGAAGATAGCCAGGCCCCAGTCTGTTAGATAAAGTATACCAAAGCAAGGACAGTTTCTCTCAGGAAACTGTTGACTCTACCCCTCGAAGGTAGAGACCTCATCGTGATCGCCCCTCACATCATCCCAAGCCCCTCACAGATGCTCATGAAATAAGACACCAGGAAGGTGGGATGAAAGTGCCCTCACCCCCATGTGTCCACAGATGGTGCTCATTAACAGTTACCTGAGTGACTGACTGCTGCATAGAAGTGCTGGAACTCACGCCAGTTCTCAAGGGTGCGTTGTGACATCTGTCTCCTGCTCTGTTCCAGTGACTTGAAATCCACCATGGTATGAGTTTTTAGATCATAGAAATCAGCAAACCACAAATCAGGGCTCTCATTCCCCAGCCTCTGGGTATGCATTTACCAGTTCAGCACTGACTTCAGAGGGCCCTGGGCAAGTTACTTACACTCCTCAAAGCCTCGGTTTCCTTATTTACCTTTCAGAACTATGGTGAGGAATAGGTAGGATAATGTGTCTGTGGAGCTTTGCTTCCCTGAGAAGGAAACAGAACAGAATGCCAGCAACCTGCCTACCCCTCTGCTCCTCAGGTGCCTACAGATCTCAGGGCTGGTTATGATGTCCTCATAATGTTAGAGCACACTGTTCACCTGTATGTCTCTTCTCCTAAGAAGTCCCCTGCCACGTATCCCCACGTGAGATAGGTGCCTGCTTTGGTTGCAATGTGTGTCCCAATGTTCACACACTGGAAACTCTGTTCCCAATGTGGCAGTGTTAGGAGCTGGGTCCCAGTGGGAGCTGTTGGCGTCACGGGGCACTTCCTTCATGAGTGAATTGGTGCCATTGTCATGGCAGTGGGTTCCTTATAAAAAGACGTTTGGCCCCTTTTCCTCTTTGTTGCTGATGGAGCAAGAAAGCCTACAACAGATGTTAGCCCCAGTCTTGGACTTTCCAGCCTCCAGAAACCTGAGTCAATACATTTCTGTTCATTTTAAATTACCAAATCTTGAGTATTCTGTAATAGCCACACAAAACAGATTAAGGCAGTGATTATGACTGTGTATTGAGTAAATCAACCAGTATGTTTGGGGGACACCATTGAATCTGTGTTGCTTACACTTTAGTGTTTATGACAATGAGCTGGTAAACTTGGGGTGCTGGATAAAGATTTAGATCCCTGGGGTTTCCAAGTCAGTCAGAAGGTCTGGGGATTTGCATTTTTCATGAGCTGATGAGGGTGGCCCATGGTTATGCTCTCAGGAGGCTGCTCTAGGAGAAGTGGTTAGGGTGGCATCTATATCCTTAACTATCCCCTGGCTCATCCTCCAACAACGGCCTTATGGTCTGGCCTGGAAGTACCCACAGAAAAATGCACATAAACCAGTGTTTATAAAGGCACAAACGTAAAGTGCTAATTAATATTCTCATAGTACATTAGAATTTATAAAATATGTCCAAACATTATCACACTTTACTTAATTCTTGCAACAAGAAGAAGAGCTTCTCACTGCCAACATTTTATAGATGAAGAAGACGCAGGGGCTCAATGAGGTTAAGTGACAGAGTTGGTGAGGAATGATGCCAGTACCTCTTTCTGTATACACCAGTGTCCTCAGCTACTTTCTCTAGAGGGTGTCCTTGGTCTGTAACTTAAAAGCATCTCAACTTTGCAATCAAAATGATTGATGGCAACCTGGTAACTAAGGCCAATAGCAACAAACCAATGAATACACACACACATTATTTTGCAGATCATTTGCTTTTTCTCTTTCTTTCTTTCTTTTTTTTGAGATAGGGTTTCACTGTGTTGCTAGAGTCTAGTGGCATCATCAGCTTCCTACAGCCTCAAATTCTTGGGCATAAATGATCCTTCTTCCTCAACCTCCCAATTAGCACCTCTATACCCTTCTAATTTCTCTATTTTTTTTTTTTTTTTTTGGTAGAGATTCAGTTTCACTGTTTCTAGGACTGGCCTTGAACTCCTGGCCTCAAGGGATCATCCTATTTTGGCCTCCCAAATTGCTGGGAGTACAGGTATGAGTTCCACGCCCAGCCTGCCTTCTGAATTCCCAAAGGCAACACTGAAAGATTGTTATGTCAGAAACACACTCAGAATGTTGTAACTCAGTGTCTTAAAGAATAGAAGCTTATTTTCTTCTGGTTTTGAACAAAATGTCCTGCTCCCAGATGGGTTATTGGAGGGAGGATCTCCATAGTGACCATGTCCCCAGCCCCTTGGGCTAAGCCTCACTGAGGACAGGTTTCAGCGTGGCCCTAGATTCTGGCAGTGAAATCACACTCACCAAGGAAGGAAAAGGCATGTCCCTGACCAGGCCTTGATGCAGGTCCCGACTGCCCCACCATCAAAGGACTCAAGATTCCAGCCTGTCTGATCAGGGGCAGCCAGGCCTGGAATGTGCCCATCAGGGGACACATGGTGGCCAAATCTGCATGTTGCACTTCTTGGAGCCAGAGAAAAATCAGCAGTGATGGAATGTTCATGACAGAGTTGATGTGAGTCATTAAATGCTGTAACTGGGCCTCAAGGGAGGGCTCAAAATCAGGACTGCAAAGGGGCAGGCGAAGGCGCCTGCCTGTCATTACCCAGCCTTGCAGCAACCCCTCTGGCGTAGATATCCTGATTCCATCTTGACACATGAAGGAACTGAGACCCAGAAAGGTGAAAATTTGTTCAAGGTCACTACAAGCAGGCAGCGATAGATAGGATAAATAATTAAGGTGGCAGAGCCAGGATTTGAATCCTTATCTATTGGACATTAAACCTTTCCAACGAGCCATGATATTTGTCCCATACATACTCCAATGAGAGGGTGGAGATTGCAATGGTCTTTTCCATGGCTATTTTAGAAACAGATGAAATATTGATATAAACTGAAAAGGAACCAGAATGTCACCAATGCCCAAGGGAGGTCCAATAAAAATGCCATGAACACAGCACATCCCTTGTGGGAGTCTGGATTTTTGCAAGTGGAGGGGGCCATGCATCTGGCATCCTGTGGGGGAGGAGGGCAAATGCCTGGAGGCTGAAGCCTGGCATGTAACAGTAGGTCAGGAGCATAAGGTGGGTCTGCAGGAAGGCAAAAGGAAAAGGTGATGGGAAATTCGGGATGCCAGCCCAATGAGAGGCTGAGGAACAGGAAGATCAATCCCATCCAAGATGATGGTTTCTAGGCTGTGGAATATCCAGCCATCCTAGGGATATATCTCTGCCAGCTTCTCCCACGTGGGCCACCAGAAGGTCTCTATTTTTGAAGCGTTTACACAACTGCAACTTCATATTATTCTTGTGGAACCCTGGGAGTCCTAGGAATGATGCTTAGATTCTCTTACTACAGATAAAGACACTACAATGCTACAGGACAACTTCTTTGCATAAGAACATGTGGCTGCGAGTGGCAGACCAGGGCCTGGAACCAACACTCTGGCTTGCTGTCTAGTGCTCTCTCTGCTTGCACCGTCAGACTGGTTATTCCCCCACCCACAGGGAGGCTGTTTAAATACACACAACCATGTCTAAACCTCCAGCTGGGCAAGCAGAATTATGGGGCAGTCCTTCCGACAGGACCTCTGGACCTCTGCTCACTTGCACATTATCAGAGAGGAGAAGAAAGGCTTTCAAGACAGGGCTCTGCCACTCTTTTTTTTTTTTTTTCTTTTTTTCAATTTTTATTAAATCATAGCTGCGTACATTAATATGATCATGGGGCACCATACACTTGGTTCATAGATCGTTTGACACATTTTCATCACACTAGTTAACATAGCTTTCATAGCATTTTCTTAGTTATTTTGCTAAGACCTTTACATTCCACATTTACTAGGATTCACATATACCCTTGTAAGATGCACCACAGGTGTAATCCCATTAATCCCCCTCCCTCCACCTACCTCCCCCCTACCTCCCCTCCCTTTCCCCCTTCTCCCTATTCTTAGGTTGTAACTGGGTTATAGCTTTCATGTGAAGGCCCTACATTAGTTTCATAATAAGGGTGAGTACATTGGGTACTTTTTCTTCCATTCTTGAGACACTTTACTAAGAAGAATATGTTCCAGCTCCATCCATGTAAACATGAAAGAGGTAAAGTCTCCATCTTTTTTTAAGGCTGCATAGTATTCCATGGTATACATATACCACAATTTATTAATCCATTCGTGGATCGATGGGCACTTGGGCTTTTTCCATGACTTAGCAATTATGAATTGGGCTGCAATAAACATTCTGGTACAAATATCTTTGTTATGGTGTGATTTTTGGTCTTCTGGGTATATGCCCAGTAGAGGGATTACAGGATTGAATGGCAGATCTATTTTTAGATCTCTAAGTGTTCTCCATATCTCTTTCCAAAAGGAATGTATTAATTTGCATTCCCACCAGCAGTGCAAAAGTGTTCCCTTTTCTCCACATCCATGCCAACATCTCTGGTCTTGGGATTTTGTGAAATAGGCTAGTCTCACTGGAGTTAGATGATATCTCAAAGTAGTTTTGATTTGTATTTCTCTGATGATTAAAGATGATGAGCATTTTTTCATATGTCTGAAGGCCGTGTGCCTGTCTTCTTCAGAGAAGTTTCTCTTCAAGTCCCTTGCCCAGCCTTCTGCCACTCTTGAGTCTCTGGCTGGCCCAGTACCCCTAGGCCAGGCTTAGAGACTAGTGTGGGCCTCAAGGGAAGGGGGAGCCCACTGCTTGGCCATGTCATCTGGAAATCCCTGAGAAGAGCTGAGGCCCCACTGTCTGATGGGACCCAGAATGCTAGGCAGCATTGATCAGAGGTTCACTATGATTCAGACACTCTGCCTGCTTTATCTCCATCTTCACGACAGCCCTATCTTAGAGTTACTTTAGTGACTCCTCATCAGACAAATGATGAAACTAGGATTCAAAGAGGCTAAGTAGCATGCCCGGGGGTCTGGGCTGATGAGGGAGGTGAGTGAACCCAGGCCTGTACAGATAATCCCTCTGACCCTGTTCTGATTACCACATTTGGTTCTCCCAATCTCTCTTGACAATGCCCATCTCTCTGTTATCTACCTCTCTTCCCAAACTGGATGCTTGGGGTGAACACCAGCTGGGGAGTGCAGGGATCCAGTGCCTGTCTGAGGGCTAACTGGGCCAGGCCTTGTGCTAAGCACTTTAAGTTCATTCCTCCACTTACCATTCATGGGATGGGGGTTTCCACTTTGCTTATGAATTGGTGTCAGAAGCTTACAACTGAGCAGCGTACCCAAGGTCTCCCAGATACCCCACGGCAGGTCTGAGACCAAAATGCAGTTCCCTCTCTTTGCCCAGGGCTATACCACCTACCACAGCTGCCCCAGAATTGGGCAAATAGAAAGAGTTGCAGTTCAGCTAGAGTCTACTTGACCCAGATACGGAGCCCTTCCTTTCCACTGAACCCACATGCACACACAGTCAGCCGGTGAGCCTGCACTTTGCTTTGAAAAATCCATTAAATTTGCCCGTGGTGGCAGCAGCTTCTTTGTTTGCAACTCATCCTGGCACCAGGAGCAGAGAAGCGTGTGATTGATCTTCCTGAGTGTTAGACTGTGAGACATTGAACTGGTCCATGAACAACAGCTTCTCTGGGTTTGAACTGACTTCTAAAGATGTCTGGCCCTGTTCATTTCCTGTCTCTGAGCTAGAGTGAGGCAGTGGAGCTTGTCTTGTAACCAGTGACTGAAGTCTTCAGGAAAAGCCATTTTTCCAAGTTCTTTGTCCCACTCTTGTCCCCGTTCACCCACAACCACCGCCTGGACATTCACCGGGAGCCTGCCCTGGCTGGAGTTCCAGGCAGATCAGCAGCAGGACCATGGACAGCTCCTCTCTTCCCGCTCATCCTCTGGCCCTCTGGTTTTCAAAAAATGCTGGCTGTGTTGGCTCGGCGCTCGTAGTACAGTGATTACAGCGCCAGCCACACACACTGAGGGCAGCAGGTTTGAACCTGGCCTGGGCCAGTTAAACAACAATGACAACTGCAACAAAAAATAGCCAGGCGTTGTGGTGGGTGCCTATGGTCCCAGCTACTTGGGAGGCTGAGGCAAGAAAATTTATTAAGCCCAAAAGTTTGAGGATGGCACTCTACCAAGGGTGACATAGTGAGACTCTGTGTTAAAAAACAAACAAACAAAAAAACGCTGTCTGTGGGTGCCCAGAGCTGCTCTCTGGGCGCCGTGTCTTCAGAGTTCTGAAACCAGGACCTCCGGACAAGCTGACCTGAGTAACCATCCATTTAGCAGTGGCTGGAAGGGTTGCTTCTTCCCATTTTCTGTCTCAGATACTGTGGCTCATGGCCACGTGCCCAGTGAGGGGCAGCGTCCAGGTCTGTTGATTCCAGAGGCCATGCTTTCAGTGAACTGTACTGCCTCATCGCTCTGAAAGGTGGAATACTGCAGACTTAAGTGGTCTACTTCCTCCGTCCATCCCCCCATAACCTATGCACCGCTGAACATGTGACAGGCTGCCCCCAGTGCCGTGTGTGACCTGACTTCACCCGACTCTACTGAGTTTCCAGGATCTGGGACCCCTGTGAGTGTGTTCCCAGCACACAATTGAAGGTGAGACCCCTGCTTTAATGGTGATTCTGATGTTGCCCTGGTTGTGCCCCAACCAGGATGAGTCAGCAGACCACTGGAAGAGTCCCTGGCCTGGGAGCCACTTTCTAGTACTTTCCCTCGGGAATAAGCCCAGTTCTCTGATGGCAGTTCTCTGGGCTGGCAGCAGCATGTAGCAGAAAGCGCCCTGGACTGGAAGCCAGGAGTTCTGGGTTGTGGTCTAATTGTGGTCCCTAACTGACTATGTGCCTTTGGACAGTTCTGAATCCTCTCACAGCTCAGATTGCTCATCTGTGAAATGTTGGGGGTGGACGGAGCCGTCTCACTGGTGAATTTAGGCTGCTGTGGACGCCATACGAGGGACTTAGACAAGGAGGGGAACGAAAGGGGGGCAGACAGGCATCCCAGGGCCTCCTTCCCCACACTGCTGGAGTTGGATTTCTTCTGCTCAGGGGGAGCTGGAGCCCGTGCACCACTTTAGCTTTGCAGGTCTGCGTGGGTGGACGTGAGGGGAAGATTCACTCTTCTCTGACTGTGCACTAGTGGGAACAATCTCTGGTCTCAGGTCTCAGGCCTCATCACATTTAGGGTCCTGGGTATGCCAGGCCTGCTCTGTATCTGCACACAGGAAGAGAGCCTGCTGCCTACAGTCTGCTGGGGACAGAGGTAGTGCACGCATCTGCATGCATGCGTGTGTGTGTGTGTGTGCATGTGCGCGTGCAAGAAACAGAAAAGAAAAGGTCAGACTGGCTAGTGATTTCAAAGTGATTTTTTTAATGGAAATTAATAGGAGAACACAGGGCAACTGAGGCAGGCATAGTCTCTTTTACTAAACGACTCAACTCCTTAGGGGCTGAGCAAAATTCAGAAAGCAAGAAAAATAATATCTTTATTTTGCATGGAGGTTCAGGGGCATTTTATGGAAAACCAAACTATTTGCTCCTAGCAGAGAGGTAAGGGGCAGGAGAGTTGTTACGGAGGGGGAGTGATGAGCTCACCTGGTGCCCTAGACTGACCATGCATTCTCAAATACCACTCCCAGCATTAGAAGCTCACTCTTCCAACCAGGTGGTGTGGCTTTGACACTTGGAGGTCCCACTAGGGGGTGTCAAACATCGTGGCCCAGCCAAATGGCAATGGAAGCCTTGGTCCTGTGCATCCCACCCGCCTTCCGCTCTGCTCCCGGCGGGTGTGCCTCCCCCGTTGGTGAGGCAGCTTTATTAGTGAGGCAGTGCATAGCCAACCAGATTGCCTGAGTCATTCAGATCTGTGCACTGTGGATCTGGTAGTAGAAGCATCCCCCCTCCCCCCACCCGTGCAGATTCAAATTCTTTTCTTTTTATTATAGGGAGTTTTTTCTTACCAAGGTTTGATTTACATAGTGAAAAGCAAAAACCATGTGAGTCATTCAATGAGCATTGGTAAACAGCATCCATGCAATGCACGTACCTATTAAGATACAGAATGTTGGGCGGCACCTGTGGCTCAGTGGATAGGGCGCTGGTCCCATTTAATGAGGGTGGTTGGTTAGAGCCTGGCCCCGGCCAGCTAAAACAGCAGTGGTAACTGCAACAAAAAATAGCTGGGCGTTGTGGCAGGTGCCTGTAGTCCCAGGTACTCAGGAGGCTGAGGCAAGAGAATCACTTAAGCCCAAGAGTTGGAGGTTGCTGTGAGCTGTGACGCCACAGCACTCTACCGAAAGCAACAGAGTGAGACAGAAAAAAAAAAAAAGATACGGAATGTTTCTATCCCCCCCAGGAAGTTCCCTCATGCCCCTTCAAGGAAGCCCATGTCTCACCTCGCCCAGATGACTACAGTTCTACCTACCTTCTATCATCGTAGATTAATTTTGTGAATTCTGGAGCTCCATTTGAACAGAACCATGCAGTGATCTGTTAGATCAAGTTTCTTTCTTCACTCAGCATAATAGTTTTTAGGCCTGCCCATGCATTTCAGTTCACTCCTTCCTGCTGTAGAGCATAGATGTAGAAATACGCCACATTTTCCAGCCATTCTTCTGTTGATGTACATCTGTGTTGTATCCAATTTGGGGATATTCTGAATAAAGCTGCCATGGACATGCTTCCACTAGCTTTTAAGATACATATGTTTAAGTTCTCTTGAGTAAATATCTACATATATATTCAACTTTATAAGAAAATGCCAATTTTCCAAAGTATCTATACTGTTTTATACTGCACTTAGCATTGAAGTAGGTTATCTTTTTCTTATTAAGTGTGAGAGTCTTAAAATGTTTTTGGATACATTCATTAGATGTACGTGTTCTAAGTACTGTCCCAATCTATAGCTTATCTATTACTGTTCCTAATGGTATCTTATTATTATTTATGAAGTACAGCCTATCATACCTTTGTTCTTGTTAAGAAAAATGTTCTTATCCCAAATTGGCAGAGTCGCGTAATTGTCATTGTAATCCACATAGTGAAGAATGCCACAACCCTCCTCCCCCCAGCAAATTGTTTTATCCAACTTGAAACCCTGGAAACCGCTGATCTATTCTTCATGTACAGGATTACCTTTCCCAGCGTGTCCTATAAATGGAGTCCTATACATTATGTTGTCTTTTGAGTCTGGCGTTTTTCGCAGGTAATGTTGCATCTGAGATTCGCCCATCATCCATGTCATTGTCTGTATCAATAGTTCATTCTTTCTATTGCTTAGCACTGTGTCCTTGTATAGATGTGTCATCCCTTGCTCATCCACTCCCCAGATGGGGCACGTTCAGCTCTTCCAAGATTTTTGTTGATCTTGGTTAATTATCAGCCCATCTGCCATAAACAGTTGTATGGAGGTTTCTGGGTGAATGCAGGTTTCTATTTCGCTTAGGTAAATATCCAGGAGTGAGATTGTTGGGTCATATTGTAAGTGCATATTTTACTTAATAAGAAAAAATGGTCATCTGCAAGTGATTATGACAGGCTTGGCACCTGTGGCTCAAGCGGCTAAGGTGCCAGCCACATACAATGGAGCTGGTGGGTTTGAATCCAGCCCGGGCCCGCCAGACAACAATGACAACTACAACCAAAGTGATTATGACAATTCAACATTACTGTCTGAAATACGCGAAAGTTCACGTTTCTCTGGATACTCACCAGTACTTTCTATTGTCAGTGTTTTTAAAAAAGAACAGCCATTCTAATAAGGCTTAAGTGGTATCTTACTGTGGTTTTAACTTGCATTTCTGACTGACTAATTATATTGAGAACCTTTCAGGTTTTTATGTATCGACTAGATATATACTTGGGTAAAATGTCTGTTTAGATCATGTGCTCTTTTAAAATTGGGTGTTTTGTTATTGTCGACTTTGGGGATTATTTTATAAATTTCAGGTACAGTGCTGTGCTGAGCATGTGACTTACAAATATTTTCTCCCAGTTTGTAGCTTGTCTCTTGGCAATGTGTTTCACAGAGCAAAGAGCTTTGATTCTGATAAAGTTCAGTGTCTCACTTTTTTCTTTTATGGACCATGCACTGGCTCTTAGGTCTAAGAATTCTTTGTCTAACCCCAAGCCACAAGGATTTTCTAACATTTTCTTCTAAAAGTTGTAAAATTTTATATTTCGGAATTAGGTCTATAAACTAGTTGTTAATTTTTTAATAAGATGTGAGGGATAAGTCAAGCTTTTATCTTTTGCATATAGATATCCAGTTGCTCCAGCACCCACATGTTGAAAAGACCATCCTTTCTTAGTTGATCTGCCTTTGCAATTCTGCATATTTGAATTTATTTGTGGATCTAGTCTAATACATCTTTCCCATTTCATTGATCTATGTATCTATCTTTTGCCAATATAATACTTTCTTGATCCCCATAGCTTTATTGTAAGTCCTGAAAAAAAGTAGTGTGAATCCTCTTACTTTGTTCTTGGTTTCCAAAATTGTCTAAGCTACTTTAGTCATTTTTCCTTCTTATACAGATTTTGGTATCAGATCGTCAACAATAATCTGCAAAAGAAATCATACTCAGATATTGATCAGGAATGTGTTGATTGTGAAAAACAATTTGGGGAGATTTAATAGCTTAGTAATACTGAGTCTTCTAATTCATGAACGTGAAACATGTCTCCATTTATTCAAGTCTCTGATTCCCTTCATTAGAGTTGTGGAGTTTTAATCATAGTTACTGAACGTATTTTGTTAGATTTATATTTAAATCTTATTTTGATGCTATTGTAAATTGTGTCATTTTTCTAATTTAATTTCAAATCCTTCACTGCAGGTATAGGTGTGTTCTTTTATTGGTTATGCATTTGTTGATATATCCAAAAACTCTTTGTGTAACCCCAAGCCATAGATATTTTCTCATATGTTTTCTTATATGTTTTATATGTGTGTGTGTGTGTGTGTGTGTGTGTGTGTGATAATGGGTTTGGTACATTGACTTTGCCTTTGAGAATTTGCTATTCTCCTTTATTTATCTAAGATCATTTCTGTAGATTCCAGAAGATTTTCTATGTAAGTAATCATGTCACCCATGACATGTATGTCTTTTATTTTTTGTTATCTTATTTCACTGATTTGGACTTAAAGTGTGATAGGAATGGCAAGAGTAGGTATTCCTGATGTATTCCTTATCTTAGGTGAAAATGTTCAATGTCTAGCAATAGGAAATTTGTTGGTGCCCTGTCCCATATGGGCTGAAGAGTTTCCCTTTTCTTTGCCATTTACTAGTGGTTTATATTTTCAACGCACGTTGAATTTTGTCAAATCTTGTCACTGGGTTTCTGGAGACAATCATGGTTTTTCTACTTTAATTTCAATATAGTGAATAACAGATTTTCAAATGTTGAAAATGCCTTGGATCTCCAGGGAAAAAAAATCCTATTTTGTCTTAGGGTATTAACTTTTTTACGTGTTGCTGAATTCTATTTGCTCGTGTTTTACTGGAGATTTCTACATCTATCTTCATGAAGGATATTAATCTATGTTTTTCCCCTTGTAAATATTTTGTGCCTGGTTTTGGTATCAGGGTCATGCTGACTCAGATAATCAGTTGGGAATTGTTCCTTCTCCTAGTTCTTGGAGGATAGTGTGCAGTATTAGTATTATTTATTTCTTAAAGGTTTCTGAAGAATCCACCAATGAAACTATCTGGGTATGGAGTTTTCTCTGTCGGAAGTTTTCAGCAGTTTATGTGACAGACCCAGGACTATTCACGTGCTTTGCACATGTCTTTGCCCGTTGTCCTTCAGTGCTGTGAAGGGTGAGAAAGAGGCAGCTTGCATGTAGACAGGTGGGGAAAAAGCAACAAGATTGGATTCTTTCTAGAACTTGTGGCCGATGCATGTTTGCACAGCTTAGCATGCAAAGGGCTAAGCCCTCCGTAAAAGCTAAATAGAGCAAGCATCTGTCCCACTGCTGGGGCTGCAGGGAGAGGGAGCTGAGTGGGGCTGGCTGCAGGGCTGATCTGGCCGGAGAGGAGCAGAGTGCCAGTGTATAATCTAGAGTAAAAGAGAAGAGCGTGGGGCCACACGCAGCAGCCAGGCCAGGCATCCCTCAAGTTAGGCTGGGTAACTTGTACCTCTAATTGCTGGGAAGCACCCAGACCCCAGGACGATGACTCAGGACTGAGGCTTCCTATTGAAAGAGGCGGCAGGTGGGGTGCATGTGCTAAGGACTCCTACACTGCACTCAGATTTTCCAAACCCTGACCTCCTGTCTTGCCTCCCTTAATAAAATGAAATACTTGTAAGGAATACTAAGACCACTGCAAATATTGTTTTAACCCCACTTACATAGCAAAAGAAGCCAGTTGATACTGTTATACCCATTTCACAGACAGGAAACTAATAGAGAGTTTAAGTGACGCCGGTAGCAAGTGACAGCGCTGGCATTCAAACCTGGCCACTCTTCCTGTTCTGCCCTTGTCACCTCCTGAGAATTTGATCTAAGGCACCAGCACCAACGGGCCTCATCTAGAGCAACACAGATTTACTGGCCAGGTGTGGGGAGGAGGACCTGGGGGATGGTCTGCGGACCTGAGAGAGAGCAGGTTCTTGCAAAAGCCCTTCCGTGCCTTGAGAGCAGGCTCACTCATCTTTGTCAACACTCCGTCTTCTGGCCAAGTCAACCCAAAACTACAATAGAAGACTTCTATTTTGTCAATGAAACCTTTTCTTTGTTTTTAGCAGCACCCTTTTGTTGTGGTTTTATGTAGCAAGAGCCTTCATGTGGCAACTCCCTGTCTTTCCTCAAGTGCCAGGGCTCTTTAATTTCATCACCCATGTGCCAGTGGGTGTCCCCTAGTGCCCCCAAAGTGCTGGGGAGGTGCAATTCTGATGGGGAATGCATCTCCTATCTTTCCTTACTTCCATTTTACATAAAGAAAAGGCAGCGTAGGACGGCGACCCTTGCCCTCCCAGCCCGCCCCTCCCACTGCTCACAGTCGCTGGGAAATTTGGGATAACGGCTGCACTTCCCATGCAAAGAGTGTGACTTCCCGTCTGTGGAAGGGATGTCCCCAGGAATGCCTGCAGGGAGATATGCCTAGTATTGGGTACCAGCCAGAAGTCCCATGGTGGGACCCTGGAGGGCGGACACTGGCATCGTTAACCAGAAGCCAGGTTAGAGCAAGGAAGACAGGCAGACAGCACGGGGCTCAGGGGAGACTGCTCTGCCTCCTGGGTCCCTGTATTCCTTGGGCAGGTGGGTGGGGTGGGCAGGGTGGTCCTCAAGATCTTTTGCCAAAATGAAGGACTCATTCCAGGATGCTACATGCCTGTAGAGGGAGGCCAGAGGGACGGCCCCGGCAGTGGAACCCTGGGAGCTATCCTGGTCCTAAGACTGTGGTTCTCCACCTTTCTAATGCCGCGACCCTTTAATACGGTTCCTGTGGGTCGCAACCCACAGGTTGAGAACCTCTGCCCTAAGAGCAGCTGCCTGTGCTGCAGGCCGGCAGCTTCGCCCTGAGACAAATGCCTGGCCTTCCCTGGGCTCCGCATACCCTGCTCCTCCTCCTATGTCAGGATAAGGACCCAACTAAGTGACATGGACTTGATGAAGAGACCAGGCCACCCTCTGCAGACAAAGCCACAGCTATCTAGACGCAGACACACACAGAGGGAAGAGCCGTGTGGAGACAGAGGCAGAGACTGGAGTGATGCTGCCACAAGCCAAGGGCTACCGAGGACTGCTGAGGACTGCCAGAGTCCAGCAGGAGCTGGCAGGGGCAGGGATTCTCCCCCAGAGCTTCTGGCGGGAGCCTCTTGCCAACATCTTGAATCTGCATTTCTAGCCTCCAGAACTATGAGAGAATAATTTTCTGATGTTTCAAGCCTCTCAATTTGGTGGTAATTTGTTATAGCCACCCCAGGAAATGAATGTGCCACTTTACAGAGGGATAAATGGCACAGAGGGATTAAGACACCTTTTCTACAGCCACATTGCCAGCAAGTGGCAGAGTGGAACGTAGACTGTGGCAAGCGGCAGCAGTGGGGACTCCAGGTCCGCAGAAGGCCAGAGGGACACCATTCAGCCCTGAGTGCTGCAGGAAGCTCAAGTATCCCACAGCGCAGTGGGCGCAGTCCCACTGGCACCACTCTGCACAGCGTGGCTTTGCTTCTGGGGTGCAACCTTGTGGTTCGGCCCCGAGTGCCACAGGAGGCTCAGGCACCCCGCAGAGCAGCGGGCACAGTCCCACTGGCACCACTCTGCACAGCGTGGCTTTGCTTCTGGGGTGCGGCTTCCTATAGTCAGACACCTGGACGTCACCTTCACCTCCAAGAGGCCACTCCCCGCTCCTGGGCCCAAGTCTCACCCTTAGCCTGGCCTGGTCCCCCTTTACTGCTCGTGTGCCCTTCCCCCAAGCATTAGTGAGGATTTGTTGGGCCCTGGCTAGACTCACCTGCCTATACTCCTAGCACTTTTACAACTTCCCTAAGCCCCAAATGCCTTCATGATCAGCCTTCTAATTTTTTTTGTAGTTTCTCATTCTGAAAGTAATAAGCATTTGTCAACATTTGGGAATATGGGAATGTGGAGGGCCGAGCCTACAGTAGCACCCCCCCCAAAAAAGCAATGGTGCTGACAGTTCTGTGCTTCTTTATTGTCTTTTTAAATACTTCTTTTTACCTGTTTGTCTTCCTCAGCTGGGACGTACTGCCAATTGCTCTTTTACTTAACACCTTACCTACACGGTCAGCATCCTCAGGACAGCACTTCAGTCCCTGCCTGGGGCTGCACTTAACGGGTGTAGCACAATCTGACCATTCTCGGAATGCTGGAGGGTTGGAGGAGCTGCAATTTTCACAATTATAAATAATGTCATAAGCATCACATCTTTCATATTTTAGGTTCTTTTCATAAAAGAAAGAATCTCAAAGGGGGAGTGGCTGAGTGTGGATGTCAGGAAGGTCTTGGTGTTTATTGCTGAGTGACACTCCCTCGTGGCTGTACCCATGGGTGTGCCCCCAGTGTCCCCTCCCGTCACCCTCACTGCCAGGTCCCCTTTTCTTCTCAGGGCTCGTGGATTTGACAGACAGAAACTTGGCTCCTCGCTCTAGTTTACATTTCCTTGAGTGCTAATGAGGCTGATCGCTTCAAAGACGCCGGTCACCTGCGTTTCCTGGTTTGCCTCCTGCGCCCACATCTCCGTCACCGCCTCCGACTTCCTTATTAGTTTATCAGAAGGCCGTGGGCTAGTAACCCTTTTCTGCCGTGGTTACTTAATCGTTGTTGCCCAGGTTATTTGGCTTTTAAATTTTAAATAACCTTTTAGTTATTCCAGAAGCTCTGCATGTGCGTTGTAGAAAATGGAAAATACAGTCAAAAGAAAAGAGAAAGAAACATTGCCACATTCCCACCACCCAGAAATTTCCACTTTTAACACCATAGAACATGTCATTCCTTCTTGTCCTTCACCCAAATGAGATCATTCTGCGCGTAATGTCTTATAATCTGATTTTTTAAGTGAACAAGCCCCACTTTGCTGTCAGCGTGCAACATTTTTATGCTATCTGATACCCAGACCACATTCTAACTTTCTGGGTTGACCCAACCATGTCCTTTGGAGCTGGTTTGTCTGACGTAGCATCTGATGCAGGAACACTCAGATCATGCCTCTCTGTTCCTAGATCCCGTGTAAGTCAGCCAAGTCCCAACGAAGTGACACAGACTTGATGAAGAGACCAGGCCACGCTCTGCAGACAAACCCGCAGCTCGATCTGTCCGGCTGCTTCCTTACACTGTCAGGAACTTACGCCCCTCTCCCTTGGAGTTTCTGTGACTGAATGTTTTTCCCCATAACCAACATGTATGCCTTGATTTCTCCTCTGACTTTGTTTCCTATTTCTAGACTTGGGGGCCTCCTGCAGTGAACCGTGACAGCCTTCTCTGCGTTTTTTGGCTCCTTCCTAGGTGGGTTGGATGCTGCCGTCCAGCCTCTGCTGGAATTTGGAAGGGACTCTGCATTACTGCAACACCCGCACCTCCTGTGACGCCCAAGACACTTGCCTCCTGGAACTCCCCGAGCCCCTGGAGAGACTCTGAGCTTTGCCTGGGAGGCACACAGGTCTTTGGCAAAAAAAAAGTCTTCCTCCACAGAGAATCTGAAGCTGAGTTACATTTTACACATTTCTCTAATTTTAGGGAATACTCTGCCTCAGCCACATGCCTCAAAATAAAAATATTCTAGTCCCTAAGCGTTCAATCTGCTTTAGCTGCAGGGACCCTTCCACAAGGCCAGTGGGGGGTCTCTTCCCTGAGACTGGGTGTTCCAAGGAGCAGTTACTCACGGGGTCTGTTCGGAAAGAGAAATTGGCACAGAGCCCAGCAGAGGAGGAGAGAGAAAGCTGGAGAAGAAGAGGGGTAAAGAGGAACACCCTCTGTGCACCCTGAAGCGGCGGCAGCAGGGCCTGGGAGGCAGGTCCCAGCCCGGAGCCACAGCAGCTGGGTCAGGGCCCTCGAGCCACTAGGTACATTGCTCATCACTCCAAACTCCAATTTCCATTGTTCAGTTGTGCATTGTTCCATTGTAATTACTGGATCACAGGAATACATGACTGTAGGAATAATCCAGAAACGCCCACGCAGAGGTGCTGAGGCATTAAGCTCGGAGCCTGGTGATGGCTCTGTCTGTGCTGAGGTTTCTAGAACCTCCAGCATCAGGTGGATGAGACGGGGACACAGGAAGGTGAACTCAAGGTGAACACTTCAAGTGGCCATGCCCCAAGGAGCAGGGCCTTTCAGTACAGAGGCCACAAAGAGATGCTCGCCATGTGGCCACGACACCGTCTCATCCCTGCCTCTGCCCCCTCCCCTCCCTGGAGGCCCGGGCGTCTCTGCCCCTCCACCACCAGCCTGCCCATCTAGAGTATGCCACACCTCATGGCCCCCAAACACAAGCTGTTCACAAAGAAGCACGTGACATTCCCAGCCACTGAGGGCCGGTGTCTGAAGACATTTTCAACGGGGAGTATCTGGACAGCTCCGTTCCTCCTCCTGGCCTCTTTCCTTTCGCCCTTCCCTTCCACTGAGAGAAACTCTGACCTCGTGGCTGCAGGAACAGTAAAAATAAAATCAACCCCAGGGGCCTAACCCTGTGCATCCCTGATCATGCTGAATCCTGGAGTGTGGCTTGTGTCTAAGTGTCAGTGGGCTCGGGTGTCTGATATAATCCTAGCATCCGAGAGCACTGAGTGGGGGCAGAGTGTGACTCTGGCAGGTGTATGTGTGTCTTCAATCATCCTGCATGTCCACACTGATTGTCAGGGTAGCAGCACGGCTGGGGGGTACAGCAGATGGCAGACGCAGCCTTATTCTCTTGGAGATCACAACCTGGGCATGGGAGGGGCAGGTGAACAAAGAATCCCCAGCCTCCCAGGGCCCAGCTCACCAGGAGGGTTTCCTGGGTGGACTGAGGGGTCAGTGGGGCCTGAGAGCTGAGGGGAGCAGGCCTCCTGGGCAGCGGCAGAGAGAACACCCGAGGACAGTGATGAGCAGAGGCATGGGAAGAACGCGAGGGTCCTGGAATACCCCGGAGGGGCAGGTGGACCACGGGTTTCCAGACTCAGCTCCGTGCTAAAGTCAGTGGGTACCAGGAGCCATTTTAAGCAGGGAGTGATGTAGGCAGAGCTGCGTGCCTGAGATGACATGGGGAGGAAGGGCGTGTGTGTAGAATTCCATGATGATAACAATTGCTCCCTCTGGGGAAAATCCTGGAATTCCCTTCTCTGGGCTCCAAAGATGAAGGATTCAGGACACCCATGTTCTGGTCCCGGGTAGGTCAGCAGGTGACCTTTGGCACATCCTTTCATCCTGTCCTGCCTCATTTTCTTCGTCTGTAAAATGGGTGTAATACAGAAAGTGTTACATCTCTCTGCACAATGATGAATGTCTAGGAATGGTCATTGTGACATTATTCAAATTATAAAAAAATGGAAAAACCTAAATGTCCATCATGGGGATCACTCCAAAGACCTTTAAAAAAATCAGGCAGCTGATTTAAAGGTTCCTCGAGACATATTGTTGAGATCAGCTTTCAGAATGGTGGGTAGTGCATGGTGGCATTCAGGCTGAAATATATATTCACGTACATTTGCATGGCAGTGCTTAGCAAAAGGGCTGCCTGCACAGTGGCAGCTGGGGAGGGAGGAGGGATGGAGTTGGGAGTTGAAGTGTGTGACCTGCATATTTATGTATCCTTTGCTTCTCTTACAACAAGATACCTTGATGTCACCTCTGTGAAAAACACATATATGAGACAGGGAGGCATAAATTCAGCAGGGAAGTGGTAGCTTTCAGCTCTGGGCTGGGGCTGCAGGACTAAAGGAGTGGGTGGCTGGCATGATGGTGGCTCACCACCAGGGGGCAGCAAGGGACACCGACACCTGACTCAGACTTCAGCACTGGGCACTTTGGGACCCAGCTCTTTCATCTGTGCCAAGTGACCTACAATCCCTGCACCTCAATTGTGCATTAATAATAAACCACAAGACCCGGATTGAGAAGGGGCTCGAAGAGGCAATGTGCATGCAAATGAACGCGGAAGGGTTTCTCATTAAGTCGCCATAAAGCAGGAGAACTTCAACACGTGCAGAGTGAGGCAAGCAGGGTACTGCATGGAAAGAGGCGATGGAGGTGAGGCGAGAGAAGGGAGTGGCCATTCACCGTCACTCAGCATCTCACTTATTGTCACCATCTCATCATTAGCCGTTACTATCTCCATCTTATGGATGAAAACGGAGATTGGGTAACTTGCCTGAGGCCATGCAGCTGATCCTGTGCGAACATGACCCCAGCTTTGGCTCGTGGGACCTTTCTTCTCCAGGTGTCCATGGGAGGTGCCCAAGCCCTGTTTGGTGGCTTGTGGATTATGATGGTTGGATGCCAAGAACCTGGGTGCTCACCTCCGCAGTGGGCATTTGGCAGAAGGAGTGTCCCCACCTCCCCCCCATGCCTGCCCACTGAGGAGCTGGGGCCTGAGCCAGGTGCTGGGGTAGAGAAAACTGGCAGGCTGGGGTAGAGAACCCTCCCACTGCTTCTGCCCTCCACTCCCCACCCCTGAGCTTCCTACCCCTCAGTGTCCTCAGTCAGCACCATTTTCTGGACCCCATATGTACTCAATATAATAAAGGATTTGAGCAGCCTGGATCCCTGCTCAAGGGGGATTTGCACTTAGCAAAGACGATTTGTTTTCACACAGGAAGGCCCTGGGCCAAGAGGGGTACCTGAACTGGGATAAGGACCGTACGCTGGCACCTCCATCTTTTAGGCTAGTTAAGAGATGTAGTGATTTCTCAGTCCTTATTTCTCCAGAATATTCCTGAGTACTCCAGTGTTCAGTTGATTGAATAGATTTCTCTCCCTTCCACCCCTAGGAACAAAAGAAGTTGTGGAGAAGCAGCGGGCTGCAGGCCGTGGAGGTGGGCCAGCCTCCTGGCTGCTCTTTGAAATAATTCAGCCACTGGGCCATGGGCTGCACCTTCCAAAGGCTCTTTGCATATGTCATTTTCTTCTTTTTACCTGAAAATGACTGGAAATCCCTGGGCAGGAGAGCAAAAAGGCTGAGGGCTGCCTCCAGTCTCTATTAAAGGAGAGCTAATGGGAGCAGAAGGAATGGGTGACATTTTAACATTAAAACTTTGCTCTTCAACTACTATTTCTGGCCTTTAGAGCCTGACCCGCTCCCACCTGCAGCACCTCCTGCTGGCCCGTCACAGTCCAAATGCTTGATTCATTCTCCAGGGCCCTGTAACCGCCACCCCACCTCACCATCAGCACACACACCTGTTTTCTCCTCCGTAGCTTGTCTTTTTTCATTGCCTCTCTGCTAAACCCATGGCTTTGTAGAGTCTTAGTTTGTGTTTCTCTATTCAAGCTTGACATTTCTTTACCATAATTGTTCATCCATACACGCATGAGAACCAGACAGACACACATGCATACACACAAGATTTCTAGAATGGCCATTCCTATTTCTACTCTAGACTTTCAATGTCAGCACATCTATTTACAATCACACCTGAGCCAACCAAACACCAAAGGACGTCAGTGTGCCCCGCATAGGTTTTGAGCGTAGACAACAAGCAGGCTATCATGGGGCACCGGTGAAGGTGTTTAACTGAGAGCTGGACTTTTCAGCCCTCACAGGAGAGGATGTTGCCAGCAAACCACGTTCATTCTGTGGAGTCATCTCTACATGCGCCAACTTGCAACTGCAATTGTAAATAAACCACGAAAAATGTTTTGTTTCCAATTCAAGTAATAATTAGGTTAGGCACCTATTTAATTAGGACTTAAATAATTCCCCAACACTAGCTTCAGTGCCACAAAGTAGCTTTTTAGTGTTATTTTGGGACAAGACACCTCATTAAAATTGGCCTTTGCAGACTATTCCTAGCTAGTTGTAGTCCATGCAGGCTCTGAATAGCCAGCTCTAGTGAACAGCACCTTGGCAGAACTAATGCCACTGGACACACGTCTTTATGTTTTTCAAACTATCTTGGCACACGGTTCTTCTTTACTTTCAACAGCTTTCCTAAGATGCAATTCACGTATAATGCATTTGCCCATTTAAAATCAGTATATACTATTCAATGTTTTTTCAGTATATTCAGTGTTGTACAACTATTACCACATTTAATTGTAGAAGCTTGTTTCACCCCACTACCACTGTAGTAAAGAAACCTCATTCCCATATTCCCATCCCCCACTCCAAACCCAGTCAACCTCCCCAGGCTACGTTATCACTAATTTTCCTTCTGTCCCTCTGGAAATGTCTATTCTGGATATTGATACACAATTGACCCTTGACCAACCTGGTTCCAAACGTGTGGATCATTTTGTAACCAGAACTTTAAAATAACAGTTACACCGAATGTGGCTTCCTCTCCACCCGCCACCTCCTTCACCTCTGCTGCCTCTGCCACCGCTGAGACGGCAAAACCAACCCCCACTCCACCCGCCACCTCCTTCACTTCTCCTGCCTCTGCCACCTCTGAGACGGCAAAACCAACCCCTTCTCTTTCGTCTCCTCCTCAGGCTACTCAACACGAAGACATGAGGATGAAGACCTTCCCAATAGTCCATTCCACCCAATAAATTACATGCTTCTTTCTTTCTTAGGATCTTCTTAATAACATCTTTTCTCTATCTTACTTTTTGGTTAAAATATAGTATACAATACATATATCATGCAGGTAGGTGTTAATCAACCGCTAAAGCTTCTGGTCAACTGTAGGCTATTGGTAGCCAAGTTTGGGGACAATCAAAAGTTAGACACAGGTTTTTGACTGCATGGGGGCATCAGCACCTATGCTCTTAGTTGTTGAAGGGTCAACTGCAAACTAAATCAGATGATATTTTGTCTTTCCTGAGTAATTTCGCTCACTTATCTCAGTGCTTTTGAGGCTCATTCACTTTGCAGCATGCATGGGGACTTCCATTCCTTTTCATTGTTGAATAATATTCCATCGTGTGGGTAGATGGTATTTTGTTTATTCAATCATCAGCTGATGACATTTCTGTTCTCTGGCCGTCAGGAACAATGCTGCTGTGAATGTCTGTGTGAATGTATGTATGCTTTCAATTCTATTGGTTACACGCCTGAGAGCGGAATTGCTGGGTGACACAGTAACTCTGTATTTAATGCTTTTATAAACTGCTAAGCAGTTTTCCAAAAGCACCATTTTAAATTCCTAAAAGCCAAGTACAGGAGTTCTATTTCTCCATATTTTTGCCCCCACTTTTTGTTATCTGACTTTTTGGTTATAGTCATCTCAGTGTGTTTGAAGTGGTATCTTATTGTGGTTTTGATCTGTGTTTCTTGGATGATGAGCCTTGTTTTATGTGCTTGTTGGCCATTTATATATTTTCTTTGGAGAAGGGTCTGTTCAAATTCTTTGCCAATTTTAAAAATTGTGTTATTTGGCTTTTTCTTAGTGAATTGTAAGAGTTCTTTATATATTCTGGATACGAGTTCTTTATCAGAAATACGATTTGCAAATATTTTCTCCTGTTGTGTATGGGCATGCCTTTATTAAACGTTTAGATGAAATAGATAATCTAGGTAGATAATGGAATCTATCACAAAGGCCTACCAGCCCTGACCTGCAGCAGAGTTTGTGGCAACCTTGGTCTCCTGCTCCTTCTAGAGAAGTGCTGGTTTTCCAACAAGATCTGAGAGTTATGGGGTCTTTTTGACATCGCCAGTTCCATGGCTTGGGTCTTCCATGTATCCACCTGCATGAACAGGGCAGAAACACGCTGAGTGAAGTCTCTCCTCCCGCTCTTTATAAGGAAGGGGCTTGCTGGTGGATCAAAGCCACCATTTCCTCCTTTACTTCAGAAGGTTTGCACTGACACACCCAGTGGCTCAATGGCCCTTGCATTCTACATTCCCTGAGAGAACTTTCCACGGAGATACGTTTTCCCCAGGGTTGGAAGGCATCTGATTCAGGAGCTCTATTTAAGCAAGGTCAGTAGCAAAGCCTGATGGAAGACCAGAGATCAGGGAAACACAGAGAAAATCTCCTAATAGTTAACAACGGCCAGCAATGTGAGGGCATGGATTTGATGGACTGTATGGTGAACCTAATTAAGTGTATAGAAAAAGGCTGTTAAGGAAGCTGAACACTTCTCTCATTAGGGGCCAAAAAAATCCCTGAGTTTCGTGTGGGCCCAGTCTCTTCCAAAGAAATGGGAACTTGGCACTCACTTTGGTAGGAGCCTGTCAGGAACAATGAGGGATGTATCATCTTCAGGGATTCTGAAAATGTCACTTTCTCCCTCTCTACTGACAGGCAAAGGCCCACTGAATGCTCAAATCATGGTGACAGAGTCCCATGCATGGACACTAGCCCCTATCCTGGCTGGTAACAGTGTCCTAAGGTGGCCCTCTTGGACAGTGAGTGGACAGCCAGAGCACCTGGGGAGCTGATTATGGTGTCACCTGGCCTGAATCCCAGGTGAAGACTTCCACATGGGTGCTCCTCACAGCACCGGAGGAGGCCCAGGGCTTTCAGGCTGAGAAGGTGCAAAATAAACCAGGGGAGAAGATGTCTGATTTGTAGGCAGAGATGATGAGAAAGCTGCTTTGAACACCCTTCCTCTTCCATTTTTCTGTGGCCAACTAAACTACTGGATTCTATTCTTTCCCCTGTGCAGGCAAACACTTCTTTTTTTCTGATTTTTAATCATTATCTATTTTTAATGCTAGGGAAAAATGCTGATTTTGTGCACTGTTTGGCCTCCTCAAATATTTCATTTGTGCCCAAAATTGCCATTGCACTTGGGACAGAAAACATTTGGTTAGACCTGCAAAAATTTAGCCTGCTCTATTTTCAAGTACTTAGGCAAATTCTCAAAGCACAGACAATTGACAGACTGCTTCCATTTTCATTAGGCTGTTTGCTTTTGTTATTAGAGGAAAGAGGCCCAGAGCATGTGGGTTGAAGTTTCTGCAGAGCCGGTACCAGCCCAGAGGTGCTCCTGGAGACCTTTCTGCTCTGTTTATCTCCTTTGAGTGTATACCATCTTTAAGTGGATTTTTCATAACATAAAAAGAAAAACAAATTTTTCATGAGCTGGAAGGACGCTCATTTTGGTAGCATTTTTAAAGGAATTTTTAAGTCTACATGTGAATATCAATAATGTAGTCTGTACAGGACCATATCGATAAACTCATTGTAGCTGTAGAGGGAGCTGTCCTGGGGTAATGTATGTCCTTAATAGAATGTTTCAGTCTCCAGAGGGATCTGATGCAGGGTGTGTTTGGTGGAGATTTTAGGCATCACAACCCGTATTTCCACAATCTTTATTATAGAATCTACTATACAGTAGCCACCATGTCTGGGGCTAGAGACATCAGTTAGGGTAACGTGCTGCTCCTGATCTCAAGAGCCTTGTGATAAGGACGTGGGACATTTATCTGGGCCACTGTAGTGGGGTAAGAGAGGTATCATTGCATTCTTTTAGGTATAACATGTTATAAGAGCCCCAAACTGAGGATTAAGACAAGACTTCATGGAAAAGGTGGTGTTCCCACAGGCCTGGAAGGAGGCACCGGAGTTCAATGGCAGGAAGTGAGGACAAGACCAAGTGCTCTGTGTGAGGAAGCATGTAAGTATGAAGGTCTGGGTGTGCTGTGGAAAGGGATTAACTCAAAGATTACCTTGATTATTGAACTAGGAAATTACTAGATTAGTAACAAGGAAATTGAGGTGCCAAGGAAACCAACTGTTGGAGGCTGGGAAGTGATGGGGATGTGGGAGAACAGCAAGTGGCCCAGTTTGATGGCAGCAATCACCCTAGGAAAGGAATAATGGGAGGAAGAGAGGACGAGGGTGGGCTGGGGAGCTTGATTAGGGGCCAAGCATGGCCAGTGCACAGAGGTGCCATGGCAGCCCTTGCCCCCACGTCCATCATGTGGCTTACGCAGGGCTGAGGGTGAGGACAAATGTCGAGAGGCCCTCAGGGCTCTTGGGAATTAGGGGATAGATGTTTGTGCTTTAACTCTCTAGATGTGGACTAAAGAACCAGCAGGAGATTTTTGAGAATTGTCTGAACAAGTCATGACATTTCTGCTCTACACTCAGATATCCAGTGGGGCCCAGAAGAGTCGGAGCCCCGGGGGAGCCCATCTTGCCCACAGCAAAGAAAGGCCTTGATCCTGGTTTCCAGGAGTTTTCCACTCACCTGGCCCACAGCCTCTTCCACATGTGCAGGGAGGCATCTCCTGACTCACCCAGGAGAGCAGCCCTGACCCCCACAGAACTGGGGGCGTCCAGGCTCCCCAGGTCCCTGTGGATCTTCCTTCCTCATTTTAGAAAAGGATGACTCATGAGGGATATTAACAGAGGCAAGAATCTGTCAAAAGTGGCTCAGAGGGAACAGTCACTGTCCTTGGCAGGCCGTTTCCCCTGCCCAGAGCCTCCTCTCGGGCAGTAATTGTGGACCTCAGCTTGAGGAAGATGAGTCACCAGGGCCTTGATTGTCCCCTGGAAGCTTTTCATGTGCAGTCACTTCACACAGGACAAACTGGATTTTGACACTCAACTCTGTTCCACAGCTACAAGTTCAAGCCTTTGGCATGTGAACTCATTAAAGGCAGGGGCCTTTACTCTGGATGTGAGACTCATAGAATATCAGACTTTAGTGAAACTTCAGAATTCACCCAGTTCAGTGTCACCAGGAGGAAAATCTCCTCTCAACTTTTCCTGAAATTGCTGGTCATCATTTTTCATCAAGCACTTCCAGCTATGAGTAACCTGCTCAGTGAATCATCCATGTGGGGGCCACGTGATCCAAGTCAACCCACAGTTCAAGCTTCTGCGTTTCCAAAGCCGCTGGTCCATCTAAGCAAATGTCTGTAATTTTGACTTTTTAAGTTAATATTGTTTGGGGTCAAACTGACCCAGCCTGTAGCCAAAGAGGCTGAAAGAGGCAGAGAGCTGAGTAATCCTTTGCCGTGGCTCTTCATAGCTACAGCTGACCAGAGCACCTTTTCCTTTGTCAGCCTCATGTCACCGCCCTGGCTCAGAGCTTCCTCATGTCCAGCTGGGTGTGAGCAATAGCCTCCTGGTTCCTCTTCCTTCCTGGTCTCTGCTGCTCCTGGCCAATGCCCACCCTACCATTGCACCGAGTCCTCCTCTAGAACCCTAAACCTCTCCCATCCCTTCTCCACGTCTCCCCATTGCCCACACTGTGGAGTCCAACCCCCTTAGCATCATACTTATGGCTCAACCCAACTTCCCCCAAGTCCAGCCTCATGTCCCCACCCAGTCCTACCTGACACCAAGCCAGGCGCCTCTGTTGTATGCCCATGAAGTCACTTGCTCAGTAACTAGTACCCTCCCATCTCTGCAACCCCACAAGTCTTGTCCTTCCTCTCTCCAGACCCAAGTCAAATGTTACTTTCATCTTAAAGCCTCCCTTAGGCCCCCAGACCCTCAGGTCTGGCCTGCCTTCCCTGGGCCTGCTCTGGGCCACATCACACTGAGGACTGTGCTCTGGCTAGCCTTACTCCTGCACCTGAGATGTCTGTGGACCTGTCTCTGTCCTCTAGAGGAGGAGTCAGTGCAACAGTAGGGTGGGCATTGGCCAGGAGCAGCAGAGACCAGGAAGGAAGATGAACCAGGAGGCTATTGCTCACACCCAGCTGGACATGAGGAAGCTGAACTGTGCTTCTCGGGATTTAAGTTACGCCATGTAAATGTTATGTCCTCAGCGCCTGATACAGAGCAGATGGCCAGTGCACATGCATTGAATCCATGAATGAACGAATGATGTCAGTGGGTGTGTGTCTGCATGGAACTGCCCAGCGGAGGCTGGTGAGTGCCACTCGGCACCCACAACCACGGCAGGTGCTGCTTGGTTCCACTACATAGAACCAGGAATAAGACACAGCCTCTTCCCTCATGGAGTCTAGTTGAGCAGAAAACATACAAACATTTAGAGAGTAATGGTCTTGAGCAAGTGTAGCCTCCGCTCTGCACATATTTTGAAATTAAGTCGATCTAGAGGAGTTCAGCAAACACACAGAATTCAGCCCAGCCCATTGGCCTGACAGGTAGCCACACCTCCTATGAGAATCTGTGCTAATGGTGAGGGCCACCCAGGCCAGCCGTCACCGTGCACCTTCTCCTTTTTTTCCCCTTCCTTCCTTCCTTCCTTCCTTCCTTCCTTCCTTCCTTCCTTCCTTCCTTCCTTCCTTCCTTCCTTCCTTCCTTCCTTCCTCTCTCTCTCTCTTTCTTTGTTCTCATTTGGGTCACAAATATCAGTATTATTATTCTTTTTACTTTGCAAAGAAGACATGAATAACTACAGTGAGGGCCGCCTGAGTCACATGGAAGAACGTCCCTTCCCTCAAGACATCCCTACTAGTTCCCTGAGCACCTGCTGTGTGTCAGGCATTGTCTTAGGTGCCCCAGACAGAGGTACACACAGGACCTGGCCCCTATCCTGCAGAGAGACCTAGATATGCATGACAGATGTGAGGGCAGCAGCCTCCCTTAATGCCACCTGCTCCTCCCTAAATGCTAAGGTCGGCATCCCGCTTCTCGTGCATTTGTTCTTTCACATGACCTTAGGTGAGGACTCGGTTGGACAGTAACATGCAGTCCCTATCACTTCTCCTTGTTCTCACCTGTGCTGTAAGCCATGTAAGTCCTCAGTGTGCTCCGAGAGGACAGGCTGGGTCTTGCACGTCCTCGCACTTGTGACTGGATTTATACAACACCCATTTTGTGGTAATGTAGGTGCAGCCACTGTGGTGGGAAGGCCTTGCATCCCGGTCCACTCATGGTGTGACTTTGGCCTAGCCATACCAACTCTCTGGACCTCAGTGTGCTCATCTGTGAAATGGAGACAACTGTCTTCTCTCAAAGAGGAAGGACACAGAGAGAGCCCAGGGTCAAAAGCAAAGTGTCTCCATCTCCTGGTGCTTCTCTTTCCAAAGTAAGGCTGCAGGAAATGGGTTGGGGCAGTGATCCTCCTGGAGCTGTGCCCTCTTCCCTTTCCATCCCTCCCCACAGCCTCCAACCACCACCTCCTCCTTGTTGAAGGGACGCTGCCGTGTTCTAGTGGGGCTGGGGTCCAAGCCTGGGGGGTATTGATGGGATGAGGGTGGCCTGCAAGCTTGAGACCTGCAGATCAGGGAAGACACTGTTGACTGTCTTCAGGTTTGGGAAACACTAGGACTGAACTGCCGCCTCCGACGTTGCTCACAGCTCTGAAGAATTTAACGTGTCCTGGATGGTTATAGGTCTACTTTTGAAAATTCTGGTTGATTTGGAAGCCAGAGCAGTCAACTCCCTGAAATCCTAGTTACATATCAACAGTGGGGAACCAGCTGAGCCAGCTCTCTGGTGGGAGGCACCAAGCTAGCTCACCCCAAGTCCACACACACCCCTAGGCCCTGCAATGTGACAGGCAGGTGGGTGTTAGTGGGTGAGGACCCAAATGTCCTCATGGCTGAACCTGGGGAAACTGAGTCAAGCCCTGTTGGTCAATAGCCCACTGAGTTTCTAACGTCCTAAGGAGAAATCAGAGGCTCTGAGACAGCACATGACAGCTTCTGCTTCTTCTGGGAGACAGGAACAGTGATCTCCTGTGTCACATTTTTCTAGATGCTATCGTCTCCTCGGGTGCCTCTGCCGACCCAGCCCCCAGCACATTCCTAAGAGAGCCCTTGAGGCACCTGCTGCCTCATCAGCCCAGGTGTGAAGTGCTGTCCCCAAGAACTCTTGGCTTGTTTGTTTGACCTCCCAGCCCCACCCCACCATTTCACAGAGGTCCCTGGCTGTGGACCCAGAGCTGTGGAACTGAAGAAAGAGGCAAGAGTGGGCAATAGGACAATCCAGATCACTGTCCCTATCTCCTCCCATCTCGCTGCTGACTGTGAGAGGACCGTGTGGTGCAGACGCACTGACCTTTCCCACGCTGCTCCTTCCGCTCTCCTCCTGACAGCTGTGGGGTGGGGGTGCTGGTAGGTTCCTGCCTCCAGGTCCTGCTCCGCTGGTTACCTCCGCCTGACACACTGCTTGGCTTCCCCTTCCTCAGCTCAAGGGTGACCCATCTTTCAATTCTTTGCTGAACACCCCAGCCTCAGGGTGGGAAAGAGCTCAGGCCCTCTTCCCTACCCTTCAGAGACATCTGTCACATTGCTGGCTCTGCCCCGCTTACAGTAAAAATCTCCACATCGCAAGGCACAGAATATTCACAGAGCTCGGCCACCTTGCTGCCCACAGCCCTGATGAGAGGAGGTCCCTCTCCTCTGCAAGCCTTGGCTTGTCTACCTGCAGAGCTTTGTTGTTAATAAATACTTTTTCTTGTATAGATATATTTTTTTCATATCTTATTACTTTTACTTTCCTTCTTTGTAACCTTGTATTTTATTGCCCACGGAAGATTCCTAATAGTTAAAAGAAAAATCTCATTCCATTCAGTCATAACACTCAGCTGAAATGGAGAAAAAATCGTAAATATTCTTTTTCAAGTTAGCTTACATAAGCAGTTTAGTCACACAATGCTTTCCTCAAGTAATTTTTCAATACCCACAAAAAATAGCTTTATGAAAAAATCAATCTCTTTAAAATTAAGGTGATTCTAAAACAGCATCCAGTCAGAGATGGAGAGAGAGATATGATAGCAATTAACTCACAATTACTATGGACAAATGAACCACACAATTACAGAACACTGAAATAGAAAATTTGGAAGCCATAAATAAGTGCCTCTAATTAAAGTATCTTTTCTACTTTGCTAACTAATTTTGTAGAGATTTAAAAAATCTAAAATGAGAATTTGTACACATAAAAATTTCAAGTTTATATTTATAAAAACCCAAATATCAATTCTGTTTATATTACCACCTATTATAATATAAATATTTGGAATTATGGAAATAGAATTAATGCATGGATTCAAGTTTACTTGAGGTTTTTAAGGTTTAATTATTGAATAGCTTACCTTTTATCAATAATTTTTTAGAAAAATGAAATGTGTATTTAACTTTTATAATACAGATCAACATGTTGGCTCTGCTCATTTTTTTATTAAAGACAAAACACTGGTGGAAAAAGCAGGTATTACATTTATACCAGCTATAAAATGAAGTTCAAATTTAGTCAATGTACAACAATTTTTTTAAAATATACAAATTTATATGGCTCAGTGGGCAGGGCGCTGGCCCCATATACCGAGGGTGGCGGGTTCAGGCCCAGCCCCGGCCAAACTGCAACCAAAAAATAGATGGGCATTGTGGCGGGCACCTGTAGTCCCAGCTGCTCCGGAGGCTGAGGCAAGAGAATCGCCTAAGTCCAGGAGTTGGAGGTTGCTGTGAGCTGTGATGCCACAGCATTCTACTGAGGGTGATAAAGTGAAACTCTGTCTCTACAAAAAAAAAAAAAAATATATATATATATATATATATATGAATTTAAGATGTAGAAGGAAAATAGAATAAAATAGCATGTATAGGAATACTGTAGCACAGAAAATATAGTGCATCTCCATCTGGTAAATGGGGGTCTAAAATTAAATATTCTGATTTAAAAAGTAACTTCTAGATATCTAAAATTTACAATGTAAAAGCAACACACATTTTTGCTTTCCTAATAAAAAAAAATTAAAACCTTTGCCTCTGTATATCTTGGGAAAGCAGCAATGTCAGTTTATCTTTCATCACAAAAGCGTAAATTGAAATCCACTGAAATACCCCCATACGCCAGCTAGTACGGCAGATCAGGAACTCTCCTACTCTGCTGGCGGGAGTGTACAATGCTACATCCACCTTAGAACGCAAGTTAGCACTTTCCTAAAAATGTTAAAAATATACTTATCACAGTACCCCATTGTTTCACATCCAGGTATTTATCCCAAAGGAAATAAGAGGCTACATTTACACCGAGATTCTTACACACTGCTCTTGGCAGCTGTATTCATAACATCCCCCCCGAACAGAAGCAAGTGTCCCCCAGTGGGAGGACGGATAAGCCAGTGTGATCTGCTCACTCAACAGAATGTCACTGAGGAGTAAGGAGGAATTGACTCCTGATACATAACTGCATGATGGCCTCTCAAAGATATTATGCTGAGTAAACGAAGACAAGCAGTATGTACTGTGGGATTTTACTTAGATGAAACTCTAGAAAAAAAACGATCTGATCTATAAGGGTATAAATCAGATCAGTGGTTAGCGAGGACTGGAGTTTGGAAGGGGATTGACCGAGAAGGGCCACAGGAAACATTTTGAGGAAATAAAAATCTTCTATATATAGAGATAGTGGATACATGTGGATAATTGGACTATGCACTTCGAATGAATGTACTTGTATGTAAGTTATACCTCAGTAAAATTAATTTTAAAATATGCAACGTGAATCTTATGCTAGTATTAGTTCAGTCTTCCCAATGAGAAACTGAGGCACAGAGAAGCTGCGTAAATGCACAAGGTCATAGAGCTGGTAAGCAGCGAAGCTTGACTGGAAGCGACATTTGTCTCTTTTTAAAGCCTGTGGCTTTCATCTATGTGCTGTTATCACTTACGTGACTGTCATCTAAAAACAAACAATCATTAATAGTAATTGCTACTAGGTGTGGAATGGTTTTTAATTCTTTTCAATTCCCTTCACAATGGATACTCATTGGATTCTTACAATCACTGGTCTTACTGTGGGTAGGACTTACAGAGAAGGTCTTTAATACCCACCTTGAAGATGAGAAAATGGCAAAGGCCACAGTGCTTGCCGGGAGCTAAGGTAGGGTGAGCATCCAGATCCTGCACTCAGAACTTCCAGTAAAGGTTCCTGCCCCTCAGACCAGCCTGCACCTCAGCCTATAATTGTCTGCATGTTGCTGGCCATTATTGAGCCACATGCAGTGTAGACAGCTAGTCTGGGCTACTTTGCAATGATAGCTCTAGCAGACTAAGACAGATTCAGAGACTCAAAGTCTTTTTGAGGAACAATTGAGCTCTCTTCATGGCATCCTCAGGCAAAGAACAACCCTGGGCTGGTGACAAGGTAGGGCTGTCACCATTGCCCAGGTGCTGGCCAGCTGAGTACAGCCAGACCCAGGAGTGACCCCCAGATGCCTAAACCAGCAAAGCCAGCTGAACTAGCAGCCTACTCCACTCTCCTTCTGGGGAAGGATTACATCCTTGATCCCTCATCTCCTCTGTCATTTCCTTCATGACAAAGTCCAAGTTATGGAGCTCCTCGCTCAGCACTCTCTGTCCCGCCATGATGAACTTCTTGCCTCCCTGGTGGGGGCCATACATTTTTCCTTCTGTCTTTATCTGTTTAGCATTGCTATGAAAGAACACCTGAAGCTGGGTGATTTATAGATAAAAGAGGTTTATTTGACTCAGTTCTGCAGGCTGTACAAGAACCACAGCACCAGCATCTGCACCTGGTGGAGCCTCAGGCTGCTTCTACTCACGGTGGAAGGGGAGTCAGGGTGTGCAGAGATCACTTGATGGGAGAGGAAGCAGGAGGGAGGAGGAGGAGCCAGGATCTTTTTAACAACCAGTTCTTGTAGGAATTAATAGAGCAAAAAATCGTTCATTAATGCAAGAATGGCATCAAGCCATTTATATGGGATTCACTCCCATGAACTGAACACCTCCCATTAAGCCCCACCTACAACACAGAATCAAATTTTAATATGAGGTTTGTGGGGACAGACATCCAAACCATAGCACCTTCCAACCTTTGCCTGGAATGTTTTCCTTCTTCTCATCTCCTTGATGAATTTATCCTTGTCCTTTAAAACCAGTGCAAATGGTTATCAGTGATGCCTAACATCATAAAATGAGAGAAAACTAACATTCTGTACTTTCTGATTGATGGAAGAATACAATCCTCCCAGTGAAACGGTCTTGTCAAAAAACCAAAGTCTGATGAAGGCTTTAGTTTTAACCATCAGTTTAACAGAAAAACAAGTTACTGAATCCATGGGGATTCAGTTAGGAAACTCTAGATAATGGGAAACTTCATAGGATGAAGGGCATAGGCGGGTTCTTCATGGAAGGGCCACCACCATCCTAATGTGGGAATCTTATTTGGGCTCCAGTTCAAATTGTAAAAATTAAAAAATGTGTTACACAACCGGGGAAATACAAACAGTGACTGGATATTTGGTGCTTGATGAGATTATTATAAGTTCTAGTTCATGCGTGTGCCCCAGGTTTGCAACACTCCCTACGGAACCCTGAGATGCAACTCTGACCAGCAGCCCTCCTACTCTGGATGGGCTTGGGACCCTAAGAAGGTTGTGAGTTGTGAGGGACTCTGACATTATGATTATCTGGGAGAGAAAAAGTATTCTTATCTTTTAGGGACACATGCTGACATGCCTACAAATGAAAAAATAAGCTGTCTTGAACGAGGAAAGGAGGCAGAGAGGCAGCTGCCGTGTCTTCTCAGATGGGTATTTCAGTCTATATCAAGAGGCTGCCAGCTAAGAATGGCCCACACCCTGCAACCCACCTGACTCCTTAGGTGGGCTGAGGACTAGCAGTATGGTGGGCAGACTGCACCTGCTGCCTCTGCCATTGGCCAGATTATAATTTTCATCACTGTCTGCCTCTCTTCTGCACTGGGTTTTGAGAACCCAGAAATGATTCAAACAACCAAATTCTTGGGTGCATTAATAGGTAACAAAGGACAGCCTCTAGACTGACGACAAAAGATGGACGTGTTGAGACCACCCTAGTGAGGTGCCCTGAACCTCTTTAAAAACCATGTGTCCTGCTGGGACTTCATAAGTCATCCCTGACTTGTGCTGCCATCTGGGACTATGCTAATGGCTGGAGCATGTGGCCAGCCCCCAGATCCTCCTTCCTTTCCTCCTTATCCTCCAGTGCCTTGGCAACCATGTCTATGGCAACAAGCTGCTGGGTCATTTTTTTCCTTCTGGCCCATTAGGTTTGTGGGGGGTGGGGGCCGTGGGACCTTTTGACTTTACATTATCTTCCCGGTCTAGGTGGATAGATATTTTCCACCTGTTTTCCATGTCTACTAGACTGTCTATGACAGAAAGAAGAGTGTGGAGGTTGTGCAATTCAGCAGAGGTGGAGCTAAGCTGTGGTCCTTTCTGAGGCATAGATGTAAATGGTGGCATTTTGTAAACTTCAACGTCTTCATCAGCACCACCATCATCAGTTCTGTTGTGGTGTCATCATTTTCATCACGATTCTTCCATCACTATGTCCACAAATACTGTCTTCAGCATCATGATAATTACCATCGTATCATCACCACTATCAGTTGTAATGTTATTGCTGTCATCATCTTTGCCTTCATCCTTACTGTCACTATGTCCATTTGCACTGTCTTCAGCATGTGATCAGTGCCAAGGTCATTGTCACCCTTGCTATCAATATAGCTGTCTCTGTTGTGGTCCTTCTCATGGCCATCATTACCAACTTCTCCATTTTCAGCCCCTGTCCCAGTCATCATCCTCAACATCATCATTGTCACTATGGCCTTCTCCTTCCTCATTATTGGTACCATCACCCCCTGATCTCTTTCTCAACAATTTACTCCCCACCTGTCCCCAGCCCCCCACAACCAGTGGTCTGTAGGTTGGCCGCCTCATTCCTGCTGGAGGTCTTCCAAAGTCAGACAGCTATGGAGTGAGGCTTGGAGAGTCACATTTGTGTGACTGATACGGAGGATTGGTTCTTGCAAGATTATTTAATTTGTGATAATGTTGAGTGGGATTAAAAAAGCCAATATCAAAAGGTTATATATCTTATGCTCTCATTTATCTCCAATTCTCAAAATAACAAAATTATGAAACAGATTAGTGGTTCCCGAGAGTTGGGGGCAGGAGTGGGGAAGTAGATGGGTATAAAAGGGTGTCAGAAAGAAGCAATGTGATGATGGAATGGTTTTATATGGGGTATTTACACAGATATGTATTCTATGAAAGTTGTATAGAACATACACAAACACACATGAGAGTGTGTAAAATTGGGAAATTTGGGTTGTACCATGTCAATTCCCTGGTCATACTATTTGTTGTCATGTGTAGCCACACAAAATGTCAGCGTTGGGACAAATTGGGTGAAGGGAATCAGGAAACTAGTACACAGTGTTTGAAACTGTCTTTGAACCTATAATGTAGAAACACATACCTTTTCTGATGGCTGAGGGCATCGGCCTCAGGACCTCTTGGTCATCCCAGGTACCACTATACCCCTGCCTCTTTACCTCCCACCTTGGCCTCTCTCATCCAAATACACCATTTCCTTGTGGACCTGCTGCTCAGCTTTTTGTTTTGTTTTGCCAGGTAGCAAGAAGTAAGACTACGCCTAACTTGAGACCCCAGAGAACTTGACCAGGACTGAAGCCAGCCCGGACTTGGACTAACACAGGACCTTCTGTTTGCTGGTCTCTGAGCCACATTAGCCATGCATTTCCCTGTTTTCCCTCCTCCAAGTCTGCTCTCCCACAAGTTGAGCAAACAGCCAAATTTGTCTTCTCTCCTTCTCAGTCTGGAGGCTGGTGAAGAAACAAGACATGAGAAATCAGAGAACTCTGGTCGCTGGTCCTCTGTGACGTTACTTGGATTCATGCAGAACACAGCACTGCCTGTCCAGAGGGATCGTCACTCTCCAGCTGATGTCAGGGAACCTACTTAGGATGTGCTTACAGGACAGAGCCCACTCTGGCTCTGGGTGGGCAGCTTTATCTTGCAGAAAAACTGAAGGAAACCTGTATCTAGATTCTAAGGGTCTTGTCTAAATGACCAGTGGCTCAAATGGGTGAAATGCTGAGGGTGAGGAGGGCAGGCCAGAAAAGAACCCAAGTCCCAGACACTCCACCTGCTGCCTCAGGTCATGCAGGATACTATAACAAAACACCTGAGGCTGGGCAATTGTAAACAACAGAATTTATTGTCATAGGCCTACAGGTTGGTAAGTCCAAGATCAAGGTGCTGGCAAATTAGGTGTCTTGTGAGGGCCTGTCCCTCACCAATAGAGCCTTTTTGCTTTGTCCTCACTAGGCAGAAGAGGGCAGGGGGAGTCCCTTCAGCCTCTTCTATCAGGGCACTAATCAATCATGACTTCTACACTTAATAAGGATCCCATCTCTTAATACTATCACATTGGGAATTAGGGTGTAACATGTGAATTTGGGTGGACACCAGCATTTAGATCACAGCACATGCTGTGATATAATGGATGAAATACAGTATCTGGAGGAAAACAGTCCATAGCAGATGAGTGTGACTCATTCAACAAATGTATGTTGGTTAAGCACAGTGCTAGACAGTGGGGAAAATGGCCAAGGGAGAGTTAGGAGGGTTGGTCAGGGTCAGATGTGAGAGGTGCTTGAGTGGTGAGCTGGAGAATATGAATCTGGTGCCAGAAGGAGAGCAGCATGGAAAGAATTTAAGAAAGGACGTGACTTGATTTTTAAAAAATGACATCTGGGTCCACAAAATTATGTCCATATGGGACTTCTGGGGTAACTGTTTTGGCAAGTTGATTTCATAATTTGACAAATAATAATTTTTGGACTGTGTGGATTCCATTCCCCAAATAAGTCAGTTGTTTCGACGTTGTGTGATCGCAGGCTAGGGCAAGAGCACGGTGAAGAGAGGACAGGTACAAGACAGAGTTGATTTTGAGCCAGATTGATTGTATTAATATTTTATCATCTTAATTTTTTTTAAAAATTGAGCATGATATTTTATATCTTTGAAAAAGTTGATATACACATGTTTAAAAAATCCAAGCTGTGCAAAAAGGTAGTCAGTGGACATAATCCCTATCCCACCCACCTTGCAAGGAATTCCACTGATAGATGTACCACATTCCTTTATGTGGACTCCCCGTCCCATGGACATTTGGGCTTTTTCAGTCTTTTGCTCCTGTATTTTCTAGCTATGATGTGTTCACCTGTGGGATGCAGTGGGGGGTGTTCTCTTAGCTCTTATCAATCCCAGGGACTCAAGCAACTTGGTTGATAGCTCTAAAGAGACAGGGACAAGCCAGGAACCAGTCTGGCAGTGAGTGGCTAAGTGACAGCAGGTGTGGCAGGTTCTAAAGCTCCTGCCATCTCAGCCACCACCCTCTTCCTTGCTCGATGCTTTCCTATAGCCTTCACCATGTGTCCATCCTCGTTCTCATCTCTACCAGCTGCCCCACCATCTGTGCTCCAGCCACCAGTGTCCTCTGTGGCCAGTGCTCTCATGGGGTGAGCTCTCTGATACCTGCTGAGATTGGCTCCAGCTCCCCGGGAGACGCCCAGGTGGAGGCTGTGTCTCTCGCCCTTGGCTCTGCCCCTAATTGCTCTGATTCTTGCACTGTATCACTAGTCAACACAGATGACCTTTCCCTGCAGTGCTGGCCTCCTGGGCAGAACTGGGTGGTGGGCGTCCTGATCATTTCCCTCTGCACCTTACTTACCTTTAGGACCAGAATAAAATAAGAAATGCCCCAATGGACCTCCTATAACATTTTAGCAGGCTTCATCTTGGAGTCCGTCTGGATTTGGTGATTTGACATTTGCATTTTCTTTTGCTGCTTCGTCTTAAGTTGATCAGCCAGATGAAACTCAAGATTGCCGGTCCTGTTTCAATATTTAATCATTTGGCTCAGTCTGGAATGTCATTAAGCTAAAATAGGAAACTGATTTTCAAAGAGCACTTTGAAGAGGACCTGTTACTTTGCTAAGGCTGTCTCAAGGCACGAAAATAGCCATTTTCCTTCTTTCTCTTTTAACCTTTATAAACTCACAGGTTAGCTAGAAGCTGAGCTGTGATTTCCTCACACCAGCCAGCTTCCTGGTTCACTATAATGTCTTGGGGATGCAGCAGTGAGCGTTCTGGCATCTGCCTGTGGCTGGGGATGCCAGGGTCGGCCAGGTAGATAGAACAGTTACAGCAGCGGAATGTGTGGAGTCTTCTGTGTCAGACACCAGAGTGAGCGCTTTATACACACTGTCTTATTTTATGTGTTAAGTATTATTTGATAAGAAAACTGAGGCACAGTTCGATGACCACACCCAGATCTGTGCAGTGTAGGGGAGGGGGAATCCTGCAGATGGTGCTGGGCAAGGGCACATTGACCAGGGACACAGAGAGTCCCTCCAGCATCAGTTGGGGCTCAGCTGGTAGAGACAGGAATGCTCTGAGTTGAGGATGGAGGCACAGCTGAGGCTGTAGGGAACATGGAGGAAGGAACTGGATGGTGGCTGAGAGGGCAGGGGCATGGGAGCGCCCTGCACCTGTTGTCCATTCTTGCTTAGCTGTTTACTGCCCAGGTGGCTCCCAACACGTCCCACGCCTCTTAAAATGGAAATGATCATCCTGACCCACAGACACTCACAAGGCTTTGATGGTTCGATGAGCTGGCGTGAGAGTGACACGGCAGCAGAGCTGGGAAAACCAGGCCACAGACCCCTCCCTTGGCTTTAGGAGTCCCTACCCCAGAGGACAGCTCTGGGGACTCTCAGGAAGAGCCCAAGCAAGGTCTCAGCATAAGTCTGATAAACAGTCCCCCCATAAGAACCGTCATGCCTCTGTTGTCACTGGAGTGCAGAGCATTACCCCCAGAGAGGTCACTCCATTGCAGCTGAAGTTCTGGTCCTCTGTCCTTCTCTGGTCCCCAATTGTAGCAAGTAGGGCTGGATCACAAGAGCTGGAAGAATCCCCTCTGCTTGTCCTAAGCAACTTGAATGGGACCTTCGGTCCTAACTCTCTAAGGGAAGGGCTGGGCATCTGTTAGAAGTGTGTCCAAGTGAGGGTAGCAGGGTGTGGGAGTTCACAAATATTTGGCAGTTTGGATAAAGCACTAGAGGAGGTTTGAATGCCTTTGTCTTCACAACAAAGCCTCTGATTGCCAGAACCGTGACCTACCAGGCTACTTGGTCTTGACTAATAACTTTCCTTAATGGAGGATGGGGGCACAGGTCCAGGGAGAGGATGAGGCATTCAGAGAGCGGCAGGGAAGAAAGATCTCTCCTTTCTTCACCTTAGCAGGCCTCCTCAAAGGGCCTGCTATCATGAAGGATGGGCAGAATTGCATTTGTCTATGCCATTTTTAACCAATTTATCCAAAACTGCCAGATATTTCGGAGCTCCCACACCTCTCTGAACTCCTTGCCTGTATAATGAGACTGCAATTTCCTCCCTCCAAGGATCAGCTGAACTGATGGATGTGCCATGATGCAAAAAGCCTGGCTGCCACCCAAACACCCCAACACCACATGCTATGCTCTCTTTACCGATGTGAGAGGTCCCAGTCACACAGGCCAGAGGACAGGTGAAGCGTGGGAAAGGTGGTGCCAACACATGGTACTTGGGCCTTTCTGCTGTGGGCCCAGCCCCTGCTCACCTCCTCCACTCTCCTCTTCCCCAAGGAACAGCCCTCCCACCTCAGCATCCTCGGAGCCATCTCAGTGGTCATAATGCATCCTTGCTATCAACGTGACAATTCCCAGTACAGCCGAGAAGGCATCAAGGCTGGCCTGGGCTGCAGATGGAGAAACTGAGGCAGGAGCTGCTGCAGTGAACCACTGTCAAGGGTCTCCAAGACCCTCTGAACAGCCTTCCTATGTTTGGGCAACTTTCAGCCTTACACATCTCATATCCTGCAAACCCAAGTTTATGCTTCCCTTGCCACTGGGGAGAGGCTTTGGGCCTGGACTCTACCTCTTGGATGAATTGGATGCACGTGGACTGAGGACTATGCCCCACACAGAGGGCACTGTGTGAGCGGGGACAGTGGCAGGTGCTCAGGGAAGTGACTATGCTAACAACTCAGTGTGTTGGGATTTGGGGATTAGAAGAGCGTGTCAGTGGCAGACGTGACTGTCTCATCACACCAGTTGTGCAAGGTCATTTTCAGCTCTGTACCTGGAAGCCAGTTCTCCAGTCCCTCTATAATTCTGTGAGATTCCAAGCATCTGCTTAATAAAGTCCTCTTGGCCTCATTCCCTTGTGCAAAATCCCTGCCTGAATGAACAGGCCACAGGCTGGATAGAGGCAGGTCTGGGCTTGTCCCTGTGTCTCCCATCTACAGATCCACCAGCTCTCCTACAGTGAGACTTTATAACAGAGACCTTTCCTCTGGTCACAAATGCACAGAATTCAACTTTATTCACGTCAAGTAATGAAGTAATGGAAGCCCACCACATTCCAGGCACTGGGGACAGAGCCGTGAGCAACAAATTAGCCACAGCCCATCAGATGAGCCTAACTAGAAACAATTTGATGAGACCATGATCGGCGCAGGTGGGACATAAGCCGGGGGACATTATGAAAACCCTGGGCGAGGCTACTGGCGATGTGTGAGGAGGAAGACGTGCAAGGCTGTGACTTGTGTGTGCAGCAGAGCGGACTGTGACCTGCTGACCCAGGACAGCTCGCAGGCTACGTGTTCTGCTTTGAGGTGTAGACTGTGGTCGACCCTCTGGGTGCCAGGTACCTGAACAGTCAGGGGAGCAAGATGCATGCTCAGCGGTGTTTATCCCGCCCACTCTCCCAGCATCACCTCCTTGTCCAGAGGCGGGAGGTCCAGGGGGTCCTGGCCTGTCCAGGGGGACACTGCTGAGGACTCTGCTTGCGTCTCTTCCATGTCATCATCTACAAGGAATGATTTGTACAAGCTTTTTTTCTTTGGGGAGCTCAAAAGGCCGGGTAACGCAGCGGAAAAATCCAAAAGGCCGGCAGCTGCCGTCATTTAGTTCTATCTGAAAACACTCGACCTCAGAAGCCAATTTCATCCGGCTTTAATCCGCATTCTCAAAGCACCTGTCAGCACACCACTCAGTCAACAAGAGAAATGACGGGGCAGGTAACATCGCTTCCAGCTGGAGTTCCGACCAAACATTGAGTGGTAAATTAGCAGGCTACCTTCAGATTTCAAATTGAATTAATTTGCTCTGTCATAATCGTAAGTGATGCCATGACCTAAATGCACATCTCTAAAGCCCTCTCCCACGCGGAGAGTGTGTGTGTGTGTGTGTGTGTGTGCGCGCACGCGTGTGCAGTGCGCGCGTGTGGGGGGTAGAGGGCACTGTGATATAGCCAGCCTTGTTTCTGTGCTTTTTCTTTTGCTAAATAACTATGATTCTTATCACGAGTAGGCCTTTTTCTTTTTATATAAAAGGAGGGATAAACTTTCAGACTCCAAGCTCTAATCTATATGTGTAAATATGTGTACATCTCAGAGACCCCATACTGACATGGTCCCCATAGGGTGAATTATCCTCTAAGTGAGATTCCAAAGTTGATTCTGAGGTGCTTACTCATCTGCCTGGCAGTTCTATACAGGGCTGGGAAGGAGTGTGTTGAGATCAAGGAGGGGATCGTCCACAAAAATGGCCAGCTACCATTCCTCCCCTCCCTGATGCAGATTCGACTCCTCCCAGCAAGGGGTGTAGCCTGTATCTCTCCTTCCCTCAAATATCAGCTCTTGCTGTGATTTGTTTTGACTAAAAGGGTGTGGGGAAAGTGACACTATGTCAGTCACTTATACTATACTTTGAGAGGCATGACAGCTTCTGTTTTTACCTTCTTAAAGCTAGCTTTTGTGCAATCAAGTTCAAGTTAGCGTATTCAATGACGAGACAGCATAAACAGAGAAAGGGGCCACGTGGAAAAGAGCCACAGCCTCCCACCTGAGGGCCAGACAAGGCCCCCACACGTGAATGAGGCCAGCTTGGTCTCTTGGTCCTTGGTGAGCTGCCCTGTCTATACCATGTGTAAGAGAGAGGAACCTTCACGACAGAGTCCTGCCCACAGAGTCAAGAGCAATAAAACGGTTGCTGTTTAAAGCCATTAAAATTTATGGTGACTTGTTACATGGCAATGACTAATTGAAGCACTAAAATAGGTCATTTTTTTTGTTTTTATTTTTAAAACATTTTGTATTTTTAAATTGTGGTAAAATATATACAACATAAAATTGACCATCTGCTTTTCAGCTTCTATAACAAAATACCATAAACTGGGTGGCTTGTAAACAACAGAAATTTATTTCTCACAGTTCTGAAGGCTGGCAAGCCCAAGATCAAGGTGCCAGCATCTCTGGAGTCTGACGAGGTCTCTCTTCACAGACAGCCCCTTCTCACCATGTCTGTATATGGGAAAGGAGAAAAGGCAGCTCTCTGGGGCCCCTTTCACGAGGGTGCTAAGCCAGCCGATGAGGGTGGAGCCCTCATCTGATCATCCCTCAAAGGCCCCACCTCTTCACATCGTCGCATTGGTGGTTGGGTTTCAATCCATGAATTTGGGGAAAGGCCAGAGCACCATATTAGCCATTCTTAAGTGTGCATTCTCAAGTTCTACAGCATTAAGGACTTTATACTGTTATGCAATGAAGCTCTCTTATATATGCTTTGCATTCGTTTTCATGGGGCTACTGCAAAAAAAAAATGTGTGGGGCGCAGATGCATGCAAATGTCTTTTCACACATTGGGATGAATGTGCTTCGTTCTACTTGCTGTGAGGATTTCTTCTCTGTTCTATATCCCAGGAGGAAAGTGGGAGAGGATGACATGCTTCCTAGAAATGAGCAACCCAGGGCTGCACACGGCGCCACTCGCCTACCCTGGGGTTAACCTGGGAACTGTCAGACATCCATTTTTTTTCACTGGGCAAAGCCTGGTAGATTTTGCTATTTGCACTTCAAATTCTTTATGAATAGTGGCAGAGTTTGGCCTCACCTCACAGAACATCAATCTTAGTTTTTGATGCTGCTGTAGCTGATTGCCTTTGTCTAGACTTTTGTGAATATTTGAGGCAGAGGTTTGGAAATATTTCTTAAGAAGCTGCAGCCAGATGCCATTTTTCAATTTGAAGAATTTAAAGATTCTTTTATTACTCATTTCACCTTTTTTTGATCAACATTAAATATTTGCCAGGAGCAACTGGCATTATGTGTGCCAAGATCTTGGCTAAGTGGCCCTTGGTTGAATCTCTACCTGGACCTGGGGTGGTCTAGGCCCTGGACGAAGTGGAAACTAGGTGAGGCAGGGCACATCTCCGTCAGCCTGCAGGCTCGAGTGGCTCTGCCAAGCCACGTCTGTTTTCAGTCCTTCATTACAGACATCGCCAGTCTTTTGGGTGAATCATGATCTCTTCACTTCCCAGGAAGGCTGGAGCTGAGTTTCCAGACAAGTCTCTGAATGCAGTCCGTTGAAAAAAAGTGATTTGGAGGGACTGGAGCTGGTCAGCATCCTCCAGCAGCCCCTCCACAATCCCTGAGTAGGAAGCGCGGTGGGAACTGTCCGTGGTGCTGACCACAACTCCACCCATTACCCCAAATCCACAGCCCCTGAGTTGTGGAGCTAGAACTTCAACAGAAACCTGGCAAACTGCAAAGTTATGCAGTGTTCCCAAATGGTATGTTAATCTATGGTTCTAACAGAGCATACGTAGCCTATATACGGATGAACTGTGGTGGAATTATCAGATTCAAAAATAAAAATAGAGGATACTCAGTTAAATTTGAATTTCAGAGAAACAGGGTGGAAGGGGCAGAGATAACTGATTATGGGCATTTAAAAGAGACAGATATCACTTCTCTCTAGGTGAAGCACAGCAAACTTCCTGGAAGAGGTCACAACCGAGATGGCCTCAGGGAACTGCAAAGTGGAGGAGAGAACATTTGCAAAATATTCCAAGCAGAGGAAGAACTACGAGCCAAGGACAGGACCTGAGGGGGATGCCAATGTTGCACGTTTGTTATTGATGATGGTACAGGAGGCTGGAGACAGGAGTGAAGATAGAAGTGTGGACGAGAGTGCTGGAGGTTGGTTCATTTAGGAAGAGCTGAGGAGGTAGTGAGGGTGATTCTATGCACATCCCCAAAGATCTGGTGTAGAGAATCTATTTCACTATTTTGCTCATATTTTAAGTGACTAGATCTAATTTTCCCCAAATTTCACTTTGCTAAAATATCTCAACTGGTCCCCTTCAACTCTTCAAGCTGACCGCCCCTCAGGAGCCAGCTGGGACACAGAGAAAGCTTTCCTTCCTGTCCCCCAATCCTGTCCCCCACTGATGAGACTGGCTACTGTCCAGTGGGAAGCAGTGCCCTGGACTGCACCCCTAGCCTCTTGTCTGGAGGTCTGTCCTCCACGACAACCAGCCTGCTGGGGGCAATGGACCCCAGCCTCTGCCCAGGTAAAGTACTGAAGGGAGACTCCTGGCTCATCTGACAGATTTCAGAGCGGGGAACGAGTCAGCTGAAGCCTGGCAAATAGCTGAATAGGTTTTTACTAATAATACCAGTTAACTAACAATTGTTAGTTAGAATTTTAAGTCTTCCACTTCAGATAAACTTTGTAAAATTATTCAAGCAAAGCCTCAGGCCTTCTTCAACCCTGCCCTCCGTCCCCCTCAGCATGACCTCATTCAGAATAGAGTTTTTTCTTCATTTTCACAAATGTGATTTAAAGCAATTACTCATTTGGGGTTTTACTTGGCTGCTAAAAAATGTATACAGCTCAACAGCAAATAAACAATATTTTGTAAAACAACTTAAATGCCTCCCACCTGCCAAGATTCATCAGCAGAACTTGAAATCCATCTGAGTCGGTCCCATTTTTTAAACCTTTTAAGATAGTTAGAGGACTTAATAAGATTATTTTTCCCATTCTTGTTATCAAAGGCCCACAGGTAATCACATATTTCAGGTTACCAATAAAACTCACAGTTGGATAGTTTGTAAAAACTAGGGCTGACCTCCTTCCAGAGCCCTGGGGTGACAGTGAACCAACCCCTTCTGCAGAGATCCTCATTCAGGGCCCCTCCTGAGTCCTGTTTCCTGCTGAGTCATCCTCCGATGCTGGGCACCAGGCAGGGGATGTGTGCGAGGAAACACAAGCAGTGACCCGCCTGATCTGCCACAGCTGGCTGGACCATTCTTGGCCCAAGTCAGGGGGTGTTACCAGCCCACCATCCTTACTGGTCCACAGCCATGCTTCTCAGGCCTAAGGGGACGGCACTGAGACTTCCTTTTTGAGGTGATATTGAGAGAACTCTTGTCTGACAAGGAGCCTGCCAGAGACCCTGTCCCCAAGAGTAACTGTTGTGCATCTGTCAGTCACACATATCTGCCTTTTCTGGCCTAGAACCTTTGCTGTGTATTCTGACAATAACAGTGAGATGGAGGCAGAGAGGCACATGGAGCCATGCATCATCCATTCACCAGTTTGTCAGTCAGAGGCTCTAATGCAGAGGGTCCCAGCAGAAGCCTTGGGACCTGTGTGATCAACAATCCCCCCCTGGGGGATTCAGAGCAGGGTGTCCATTCGCTGAGGCAGCTCAGCTGAGGGCAGACCTGCAGGCCAGCAGGTGAAGCCACTGCTGACTCCCACTGAACAAAACCAGCATGGCCTGGAGTCCACAGGGGGGCCCACAGGCCCTAGCCTTAAAAGCGTGAATGTTCTGACTGTGAGCCGGGGGAGACAGGCAGTTCAGGTGGTGACAGCTTGGCAGGAGCCCGGGTAGTTAGAAAGCAGAGTTGATGACTTTGCCAAGAGAGCAGGAACCATTGGCTGATGCTCACCGGGTGGGTATTCTCCTGTGTCTGAAGATGGAAAGCTTATTTTCTTCCATGTTTTATTTTGAAAAAATTAAAACGTACAGAAAAGTTGAGAGCACAGTAAAATAATAGTACAGTAAACATCCGTAACCTGTACAAGGGCTGTGCTTTATCTATATTCACCATAATCGTTTTGCACACACACATCCACATCTCTCATTAAACGCATCTTGCAGTGTTCATATCTTTTACCGTGTACGTACACACTTACAAGTGCACTTTAAAAATACACATTTTATTAAGATATAATTCACATGGTACAAAACTCACCCATTTTTGGTGCAGTTAGTAGATTTTAGGGCATTCACAGTTGTGCAGCCATCAATGCATCTAATTTTAGAACATTTTTTGCCCGTTCCCAACAAGCCCTGTGTCCATTGGCAGTCATTCCTCACGCCACAGCAGGAGCAGGCGGCAGGAAGTATCTGTCTGGCTCCTACTTCCTCAGAAGCAAGACCTGCCCCCAGGGGGGCTGCCCCCATCTTCCGGGAGTGTGAGCCAGCCCCTCAGGAAGGCATGTGTGTGATCTCCCATCCACATCCTCACTGGAGGTTCCATTTGATGTGGGTCCAAATGTGGCTACAACAAGCTAAGAGCCAGCAAGGCTGCCAGTGAGGGGGCCTGTCAGGCCTTCCAGGCAGGGCCTGTAGCACCTTCTGGCAGGAGGAAGAGGAATCAGGGACCTGAGGTCTCTGTCCCCATTTGTGTGGGATGTGGTAGCTCAGCTGGGGCCACCCAGAAGGGCGAACCCCCAAATCAAGAGAAGAACCACATCTGTCTAATGCCATTGTCCTTTCCTGTCTGTCCTTTCCTCTGCCTCTCAGAGTCAGAGTTGTCAGGAGAGCAGAGGCTGCCTGTGAGGGCTGGGAGGTCCTGATCCCTGGAGAAGCGAAAGAAGGGATGAGAAGTCCATGGTCGAGGAGGCTCAGGCTGGCCCTGGATTCAGACACGATGATCTAAAAGGCTCCTGCAAGCCCAGGGTTCTATTTAATAAGAGTAAAAAAGATAAAGCCACAGAGAGTCCAGGGTGACCAACCAGCCCATTTGGCCAAGGACGAAGGGGTTTCCTGGGATGTGGGACTTTAAGTACTGAACCTGGAATATCCTGAGCAAAGTGGGATGAGTTGGTCACATAGCTGTGTCGGAAGGCACTTTGATGTTAACGCTGTGATGCTCGTGGAGCCCTTGGGAGAGTGCCAGTTGAGTGACAGCACTCACACCTGCTGGCACTGCCTGGCCATGCCACACAGTGGCTGCCCACCAGTGAGCGGCTGCAGATGGGTGTGAGCCACCTGGACACTCCCCTAGCAGCAGCCACTGAGGCCTGGGACACTGTGTTCCACCTGCTGCAGGCATGTTTATGCTGCCTCCAGAGCAGCCCCATCTAAACTCTGGCCTGGAGGGAACACCTGTATCCCACGATGCTCCATTTGGCTTCAGACATCAGCTCACATAGAGTCGTTTGAGAACCTCATTTGTGGAGAATCTGCTTCCTGGTGCTTTGAGCAGCAAGCATTGTACAGATAAGATGGCAGGTGTCTGCTGTGTGACAGACTGCAAAGGAACTCTGGGGCCCTGCTGTGGTAGCAGTACAACTGCACTGGCCTTTGACAAGAACCCTCAGGACCCACCCCCGCTCCCCGTGGCTACCCATCCCGAGAACAAAGGTCAGCCAGTGGGTGTTGTAGGTTTGTTACTGATGGTGGTACTAGCATAGTAACCCTAAAACTACCTTATTACGGGATAGAACAAATGAACAAACACATTGATGTTGAGAATTGGGGATCTCACTGTGGAAGGAGAGAATTGAATTCCCAGCAGGGAAGGTGAGGAGGAGCCCCATGGATGACACATGATTTCATATGTTCAACACATCTGCAGCCCTGCAGCGCAAGATCCAAGCAGCTTTGAGACCCACAGTGAGCAGCCACGTGGAGGGAGGGAAGGCTGGTCTTCCTGTGGTTTTCTGCCCAGTTTCAGTCTGTGAGAGGTCTGGCTGTACTTGGCTTTCTGTCCTTGGACTTGTGATATCTTAACAGCAGTACCCTTGACCCTGGCTGCCTCTGCCTCTTTGTACTTGAATTGTTCCCATTCCTTGCAACATAAGAGCCCTGATTGGGGCTCTCTGCAAACCTCACTTCACTGAACTAGGCGCCCTTTCTGCTCTAGTTGGCTAGAACAGCTCCGGAAGGCCTGCTGAGCCGGGGCCCTGAGCCCCCGAGGTGCAGGTGGAGCAGAGGCAGGGTGCTGGAACACATGCTGTGGACCCAGCTGCTCGAGGCATTTGCATACAACTGTGTGATTTCTGGGAAAGCTGGTAGAACCCCGAGGCCGGCCGAGTGTCTCTGTGAATTGGAGCTTCAGTTCCCTTTTATAAGAAGACAATTCTCTGTCCTGTCCTAGTGAGACCGCCTGCTGAGGAAGGCCTGGTGCCCAGGGCCTTGGAGCCAGATGCAGATGGGCAGAGACAGCTGCAGGTATCACAGAATGCCTGCAGGGGTGCCCACTTCCAGCCCAGCCTCTGTCCTAACCTGCAGGGAGTGTCCTATTGTAGCTGATGGATGCCACCAAACACACTATGTATGGAGGGAAGAGGCAGAGGAGGAGGCAGGGATGGTGAGGAGCGCCCTCCAGTGGTCCCTTCCCACCCCACCCTCACCTACCCAGCACCTCCCCCACCCAAGGACTTGTTAATACAACCATGGTGATGAAGATGATGACGTTGCCTGTAACGATGGTGACAATGGTGGCATAAGGGTGACAACCATGATTTTATTAAGCCCTCAGCCCGCATCAGGCACCATGCAAACCTATTTTTATGCAATATCTCATTTGATCTTCACAACATCATTGCGAACTGAATGGAAAGATATTTTTATTATCTCTGTTTTATAGAGCAGGAAACAGGCTTCTAAAATTTAAACAACATGCCCAGGTAATACAGCTAACGGGGGTGAATCAGGCTGTTTTCTGAATCACTTGCCTCTGTTTTTCAGCTCATGTGGCTCTCCAGCCATGAAATGTCTGCTGAAATGCTGTTGAATATAAAAATCCAGTCCAAAGAGTCCCGTGGTATAGTAGTTATCTACTGATTTTGTTAAAAAGTGACTACAAATTTAGCGACTTAAAGAGAACAAATTTATTATCGCACAGCTCTACATGTCTGAGGTCCAGGATACTGGCCTTCCTGGACAGGACTGGCTCCTTCTGGAGACTCAGGGGACAATTTGCATCCTTGGCTCCCCCAGCTGCCTTGCCCATGGCCCTTTCCTCCACCTTCAAAGCCAGCAGTGACGAGCCAGGTCCTTCTCCAGCTTCCACCTCTCTAGTCCACTCCCTTCTGTGTCCCTCCTCTACTTGTAAGAACCCTTGGATTACACCGAGGTCATTTGGATAACCCAGAATAATCCTGCCATCTCCAAGTTTGCCAATTAGCCATTCCATTTACAACCGGAATTCTCCTTTCCCAAGCAACCTAACTTATTCACAGAGTGCAGGGAATAGGGTGTGGACATCTTTGAGAGGCCATTATTCCACCTACGCCCCATGGCACCCTTGGAAAAGACAAACCTGAGCTTGACTCTTGACTTGGGCATATCACTTAGCCTCTCTGAACCTCCCCGCTTGGTAATGACATCATTCTGCAGAGATGTTATAAGATGGGAGCATTGCAGGAGAAGCCCGTATGCTGTTCTCCAGCTCTTCATTGGCGTCCCTGCAATGGTGCGTCCTTTCTTCTCCCTGGCCTTCCCAGCTGACCCCATGTCCCCTCCTCCCTACTGTCCTCCATGTAGATCACATTTTATTCCTTCCACTCTGGTCCAGTGGTGTCTGAATCCATGCTTCCAGCACTCCAGGGACTTCTTGTTGGAGCCAAACACGCCTATGCCCACCTAGCACCCAGCAGGTGCCTGGCACAAAGTAAACACTCAAAACAGGCCACCAGGGCCTGGGAACTCGGAGTGAGAAACCTGGGCAGAACGCACGAAATCATATTTTCAATTCAGGTTTCTGTCTCTCTCCCTCTTGTCCTGTCCTCTCACCGTGACTGTTTCTGGCTGAACACAAAAAACACACAGAGCAAATGTCTTACTAGAAAAAGCTGTGCCTGGTCCCTCTCCATGCACAATGCATTTCAGAATACAGACTTGTTTAGGAATTTGCTTTCTGGTGCTACTGTAAGCCACAAAGGCCTTTTGAAGGACAAAGTATCGTAATCATCTCTTATAAATTGAATGAGCGTGTGTGACTTTTCCCCAGAGGGAAAATGGACCCTTTTTGAGCATGAAATCATGCCAATTTTACAGCTGAAATATTTGACTTGAGAGGGTGGCAGCCTGGGAACAATGGGCATTTTGGGGGGGCGAGCGGGAGGGAAAGATGTCTTTTGTGCCTCGGGGGCTTCTTTGATGAAGTTCAAGGGGAGAGTGAAAGATGCTATCCTCTTCATCAAACTTCCAAAGATATGATGTTCTTGTCAGTTTCCCCAGCAGTGAAAATCATTTCTACAGCATGAGATAGAAGGTCGCCTTTAGTGATGGCTGAGTCGCAGGTTGCAGAAAATTGCTGTGTTTTTATTACAAGGTGCTGGATATTTCAGGGAGAAGTGTGTGTATTACTATTTCATGCTATCTTAGATCCCTTTATTCCATGTCCTTTTATCTTTTGGGCTTAATTAAGAGTTAAAAGAAGCTCAGTGAGGTCCCAGCTGGATCTTCAAAGGTCTCCACTAATATTTACCTTTACCACTTACCCAAGTGGGGAAGTCAGTCCCACTACCAACAAGCATTTCTCAAGCACATTCTCTATGCCACTTACTACACAGGACTTGGAGAGCACAGAAATTCAGAAGATACGGTTCCTGCTGAAGAAAATTAAGAGTGTTCCTACACCATCTTTAAACCACACAGCACCCTCAGCAGACAGAAGGTCAGGTTTTCTAACTAGCTCTTCCGTCCTTCATGTTTCATTTTAAGCCAACTACAAAGTGCATCCATTCTGCATCTTAGGCAACTCCTAATACATCGACCTTTCTTTCCAGTGCTGACATGGTCTCCTTGTGTTCCTCAAAATTCATACATCGAAACTTAATCCATAATGTGATACATGTATTAAGTATTAAGAGGTGGGTCCTTTGGAAAGTGATTAAGTCGTGAGGGCTCTGGGGTTAGGAACCCTGATAAGAGGCCTGGAGGGAACTATCCAGGCCCTTTTCACCATCCCATCCCTTCCACCACTGTGTGAGGACACGATGGTTGCTCCCGCTGGAAGCTGAAGCAACCAGGTGCCATCTTGGACAGGGAGCAGCCCTCACAGAACGCTGAATCTGCGGGCGCCTGGGTCTTGGACTTCCCAGCCTCCAGAACTGCAAGGAATACACTTCTGTTCTTAATAAATTACTCACTCTCAGGCATTTGGTTATAGAAACATAAATGGACCCAGACCCCCCCCCCCCCCGCCACTTAAAGCCCAGGCCTTTCCTTCACCAACAGTGTCATGAAGCACCAAGAGCTTTTCTTTGAGAATGAGTCCTTTGTTTGGAATTTCCAGTCTCCTTTCCTACGCAAACCCCACCCCAAACACATTGTCTATAATTTCCAATTTTGGTTTCTTTAAAATAAGTGAGAACTTAAGAAAGTGCAGGCATTTTTAGATGCATGCAATTCTCCCCAATCTTGTAAAGTTATCTCGCCCACACCTAGTTTAATTGCAGTTATTTTTAGGGACTTCCCTTTATAGAAAAAGCCTTTCCAAAAGAACTAAACTTAGTTTTTATGAAAACAATTCTTTTCCTTTTGGCACTCTGATTTCATCAGTCTTTGTAAACTGTTTAATTACAATAACAAGCACAGCTGATCCTGGGAGGCTTTCAGCTCAAACTGCAGCAGAAGGAGACAGGTCCACAGATAGTGGTCTTGGGCTCCCAGCACTCAGGGAATTGGGGGCTTCCCTGAGAAGGCAGCCCTACACAGGGGAGAGGTGACTTGGGAAATCTCAAATGGAAGAGCCGCTCTTCCAACTGACTTCTGCTTGACCAACTCCCCAGACAAACCAACACTGCTCTGTCTGTATAAAACATGCTGCTGGGGGCCACCCTCGAACAACCTGCTTTCCCATTCTGGCCTTTGATCAACATGGCAATACCATCCCTGCTCTAGGAAATAAGCTGCTTCTTCTTATTTGAGAAATTGACTTTCATGTTTACTTCTATATTTTTGACTCTCTTCATGCAATCAAAATATTCAGGTTAAGATTTACTAATTCTGGGTTTTAAAGCTGGAGAATTGGGTGATGCCGCAACTCCTGATAGACTTGCTTGCTAGAAATGGACTCTATCCCCACCCTCACTGGAGGCCTTTCTTAGGATAAGGGCTCACTGGTCCCTAGAATCTGAGTGAGACCCTGCACCTCCGCAGTCCTGACCCGTCTCGGGCTGCTTTGGGGATGACTGCATCCGTGCTTGTTGTTTTTACCAGAAACTTCCTCCAAGCTAGTTCCTTGCCGTGATGGGTGTTGAGATGCTTCCCTCTGATCCTCCCTTCCCACACCCCATCCTCTCACACATCACAGAACTTGGGCTTACATAGCACTTCTCTCCAAAATTAAAATGTTCCCTAGATATGCAAGTGAAATTAAGCAAGGAGAGGAGAGGGGAGGAGAGCCATGGGTTGGGGAGGAGAGAGGAGGGAAAGGGAAAAGTACGGAGGGGAGGAGAAGAGAGGAATGGAGGGGAGCAGAGGGGAAAGGAAAGAAAGATTTATGCAAACAAAGCAGCTGCCCACGTCTTGAAGATCTTCCTCAGCGTCAGTCTTGCATCAGCTAATTCTAAGTAGCAAGTGCTCTTAGCAGCTCAGTGGTATGAAAATCAGATTTGGGAATGGACATTCCCTGAAGCACTTAACTTTTCCTACATGCACTTCAGCGGCTCCTCAGAGGCTGGGAGCTAGAGATGTTTGGAAGCAGGAGCCCTGCTCTGGTTTCTGGTGGGGAGGCAGCTCTAGAGGCAGAAGCCAGGGCTGCGCAGTGCAGAGGCCCCAGCCCACTGGGCAAGCCGGGATGTGGTTTTACTAACCGATTTTCACGAGGGATAATTGTCCCTTGAAGGTTCTCCTGGTGTCAAAAATGGCCTATCACAGAGGTTTTCAAATGCACTGGGCCTTAGAACCCCCCAGAGCTATCAGTAGAAATAAAATGGGTGGATCTCATTCCAAGCCTTCTAAACTAGTACGAAGAGGGAAGCTTTCAGAGCTGGTGTTCATCTGTTTCCTGTTGCTTAGAACAGAATTCCTGAAACTAGGTAATGAATAAAGAAAATAAGTGTATTTCTTACAGTTATGGAAGCTGAGAAGTCCAAGGTCAAGGAGCTGTGGTGAGGGCCTTCTTGCAGGTGGGAACTCTCTGCAGATTTCCAGGCAGTGCAAGATATTACATGGAGAGAGGGCTGAGTGTGGCAGCTTCTCATAAAGCCACCAGCTCCCTTCCCAGGATAACCTATTAATCCACTAACCCATCAATCCATTAATCCACAAATAGGTTAATCCGTTCATGAAGACAAGGCCCTCCTGACCCAATATCCTCTTAAAATCCTGGCCTTTCATTTATGCCTTGGGGATTAAATTTCAGTATGACTTGTGGCAGCTACATTCAACCCACAATGAAGTCCTTAGAGTCGTCTTCTGCAAACTCCTCATTGCTCGGACAGGGAAACTGAGGCTCCTCTTTTTTCTGCCTGCCTAATACAGAGTGAGGACCTGCAATTCCGGTAGCTTCTAGTGACTACCCAAACTGGGGCCTTTTGACATCTGACCGTGAAGTCAGTGAAGGTGCTGAAGGCCGCCAGGGGCAGACAGGAATGTGACAGATTTCATTCCTGAAGATTCCAGAGGACTCTCATGACCTGTGTCCCAGGGTCCTTTGAATCTCACCGGAGCTGACTGAACCCCGCTGCCCACTCCTACCTGGGCCTTCCACTGCAAGGAGATATTAATAGACGATTAATCGGTCAGTTGCTAGATGGATAAATGATAGATAATTTGACGATAGAACATCTGCTTGCTTCCACACAGCTGGATGTGATATGACACGATCTGTTAGTCTTTTTGTCTCTCTGAGCGTCACATTAGTTATCGCACAATTAAAGAGCTGGTTACTCTGGGACTCCGGAGCCCTGCTTCCTGTGAGCATCCTGGGGTCTGGGAAGGAGGTGCACACGCCACGAACTGCACAAATCTCGTCCACGTCCTGGATGTGCTTCAGGTAAAGAGAGGAGAGGCGGGAATGAACTCCATGTGCAGTGGAGGTTGGGATGAGAAGGGGAAAGAATTGCCTTTAAAAGAAAGTGAGCAGAACAAGGGGGCTTCCACTGAGGGAAGATCCGTCAGGACTAGGGGTGGAGGTGGTTTTACGTGGGAGCAGCAGGTGGCTTCTGATTGGACAGCACCCAGCTGAGCTCTCCTGAGTGCTGTTGGGGTGGGGAGGGAGGACAGTACAGTCAGATTTCCCCAGGCCTTTTCCCCATCACGCGGGAACCCTGCAGTGTAAGGAACACATCAGCTGGGTGGGGGCAAGTCCTGTCCTTGAGGAGAGGGACAGATGCTGAAACAGAAGAAATTCTGCAAGTAGCATTTCTCTTACCAGGAAACACAGGTTTGCCAATGTGATTGCATGATTTCCAGTCTCTCCGAGAACAAGCTTTTCAAGATGAACTCTGGGGCAGGAAGCTCGTGCAGCTGACGAAGACTAAGCTCCAGAGTGAGCACTGAGGACATGGGGCAGGCAGAGCTTTGTGGCTTTCAGGCACCTTTCTTCCCAGGAAAATGGCATGGGTCATTTCTCAGCAGTGACAGACATGGTGTGAGGGAACTGGGGGTGGTGGTGGTGGTGGTGGTGAATACCAGGATTAGAGGACAGCCCTTTTTGGGGACCAGAAGTTTGACCTTCTGAGCGTCCAGCCTTGCAGCTAGCTCACTTCAGAATCTGGAGTAAGACGCTGCCCTTCTCTGAGCTTTCATTTCCTCACCAGGGGAAAAATGGGCGACTGGACTCCCTGAAGGGCCTCTCTCTCTGAGAGCATGAAGCCCAGGCTTCAGGGAAATCCTGGGAAATAGATTTAGCAGAGCATTTCAGTCTGTCCTGGAAACCCAGTCTAGGTTTGTCCTGTGCCTGTCATCCCATGCAGGGTGTGACGGGAAACTGAGGAGCACTGGGGTTCCCGCGGCACCAGTGGTGACACTCTGGCTGATGCAGTGGGTGCGGCACCTCTAACTTCAACGTGCATGCTCGCTGCGGGGAATCCTATTCCAGGGTTCCACGGGTCTGGCTGGGACCTGAGAATCCGCATTTCTCAGGAGCTCCTGGGTGGTGCCCATGCGCTGCTCCACCCTCGTAGAGCAAGCCCAGAAGCAACGGGCCTGGGGTTGTCTGGTTAGTAAGTCACAGGGGGTGCGTTCAAGCCCTGCTGTCTGTCACCGTCACCTGTGCCGTCACAGAGCAGCAGTGCCCTGACTCAGCATCGGGCAGCTGTGTGTGTCTCTCTCTCTCCCTCATCAGGTTGTAAGGGGCTGTCATTTGTCCTCGCTGGCCTGCACCCTACATGGTGCCGAGCACAAAGGAGGTGTTTAAAAGGTTTTATCAGACAGGAAGAATAGCAGTAGTGAGGAAATACACCAAGGTAAATAGGAGCAAACGCAGTCTGAGTCAATGATCACCCCTAAGTCAGTCCATGACCAGGGGGAGGTTCAGCTCAGGCCATTCTCACCTTGCTGTACCTCAGCACCCCCATCTGAGCATGTGGCCAGAGTCATCAGGGCAGGGAATGTCCTTCACATAACTACATAACTCTATCTAGTCCCCCTGGTTCTTCTTCTTTTTTTTTTTATTAAATCATAGCTGTGTACATTGATATGATCATGGGGCATCATTCACTAGCTTCACAGACCGTTTACCAAGTTTCACATATACCCTTGTAAGATGCACCGCTGGTGTAATCCCACCAATCCCCTTCCCTCTACCCACCTCCCCTCTCCCTCCCCTTCCTTTCCCCCTTCCCCCTATTCTTAGGTTGTAACTGGGTTATAGCTTTCATGTGAAAACGCTAAATTAGTTTCATAGTAGGGCTGGGTACATTGGGTACTTTTTCTTCCATTCTTGAGATACTTTACTAAGAAGAATATGTTCCAGCTCCATCCCTGTAAACATGAAAGAGGTAAAGTCTCCATCTTTCTTTAAGGCTGCATAATATTCCATTGCGTACATGTACCACAATTTATTAATCCATTCGTGGATTGATGGGCACTTGGGCTTTTTCCATCAATTGATGGGCACTTGGGCTTTTTAGCAATTATGAATTGGGCTGCAATAAACATTCTGGTACAAATATCTTTGTTATGGTGTGCTTTTTGGTCTTCTGGGTATATGTCCAGTAGAGGGATTACAGGATTGAATGGCAGATCTATTTTTAGATCTCTAAGTGTTCTCCTTATCTCTTTCCAAAAGGAATGTATTAATTTGCATTCCCACCAGCAGTGCAAAAGTGTTCCCTTTTCTCCACATCCACGCCAACATCTCTGGTCTTGGGATTTTGTGATATAGGCTAGTCTCACTGGAGTTAGATGGTATCTCAAAGTAGTTTTGATTTGCATTTCTCTGATGATTAAAGATGATGAGCTGGTTCTTCTTCTGATTAAAACAAAAGGAAGCAAAATACAAAACAAAGAAACCACTACACATTTATTAGAACGGCTGAAGTTATAGTTGAGTCCTGCACCTGGGGGACTGCTGGACACTGTCACATGGTGCACCTTAGGTGAGATCCCAATGCTCACGCTCCCTCCTACCCCCCACCCCAGCCCCGTCCCCTTTGTTTCTCTCCACTCGCCCTCGATGGACTATACTTTCATTTTTCTTTCATGTGGGTGTGTAACTGTTTATAGATTGGTTTCATATTAGTATTGATACATTGGATACTCTTTCTTCCATTCTTATGATATTTTACTAAGAAGAATGTGTTTAACTCCATCCAGCTAAATACAAAAGATGTAAAGTCTCCATCTATTCTTCTGGCTAAATAGTACTCCATGGTATACATATACCACAGTTTGTTAATCCATTTAGGGTTGATGGGTGTTGGGGTTGATTCCTCATCTTGGCAACTGTGAACTAGGCTGCAATAAACATTCTAGTGCAAATGTCCTTATAGTAAAATGATATTTTCTTCTGGGTAGATACCTATAATGGGATTGAGGGATTGAATGGAAGGTTAATTTTTAGTTCCTTGAGAATTCTCCATACTTCTTTCTGTAGAGGTTGTATTAGTTTACAATCCCACCAGCAGTGCCAAAGTGTTCCCTTTTCCCCACATCCATACCAGCATCTGCAGATTCGGGATTTTGTGGTGTGGGCTACTCTCACTGGACGTAGGTGACATCTCAGAGTGGTTTTGTAAAAAGCATACTTCCAAGGGAAAATAGCCAGTCTGAAAAAGTTACAGACTGGATTATTCCATTTCTATCACATTCTGGAAAAGGAAAAATTGGCAGGAAGGGTAAACAGGTTTTCAGAGTGGGAGGAGGGTTAAGGAAAGCCCTGAGAACTTGTCAGCACAGTGAAGCCATTCTGTGGGACACTGTGATGATAAATAAATGACATTATGCATTTGTCAAAACCCACAGAACTTTACAGAAGGAAGGGTGAACCATTAAAAAGTCATTTTGGAAGTTAGAGAATCCAGGACAGAATGAAGAACATCGCCACAGAATCTAACTGAATCCTGGAGGCGTGGAAGAACCTCATTGAGGAGGGTGGGAGGAAAAGACGCCGACCTCAGTCACTGGTCGTGAGTGGAGGCTGGAACAGTAAAGGCGAAAAGAGCTGCAGAGAGGCGCACGCTCTCAGTGGCGGAGCTGCCCCCTCAGTGATATGGCTCAACACTTCCAAGGCCACCACACCTGTAAGGGGAACCGAGCAATGAAGGAAGAGACGGCAGAGGGAAGAAGCCAGGTTTCTCTCTGGGGAGAAGGCTAGAATAATCCCCATGGTAACAGATGAGAGTTAGAGACATGAGCATAAGTTCATGTTTCATTTCATAGAGATACAGATGGATATGTGTGTACATATATGTGTATTTACAGACATGGGTGTTTGTGGCATGGTACAGACACACATATTTCTTCACTCTATCGGCTGAGAGGACCCCGAAGTAGTGATATCCCAGGAGCAATGAGTACCCCCAACACCGAGATCTTGGCTTTGAATGCCATTTCCCAGCAAAAGGAACCAGTGCTCCTTGGAGAAATAACTGAGTCTAGGACAGTGGCAGGAAATATACATGATAAGCCTGAGCTCGTTGTCGGGTCAGAAAGTAAGAAAGTGCTAAAGCACACACGCATGCAATGGGGGTATGGCAAAGGGACACAAGAGCCGGCTGAAAGAGCTCCCAGCTTGAGTAACATAATAAATACAGGGGTTCATATGTGAGTCCATGCTGGTGTAACTAAATGAGTGAATAAATAAAAATTGGAAGAGAGGGGCAAATCTATGCAGAAGAATTCCATTTAATTTAGATAGACAAATTTAGATGGATAAATTTAGATAGCTAAATTTAATTTAGGGGGGAGGATGGGCGGAGGGAGGGTGATTGGTGGGATTACACCTGTGCATCTTACAAGGGTACATGTGAAACTTAGTAAATGTAGAATATAAATGTATTAACAATAACTAAGAAAATGCCAGGAAGGCTATCTTAACCAGTGTGATGAAAATATGTCAAATGGTCTATAAAACCAGTGTATGGTGCCCCATGATCGCATTAATGTACATGGCTATGATTTAATAATTAAAAAAATAATAATAATAAAGAAAAAAGGAAAGGGGGTTTTAAAGAGCAGTAATTTTACAGCGGAGGAATGCTGAGCACACCTTGGCCGTGGGATTGAGGTTAACACCAGCTGCTGAACCGCACTGAGATGACGGGATACGATGAGCGAGCAGGACGGGGTCTGTGGTCTTCCCCACCAAATCTCAAACCACCGGTCAAATACCAGACCAGGCCCGGGAGGGGCGCTCCGCAGAGCCCGTGACCCAAACCCTCAAAACTGGCAAGGTCGGTAAAAGCAAGAGAAGGTCAAGAAACCATCAGAATCAGGAAGAGCCCAAGGAAACGTGACAACAAACATAATGTGGCGTCGCAGATGGGATCCCGAAAGCTAAAAGCTAAGAAAATGAGAGTAAAATGTGGACTTTAGTTAATAACATTGGTGAAAAGCGAACCACACTGCCAAGAGACGTTACCACTAGAGAACCTTGGTTGGGGTTCATGTGAACCCTGTACTCTCTTTGTGACCTTAGTGCACGTCTAACTCTATCCTGGGGTTAAAACTGTTATTAAAACAATAACAGCAATGAGAGGGGGACAGGGACAGTTTCAACAATGCATTCCTGGAGTGATGAGCTGTGTCCACACATGTCCCTCGGGGCTTTGGAAACTAATCATGCATAATGGATAGATTTAAAATTAGCCCAGGCATTTTGGTAACAGCTGGCTCCCCAACCCCCCAGAATCCAACCAGAATCCATAATATTCAATTTATTTCGACAGGTTGCCCTGCAGGTGTATGCGTGGGGGACACGGGAGATTTGCTGGTGCCTGGAAAATCGTCCTCTTGGTCCCCCATGTGATCTTGGGCCAGGAGTATCCATGTCTGAAGCTAAATCCCCATCTCTATAAATTAGGGATAATGGAAGTTAGGGCTTCTCTGAGCATCCGATAGGACGTTGTATGTGGAGCATCTCAGGAGTTACCAGGCCGTGTTCCATTCATGACCACGGCTGTTGTCTGGCACAGGAATGCAGGCAGCAGCCCCAGGCTTTGGGAAGTGAGTCCTTATAGAAAATGTTGGGGGTGGTTTTCAGCGTCATGTTCCTGAGTTCCATTCGCAGAAACCAGATGTTGCTTTGAAGAAGTCGTGTGGTTTGGCAGGGAATGGCCTAAACCAGCATGTCCCATCCCTCTGACTGAAGGGAAGGTTCCAGGTGGCCCTGCTAGCCGCCAAGAACAGGGAGGGGCCACTGACTCTCCAGGGAGGGGCTTCCCACTGCCATTCAATGGTGTGAGTGGTGACACAGGGTTTGGGACTGCTGCGGCCTTTTTGTTAACTATTTGAAGGCAGCTGAGGCTAAATCTAACCCGTGAAGCAGCCAGCTTGGGTGGATAAGCTGGCTGTGTTGTGCTGAGTACACACACACACACACACACACACAAAATTGAGGACTTGATGCCAGCTGTCATGTCCCAGCCACTCATCTGGCCCACTTATGGCTTCACAGAGCACGTCTCAGCAGATTCCAAATCTGCCCAGACCCCTTTGAAATGGAGTCCACGACGTCCAGTTCATCTGCCCCGAGAGAAAGACAAGCGCATCAGAGCTGACCTACTCGCCGTTCATTTCCTCCTCGCTGTGATTTTATTTAAAGAAGTAACAAAAGCAACAACAATAACAAAATCCAAAGAAGGAAAACGATGATAAGATAATTTGGGATGGTCAAGAGCATTTTTTGGACCTTTCACGCCCAGGTCTCAAGAGTTGGATGCACTCTGGAGAAGAATTGCGGAAGCCGAGTACAGACACGGATGGCCTAGTCACCTTGGCCCAGGGAGGCCCTGGTGGAATTCGCCCCAGATGACAGTCCTGGTAACTCATGTGCCCCAAGTCATAAGGGGATCTTTTTCTTAAAATCAAACCTCCCGGCCCGGGGCTAGAGGAAGGCGGAGAGGCCAGGCTGAAGCAGAGGGTTCAAGAACACACACCTGGTGTTTCAGGGATGGAGAGCTCCTGCCCCCAGAGGGAGCTGCTTACCTGGTGGTGAGCCCTGGGCCCTGCCTCTCTGTCCCTCAGCCTCAGATGCCAGGTGTTCTCTGCCCCCGCCCCCCAGCCACAGTGGGAGGCTCCTCTCACGCTCCTTAAGCCTGCTGAGGACAAGCACAGAGACAGAGGAAGAGCCACCTGTCTCCATCTAAGGGTGAGGTACGAGCCACCTTTGCAACTCAACCTCTGGAGGTCCTGGGATCGAGGGAAATAGAGTGGATTTGAGAATTCTTCTCCCTAAGGCAACTTTCTGTGAGAAGTTTATCCCATAAGGCAAAAGATGTGTTGCCTCTCTGGTGCATGGCTGTCACAGGAGCCTAGACTCCTTTCGGGGGTCTCCTTTTGCAGCCTGAATGCAAGTGACCACATCAACAGTCAGACACATGCAGCTGCCTTGGGCTGTCTGTGCAGTCGGAGGAGACTCTGCCTTGGCTGCCCCTTTGGGACGTACCGGGAGAGGCAGCTCTGAGCACCTAGTCCATGGCTGGAGCAAGACCAGGGAAGTTCTAGAGACCTTAAGGGGGTGATCTTGGGCCTTGTCTAGGTTTTTGTCGTTTAAGTGGCCCAATTCTCAAAATTTCTAAGTGTCTCTTGGTACCAATTTTCAATTTGCTGGGTCAGGGAATGTGATCAGTCTGGTTTAGGTTAGATGTCTATGCTGGGACCAATCGGCTGTGGCCAAGGGCTGGATCACACGTCCTAGAAAGTCCCTGGGGGCCACCCCTATGTGTTGGGGCCATTTCTGAAATAGGAAAACCCCTGCTAGCTGAGCAGCCAGCTCCATGGCCACAGCCCTCAGCACGCGTGCCTGCAAACATTTTCACATTTGTATCTGCGCCTTTGAGTGAATTTCTTGAAAACAGCTTTTTTTACAAACCTATGAAGAAGCAAAATTAAGCATTTCCCTGAAAATAAGAAGCACTTTACTGCCCCTCTCTAGCTGTGTTATAGGCAAGCGAGTTTCCAGGAATAAAAACTTGCCTTGTTACTGAAGGCTCTGTGGAAGCAGAAGGGCTCCAGTGAGCAGCTGATGTACTTGCCCATATCCCCAGGCCTCGGGACACACTTTGGGGTGGTGTTAGCACTGGCTGGAACGTGACTGGGCCCTTGCTGGGTCCAATGCCTGCCATGTGGACAGCAGCACCGGTCCACCTTTGTCTCTGGAGCCCTCACCGGACCCAGCTCCACCCAGCCGCCTACCTGCTCTCCTGGAAGTGGGCAGCGCTGCCTTGAACTTGCCCTTTGAGAATCATTCATCTCACCCTTGTCTCTGTGCAGCCATGACTCCACGGAGGGAAGGAGAAGCAGACAAATCTGCCCGAGTCCAGTAAAAATTAAATTCTGACCTTTGGCCTCCTTTCCCTGGCTAGGCACTCTCCACAGGCAATATTGCCCAGGAGGGGGCAAAACATGATTCTTGGCAGGGGCTGGGGGCCAGAAAATCCAAGTATTTTTATGTAGAAAGCACAGAGATGTGCATTCAGAATGCAAACAGCTATACAGCACATCTGTATTAAAATTTCATGAGGGAGAGTCAATTAGGAAAATAAGTCTTAAAACGATCTCTGTGGTACGATGCTGGACTAAAGTCTGTAGCACTGTCTACAGCCCTCTCCCTTCTGCAACCATGCAGTGGCTGTCACGGGCACACTCCCTCCCAGCCCCAGGGATAAGCAGAGCAGACGTGCATTTCTTCTCTCCAGGGCCTGGTGCCCCAGATAGCACTGTGGGCGGAGCAGCTACCAGCTCTCGCACATCTCCGTCAGCTTTGTCAAGGTGTCATTTACATACAATAAGATTGACCAATTTTAAGTGTACAATTCAATGAATTGAACCGCTGCCACCATAATAGAGACTATCTCACTCCCTGAAAATATTCCAAATGCCCCTTTGCAGTCAATTGCTTGCCCTGGCAACCACTGATCCGATTTCTGTTACTGTAATTTCCTTTTAAAGTATTCCATATAAATGGCTAGTACAGTACATGTTGTTTTGTGCCTGACTTTTTCCCTTGGCATAAGCTTATGAGATTCACCCATGCTGTTGAGTATGCAGGCAGTTTGTTCTCTTTATATAGCGAAGTAGAGCAGTCTTCTCTTGTATGAATATGCTACAATTTATTCATCCATTCATCAGCTGATGGGCTTTAGCTTGTTTTGGATCTTATAGATAAAGCTGCTGTAAACATTAGTAAATAGGTCTTGGTGAGGACACATGTTTTTCTTTTCCTTGGGTAAAGAGTGGAAGGTCCAGGTCATATATTACACGAATGTTTAATGTTCTAACAAACCGTCAACCAGCTTTCTAAAGTGGTTGCACCATGAACCACGTATGAAGAGTCCAGTTGTGTTACATCTTCAGCAATATGTGGCCTTGTCAGTCTGTTTAATTTTAGCCATTCTTGTACGTGCATACGTGGTAGTATTTCCGTTTTGGTTTTAATTTGCATTTCTCTAATGACTATATTGCTAGAGCACAGTCCAATGTTGAGCATTTTTTTCATTTGCTTATTTGCCATCTGTGAAACTATTCAGAGTAAGTGTCCTTCCAAATGTTTTGACCATTTTAAACACTGAGCTGTTTGTCTTCTTAATACTGAGTTATGAGAGCTATTTATATTTTCAGGATGCAAGATCTTCTATCAGACCCATGTTTTGCAAACATTTTCTCTCAGGATATAATTTGCCTTTTCATGTTCTTAATATTGCTTTTCAAAGAATAAAGAGTTTATAGTTTTGGAAAAGCTAAATATATCCTTATGTCCCGTGTCCTCTTAAAATATGTGCTTGTTATGTTCCATTTAAGAAATATCAACCGGACTCAAGGTCACTAAAGCTTTGTCCCCCCCTCACCTTTTTTCTTTTTTTTTATTATTTCAGAAGTTCTATACTTTTAGCTTTTGGCTTTAGGTTCACGATACTACACGAGTTAATTTTTTATCTGGCAATGGTAAAGTTTTTCTCCCATGTAGATATCCAGTGTTCTATACCAACTTACCCATTGACTTGCCTTGGGGACTTTGCCAGAAATCAGTTTTATTACAAGTATGTGTAAGTCTATTTCTGGACTCTATTCTCTTCCATTGATGTCTGTTTTTATTTTTTGCCAAAATCTACACTGGCTTTACTATTCAAGCTTTTTACTAAATCTTGAAATGAGTTAGTATAAACCTTCCAATATTTTTTTTTTCTCAGAATTGTTTTGGTGACTCTATGTCCTTTATATTTTTATATAACTTTTGAAATTGCTTTGTTGATATCTGCAAAAGACTCTGCTAAAATTTTGAACATGGTGACATTTAACCCATAGTCCAACTTAGGAGAATAAACACCTTAGAAATAATAAGGGTTTAATGCCCGAGTGTGGTATATCTCTCTGTTTATCCAGACTTTCATTAATTCCTTTCAATGCAGTTTTGTAGTTTCTGTCATACATGTTTTGCATATATTTTATTAAATTTAGCTCTTAATATTTTATAATTTTGGTGTTATTTCAAATGGCATTATGCAGTTATCTGTGGGATGCAGCAAACATTCAATTTCCAATTATTTGTAGCTACTACAGCAAAATATTATTATTAGCTCTGTATATCAACTTTGTGTCCTTTGATCTTGGTAAACTCACTTATTATTACTAATAGTATTTTTTTAATCTTTCTGCTATGGTTTGAATGAATGTATGTATTGGAAACTTAGTCCCCAGTGCAACAGTGTTGGAGGTAGGGCCTATTAGAAGGTGTTTAGATCGTATGGGCTCCACGCTTCTGAATAGATTAGTGTGATTATAAAAGGGCTTGAGTATGTGAGTTAATATTTCTCTCTCTCTCTCTCTCTCTCTCGCTATCATCTTCTCCTTGCCCTTCTGCCATGAGATGATGCAACAATAAAGTCCTTGCCAGATGCCAGCCCATTGACCTTGGACTTCCCAGCCTTCGGAACCAAAAACAAACACATTTCTGTTTATCACAAATTACCCAATCTGTGTTATTCTGTTATAGCAGCACAAAACAAACTCTCTTAGTATTTTCTACATAGATAGTCATGCTTCCTGTGAATAAAGACAATTTTACTTTCTCCATTTCAGTCTGACCTTTATTTCATTTTCTTGTGCTAATAAACTGGCTATGACCTCTAGTATAATGCTGAATAAAAGTGTTAAAGGAAGATATTCCAGCCTCCTTTCTGGTGTTGGAAGGAAAGTGTTGGGATTTTGTTCTTTATTATGGTCATCCCTTGGTATATGCAGGGGATTTGTTCCAGGATACCCGAGTGTGCCAAAATCTGCACATACTCAAGTCATTCAGTCAGCCCTGTGGAACCCCTTGTATATAAAAAGATGGCCCTCCGCATATTTGGGCTTCACATCCTATGATGTCAATTCACATTTGGTTGGAGAAAATCCACAATGGACCTGAAAACCCCGAAACATATTTGTTTAAGGGTCAATTGTATTTTCTTCCTTCTGGTTATCTGGGGTATAATTTGATGTTCTTTTTGTTGTGTCTTCAGGTGGCAACTCAAATAATTGACTTGAGACCCTTATAAATAATTAATACAGGCGGCACCTGTAGCTCAGTGGGTTGGGTGTCAGCTACATATACCCAGGCTGGCAGGTTCGAACCCGGCCCGGGCCAGCTAAACAACAGTGACAACTGCAACAACAAAAAAATAGCCGGGTGCTGTGGCGGGTGCCTGTAATCCCAGCTACTTGGGAGGCTGAGACAACAGAATCGCTTAAGCCCAGGAGAGTGAGGTTGCTGTGAGCTCTGAAGCCACAGCACTCTACCGAGGGTGACATAGTGAGACTCTGTCTCAAAAAATAATAATTAATACAAATATGTAAAGCAATAAATTTCCTCAAAGCACAGTGTTAACACCATCTCACAAACTTTGATATATTTTCATTTTTAGTCAATTTGAAATGTTTTGCAATTTCCCTTAGTGTTAATTCTTTGGTTCATAGATACTTAAAAGTACTATTTCCAAATATTTAAGAATTTCCCAAGTATCTCTCTGTTATTGATTTCTAATTTAATGCCTGTGGTGAGTTTTCTGCTTCCAGCCAATAGATAAAGTCATAGGCACTAGATTTATACTTCAATGTGAAACAACTAAAAATGTAGACACAATATAGGAAGAAATTTTATGACATTGGCTTTTAAGATGCTGCATGTTGGGAGGGCAGGGAAGACAGTGATTTCTGAGAGACAGGAAACAAATGAGATATGTCCTGTAATTATACCAGCTTACCACGAGGAAAATTTTTCCAGGCCTCAAAACGCAGGCAGAGCCTATCGGACTGCCTCTGTTGAGGACATGGAGCTGAGAGCTTCAAGAAACCAAGGATGCTAGAGCTCACAGGATAGAGAACAGGGGAGGAGAGATAAGAACACAGAGAGAATTCCAGAAATCCACAAAAGGTCTCCTAGAGTTCTGATCAGTGCACGTGGCTGAAGGAAACTACTTGAAACCTGGGAATGAACTACCCAGAGGATTTGAGCAAACAGTCCTCAGAGCTTACAGAATCAAGAATAGAGCCTGTTGCTACTAATCAGACTGGGAAACTTCATAATTCGTAGGCCAATGGGTGGAGTATTCAATAGTTTTTCCTCTATACTGAGTAATAATTAGCTATAGTCTAAAGGCTTCTCTGATTTTGACTAATAAAACTTAAAAGCAATACTCAAAAGGATCAAACTGATTTCAAGTAATTTTGCTACATTTCAGAAACACAAAATAATTATAATCATTTTAAAACCTATCACTAGTGTTCACAATGTCTGACGTCCAACCAAAAATTACTAGGCATGCAAAAAAGAAGAAAAACAACTATGGCCCCCCAAAAATAAAAGGCTAATTTAATCAATAAAGAACAACCCCCAAATGACACATATATTAGAATTAGCACATAAATACACTACAAGTTATTACATCTATATTCCATATGTTCAAAATGGTAATGAAAAGACTGAATATGTTTTGAGAAGGGATATGGAAATGTTTTTTCTTAAAAATACCTAGTTGAACTTCTAGAATGAAAACTACAAAGTACACTGGTCAAGATTAATGCCAATTAGACACTGCGGAAAGAAATTATTAGTGAACTTGAAGACATACCAGGAGAAGCTATTTGAAATGACATAAACAGAGAAAAATAATTTTAGAAATGAACAGAGTATCACTAAGCTATGGGACAACTTCACAAGACCTAATATACATGTGATCAGATTCTCTACAGGAGAAGGAAAAAAGTGGGGGGACAGAAAAAATATTTGAAGAAACACTTTGGCTGAAAACTTACCAGATTTGATACACCTGCTGATTCAAGAAGCTTAACAGACTCCATCACAAGAAACATGAGTCAAAAACACACCAAACTAGATCATAATCAAATTTCTCAAAATCAGTGAGAAAAAGAAATATTAAAATATTAACTAGAGAAAAAAAGATATGTACCAAAAAAGATAAGGGTGAGAGAAGATTCCTTATCACAGACAATGCAAACAGACAGTGGGGCAAAAATATTTAAAGCATTGAGAGAATAAAACAAAACAAATTAAAAAAACTATCAACTTGGAATTCCATATTCAACCAAGATACCTTCTAGAAAACCAGGACAAAGTATTTTTTCCTATGTACAAATATTTTTAAAAACCTATTGCTAATTTACCCACACTCCAAGAAATGTTTAAGCCTATCCTTCTGGCAAAACCAAAAGGATACCAGAGAGAAGGAGGCCTTCACACAAAGGAAGGCAGATTTTTTTCTTATGGGTTGATTTTTTTGTGGTCAGAAACGTACTCTGTACCATTTCAGTCCTTTTAAAATGTGTGGAGACTTATTTATGCTCCCAAACACGGTCTTCCATACACACTTGGAAAGTGTACATCCTGCTGTTGTAAAGTGTCCTAAAAATGTAAATTAGGTCAATTTTGTTTATAATAGTTCTCAAGTTTTCTATTTCCTTATTGATCTTCTGTTTACTTGCCATTAATCTCACCTATTTTTCATTTCAGATGCTGTGTTTTCCATCTGTAGAAATTTGATATAGCTTTAAAAATATCTGCCTCCCTTTTTTTTCCTCTTCACTTTCCTGCTTTTCTCTGTTTTTGTGGAGAAATGGGAGATATTTATCAAACTGTTTTAACATTTTTGCCCACTGATTCTGTCGTTTGTCACTTCTGGGACTATTTTCTATTGACTGATTTCTTTTCCTCCTGATTATGGGTTATCATTTCCTGCTATTTTGAAAACCTGATAATATTTTAATATTTTTGGCAGCTGGATTTTGTTGTATTCCTTTAAATTGTGTTAGGTTTGGCTGCAGAACACAGTTAACTAAGAATGCATTTTGATCCTCTTCAGGATTTAGTCCAGGCTTTATGAGAACAGAGCTAGAAGCAGCTTCAGGCCGTGAAACCGACTGAGTGTTCTATTCTATGTGGCATGTACTGGAGGATGCTCTCACCTTCTGTAAGTTCTGAGGATTGCTCTGCCTACACCTTCCAGCTTTTCTTTCCTTGGCCCCCCTTTAACACATACACAGATCAACATTCAATCAAAGATGCGAGGGAATCCCTTTTCATACCTCCGGAGTTCTCTCTTTGTGAGCAGCTCCCCCTTTCTCTGGTATTTTGTCTCACAAATTCTAGCACTTTTGGCCTTCATGAACTCGGAACACTGATTCCTACGCTCTGTTTGGAGTGTTCCCCCCTTTCTGCACTGTATCCCGGCTTTCCCTGTAACAAGGTAAGGCAGTAACTGGGCTCACTTTGTTTCCTTTCGTTTACCCACAGGAATTAATCTGTGCTGCCTGTTATTTCATATATATTATTTTATTGTCTGTTTGTTCAAGATGGGAGAGCAAAGTGATGCTGTTACTCCATCCTGACTAGAAGCAGAAAACTGAGATCCAGAGAAGGGAAGCCTTGCACAATTCAGCAGAGCATCAGCAACCCAGGCAGGTCTGTGGTGCACACCTCTCAGCCCAGAGTACTGGCTACTACATCAGCCCTATTACCATTTGGATACTTTCCAAAATATTTTTAGGTCATCCTTGAGTGTCTGGATAAAGTCCTGTTATAAATTTTTAAAACCCACAATCCCTTAACATTCTGTTTCTACATTTTAAAGGAAGCAAATTATTTATTCCCTTTTCACTGGAAAACAGTGGAATTGATTAAATGTCATAATAAAAGTGTTACCTCTCTCAGGACATCTTTCCACATGGCCCTTGAGCACTAACAATCTGAATGTCCCAAACAATCATCTTCATGAAGCTGTTGCTCCCTTTGATGGGAATGTGATTTGTTCTTATTTGAACTCCTTATTCCAGACAATAAGTAAGTGCTGATGGGATAAAATATTGGTACCTCTCTGGACCATGCAAAAGAAAGGAATATTTTCTCTGTGTTCAAAAAATGTTGGCATCTCAAGCTGGGAAATCTATGCCTCTACTAATACCTGCAGAACACAGAAAGAGCTATTGAAGTTCAAAGCCAGGCAAGAGCCATCTTAGAACACCTGGGTGCTTATTGGTTTCTGTGATTATTCTGCCCCAGATTGTTCAAGACCGGCCCAGCTGGGGTATTTCTCTATAATTTGAACCATGTGCTTCTAACATTGGAAGGGTTGGTTTTTAGGTCATCCTATGTTTTAGGTCTGAATGGGAAGTTTGCAAGTTTAAATGCAGGTACTTTAGCATTGATCATGTGGCAGGCATGGTAGCAGTAAGAGACAGTCCCAAAGGTCCTCTGTGTCCCACAGACCTCATCTCCATTTGCTCCCTGACCACATGGGTCTCTGAAGGCAGATGTGCCTCAGAGGCAGCCCAAGGGATGCACACACCTGCTGAAGTTTCAGAGCCGTCATCAGCACCTGGGGAGACTTTGCCTGAATTAGAAACAGGTGCCCTCTGCAGGAAGGTGAATTGCAGAAGTCTCAGCTTCCTGGGAACCAACAGAGGGCCAGGCCAAGTTGCACAGCTGTCCCAGCAGACTCCTGTCTGGCATCTAGCCCCTCCTGCGTGCCCTTGGGAGAGTGCCTGTGTTCAGAGTGCAATTTGAGTCATCTTAAGGGATAGTTCTTTGGCTGTTTTCTTTTTTTTTTTTACCATGAATTTTTTTTTTTTTGTATTGTTAAATCATAACTGTGTACATTAGTGCCATCAAGGGGTACAATGTGCTGGTTTCATATACAATCTGAAATATTCTCATCAAACTGTTCAAAGTAGCCTTCATGGCATTTTCTTAGTTATTGTATGTAGACATTTGTATTCTGCCTTCAGTAAGTTTCGCCTGTACCCATTCTAAGATGCACTGTAGGTGTGGCCCCACCCATCACCATCCCTCCACCCTAACCTCCCCCCTCCCTTCCCCTCCCTTGGCCCTTTCCTCATAGTCTTGTGCTATAGTTGGGTTATAGCCTTCATGTGAAAGCTATAATTTAGCTTCATAGTGGAGCTGAATACATTGGATACTTTTTCTTCCATTCCTGAGATACTTTGCTAAGAAGAATATGTTCCAGCTCCATCCATGTAAACATGAAAGAGGTAAAGTCTCCATCTTTCTTTAAGGCTGCATAATATTCCATGGTATACGTGTACCACAATTTGCTGTTTTCACCTGTCTGTTCTTCCGTGACCCCTGCCCTTTGCCCAGTCCTGTGCAGCAGCCCTCACAGCAGGGCAGGGCTGTCTCTGAAGGATCTCAGTTGCTTCACCAACTCCCCTCCCACTGAGATGAGCTTGTTCTCTCTCCTCCTTCTCACCCTCACCACACCTTGTGTCTGTGGCAAACTTGACATTTCATTTATTTCTGTCTATTCATTCAACAAAGAGACATTTCACATAGGAGGAAATACACTCAGTCCATAGTGATAAGGAAAATGCGTATTAAAATAACAATGAGGGATTATTTCCACCCATTATGCAGTTAAGAACTAGAAAGAGGAACAAGGGGCTGGGCACAGTGACTCTTGCCTCTCGTCCCAAAGCTTTGGGAGGCAAAGATGGGAGGTTTGCTTGAGGACAGGAGTTGGAGACCAGCCTGGGTAACATAGCAAGACCCTATCCCTACAAAAAAATTAAAAGCATTAGCTGGGTATGGTGGTGCCTACCTGTTGTCCCAGCTATTTGGGAGGCTGAGGCAGGAGGATCATTGAGCCCAGGAGTCTGGGGCTATAGTGAGCTATGACTGTACCACTGTACTTCACCCTGGGTGACAGCGAGAGTGGCACCCTGTCTCTAAAAAACAAAACAAATTTTTATACAAGCAAGTATGTGTGCACATATGTGCACTTGTCAGTGCATGAGCAACTGACAGGCAGGGTTTTGTGCTGTCCTCTGGGGCACTGGTGAGAACGGGGGAGGAGATGATCAGACACACGACAGTGAGGGAAGCACATGAAACAGCGGAGATCATTGATTTACAATCTGATGAAAACAAAAAAGGATCTAGATTCACTTCTTGAACACAATTTTAAAAATTACAGAAAAAGTAGCCAAAATGGAGTATTTGTTTTTATGAGTTCTTTAGAAAAGTGAATTTTCCCCCAAACTTTCAGGCTTTGGAGAAGAAATCATGGAGGGAAAGGTTGACAAATTCCCCTACAGAACATCTGGAAGCTTTAGCACAAAATGCCCTAACAAACCCGTCAGAAACGAGCGGGAGAGACAAAAGTGGTAGCTGCTCTGTTGATAGTGCAATAAATAAAAAGTTCCTCAAATCAAGGCACAACAACCCCAAACCGACACACAGATAAATGAGGACACATATTTGCATTTGAGAAGAATTCACCATGTGCTTCTTTTGACTGGGGAGATCACTAGAGCATTTAAAATATAACTTGACTTTCCCTTAAATCCCTCTACCTTAGACGTTCCAGTTCTAACCACTGCATTAATTAAGAAGCTGTCTCTGGCTGTCCCCGCTGTCTTGGCTCCCAGATGCAGTGGTCTGGTCCACACGTGGCGGATGTTAGTGCCAGCTGTGGCAGGATGAGCCTGAGGGACACAGTGACTCAGGTGTGCAGTGGGAGGCAAGGTAAGGGCCTCAGGCTGGGTGACAAAGAATCTGACCATGCTACTCTCTGCTGTGTGTCCTGCAGCAGTTGCTCAACTTCTCTGGTCTTCCATTTCCTCACCATCTTTGCCCTGCACCCTCAGGAGATCCAGTGAGTTCACACACAGCAGAGGCTTTGCCAGGGTCAAGCTCTGTTCCCTGCTGTTTCCCCTGGTCCCGCACCCCAGAGCACATCTTCTATAAATGTCTGCTCTTGTCAGATGCTTACTGCCCTGCAGGCATTTGGGCCTGTGAATCAGGGTCTCTCTTTGCTTTCTTGGCGCCATAAAGCCACAGGGTTCCTGGTATCTCCATAGGAGGGTGGAGGATGCCCAGGAATCTTAATACTTTTTCCCAAACCATGTGCAGGATGGAGGTAGCCTCCCTGTCCAGGCCGGGATGCTCAAACTCCTAGTGTGCCTCTGCAGCTTTCCACCCAGGCATATACTGGACACTTCTGCCTGTAGCTGGGTCTGGGGGAATCCAGGGAGGCTTCACAGAGGAGGTGACACTGAAGGATGGGCTAGAGCTCCCCAGGGTCAGCAGGTGCTGGCGAGCATGCTGTGCTTAGGACAGGGTGGAGTCCTTGTGGTTGGGCTGTGGGGAAGGAGAGAGTGGGCATCAAGATGCAGACAGGAGCAAGGCAGGTGCCACCCAAGGGATTTAAAGAAGAGCCTGATGTGCTCAGACGAGAAAGTTCCCTCTGCTCGTCCCATGGAGAAGGGTTTGCTGGGCCAAGGCTGGAGGCAGGAGGAGTGCTAGGAGGCTGCTGCGGAGGTTAAAGTGAGAAAGCAAGGAGTGGAATTACACATAAGACATGATCCCATTTATGCAGAGAAGAAATACGTGGGGAGGTGCATGTGCCGTGTGTGTGAGTATGTGGCAGTCTCCATGGGGTGGAGGGCACGCAGCACAATCCCCTCATTCTGCTCTGATTCAGAGTGTCCATGCCGGGCTTGAGCCAGGCCCCAGGGATCCTGGAGGGCTCTGACATGGTAGTCAACCTCAAGAAACTCAGTTCAGCATAAGGGACTAATGATCAGACCCCCACAAAGGAGTGTGCCAGCAGAGTGCTGTGGGCAAGGAGCGAGGGAGTCATGGCAGTCTTCCTGGAAGAGGTGGGAGGGAGCAGGGAGTCTGGAAGCCCACAGTGTAGGTAGGACTAAAGAGGGGCTCCATGGGAATCACAACCCCACACCCTTACCTGTGCTCTGGTCCTGAGTGGCACCTGTGTCCCAGGTGACAGGGAGACCCTGGAAGGAGCTAGGCATTGTGGGGGAGGAGCCTCAGACAGATCCCATTGCTCTGGGGGTCAGATTCCAGACATTAGCAACTCCAAGTGGCCTGGGCCAGAGCAGAAAGCTGCCTGGAGTGTCCTCAGAGACACCTGAGCCCCCACCTTGAATCCTAGGACAACCTGGGCTTCGTCTAGGGCACATGGCCAAGGGGAAGTGCTCCCTTCCTACTTCCCCAAATGGGAGGCCTGGGTGATTACGTCTCCCCTGAAAGCATGGTCAACTGTTCTGCTGAGCTGACCTCTGCTGATCAGCTGCAGGGAGGAGGTGGCCACCAGCCCAGAGTCAGCTTCATCTGGACTTCAAGGCTCCCAGCCATGTCGAAGAGCAGGGAAGAAGCACCCAAGTCCACCCACAGGCATAAATAGAGCCACAGAGCCACACCTGGGGGATGACAGAAATAAACTCTTCTGTGGGGGGCAGGGTTGGCAAATAACACTTTGGGGCTTGGGTGAATCTGAAGGGTGAGCTAGACCACTTTTCCCCCCAAATGATTCTCACTTCACTAGAGGCAGGCTCTTCCTTTGTGTGCCAGAGAAACTTGTGTCAGATTGCTGAAAATGAGCAGTAGATAAAAATACAATTCTAGTCTTTTGAGCCGCACCTCCTGGCCGCCTTGCAAACAGCCTGCTCGGGAAAAACCCATCTTGGAGAGTCTTTGCTCAAGTCCAGACTTGCCTGGTCTGGTAGAGGCACGTCTGCCCTCTGGTGGTCTTGCCATGCAAAGACGCCAGCTTCCCACCCTTGGGACACTACCGGAGTTTGGCAGAAGGTCCCTGGTGAGCATTTGAAGAATAAACACGTTCTTCCTCACCTTTTGGACTTCTTGATATGGTGTCTAACATAGAAATACTTCATCCCCCCCCCAATACAAGGTGTGGTTTCCGTAACACACACTGACTTCCCTCCTATTCAGCAAAATAAGAACTTTCTCCTGTAACGATGAACTCTACAGATGGAAAAGTGATTTAGTCATCAAACCATAGAGACAAGAAAAGTTTAGAAAAGCAGAGAAATTCCAAGCTGATGGGGGTGTGTTAACTGGTCTGTTTGGGGAGTAGCAAATGTCATTGGAGATGCCCAGCTTTAATGTCCAACAAGGCTGTATATCACAGAGTTAGGAGAACCAGGTTGCCTGAGTTCCCTGCTCCACCTCTTATTCACTCTGTGACATTAGGCCAGTTATTTAAACACTCTGGCCCTCAGTTTCCTCATCTACAAAACGGGGATGATGATAAAATTTATCTTAAGGAATTTTTGTGGGGATTAAATGAGTTGACAGACAGCAGGCACTCTGATGCCTGGCACGTGGTGTGGGCCATGTAAACACTTGAGATTGTTGCCGCCGCTGCTGTTGTTATCCTGGGCTGTTAGACCCCTTGTTGGGAAAGCTTAGGCCAATCCAGCAATATAGATCTTGCAATACAGATAACAAGTGTGGAAAATACTGGCCACATTTAGCTGCCAGTATCCAAAACCCTTCCCATATGAGGCCTGGTCCCTTTCTGCACTGTGGGAATAAAGGGGGATGAAAGACCCCCTGGGTCATGACCAGGCAACCCCCACCCAGGACAGGAGCCATGGGGAAGGGGCACACAGATGCAAAACAGTTGGGGGTAATCTGGCAGCAGTGGGGAGTCAGTTTTTCAGCAAAGCCTCCAGGTATCAGTATAGGGAGAGGGGACACAGCCAGTGCTGGGTAACATTGCTGGGCCCTGGACTGTCAGACCCTTTGTTTCTTGTCTCACCAGTTCTTTGCTTCCCTTGGAATGCTGTGAGCTACCCAGAAGCTTCAGTTAGTCATACTTCGAGGAGACCAAGGCCCAGAGAGGCAGAAGCTTGCTCAGGGTCACACAGCAATTCCAAGGTAGAGCTGGGCTCTCTATCTGCTTATCCTCCTAGGGAATCTTTCCCAGTTCTGCCATGCACAAGATCAAGGACACGGGTGGCTCTGTTAGGAGCCACAGCAGATTTGAAGGAGTAGTAACAGATTCTTAATTTCTGTGGACATGAGAAAACCTGAACCCGTCCCTAGCAAGGCACCTGTTTTCTTCAGCTGCTATAGACTTTCCTCCTGGGAAAGAGCCCTCAGTCGGCAGCAATGTTCGTGGTTCACGGCTCATGGGCTTCACCCAGTGGCCATAGTGCTGATAGCAGAGGCCCTGGAGGCCTTAACCTGGGGCTGGTAGAGTTGAAGGCAGGGACAAGGGGAGTTGGAAGGCAAGTGAACCTTGACCGCTGGCTCCCTTTCAAGGTCAGGTGAGGTTGGGACCCTGGGAGCAGAGGTCACCCAGCCCCAATCGGAGTAGCTTTCTGAAAGTGAATATTTCCTGGGAGGGGATCATCTCCAGGACAGACACCCCCCCTGGAGGATTGGGCCTCCAAATCCCTGGCTGAGCTGGTCTGGCTACTCTCTGAGGTCCCCCAGGTCCCCTCGTTTGCAGTTAAGTTCCTGCCCAGGGCTCCAAGGGTAGTTCACAAACTGCTGAGTGATGTCAGAAAAGCGAGGGCTACATGTTCCCCAGGACAGAGTCTGCCTGAGGAAGCCACGTACACACACACACCTGCACACACCCTCATGCACACACATACATATGCACACATGCATACCTGTGCACACGCCCATGTGCACACGTCACGTATGTGAGGCCTGTGAGTCTGACAGAGATCTCTGCCTCTCCTCTCTGCCCACCTGTAGTACGGGCACACGCATGCTCACGTGCACACGTGCACAGGCATAACCACAAATGGCTTTGTCAGCGCAACAATTAAGTAAGCCACCATTGATTATTTTTTTCCCTTTTTCCTCAGCCGCTGTGGAAGTGCACAGAATGGAAAAGTGCGGAACTTCAGAGTCACACACATTAAAACTGGAATGTTAATGCTCCTTTTCCTTGCACAATTTATTGACGCCCCTGAGCCTCAGTTTCCTCCTGCGTAAATGGGGCTTCGGGTGGTATTTACCTCTTGAGGTGCTATGAGGATAAGAAGACCCTGTGCTCGGGTTGGGGGCAGAGGCTGACTCAGTGGCGGGGGGGCTTTCCGCCCTCCCAGCGCCCCCCAGAAGACACAGAAGGACCAGGTAGGGAGCCCAGCCCTGGGTCCTGCTCTGGCGGGTGTCAGGGAAGCCTGCAAACCGTCCCTGCGTGCTTCTGAGGAGCCAGGCCTGAAGAGGAGTGATGCCACCTCTATCCCAAAGAGGCTCCAGTTCTGCAGGACAGATGGACACACGGACAATTACAGGTCAGACGTGTGACCTGACAGTGCTATCGGGCAGTGAGGAGGGCGACATAGGTGGGGGAGGGGGTAGAAGTAAAACGAGCCTGAGAGCAGGGAGGAAGTGTCCCGTAGGAGGGCCGAGAGGAGAGAGAGAAATCCGTTAGACTCGCAGGCCTCATATGCATGATGCGAGTGCGTGCGTGTGTGAGTGCGTAAGTGTGTGGCGTGTAAGTGCGTGCATGTGAGAGCGTGTGTGTGCATTTGGAATGAGGGGCTGGGCACTCCAAGGGGAGAGACACAAAGAGGCCATAATGGCAGCAGAGTCTTTGTGGGAAACCAAAAGAAACATGAGCTGGTTGGAGGATGAAGTTTAAGGACAGAGTCAGGCAGCTGAGCTGCCCCAGGGAGCTGTTTCGGGACGTGGAGACTGAGGGAGGTTTTGGCTGGGGTGTTGCCGTGGGCAGAGCAGGTGGGCGTGAAGACCACATAGGGTGTACTGTTGGCGGGACCTGGTGACAGCGTGGTGAGCACATGGAGGAAGGAGAGACAGAGGCTGACCACTGGGTTTCTGGAGGGGGTGCCTAACAGCTGGAGGCGGCGTGGGGACAAGGAACCTGGGATGGAGCCAGTCTGCAGGGTGCTGGGGCAAGCAGGAAAGGAGAATCTATTTGGACGTGGAATTGAGATGCTTGTGGATTGCCCGCAGCAGGCATACGCGCAAGTCTAGGGCTGAGAGAGGAGGAGGAGGGGCAGAGGGTAACAAAGGGGCCCTGGTCAAGGCGAAAGAGCCCTAAACATGTGTATTCACAGGCCGAGAAGGAAGTGGGCTTCAGCCATCAGGATGAGTTCCAGAGGCGCTGGGGTGCCGATCCAGAGTCCCATCTCAGAAGACCCCTGCCCCGCCTTCCACTAGTGCAGGAGGGAAGGAAGAAGACAGCAGGAGGAACGTCCGCATCCTGGTTTCCACATTCAGTGATCAAGATTATGGGTATGAAGAGTGAGAAAAATCTTGGAGGGGCTATTCTGATGCTGGCATCCGAAACCATTCCTCTCCAGGACTGGTTCCTTTCTGCACTGTGGAAACAGAAGGGACAGAAAGTCCTTCACCCCCCCCACGGGCAGATGGAGCGTGGCCACGTGGCCTCCGCTCTGGAGCAAGTCACTCAAACTCTCTGTCAGAGCCTCCCCTTTCTACATTGTTAGTGGGGATGAAGCGTGAGAGGCTGGGAAAGCTCCCCCCGACCCCTGGCAGATCCCCACGAGGAGGTGGCTGCGTCTGATCACTGTGCCATTTAAGCACTTTCTCGCGGTCTGGATTTGCATGTATAGGGCTGGTATCTCACAAGTGTGTTCTGATAAGGTCCACAGAAAGAGGGCCAGCAAGGAGCGCTGTCCACAGTATCACCCCCAGGACATTGGCATAGAGACATTGGCGGGTTATGGGTATTTTCAGGCCGGCTCCCCTTGGGTGAGGTAGTCAGACCCCAGAGAAGAAAGGACGTTGCTTTTTTTTTTTTTTTTTTTTTTTTATTGTTGGGGATTCATTGAGGGTACAATAAGCCAGTTACACTGATTGCAATTGTTAGGTAAAGTCCCTCTTGCAATCATGTCTTGCCCCATAAAGTGTGACACACATTAAGGCCCCACCCCCCTCCCTCCATCCCTCTTTCTGCTTCCCCCCCATAACCTTAATTGTCATTAATTGTCCTCATATCAAGATTGAGTACATAGGATTCATGCTTCTCCATTCTTGTGATGCTTTACTAAGAATAATGTCTTCCACTTCCATCCAGGTTAATACGAAGGATGTAAAGTCTCCATTTTTTTTAATGGCTGAATAGTATTCCATGGTATACATATACCACAGCTTGTTAATCCATTCCTGGGTTGGTGGGCATTTAGGCTGTTTCCACATTTTGGCGATTGTAAATTGAGCTGCAATAAACAGTCTAGTACAAGTGTCCTTATGATAAAAGGATTTTTTTCCTTCTGGGTAGATGCCCAGTAATGGGATTGCAGGATCAAATGGGAGGTCTAGCTTGAGTGCTTTGAGGTTTCTCCATACTTCCTTCCGGAAAGGTTGTACTAGTTTGCAGTCCCACCAGCAGTGTAAAAGTGTTCCCTTCTCTCCACATCCACGCCAGCATCTGCAGTTTTGAGATTTTGTGATGTGGGCCATTCTCACTGGGGTTAGATGAGCAATCTCAGGGTTGTTTTGATTTGCATTTCTCTAATATATAGAGATGATGAACATTTTTTCATGTGTTTGTTAGCCATTCGTCTGTCATCTTTAGAGAAAGTTCTATTCATGTCTCTTGCCCATTGATACATGGGATTGTTGGCTTTTTTCATGTGGATTAATTTGAGTTCTCTATAGATCCTAGTTATCAAGCTTTTGTCTGATTGAAAATATGCAAATATCCTTTCCCATTGTGTAGGTTGTCTCTTTGCTTTGGTTATTGTGTCCTTAGCTGTACAGAAGCTTTTCAGTTTAATGAAGTCCCATTTGTTTATTTTTGTTGTTGTTGCAATTGCCATGGCAGTCTTCTTCATGAAGTCTTTCCCCAGGCCAATATCTTCCAGTGTTTTTCCTATGCTTTCTTTGAGGATTTTTATTGTTTCATGCCTTAAATTTAAGTCCTTTATCCATCTTGAATCAATTTTTGTGAGTGGGGAAAGGTGTGGGTCCAGTTTCAGTCTTTTACATGTAGACATCCAGTTCTCCCAACACCATTTATTGAATAGGGAGTCTTTCCCCCAAGGTAAGTTCTTGTTTGGTTTATCGAAGATTAGGTGGTTGTAAGATGTTAGTTTCATTTCTTGGTTTTCAATTCGATTCCAAGTGTCTATGTCTCTGTTTTTGTGCCAGTACCATGCTGTCTTGAGCACTATGGCTTTGTAGTACAGACTAAAATCTGGTATGCTGATGCCCCCAGCTTTATTTTTATTACTAAGAACTGCCTTAGCTATATGGGGTTTTTTCCGGTTCCATACAAAACGCAGAATCATTTTTTCCAAATCTTGAAAGTACGATGTAGGTACTTTGATAGGAATGGCATTGAATAGGTAGATTGCTTTGGGAAGTATAGACATTTTAACAATGTTGATTCTTCCCATCCATGAGCATGGTATGTTCTTCCATTTGTTAATATCCTCTGCTATTTCCTTTCTGAGGAGTTCATAGTTTTCTTTATAGAGGTCCTTCACCTCCTTCGTTAGGTATATTCCTAGGTATTTCATTTTCTTTGAAACTATGGTGAAGGGAGTTGTGTCCTTAATTAGCTTCTCATCTTGACTGTTATTGGTGTACACAAAGGCTACTGACTTGTGGACATTGATTTTATATCCTGAAACATTACTGTATTTTTTGATGACTTCTAGGAGTCTTGTGGTTGAGTCTTTGGGGTTCTCTAAATATAAGATCATGTCGTCAGCAAAGAGGGAGAGTTTGACCTCCTCTGCTCCCATTTGGATTCCCTTGATTTCCTTGTCTTGCCTAATTGTATTGGCTAGAACTTCCAGCACTATGTTGAATAGTAAAGGTGACAGAGGACAACCTTGTCTGGTTCCAGTTCTAAGAGGAAAAGCTTTCAGTTTTACTCCATTCAGTAAAATATTGGCTGTGGGTTTGTCATAGATAGCTTCAATCAGTTTTAGAAATGTGCCACCTATGCCTGTACTCTTCAGTGTTCTAATTAGAAAAGGATGTTGGATTTTATCAAATGCTTTTTCTGCATCTATTGAGAGGATCATATGATCTTTATTTTTGCCTCTGTTAATATGGTGGATAACGTTTATAGACTTGCGTATGTTAAACCAGCCTTGCATCCCTGGGATGAAGCCTACTTGATCATGATGAATGACTTTTTTGATGATAAGCTGTAATCTATTGGCTAGGATTTTGTTGAGAATTTTTCCATCTATATTCATGAGTGAGATTGGTCTGAAATTCTCCTTTTTGTTTGGGTCTTTTCCGTTTTGGTATCAGGGTGATGTTTGCTTCATAGAATGTGTTGGGGAAGATTCCTTCTTCCTCAGTTTTTTGGAATAATTTCTGCAGTACAGGAATAAGCTCTTCCTTGAAGGTTTGATAGAATTCTGGAGTGAAGCCATCTGGACCAGGGCATTTTTTAGTTGGAAGCTTTTTTATTGTTTCTTTGATCTCAGTGCTTGAAATTGGTCTGTTCAGGAGGTCTATTTCTTCCTGGCTAAGTCTAGGGTGAGGGTGTGATTCCAAATATTGATCCATTTCCTTCACATTGTCAAATTACTGGGCATAGACTTTCTGGTAGTATTCAGAGATGATCTCTTGTATCTCTGTGGGATCAGTTGTTATTTCCCCTTTATCGTTTCTGATTGAGGTTACTAGAGATTTTACTTTTCTATTTCTAGTTAGTCTGGCCAATGGTTTATCTATTTTATTTATTTTTTCAAAAAACCAACTCCTTGTTTCATTAATTTTCTGAATGATTCTTTTGTTTTCAATTTCATCGATCTCTGATTTGATTTTGGATATTTCTTTTCTTCTACTGAGTTTAGGCTTAGATTGTTCTTCTTTTTCCAAATCCATAAGATCTCTTGTGAGATTGTTGATGTGCTCTCTTTCTGTTTTTCGAATGTAGGCATCTAAAGCGATGAATTTTCCTCTCAAAACTGCTTTTGCAGTATCCCACAGGTTTTGGTAGCTTGTGTCTTCATTGTTGTTATGCTCAAGGAAGTTAATGATTTCCTGTTTTATTTCTTCCTGCACCCATCTGTTATTCAACAGAAGATTGTTTAATTTCCATGCCTTTGGGTGGGGTCGAGCATTTTTGTTAGAGTTGAGTTCCACCTTTAGTGCCTTATGGTCTGAGAAGATACAAGGTAAAAGTTCAATTCTTTTGATTCTGTTGATATTTGTTTTGTGTCCCAGGATATGATCAATTTTGGAGAATGTTCCATGGGGTGATGAGAAGAATGTATATTCTTTATCTTTGGGGTGGAGTGTTCTATATGCATCTATCAAGCACAGTTGTTCTAGGGTCTCATTTAAATCTCGTATATCTTTGTTTAATTTCTGTTTAGAGGATCTGTCCAACTCTGTAAGAGGAGTGTTAAAGTCCCCTGTTATGATGGTATTATCAGATATCATATTGCTCAGACTGAGTAAGGTCTGCTTCAAGAATCTGGGAGCATTTAAATTGGATGCATAAATATTTAGAATTGAAATGTCTTCTTGTTGTAGTTTTCCCTTGACCAATATAAAGTGACCATCTTTGTCTTTTTTGACTTTAGTTGCTTTAAATCCACATGTATCTGAAAATAAGATTGCAACTCCTCTTTTCTTCTGAATTCCATTTGCCTGAAAAATTGTCTTCCAACCCTTGACTCGGAGCTTTAATTTGTCTTTTGAAGCCAGGTGTGTTTCTTGCAGACAGCAAATGGATGGCTTGTGTTTTCTAATCCAGTCAGCCAATCTATGTCTCTTCAGTGGGGAATTCAAGCCATTAACATTTATTGAGATAATTGATAAGTGTGGTAGTATTCTATTCGTCTTATTTTGTGAGAGTCCATTGCTTAGTTTTATCTTTTGCATCAGTGTGGAGGTTAGGTTCTGTCCTTTGATTTCTGAGTTCTTACTTTGCTGCTGATCCATTGTGGTGGTCAGTGTGCAGAACAGGTTGAAGTATTTCCTGTAGAGCTGGTCTTGTTGTGGCGAATTTCCTCAATGTTTGTATATCCGTAAATGATTTGATTTCTCCGTCAATTTTTAAGCTTAGCTTAGCGGGGTACAGAATTCTGGGCTGAAAATTGTTCTGTTTAAGTAGATTAAAGGTAGATGACCATTGTCTTCTTGCTTGGAAAGTTTCATTAGAGAAGTCTGCGGTCACTCTGATGGATTTGCCCCTGTAGGTCAACTGGCGCTTACTCCTGGCAGCTTGCAGAATCTTTTCTTTTGTCTTGACTTTGGACAGGTTCATCATAATGTGTCTTGGAGAAGCTCAGTTAGAGTTGAGGCGACCTGTGGTCCGATAGCCCTCTGAAAGCAGTGTGTCAGAATCTTTGGTGATGTTTGGGAAATTTTCTTTTATAATATTCTCTAGAATGGCTTCCATTCCTCTGGGGCATTCTTCTTCCCCTTCTGAGATTCCTATAACTCGTATGTTGGAACGCTTCATAAAGTCCCATAATTCTGACAGTGAACGTTCTGCTTTCTCTCTCTTCTTTTCTGCCTCTTTTACTGTCTGAGTTATCTCAAGAACTTTGTCTTCTACCTCTGAAATTCTTTCTTCTGCATGGTCTAACCTGTTGCTGATACTTTCCATTGCATCTTTAAGTTCCCTAATTGACTGTTTAAGTTCCTTCAGGTCTGCTATATCCTTTTTATATTCTTCATATCATTCATCTCTTATTTGATTCTGTTTTTGGATTTCCTTTTGGTTATTTTCCACTTTATTAGCAATTTCCTTCATTGTTTCCATCATTTCTTTCATTGTTTTCAACATGTGTATTCTAAATTCCCTTTCTGTCATTCCTAACATTTCTTTACAGGTGGAATCATCTGCAGTAGCTACCTCATGGTCCCTTGGTGGGGTTGTTCTAGACTGGTTCTTCATGTTGCCTGGAGTTTTCTGCTGATTCTTCCTCATGAGTGATTTCTTTTATCTGTTTCCTTGCCCTAACTTTCCTTTCACTTCCTCTTGCTCTTTAAGTTCTTGTGTCTGTGGACTAAGGGTTACAGGACCAGAAGGGTGAGAAGGTTGAAGAGCAGAAAAGGGATGAAAGAAAGGAGGACCGAGTGATAAGAAAAAAAAGAAAGATAGAGAAAGGAGAGGGGGTGGGTATAAGGAATATTGACAAAAAGAAGAGAAGCACAGAAAGAGGGAGACAGGGCAATATAGGTGTACAGTAGGGTACTTTGACACAACCTTAAAAAAACCCCACCTTCTGGGGATGCCCAGTTGGGTGGTTCCCTTGAGGTCAGCAGCTCTTTGCTAACTTGATCAGACACAGTACCCCACCTCACCAAGTAGAGAGGAAAGACAAAAATGCTATAGATCAAACCAAAACAAGCAAACAGAAAACTTTACGGGGATAAAATTGGGTGAAAAACCAAATGATAGCGGTAGGAACACTAGCAAAAATGAAGTTCTAGTTATTAAAAAAGGCAGCAATGGGAAATTATAATTAAACTAGAAAAATTGAGAAAGAAAAAGGGATCTGTATGGAAAAGATTGAAATTAAAAAACAAAAGAACATCAACAATGTCAAAATAAACAAAAAAAAAAACAAACAAAAAAAAGAGAAAAATACACAACTAAAAACAAAGCAGTTTGTATATGTTATTGAATATTGTCTGGGCAACACGTGGTCTTCTGGGGTATGAGATGTTAATCACAGTTCTGATACAACTGGAGGCTGCTGATTTCTCAAACCCCAGCAGGTAGACACCCTAAATCTCTCTTCAGCCCATTTAAAAGGCACTTTGAACTTGTAAACTTGCTGAGCAGAAGCTTTCCCTGCTTTCTCGCAGGAATCACTGCTGAAGTGGCTATCCACTTACCCAGTGTGCCAAAACCGGTCTCACTCTGCCCCTGAGGGTTAGGGCTGCAAGGCGGCTCAGATCCCACCCTTAGGCTACTTGGTTGCTGGGTTACCAGCTCCCACCCGTTTCTAGCTCTGGGACCCTGAGGGCAGAGCTTGCCGGGGCAGATCACTGACAATGGTTCCGTGTGACCCACCGCCAAACCCTATTAGCTCCGTCTGGCTCAGCGGCTCAGACTGGGGCCCTAGACAACGGCCAAAGTTCTCCGCACTCCTGCTCAGGCCCTCCTCAAGGCAGTTCAACTCAGTGCCAAGTCCAAGGACACCAAAACAGTTCACAGGTAAGGCCTTTCTGGTTTGCAGTCTCGCTGCTACTGAACTTACAGTTGTGGGCGGGTTTAGACGGATTGAACACACGCGACCACTTGCTGGTTTTCCACTGTTTTAGTCCTCCTCTTGGGGTCCAGAAGTCTCTCGCTGACTCCATGTATCCTCATAGGAGTGATGATAGGCAGATCCCACCAGCCAGAGATGCCTGGAGTCCTATCTCCCCAGACTCACGGTGCCCAGATGCAAGGAAGCTGTTACTCGGCTGCCATCTTGCTCTGCCTCAGAGTAGGACGTTGCTTTTTATTTTTGGTGAAAATCATATACGTTCATTATGAAATTTTACTTTTTTTGAGACAGAGTCTCGTCTATCATCCTAGGTAGAGTGCCATGGCATCATCATAGTTCACAGCAACCTCAAACTCTTGGGCTCAGGTGATCCTGCCACCTCAGCCTCCCAAGTAGCTGGGACCACAGGCGCCTGCCACTATGTCCAGCTAGTTTTTCTGTTCTTAGTAGAGATGGGGTCTTGCTCTTGTTCAGGCTGGTCTTGAACTCCTGAGATCAAGCAATCCACCCACCTTGGCCTCCTAGAGTGCCGGGATTACTTCATTATGAAATCTTAAAGACGATAAAAACAACTTCCGATTCTGGGAAAGAACCATCACCCACTGCATAGGCAGAATATGGACCTCTCACCCCTGCAAAGATGTCCTCATCCTACTTGTGAGAACCTGTGCGTATGTCGCTGCAGGTGTGATTAGATTAAGGCCCCAGGGGTGGACATTATCCTGGGGGCCCAGTGCAATTACGTGAGTCCTTAGGAGTGGAGAACCTTGCTCCACTGGGTCAGAGATGATGAATGGCGTTCTGCTCTGTTCGTCAGAAACACGACATTCTTTGTTCTGTGTGGTGTCCTCCAGTACTCCCACGTGACACTGGTTGACAGTTCTATTTTCTGTTCTTTCCAATGTGATTCTCAACACTTCAGAAGTCAATTGTGCAGTCCTAGACTAAAGAGTTGGAAACAGACCAGCTTCTAAATGGAAGGGGTATCCAAAAATTTGTAGCCACTGATCTGTCCCATTGCCACCCCTGGGGGAAGGGTTGGCAAATGTGGTTTTCTCTTTTTTCCAAAGTCTTAAAAGATAGACAACTAATATTTATAAATAAAAATAGAAGATAATTTCAAAACACAGATCATGCCAAATCTCATAGACAATAGAAAAAGGAGAAATACTTCAAATTCATTCTACTTCATCTGGATATACCTGATATTAAAATTGGAAAAGATATATTATTATAAAGGGAAATTGAAAACATATTTCACTTATAAATGAGGATGCAATATCCTAAACAACATATTAACAAATTGAATTACAAATTGTTGTTCAGATAATGTACTTTGGTACATTGGTGTGCCTGGGCACACGTGTATATGTGTGATGTTTTGTTGGTTTTTGAAGGAGAGAAATGCCATTTTTATCTGGAAGTGCAGATTACTTTTGGATGTGGCTGAGGGAAGTGCTTTCTGATGTGGTTGGGGGAAATGCTCCTCCATCTGCTCTCTTTTTGCCCGCCCTCCTTTCTTGTTTCCTGGAAATCCTTCCATCAGGGAAATCATACTGTTTATTGAATGGGGTAAAATACAGAAGTCAGTGGAGTCAGGACCTGGGAGTGGCAGCTGCAGGCAGCACTTTCAAATGGCTACAGGGATGCTCAGAGAGGTCATGGCTGTGAGCAAATGGCCTCTGAAGGTCCTGCTCACTCTCAAGCTCCTTATCGTTAATGGGAAGACATGAAGGCTTGGAGAGTGGAAGAGGTGAGAGCTGCTATCTGCAGAGAACATCGGGTTTCCAGAGTGTGGTTTACAAGACATGGGGCTAGAACACCTGTCCCCTCTGCCCTGTCTCCTCACCCAATCCCATCTCATTCCATGTCCCTTGGCTGGGAACTCATTTTGAGTTCATCTAATGGGCCAGCTTCTATCTTGCTGCCAGGACTCCACTCTGCCCCATGCTCTGCCCAACTGACCCTTATTTGTTCTTAGAACTTGGCTCATTTTTCACTCTCTAAGGAACCCCCAGGCCACCCTCAGCCCAATCCACATGATGCCCCTCTTGGCATTAGCTCCCCCATGCTGACCCCTCCCTGTGCCTTCTCACCATTTCCATGCCCCCATAAGGCTAGAAGACCCCCAGAGGTGGGGACGCTCATTGCTGTGTCCCTGGGATTGGCACAGTACCTGCCAGACAAAAGTCCCCAGCAAATATTGGCTAAGGGAATAAATGAGTGAAGTATAGTGATTGGCACAGATATTTAGATTTTCACAGTACATTTTAAATGTACTATAAGAACTCATTTTGAGTCAAGCCTCCCCCACAAATGACCTAATTTTAAAATGCAAGCCTAAAGGCAGATATAGCAGAGGCCTTTGAAAGCGAGTAGGCTCACAAATCACTCATAAAGCAAGCCAGCGTTTTGCTTTTCAAGATAGCATTTGTTGTCATTGGGTTTCGCAACTCCATCCGCTCTCCTTTTGGGGTACTTCCCCTCCCCCATGGCATGCCACTTGAGAACTCTCAGTGTAAGGGATTCCCTTGTCCCTTAGGCCAAAAGGTGGTCATGGGACCAAGTAGAGTCAACTGGACTCTCTCACGGGGCAGGGAGACAGGAAGATAAAATTTTATTGAATAGTAGAAACTCAATCATCACAGTGGTCAAACCTCAATAAAGTTCTTGAGTAATTCCAGTTGACTCCACCTCTACTTCTTCTTAGGAACATGCTTACCTACATTCCCAGGCTCCCTTGCTCTTAGGACTGGCCAGTGGGGTGTGAATAAAAGTGATATGTCCATTTTTAGACATGGTTCATTACAAACCTCCCATTCATGGGCCTTGCTCTGTCTCATCTGCTATTGAGTGAATGGGGAGGATTCCAAGGACCTAGAGCAGACAAAGGAGCCACAAGATGGAAGGAACCTGGGACATGGAAAGACTATGTAGAGCAAAGAGTCCTCCATCCCAACCCAGCAGTGACCTGATTAGGCTGTGACACACTGAACTGTGTCAAGCCACTGAAATGTTGGGTTCCTTATTACAGAAATTACTCTACCCTGATTAAATCTTATCGTATGCATTTCTGACCTCCAGCCTTCTCATATATTCCTTCCAATATATTCGTTTTATATTTAAGGTTTTTTCCCTGTGGTCAATTCTGTTGTTTGCAATCAAAGAACGCTGATGGTATGAGCTGGAGGTGTCCATAGAGACTATTTTCTACAAGTATGGTCCAAAGAGGTGAAGCAAATAGCCTACAAATATGTAAATGGCAGATCTGAGCTTAGGACTCATACTTCCTGGCTCCACATGTGGCCTCTTCCATTGCCCTGAGATCTGTCTTGCCTGGAACATAAATCTCGATTCCTATGATGGCTGTGGAATGCACAGTCACCTCCAAACATCGATTTTGCCCAGAGGACCCTGAGCCTGCACTGGGGGCTCAGAGCAGGATCGATGGTGGGGTCCGGGTCCTCAGCTTAAATCAGCAGAAAGAGTGAAGCAGACCTGTTTTCTGGCAGTAAATTCACCTCCAGCCAGCAGCCCGTATCTCTCCCTTCATGAATCTACTTCATAGATCAGATAGCGCTTGAGAGAAAGAGATCATTCCTCACCCTGTTTATTTTCCCTCAGTACTTTTAAAAGAAACTTTTAATTTTGAAATAAAGTTAGATTTATAGAAGAGTTGCAAAGACAGTGTGTAGAGGTCCAGTATGTCCTTTACCCAGTTTCCCCTAATGTTAACATCTAACATGGTACAGTTATTACAACTAAGAAATTAACATTAGCTAAGAAATAAACATTAACTATAGGGACTTTAGGGACTTAAGCTATAGAGACTTTATTCAGATTTCCCTAACTTTTCTACTGATGTCCTGTTCTTTTCAGGGTCCAATCCAGGATAAGAGGGCCATCGTATCTCCTTCAAATCTCTTAGAGCTTCTCAGTCTTTCTTTGTTTCTCATAACCTGGGTGGTTTTGAAGACTATTAGTCTGGTGGGTATTTTGTGGCTTGTCCTTTGATTTGGGTTTGTCTGATGTTTCCTCATTATTACAGTGAGGAATATTGCTGCTATGGATGTAGGAAGAATAACCACAAAGAGGAAGTGCCCTTCTCTTTGCATCACTTCAAGCAATATCTGAAATCAACATGATGGATTAGCTGTGATGAGAACCTTGATCCTCAGTTGAGGGACCATCTGCCAGCTTCCACCACTGCACCTGTATTTGTCATAGGCAGGTCGCCAGGTCTAGTCCATGCTCCAGGAGAGGGAAATTCTCCTCAACACCTTTGTGACATCGGTGGTGATCCCTGTGGTCTCATGACTTCCCACTTGGCCCCACACAAAGGCCCCTGGGTGTGGGGGAGCTAATGCCAGGGCCCTCACTTGGCTGGTCCTGTCTGCCCCACAGTTGCTCAGCTGCTCACTGTCTGCTCAAGGCCAAGAAAGAGCAGGAGAGAGCCTGGCAGAAGCTGGCAAGCTGAAGGGGAGGTAGGGGTGCTGAGGAGGTTTGGGGTGATCAGGCCACCTGTCTTCCCATCTTGTGCTTTGCCCTGCCTGCAGCAAGAGCAGAGGCCCCAGCTTTCCCCTCTGGCTAGCTCAGAGGTTCAGAGAACACACAGGCCTGGAGCTCTTATCTTCTTTGGGGATGTCTGCATCCTTCATCCTGCAGGATTCAGTGTGAAACCAGTACACAAAGAAAAATGGCCAGGTAGGAAGTAAAAGTCTGCTTTATTTGTGTCTGGGAAAATGCCAAATGTCCAGAACCTTCACTATGAAACTTTGGTTAAAAGTTCCATTGGAGAGAAAAGCTTTGACTCAAAGCAACTTATATTTCTGGGGTGACTGGAGAGAAGACGAAAAAAGAGAGAGAGAGGCTGGTTCTGTCGAGCAGAATCCTGGCACATTTATTTACATCAGCCTATTCCCCGCCTACTCAAGGTGGGAAGAAAGGCAGGCCTGCTTTTGGAGTAGTAGTTCTCAACAGTTGTTGGATTTTTGAATCTCTTGGGCATCATCAGAAAGTATCCATTCCCCAGGCTCTGCCCCTAGAAAGGCCCTGATTTAATTCGTCTGAATGGAGCTGGGAAACCAGCTCCCCAGGTGTTGGACTAGGGCTGTGAACCCCTGCCGTAGAACCTGCTCCTCAAAGTGTGCTCCTCTGAGCAGCACCAGCAGCATCCCCCCGAAATGTGGAAGAGCCCCATCCTGGGCCCCATGGACAGCTAGTCAGAAGCTGCACGTTAACATGATCCCAGATTAGCAGGTGGGTTGTGCTGCCTGGGTGGGCTCCCTGCGTGTGAACAGGTGTGGGGAGGAAGCACAGAACTTGCACCTTGGAAGCACGGACACCGGCAACGCTGAGGACACGGACAGAATGCCTTAGCAACCCCTCCCCATGAGCCAACATGGAGACCAGTGCAGGACGGAGGCTCAGCGAGGCTGCCAGTGTTTCCCTCAACACTCCTGCCTGGCTGGGAGAAGAAGCGTGAGCGGAACTTCTCAGCTTCCCGGGGACAGGGCGGGAGCTTAGCAGGGGTAGATGCCTTTCTGCAGGTTAGTCCTGCCTCCTCTGCCTCCAGCCGTGTGCGTCTGGACAGACCCTGCAGAAATCCTCTGAGCCTCAGCTCCCCTCTCTGTGAGACGGAGGCAATAATGATTTTCTCTGGGGGTGTCACTGATGAGATCATGCAGGTGGAATGCTGGGCACACTGTGTCCAGCTCTGGACGGCTCAGTCAGTGCCTGCTGGGGATGCGTATCCAGCATTCAAGCCAGGGGGCACCTCTCCAGGCCACAGTGGATCAATTCCTCTTGCCTCTTGGACACACCTCTCTTCCCCTCTCCTCTCTAGGTCTCTTCGCAGATTTTTAACCTTACCTTTGAGGGTTCCAACTCTGCCAAGACTTAGCAGAGCCCGCCTGTGAACAGGAGGCAGAGAGGCTGTCACCAAGGTTCCTCCAAGATCACTTTCTTCAGGGTCTACATTTGGCAAAGAGCCTCCTGAACAGATGTGAGCACCTTCTTGAGACCCACTATTCCATTCACCCGTCCTGAGAACACTGTGAATTGTGCACACATGCCAGGCATGTGCTTGAGGAAGCGGCAGATCAGAGGGGGAGTGTGACCTGCCTGAGCTCACACAGCGCTGAAGCCCACTGTGCCGCTGGGGTCGGATCTCGTCCTGGTTCTGTCGGACTGCTACCTGCTCCATTCACAGTCCTTGCCAATTTCCCTTCTTCCTTTCTTCCTTCCTGGTTCTGTGCTTTCACTCAAACAAAACTGAATTAATTTTTATTAAAAGTGAAAATCAGCGAACTGTTAATATAAATCAATGAAACTACCAGAAAATGACTGTGGCTGGACAACCCTGCCTGTCATTTGCAGCAGAGCTTGTGGCTTCACTGAAAAGTTCCACATCCTTTAGGGAGCATCAAGGATGAGAAGAACTGAAGGCCTCGGGCTCCTTGTCCAATTTGCCCACCATCCCACACCACCCTGACACACCGGCCTGTCCCCAGAAGCAAAGTTTGGATCAGGAGTGCAGGGCCCTCGAGGGAAGGGTGCCCCCTCTCACCCATCAGTGTCCACAGGATCCTGAAGTTTAGAAATGTGAAGACCACAAAGGCCATGTGTAGCTGGGTCATTGGAAACCAAATCCTGGATTTCTTTGTAAAAATGTCACCTAGGAGAAGCTTTTCAGATCACCTAAATTATTTATAAAACCTCAACAATCCACAGTTTCCACCACCCCTGCCCTATGGCGCAATCCCCACCACCTATGAGGTTGTGCCCATGTGTGGTGAAGCTGCAGTTACGCAGAGGCTACAGAGACCGGGCTCAGGCCAGGACACCCAGGAGTGCCCCAGGGCCACTTACCCTCCTCCCTGCCCAGTCCCCCAGGGAGACATGTGGATGAAGGAGGCAAAGAAACACCTAATTATTGTTGGGATTTGGGCCCCAGCTTCAATGTGCAATGTGGGTGACACATAGCAGACCTCCGTGAGAGCGCATTTGTCCCAGGCCAGGGACACCCACCTGCCAGCCGGACCTGCAGCCTGGGGAGTTCTGTGTATTTCCCCAGAAACCCTGCCCAGTGTCCAGTGGGAGAAAGTCCCAGAGGGCTCTGCCCAGAGCTTCAGAAGGATATGGGGCTCTGGCCCTTTACTGCATCAGGAGGCTGGATGAGATTCCCGGACATGAGCTTCTCCTCTGGCTTCTTCTATCGGCCTCACTGAGGAGCCTCCCACCACCCCCACCTGCATCATTAACCCCCACCCCAGAGCAGCTGCCAAGGACAGTCCTCAGCCCAGCAGTGCCGGGAGCATCTCAGGCCTCAGCCAGACTCCTACATCCAGGCAGGAGCCCCCAACACCCAGGTTCCTTGTGTGGGTCATGGATGGCAGCAGGTACCCCTGGGAACTTGTTAGATGAATTTGCTGGCCCGGCCCCAGACCCGGGGTCAGAACTGAGTGCTGCCTACAGTCAGAGGGCTTCCTGCCTGCTCACTGGCAGAGTTTCTCCTGCTCTGCTCCTGGCCTCAGCAGCAGGAGAACCCGTATAAGGGGTATCTCCCCTAGTGGCACTGAAGCTCAAGGTCAAAGCAAGATGACTGTTGGGGTAATGATGCATAAGCCAAGGACCACTGGCCGAGGTTCTGTCTGCTTCTGGGCCTGTGGTTCATGGAGACATCTGTTCCTGGGGAGGTGTCAGGGGCAGCAGGGCCATCTGGTTCCAGGGTCTCTTCTTAGCCTCTCTACCCCTGGGTAGGATGGAGTATGCCCACTGGGTGATGGGCATACTCCAGAGGCCCAAATGACCAGTTTCTCCAAGATCTGAGCACATTTAATGGTCCCTGGGACCACAATGTTGCAGAAGTCCTCCTTTATTGTCTGTGTGTACAATACACACCTATTCATCAGCAGGACAGCTTACTAGTGCAAGAGACTCCAGCCAGGGTTTATTTGGTGGAGTCACTCACACTGAGGTTCCCAGGACCTCATCTGTGCAGGGTTGACAGAATGACCTCTCCTGTCACAGGTGCCCAGATCCCATCCAGCTGGGCTACACGGGCTGGGCAGCAGGCTCCCGCACAGCCCCAGAGGCTACCTGCATTTGAGCACCCTCCTTCCTGCGCTCACCTGCAGAGGGGTTGAGCTTGGACAGACCCAGCAGGACAGTTCCTCAGCCTGACCACAGAGCCCCTAGGCCTGTCCCAGGATAATTCCTCAGCCTGACCACAGAGCCCCAAGGCCTGTCCCAGGATAATTCCTCAGCCTGACCACAGACCCCCCAGGCCTGTCCCAGAACAAATCCTCATCCTGACCACAGGAGCCCCTAGGCCTATCCCAGGATAATTCCTCAGCCTGACCACGGAGCCCCTAGGCCTGTCCCAGGACAATTCCTCAGTCTGACCACAGAGCCCCTAGGCCTATCCCAGGACAATTCCTCAGTCTGACCACAGAGCCCCTAGGCCTATCCCAGGATAATTCCTCAGCCTGACCACAGAGCCCCTAGGCCTATCCCAGGATAATTCCTCAGCCTGACCACAGAGCCCCTAGGCCTATCCCAGGATAATTCCTCAGCCTGACCACGGAGCCCCTAGGCCTGTCCCAGGACAATTCCTCAGTCTGACCACAGAGCCCCTAGGCCTATCCCAGGACAATTCCTCAGTCTGACCACAGAGCCCCTAGGCCTATCCCAGGACAATTCCTCAGTCTGACCACAGAGCCCCTAGGCCTATCCCAGGATAATTCCTCAGCCTGACCACAGAGCCCATAGGCCTGTCCTAGGAAAGGCTGCACCTGCCTGTCCTTGTAGTGGTTGCCATGGAGCGTGCAGCACATCCCTGCAGCCCCAGAGCAGGGTGTGGCCTCCTGCTGCTGCTGGGTCTCACCCAGGCTGGTGGTTCCCTGTTTCCGAGGTGGTCTCACCTTCCCTCCTCTCTCAGAGTCCTGCTCACCGGGCGCCCTGTGGGAAGAGCTGTGGCCCAGAATGTCCATGTCCTACCCAGGCAGTGCATTCATTTCCTAGTGCTGCCATAGCAGATAGCTGCCAGCAGCACAGCTTAGAACAATAGCAATTCACGTCTGGAGGCCAGAAGTCCAAAATCAAGGTGTCGAGGTGGAGCCGTGCTCCTCTGCAGGCTCGGGGAGGTCCCAGTGTTTGCCAGCAATTCTTGGCTGGTGACTGCATCACTGCAATTTCTGCCTCTTGTCCCCCTACCCCCTGCACATCTGTGTCTCCGTGTCTGAGTCACCTTCTCCTTTCTCTCATAGGATGCCACTCACTGCTGCGGTCCTCAACCCCCGGGCCAAGGACTGGTACTGCTTGCATGGCCTGTTAGGAACCAGGCCTCACAGCAGCACTGCCTGGGCTCTACCTGCTGTCTCATCCCCACTGCCACCCGGTCTGTGGAAAAACTGACTTCCATGAAACTGGTGCCAAAAACTTTGAAGACCCCCCAATCCAGTATGACCTCACCTTAACTCGATTACATCTGCAAAGACTATGTTTCCAAATCCGCCTGCCTTGACAGGTGCTGAGATAGGACTCGAACAGGTGTTTCAGGGGTGCGTAGCTCAGCCATGAGTGACGACGTACTGCCACCATGTCCTATAAAACTCTGGAGTTCAGCTAAGAAGGGTTCAGCCCTAGCCACCCCCACCACAGCCAGGAGCAGCTCCCTCTCCTGGTGGGCCGATGAGGCCAGGAGCCCCAGGGCTGCTGTGTCTGAATGGTGTCACTCCTTCCTTCTCCTGGCCTCCGTCAGAGCCTCCCCATCCCTCAGAAGAGAAGGAGGGAGAGTGAGGGAGGAACTTGCTCTTCGGTCCTGTGTAGCTCTCCCATTGCTCTCAGGGCACCTTCAGTTTTTAGAGCATGTTTGTATCCAGAACCCCATCTCATCCTGAGATAAAGAGCAGTGACTTCATTGTACAGATGGGGAAACTGACGGTCACGGGGACAAGTGGCTTGCCTAGAGTCACACAGCTAAAAGGCATAGCTGGGACTTAACCCAGACCTTCAATGCCAAGTCCGTTGGCTAGCTACCTTTGTGGCAGGAATAGAAGGTCCCTGTATACACTGGGGCCAGGTCTGTGACAGGAGCCCCCTGCCTGGAGCGGGACTAAGTCTTACTGACATGGTGGAGACGGGGAAGTGGAGGCTTCTCCCTCCACCTCCCCTCCACACACCCTGCCGGAAGACACATGGAGAAGGTGCCATGAGAATGACCTCCTTAGAGACATAAATACCGCCCTCTTGATAGCTCAGCACCCTGCTTTTCATATTGTTATGGCAATCTTTTCTCATCTTTTAGCATCTGCTGTTCAGAATGCTTCATACCTTGAATAGAGAATGAAATGGGGGCATAAATCAGAGCAGAGCGCCCGCCTTGCCTGTCCCTGGTGTCCTGTGCCGGCCTGGGCTGCCTCGTGCATTGCTGCTGCTGATCCAGTAGCTATTCTAACTGCCGCTTTGTTTTAAGGTCTAGTGATATATCGGTGACTTTTTATATGTGGTGGGTCATTAGTGTGACTGATCTTTCTGCCCACGTGCCCATGCAGGGCCCCCTGGAAACATATCTAGCAACTGTGCTCTCAGAACAAAAACATATGCAGAGAGAGGATGGCTGGAGAAGGCCACTGTCATGGTCCCTACCTCAACTGCTTGCACAAGCCAATTGGACATGGTTGGCACAGAAAGAAAACAGGAAAATTGATAGAATTCGAGTGTCTGTCTTCAACATGAAAACCCTTTCTCACACAGGGCAGAGGAAATGATGTGGGCAGAGGTAAATAGCAGCCTATGGTCCAAATCGACTCTGAGTAAACGGTCTGGTGCTGTCTGTTCAAGTTTTAGCAGCCAGAAGAATCCCTCGGTAGACTTTTCAAGATGATTATGGAGGTAAAAAGAAAAAAAAATGCAGAGAGAGAGTTGTTCAATTTTGCAAATTCAAATAGATCAAACAGCTCCGCGATGAGGTTTACGTATTCTTTATTGCCCTGTTGGAACAGGTCTGCATCTCCCATGTGTCGCTGACGAGCAACATCCACTGTTAGAGTGGATGTGCCCAGTGCCCAATGGGGCTTTGTCCCAGAGGGGTGGGACAGACATGTGTCTGTTTGCTGCAGAGAAGAGTCTCGTATTCTGGGTCTAAACAATTCAACAATTAGAGAAGGTGAATCTGTTTTGGATTTTGACATGTCCCTTTTTTCTTTTTTCTTTCTTCTCCTTTCCTCCTTTCTTAAAAAAGTCATACATTATTTAAGATACTAAAAGTTTTAAAAACAAATACAATAAGTGAGTATGAACCTCCTGCCCGGTTTAGGAAAACATTCCTGGACACAGGTGACCTTTTAACCTGAATCAGATTTTTGTAGCTTAGGTGACATATAGATAGCACTATTTTATGTGTTTTTAATTTTATGTAAACAGTGTAATCGTTAATATTATAAATGACACAGTATTCCACAACTAGGTTTTTACTTTCAACATTGTTTATGGGATTGATCTGGGTTGATATGTGCAGTTCTGGTTCAACCATTTTTACTGCTGCAAACATTGCGTTATACAAAACTGTCACAATTTGTCCAGGCTCTTGCTGATGAGATTTTGTGAGTGTGGCATCAGAAACCATGACCGTGAGGTTGTTTCTCCATCCTCCTCCCAGCACGGCAATAAAGCCTTCATGTAAGTTTTACTTTGAACAAAGATGTTCAACTGCTTAAAAAATGTTTGAAAGCTCTGATCTCATGTGTCCACTCATGAACGGGGGAAGGCAGGGAGCTCCGAGGGCACCGAGATCAAGCCAGGGCCCCGGCCCTTTGGCGGGTCCCATCTGGTTGCCAGTGGCCCTGGAGATCCTTGCAGTCCATTTTCTTGGCGCCTGGGCTCCCTGCGGGCTGGATGATGGCGGCCCCTCCAGAGCTGGCATTCTAAGGAGTGAGCCCATCTTTGGGGATCACAGAACTGGGCAGGGCAGGGCAGATGGCAAGAGTGGGGGAGGCGGAAACCCAGCCAGGCACCAGGCCCAGCTCTGTCACAGGTAAGCCCAGAGCCCGGCAAACAAAGCTCAGCCCGCACCCCTGGAAGGTGGGAGTTGATGGCGCAGGGCAATACTGTGAGTTGAGTTAGGGACCCTGCTGGAGACAGGAAGTCACAGCATCAAACACACTGCAGAGCTGTTCCTTCTTGCCACTTGGGGTTCCAGGGGTGAGGTCCAGATGTCCAGGCCACAGAGGAGAGAGGACCTGGACCTCCTGAAAAGGACTGGACCTGGATCTCCAGGAGGACAAGGTCAAGGTCTCCTGTCTAAGGCAGCACCAGCCCAAGAAAGTAAAAGTCCCCTACCCAAAGTCCTATAGCTCTTGGGGAGGAGTCTCTCATAAGACATCTGAGACAGACTCCTTTGTAACTAAAAGAACTTCAAACATCCCCAAGCATTCAGGGGCCAAGCTCCTGCCCAGAGAAGTCTGTGGTCACCAGGGCCTGGGGCAATGTGGGATCTGGCACATTCCCTCCGCTACTGGGGTGGCTGTCCCCTGCTCCATCACCTGCTGGGGGCAACACCATGGTCTCCAGAGCTGCGTCAGCGGGGCTGGTCAGCAGGGGAGTTTAGACCCGGTTGTATTGGCTCCTTCCCCCAATTGTTTATTCAACAAATAGTGATTTACTATGTTTCCCACTGTTCTAGGTCATGAAGACAGAAAAGTGAACAAAACAGTCAAATCCCTGTTTTCCCGAAGCTTCCAAATAACAAGAAAAATAAATAAAAGCTGTTCTCTCAGGTGAGGAGAAAATTGGGTGAGTAGGAAGTGTGATAGGGGGGTCCTGTGAGATGGAGGGGCCAGACGTCCTATGGAAGGTGACAGCTGAGTAAAGTGGGAGGGAGCCACCCAGACACAGTCCTGCCAGGGTCACAGCAAGTGCAAAGGGCCTGAGGCAGGCAGGACCTGCCTGGCCTGTTGAGGAACATGAGGAGTCCAGTGTGGATCTGTGAGAGGACGGTCTGGTGACAGCAGTCTGGGGGACATGTAGGGTCTATGAGCCATGGGATACATCAGCTCTTCCTCTTCCTCCTCCTCCTCTTCCTTTTCCTCTTCTTCCAGAGTCTGATCACCCTGGGTAGAGTGCCATTACATCACAGCACACAGCAACCTCAAGCTCTTGGGCTCAAGCAATCCTCCAATCATCCTGCCTCAGCTTCCCCAGTAACTAGGACTATAGGAGCCCTCCACAACACCTAGCTAGTTAAAAAAAAAATTTTTTTTGAGATAGAGTCTCACTCTGTCCCCTTGGGTAGAGTGCTATGGCATCATACCTCACAGCAACATCAAACTCTTTGGCTTAAGTGATTCTCCTTCCTCAGCTTCCCAAGTAGTTGGGACTATAGGTGCCTGTCATAACTCCTGGGTAGTTTTTCTATTTTTATTAGAGGTGGGGTCTCACTTTTGCTCAGGGCATCTCACTATTGCTCAGGCTGATCTCAAACTCCTGAGCTCAAGCAACCCATCTGCCCTGGCCTCCCAGAGTGCTAAGATTATAGGTGTGAGCCAGTGAACCCAGCCTGATCAATTCTATACAAATCATTAAGAGAGTCTGAGCAGATAATTCTACACGTGTCCCAAATTAGGAGCACACATGAGAGTTTTTGCTAATTGATTTAATCAACTCTAATCAGTGCAGTGCAGTGTTCTATGGGATTATGTTAGTCAGAGGTGTCCAGAGAAGCAAAGCAACAGGAGATACATGTATATAAGGAGATTCATCTTGAGGAATTGGCTCCTGCAATGATAATTGAAAATCCTAAGATCTTCAGAGTGAGTGAGCAAACTGGAGATTCAGGAGAGCCGATGGTGTAGTTCTAGTCTAAAGGCAGGAAAAAGTCAATCTCCCAACTCAAAAGTAGTCAGAAGGAGGAATTCTCTCCTACTCAGGGAATAGAACTTTTTGTTCTATTCAGGTCTTCAACTTACAGCTGAGGCCTGCCCACATTAGGGAGGGCAATCTTCTTTATACAGTCTACCTATTTAAATGTTAATCTCATATAAAACACCCTCACAGAAACACCCAGAATAAAGTTTGATGAAACATCTGGGCACCCTGTAGCCCAGTCAAGCAGACACGTAAAACTAACTCCACAGAGTATATATAAAGGGTATAAAATCTTAACTTCACTATTTTCTTGTATGACCTCTAAAGACATTACTTAATCTCTGTGATTAAGGAATGATTAACTCTCAGCTTCAGTTTCTTCATCTGTAAAATGGGGAGAGAGCCAGCTTCCTAGGTATCCAATCTGTGCAGTTGTATTTAAAAGGACCCGATGCTTGGTTTAATGCTCCGCTATTGAAATTCTTAATAAATTAAAACATGATTTGTCAATAATTCTTACAATTTTTAACAAGGGGCCCCAAATTTTTATTTTCACTGCACTCTACCAATGATGTAGCTAGTTCTGAATGGAGATAATGACCTTGATGTCTTTGTAGGTTCTGGTGATGATCAGATGAGAAGACACAGGTGAGGCACTTAGCACAGGCTTCAACAATGCCAGTTGTTATTATTACTAACAATATTTGCAGGCCCCCATTCAGGGCCAGACCCTTAGGCCAGGCCAGGACCTGCCTTGGAGGAGGAGTTCATGTCCACATAGAATACAGACAAGACGCCAAAGTGGAGGCATAAAGGCAGCCCTGGGAGGATGCCTCCTAGTCTTTCTAGTGCTTAGTTCTCAATGGATATTGGGGACATTAGAGGGTTCTAGGGAGGAAGAGACTGTGATTATAAGGAGCCCAGAAGAAAGTCCCAGGAACTGGAGAAAGAGCTGTGAAGGGAAGGGGGTCTACAGCTGGCTGCTGAGGAGGAGCTGTGTGCCCCCTAGGCTCTCCAAGGCCACTGCTATTGGACCACACTGCACTGGCTTGGGACCTGGGAGAGTGAGGTCCTACTAACATGCTGCATCCCCAGAGCAGCCCCCACTGCCTCTCTGAGTACCAGACTCTCAGCAGGCAGCCAGGAGAAATGACACAGAAGAGGATAAATGGTCACACAGTGTGACAGCCGGCAGAGAGGAAAGGCCATGGTACAGTCAGGACAGGGAGGAAGAGGCTTCTAGAACACCTGAAGATGGGAGGCCCCTGTGTACCTTAGAGCTCTCACTCAAAATGCCAGGAAACCACAAGGTGCCATTCCACCCTGCACCCTAGTTCCCTGGGCACTGGAGCTCACCTAACCCGCTCCTCACCAAGATCTCAGAAGGATCCTTTCAAATGGCAGATCAGATCATATCACTTCCCTTCACAAAATTCCTTGAGACACCTTCTCTTGGGGAATAATATGCTCCTTGTATGCCCCTCTCCTACTGTGATCTCTTCCCTGCCCCCCTCAATTATAGCCCCAGGGAAATCTCAGGTCCCTTGTCCTTGCTGTTTCCTCTGGCTGGGGCAGTTTCCCCCACCCCAGAGCACTCAATGGCTTGCTCCAGCACTTCATTCAGCTCAGATGCCCCTCCCCAGACAGGCCACCCCTTACTCCAACTCCTCCCCGATATCATATCTAGTTGCCATCACTCCCTTTTCACCTGGTTAGTCATCAGTGCACATAGTACAACATGACATAGTATAGTTCTCTTGTTTCCTTTCTGTCTCCTCACCAAAATACAAGCCCATAAATGTGGGTACTTTTATCTCATTCACATTGTGTGGTATTCTTAACACTGAACACTATGTCTACACAGGATATCTGTTAAAGTGATGAGTTCCCGTTTTCCAGATTCAGAAACCAAGGCTCAATAAGATCACATGCTTTTCTGGAGCCGAGCTGGTAGGGGTGGGTACACTGGCAGATGTGTAAGGCCTGGCTCTCTGGGGCCAGGGGACACCTGATTGTATGTGCTGATTTCCAGGGTCTAAATGCTGCCACCATGGCTGGCTTTAAGGTACCAACAAGATGTCACTGAACATATAGTTGGGAAGAGCAGCCTCCCATGGGCTTTGGATGGGGCCGGCGCCAGCCAACCTGAAACTCACTGCCCACTCCCTTGTGTTCTTTCATTTCCCACGCTCTGCATTTAATACATCTGACGAAATAATTTTTTCACTTCCCCCTCAAATACCACCTCATAGTGAATAAAACAATCTGAGCTGAGTCCTCAGATGCCTCTAGGCCTCAGTTTCCCCATCCATATGGTCACATGATGTCTAAGCACTGGGTCACCCTGGATTGTTCTGGCCTGAGGTCTCAGTGGCCTGGTCAGTGTGCAGTGCCCCTATAGACCACCAGAGGACAGCCTTTCCCCACCAAAGATGCCAGCCTCTGGGTCTCGTCCACGTGTCCCTCTTGGCTGAACCCTACCTGGTTTATGAATCAGCGATTGTGCCCAGCCTGGAGCGGACGTCCACAGAAAGGGCCCATTGTCTGTCCGGAGGCCTTTTGTTCCACAGGCGGCCCAGGGCAATGGGATTGGGATGGGGGCCTGGACTCTTCTCTAGGGGCTGCTTGGGGTGGAGGGCTCAGAAGGCCCCCAGCAGACCTCTCTACCCACACCTGTCCCCCCATCTGCCAAGGATGCTTGGACAGGTGCACCTCACCTGTGCCTTTGGTTTTTTTCTGAGGTTTTCATCCCCCTTCCACCCTCACAGGCCAGCTCACTTCCCCCTCACCCCAGGCCTGTCATGACATCCCTGGCGTTTCCTCGCTCTAGTCTTGGGGGTCATCTTACTTTATTTAACCCCATTTGTTCCAACTGGACTTTAGAGTAACTATTGTGAGCTGGGGTTCTCTTGGCAATTTTGGCTCTAGATGTGATCACAGCTGCATTTCCTTCTCAGGAAATGGGGCTGGCCCCTGCCTGGGTCTGCAGCAGAGGCGATTGCCCAGCCCTGGTAGGGAACACCAGGCTAAGTGAGCTTTTTCCTTGAGGAAGACAATGTGAACGGCGGGGCGTCCGCCTCCGGAGCCTGGCCAAGGCAGAGAGCAGACAAGAATGAGTGTGCACAGCCTGGCTTAGTCCCACCCATAGCCTGGGAAGCCACAGGGTCACTTGGGGCTCCACAGCCTCCCCTCACAAGAAATGGGGCTCTTCACAGCTCCCTCTGGGGGATGTGATCCTCCGGGAGGCCCCCAGTACCTGGAAATGCAGGCGTGTCCGGGACAGGTGGGTGCCTTGTCTCATGCCCCTCCTTACTAATCCAAATCTCTGTGGATCTTATACTCCCCCTGAAAAGCCTTGGACGCATCTCCTCCTGCCTCAGCCTCATGGCGAGTTGGGATTGATCCCCCCAGAGGAAGAGGGGGGTGGTGCTGTTGTGGCTGGCAGTGCTGGGCTGGGGTTGCCCTCCCCCCAGGCCACATCTGAGCCTCAGCTTCCTCTGCTGTGAAAAGGGGACAGAAAGACAATGTCACCTTTGGGGGGTGCTGGGCAAGTTTCTGAGATTAGAGGCTTGTTTAAGCTCCAAAATGCACAGCTGGGGGCGCATGAGAATCTATATACTATTTTATTAGCAGAACAATTGCAACCCACGAGTGGCCTTATAAATGTCACTGGCTATGTCTTATCCTGTCCTTACTGCATCAGAAGTGACAATTAGTGCAGGGCAAAGAAAGCTTTCACCCTCCAGGACTACTGATCCCATAAAAACTGAGGCAAATTATTCACTGTGGGAAAAGAATTGACTGCTAAAATATTCGTCCCTTCTGCTGAAAAGTAAAAGCAGCCTCTTCTGAGAACATTGGAGGGTCTGAAGGTGACTGTTTAGGGCAAGAGCATGTGGGACTCTCCTTCAGTCCTTAAGCCTGAAACTGAGCTGCTCTTCCACATCCTGTGACCCCTGTAATGGCTATGGGCAGGTGGGCCCCTGCAGCCCTGGGGAGAAGCTGACCTGCTGGCTTGCAGCTTCTATGATTCAGCCTCCTTGTACTGTCTCTGAAGCTGAGACTGCACTGTTTTTGTTTGCTTGCTTTTCTAATTGGCTCATCCCTTTCATGGCTCAGGTGGAGGGCAGATGGCATTTAGGGAAACTGAGGCAAGTGGTCACAGCCTGCCATGTTTGGCTGAGAGATAGGGTCCCTCACCCCGCTGCTATGAGTGGAATGGTCCCGGCTATGGTCCTGACGGGGGCTCTCTGCACACCTGGAGGAGCAGTGGGGTAGGACCAGGAGAGGAAGAGGGGCCGTGCACTTGCAGTCTGTGCATGAGCTGCAGTGAGCTGTGAGTAAGCCCCGACTAGGTCTCCTCCCAGTCCCAGAGCCTCAGACCATCACCCTGAGGACCCCGTCCCACCTGCCTCCAACCTGGGACCCCAAGAAACCTAGCCTGCTGTGTTATTCCAGCATCAGTGCAAGGTTGTTCCTTTCTGGCCGGTGACAGACACAAGGATGTGTGTCCGTCACTGGCCCAGACACAAGGTGACCCTCTCTTTCTTGCAGTGTACCTACCTGCCACACCCTGTGGCTTCGGTGTCAATGGGAACATACCAATCTTGGCCCCCTGGCTGCTGAGGGCTGCCCCTCACTCCTCCTTCTGGCTGGAGGTCAGAGACGCTTCACTGAGAAGCCATCCTCTCACCAGCATCCCCATTTCTGCTCCCCAAGTCCCCTTATATGACATTATGGGAGAGGTCACTGGCTTCTGTCTTATGATTCTTGGTGGAAACTTCAGTCAAACATTGGAAGGACACTACCTAGTTCCAATTTCCCTCCCTCTCTGGATGGCCACTGCAGATTCAGGCCCCCATGCGGGATCCAGTGCACCAGTGAGAACTACAGGCCACCTCTCTGTTGAAAGTGGGCAGAACCTGAGCTGGGCAGGACAATGTAACAGGAACGGGGGCTTCCCAGATGAGCCAGTCAGTAGGATGTTGTCCAGGCAGATGCAAACACCTAAGTCAACTGGACACCTCTGCCAGGCCTGGGGAGTGGCCCTCCAGAGACTTGCTGGTGCCCAGGCCCTGGGAAGCCTGGGCAAGGGGATGGATGCTTAGACACCCAATATGTCACCCTGTTGCAGAATGTCAAGTGTGGGACACTTGCCCAGGCACAGGCCCTGGAAGCTCTGCCTGCTGTCTCTGGATAATGATGCTCAGAATGAGTCTGGAAAACTTAACTTTGAGGGCTCTGAGTGAATGGGGAGTACAAGGCCTGCCATAACTCCCACCCTCACCACAACACAGGATTGGTGCAGAGCAGAGAGCTGGACAAGCCCTGGGACCTGTTTACAAGGTGGCATTCAGGGGGCATGCAAAGTGCCTTGGTATGGTTCTAGTGCACTGGGATTGCTGGCTCTCAAAGGAGGTGCCGAAGTTTACGACATGCCCAGTGGTTCCCGCTTTCCTGGGGAAGCCCCTGGGTCGCCAATCCTTCCAGCCACAAAGACCCCCTCATCCTCCTCCCTCAGAGAGCCTCTTTCAGGATAAGTTTGGTTAGCTGTGTCTTTGGGAACCTGGAAACAGCCGAGGCCTGGGTCACTTCTCCCCATGGCTTCTGCACCCCCAAAGGCCTGCAGCATGCGTTCACACTCTGAGGCCTGCTCCTCAGCTGCCCTTCCTGCCTCCCAGCCCCCTCTGCACCCCAGGGGGCTGACAGTGCAAACCAAGGGCTTTTCGGCACAGGTCTCTCGGGTCCTGACCCCAGCTCTGGGCAGGCACTGCTCTAGTGGGTGTCCTGAGACAGTACAGGCCACTGAGGCAGCCAGGCAACGGGCTGGTGGAGATGGTAGCATCACTGCTGGTTCTTGGGCTGAATGTGGAAGGGAAGCAAGGCTGCACCAGGGCTGTCTGGACTGGTGAGCTGGTGTGGCGTGACGGGGACCCCCCTCCCCCAGCAGATATCTTATGTGATAAGAGGGGAAGGAACTGCTAGGTGAGTGTCAGGCACAGCCAGTGGGCTGGGCTGTGGGCTTAACCTGAGTTCTACACTTGCCCTCTGAGCATCCCAGGGCAAACCAGGTCACCTCTCCAAGTCCAGTCTCTTCACCTGCAAAGTGGGTGTGGCAAATGCTGTCTACCCCGCAGAACTGCTGAAAGGATCCATCCTGGGAAGGCAGCAGAATCAGCCCAGCCCAAAGTTGGCGTTCAGCAAATGTCAGGTGCTATTTTTATTATTTTTAGTCCCTTTGGAATCTTATTCCAAACAACCGAGAAGGTCAAAGAGTCAGTGCTGAACTCAGGTGCCCCTTGCCAGCTCTGAAAGCTCCCTGTGTGCCATGTTTATTTTATTCAAAGTCCTTGACTTGACTTTGAGCCAGGATTCAGTCCAGTGGGACTGCGCTCACACCTGAAGTCCCACACACTTTGCATCCTGAGGCCACCGCTCCTAGCTTGAGGATTGTGGGCAAATGTGCTTTGTGTGTTTCGTTCCTGTGGTGCCCCCGGGGCCTGGGACAGTGTCTGACACATGTGTGCTGGTTGGATTTAAGTTACTTACCACTGCAGGGTCTCCATTTCTGCCTCTGCAAAACAGAAATTAAGATAGAACCAGCCTCAAAGCACTGCCGTGAAGATGAAATGAGATGGACTCGGGAAGCCCGCAAGGCACACAGCCTGTCAAAAGCCACCCACAGGGCATCAGTTCTTACCCAAGGATGGTTCACATGAGCACACAGCAGCTCTCAAATAACCAGAAGATTCAATTAAGTAGGCAGCCCACCCCTGACCTTTGGGCTTGTTGCATTTCCAAAAAGCATAGACATTTTACTCCTCAACCTCTGGAAATCCATCTGTTACAATCTAGCAGGTCTGGGCAAAAGCCTGTAAATGTGCAGTGGAGAGTACAGAGGCAGAGGGAGGGTAAGGGTTGGCTTGAGGTTGGCCTGGGGCTGAGGTGCAGCCCCAGGCCCCACGGTAGACGCCCAAGTGCTCCCTCTCCGGTGTGGCTATGACTTTAGTTCCCAAAACAGGTAATTTAGAAAAAGCCAGCAAGGCCAGAGCTGTTCTCCCCGCCAGTGTTGAAATTGCCTTCGGAAGCTTCCCATGGGCTGCTAAGCCAAGCGATGGAGAGAAAATTGAGGGTTTATATATTTTTTAAATAAAAAGTAATGCCCTTCCATGGCCAATTGCCATCTCTTCAGTTTCTTCCCTTTTTAATAAAAATTTTTATTGTGCACATTAGGTTAACCAGACCTAAGCACAGCCACTCTCTGAAACGCCGAGTCACTCAAGGGGAACGACTGGCAGCTCACGCCTGGATTTTGAATCAGAACGGCTCCCTAGGAGAGAAGTTAGTTCACATGAGCTCTCCGGAGAGCAGTTGGGCAGCTCCTCTGATCAGAGGCTGGAGAGCAGGGGACTGAGAATTTTGTTCATACTTTTATAGTGGAGGATACTGGTGTTAATGGTACAGAGGACATTCCGTGCACTGCCTTCAGGTTAAATTCCCAGGACCCAAAGCCTGGAGGATCTTGGGAAGGGCGTGGGTAAGTTTGCAGGGCTTATCAGTCAGCTATTGCTATGTAACAACCAACCCCAAAACTCAGTGACTTAAAATGGCTATCATTTTTATTTATAGCTCATGAGGCAAGGCTGGCGCTTGGTCATGAATCTGAGGGTCTCTAGCTATTGGTTACTCTAGGCTGGTCCCATGCAAGGCTGCTGCTCTCCCCACCCACTCGGCAGCAGACATAAGGCCCCTCACTTCTCCTGCACCTGCCAAGCCCATTCCCACTGCAGGGTCTTGCCCGTGCTATTCCTTCTGCCTGGCATGCTCAGTACAGGGCATCTGTGCCACCCAGTCTCCACTCAAACATCAAAAACATGGTCTCAAAAAAAGTGGTCTCTGCCCTGCCCCTGCCTGCAGATCTGGGAACACCCAGACAGAGACAGTGTCTGTGTCACCCAGTCTCTGTCCAAGCATCACTTCTGGGGAAAGTCTTGTCTAGGCCCACTCCTACCCACTCATTTCCTTGACCCCCACCTGGCTCTGTTCTAGTCTCACCCAGAGCTGATGTGTCTCTGGTTGACTGTTTTGAATGATGGCAGGAGATTCATCTTGTTCCCTAGTGCTAGGATGACACCTGGTACACAGGAGCCTGTGACTAGACATTCAAGTCTGTAATGAGGCTTGTAAACTCTTTGAAGGTCCAAAGGTATCACCTCATCTAATCATCTGATACAAAGAGAATCACAGCCCCATTCAACAGACGAGGACAGTGAGGCTCAACCAGGTAATGCATCATACTTGGAGCCACACAGCCAGTGGAACCAAGACTGGGATGTGGTCTCCCTGCTGGGGGCTGGCTCTCTTCTCAAAAACTCCCTGGTACACCAGCCCTCCAGAGGCAAGGCCAGGTTCATTGCCAAGAAGACTCTGGGTGGCCTTTGTTACAGGACCCCAGAAGTTACAAGAGCAGTTGGGTATAGACCATATGCAAGACACTCCCAATGAGCCCATTATACAGGGATTGTCACGGTCATGAGAGCCATGTCATTTACATGCTAATGACAGGGACAGAGCAGGAGACCCAGGCTGGAGCGGGTTGGTACCTGCCATAAATCACACGTTCCGTCTTACCGGCATTTCCTTTTCCACAAATTCTGAAATTAAAACACGACTTTTCTCTTTCTTGGAGCAGATGTTAATTTGCAATGCAGAAGCCTCCGTCTGTTGATGATTTTCCATTATTCCTATAATTGCCCCCACACACAGTGCTCGATAAAGTTATAAACCTGTCCTCTGGAGACACTGAGTCAATAGCAGAATTATTGATTAGGTGGTGAAAACGGTCTCCCAGCACAAAAACAGTCTCCCGGCACTCTCAAGTCAGGGGTCAGGGTGGCCTGTTTTGGCTCCCATTAGGACCATTCACTGTGGAATCAGGGAAGTGGGAAGGCCTTCTCTGTCCCCCCCACCCCCACCCCACCGTCTCCCTGGACCTGCAGGCTGGGCAGGGGTGGGCCAGAAACCATTTTTTTACTGATGAGCCTGGGGGGCAATTGATGCCAGGGGCTCTTCCCGGCCTCTGGAGGCTTTCTAAAATGTGCTTTGGTGGCTTTAAGTAGGTCATGCTAGTTTAAGTGTGGCAAACACAACCCTCCTAAGCTGTATGACTTTGGGCAAGTCACTTCACCTCTGTAAGCCTCTGGTTCTTTGTATGTAAAATAGACCACATCTTTGCCTACTTCTTAAGGGAGTTAGGAGGATGAAAGGAATAAAACCAAGGAAGTGCTCAGTGCTCAGCCAGACTCTCGGCACCCCTGAGTTCCAGCTGCCGCTCCCGCTCTTTGAAACTTCAGATGAATTTGCCAGGTTGCATCTCTGCCTTGTCTCCTGTCAGGGGAGGTCGGGACTGACGTTTTAACCAACGTTTACTGAGCCCTTCCCCTGGCACAGGTGCCATGCTAGGCTCCTGGTGAACAGAGCTGAGCAAAATAACGTCCCTGCCCTCCAGAAAATCCCCACACACTGGCTAGACAGGAGGCAAGTCACTGCGGTCAATCAATGCCCGGCCAAAAGAAACAGGGATCCAGGGAGCCCGAGAAGGCCGTGGAGATGGGGGACCTCAGGCTTCTAAGAGGAAATAACTGAAGGGTGTCAATACATTTTTAGTGTTTTTATTATTGTCTCCATTTTACAGATGATGGAATCAAGTCTCATGGAGGAGGGAGTTGGGCTTTGAGCAAGGGTGACCAAAAATCTTGGTTTGCCTGGGACTTTCAGGGTTAAGACCACCCCAGTGTTCCTCACTCAGTAGGTCTGGGTAAAGCCCGGAATCCCAGGTGACACGATGGGGCGGGGCACTTTGAGAATCACTGATCTAGTCCATGCCATGACATCTCTTTCTCCTCTTTGGAGTCTCATTTTCTTCAGCTATAAAAATGGGCCAGTCCTGGTTTGCAAGGGCACAAGCCCAGTTCTGTGAGATGACAAAGGCAAAGGGCATCTTGTGCCTGGCACAGTACAGTCTCACCATTGTGAGAGTCCCTTCCTTCCAGATCCTGAAGGGTCTCTGCTCATAATCAAGTGGTAAAGTAGGTCAAAGGTCTTCTTTGTCCAGTGTTCAATTTTAGTGGCTGGACAGTTCCTAAAAGCCCCCGAATTCTGAGATTGTTACCATTCAAAGAAGACTGTGAGATTCTGGAAAAATGGCAGAAGAATCATCAGGCTAGTTGACACTAGAAGAGCCAGATCCTTGAAGGTGCTTTGAGGTTCCTTTTTCCCGAGTCTTCCTTGGGAGATGCTGGCAGAAATGGCTCTCCACAAACAGGGTCTTTGTGCCGTGGCCAATGCTGGGTTAAATCGGGTTGCCGACTAGGGCTCCCATCTCCTTCTTCCAGGTTTTTCTTTCTCCTGCTCACTCCCGCCCCCTCCCACTCCTGCTCTCTCCCAGGGCAAGTTTAATAAGCCAATATCAAAACCATCTAGGCCTGGAGCTTTCAAAGATTTAAGACTTTAAAATGTGAAGCACCTCATTATATCTGACTATTTTCAATAAAAAAAGACCTGATAAGCCATTGATATGACACCAGTTATCAGAGGGATTTGTTTGACGTCGATTTGAAATGTGCACTGCTAGCTTTTTGGGGTAATGGAATCAAACACTTAGGAGCCGCACAGTGAGAGTAGATCACTTTTCAAGTAAGAACATTAAAATGGAGAGGGACCTTGTTTGGGGGTTTATAAAAATAAAGCACTATTGTACAGTGTGGCGTATAGCAGCGGCTGCATGGACAATTGACTTCCTTCCTATTAATCAACTACAATGTTTACCTTCTTATTCCAACCATTTCCAAACCATTAAAACTAAGAGGATTAGCATCACGTTTCTTCCAAGGTGTACTTTTATTTCAGCAAATGCTACTTTTGCTCTTGGAGGAGATTAAAAGCCTGAAAGAAATGGTTTATCTGGCATACTGTGTCACACAGGCAAAAGAAAAAAAAATTATCTAGTTAAAAGAATACAGCGTCCCTGTCCCGTGAAAGCCAATGATGAAAAGAGTCAAATTTCAGGAAAAACAACATAAATTGTGAAATTGCAAATCAGTGTCAAGACTGGGTAGTTTTTGCTCTGTAAAGAGAGCTTATAAAGGTAGCATTGGGAAAGCAGAGCTGTTCATGACCACAATGATGCACAGGCATGGACATACACTACTTGAGCACGAGCATCCCCTTTTGAAATACCAGCAATCCATGACATATACCATTACCAAGTCTTTTAAAGATGGTCCTATGATATCCCTCAAGAAAACTTGAGATGTTTAAAAGATAATTGCATAAAGCAAAAATGATAGCAGTGCAGTCTGGGGCTCATGAAATACTTAAAAGTAAAATGTATGGCATAATAGCATAAAGTCAAGAAGAGAGAAATGAAAACATAATGTTGCAAAGTCCTTATAATACAAATGAAGTGTACATTATTGCTTGAAAGTGGAATGTGATAAATTAAATATGCATACTAGAAGTTGTAAATTACCCACTAAATAACACAACACTAAGTTATAGCGAATAAGCCAACAAAAAAGATATGACACAATGCATTTAAACAAGACATAAAGAGAGGAAACGAGGAACAAAGAGCAGGTGAAGGAAAAATTAAAAGCAAAATGGTAGATTTAAATCAAACAATATTAATAATCACAGTAAACTACAATGATGTAAGCATCTCAATTAAAAGGCAAACATTAGGGTGGCGCCTGTGGCTCAAAGGAGTAGGGCGCCAGCCCCATATACTGGAGGTGGAAGGTTCAAACCCAGCCCTGGCCAAAAACTGCAAATAAATAAATAAATAAAAGGCAGACATTAGATTGGATTAAAACAAAAAGAACCAACTACATGTAGCTTACAAGAAAACTATATTAAGTATAAAAACACAAACGATTTAAAAGTAAAAAGATGGAAAAAGATATACCAACCAATTCTTTGAAAAACAAAAAATGCTAAAGTGGCTACATTAGTATAAAATAAAGCAGATGACAGAACAAATTATCTTTCCACGGGTAAAAAAAATTTTTTCCCATGATAATAAAGAGATACGTTAGTCAAAAGGATATAACAATCCTAAGTGATTTTTCACTTAATAGCAGGATTTCAAAATCCGTAAACCCCAAAGTGATAGAACTACAGGAAAAACAATTTCACAGTTGTCTTGGTGTTATAATTAACCCCCTTCTCCCAATAATTGCTAGAACGAGTAGACAAAAAAGTCATTAGGGATACACAACACTCAGAGAAGGCTATCAACCAATTTGACCTAATTTACATTCATGAAATTATTCTATCTAACAACAGCAGAAGACACTTTTTGTTTCAGTGTCCACAGAACATTTATTTTGGGCTCTCAAAAGTACCAATACATTTTAAAATAATTACATTATACAAAGTGTATTATCTGACCACAATGATATTAAGTTAGAAATAAATAAATAACAGAAAAAAATCTGGAAAATCTTCAAATATTGGGAAACTAAATAACATACTTAAGAAGTAGCCCGTGAGTCAAAGAAAATATCCAAAAGAAAATTAAACATATCTTACAATAAATAAAAATGAAAATAAAACATACCAAAATATGTGAGATACAGCTAATGCAGTACTTAGAGGAAATTTTATAGCATTAAAATGCCTTTATGCGAAATGAATAAAGCTCCCAAATCAATGACTTCAGCGTCCACCTCAAGAAAATGGAAAAAGGAGAGAAAAATAAACTTAAAGTGATCAGAAGGAGAAAACTAGTAAAGTTCAAAGCAGAAACATAAAGATATAAACAAACATTATGTACAAAATCAATAAAACCAAAAGCTGGTTCTTTAAGAAGATCAATGAAACAGTAAACTCCTATCCAGATTAATCAGAGAAAAAAAGGAAAAGACACAAATTAGTAAAATTAGGGAAAAAAGAGGTAATATCACTACATATGCTATAAATATTAAACTGATAATTAGAGAATGTTATGAATAACTAGTCAATAAATTAACAACTTATATGTTAATTTAATCAATAAGTTAACAACTTCTATGAAATAGAAAAGTTCCTTATATGACAAAAACTAGTCCATCTCACACGAGAAAAAGTAGATAACTTGAGTAGTCTTATATATATATGAAAGAATCTGAATTTTTAGTTAAACACCTTTCCACAAGGAAAATGCCAGGATCAGGCAGCTTTACTGGTGAAATCTACCAAACATGTAGAAAATAAATAATACCAATTCTACCTTTTCTATTTCAGAAATATATATAGAAAGAGTAGCAGCTTCATTTTGTAAGGCAAGCATTCTTTTGATACCAAAACCAGACAGAAAATTATAAAGAAAGAGAATCACAGATGAGTATTCTGCATAAACGTAAATATAGATGCAAACATTCTTAACAATTTAGCAAATCAAATGCAATGTGTGTGTGTGTGTGCGCGCGCGCACATGTATCTAAGGAATCAATTGTGACCAAGTGGGCTTTACCTTAGGAATTCAATGGTTGCTTTAATATTCAACAATTAATGAAAGGTACTATATTAACAAACTGATAAAGAAATGATTTTATTATGTCACTAGATACTGAAAAAGCATTTGACAAAATCCGATCTTATTCTAGGTAAAAACACTTTGCAAACTAGGAATAGAAGGAAGTTTCATTGACATTTTAAGGGACATCTACATAAAAACCCACAGCTAATGCCATAAGTAATGGTGAAAGATTGAATGTTTTTCTCTAAGACTGGGAACAAGGCAAGGGTGACCACTCTCACCACTTCTATTTAACATTTTATTGAAGGTTCTACTCAAGGTAATGAGGCAAGAAAAAGAAATAAAAGAAATCTAGAGTGAAAATAGAGAAGTAAAACTGCCATTATTCGCAGATGACATGATTGCCTTCATCAAAAATCTGATGAAATCTACAAAAATGCTACTAGAAATAGTAAGTGGGTTTAGTAAGGCCATAGGATACCAGATTTTAGGCTGTACTACAAAGCCATAGTAGTCAAGACAGTATGGTACTGGCACAAAAATAGAGACATAGACATTTGAAATTGAATAGAAAACCAGGAAATGAAACTAACATCTTACAGCAACCTAATCCTCAATAAACCAAACAAGAATATTGGGGGAAAAACTCCCTATTCAATAAATGGTGCTGGGAGAACTGGATATCCACATATAAAAGACTGAAACTGGACCCACACCTTTCTCCAATCACAAAAGTTTTTTCAAGATGGATAAAGGACTTAAATTCAAGGCATGAAACAATAAAAATCCTCAAAGAAAGCATAGGAAAAACATTGGAAGATAACAACCTGGGGAAAGACTTCATGAGGAAGACAGCCATGGCAATTGCGACAATGAAAATAAACAAATGGGACTTACTTAAACTGAAAAGCTGCTGTACAACTAAGGAGACAACAACCAAGCAAATAGACAACCTACAGAAAGGATATTTTCATATTTTGAATCAGACAAAAGCTTGATAACTAGGATCTATAGAGAACTCAAATTAATACACATGAAAAAAGCCAACAATCCCATATATCAATGGGCAAGAGACATGAATAGAACCTTCTCTAAAGAAGACAGACGAATGGCTAACAAACACATGAAAAAATGCTCATCATCCCTATCTGTTAGAGAAATGCAAATCAAAACCACCCTCAGATGCCATCTAACCTCAGCAAGAATGGCCCACATCACAAAATCTCAAAACTGCAGATGCTGGTGTGGATGTGGAGAGAAGGAACATTTTTACACTGCTGGTGGGACTGCAAACTAATACAACTTTTTTGAAAGGAAGTATAGAGAAACCTCAAAGAACTCAAGCTAGACCTCACATTTGATCTTGCAATTCCATTACTGGACATCAACCCAGAAGGAAAAAAATTCTTTTATCATAGGACACTTGCACTAGACTGTTTATTGCAGCTCAATTTACAATCGCCACAATGTGGAAACAGCCTAAATGCCCACCAACCCAGGAATGGATTAACAAGCTGTGGTATATGTACACCATGGAATACTATTCATCCATAAAAATATGGAGACTTTACATCCTTTGTATTAACCTGGATGGAAATGGAACATATTATTCTTAGTAAAGGATCACAAGAATGGAGCAGCATGAATCCTATGTACTCAATTTTGATATGAGGACAATTAATGACAATTAATGACACGGTGGGGGTGGGGGAAGTGGAGAGCAGAGAGAGAATGAAGGAGAGAGGGGGGTGAGGTCTTGGTGTGTGCCACACCTTTTGGGGGCAAGACCCATTGTAAAGAGGGACTTTACCTAACAAACGCAATCAGTGTAACCTAGTTTCTTGTACCCTCAGTGAATCACCAACAATAAAAAAAAAAAGGATAGAAGATCGAATTATAAAAATCAATAATATTTCCATATACTAGTGATAAACAATTGGAAATTGAAATTTTAAAATATCATTTATATACAGCACAAAACATGAAATATTTAGAGATAAATCTGGTAAACTCTGTGTAAGACCTGTACACTGAGAACACTGCTGAATGAAATTAAAGAAGACCCAGATGAACAGAGTGGAGCCGTATTGATATGATGGGTCAGAAGATTCAATATTGCTAGGATGTCTATTTTATGCTATCAAAGTCCCCGTATGATGCTTTTGTAGATATTGGTAAGACAATTCTGAAATCCATAGAAAAATACAAAAGCCTGAAAATAACAAAAAGACTTTGAAAAAGTGCTCGCTTTGGCAGCACATATACTAAAGACTTTGAAAAAGAAGAACAAATCTGAAGAATTAACATTGCCTGACCTCAAGATGTATCGTAAAACCACAGTAATTAAAACAGTATGGTACTGTTTAGTATAAATAAATAGATCAAAGACTCAGAATACAGATCCTAGAAAGAGACCCACATGACCCACACAGATATGGTCAATTGATTTTCAACAGAGGCTCAAAGACAAATGATTGAAGAAAAGATAGTCCTTTGAGCAAAAGATGCTGGAACAAGTGGATAGCCATAGGCAAAAATGAACTTTGATCCATACCTCTCACTCTACAAAAATTAACTCAACGGATATCATAGAGATAAAGGTAGAACTTGCAACCATAAACCTTCTAGAAGAAAACATAGGAAAAAATACTTGTGACCTTGGGTTAGGCAAATATTTCTTAGATATAACATGAAATGTGTGATCTATAAAGAGCAAAAATTAGCTGAACATGATGATTCATGCCTGTAGTTCCAACCCTTGGGTGGTTTTATTTTTAATAGCACAAAACTGGAAACAACCCAAATGTTCACCAACATATGAAAGGATTAACAAGTTGTGGCATACCTAGATAGGAAGTACTATTTAGCAATGGGAAGGACTGGACTATTGAGATATACAATCCTTAGAATAATTAATACTAAACAAATAGGCCAGAAGCCAGACAAATGAGAGCACACGCTGAAGGATTCCAAATAAAATTCTAGAAAATGGCAACAACAGTGATAGAAAGCAGATGCACATTCTGGAGATAAGAGATGTTCAGGAGGAAGAAGAGGGAGACTGGAAAAGGGCCCAAGGAGAATTTGGGGGGTGATTAATGTAATGATTGTGCTGACAGTTTCACAAGTATATACACATATCACACTACTTAATCCTATTGTACACTTTAAGACTGTGTAGGTCACTGTATGTCAATTATACCCCAATAAAGCTTTTCAAAGAAAACTCTGGAAGATTTACCACAAAGTAGATTTACCATACAGTAGTTTTTGGTCAAGTGCAATTTCTTATTTTTTACTTACAGTTCTATTCCACTGTATTCCACAGGAATTTTAAGATATTCTCCCGGAACTGGATGTGTCTATAGCTTCCTTTCTCTTTTCTCTGATAAATAACTCTGGCGTACACATCTCTGATCATAAAGCTTTTCTTCCGCATCCCGTATTACTTTCCTGGGATACATTCCCAGAAGTGGAACTACTGATTTAATGGCTATGAATGCTTTAGGTATTGCTAAATTGCTTTCCAAAAGAAAGGCTGAGTTTGTTTATACGAGTGCTTGATCCCCTATAAGCCCACCAAGCCCACAATTCTCATTTTAAAAATATTTAGTCAATGCGTTAAAATTTAATTCTCTGATGTTTTCATTTCTATTTATTATTTGTTTTAAAGAAAATGTTAATATCTTTTACATAGTGCGCACTCTTCATTCGTATCCTTGGGTAACAATTACCTTTTATTCTCAATGCCTTGTCAAGAGCATGCTAACTTTCCTGTCAATTTGAAAGGATTTACAATATATGAAAAATCATAACCTTTTGTCTTGCCTGGGGAATCTTTTCTTCACCCAGTTTTGGTTTTACTTTGGCTTTGTTTGCCATATAAAATTTTTACTTTCGTTGTAGTTAAATCTCTCAATCTTCTCTCTCTTTTTCGTTAAACTGAAACTTAGAAATCCCTCCTCATTTAAAAATCTTGATGTTTATTGAAGTCACAGTTTTTCTGTTATGCCTTTTAAAGAATTAACTCTTTAACCTCATCCCCCCCACCCACCCACCTGGGATTTATGTAGGCGCAGAGTAAATATGCCTCACAATGATACTTTCCCCTCAAGTAGTAAACCTCCTTCCCAATCCCCATTTCTGAATAATTCCTGAGGGAAGGAAGGGAGTCCTGAGTCAGGTCTGAGGGTGGGGGGGTAAGCAGGGCATGAGAAGGGACAGAGGAGCAGCTGAGTGGGGTGTGCTGGGGAGAGGGGATGGGTGAAGTATTGGAGCTACTCGCTTGGCCCTACTCATTTCTTATATTAGGACTTTTCATTTGACTTATATTGCAGAAAAAAGCATTGGCGCTCTCAGAAAAAAAAGAAGTCATAATAATCAGCTTAAGGAAGATATTGCCATTTCTAGGGAGTGATGAGTTAGCACAAGATCAGTGTCCCTTACAGGGGTTCAAGGCCCCCCTTTACCTCTAGTTCAACCGTATGGAACAGAAAACTCAGAAGAGCTAGATAGAAATTTATTTCTCTCACATAAAGTAAATCCAGAGGTAGTAGCCCAGGGCAGTTCAGGAAAGTCAACAAAGATGCTGGTTCCATCCCGCCCTCCCGTCCTGCACACCCAGGGGCAGCCCCGTCCCTTTTCAGAGGGAGCTGGAGCTCTGCACTTCATTCAGCAGGATGGGGAAGATTGACAGTGCAGACACGGGCATGGTTCCCTCCCTCCCAGGGAGACTTCCGCAAGTCTATGGCTTCCTGGCCAGAATTAGTTGTAAGGCCACACATGTAAGGCTCCTCATGCAGAGGAACAGGGCACTTGCTGCCACTCTCTCGACCCTGGGCAAACTGTTCTTTCCTAATTATAAAATAAGCACATTGCACCAGCTGATTTCCAAAGGGCCTCGATGGTCAAGAATTCCACATGGATTGGCAGGTTCTCTGAAGGGAGGGGCACCGTGGCTGGTGTTTGTATTCCCCTCCCCTCACTCCCACCCTGCTGCCCCGCCCCTCACAGGTGTGAAATAAGACAACTCTAGCACTGTGATGGTCTGAATGTTCATATCCCCCCAATCCACATGTGGAAACTAAATCCCCAGTGTGATGGTATCAGGAGGTAGGGCCTTCGGAAAAGCAGTGAGTCATGAGAGAAAATCCTTCATGGATGGGATTAGCGCCCTGATAAAAGGGGCCCCAGAGAGCTAACTTCCACCTTCCACCATGTGAGGATACAGCAAGAAGGTGCCGTCTGCCAGCCAGACCCCGAATCTGCTGGGACCTTGATCTTGGACTTTCCAGCCTCCAGAACTGTAGGAAATAGTACTAAATGCCCATTGTTTGTAGGTCACCCAGCTTGTAGTCTTCTGTTAAAGCAGCCCCAAGTGGATGAAGACCCCCTGCCTCTCTAGGAGGCTGGAGGACTCAGGGGACTTTCTTATTAACATGAGTAAAAATAGTCCAACCACTGTTTCAGTTGGCCAAGCTGAACCCACTGAAGGAAGAAATTAAAATACTTCTGTAGATGTTGAAGTACATCTTTCTTCTGAGGTTCCAAAGGGTGGCTTCTTTCTTCCCCAAGCTCAGATCCTGTGAAGGAGATGAAAACTTACATTTCAAAAATCCACAGGGGTCTCCATCCATCATCAGAGCTGTCCACTGCAACAGCTGACAACTCATGCCACAAATGTCCAGTTCACGCTCAAACTGGTTTCTTATCTGGATGAAGCCTCCTTGAAATGAAAAGTAGTCTAAGAAGCGTGTCGGTGCCCTGGACCCAGCCCTGGGGGGTGGAGCTAGTAGAAGACAGACCCGAGGGGCCACCTGGCACCCAAGTGTCTTCATTAGCAACAGAACTGGCAGCCTCCCAAGGACTCCCCAAGCTGGACGCAGCTTGTCCACCACCTCCAGCTCCACATCTTAGCCAACCAGGATGGCAAGACTGGCCAGGCTGCCCCTCAAGTCAGATTGAGGGAAGCTGGGGAGGAGAGGCCTTTCTTTGCAGGCAGCCATGCTTCTGTGCGAGAACCCAAAATGAGCACATAAAAGAAACCAAAAGAGCAGGAGGCAGCAGAAGCTTCACCCTGTGCCTCAGTGCGGGGCATCTGCCTGGGAACAGCTGTGGCTGGCAGGGTCTCGGCAATGCTACTGGTCACCTCAGCTCCCAGAACTAGACACCAGAGACGCTTGCTCCTGTAGGCCACCCTGACCTACCATGGAAGAGGAGGCTGGGGTTCCCTCCTATGGAAACAGGATGGACAATAAAGACCCCCATCTTCTGAGAGGGCCCCCCCCAGGCACACTCCACAGTAACAGCCCCCGCCAAAACCCCCAAGGGTTAGCAAACTCTACTTCAAAAGCACCAGTGGGATAGGAGGAGGCAACTGGACAGGCTGTGTAATTTCAAGGTTGCTTCTAGCCTGAATAAGACTTAAGTCAACTTAACTTCAAATTAATATCAGGCTTGCATTATAGAACAGGAAAGAAAACCAAAATGAAATCACAGACAGGGCAAGCGTTGTTGAGCATGGGTGAAGCAAGCTGTACTCAGGGATCATGACTCAGGAATGTTAGATAGATCCACTTCAGACCCACCTCAGAGAGAAGGACAGTTATCACCTGAAATGACAACTGGACCTGAAATGCTCATTTGAATGTCACTGTTCAAGTGGGAACAGCCCCCAGCCCTCTGTAAGTGTGTCCCGAGGCGGGCGTCCACCCAAACGCACCCTTATTCCAGGTCCCGCGGGCAGCACCTGCTGACAGCCCTGGGACCAGAGGCCGACTGGCCTTCAGCAGACATGTTGGTGAGCTGAGATCTGGGGATGTGTACAGTCGGCCCATCATATCCATGGTTCCACCTCTGTGGATTGAACAAACAGCAGATTGAAAGTCATTTAAAATTAAAAAAAAAAAAAAAAGATGGAAGATGGTTGTATCTGACTGGACCTGTACAGACTTTTTTGGTCATTATTCCCTAAGCAACAACTATTTCTATAGCACTTACAGTGTCTCAGTAAATGCTACGTAAATAGTTGGTGAAGTCCTTGTGAGGATATGAGCGGGGTACTTGCAAACACCCACCACGCTCCATCAGGGTCCTGCGTCATGGATTGAGTGCCAGCAGGGGATGCTGGTGCCAACACCCAGGAATGACTGTGTTTGTGCCAAGAAGCTGGCTGAGATCACTCCTGCAGCTCCTGGTGGACACATCATGGTCTGTTTTATAAATCTGGGTTGAAGTCTTGGTTAGCACTTTCTCGGCCCGAGACCTTCCCCTCTGAGCCACAGGCCCTGCTATCTGGACGGGTCCGTGCTGAGTCTGCAGTGGCCTCCAGGTCCCTTCCCTCCAGCGGGCATTCCTCAGAGCCACTTGTCCTCCCTGCTGCCCACATCCTCCTCCTTCCTCTGGTCTCCCTCACTCCATTCCTTCGCCAACTCATCCTCTCCAAGGTGCTGGGTTCTTTGGGCCCCTCCTCTCCCCATGTCACATGCACTTCCATGCCCCTATGTGTATGGGCCTCGATGGGCACCTCTGAGAGGGCCCCCCCAGCCACACTCCACAGACTCCATGCCCCAGGCCATGAATGCAGCTCTCTGAACCCCTGGAAGTCTCAAAGCTGCCTCACACTCAGCACAACCAAAGCAGGACCCAGATCTCCCCTTCTGACCTGGAAACTCTGCTCATCTTGCTGACTGGGACCAATACTCACCCAGCCCTGAAGAAGAGGTCAAATTGCCCCTGACATGCCCCTCCACCTTAGCCACTATCCAGTTCTTGATCAATCACACCCATCTGCTTTCTGACCCTCTCTCCAGCTCACCAGCTTCTGTCAGCCTAGCAACCCTCACCTGACACTGGGGTGCTGTCGCTGCACCCCCGCACCATTTCAGAAGTCTCCACCTGGTGCCATCCCCTCCTGCCTTTCTCCAACCTGGAGCCCACTCTGGTTCTAAAGTCCTGAAATAGCTTCTCATTTTTCTAATGCATCCTCCTGCTCCCGGGCTGCCTCTTTCTCTAGCCTTCTCCCACCCAGGTGAACTCTTTCTGCCCCAGGACCTTTGCACAGCCACTCACCCTGTCTGGAATGCTCTGCTGTTCCCTCTCTGCCCAGTTACATCCTACTCAGCCTCCAGACTTCACTAAACATCGCTTCTTCCCCCATAAAACAAAGCTCCCTCTCCCCTGTGATGATTAACCCACTGGTTTGTGTGCGGATTTAATGTGTCTCCCCACTCTCTGTCCCATGGGGTCAGGCATCATGTCTTGTTTTGGTTTTGCTCACAACTGTATCCCTGGTTGCCAGCACAGCATGTGGTACAAAGTAGATGCTCAATAAATGCTCACTCAAAAACTAAATGAATAAAGTTGACATAAAGTATCTATCACAGAGAATTGCAGGGACCTCTAACTAGATAATATTTTACTTAAACATAGAGCTTCTCTAGTGAGCCATGATTCTATCAGCTGAGAGTCAGCACTGGTCATCTTGGTGTGTGCAGCACTTCCGCCAGGACCTGGGGGTGAAAACTTTATGGTGGAACACCGTATGTATGAGTGCTCCCGTGTACAATCCTAAGTCACTAAAACTGGCTTCCAGGGAAACTTTTAAGTGAAAACACTATCACAGAGGTGGTGTAACTTTTCAAAAGCTTTGGAATCGCTCCAGTCTATAGGAACCCCACCCCTGCCCCTAGCAGCTGTGTGACTATGTGGCAGGCACTTTGCCTCTCTGAGGCAATGGAATCAGGAGTTAGATGCAGACTTTCTGATGCAGCTGATTGTTAATGGACTAGAGAAGCCAATCTCTGTGTCCCTGTACGTGAATCAAGTTTCTCCAAGGTCTAATTTCCCTCTCAGTGATGCCACCCCAAAGTAATCTCCAGATTGGAACAAAAACCTGCCTGGATCCCCAAGTACAGCCCAGGAGGAGCCCGCTCCAGGAGTTTCCTGCAACACTGGGGGTCCATGAGGTGGGTTGGTGTGAGGGCTCCCCTCCTTGATGGGCTCCTTCCTGCTTCAACATCCCAGTATCCCATGACAATTCCACATGGCATCAGATCAGGTGGTACCCAGCACGCTGCAGAGCCTCTGATAGAGGGCAGGGGTGGGGGGAAGCAATGTCCTTCTCATATGTCCCCTAAACCTGGTGACACCAGTGAGGAAGACAAAGTGACACCAATCAGATAGAGTGGCCCAGATCCACAAGGAAATCAAGGGATTTTATAACCAGGGGTGACCTCTAGCTCTGGCTGGAAGAGGCTCAAAGGCCTCAGTAATAAAGACACTTTCATTCATTGTACGCTCCCTCCCTGTCAGGTGCTCCACAGCCATCCCCTCATCCACTGTTCACTACAATTTTATCTTCATTACGGCCCTATCATAAAAGTACTATTTGCATTCACATTGAAGAGATGGGAAAACAATCTCAGAACAGTCACTCAACTTGCCCAGATCACACAGCTACTGATTTGCTGAACCTGGACTCAGGCCCAGGACAGCTGCTTCCAGTCTCAAGGTTAGAATGTTACCGAAGGCTGTTGTCTGATAATTGTGTGTGCATGCGCCATTCATCTCAGTATTGAGAGCCTACTATGTGCCATTCATTTATTCATTCATCTCACCAGTAAGACCTACTGTGTGCAGGCTCTCTGCTGGCACTAGGGAGACAAGTGTGAACAAAACTTAGTCTTGCCGTCTACTGAGGGAAAGAGTGACCAATAACCATACGAATCAATGTACCATCTCAAACTGTGATATGTGACGGGAGAGAGCAGTCAGGGGACCTAGGCTTTGGGGGTGGGAAAAGCAATGGTTGAAAATGTCCCCAGGAAAGGGCCAGTACACAACACAAATAGTTTGCCCAAAGACTGTCATCAGTGTGAGGTCCACTGGGAAAGCCAGCAGCCCGAGTCCCTGCAGCCCTGAGTGTCAGAGTTGTCCGGCAGGAGCAGGCGGAGCCATGCTGAGCCTCATAAACTCCTGATCTGGCCCAAATGATAACCTGCTGAAGGAAATGATCTCCCAGATCCCCGGACCTCTCTCTAATTGCAAACCACGCAACCTTAGCCACTGCAAGATTTGCAGATAGCTGGCCCTGTCATCGCCTCCGCCAGCTCCTGCTGGCACTAACAGGAGCCTGCCCTGGTCTGTGCCCTGGAGCAGAGGCCCAGGGGTGCCTTCAGGAGGACACTGGACTTTGGGCGAGCTCGTGCCTGGGCTCTGTGAATGGCAGAGAGCTGGGCACCCATCAGGGCATTTGAGTCCTGGGCAAGCAGCCTGTCCTGTCCTGGGCCCTGCAATCAGCCCTCCAAGGACCTCAGCAGCATAGCAGCACAGTGCAGGCACTGCCTGTGGTTACAAAGTCACTGGGACACCTTCCCTGTGAGGGTCTGGGAGATGCCCTGACAGTCAGAATCATAGCATGTTCGAGAACGGCCCAGAGTTGGGGGAGGTCACAGGAAGGGGACTTTCAGAACGTAAGCCGCTACCTCCCACTTTCACTTGGGAAGGTGGAGACAGGTCCAAACATCTTGGCCTTGCTGCACGACCAGCCTGTCCACAACACACGAAGGTGGCTGCCTTGGGCTGTGGCTGTGGACCTCGTGTGAGGCTGGGTGGCTGTGGAGAGGAGTTAGGAATTTGAGACATGAAACACCAGGTGCCCACATTGCAACAGGAAGGAGACCGCCTTCTCCCTTGCACTTGTTTTATAATTTTTTATTTCTTAACTACATAGGAAATATATGTGTTTTGCAGAAAAATTAGAACAAATAAGATGAGTAAAAAGAAGATAATAGAACTCATTAGTGATGTCACTGCCGAGGAAAAACAAGTATGGTTTTGGTGCTAGACATTCTCCAGACCATGCAAACATGTAGACAGCTACATATGTGTATGTGTATATTACAGATATGCTACAGAGGGTAGAAAACAGGTATGAACATTTGAAGAAAGGAAAATACTGTATTAAAATTGTAATATTCAATATATATTGATACACGTAACAAAAAAGGAATACAAGGAGTGTCTGAGCACCTCTTGTGAAGGCAAACAGGACTGAGTACAAATTCAATACAGTGTTTTGCTTTCTTCAAATGTGTATACGTTTTTTGGCACCCTCTGTATATATATTTACAAATATGGATCACACCACACATACTAGTTTGTAGTTTGCATTGTGGACATTTTTGCACAGTGAAATGTACTTTTGCCGTGTCATTTTTGTAGCTGCATAATCTGTTAGCAAGTATATCTGCCCCAAATTCTCTGCAACGGGCATCTAAGTTGTTTCCAACACTTGCTATTAATAGGACCCTGCGAGGAACACTCTTGAATCTAACTACTCATAGTGCTCAGAGTCCTTTTTAGGAGCCCGAAATGTCAGCTGCTAATGTCATTAATCAATGATTATTGAGGCACCAGCTTGGGGGAGAACAAAGGGCAGAAATGTTTGCTCCTGAGGGGAACCACAGCTGGAGGTCTGTGTCAGAACCAACCGGGGGTGGTGGCAATGGAGAAATTTCTTGACTTCAGAGATATTGTTAACTCTCAAAAGAATTTCAATAAAAAAAACAACAAAAAGTTGTTTTGAGGGGAATTTAGTTCTTGGGTCGATGCCAGCATTAGTTCCCTATGAAAGATTCCATCTTGGCACAGATTGCTAAATATTAATCCAACGTTGCTGGGAAGGAGAAACTATGCAAAACATCCTAATTCAGGCTGAGTAGGGACCCAAAATACCTTAGACTTTGGCAGCCATAAAGTCAAAGCGAATGACAGGTTCATGTGTACTTTTTAAAAGTCCTCGTTGGTTCTTTTGCCTTGGGTGGGGCCAGAACCTGTGGAGTATCTCCCGGAAGACTTGGTGCGCTTGTTTGATTATTGACAGCAGGTAATAGACTTCTTTTTACCTCCATGCAAATAAAAGTCCTTGAAGGGAAGTATCCCTGAGCAGACTGGCCTGAACCCTGGACTTCCCCTGATCCCCTGTTCAGTTAGATGGGAGGGGAAGGGTTCAAATTTCTAAATGGGAAAAGAGGCTGTACTCAGAGACAGCAAGGGAATTGATGGAGCAAGGGGAATTCAGGGCAGCCTCGGCTGGCTTCAAACCCTGCTCTACTTCTGCAGGTACAATCCTTTTCTTTGACCAATAACCTCTACCAAGCCTGGGGTCTGGGACTGAGCTCCTGTGAGGTCCTACAGATTCTCTAGTTCTTTTAAAGAAGTAGCACTTTGCTGCTTGATACCCCCACGGTGTTTGATACTCCGTGAAAATAAAAAGTTCACAAGTAAAAAATAAGACTAGGCAGGACGCAAAGGTGGCCGGCTGTCTTCAGGAGCACAGGGCGCAGGGAGGCTTTTGGGATGGATGTGCAAAGAGGCCAGGGCCAGCCTAGCACTGAGTCTTCAGAAGCAGAGCAAAGCTCCCCGTTTCCCATGGGAAGGCTACTCTGGGTGGTGGTGTCCCAGGCCTCAGTGGGAGTGATAAGGAACCCAGAGAGAAATGGACTTCGTTCTGATGGAGTTAGCCTGTCCCCTGGCTCCACCTGCTGTGGTGGACACTGTGTGCACCCGGATCCTCCTTCAGGACCAAGCCTACTGGGAATGTGAGCTGCTGATGGCTCACAACCGAGGCCTCTCCTGAACTTGCCTTTGCCAATGGATTATGTCCCCTCCCGTCATGGGCTGGGCCTTTTGTGGCTACCGTGCCGCAGTTCAATTTTCCCTCTGCCCACGTCTGCATCCTCCACTACTTTGCAGGGGACGTTCCCAAAAGTTCTCCCCGTATGCCTCCATCTGAGGGTCTGCTTCCCAGAAACCCAACTGCAGACTCGTGTGCACAGGTTTTTAAAATGCTATATGTTGGGCGACGCCTGTGGCTCAAGGAGTAGGGCGCCGGTCCCATATGCCGGAGGTGGCGGGTTCAAACCCAGCCCTGGCCAAAAACCACAATAAATAAATAAATAAATAAATAAATAAATAAATAAAATAAAATAAAATACTATATGTTGATCCTAGTGCTTGCCAAGCATGTAAACCACTTCAATCACTGACCCTTACAAGGTCCTAGGAGGCTGATTTTAACATCCTCTTCTTACCTGTGGGAGGAAGCCCCAGAGAAGTTAAAGGTCAAATCCTCTGTCTAAGGCCATAGAGGTTGAGGCAGAATTTGAATCCAGGTCAACTCTAAGATTGGGCTCTTTCTAACACGCCATGCTCTTCAAGGCCCTCCAAAGCCCCCCTCCGCCTGCCTTCAGGATGCCCTCATGAGCTCCTTAAGACATTCTCATTCTCTCTCTCTCTCTCTGCATGCACCACTCCTTGTTAAGCCTCTCCATGGCATCTGTGCTCTGGATTCGCTATGAATTACAGATCCAAGGTACTCACCAGCTCCCCACAAGGCCTGTATCAGGTGTACTGAGGGCTGACGTACTCCCCATCACAGTCACTGCCTGGCATGTGACAGGCACTCGGAGATACTCAGTGCGTTGATTAAACTGTTGATTAAACTGACTCTTCAGCAAGTGGAATCTCTATCTTCTTAGGGTTTCTTGGATATATTGTTTGTGAAAATACATGTTACTCTGGGGTCTGTGTGATGTATTTATCTTCGTAGCACACCATTAATGTGCTATCTAAAGACAATCTGAAACTCTGATTTAACTTTGAGATTTTAAAAGAGATTTCTAGAAACAAGAATCCCTGTTTAAGCTTTGAATATGACACCATCTCTGAAGACGTGTGTAAACAAATCCTGGGACATTAAATTCTGAAACACAGCTCAAATCTAAAGGCTCAAAGGAATCACTACTTGGACGAATAAAAAAATATCTGTCTCCTACCTCTGGCATCAGAAGTCCAGGTCATAGTCCATTACCTGACTAGACTACCAATCTCCACCTAGTTTCCTGTAACTCCTGCTTCTCCTTGTGGAAAACCATCCCCTCCACCACCTTTATTAGTGACTAAGCCCTGGACATTGTTTCCTTTGGTCTTCCCAATAAAGCAAGTATCATTGTTATTCCCATTTTAAGAATAAGGAAATAGTCTAAGCAAATTGCCCAAAGTTACATCAGAAAAAGGCAGCAGACCCAGGGGTCAAAGCCAAGACCACAGGCAGAGCTGAGAACTAAATTGCCTCTTGAAAAAGCAGAAACATCTTAGTCCCCAAGTGACAGGCTTTCCTCCATCCCAGAATTCCTAAGAAACAAATAAATACCAGATGAATAATGGTTCTGTTACATATATTTTTGCTGTGCTGGAAGTACCCATGGGTCTCTTATGTTTGCATGCTCGAGAGCAGAGGCACTGATTCCCTTGTTCCAGACTATCTGTTCAAGAATGTATTGCAAACAGCTGTGGAAGAGAATGATAGTGTCTCTGTTCAGACCAAAAGGTAGATTTGTTAACTGATCCGTACAAGATAAGGTCTACCTCGAGGGCAAAGCACAAGTGGGCTTATTGCCCACTAACAAGCTCCAGGTTCCCAAAGCTCAGTGCTCTTCTCTTACAATGCATATTGCCCCTGGCCTCCTGCACAAAACGTCACCTGGTAGGAACTGGGGTCTGGGGAATTGGTGTTAGTGCTGGCACTCTGGCAACCACTATTGCTCTGAGTAATAAACCGCCCTTTGTCTCTGACCCAGGAGTCTGTGTCTTCTGCCAGCATTTTGAAAACTGTGGCAGACTAACTCATTAACCTCTCAGTAGAATAAAATCCCAACTTTCTCCACCACCTTCCTGCCCCCCAAAAGTTCTTGACAATTTCCTCCATCTCCTGGACTGAAAGTTCCAGAAAGTTCTTCCTGGGAGGTGTTATCCATGGCAATGACAACCATGAATCCCGTTGCCTCCAACATTTCCTTCACTGCTAGTCTTCTCAAGGGGAAAAGGTAATAAGAGGAAGAAAAAAAAAATTCTTACAGGTGAAAGCCTAAAAAATAAAAATAATGACATTGTTGGTGATGATGATGGCGATGAGGAGGGTGACAAGAACAAGGTCAATGATGATGATGATAATGACAATAAAGGTGATAATGTAAATGAGGATGATGACAGTGATGACAATAATTCCCAGTCTCACTTTCTTCCAAAGTCTTTATCCATATGTTTCTTTCTTTTTTGTTTTTTTTGTTTTTTTTTGCTGAGAGCTGTAAAAAGATTTCTGGTTTAATTGTGGTTTCTTCTGGACTATGATTTCCACCAAGCTTTCCATTTTCAAAAGCACTCAGCATGCCTAAGCTACAATTTGTTTTTACAATTATTAATTTTTACAATGTGTTTTTACAATTATTAATTTTTACAATTATTTCCAATAAATCAAACACTTTTTTTTTGAGACAGAGTCTCAAGCTGTCGCTCTGGGTAGAGTGCGGTGGCATCACAGCTCACAGCAACCTCCAACTCTTGGGCTCAAGCGATTCTCTTGCCTCAGCCTCCCAAGTAGCTGGGACTACAAACGCCCACCAGAATGCCCGGCTATTTTTTTTTATTATTAAATTATAGCTGTGTACATTAATGCGATCATGGGGCACCATACACTGGTTTTATAGACCATTTGACACATTTTCATCACACTGATTCACATAGCCTTCCTGGCATTTTCTTAGTTATTGTGTTAAGACATTTATATTCTACATTTACTAAGTTTCACATGTACCCTTGTAAGATGCACCACAGGTGTAATCCCACCAATCACCCTCCCTCCGCCCATCCTTCCCCCTCCCTACCCTCCCTCTCCCTCTTCCCCCCATTCTTAGGTTATAACTGGGTTATAGCTTTCATATGAAAGCCAAAAATCAGTTTCATAGTAGGGCTGAGTACATTGGATACTTTTTCTTCCATTCTTGAGATACTTTGCTAAGAAGAATATGTTCCAGCTCCATCCATGTAAACATGAAAGAGGTAAAGTCTCCATCTTTTTTTTTTTTTTTTTTGTAGAGACAGAGTCTCACTGTACCGCCCTCGGTAGAGTGCCATGACGTCACAGGACTCATAGCAACCTCTAACTCTTGGGCTTCCGCGATTCTCCTGCCTCAGCCTCCCGAGCAGCTGGGACTACAGGCGCCCACCACAACACCCGGCTATTTTTTTGTTGCAGTTTGGCCGGGGCTGGGTTTGAACCTGCCACCCTCGGCATATGGGGCCGGCGCCCTACTCACTGAGCCACAGGCGCCGCCCGTCTCCATCTTTTTTTAAGGCTGCATAATATTCCATGGTGTACATATACCACAATTTATTAATCCATTCGCAGATGGATGGGCACTTGGGCTTTTTCCATGACTTAGCCATTATGAATTGGGCTGCAATAAACATTCTGGTACAAATATCTTTGTTATAATGTGATTGGTGGTTTTCTGGGTATATACCTAGTAGAGGAATTATAGGATTTAATGGCAGATCTATTTTTAGATCTCTAAGTGTTCTCCAAACATCTTTCCAAAAGGAATGTATTAATTTGCATCCCACCAGCAGTGTAGAAGTGTTTCCTTTTCTCCACATCCACGCCAACATCTCTGGTCTTGGGATTTTGTGATATGGGCTAATCTTACTGGAGTTAGATGACATTTCAAAGTAGTTTTGATTTGCATTTCTCTGATGATTAAGGATGATGAGCATTTTTTCATATGTCTGTAGGCTGTGCACCTATCTTCTTCAGAGAAGTTTCTCTTCAAGTCCCTTGCCCAGCCTGCGATGGGATCACTTGTTCTTTTCTTGCTTATACATTTGAGTTCTTTGTGGATTCTGGTTATTAAACCTTTGTCGGAGACATAACCTGCAAATATCTTCTCCCATTCTGAGGGCTGTCTGCTTGCTTTACTTACTGTGTTCTTGGCTGTGCAGAAGCTTTTTAGTTTGATCAGGTCCCAGTAGTGTATTTTTGAAGCTGCTTCAATTGCCCAGGGGGTCCTCCTCATAAAATACTTGCCCAAACCAATTTCTTCAAGGGTTTTCCCTGCCCTCTCTTCTAGTATTTTTATATTTTCATGTCTTAAGTTTAAATCTTTAATCCAGTGAGAGTCTATCTTAGTTAATGGTGAAAGGTGTGGGTCCAGTTTCAGTCTTCTACAGGTTGCCCGCCAGTTCACCCAGCACCATTTGTTAAATAGGGAATCTTTTCCCCACTGAATGTTTTTAATTGGCTTGTCAAAGATCAAATAACGGCAAGTAGCTAGGTTAATCTCTTGGTTCTCTATTCTGTTCCATACATCTACCTCTCAGTTTTAGTGCCAGTACCATGCTGTTTTGATCACTATCAATTTATAGTATAGTCTGAGGTCCGGTAACGTGATTCCTCCTGCTTTGTTTTTATTTCTGAGTAATGTCTTGGCTATTCAAGGTTTTTTTCTGATTCCATATAAAATGAATTATTATTTTTTCAAGATCTTTAAAGTATAACAGTAGAGCTTTAATTATTCATATGTTTCAATGTAAACGCTCTGTTTAAATTATAGTGTTTAAATCCTACTCCAACCCACATTCCCACTTCCCTTACTTTGGCCTATTTTTTCTTCCAACACATTTACCACTTGCTAACATACTATATACTTTACTAATTTATTATGTTTATTGCTTATGGTCTATCTCTTCCAGATGAAATGGAAGTTGTATGAGGACATGAATTTTTGTGTGTTTAATTCACTGTTGTATTCCACGTGTGCAGAAGGGTACTTGGTTATAGTGGACCCTAAATAAATATTAGTTAAATAAATGAATGAGTGAACTTGGCTTCGTGTGTTTGGGGGAGTATCACCACCTCCATGGACTTTGGATTCCACAGCTTTAGAATAAGAGCTTGTGAGCTTCTATGGCTTGACCCACTTGTGAAATCCCCAGAGTATCATAGATGTTGATGTATTAATTTTCCTAGACAAAGATTCCACGACAGAGTCATAATTTTACTTCATCAACTATTTCAGCTCAGATTATAGTCTTTAATCAGTCACCCACTCATTTAAACCAATTAAGAGTTTACAAGCTCTCCTAGTTCTGAGCCCAGTCAGTGAGGGGTTCTCACAGACACCAGGATTGTGGGGATAGAAGGATGGTCATTGTAACAACGTTCTGAATTTCTGACAGGTGAGAGGGAGCTGCCATCTTCCCAGGTGGCTTCAGCTCTGCAGGAGGAATGGAGCCAGCAGGCACTTTGGACCTTTCTGTGGAATTGAAGACCTTGGGCTACACAGGGCCCAGGGAAGGAGACCCTATGGTGTGGACCTGGGTTCTAGGTTCTCTTTCCTCTTCAACTCCCCACTTTTTACTGCCGACCTCCGAAATTTAAATACATCTCTGTCTCATTTACACACTGAATTTGAGTGTAGTTTCACACCAAGGTGAGGATGAAGAGTTCTGGGAGTGCAGATGAGTGTCCAATTCACTAACAGGTGAATAAGGACACCATTGTGTGGGAGCCTTTGTGCTGAGTCCCAGTGGGAATGCACAGGTGGCTTAAGACACAGACATGGCTACTGAAGGCCTTTGGGGGGGGAGGGAGAGTTATAAGGAAAACATCACAAAGCAACACCGTGAGTGCTCGGTCATGTGCACAACCAAGAAGCAGACTCTTGCCAAGGCACCCAGGATGGTACGTGCAACAGACTTTTCTGCTGGGTCTCAAGAAAGTGATTCAGAGATTGTCAGGTGAAGTGGGGGAGGACAAAGAGTGGTCCCAGCAAGGAAGGCCACTGGTGTGAAGGCCTCAGGGAGAAGGCATTGCTCACTTAGTGTGGGCTTTGAGCTCAGGGCATGTGGCAAGTAGGAAGGGAACCATGTGCTCCAGAAGGCAATGGCATTACCACCACATTGGCAGCTCCATCCCGGAGTCCAGCCCATCATGTGTCAGATAGTGCTGCCTAATAAACATTTATTGAACAAGAAAATGAAGAATTCAAATGGGAAGAAAACATCTGCCACACAGAAGAGTTGCAAACTTTCAGACCCCACTGGACCCCTCTGTTACACTCGGGTTTTGGGGGGACAAAGACAGGGTCTCATTCTCTGTAGAACCTCAGTGTCCAGATTCTGTGCAAGGACTCAGACAGCCAGGACTATGCAGAGGAACGTCTGTCCATTCAAGGCCACACCTGGCAGGCCTGGGGACTGTCGTGGGGCATGTAGGGCAAGGGGTGATACCACTCAGAAAAGGGAGGCAGGCAGCCAAGTTATTGGTTCAGCTGCAGTTCCCTGAAAGGGAACACATGTTTCACAGTATCAGGCCACATGGTCCCGAGCAGGTTAGGTGGAGGCTAAGGCAGCAGGCTCTGTAAGCAGAGGTGCGTGAGGGTCTTCTGTAACACCCCACCCTGATCTCCTCTCCTCCCAGATAAGGCCGAGCTTCCACCCAGCCGACAGCCAGTCGCCCTTTGACCTCAGTGCTTCCTGCTCACGGAGCTCCTCTTACTTCCCTGCTCAGGACAGGACAGAGAGGAGCGCATGTGCACTCTGGGGAAGGGGGGGGCACAAGAAAGCTGCACTCCACTGGGAGGTGCCCCTTGGCTACGAAGCTCTTTTGCTGAAACAGGGAGGGACAGACACAGGATGGTACTGGTGGGATTCCCCAGCCCCTGCAGCAGGTGAGCTAACAGCCATCCCACCTGCCTGCCCTCCCTGGGAAGGGGAGCAGCCCTGGGGAGCACTAAGGCCACCCGAATCTAATCCTAGACCTGCCTCGACCTGACCTCGCATAGCCACTGCCCCACATTGGGCCTCGGGTTCCCCCTCTGAGCAATGAGTTAGTCTGATGAGACAGCCTCTAAAGTTCATTTTGGCTTTAAAATTGAATGTGCCTTTGCGGTCACCCCTCAGTTCAAGGCTGTCTTTCGTCTTCACCTCTGCTCTTGCCCCTCCCGTTTTTGATCAGACATGTGTAATTTATGGGCTGTGATATACTGCACTTCAGAATTGACTTTTGTGCTCAACTAGTGTGAAATATTTTTGGTGACTGATGCCTGTGGGTGAGATATTTCTTCGTTATTGATGTGTACTTGGGGTTCCTGTCCTCGTGTCCTGGGCCTTCTAGCCAGGGTCACTCCCTAGTTCCTTGCAGCAGGAGCACTCAACCAAAGGCCAGGCAGCCTATGAACTCAAGAAAATATTAATTTAAGACATCGTTTCAACATAAAATTACAGGAGCCTTCAGAATGCCTGTTTCTTTGATTCAGGGCTGAGTAGCACATAGTGTCTTAAGGGCTAAGATTGACCAACTTATAAAAAGTTTGTTGCCACTGAACTAACAGGAAGAACTTTGCAAGGGCCCCTGGAGCTTCTGTTCCCCCACACAATCATTTTCAGTTGATTGCCTGGAAAATCTCTTGCGGGAGAAAGAAAAACAAAAATAGCCCTGTCTCATCTTGGGTGTCAACCCCAGTTGGACAGTTACTGGCCTGTAATTCCTGAAGCAAGGATTGGACCTCGTGGTCTGCCAAATGTGAATGCACTTGGGGACCCTAGGAACAAATGACTATTGAGACTTCCTTGAAAATATGAACCCTATGGTTACCATACATGTGACATTCCAATAATAGCTCCCACTTAGCAAGTGCCACATGCCTCAAGAGATTAGCCCCATTTTACAGATTAAAAAACTGGGGCCCAGAGCAAGTAACTTGCCCAGTCATTCAAGATAGGAAGGAGGTCGGAAAGACAGGGCTCAGGGGTTTAAAGTACACACCGTCCCACCATCCCATTGCACTAGGCCACCTGCTCTGATGCCAGGATGGCCAGCTTTAGCCAAGTTCATGTAATACAATTCAGCAGAGCAAATAGTTCCCATCTCCTTCAGCCCCTCTGGGCAACACTGGTCAGGTGTTCATCATTGGGAACACAAATCCAAAGGGTGGACTCTGTTTCTGCAGGAGGACGGCTTCTTAGGGAGTCAGCTGGGTGAGGAGGGTGACGTAGCCAGTAGGCACAGGGCCTGACAGTCTTTTGTAAGGTCCATGAAAGTGTTTTTATTTTTCTTAACATCGGGAGGAAGAAACGAATATAAGGAAGATGGACTCATAAGAACAAAACCAGCCTGGATTCTATTCATCTTTAGATTCATGCAGTCATAAAACAAAATTTTAATATATTTTTATAGAGGAAAGGTTTATGAAGGCAAAAATGCTCAGAGCCCCCAAAATTCATAATGTGACCCAGACAGGAGGCAGGACATAGTGGAGGCACTTCCCTGGGTTTCATGTTGAGGGGCTGGGACAGGGGCTGGGTGGGGGGCAGTGTGGAGCTGGTGTCCTAACTCCTGGCCTGGCATCCCTTTCCCCCAAACCACTCTCTCTTCCCAGAGCTGAAGAGCTTTCTGATAGAGCCCCAGGGCCCTTAGAGAGCAGAACAACTTCTGCCAGTGGTCAGCAGGCGCCTGCAATGCCCTGGCTCTCCATCCCCATCACCAAGGCATGAGGCAGCCCTTGAGGGGAGGAGCTGAGGCGATGCCTCCAAAGGGGCCAGTCCTGACCCCACACCAGCTGCCTACTCCTGACCTGAGGGACAGAACTGCAATTCTATCTTTTTAACCAATGACAAATAAAAGCATCTTAGAGAGAGGCACATGGGGAAGGTAGCAGAGCCACCTGGAGTCATCCCTTCTTTCCCACAGTACCTTTTCCTTTCATATCCCTTCCTGCAGAAGTCTGGCCTCCATGTCACACATCTCCCTCCCAGTGCCTGTTGGCCTGGACGCAGCAGAAAGGCTTCCTGGCAAACAGAATAAAACAAAGTGAGTTGCTGTCTCTTATCCCCTGCCAGGCAGAGCTCTGAGTCCAGGATCCTCCAGCTGGTATGGGGACCAGAGGCTCCGATGACATAATCGGGGACGGCACACTTTCTCCACAGGTGCCATTTAGTTTCAAGCATCCATTCAATCCCTGCAGAGGGATGAAAACCACAGTGTCAACTGCCTTCAACCCAGCTCCTTTGGAGGCCCGTTTGGTATTAACATCAAAGCACCATGCATATTTATCATTCCTCCCTCCTCAGAATTACACGAGGCATCTGACAGGTACACAAAAGCTCCATAGTCTCCACTTGGACTCCAAAAAGGCATCAGCAAGTTCAAATGCAAGTTGAAAATTCCCTGAAATAGGTATATTTTCTTTACTGGGAGCCTGGGAAGGATTATCACTTAGCATCCTCTCCAAAATCAATTTGCGTCCACTTACCAGTCGCTTCTGGTGCAAAATAAAGGAGCTTATGGTTCATCATTCGGGATTTAACAGAGGACACACGGCTAGCTCTGATGAGAGGATTTCTGGGTGGAGGATGGGATCGCAGACAATACTCTGTCTTTGGTCTTACTTTTTTTTTTTTTCAAGAGCATGCCTACTCTTTGAAATATAATGGGAACATTAAAATATAGATTCAAGTAGGATCTGATAAAAGAAAATAGTCAGCTCTGGTTGTGCCTAAAGTACTTAACATTTCTTTGAAAAGTTAAGAAAAGAAGAGCAATACAGAACTTTGGAGAAAAATAAGTATGCATGTGTTCGTGGAAGAAACATGAATAGAAACCAACCGCTATCATGAGTGGTGGTTACGTTCACATTAAAACTTTTTCTTGTTTATTGGCATTATATATATGTATTGGCTTTGCCTCCGATGAAAGCAAAAAAAGCTTGTGTAACTTCCAGATTTTTCCATGTGTTGGTGGACTTTAGTGAGTGAAACCTAGACTCAGATTTTTCCATGTGTTGGTAGACTTTAGTGAGTGGGGACCTGGACAAGGGGCCCCTCAACTCATAAATGTGAATGCTAATCCTCCCTGCTGGGGCCCCTCTTCTCTGCCCATGGTGGGGCCTGTAATTTCCAGGTGATTCACAAGAGCCCTGAGTTTTCCAGAAAGGGGCTTGGGTTTCCCAGGGTAGCTGAATTAAATATGGCCCATCTGGAACCACGTTCAGTAATACTGGGAACGGCTGAGGGCAGCACCTCTTCTAACCTTGGGGAAATGAGGGCCCGGAGCAGAGAAGGGACCCCCCCATCCCACCTCATTGGAAAGCAGCAGACTTCCAGAGACCACCACCCTGGATGATCTCCCATCCACACAGCTCCCTGGGCAAGATGCTTCAATGCACTTTAGAGGCAGGGAAGCCATCGTGCCTGAGGAGTGATTTTCCCAAAACCACAAGACAAGCTGTTTAAGGAGCAGGACTACGTTCAGTTTGTCCATGTCCTAGTTGGGGGTTGGCTTTTTATGCCACGCTCCCCATGCTCGGCTGTGAATGTAGAATAACCCAGAAAGGAAACAAGGAAGGCGGCACGGCTGGGAAAGCAGAGCTGCAAAGGATCCCAGTTATCCCTTCATTCATTTGTGCGTGCAATAAATATTAGCAGCGCAGTGGGCAGATCGAGGGAGAGCACCTAGGCTCGGCCTTGCAGATCTCACCAACGACTGGGGAGAGAGGCACAGGACAGAGTGGCAGTGAGGGTTAGGCAGGAACTAGAGGCAGGCTGTTCACCTGCAGTGACCCAGAGGAAGGGGTGAGAAACTCCACACAGGTGAGTCAGAGGAGGGAGGGACTGGGGGCTGGAGAGAGAGGAAGTTCAGCAGGAGGAGGAGGGGGAAAGCATCCAGGAAATGGCATGTGCAAAGGCCCTGAGCAAGGATGGACTCAGCTGCCTGGAGAATGGACGGAGGTTATGCTGGGGACACAGTGTGTAATAGTCAAGAATATTCAAGTAAGACGAGGTAACAGAGACATCCTCAAACCGCGGTGGCTCTGCACAATGTTTTCCTTCTTAGTCCTGGGCAGCCCAGGGAAGGTCAGGCAGCCCTTGTCCATCTGAAACACGTCATGGTGGTGGTGGGAACACATCAGCTCCTAATTCCTCTGCCTGGATGTGTTGTGTGTCACTTCCTCTTATGGCCCATAGGCCAGAGCAGGTCGTAGGGCCCCAATATGATTACAAGGGATGCTGGGAGATGTGGGGGTGCATGGATACTTTCTACCAGAATGCACTAGAAGTAAGGGGCCTTACAGGACTAGAGGAAATTGAGACTGTCAGGTTGTAAAGAGCCTCAGGGAGAAGCTGGGCCTCAGAGAAGGGACAGGACTTGCCCAAGGTCACCTAGAGTGTGGGTTTCCTGAGCACTAGTCCACTGCCCTTTCTGTTCCATAGTGCAGGGCAAGATTCTGAAGCTAGAGGAGTGTGTCCTCTAATTAACTGGCATGGGGCTGTCTCCGGTTACTGCAGAAAAAACAAAGGGGATAATCACATCACCGGCCCCAGGGCAGCGGGCAGATTTCAGATGTCTTCTCCCAGCAGGTGAAGTAGATCAGTCATGTTTCGGGGTCCACTCCAGCGCTGAGTAGTGTCACCTCCTCCCACAGTGAAGCCGGACTCTGGAGTGGGCCGGTCTGGGTTCACATCCCAGCTTTGCCACTAACTCGCTGGGTAACCTTGGGCCTCAGCCAGCCTCTCGTCTGTAAAATGGAGATAATTGCATTGCCTACCTTGAGAGAGATTTTATTACATATTAACCAAGCAACAGCTGTTAACTACTTCACTTCTGCCCTCTTTAAGTCACTCTGGACTTAATGCACCTTCCGTGGTTCTTTTCATTTCCACTTCATGTTACACACTAGCCATTTTACAAACACAGAGACCAAGGCATATCAGGCAAGTGGCAAGTGAATTTTGAAGTTGGACCTACCCAGTGCAAAGTTGCTTTTGGGTTCATGGAGCCCCATGACCTAGAAGCCCTGGTAGAGAAGGTCAAGTGTGTCTGGGGTCTTGCACCTTAGCTGTGTGGCCTGCGGCAACCCTGGGCCCCTCTGAGTCTCAAATCACACACTTTCTCTGACTGGGAGGCTGAGAACTCGCTTCCTAAGGATGGACTCACTGTATTTCCAGCTGGGGCACATGGGCATTGTGCACTCAGAAGGTTTCAGAAGTCACACAAATGCTGTCCCCCCTCATCCTAAACTGAGGCCTTTGGTCTTTCAGATCAAAAACCTCTAGCGACCTTCCTGGTCTTGTCTTGTGGTCCCCCTACTTTTCTGGGCTTCATCCTGCCTCTTTAAAATTACCAATAATTCCCTTTGTTGCACCCACCATATTAAATTATTAAATATAAGTGTTTCTGAAATATTTTATCTTGACATGTATCTCCGGAGTCAAATGACCCCGGGCAGTGTTCATAATTAATTTCTTCAAAAGGAAAAAAAAAAGTGCTGGCAAGGGACTCCCTGAATGACTCCCTGTCCTGGAGAATATAGCTGACACTGGGCCCCCTTCTCTCCCTCTCCCTCCCTTCCCCAGGACTTCAGGGCAGGGGAGGCTGCAGAGTTCTCTGTCTACGGGATCTCAGAATTTCAGGCCCACAGGGGACTCTCTCCACCATTCTGGCTAGCCCTTTCCTTCTCTGGCAGAAGAAACAGGCCCCAGAGGAGCAGTGGCCTTCCAGGGTGACAGAGACAGAGGGCGGCATTAACTGGCTTTGGGGCCACCCCTGCCAGGTCACCCCTCACTCATGCATGGTCCCAGCAAGACTCCGAAGTAGCCCCATTAGGCCTCAGCCTCACCCTCTTCCTCCTCCACTGCGTCCTTCAGGACGGGAGAGGCTCCCTTGGAGGAGTGGGGGAAGCAAAACTGCTTCTTCACACACAAAAAATGCCCTGAAACAAAGGGCTTTTTTGTCCCCCTCCCCCACCACGCTCACAGAGAAAGAGAGATTAAGTTTGAGGAGTCACTTCCAATCAGAAAGCTACCATTTAATTACAATGCGCAGGAAATTACAGAGTGAATGGGCAGACGGGTGATAAGGGACGGCCCTGCAGGACGACAGGCCTGAAATCCAACCACTTCATCACAGAGCTACTTATCATGAGAGGCTGTCTGGAAGGCTGACAATCTGATTGTACTGTCAACTCAATTCATAATTAATATATTTATCAAATTAATTACTGAAAATATCTCCCCGGCGCGCACCACAAAACAGTGGCTAGCTTCATGGCGGGCTGGCTTCGTTTTCTGCTAATAACTGTGCTGTCAGTTTAATGAGGGCGGGGAGCGGCCCCTGTTTTGCCTGCCTGACAGACAAATTGCCCTCTTAAAGGGAATGATCCCTAGAATTTAAGAGAAGAAAAGAAATATGGCATTGTTTGGTGACAGCCGCAATCGCAGGCTTGTCTCGGAAACTTTGCATCAATTCTAACACACAAGAAAGGGAGGGTGGGGGTGCTTTTGGCAGCTAAATAAATACTTTATGAATTCCTGACTGATCCCTTCATCAGAGCCTCTGGTGGAGCCATTTCTCTGAGTCCTGAGTTAACCCCCAGCCTGGCCGGAATCTGCCAGTGGAGTTTTAGATTTAGGGACCTAAGAAATAGGAGATTCTCCATTCTCCATTATTTTGTAAGGAAGAAAAATCCACATGCCAGGGGTTCCCAGGGCACAGCAAGATCCTTCTGATGGGCCTCAACTGTTTGATCTCTGGTGGAATGCTCATTTTCCTCCTTTTCAAGGGCCAGGCCTTGAGGGAGTTTCTGAATTAAGATCTTTCCCAGAAGGAGTCCGCTGCCCCTGGGGCTCCTGGAGACCCTCTGATGAACCTGAAGGTCCTGCCACCACTTTGCAGCCTCCATGGCATTTTTGCAGCTCCCAGCATCTGGGCCTGCACCAGTCACTGGGCAAAGCTGGCTACGGAGACCTTGTTGACCTTTGCAGAAGCTCACCCTCCCAGGTGAGACAAGCTACCTGGGCCCAGAGTAGGGAGACGTGGGAGGCCCATATCTTGGCAGGATAGGGCAATGATCTCAGGGCAGCCACATTCATCTCTGCAGAATTGAGGCCAGGGTCAGAGCTGTCACAGAGACACACGCTGAGCAGTGTTCTGGCCTGACTGGCAGGCTTCCTGGAAGAGGCAACATTTCAGGAGCAAGGTAGTGGATGGGAAGAGACTTCACAGAAACCCAGCCCTTGGGACTGTTCCAGTTGTTTACCTCTGGTCCACTGGGGAGAGGAGAATGGTGTAGACACAGCTCCAGGCCTTGGTGTGGGGGGCCAGGGCACTCCAGAGGGTGCTTTCAGAGGGGTGTCTGCTGAGGCCTGGAGAGGCTCATTTTTATCCTAGCCCTGTCCAGATAAACCTCTGTGAGGGGAGGGGCCTTGTGTGACTTTTCGGCCTCTTTGACGCTGTATGATCACAGCCTTGAGCCTGCCTGGGTCTCTGCCCTACTCACCATTCTTTTCGGCTCTCCTAGACCCCTGCACCTTGGCTTCCCTGCACCACCCCAGCCCACCCCTGCTCATGCTCCCCTCTCCCTGTCTCCCCTCTCCTTTGGGCCCCTTGCTCTTCCCTGCTGGAGGAAATACCGATTTTCCTCAATGAGCAGGAAAAACCCTCAAACTGAGGGTTTCAGGGTCCTGGGGGTGATGCACCCACCTCTGTGGCCAGGCCTCTACTTCCTCAGCAGGTGGGCCCCTCTATACCCTTGGCCTCGTCCTACCCTAAGACCCCAGTCCCAAGATGTTTCTGGCACCAGGCTCGGACCTCTCTGACATCTATCTCCAGAGGCAGCCTAGTGTCTATGCTTGGGTCTGGCCTATTGACACCCTCCCACCCACCAGAACTTCCCCTTGGAGCAGAGCAGACACCTTTAGCCATAGCCATGGGGGAAGGTGGTGCCTTCAGAGCTCAGGCCACTGGCATGAGCAATTCACTTTGGGGAGAGAAGGTGTCTTGGCCAAATAAATCTCCATATCTTTCTAAGCGTCCAGGTGAAATACTAAAGTGAAAGAAAAAAAGAAAAAACAGCTCAGCCAGTGTTAAGGAGCTAAACTGTGGACCACCTTGGGCAGTATTCACATCCTGTGCCAGCCTCTACAGAAAGCAGGTCAGCCATGAGAGCAAGTGAATGAATGAAACCGCCATGGTGATACTTTGACTATCTTAAGAAGCTAATAATTGCTTAAATCACTTACTCTGTGGGTGTGTGTGTTGCCTATTCAGTGTATCTGAAGGGTCCAGAAGAAGGATGTCGTCTTAATTTGACATTGTAAAATTGCTAAAGGAATCGGTTGTCTCTGATCCGTGTACACATGCACAAATACTCCCTTTTCACAGTGTCCTTTAGTCAACCCATAACTCACACGGACTAATAGGAAAGTGTTTAAACGGCTCGCTGTGCCATGTGGGAAGGCAAGCTTTCACCTGGCACATCAGTGGCATAAGAGGAGCCAGACTATGGGGTTGGCAGGGGACATCCAGTGACACATTCTTAGGACGTCTTCAGCAGCAAAAGATGTGGATAATTTATACGATGTTTAACTAGCTTTTAAACAGCCAGTTTTTCTTATACAGTGACTGGGTTTCCATAAAACAGAGACAAGGCTGCCTATTTGGCTTGGGTATAGAGGGGATGGGGCAGTAAAGTTAATGCAGTGAGAAATCTATTGCACTCTGACATTAAACTCAACATGGGACATAAAGAATTAGGCCTGCTCTAAACCATGGCAGCAGGTAAGAAGATGAAGCAATTGTTCCAGATAGAAACCACCCCTTGTGAACGGGCAGGAGCCTCCTCCCACTGCGGAGCTGGGAGCCAGGAGAGAGGTGGGCAGTCTGAGCACCCAGCATGGTGGGGCTTGGCCACGCCACACCACTCCTGGACCCCCAAAGTCAGAGAAGTACTGGGAAGAGAAGAGAAAAAAGGGGGAAAAAAGAAGTTTGCAGCTATGACAAAGCCTGCTGTGTGGGGCAGGGGAGCAAGTGGAGTATCTTGAATGTCAAAACGGTCCTTTGAGATGTAAGAGAATAAAAGGATGAGAAGAAGAAAGGAAGGAGAAATAGAAACCGATAGAACTAAAGCAATCTCAGGCAGGTGGCCAGTGGGCTTTTGTCTGAGGTTGGGTTGTTAGCTATGGACCACTTTTATTTTCAGAGGAAAATGCTGAGGTCACCTCAGTCAGCAGGCAGGGAAAGAGCCTTCCAAACTGGGTGGAAATGAAGACAGCAAAGACCTTCCTGAAAGACCAAAACCCCCCTGCACTGTCCTCATAAATGGAGACGTTTAATTGGGGTAAGGAGCCATGACACGGGTCTCAGTCAAGGGGATGAAGATGTGCACAGCCAAGCGTGACAGTGAGACATGTTCGTGAGCAAGAGGAGATGTCACCGGTGGTGTCTACCTGTGTGCATGGCAGCTGTGCAGCTTGGGGGATGGGATAAGGAGGAATTCCAAAACAGATAGAACCCCTTTTGTGGTCAAGTTCAGGGATATGGCCTCACTGATACATCCATTTGTGTAGTCAACACTTTACCACCAGCTCTGTGGTGGTGGCATACAGTTGGAGACCCAGTAACTCTCCCAGCTTTCCCCAGCACACAGTTGCAACCTCTGAGTACTAAAGAATCACCTGGGAGCTTAAAGTGAAGCTTTCTGGGCTCCATCTCCAGAGAGTCTGATGTGGTCGGTCTTAGGTGGGGCTCAGAAATCTGCATTTTCTTCTTTAAATCTCAGAAGATTCTAACAGGAAGAGATATGAAGCTCAAGCTTTGATAAACATGGGCCTGGCAGGAAATATGAATGGTCAATAACTCAAGGAAAGAATGCCAGGAATTTCCCAGAGAAGCTGGGGTCCTCGAATTAAAGGGTACGACATGGTGAGGGGTGGAACCCTAAGCCTGTGTTTTCTCCAACATCATCCTCATCATCAAGTTGGACAAACTAGGAAAATGAGAGATGATGCTGCCAGTGGAATCACATCTTGTGCTTTCCACTAGAACTCAGGAAGCCCAAGACCCCTCCTCGAGCAGGGAGAGGTGCAGGGAGGGTCTGGTGGATGGAGCAAAATGGCTGCCCTCCGGTGGGGCAGACTCAGAAGTTGATGGAGGCCAAGTGAGCGTGAGGAGAGGTGCAGCAGGCCAAACCCTGGTCTGAGCAGCTGCACCTCCCCAGTGCTGTGTGACCTTGGGAAAGGCACTCACCTTCTCTGAGCTTCAGATTCCTCATTTATAAAATGAGACAGCTCAGCAAGATGTCATCAAGTGTCCTGGTATCCCCGAAGGCCTATGACATTGTTCTTATTTTTTTAAAAATCATAATTGCCCTGAACTTTACTAGCCTTAAATCCTCTGGTCATTGAAGCCACAATAAATAAGAAGGTATGGAAGAATACATACTCCTAGGAGTTGTGAAAATACTAAAAACGAGATTAAAATTAAAGCCTGGTACCTATGAGGAAGCCAAGATATAAAGCAATGAGCTCTGAGGACCTACAGCTGCCCTGGCCCACCCCACATTGAAAACCCTCCCCCAGCCAGCACCCCTTCAGGACACTGTGGGCTTGGATAGTGATTTGATCTACTTGCTCTGGAAAAAAGAGCAATGTGAAGGCCGGGGCTGCCCCTCTGTTGGCGCCCCTTCAGCTGGCTTGTTAGATTTCCTCATGGACAACAACTTCCTGGGAATAAAACTCAGCAGCAGGCATTGTGAGAAGGTTGAAGAGTGTGTGGAACACCAGCTGTAAATACCAGCCCGTCACTGTCATGGTGAGTTAGTTAATAGATGTGTCAATCCCGGCATCACTGTTGCTGCCTCCTGCCTTGAGCAACAGCTGAGCCCAGCTAGAGGAGAAAGCCCAGGCCCCAAGTCTCGTGTTCTTCAGACTCTACCAGGATGTGTCTGCCGTGTTTCCCCCATCAAAGAAGAGGAAGCTGCCTGAAGACCTGGGAACAGGGAAACACCAAAAGCATCATTTACCTGTGGTTAAATAAGGACACAGGAGGACGCAGGTGGACTTTGTAAGATAGATGGACCATTTTTTTAACAGCTGAATAGTATTCCATGGTATACATATACCACAGCTTGTCCTTTGTATTAACCTGGATGGACGTGGAAGACATTATTCTTAGTAAAGCATCACAAAAATGGAGAAGCATGAATCCTATGTACTCAATCTTGATATGAGGACAATTAATGACAATTAAGGTTATGGGGAGGGGGAAGCAGAAAGAGAGAGGGAGGGAGTGAGGTGGGGCCTTAGTGTGTGCCACACCTTCTGGGGGCAAGACATGATTGCAAGAGGGACTTTACCTAACAAATGCAATCAGTGTAACCTGGCTTATTGTACCCTCAATGAATCCCCAACAATAATAAAAAAAAAAAAAGACAGACGGACCAGGATTCGGTAATCCTTAAGCAGTTATGTAGACAAGCTGTTTATCCTCTCTAAATCTGAATTTCTTCATCTGTGAAATGGGCACAACAATACCGATTTCCCAGAAGTATTGAAAAGATTACAGAAAATGTAAATAAATGCAAAATGACAAGTACAGTGCCAGGCACATAGCAGGGGCCTACGAAGGAAAGCGTGACAGAGTCTATCACCCAAAAAATGGTCCCACGTGCACCTTCAGACTATCTCCCCTTCCCTTTGTGACATGGAGTCCATTTGCCTCACTTGAACCTGGAGAGGAAGGGACTTTGTGGCAGAAGCTGAGAGGGCAAGAGGGTGCATGTGAGCTTGGCTCTCTGCTCCGCTTCAGATAAAACCACCCACCAGGTCCATGTTCCATGAAACTGAGACTGGCCCCTGGAGGCTTCTGTGTGAGTTTCTAACTGTGATCTTACTCAGTAAGATTAATACCCAGCTTAGGGACCCATAGCTGTGCCTTAGCCAATCACGTGCAGCCAACTATCCAAACCACATCCAAGTAACACATGCGACCAAATGGCTGTCTCTCACTCCTTTTGTCCTCACACATGGCAGGGTGGCCCAAGGTGGCCACTGGATCTGAACTGCTCCCTTTTCTAGAATCACAAATGAAAGCCAACCGAGATCTACAGAACTAGACTTTTTATAATTTTATCTTTTAACACCTTTCATAGAAGGCCCCACCCTGAACCTTACCTAATCCTGATTATTCCCCGATATTCCCCACCTCCAAAATTCATATTCAACATAGGAATTTGAGCATTAAGTTTCTAACACATGAAATCTGAGGGACATTCAAGCCATAGCAGTGATTAAAGGTGATAGGAATTCTTGGCTTTCCTGGGACAGGTGCTTTGGGATCCCTGAGCTGACATTGAGAAACTGGTGACCCAGAAGCCACCATGCTAGAGAGAGTGGAGAGAGGTTGCAGAGACAGACAGTCTCAGAGACTCCACTGCCTTCCTGGCCTGGGCACCATACAGTGAGTGAGGGAGTGTGGTACCTTAGAGCACTCTGGCCTCCAGGCTTCAAGGCTCCCAGCTTTGCCAAGCATAGTAAATTGAAGATTCCCGAGAAAAAGCAGTGCTGGTGTTGTTTTAGGTTTGGCGCTAGCTTGTCATGCAGCCTTGGCCAGCTGGGAAAGGATCCTTCCTTGGTTGTTCCAAAGATGCAGGAAAGGGACTCTGGATTGGGGTTGGAGGAGGGGGAGAGAAAGCCATAAAGAGTCAGAGCAAACTCCAGCTCGAGGGTGCTGGGTCAATCCTAGAAAGACTGACCTGGGGGCAGTGATGCAGCTCCAGGACACAGAAAGTACGAGCAAGCTGCCTAGAGGGCTGGAAGAAGATCCGGAGGGCCTTTCTATGACTGGCCAAAGGACAGAGTAAGTCAGTGCAAGGCACTACGGGCTGTGCTGGGGACCTCAGCGATGACAGCCTGCCAACAAGGGAAAATCTACCCACAGTAACAGTAAGCAGTTCCCTTGCAAACCTTAGTCAGGGATCAGCACGCTATGGCTGGTGGGCTAAATGTAGCTTTCTGCCTGTGTTTGTAAATTAAGTTTTATTGGAACCACCTTGCACATCTGTTCAGGTATCGGCCATGGCTGTTTCCACACTATATCTACAGAGTCAAACAGTTTTGGCGGAGACCATTCGGCCTACAAAGCCTTAAATACTTACTTCTGACCCTTCCTTATAGTACAAGCTTGCCAACCCCTGACTCGAGCTACCAAAAGCAAGACCCTGAGATACAAAATGTTCTGGCTGGTGTGATCTCTGCTGAGGAAGGCCATGTGGGGGGGTGGGGGTATGTGGCCACCCTCTTCCCTTAGTTATTAAATGCTCACGAGCACCTAACGCACGGCGGGCTCCCCGCTCTGCCAGGGGACAGAGGATGGGTATGTACAATCCTTCTCTGGTCAGAGATGAGGGGCCACGCAGAGATAGCCACACAATCACAGCAGGGGAGCACAGAATGCTGAGAAGCACAGTGGAGCCACAGCCCGCAGGAGCCGGGCGGCCTAGAGCGGGGGAAACCACCCGCACGCAGGGGTGGGCAGCCAGGGAAGGCTTCCTGGACGAATCACGGTGGCCCTAGGTTCTGTAGGAAGAGCAAGTTGTGGTGAACACACAGGGCAAGGTGAGGCACGTGGGGCAGGGCCAGAGCGGGCATCTGGACCGGGAAAGCAGCGGGTGCGAAGGCAGGAGAAGGAGATGGCGAAACAGGCAACCTGGTTCACTTGGCTGAGAGAACGTGGTAGTAGACAGGGACAGGAGAAAGGGCCAGAGTCAGGACCAGCCAAGTAATGGGGGGCCAGAGAGTTAGCACCAACCAGGCAGGCCCTGCCAGCAAGGCAGAAATGCAAAGGCTGAGTATTGCTTTGTTTTGTAAAAGACTTGAAAGGTATGGCTCTCTCAGAGTCGGGGGAGGGAGTGCAGATTCCCAGCTGTGCCTGCCTTCACAAGACACGGAGGTGTCTATACCGAACCCCGGGTTCCTGTGCTCATCGGGGGCACCTGCCCTGGGCCACTGGCCTTTTGAGGGTCCAGAGCACAGGAACAATATGATGAGCTACCGGTAAGCCGTGAGGCTACCCTCCCCGGCACCACATCTGGGAATGCCCCCCCCCCCCCCCGTGTGCTCATATTCTTTCCTACCCTAGCAAGTTTCACCTCAGGTCAGCTTTCAGGCTGGGGGGTGGGGGGGGAAGAGCTGGCAAGTAGAACACATGAGTGGGGAGGGCACAGCCACATGCCATGTGTCATCTTCCGGTGAGCTGCAGGTGACGTGTATCCTGGAAGCCTGTCTCTGAGAGTGCGCCAGGGAACAAGTGGGCCTTTGTTGACAGGCCTGGCATCTGAAAATGAGCAGGGAGCCGGCATTTTGACTTTGGCTGGAACATGGTAGATGTAAACCTGAAGGCAGCTGGGGGTCCCCAACCCCTCCGTCTCTGCGTAATGCACCCCTGTTAAGTGGTGTTGTCCTCCCATGTTTCCTTGTTTGGAAGCAGATACCTTTATAGCTGTTTATAAAGGTAAATTATTGCTAAATACAGAGGCACTTCATGCAAGCAATCCTCATCATAAACCTGCTCCCTCCACAACCTTGCCTATTATTGTCATTATTGTTATTACTTTCGCTGAGGAGTTTGAGTCTCCACTATGAAGAAGGGAAGTTCTGACAAGAAAGGCGTTGCCACAGGGCTGGTGGGGGAACCCAGCTTCCCCGGGAGCACCTTTGGGATGGGCTCAATTTCCCATGCCAGCACCCTTGGCATTCCTCTGCCAAAAGCCTTGCTTCCCTGTGTCAAGAAAGTGGAGATGCCTGGGGGTGGAATAAACATTCAGCTTGGCACAAGCCCCAGCTCTGCCCCAACATGGAGTGACTTTTGGGAGCAAGTCCTGTGACATCTGAGGGCCTCCGTTTCGTCATCTACAAAATGGGAGGAAGAATGATCCTTTCTTAGAAGAAGTACTTTGAGCTCCTTTGCAAAATAAAACTAATTAAGTGAAAAACTCAAAAGCCTGTTTAAAAAAACCTAACAGCCTAATCCTCGGAGTGGAGAGCCCACGAGGCACCTGCTGTTTCAGGAACCTGAACCAGCATGTCATTGGGCCCGGGATCTATAGATGGCAGCCTCTGCTCTCGCTAAGATCTGCTCCCACTGACCTGCAAGTTCTCAGCAAACGGGACAGGGTGGGAAGGCCAGCTGAAATGAGACGATTCGGTATTTATTTCAGAAGTCAAGTAAATCTCCTGTAGACCAACCTGGCCATTAGAAATGTTTCAACTTGAAAATAAGCCTGTTTCTAAAATAATGATTTACAAATCGTATTTTCATTGGAGGAAAAATAGTCTGCAAATGAGCTCGTACCTTGTAAAATGTTATCACCCGAATGTTTAATTAAATTCTACGAAAGCAGGGGCGTCTTCTGTGAGATCCTCCTCAAATAATTCCTGCCTCCTTTCAGTGGCTGTTTCACGGCTGCTTAGGTGTGACCTTTGAGCCGAGGGAACATGCTCTGCTCCTGTGTGGCCTGCACGTCCGTTTTAAAATAATCCAGTTGGATCCTGAGCACTCACTATCTCAGCCTCACGCAAGTCATTGACAATTACATTCAAAAGTCTGCACCATTTAGAGTTTGTGCTCACTGACCATTGTTTTCATTAATGAAAACAAAGAGGCAGCACGTTTATATCCTCATTTGACAAAAATTTATCAAATTAGGCCGAGCCACATGAAATGGACATTTTTGTAGGTCAGACATTGTCAAACATCATCATTTTCATATGATTCAACTTAAATGCCAGGGTCAATGCGAGGTGTGATGGCACAAGTGAGAACCAGGCCTGTGGGTGCAGAGGGTGACAGTGAGGTAAGCAGCCAGTTTACTTTGACACAGGCCTGTATTAAGGACAGAGTGGGCTGTTTGGGGACATGATCTAGGGAGTAAACAGTAGTGGGTGGGATGGATGTGACTTCTCAGAGTGAGGAGAGGAAGTTTCCTTAAGAGGCAACGCAGGGAGACATTGTGCTCGGCGGGGAGACAGCAGATGCCAGGCCTGGAGGTATGAGCGCCTGACAGTCTGCTGTCCTGGAAGAAGCCAGCGTGCCCAGGAATGGAAACACAGGGGAAGGACAGGGTGGGGGCCTTCAAAGCTGAACGGAGAGGAGCCCTCCATCCAGGCACAGTCATGCTGACAAATGGCAAGACGGGGTTGGCCTGCCTCTAGCAGGGACATCTGGACAGGCCGAGCAGCAACTGGGACCAGTAGACCTGACAAGGTGAGGGATGCTGAAGACCTGCTCGGGGGAGCAGCAGTGGAGAGAGAGGGGACAGAGGGCATGGATCTCAGGATTGAGCAGCTGATTGGATGTGAGAGAAAAGGCAGGAGGTGGTATCTGTCCGATGGAGAACACAGCAGGGGGCAGGGGAGAGACAAGACTTAGGGAGATGATGCATTCGTCTTGAGCTCAGTGGGCGTGGGGTGTTCGTAGGTCATCCACGGGGCTGGTGCAGCAGCTCTGCACCCACAGATCCAACACTCAGGGGGAGGGAGTCTCTGAAGGAGTTGGCCCAAATTTGGGGGGTGGGTAAAGGCTGTTGAAGTGTGTCGTTCAGAGCTCAGTCCCCCAGCATCAGCGTGCATGGGAGTCAGGGGTGCCATCTCTGTCCTCTGAATTAGAATCTCAGAGAGGGTTGCTGAGACTCCACATTCTTAACCATCTCTCCAGGAACCAAATTTGCAGAGACTTTCCTGTGGCCCTAGAAGGAGAAGATAACAGCATCGGAGGACCCTAAAACCAGAAGTTTCTTTAAAAACAAATAAATAGAAAGAATAACCCAGCACTGTTGAGGGGGCAGTGAACAAGACCCTTTCACAGACATGTTGTATAAGTATCAAGACCTAAAATAACAGTGAAAAATCCCGACGAAGAAAAACCTAAAAACCAGGTAGTGGAAGCAGCAAAGAACTTGCTGCTTCCCACTGAAATGCTGTGAAGGACAGAAGTAAAGATGACAGCCCAGCCAGCGTTTTTACATTTAGTGAAACTTTTGTTGTGAGGAGCATTTACTACCAGTGATGGAAACCCAAGCTAGGCAAGTTAAACATACTGAATACACCCAGGAAAACTGAATTTACCGTCAGAAGGGAGAAACAGATTTAATACATTAGTCTTAATGTTTAAAAAAAAAAAAAACTGAGGGCGGCGCCTGTGGCTCAGTGAGTAGGGCGCCAGCCCCATATGCCGAGGGTGGCGGGTTCAAACCCAGCCCCGGCCAAACTGCAACCAAAAAATAGCCGGGCGTTGTGGCGGGCGCCTGTAGTCCCAGCTGCTCGGGAGGCTGAGGCAAGAGAATCGCGTAAGCCCAAGAGTTAAGAGGTTGCTGTGAGCCGTGTGACGCCACGGCACTCTACCTGAGGGCGGTACAGTGAGACTCTGTCTCTACAAAAAAAAAAAAAAAACTGAAAGGCAGCTTAAGAAAACATCAGAGTTCGTTATGTAATCAAATGTGTAAACAGGCACCATTGTCTGAGCCACAGCCAAAGGTGCAAATCAGGAGAATATTAATCTCGCCCTGCCCCCGACACCCCCATTATGCTGTTTATGCCTCTTTACAGCGCTAGGCTCAGTCTGCCTAGGATTAAGTGATTTACATCCCTGTCTGCTCCCCCACCCACCCCCTGTGCTGTCCTTCAGGGCAAAGACCTTGCCTTTGTCACATCCACGAGCATTTTGTGTTCACTTTGAACTTCCAGCATCGCAAGGAGCTTCCCAATTCTGGTTTGCAGAGCCAGAGTTTCCAAAGCTTGATCGGAATCCTCCCAGTGGTTGTTCTTTCAACAGTAAAGTGACTTTAAGACACCAGCCGCAAAACGATTTTAGGAAAGGACAGAAGGCACAGCGAAGGAAAGTGACGAGGAGGAGGGAGGCCCTGGCACTCAGAGCAGGGTTGCATGACAAAGGGTGGGTTGAAGGGGAAAGATTCCTAAGCAGTCCCCTCATTTGGGATTCACCAGCTCACCTGCTCTCACACGGTGCTCTTCTGATAAGCTGCAAAATCTAAAACTCCTTATTAAATGTCAGATAAATCGGCTAGCCTGGGGCAAAGCCAGCGAGTGGGCGGGTGTGTGCGCCAGTCCAGTTCTCCGTAATTGATGGGCTCTGAATAAGCAGGGCCAATCCAGGCTGATTGCAGATGAAATGACTACAGCCAGCAAAGTTCAAATAAGAAATATGTGAACTTTAAAGTACTTGAACACAAATCAAGACAGTGAGTTTTTATAAAAATCTTTACTAGCTCAAACTGCTGAAGCTCAGCATGACCTTTATCCTTGGGGCGCGGAGCTGGTGGTGCAGGGAACGTGCACACCATATATCAGGCTGCGGGAAAATCGTGGCGGGGAGGGCCACGTGCCAGACTCGCCACTCCCAGCCCTCTGAGCCCGTGCCTGTGTGGACGAGGGAGGCAGTGACTTTGAGATGTCAACTCTTCTCCGTGGTTCCGCTTTGCAGGACGCCAGGCAGGCCCTTCCATGTTCCCCGGCCATTTGGATAACGGGGCTGTGAGCTGGCTGCAGACCCCAACACAGGCCTTTTGTGAAGTCAGTGGCCCCAGGCCCAACACCAGCTGAGCACAGTAACCACACATCACAGAGGCCTTGCAGGGGATGGACAATAATCACTGGAGAGCACGTCTTCCTCTCAGCCCTGGTAGGTAATATATTAATCTATCTCCCACACCTAAGCCCTCCCTAGCTATTCCTGAGAGCAAGCATCCCTATACCTTATAAGCAAGTGGAAGGTTCTAGAGGTCTTCAGCTATTCAAGGACAGAACTAAGTTGTCACCTCACCTGTTGGACTCGAATCCTCTGTTCTTTCTATCTCACCAAGCCATGTCCCTTCACGACAAGCAAGGTAGGCACGGTTTGCAGTCTTATTCTACATGGAGTTTTCATTTTTTCCTTCATACATCTCCCAGCTGGGCAGTGAGAGGATCAGGTAAAAACCCCTCCTGGGCAATAGTGCCATACTCTAACGTGCCAGGGGACTCCTCTGTATAGCTACTGTGTGCTCTAGTTTATTTATCACTTCCCTTCTTCAACAAAGCTGTCTTGGGCCTCCTTTGTATGCCAGACCATGAGTAAACACCCAAGTGTGGTAGAGTTGATCCTTTCCACAAATAATGTATGATCTATAGAGGGGAGAGAAACAGCCACAGTTCATTTCTATCCCATAGCACTGAGGGGAGATAGGAATAGAACACCTCGGGATAGGAAATAGAATAATCATAAAGGGCTTCCTGGAAGAGGTGGCCTTCAGGGAATGGTTGGGACTAGGATTTATAGATGGAATAGCATAGGAATCCTTGTTATTCTAAATAATAAGGCTGTGACAACCTTACTAGGGTTTTTTTTTGTTAAAGGGGGTTATCCAACCATGCTCAATGGAAAAAGTGGCCCAGGCCATCCACCTCTAGGCTTAGGACTCTGCCTGTGTGATGCTGCCTCTAGCTGAGAAAAGTGGGCAGGAGTCATCCTACACAAAAGCACAGCACCCTGGAAAAGGCTGGCACAGGGGTTGGAAACACCTGCAATCCTGTTAGACTGGAGCATGAACTACATGAAAGTCAAATGAAGGTTGGAAAGGTGAAGTGTACATGGAGTTGGAGGCCATCCATTCATCCATCCATTCACTCTCCAGCCAGTGCTCAGTGAGCAGCTGCTTGGCACCAGGAACTCCATTACACAATGGAGACACCATCACAAGCCCAAGTTTCAAAAGGCCTGGGCTTGGGCACAAGTACCAGTCAGGGAGGATGACTCTCCAGAATTATCTAAACATTGCACACTTAGCTCTTGCTTGTGACTACCAAAAGCCACTGGCTTTCAAAACCAAAAATACATATCTCCAAGTGTGGGTTCAGAAACTACAAGAGGAGGATTGACAGGTAAAATACAGGATGCCCACTTAATTTTGAATTTTGGGTACATAACAGATAATCTTTTCATTTCACTATACCCCAAAAGCTGCAAGGGACATAATTTAGATAATCTTTTAGTTTAAGTGTGCCCCAAATGCTGCAAGGGGCATAATTTATACCAAAATTGTTCATTATTCATCTGAAATTCAGATTTTTAACTGGATATTTTATGTTTTTGTTTGCTAAGTCTAGCAACCCTAAATCTAAGTGATATTTTAACCAAGCTACCCTGTTTTGTAAATGGGCCAAGAGAAGGGATAGGGTCAAGGTCACCCACAGAATTAAATGAGTGAGGCAAAGGGGAGAGGCCAGGTTTCAAGGACCAGCTCGGGGCTCTTTCAGCTCTGAGTGGCTCCCTTGGCCCTCGCCAGAGAGACCAGGATGCAGGCACAAGCTCACAAGTGACTGAATTGAGTCGTTTAGTCTTCTAGTCCCAATAGATCTGTTAAATTTTTGTGTCAGCTGTAGAGCAGCTCTTAATCATGGTGGGAAAAGTAAGAATTTGGACAGTGAAATTCCTGAGAAGTCAGGGTTGCTCTGACCCTGGAATCAAAGACTGCAGCCAGGATAGGAAGCAGTTAAGTCCTGAGGATGCCCCCCACCCTGCCCACAGGCTGTAATTGTAGACAGGTGTGCGGAGGCCATCGCAGCCTTCAGTGGTGAAATGCTTTGGGGAAAATAAAAATGTAATATCGGCCACAGCTTAGGGGAAATCAAATTTTCCCTTTAGAGCAACATCTCAGGAGACTGTGGCCAACTTCAAGGTGCCTTTATCTAAACACATTCCATTAGGAAAGGAACAGGAAGAAGCCCTGGCCTCTCCAGGTAACTCAATCAGACTCGGAGGCATTCACAGGGATATCGGTTACCATAAGCCTCGCAGGGCAGCGAGGAGATTAAGAGGAGGATTACCTGCCACTTACGACGTGTCATCAAGGAAAGAACAGCTTCAGCTACAAGCCCTGTTTAATCAGGTCCTGGTGGGCTTTTCTCAAAAGGATGGCTGACAGCATTTCTAAGCATGTTTTAAACTGTCGGTCATATCGGTGATGAGGACTCACCAACGGAGAGTGACAGCAATGTCAACAGTGCCCATTGAAGGACTTTCTGACAAACGGCCTTTTATGAAATGATGAGAAGTTGGACCAGAAGGTGCTGGCCTTGTCACAGAAGCTCCGGACCACTTAAATGCACCCTTAACGTCAACATCTTCAGGCATGCGTCAGCCTTACATTTCACTCCCCAGTCTGTGTGCTTGGGCCAAGACAATATGGCTGTCAAGACAGTGTAATCGGCCTTAACACCACCATGGCGACAGCAGAAGCCAGCATTTGTCTCTGCTTTGAATCTGGCCAGCCAATGATAGCCTTGTGTGGGAACCAAGAGACAAGGTACCCTGAACAGAAGGGCTGTTGGTCCCAAGACATTTTACAGCCTACACCAGCAGTCGTCAAACTATGATAAGCAGGACAAATCCAGACCACCAGTTGTTTTTATAGATAAAGTTTTATTGGAACACAAGCACGTTCATTCACTTATGCCTTACCTGCGGCCTCTACGGTGGCAAAGTAGAGGGGAAATCAAATTCCCCTCTACTTTGGATAGTAAAGGCAGAAGCTGTATGGCCCACAAAGCTTAAAATCTTTACTATCTGACCTTTACGAAAAAAAATATGGCCGATCCTTGGTCTACTATTCCTTAAAAGAGATTTCACAGTCCTGTTTAGCCTCAGATCGGCACTGGGGGAATAGGAGAATAGATGTCACATCTTGACACGTTCTGAACTCCAACATTTTAAAACCGTAATAACTGAAGAGGAGACCTCATCACAGCCCAGTATCAATGAAGTTCCCACCACAAGGAATGTCAAGTTAAATGAAAGAGATAGAGATTGATTAATTTTCCTGAAGTAGAATGCTGATCAGTCTCAGCAATCTCAGGGGGAGATGCCAGTTTCTGGGGCTGGTGTTGAGGCTGCCTGCAATTGGCACCCAGTGCCGTGTTCATCATCTCTGTCCGAATTTCACTGTTCATTTTGTGTCTGTTTCCTGCCTGTCTCTGTGCAAGAATGGCAAGACCACGGTGGTCAGTCTCACATCCCTGGACATGAATGGAACCACAAGCTGCTGCGCGGCACAGTCTGTGCTCAGCTGCCCTTTCCTCCATCCACACGTGAGGGGCCCTGTCCTACGGGATTCCTCCCATGTGTATCCATGAAGTCTTTCCTGATATCTCCAGCTGATGGCTCTTCTCCCTCCTGGGGCCTCCAAAGCAATTCTTCCAACCCTTCTCTTAGGACTGATCAAATTCTACAACAAATTGGTGTTATCTGTGGCCAGGGATACCATGGCATTCGCAGAATAAAGGTTTTCATTATTCTGGAGTGACAGACGGGTACAGACAGTAAAGATGATGCATTGTGCATTGTCTCACAAGACTTTGGGATCCCTTTCAAATCAACTGCCTGCAGGGAAAGCCGGTGTGTCATAGACAGTGACTCTGTCCCTGTGGCGAGGGTGTTGCCTAGCAAAAAAAAAAGAGTGCCAACCTTCAGTGGCCAGAGCCACGAAAAAAAGCCTGACAGAGATGAGGGCAACTTTGGGGGGCCTCCAGGCTAAGGTGCTGTTCTGCCTGCAGGTGAACGCCCTTCCACTTCAGTCTGCCTACTCCCAGGTGCGTAGCAAAGAGGAAAGGACCACCCCCCACCAGCACCACCTTCTTCATCCCCTTCACGGCAAGGAGGATGTAGGGTGTCGGGGCCTCTCGTCAGCCAACAAGTCCTGACTGAGCCCCTGTTATGTGCCAGGTGCTGGAGGAGGAGGGGAGTAAGGCCACGGAGGTTGCTGTCTTCCCAGCACTCACATTCTGGCCTTGGAAGTGAACAGGAGCAGCGAAGCCTTCAGCATCCACTGGGAGAGGCTCTGGAATATGCTTCCCAACAACTGCCAAGGGCTGCCTGGGGGCAGGAGAGAGGCAAAGATAACTTAGCCCCTCTGTCTGCATGGTCCTCCTGTCCCACCTTGACAGCTGCCTCTCTTCCCAGGGGTGGACTTTTCAGAGACTGCCCTTCTGAATCCAAAAGTGGAGAGGTCATTAGGAAACAAATGTTCACAGAGCTCAAGTGATACCAAAGAGAAGAGGCAGGAGCCTCTTGTCCCCTGCCCTGCCAGGGCTTTAGATGGCAAGCTGGAGGATGGGTCCCAGGCCCCAGGACAGTCCACTCACCCTCCAGACTGACTCAGGTGTCAGGGCTGTGCCCAGAGAGGGGGCTCTGAGTCACGGCCTTAGGGCAAAGACTGGGCTCAGATGCTGAGAAAAGATTTGCCCAGGTCACTTGTGAGGGTGCCGGGACTCCCAGGCCAGGGCACTCTGCAGGTGACTGCCCAGGTTCCTGCATGGGTCAATCAGTCTCTTTGCTGAGTGACTCAGGGCAGCAGGTAACCCCCTGCCCCTGAGCCAGGCTTCTGTGCTGGGCTCTGGTTGGTAGTTCATGGTCAAAGAGTGGTTCACTGGGTTTGCTAGAAATACTCCCAAGTTATTAGCATCACTGACTGCCCTATGAGGCCACAGCAGGTCTGTGAGCCTCAGGATTCCCGAGCCCTACAGAAGGCCCTGCACACAGCCTAGCATACAGTAGGCGTCTGACCCCCCACCCCCACCCCCACCCCCGTCCCTTCACCCAAGGGGCCTCCCTCTTGCCTTGGAGCCTCTTTCCTCCTCTTCTCTCTGTTTTCACAAATGGCAACAGAGGTTGTACTGTGCTGCTGAATTGCAGAAAGTGGTTTCCTTGGTCCTGGGAAATTCTTTAAAAATATGACTCTTTGTCTCTCAAATGACCACAAGTTTGGGTTTGGCCTGGGCCCTGACTATATAGGTTGAGACCTGGTTGGGGACAGCAAGCAGGGAGGACCACTGTCCATGCTCTTCCCGGTGCCCCTCACATCTCCCACTGATGGTAGAATTTCAGGCACAAGCAGGTCGGGCGTCAGCTCCCCCTACCATTAACACCACTGATGCACAGGTGTGAGGCACACAGAATGAGTAGTAGAGGCATCGGGGCACCAGCCTTCCCTGTGGCTTCCCCAAAGTGCACCTCCAAGATGCTCAAAACCACTCTCTCTGATGCTATGACCCCTGCAAACCCTAAGCCTCGCCCTGCCCTGGGAGTAATGTAGCTTTGGACCTTGACTCTCTTAAGTCCTGGTCTTTGCTGAGGTCCAAATGGGGTTCATCTCTGCCACTGTCTTCCCTCCCCAAAGTCAGAATTAAAACTGGGCATGGGCCAGTTCATAACTGAGCTCTGAATTCACTAGTGACCTTTCCAAACACCAGCCCTGGCTGATGCCCATGCCTAAAGATGCCTGTGGTGGGGCACCTTCCAATGGTCACCTATGGAGCAGCTGTCAAGGGTGGGAGGAGGGGCCTCGCAGCTCCTGGGCCTCATCCCACAGGAGGAGCCCCGGAAGGGCTGGCTCAAAGAGGGGCTATTCCTGCCAGGTGCCCAGGTCCCTGCAGCTAATCCACCCTGGGAACCGCTGACAGTCTGCAGAAGCCCCGAATCCCCCAGGCTCACCAGGCCTGTGCCTGCCCAGCTGATACCCCACCCCGACTGCCCACACTGCAGGCTTTCCCCTTTCCCTGCTCCCCAAGCCACAGACCAGGGACACAGCCCACTGTGTGGCAGAAAGCAGAAAGTGATCCATTTCCATCAAACACCATTTCTATGGCTTGCTTCTCTCCTGCACCAATCTTGGCCTCTAACTGGAGCTGCCGTGGCCTCCTCTGAGCCGCCAGAGAACCTGCCCCCTCCCTCACCACTCCCCTTCCCCACCTCCTCCTCCTCGTCTCTCTCTCTCAATTTCTCCTTTTTTCTCCCTTGCACAGGTAATGGTGAGCCGGTGAGGGAAAGCCCTGGAGTATTCAGTTCCAAACACTCCCCAGCAGTTCTCAGAAGGGCACAAAGGATCGCGGTGAATGTCACATTGAGTCCTCTCCAGCTGCACCTGCTGGCCGCCCCGGCCCCTCCGGTTCACCAGGGGGTCACTGAGCACTCGCAGACTCTCGGATGGCAAGGAGCGTTACTATGTTTTCAGTTCACAGTGAGATTAAATCTACAACGTTTGACCTGTCTGATTTACTTTGTAGCCAACAGAGCAAGGGAAGCCCATAGTAAGATGTGCATATGTTTCTACCCCTTAAACAAAACACCGCAGAATTTGTAAGAAGCCAGTGGCAGCTAAATGTCTCATTCCAGGGCTGGACTTGGAAACAGAATGTCACCAGCAGTGGCACTGGGGCAAGGCAGGCAGAGTCATTGTCTTTCCACTAAAGCAAAGTTTGTGTGCAGCAGTTTGGGCAATAGGGCCCTGCAGACCCTGATGGAGCGTGGGCCATCTGCTGAGGCTGGCTCAGCTTAGTGGCCTCTTCCCTGTCCCCCTTACCTCCTGTCCACCTGGCAGTGTTCCCTACACCGGCTCTCTCCTCCTCCCTCCCACCAGACTGAGACTCCTTCCTCCCAGCCAGAGCACACTTGTAGCGGCTTATAAGTTTGAGAAATTTAACTGCCCATCTCCAGGAGGCTAAGGCTCAGGGCTGGCCCTCCCCTGGGCCACTCACCTGGGACTCCCCAGAACTGCACTGACAGCAGCAGAACTTCTTATTTTTAAATGAGATCGTAGGTGGGACTCCAATAAATAAAACATGTACTGACCAAGTTGCTCAGCCTCGATCACGGGTGGGGGCCTGAACTTGGCCCATTGGCCCAGGCCACAGCCTTGGGGATCTTGAGACACCACCTTGGACCTCAAAGTGAGATCTCTGGCCAGCACAAGGACAGATGCAGTCAGTGGCAGGTGGAAAGCATGGGATCAGAGGCCAGGAGGAAAGGTCCAGCAAAGCCCCAGGGGAGCGGCTTCTGAGGCCCAGTGATCCAGGCAGAGGTGGAGGCACGAACATCAGGGGACCTCCATGTGTGGCTGAAAGGCTAGCCTGGGGTAGAGACCGGGCTGCGAGTTAGGTGTAGCAGGGCGGTGGAGGAGGAGCGGGGCTGTCTGCAGAGGTCGCCTGTGAGAGAAGGGTTTGGAAAGATGATGGGCAGCAGTGGGGCAGGCACAGAGACCCAGAGCCTCTAGCCAGGGCCTTGGCTGGGAATCTGGGAGGACAGATGAGATGTGCTCGGGGCAGAGGGGGCAGGAAGAACAGATGTGGGTGAGACACAGAAGGGAGAAGAGGCTGGGCCCCAGCATAGTGAGGGACTAGGACAACCCGGAATGCTTGTCAGATCTTTGCCAGGGCAGAGGATCAGCACTGCTGTCGAGAGAAAACAGGAGAGTAAAGCAGATGCGAGGGCCGCGGACAGCAGGGTCAGAGAGCACGGGGGTCTGGGGAGGGCCAGGTGGGGGGAGGGGAGGCGGACAGTGAGAACTGGCCCAGGGACTCTGGGAAGAACTTTATGAAGTCTGACAATTAAGTTCACACACTCATCCTAGAAAAAGTACTACATACCTCTTTGCCGAGTATCACTACGGTCACCTTCGAAGCACTCCCCATGGCCATCTGGTGACCATAGTGATGCTCAGCAATGAGGTATGTAGTGTATTTTGTAGGATGAGATTGAGAACTTAACTGTCCAACCTCCATGTATGCGTTGTCCTATTCGACCCACAAAGCACCTGGGTAAAGCAATGTCATTTTCTCTCCTATCTTACAGAGGGTGACACTCTCCTATCTTACAGAGGGCTCAAGGAGGTGAAGGAGTTCCCGTGACCACACCGCTAAAGTGATGGGGGCAGGATCATCTTCATCTGCAGGTTCCTGAGCCTGGGTCCTTAACCACACTGCCATGCCAGAACATGCAGACCCAGAACTGGGAAAAAAGTGTGGGGTCCTCTCGTCGGGGTGCATTGTCTCCAAAATTGGGGTGTTTGCAAAGGCCAGTTAGAATTACGAGTAAGGCCTCTCAGGCACAGGTCCCCAGAGTGGCTAAATCAAATCCCCTCAGCCGCAAGCTTCTAGGCCTGTGCAAGGAGGCTCCCTATTACACGGAGGTGTCTTGAACCTTGGGCCCAGGAACTGTAGCTCTGCTGAGATGTATGGGCCCCCTGAGACAGGGATATGAATTTCAGCTCAGGCTGGGGCACTGCTAGTTATTAATTATAACACATTAATTACGACATTCCAGGAATGCTTGAAATGGAGGACTGCGGCCCAAGCCCAAGGCCATATCTTAGTCTCATATTTCTCACTTGAGGCCATGACTAAGGCATAGAATTAAAGGCAGATCAGCCCTAACGCTGGTTGGCATTCGCAGTAATTCAGTGCCATTACTGGTCTTTAAAACGCTGACCTTTGCACGAGAGAGGATGAAAAGACATCACACATATAAAGAAGTCCAGGGAAACGTGATAAGAGCTTATGGCCCAAGGAAGAACGAAAACCTCGTGATAATTTTAGCTACAAAACAATGAAGCAGATTGGGCTTGGTTTTGGGGGGGGGGTTGATTTTTTTTTGTGGGGGAAGCTTGTATTTTTTATAATCATCCCAAAGTACAGTGAAGAAATTGGGAAGACAGTGCTATTGACCACTCTTCCCGTTTGACCAGTTTGCAGCCTGTGACTGAGTCATTACAAGGGGCCAGTGGAGGTGATGCTGGAGTTTTCAAAGCGGAATTTCTGACTCTCACCTTGGCTCCTGGGAAGCAGGCGAGAATGAATTCATCAGAAGAGTCTGCAGTGAGCTCCCTCTGGCGTGTGGGTATACCAGGAATAATACCAACTCTTGGTATTACTGGACACCTATCATGTGCCACACAGGGTTTTGAGGCATCTTAATAGGTGAATTCATTGACTCTTCACTGCAATTGTGTGGAGACAATATATTGATCGACATTGACTGACAGATGAAGGATTGAGGCAGGGGGGTCCTCTCGCCTATTCAGTGTCCCCCAGCCAGTGAGTGTGAGAGCCAGGAGTTGTGCCAGGTGATCACACTTGAGGGGTACCTCTGAATGACCTGCCAAACCTCTCAAATTTGGGGAACTACAGAACCATGTTATGTGTATAAATGTTCGCAGCAGTATTATTCATAGTAGACAAAAAGTGGAAACCACCTTAATGCCCGTTAACTGATGAATGGATCACAAATGCTGTACATATATCCATGCAATGGCATTTTATCTGGGCAGGAAAGGGAATCTACATGCTACAATGGAGCATCATGCTCAGTGAAATAATAATAATAATAATAATAATAATAATATCCTCCTCAGTGAAAGAAGTTGAACACAAAAGGCAACACATCTTATAATTTCATGTATGTGAAATATGTAGAATGGGGGTCCGTAGAGACAGAAGTGGGTAAAGGTGACCAAGGGCTGGGGAAAGGGAAGAGCTAGGCATGACTCCTAATGACGTGGGTCTCTTTCAGAGTGATACAAATGTTCTCAAATCAGATTGTTGTGACTATATTAGAAAAATCACTGGAAAAGTGAATTGAAGACCTTAAAATAGTAAATTTTATGTGATGTGGATATCTCAATTAAATATTTTTTCTAAAAAAAAACCCCACTTGATGTATCAGTGATAACACTCTTAGCTTTGCCCTTGGCTAGTCCCTGGGTTGTAGGGTGGCTGCTCTGGTTCCAGCCATCACACACAGACACAATCATTTTGGTGGTAGAGAGAGGAATTTTTTCCCCCTTAGGTGACTCTTTTGGTCTGGGCTGCTATAACACAATATCTGAGGCTAGGCAATTTATAAACATCAGAAATTTATTTCTGACAATTCTGGAGGTTGGGAAGTTCAAGATCCAAGCAATTTTGGAGCTCTTTTTTTGGAAAGGCCATCAGAGCTGTTGTCATACAGGTCTGTCTTGTGAGAGCAGCTCTCTGCTTCCAAGATGCTTGCTGCTATGTCCTCTGAAGGGGACAAAGACTGTGTCCTCACAGGGCAGAAGAGATGGACAGGGAAAAAAGAGAACAACTCAATGTGAAGTCTCTTGGATAAGGGCATTAATCCATTCACAAGGTGGCCTAATCCTCTTAATCATGGTCAAACTCTTTTTTTTGAGACAGAGCCTCAAGCTGTCGCCCTGGGTAGAGTGGCATGACGTCGCAACTCACAGCAACCTCCAACTCTTGGGCTCAAGCGATTCTCCTACCTCCACTTCCCAAGTAGCTGGGACTATAGGCACCTGCCACAATGCCCAGCTATTTTTTGGTTGCAGCCGTCATTGTTTGGTGGGCCCGAGCTGGATTCGAACCTGCCAGTTCAGGTGTATGTGGCTGGCACCTTAGCAACTTGAGCCACAGGCACAGAGCCCACAGTCAAACTTTTAACACTTTTGCACTGGGGATTTAAGTTTCAAAATGAATTCTGGAGAGCCCATACATTCAACCATAGGTGTGATTTTCAAAGAACAAGGAAATCTTTCCAGAAGTCTCCCAACCCCCAGCAGATGTCCTTTCTCATCTCATTGGTCAGAGCTGGGTCCCCCACCTTCACTAAGCCAGCCCCTGCAAGGGGTCTAGGGGGCTTTCCAACCTGTTTAGATCAATCAGGGCTTGCTCCTGAGTTTCATCAAGTGGACATCTAAACAAAACTAGGTCTCTGTAGGCACTCACCAGTATCTGGTATACCCTGCGCTTGTTAGAATGCAGGGATTCTGTGCTTTTATACACGTCTGCACAATATCACTGCAAGACAGGTGTTATTCTGGCCATTTTAGAGATGTTAAGACTGAGGATAAGAGTATCGGTAACTCATCCCAGACCATGTGAAAATGGGGGATCAGGCATTTAGACTTGAACCCGGGCTGTGAATCTGTAGTCGCTGCCCCAGACCCATCCCCTTCCTCAGACACACTAACCAACAGACCAGAGGATGGTCAAGCCCCAATATGTGGAACTTCTAAATTAACTGTGAGCCCAACTTGCTTAGAAAGTGATAGTCTTTTAGCAAAGAGAGTCCAAGACTCCTACGAAGAATAGAAAGTCTTTCATTTTTTCATATCAGAAAAAAAAGTGCTCATTCTCCCAGTATTAAAATTGTGCAGTGACACCTTTCGACCTTTCTTGCTTTGATAGTGCGTTTTCTCTGCACTTGGCTTTGAAGTCACTGAAAAGATGAACCTAATACTGCCACTCATCATGCATTTATGCTAAAAGGACCAACGTTCGGAATGCACCTGTTTCCATCTGTCACAGCTTCATGCTGCCACCGATTGTGTCCACTAGACTATGATGGGCAGAATCATGGGAGAGCTCCCCCACTGACAATCATGAAAATGGGTCAGAAAGCACTCCCCCTGCCTAAGCTTTCTAAGTCCCTCTTTACTTCAGATCAAAAACCTCGGGAGACTATGGTTTTAGAAGAACTGAATTTCAATGTAAATGTCAACTCAGCAGCACAATTTCCCTGGAGATTTTCCCAAGATTGTTCCTAAGGGAAGAATCCAGAAATCCCTTGATCTAAGCAGTACTTTCAAGAAGTTCTCAGACAGGCATAACTCTCTGGCCACAAGGAAGACATGTGTTTGAAGGGCTGGGGTTTGTGAATTCAGACATGTTGGCGTTCTCTAAAAAAAGCTGTCATCTCAGGCTGGGACTTCGGAACACAGAGCAAGGGTGGCAGAGATGAAGTTCTGAGCATCTCTCTGGTGCAGATAGAGCTGAGCTGCAGGTGAACATTATCCACGTGGACTGGGGGCAGCTCATGAATCTGCAGATTGGATGGAGAGAAAAGGGCTCCAAGGGAGGCTGGGACCAGTGCAAACTCTGCGGGTGAAGAGGGATTTCCATGGAAAGAAGAAAGCAGAGACTTCGAATGTAGAAGCAAGTGCTTGTGGCTGCGAGTCTGAAGCCAGGGAAGGCTGGTGCCCGTGCAGAGCCAGGCTGGGATGCTGAGTACAATCATGAGCACAGACTGATGCATCAGCCCTAAAAAGTAAAGTGTTTCTGAGAGTGTCACGTGAGTGTCAAGGAAGCCCAGATGCAAAGTCCTCTTACACAAAGTAGATGACTGATTTTTACATGATGAAGGATTTGGCAACATAGGGGAAGAAGGATTTGCCAAGAAGTATTATTCCAGCCCCTGAGGCAGGATCATTTTAAGCTAATAGAGCATGTTAATATAACTCAGAAGCACTTCAGACATGTGAAGACTCCTGTGAGATGGGTGATGTTCTGTAAAACAATGACAGAAGAAATTAGTATAAGGCGGCATCAGCACAGGGTTACGCCAGATGTAACTGTATAACTAGGGGTGATGTGGCCAGTCTTCTGCCTGTGTGCTAGAAACTAAAGAAAGGGATAAATCTATGAGATTTATCTAGGAATTAAATCTATGCTCTAAACACTTGCATCATCTCATTTAACCTGGATCACTGCAACCCCCAAGGACAGTACTATTATTATCATTCCCATTCTATCGATGGGGGAAACCAAAGCTGAGAGAGGAGAAGTAACCAGGTGCAGGTCACACAGCTCATAAATGGTGAAACCAAGAGCCAAACTCAAAGAGCCCTGCTTCTATAGCTGTCTTCCTCTTAACAAGGAGCTGCAATGACACTTCATGGCTTGAATGGGAGTCAGCGAGGCCTGTATTGATTCGAATGCTCTTCATCAGGGCTGTGACCTCCATGCTAACCCATTACTGAGGACCTCAGTTGAAGGAGGCACTAATTTAAGAGGAAACGTCAGGCCATTCCATGTGCCGTCTTATGTCTTCACTTAAAGGAGGTGAACGCAAGTCTTCCAATTTATTTGTTTGCATCTCAAGTTGACAGGTGTCCTGTTAAAACACCAACTAAAACGATGCAACTCAGAAAAGTCTGGGGCTGAGTGCTGGCCTTGGGTTTATGCAAGTCATGCCCAAATGGCACTGCTCACTTTGTATTCCACCGTTAAACTGTCATGATAGGAAATAAATAAAGTCCCCATGCACTGTTTGGCAATTAGCAATTACATCTCGACCTCTCCAGTAGCCTTCACACTGCTGTGTAATTGTGAGATTAAAAAGCTGTAATTCACATGGTTGGCTATAAGTGTGTGAACATCTTGCTATGACAAAGCAATTACCTAAGAGTCATTATCCTCATAAAGTAATTTGCAACTGTAGGTAAATAATGATTATGCAACTGACAAATGCTGTATTATTGACCCTTAAAATAAATATTAAGATTTATCTTTTCAGATGGCCACATATGTTATATATTTCAGACATCTGTGGTAGGGTGGCTTTAAGCTACTAGAACGTGAGATAGATTTACATAGCACATCAGAGTCTGCAAAGAACTTCAAGGTGCCTTCTCCCAACTAATCCACATGATCATGACATAAAGAAGGCAAAATAGGTAACTTCATTCTCCATATTTTACAGAGGAGAAGTGTGAGGCTTAGAGAGGCTGGCTCAGCTAAGCAGATATGAAATGCCTTTTTTTTGAAGATCCTTCGGTATATCGCCAACTCTGTCCCTAGACGGTCCACCCACCCCCCTCCCGAGGCTCAGAGAGTCAGCCAAGGACTTTTTAGTCTCTGTAGAAAGCTATGACTCCAATCCACGTCAACAAAATAGAATAATTCATGCCATAATGACATTCCTCCACCCCTCCAAATCAAAGGCACTATATACTTCAACTATATTTTATTGCCTTGTTCAGTAAAGTTGGCCAAAGGTCGTAATTCTTTCATTGTGTCTATACAAAGTTAAATGGCCATTTGAAAAATGTGAAGCTAAAAATGTTCAAATGAAATGATTCCATATCTACCACTTGAATTTTATTACTGGCCTCAGTTTGAGCAATATTATAATAAATACAGCCTGATTGCTTGGTAAAGACAGAGGTAAGAGCCATGGCAAGGAAAGCCCCAGAGCATCTGGCCCACACGACCAGATTTCAGATCTGCGCTGCTAAAAAAGAAAAAAAAAATGTGTTTTTAGAGACCCTTGTGTGGAAACAGGACAGGCCTCAGCCTGTTGTGAATTTGTAGAACCGCAGGTTGTTGAGAACCTGAACTTTCTTCGATTCCTTCCCTTTCTCACTAAACAAATCCACATTGAAGGTGTTCTGTGTGCTTGGGGCCCTCACATGAACAAAACAGGTGTGGCTTTGACCTCCCAGAGCCTGGCATCCATCGCAGATGGAGAAAGAAAAAGCACCAGAGCAGAGGTGAGGATCCCATTTTGCATGGAGGTTTGAAAGCTACACAAATTCCAAAGTTTTATTAAATTCTACCCACTTTTGCATATTTCCATGTCAGTATTTTAAAAGCATTCTAGGTTTTACACTTTATTTAAAATAATCATCTAACCAAAAATAATCACCCTAGTGAAGTCACGTCCCACGTGATCCAGTCTTTGAAGGGCATCATGATCACATGAGTGTGGCCCTGCAGCCAAAAATGCATTTGAACGTTTCCATTTCTCTGCATACATTTCTTCTTTTCTTCATCCATTCATGCATACATACGTGCATATACACACACACTCCATATAGCCCAGGACGCCACTTCTTAAATCCCTCTCCTTCCTGCCATTTTTTCTCACACACTGGAGTTATCTGCTTCTCTCTTTCAAAACCTAGAAAATAAAACTCCACAAGCCTTCCTTCAGGGTCTCCTCAGCCACACAGCCCCAAGTCCTCAGTCTGCACACTTTTCTCCTTGCACCTCTCCCCTTTCCCCAAATTTAATCTGAAAGCCCAAGAAGCCTCTCCAGGCATGGAGGGATCTTCTGAGGACAGGAGTAGGAACAGAGAAAGGGTGAGTGGGCAAGCCCCGAATGTCTCTGTATTAATAGATTGTGCCAGGTCGTGTGGATATCTACACAATCAAGTTCTCCATCTGTATATGATGCTTTAAATAGATCACCAAAGTGGGCTATGGACGAAGACTTTAGAGTCCCCATCCCTGGAGATAATGAAGAAGAAAAATAGGGGGATTCACACTGGGGCTGATTGGAGCCATCAAAATATTTGTTTAACATCTGCTTTAGGCGGATTGTTGGAGCCAGCCACAATTGGTGGCATTGTTCCTGGAGCTAATCTCATAGATTTACCCCTTTCTTTAGTTTTAATTGAATTGCCCTACAGGTAAATACAGGGAGCCCTTTCCTGTGCAGACACCCTGTGCGTGCATATCATCCTTGCCCCGAATTCTTTGTGTGTCAAACGAAAGCCACTCCAGACCCCCAGAGTCCAAAGTAGTTAATTAACAGGAATCAAAGGAGCCTTTGTTGCAGCCCCAAATCTTTCTCTCTTCTCCAGATGGGGACAGATTCACTGACAATTTAGTTCCATTTCTGAGAATGGTTTCTCAGGTTTCCCTTGTCGGTGACTAGAAAGGGCCAGGTGCCATCAAGGACTCCCGTTCCTGGGGCTCTGCCAAAGACCAAATCAAAGGAAACAGAAAGGCTTCAAGTCAGCGGTCCAAGCCCCATCAGGGCCCACGGATGGGGCCAAGACAGGGGTGGTGTAACCTGCAGAGAGAAGTGCTGGGGGGTGAGGGGACATTACGGTGTCACAGAGCACTGCCCAGAGCAGAAACCCCGGAGGAGGGGGCTCTGAGGCAGAGGCAGTTCCTCTTGCCACACGTCCAAGGAAGATCCCACGTAGGCAGGGTCCGAAGGCACCACGTTTGAGTCTACGCTGATGAATGACCAGTGTTGGGATTCACTTTAAGAAATAAAAAACCAGGAGGATGCTTTAAACAGAGTCTCACTTTATAGCCCTCGGTAGAGTGCCGTGGCCTCACACAGCTCACAGCAACCTCCAACTCCTGGGCTTAAGGCGATTCTCTTGCCTCAGCCTCCCGAGCAGCTGGGACCACAGGCACCCGCCACAACGCCCGGCTATTTTTTGGTTGCAGTTTGGCCGGGGCCGGGTTTGAACCCGCCACCCTCAGCATATGGGGCCGGCGCCCTACCGACTGAGCCATAGGCGCCGCCCCAAAGTCCAGTTTATAAAGAGGAAAGATTAGCAGTGAGATGCAGCCAGGAGGATACAGTATCCAAAGGTCATAAAGAGTAAGAACAAGCGAGCCAGGCCTTTAAAACTTGGGACACCAGAAGAAAAACATCAAGTACAGTGTCTGATTCAATGATGGCAAATCCCTGCATGGTGGATATTTACCAAGGAAAGAACTGATGCTCAGAGGGAAGGAGTCATTACCTAACACCACCCAGCTGACACACAACCCAGGCCCGCCAGACTCTAGAACCAGCACTGTTCCCAAGAAATCACGTGGCTTCCTGCAAAAACTAGAAAGCACCCTCTGGAGCTTGAAGGAGACAGTTTTAAAAATGAAAGGCAGTTTTGCTTCATACAGTGTGTAATGAGGTGCCAGGGTTTATTTTAATGCTAAGAACCAAGCATAAGCTGAAAATAGATGTAAGTTCAAGAATGGTTTAAAGCAGTGGTTTTCATACGGTGCTTGCGCAGACCCAGGGCCAGGCGAGAGAGATGTGGGCCAGGGAGAGCACAGCAGCATCACAGGGAAACTCAGGAGTGGGGGCAGCAGTGGGCCCTGCCCCATCCTATCACCAGCCCATCTCTGTCTGTTTGTCTGCCTATCCACCAGTCAATACAGATATGTTTTAGGTGTCTTACAATAGTCTTACAATTTCACTGGTAGAAAAAGGTTTATACTTAATAGTTTGAGTTGGTCATTTTTACCTGATGGATCTAGAAATAGCAGGACAAAAACTAAGAGTTCCTGCTACTGATCTGAGTGTGCCTTCCCGCCCTGGGGCTCTACCCTCAGGCGTGGCATAAAGCATCAGACACAGTTCACACCTTTTGGGCCTTCCCTGTGGGAGCTGGGGTTTCACCAACTCCATCAGATGGGGGAGTTTGCCATGATCATCACGAGAGTCACAAGGGGACTCTTCCTGCCATGCAGGTACCACAGAGGAAGCCTGGGCTCTAGTCCTGTTCCACTTTCTCTCTGTGGGTGGTTGTGGGATCTCTTGGAACCCCAGCTAAGAGCACTGATCTGGGAAAACAGCAACCCCTTTACAGGATTCAGTGGGAATAAGTGAGGTGCTTCCGTCCAGCTGGGACCATGTGTGCTGTATCCTGGTATTAAGAGGGATCACGGGTTTTGTGCGGTTCCACTTGCCTCCGTGGTGTGTCTCCAGGCTGTCCACCCCGTCCTCCCTCCTAGAAGTACCTGGAGGTGCTCAGAAACCAGGGGATCAGGAGCCCCTGTAGGGGTTGTCCCTTAGTTGTCCTAAAAAGAACAACTTGCTGTGGTGAAAAGTCAAGGAGTTCAGAAAACAGTATTTTGTGAAATACAGTTCTCAGCAAACTGGGAACAATATCAACTGAAAATAACTAAATAAATAAATAAATAAGAAATGTAATAAAAATGAATAGAATCCGCTGAAACCAAAGGGGACAGAAAAGCCTGAACCTCAATATTGTTTCAAATTGAGTCGTGAAGTGAATTCCCAAAATGCAGGGGGAGGACACTTGCTGGAGCCATGGAGCCCGGTTCCTCTGAGCCCCTCTGTCCAAGGTGGTCAGGACCCCGCAGGCCCAGATTTCAGAGGTGAGCTCCTGCCTTCCTCCCCCATGCTCCTCCAATCTGGGTCACGACAAATACTTTCCAGTTCCTCCAACTCCCCAAGCTCTCCCCCCACACTCCCTCTGCTGGGAGCTCTTCTCCGTCTTCCAACTCCATCCTCCACCCTTGCCTTTCACCTGGGAAATTCCCAGCACGCTTTCAATTCTTCCAGCAGTCACGTGACATCCCTTCAGCGGAAGGCCTCCAGGCCACCATGGCAGCGTGCCCACGAAGCATCGTAGCCTCTGTCCTGCGGTCGCACAGCCCTGCCTCCACGTGTAGTCTGCAGCCCCTTCCAGCTGCCAACCACTTTAGGCCTGGGACCAGCCCACTTGTGCTCGTCTCATCCCTAAGTCCTCGGTAAAGACACGTTTAAAGAGGTTGTTTGCAAGGCCAGGTCTGAGTAGGGTAACTTCGCTTACAGTAGCTGCTCTCAGCCTGCCCTCACAGGATTGGGGGGAACACATGCCCTGGCATCAGTTTCCAGAAGTCTTTGTAGGATGTCTAGGGTTTCTTTTCAAATCCACAGAGGAAGACAACCATATTACAAACTTCTAGAAAGCCCTGGCCTTGCCCTACATTGTTATCTGAGCCTCCAGTCTACACCAATCCCCAAAGCACAGGATAGGGCAGCCCAGTAACCAGCCACCCCTCTTTTTGTCCCCTCCTTGTCACCCCCAGGGCATAGCCAAACTCTGGGTGTGTGGCTGAGAGACATTTATCATGGAATTACAGCTCCAGGACCCCGGCTCTGTGGCTGTGACGTGATGACTATGTATTTCACGCCTCTCAGTTTCCCAGCTGGGATTCGGAGATTTAAAGACATGGGAGACGTATTTTTAAATTTACGAGAGGGCCATCGATTTAATTAATTGTGTACCAAGAGTGCAGTCAGTCACAGTAAGATTTCTTAAAGGCAAAGGGGACCAGAGAAGGGTCTCTGATGGTTGGTGGCTGCCAACACTGTGTTTCTTCGATAAAACCAGTGATGCTAAGGGTCTGGGTCAGAACAAATTCTTCCTATCCATACGCATGTGACATGCCCAGGAGCATTTGGGAAGGACCCAGTTGCATCCACCAAGGCAGCTTTTCTTTGAGGATTTCTGTGTAACATGATCCTTCAAAGAGGACAAAAACCAATTCATCTGCCAGAAACAGCCTCTCCTTTCACACTGGTTCATTCCGTGGTCTGATTGGTGCAGGCTGGGCAGAGCCCACTCCCCCAGATTCTTGGAATTGGGTTTTCTCCAGGAAGCTGCACTCAGAAGCACGTCCTCTTGTCCCAGACCTAGTCCCAGCATCTCGCACCAGGAACACCTACAGCGTGTCTGGTCCAAGCTGCTAATTTTACAAATGGGAAAACTGAGACCCAGAGGCCTTTCCTGGTGAGAGACATGCCAGCATCAGGATGCAAGTGTCCTGATCCTGCTCAGGGCTGTCTCTGCTGGTGGTGCTGCCTCAGCTAGCGTCCCTTTCACGGTGTCCAGTTACTTCCTTTACTTTGAAAGTTTCTCTCTTGCATGAGGAAAAAAAAATTTAATGAATGTATGTCTTTTCCTTCAGAATTACATCCTATTTTTCTTCTTCTTTTTTTTTTTTTTTTTTGGCTGGGGCCAGGATTGAACCCACCACCTCCGGTATATGGGGCCGGTGCTCTACTCCTTTGAGCCAAAGGCACCACCCCTATTTTTCTTCTTATATACTTACAATGACATCAGAATTTCACTTTCATACCTTAGACCCAGACCCTGGCCCTGGGCAGAGAGAAAACCCTACGGGCACCATGGTTGAAGCTGGTGCGAAATCAGTTCTGCTGCTCGCTGGGCTTCCCATTCCTGTTCTAGAAGATCTAATGGAGAATCCAGGGAGAAGGATGGCAGGAAGGAGAAGGCAGCCCTAATTCAGATGCAGATGTCATTTAGAATTTTTTATTTGTATCTATAAAGGGAGGATCTGTGAGCATCAGAGAAATGCTGGCTGTCATCCGGGTGTGATCCTCCAGATAATGTCCGGCTGAGAGCTCCCTCACCCCAGATAGGGCAGGTGGAATGACTGAGATTGGAGGGTCAGACTGGAAAATGGTATTACCTTCCCCTGAAAATCCTTCCTGATCCTCCCTCCTCCCACCCAGCTACTCCTATCCCCAAAGCCAGGAGCATCTCTGCTCCCACATCCACCATCATGGTGCAGGCTGGTGTCTTCCCACCGGGCTGGGAGCTCTTTGAGAACAAGGACCTCGTCTGCACCGTGAATCTTAACCTCCTAGCAGAGTGCCTGGCACGTAACACTTGCTCAATAAATGCCGCTGGCTTGAATGAATGAAAGACCTCAGAGATCTGGTCCATTCACTCATTTTATAGAGGAGGAAACTGAGGTCCAAAGAGGTCAAGTGGAAAATTAGAAATGGAACCAGGGCAAGGCATCAGGCCCCTGGCCCCACTCCTCTGGACGCTGCATCTTTGCAAATTATAAGGAAGCAACAAGGGTTAACCTGAACCACTTGGTTCTGCTTTCCCAGAATCAGGTAAACTTATTTTCCTCACCTCTCACTCTCCAGCCCACCTCCAAGGTCTTGGATATCCTGTAGGTTTTTATGCAAATAAGTTCACAGGCTAAAAGAAGAAAATGTTTATTTTTCATTCAAAGGTCCCATATGGGACTTGCTGGCTGGGGCTGGCTGGGCCCTCCTATCAGATGGACATGCAAATGACCCCACTAGAAAAGAGCTGGAAGAGAATAGCTCTGTTTCCAAACACACAGACATTTGCCTGGACATTTCCCTAACTCATTTCCCTTTTCCATTCCAAACAATGTAGGATATCACCTCCCCCTAACCCCCCAGTAAAATCCAACAGTAGGTAGACACAGGCCTACTGACCTGGAAGAGCTTACCGCCGTCTAGCCAAGAGGTAAAAAGGGGCATAGCCTCAACACTCAGAAATCCTCAATTTAGCAGGAGCCCCATCTTATCCAAGAAAAAAAAAAGGCCATTTGGCTCTTGCAGGGACCCAAGGGCACCCGGGAAGAAGCCTTCTGAGGAAGGCTCTGGAAAACAGCATTACACACCATGGGGTCAACAAGTTCTCAGTCATCAGCTCAGAATGTCAAGATGAGAATTTCTTAAATCCAAAATTTATCCCCAGTACCAAACTTCCTGTTTCACTGGGAGGTCCTGAAGGCCACCTTGAGCACCAGGGGTTCATCCCAGACAGGGACAGTTAAACCTTAAACCGAAGGCTAAGGGCAGGCCTCCCTGCTCTGTAGCTCTGAAATGATTCCAAACACCTCACAGTCTGCTACTTGCGTGATACATGTTTGCTCCACTGCGCAGTGCAGTCTCTTTCTGTGCCCACGAGTGAGACCCTGGAGTGAACTCTTCTGCCCCTCAGGAATGTGATGTAAAATTGTATCCAAACCTCCATACCTGAGTAACTGACCTCAACTTCTGAACTTGGAAACACGTATACATTCCAGAGTTTGAAAGACACAAGGAGAGCTTAGGCCATGGCAAGGCTCTTTTGAAGACCCAGAGCATACGTGGCCTTCAGAGGCCACTTCTCCAACACCAAGAGCTCAGGCTATGACAGGGTGACACCCTGCTAGCCTTGGAGCTAATCACCAGCACAGGCACTGCCTCCTAGAACCAGGGGCAAATCTCGGGATCTTCACCAGGTGATCAAGCCAGCTTCTGAGAACCACTCTCACAAAGAAAGATGTACCTCCATCTTTCCTCAGAGGCCTAATTCCCCCCACCCCTACCCCATGGAGTGAGCCGTGAGACTGTAATCATTTGGGGACTCACTCCACAGTTAACGTACCTCATCTATCGGGAGCATTCTCACGGTTTATTCATGTTTATCTCCCCCTCTTTAAGCACTATAAACCTAAGGAAAAATTCTCTTTGGATGGCAATAAACTATGTGATTCATGAAATCATACTCTGATCAACTCCTTATTTCCCCCATCCCAGGAAGGACAGACATAGGGACCTTGTTTTAGTGCCCATAGGCTGGACCCATGTGGATCCCAGAGAGAGCCAGCCACGGAGAGCCACCTGGGCAGAGATAGAACGATGCACTTGCCCTGTGACTCAGAAAATCGTCTGCTGGGTCCACACAAAAACTACACACCAATGTTCACAGTAGCTTTATTTATAATAGCCTGAAATGAAAAGTAACATAAGTGCCCATCAGCTGGGGATGGACAAATAAGCTGGGGCATATCCAAATAGAGAAATACTACTCTGCAATAAAAGGATAAACTGCAATAACATGAGCAAATTGAATTTCAAAATGTTATGCTAAAAAACAAGAAGGCTGGAAGCTCTCACCTAACGGACACAATGTAAAGGTCCATGGCACACCTTCTGGGTGAGGGGCTCAACTACAACTGGGACTTTACCTAACAAATGCAAACAATGTAACCTAATGGTTTGTACCCTCATATTAATCTGAAATTAAAAAAAAAAAAGAAGAAGGCAGGGCCTAGGGTGGAGGGCAGCTGGAAAAGGGTGATGGGGAGAGAGTTTACAGAGTGATGGGAATATTTTGATTATGGAGACGGTTACACAATTGCATACATGTGTCAGAATTTGTAAAATTGTACACTTAAAGTTGATAAATTTTATTCCATGTATTTTATATTTCAATAAGGATGGTATTTTTATAAAAGAAGAAATATCATGATAGGCCATTTAAGTTGAATTAGAGATTAATATGTTTTGAGGATTCTCATTTTTCCACCTGGACAGTGGTATTCAAACCACTGACCAGCCACACCTTCCTCCAAGAGTGACAAGGAGGGAGTCCCAGAGAACAACGATCCTGCATCTTTTTAGCCCGCGATCAGCCACTCATGAGTGTTGAGAGATGGGATGAGAATGGGCATTTCAAAGCCCAAGTTTAAAGCTCAGTTCTGCCCCTTACCAACTGGACGGCCTTGGAAATGTCCTTACCTATGAAATGGCAATAAAAATAGTACTTCCCAAGGTGGGAACAACCCACGTGTCCTTCAGTGAGATGACAGGATAAACAAGCTGTGGTCTGTTCTCAGGATAGAATATTATTCAGTCATGAAAAAGAATAAAGTTCAGACCCCTCACTGCACCATGGATAAACTGTGAAGACGTATGCTGAGTGAAAGGAGCCAGATGCGAAATGCCACATATTGTATTACTCCACGCATGTGAAATATCCAGACTAAGTAAACGCATAGAAAAGAAGGGAGATGGGGGTTGCCAGGCTACGGGGAAGAGTGGGAAGTGCTGCTTAATGGGACAGTGTTTTACTTGGGGGTGAGAAAATGTTTTGGAACTGGACAGAGGTGGTGGTTTCCCGGCCCCGTGAGTGTACTAAATGCCGCTGAACTGCTCACTTTCGAATGTTTGGTTTTGCATTATGTGAATTTCACCTTTCTTGGTGCAGGAGGAATCATCTGGAAGATGGACAAGGCGGGAAGCACAGCGCCTGGCCCAGTGTGAGCCTCAGTGGAGAGGCTGCAGGGCCACAGAGGTCACCAGAGGCCTCTCCTCTGGGCCTCTGAACTCCTGTGGCTCATGGGTGCCACCTCCCTTGGGGAGGTGACAGCAGGTCCTGCAGGAGCTAAGATAGCAGGTCACCATGCCAGTCAAGGTCCCAGCCTCCAAACCCCTGCCCCTGCTGTCCCTTGGACATTCTCCCCCACCCCGCCTTTAATCCAGGCTTGCACTGGAAGATGAGCCACTTAGGAAAATAACATTTCTGTGTCATGGGCCCAGCTCTGGCCCCAAGTGACGACATTTGATCTTTGTCCTGTGACCTGGGCTCTGACCCGTGCCTAATCCTGTGGCCAAGCCGACAGCAGTTCGAGGCTGCCCGGAAGGTGGCTTTCCCAAGAAGGCCTAGAGAAGCCTTGGCTCTCAACAGCTTCTGCCTTCTGAGGGTGCCTGTCAGATAAGTTGCACAAATCGTGGGGCAGCCTGGGAGATTTTTAACAGGCTCCTAACAGCAGGACTAATTAGTGTCTAATCAGAATCTTATTAGTGCAGGAACATCTTGAGACTAGTAGCCCACACATGTTAAGACTGTGTGTTCTGATGGAAATCGATGCACGGCCGCCTTGTCCTTGGCAGGTGTCTCAGGACGGTGCCCTGCCCATGTGTGACGGGGAGGCTTGGATCATGCAAGCTCCAGAAACAGACACGGCTTAGGTCTGAGTCTTCCCGAAGTTCTGCTTTTGTCCCTGGTGCCCATGACAAGAGCATGGAAACCTCCCAAAGCCGTGATTATTTTAAGAAAGGAGCACATGCTGGGAAGGAAAGGCTTCTTTGGACTAGAAGCTGTGCAAACACCGCGGCCACCGGCCACTAAGCCTGCCCCAGGCCCAAGGTTCCCACCCACACAGTGAAGGAGCTGTGACACTTCGCCCGGCCATGCGGTGTCGTCAGCACTTCCTATGAGTCTCATTCATCATCCAGAGAAAGCATCAAGCTTTTATTGAAATACCGGGCATGAGGGGAAGAGGTGCAGCCAGAGAGAGAGAGACTTGGGCATCCTCCACTTATAAATGGTGAGGAAAGAGGCAGGGGTCACCTGGGAGAAGGCAGGCCAGGGTTCTGGGCTCCGCACAGAGTGCTGGTTTGGGGCAGAGCCCAAGAATCCGCAGTCTGACAAGAACAAGGTGATGCGTCTGCAGCTGGTCTGGGGTCCACACTTTGAGAACCCTTGGTGTGGAGAGAAGACAGAGGAGGAGAGGGCACCCCCAGGCCAGGAGCACTCCCGAAGGGTTGGGCGGGGCGAGCAGGCTTTGAGGACACAGACAGGGTGGTCCAGGTGGAATGAGGAGGTCCGGTAAAGAGTGGCAGGGTTCCACCCCGAGCAAACAGAGCTCCCCACAGGCAATGTGCTCCGGGTGACAGAGGGGCCCAGCACAGACAGGACGGGAAAGGGGGACGGAAGCAGCGTGCCTTGCTCCAAAAGCGAAAACCCTGCTTCCCGGACTCAGCAGGTTCCTGGCAGACATGGTCTAGGTACAACATGAACTCTCTGGCCTCACCTTTCAGAAGATCCTCAGTAGAGATTTCTCACTGAAATCAGGAAGGATCAGGAGTGGGAGCAGGGCCTGGCCTCGAGCCCCACTCCAACTGCCCCTCAGTCAGGATATGGGGGGTCCTCACCTCCTGGGGCACATATTAGAGAAATGACTTCACTGCCAGGCTTGCCACCTCCTCTGCTAAATGGGCCCATTATGGGGCGAGCATTGAAAGAGCCCACACATGAAACCCTCTGCTCGTGCAGAAGCACCACAGCATTGCTAACAGGCCCCATCCAGCGATAGTGAAGGCTGACAGTGGACGCCGAAACCGGAGCATCTGGGATTCTGTGGGTCCGTCCTTGCGGGTTGGCTCAGGCTGAGGGGCACAGATTGTGATGCTAAATGGAATTTTCTTTCAAAGCTGAGCCAAGCAGAGCTCCAGGGAAGGACCTGCAGGACTGTAGGGTGAGAGAGACAGGTTGCACAGGGAGGGCCCAGGAAGCTGGCTGCCCTGCATCCCTGCAAATCAGCAAAGGCCACTTATCAGCTGAGGAGCGGAGGAAACTTTCCTTGCAGACTGCCAGGCACCAGGAAGCCTAAGAGGTCAGTGGCCTAGGACCCCAAGAGCCAGATGTTATCTCAGCTTGGCCAGTGAAACCTGAGCCTGGACACTGCCTGCCCTGCACCACAGATGACATCCTGGGGCAGGCGCCGCCTGGCAGAGATCAAGGCAGGGAGCTGTCCCTCCCCCTGCTCCTGAGCCAGACCAAAGTTGCCACGTGGCTTCCTGAGGATGCTGGGGGATTTTCCTGGGGGGGGGGTAGGCAAGGATGTAGGACAGAGATGCAAAGATGAGGCAGGGAGACAGAGATTCCTGCAGAACGACTCCCATCCGACCCAGCACCTTGGCTGGGCTCAGAAATGCCCCCAGGTCCTGCCTTGGCATCCTCCCCTCCAGCCCACTGCAAGCCTCGCCTAGTCCATGCCCTGCTAAAACCTGAGATGTCTCAGGGAAGCCCGCTAGATCTCCTTGCTTAGGGCAGCCCCACCATCTGCGTCAGGCTCTCCTATACATTGAGCTCTGCAATTGTCTGACAGTAACACCTATCCCTCATCCCCGGCATAGTTCTGATATGCAGGGCCATGTCTACTTTGGCAGTATCACCTTTTGAAACAATGGTCAGCCAAATGCCCTAGAGGTGCGAGTGAAATCCGTCTACCACACCCTCGGCCTGGACACTAAGAATTGAAACCACACCTGCCTGCATGGACACTCTGATCTGTATGTCCCATGGTCTTCATAAGCATGACTGGGTTTTTCTAGAGCCTTTCCTCCAGACAAAAGTTTGGTTTGATTGTTCATTAGAGGAACTTTCCACAAACCAGATCAGCTCTTCCATGAGAAGCATCAACAGTTTGCACCCCAACATCATTCAAATCCTCACCTCACTGTTTCTACCAAACTGCCAATTCTAACAAACACCAACCTTGCCTTCTTCCTTTTGAGACACTACCAAGCCTCTGTACAGATGTCCCCACATACACACTCAGCAATAAACTCAGCTTTGTCTTATCAGCTTGTGTTGGTGATATTTGAGGAGCCTGCATTCAACAGAGCAATTTAATGAGTATTTATGAGATGGTGAGTAAATGGATGGGTGGATGGATGGATGGGTAAGCTGTTGAATGTGGGAAGGATAAATGAATGGGTGGGTAGATGGATGAAGAGATATGTGGATGGATAGAAGGATGCATGGGTGAATGGATAGATATGCGGGTGGATGGGGGCTGGGTGGCTGGAAGGAGGAGTTGCTGGATTCCTACCAGTGTCGATGGAGGAAGCTTTAGGTCTGGGCTGAGACAGGGCCAGGGGAGCCTCATCCTTCTCACAAGGACCAGAAGCCTATCTAATCGGAGAAGTGCAAGGAAGCCCCTTAAAATTATAAAAGCTAATTCTCAAATAGCAAATCAAGATAATTTTGGCAGAAATTTGCAACTCAAAAGCAGCATTTGAAAAGAGCTTTGGAGAGTGGGCCTACCCATCCCGACTTGATATGAAGCGTGTAGATCAGTATCAAATTAAATTTCCCTATTGTGCCTTCTCTGTGACAGGCACAGTGCAGGGGGGTCTGACTACCCCCCAACCTCCTCTTGGTGATATCCTTTTCAGCTTAAATTATACAGAAGCAAATAATTATCAAGGCCTTCTGTTTACCCTCCTTAGAAGATTTAATTTACCCCAATAAACATGGGGAGCAGACCTTTTGGATTTAAAATGACATATAATTTACTTCTAACAAATGCTCAGGGTCTGGGAGAAAGCCCATTCATCAAGCAAATCTGAATCTCAGGCAGCTCACCAAAAGGACCTTTTGTCTAATTGTTTTCCATCACAAACAACATGTGGGGAGGAGATTTAGACAATATTTCCAAACACTGTAAGCTACATAATTATTGTCCTCAGCAAACCTGATCATCGTGTTAGAATCACAGTAACAATTTATCTGCCTAATCCCCCACCCACTTGTGATGGTCCCATCACAAGTATCACATGGCTAAGGAGGCATTTAAAAAGTTCAATTCAAAACTCTAGATTTGAATAACTTTAACGTGGTGACTGGGGCCCCAAGAAACTCAGGATCCAAAGGGAGCTGGGGTACCGTCCTAGGTGCCTGCCGTGCAGCAGAGAGTGAGGGGAGGCAGAGGATATGGGGAGGCACAGAGGAGCTCTGGGCCTCCACTCTCCCCCAGTTGGCCCAGGTACAAAAGACATCAGTGCCCAGAACCAGCGACTGGTCTCACAGCTCTCAGTCTGCCTGTCTGGTGCCGCCCAAGAGGCTGTCAGCTTAATTTGTAGGTCTTCTCAAAAAATTTTAAAGCAGCAGTAATGTGGTTTTCACCTGCTCTCCGTGGGACGAACTCTGCCTGGTTCCAGGTCTTGGTACCTCACTTCCCCCTGGACACCTCTCCAAGACACTCACGGACACCTCAGGCTGAGCTATCCAGAGTCCAACTTCTCATCATATTCCCACCTCCCGTGCTCAGTTGCTCCCCTGCAGGTGGCCTCACCATCTACCCAACCACCCAACCTCAAACCCTGGAGTCAGAACTGCTTCCCCTTCCCGCCTACTGCAGCCCCCCAGCTGCATCCAGCCCCTCAATACCGTCCACGTCGTCCTCTCTTAAACCCAGCCCTGTGGCCACTCCCCTGATGCAGGCTGTCACCTCTCCCCATGTCACTATGAACCCTCCCAGCTGGTTTTCCTGCCTCTGGTTCTTTCCTCTTCCAACCCATGCTTTTCAGGACAGCAGACATAAAATGTCATTCTCAAAAACACATCCAGACCATTTCTACTGAAATGTAGAATTCAAAGACATCATCTGAAAAACAGCTCAGGCAAGTGGGAATCACTCCCTTGTTTGATAACTGCTGAGAATTCCTGTTATCCTCAGGGTCAAGTCCAAGGAAACTACTGCCTTCCTCTCCACCTCCCTCGAGGTCTCTGGTTACAGAAGCTGTTCTCCACACATGCCATGCCCCTGGCTTCAAAATTATGAAGATTCAGACCCAGCTGGAAGCAAGTGAGGGCAGAGGGTGTGTCTAGAGAAGGTCTCCGGGGTTTGATGTCACCTTCGTCCTCCAACTTGAATCAGGTTCTGAAATTTTCCATGTGGAAGAAGCTGAGACTCCTTCACCAACAAAGACACAAAGACAGGTTCTGCCCTACCCTGAATTCAACAGTCCTTTTGAGAGAGACACTCATGAAGGACTAAAGAGAGAAAACACAGGCTTCAAACTCACATGAAGTGGGGGCTCGTTGGTTTCTTTCTGCCCAGATTGGTATTGTGGGCTGGGGAGTGACTGGGTCTTCCCGTGCTTCTGTTTGAAGGGGAGTGGGGAACTGGAACCCGTTGCCTAAGATTGTTTTTGAGGGTTAAATCGGAATACCCAGCCCTGTCAAATTGTAATTTAACCCCTGTGAAATTAAAATACCCTTTCTTTGCCTAGCCAACTCTCACTATCCCTTCAGAGTCTTAGCTCTCCTGACCTGTCTCCCAGGACACCTCCCTGGCCCCTGCCTTGGCCCCCAGAAAGGACTCAGAGAGGACCACAAATGAATCCTTCATGGCACTTTTCCCCTGAGCCATGGTTGCCTGTTTGTCCTCTGACTTTCACATGGGTCCTTGCGCTCCCTAAGTTCCCAGAGCCTGGGAGGTGTTCATGCTTGAGGACATGAGCGTGGCCTGGCTGGCTGGCTGACTGGCAGGAGCTCTAGCAACACGCCTCCTCGGGGCCTCGGATCCGGGAAGACAACCACGCCCTGACTGTCCTCCTCAGCTCCTCATCTGCTCATTGTAAGCCCCCACCAATTCTTTTTTTTTTTTTTTTTATTGTTGGGGATTCATTGAGGGTACAATAAGCCAGGTTACACTGATTGCAATTGTTAGGTAAAGTCCCTCTTGCAATCATGTCTTGCCCCCATAAAGTGTGACACACACCAAGGCCCCACCCACCTCCCTCCTTCCCTCTTTCTGCTTTTCCCCCCATAACCTTAATTGTCATTAATTGTCCTCATATCAAAATTGAGTACATAGGATTCATGCTTCTCCATTCTTGTGATGCTTTACTAAGAATAATGTCTTCCACTTCCATCCAGGTTAATACGAAGGATGTAAAGTCTCCATTTTTTTTTTTAATAGCTGAATAGTATTCCACGGTATACATATACCACAGCTTGTTAATCCATTCCTGGGTTGGTGGGCATTTAGGCTGTTTCCACATTTTGGCGATTGTAAATTCAGCTGCAATAAACAGTCTAGTACAAGTGTCCTTATTATAAAAGGATTTTTTTCCTTCTAGGTAGATGCCCAGTAATGGGATTGCAGGATCAAATGGGAGGTCTAGCTTGAGTGCTTTGAGGTTTCTCCATACTTCCTTCCAGAAAGGTTGTACTAGTTTGCAGTCCCACCAGCAGTGTAAAAGTGTTCCCTTCTCTCCACATCCACGCCAGCATCTGCAGTTTTGAGATTTTGTGATGGCCCCCACCAATTCTTATTTTGTGCTTTAAGGTCTGCAGCATGAAAACTTCAGAAAATGCCCCCCTTTAAAAGTTGCAATGGCCTGAGTCCCAGACACATGAGCAGGATCTGGAGGTCACAGCTGCCCCCACCCTTGCTGACTTAAGAATGCAAGGTGGCATGGTCAGCTCTGCCGTGCTCAGGGCCCTGGGTTCACCGTCTGTCCAGTGAAGTCCTCTGACCTGTCAGCAGGCCTGGCTGCTCCTGGCCATGCAGGTGGAGGGAGCAAGGCTGTCAACTATCATATTTTAAAAATGTAAGTGGGGCTTGAATGACCATCCTGGTTCAAAGTAGCCACACAGCCAGCCCTGTGCATCTTTCTTCGTTTGTGGGTCACTGACTGGGTTGGCAGGATGATGGCTTGTGTGTGTGGGGGGGAGGGCTATATGGAGAGCAGAGTCCACCTGCCTGTGTCCACCCAGTTAGATGGTGGTGAGCCCCTCTGGACAAATGGTTAGTGATGCTCGGCAGTAGCTGCAGACGGGCCAATTACTCAGAGCCCTAGGGCCTCCCTGAGCAGGTGTGCGGTCTGTTCCCCTCATCCCCAGACTCTGAGTGAATGCCACCCTCTGCCCAAGGTGGGTGTTGGATGATGAAAAGCACAGACCCCCAATGGAGTGTTGGGAGCTACACATTATAGGGACAGTTCCTATGACTGGGAATGGGATAGACTTCACCTACAGGCTGTGCGATTGTGGGAAGCAATTAACCTCTCTGAGCTTCATTCATTCAATAGATATTTATCAAGCATGCTATATGCCAAGCATTGTTAGACACTGAATACAAACTTTCCTGCAAAATAGAGATTTTTACCATTTTTACCAATAGGACAGTTTTAAGTCTAAAAACCCCATAAAGCAACAACTACAGAACCTGACCTTCAGTGAAAGTGGATCCTCTCTCATGTAACATATCTCTCCCCTTGGGACTTTGGTGTGGGGTGAGACGGGCAAAAAGGAAGTCAATTCAAAGCCTGGCATTCAAGGAAAAGATACATAATAGGGTGATAATAGCAAATTGAAAAGAACAGAGCAGGCAGGGCTCAGAATGACAGAAAGTTAAGGCAGCAGGTGCAGCAGCCAAGAATGCTTGGCCTTGTCTCCCCACTGTCCTGCTGTGTGACTTTAGCTGAAAGTTTTATCTTCTTGCTCCTAGCTTTCCTCATCTGTCAGATGAGGAAGATAATAATACTGCCCTACCCAGTTCTCAGAGGGTAGCCTACACCCCAGGACAACTCCTTAACGTGGTAACAGAAAGCTTAAGAGGTCCACAAAGCTTAAATTAATGTATCTGAAAGTATTCTGAAAAATACAAAATAGCTTAGTCTGTTTGGGCTCCTATAACAAAATATCTTAGACTGAGCAATTTCCAAAACAACAGAAATTTATTGCTTACTGTTCTGGAGGCTGTGAAGTCCAAGAAAGGTCAAGGTGTCTGGTGAGGGCCTGCTCTTCCCATCGACATTGCCTTCTGTATGTCCTCACCTGACGGAAAGGGTGAGCAAGCTCCCCTGGGCCTTTCTTATAAGGGCACTGACCCCATCCACCACCCCCCAACCTAATTCCCTTCTAAAGGCTTCACTGCTTAATACTCTTGCACTGGAGATAGGTTTCAACATATCAATGTTGGGGAACACAAACTTTCAGACTGTAGCTAATACCAAGTAAAAAATAAAAATACTGCTTTCACACTATTCCCATATTTTATATCCCTGAGTCTTGGTTTGAGACAGCTGTTGGGCTGCATGCAGATTATTTGGGAGAGGGTCTCTGGAGTAAGATCCTGCAGCAAATGAGAGCAGGAAGGGAGGATAACCAGGCAGGGATTGAATGAGCAGGTTCCTCTCACAGGTGAGTGGGGCTCAGGCCTGCCAGAATGCTCTGGGGAGCCATGCACAACACACACCCAGATTGTCTCACCAAGGGACAGGCAGGCAGAGGTGATGACTTACAGAGTCCTAGCCCTTGCTGGTTGAAAGTGGTGCCTGTGGCTGTTAAATCCCAGGCACTTTGGAACTCCACAGGTATGGGCTGAGCACACTGCCTGTGCCACAGTCTTTGGGGACTGAGACTGATGCTGGTGATGGGAGGTGTTGCTGAGTTGGAAAGTGTCCTTTGCTGCTACAGAACTGCAGAGACCTGATGCCCCGGGGAAAGGCGCTGGTGCCTGCCACCCCAGTTACTCTTACACATGTGACAATATCACAGACAACACATTTTCATTACTGTAGTGAGGCCTTAGCTCAGAGCTTGCCTTGTCAGGGTAAGGAGGAATGGTCTGTGAGGAAGTGACGTTTGGGCTTAGAAGTGAAAAAATGTGGAAGAACTAGCAGTAAGCACCCCTTCCGTCTCAGCCTTCCTTTTGTAAACTCTCTTCTCGTGTTATGTCTTAAGTGGGTCCATTTTCCCAGGCCCACAACAGTCCATTAAATGAATGGGCTTCCTGGGTACCTTCTAGTCAACAGTTAAAGGTTAGAGGAGGGGCAGGCAGCCAAGGAGAAGTTAAAATCCAGGCCCCACACAGTTCCCAGAGTTAGCCCATCTTGTTTTAATAAGGATACAATTTATAATGAAACACATGCTATGTCTTTATTTGAAAATGGTGACAATGGCTTTCTTCACATGGCCTTTATAAGATGGATCAAATCCTGGGTGGTGCCTATGGCTCAAGGAGTAGGGCACCATCCCCATATACTAGAGGTGGTGGGTTCAAACCTGGCCCTGGCCAAAAACTGCAACGACAACAACAACAAAAAAAAAAAAGCAAAAGATAGATCAAATCCCGCTTTAATGTTTTTCTGCTCCTTTCAGAGAAAGGCCACTTCCCAATAAATAAATAAGAAGAAATCACACATAAAATAACACCCGAGTCCTTTCCATCCGGGAGTCACACTTGATTTACCAGAACTGAAATTCACAACCTGCAGCTTCTGACTAAGAGGGAGGCGGGTGCTTGGGCGTCCGCATTGTCTCAATCCCAAATCTGTGCCTGGAAGGGAAGGCTTTAGTTTCTGTTCTCCCAGGGAAGAGAATCAACAGAGAAATAACGAGGGTGTGCAGTGAAGGGAACGAAATGAATAAATAAGCCCTTCATGAGCCGGATTCAAACATTTATTCTACATGAAAGGGGGCTAATGACATTCAATAGGACAGAGGAAATCAAAAAGTCATAGCCAGCAGCCACTCTTTTAAACCAGATTTGGAGCACTACCCCCACCCACAAGGGCTGTTTCCACCAATTTTCCAATAAATCACGAACTGGCTTTTAGAAGAGACAGAGATTTAATTCGTGTGTTAGAACCACAGGACCATAACCAAAGGCTGTGGCCCAGGCAGCCCACTCTCTTCTTACACAGTCCCTTAAACCACCCAGCTATAAAATGATGCGTTAATTGGGTAATTGAGCATCGGGCAGGCTCCCGGGTAAGGGGCGGATGGCTGACCTTGGGGGCTCGGATCAAAGTTCATGGGTTAAAGGACCTGCCCCCTTTGGAGCCCTCTGCTTCCTCTTCTGCTTCAGGTAGTTAGATTATAATTAATTATCGAAATGGATGGATCTGTCCAGAGATGAGGAGCCAGGGAACTTGAGAGAGGTTCATTGCACATCTCCTCTTGGGTTGTTGGAGCTGAAGTCACCTCTCTAATTGGCATCTTGGAGGGCAGATAGCTGAAGAAACACAGTGCCATTGAGGCTGGTCCTCCATGCAGCCTGGCAGGCTCAAGAAGACGGAGACCCTCACTCAGAGTGGGGGTGTCCCCCCCAACACAACTCATTTGTCTGATTATTCTTTTTTTTTTTTTTTTTTGAGACAATGTCTCACTCTATCACCCTAGGTAGAGTGCTATGATATCATAGCTCACAGCAACCTCAAACTCTTGGGCTCAAGCCATCCTCTTGTCTCAGGCTCCTGAATATCTGGGATTACAGGTGCCCACCACAACACTTGGCTTGTGTTTTATTTTTTTAATTTAATTTTTTTTTTTTAGTAGAGACAGAGGGGTCTCGCTCTTGCTCAGGCTGGTCCCAAATTCCTGAGCTGAAGCAATCCACCAGCCTCAGAGTGCTAGGACTACAGGTGTGAGTCACTGGGCTGGGCCTTGTTTGTCTGCTTATTCAACAACTTACAGCCCCTGTCTGTTGGGACCTTGTTTGCTGCTCGCCTGGTGGGAAAGTAGAAGGCAGGGAAGTGATGCTGCCCCATCAGCTTTCCTGCAGCAGAGAGAAAGGAATGGAGCGGCTGGTCAGTTCAGCACTTCCTGGGAAAGTCTCCAGCGTCCACTGTTCCAGAGGAAGGAGCTGATAGGGAAATAAGGGCAGTGTCTGAGCAGGGGAGGTCACAGTCCTGATAGTGGGGGATTTGACCCAGCAGCAGTCAGGGCTTCCTGAGGGAGTGGGGACCTGTGATCAGAGACAGAGGGGTGGCAGGGCAGACACAGAGAAGGAGAGGACAGACCAGACCCTGGAGGGAAGGCGAGTGGGGAGGTGAGGACAGGGACCCATGGACTGTCCTGGGGTTTACCCTACTGCATGGGGGGCGGGGAGGGGAATCATACACCTGTGTGTGCACAGAGTGGGGTGGGTAAGTGACCCATCAGGTTTGCAAGGTCTCCATAGGATCTGAATCCAAACCCAAAGCAGAGGCTCCAGCGCAGCCGGGGGAAGACACAGAGTATCAGGCACCCCTATGGCCTCCACGTTTGAAATAGCACCCCTTCCTCTCACATCTTCCTCCCCCTGGGCTCCATCAAGGCTGGGGGTGCGGCAGCAAGGAGGGGGGAAGGCCCAGACCCAGGAGGTCCTGGGGCGAGACCACTGTCATCCCTGGGTGTCTCATGGCAACAGAAAGGCAAGGCCTGCGCAGGGAGCCTGCTGAGGGGACAGGCTGTTTCTTCTGCCTGTTTGGGAGCTGAATGATACCTTAAAGAGGAGAACCCAGGCGGTTAGGGTCTCTAGGCCTATCTAGAGCTGAGCACAGCCCAGGAAAATGCTGGTCTCCACACTGGGAACTGTTAACTGCACCCCCGAGGCCGTCCCCCCGGTGTGCTGGACTCCCAGTCTGGACAGCTCCCTTCAGGGGCTCCCCTACCCTTTGCACCCTCTCTGCCCACAGTGCACGCAGCACACGAGTGTCACTGTCACCGAGTGCTCAGACCTGCCTCTTGCTCCTTCCCACCCTCAGCCCTCGACACTAACCCTGGTGGCCCACGAGAGCTGCATCGTCCTAATGGCAGCCCAGCCTCACCTGCCACCCCAGCCATGGCCCAAGAACAGCCCAGAATCCTGAGAAATGGCTTCCTGGGCACACCAGAGCTAGGCCACAGTGAACCAGCCCAGAGCTGCTGCCCCAGAGGCTGTCAAGCCACTGAACACCCCTAGCCCAGAGCAACCTCCACGGGGTGCTGCGCTACTGCCTGACAAGGCCACTTCTGTCTGTAAGTGGGAGGCTCTGCTGCCACTCTGTAGGCAGCCAGCCGGGAAGTTCTACCTTGAGTTGCACAATAATAAAAGAGACAGTGGAGAGGTTTGCATTCTCCTCCCCACTGAGTAGAGCACTTGCCCTGGGACATAAATGGGCTGCAGGCATAAGGCTTAGAAAACCCATGCATTACACCCCTTCCCAGAAGCCCATTGTGTCCAGGCTGACTCAAGCAGGTTGGCGAGTCCCTGCATCCCCCAAACAATAGCTTGAGCAGTCATCAGATGGCCAGGAACCAAAGCCACCATCATTAAAATCCAAGAGGTGCTATTAATTAAAGTGCCCCTCACCATTATGTGCAGAGAGCTGCCATTTCCATCTGAAGCCTGCTAGTTTGATAACTGCTTCCATTAAAACAAAACACTCGCTTTGAGATGTTATTAACATGCAAACCCGTCGGGTTGTTAGACCGGCTGCTCCCGCTACTGAAGCGTGCACACCTGATTCTCTGGGCCTGGGGTTCCCAGAGCACATCTGCCCACAGGCCTGCCAGGAAACAAACACATTCTCCTGGATTGAACTCTGCTTTCTGTAACGTTGTCACCAAAGTCAGCACAGGCACATCAGGCTGGAAATCCAGTGGGGGCGCTGAGTCAGCCATTCAGAGGTCACATCCATTCACTCACTCGGCCTCCACCCACAGGGTTGAGCACCTCTGTGGGGCAGACAAGGTGGCAGGCACTGGAAAAGTTTGGCCAATCACCCAGACACGGAGCCTGCCCACAAGGGACTTAGGGAATCCAGGGGTAGAACAGAAAAGAAGCGAAGACAGAGTTAACAGGAGTGCAAGAGCACCCACCCCTCGGGGCTGCCTGCCAGCCTGTGCCCCTGAGGCAGGAGGGCCCAGAAATCCCCAGGCAGAACCCCTGGGGAGTGTAGACATCAAATATAGTCTCTGGAGCCATCTGCACCATGATGATCTTAGGATGGAGGAAGCTATTCCAAGAGGCATCGCCATCTATGAATTAAACTCAAGAGCTGCAGCCCAATACAAAGAGAAATGCTTAGCAGGTGCCAGGAGCTGCAGACACTGGGGGGATCAGAAGGCCGACCTGGAGCCCTGGATGCCCTCCTGCTCCCTACGCACCCTGGGCTGCTTTCTCACTGGCTGGGTCAGTCTTCCCTGCTGGACACTGTCACTGTACTGTGAACCCCTCCCTCAGAACACTTAGCATGTCTATCCTTTTATAGGTATTCCTATGTCTTTGATTAATGCATTCTCCCCCACTAGACTCTCAAGCTTGCCAGGCCAGGGAGGCTGAAAGTCCACCAGGCTGGGATCAAAGCTGGGGGCGGGGGGCTGTCAGAAGCAGTGGGGACAGTCTCTTCTCTGCAGGCGCAGACTAGTACTTACACAGCAACAGCGACCCCTCTTTCCACAGAGCCGGCCAGACTTCAGCCACACCAAACCTAAACGCCAAGCCCTGAGTGTGTATGAGAGACAATTGGAGCATGAGGACAGGAAAAGAGGAAGAGAGGGAAGGAAGGAGGAAAGGAAAGAAAGAGGATGGAAGAGGGAGAGAGAAAAAGGGAGGGAAGGATGGAAGGAAAGGTGGAGAAGGAAGGAAGGGAGGGAGGGAGGAAGATGAGGGAAGGATCCAGGTCCATTTTGTTCGGAGACTGATTAACACACAGCAGATCTTCAATAAATAATTTTCAGAGGAGAAATAAATGAAGTCAGTGGATATGACCTAAATCTGCTGTAAAATTCCTTTTCAGTGTAGTGTAAGCTGCATGATCATTGATTAACTGGTATTATTCCATGAGAACAAATGATTGCTGATGGAAAGCATGCAGGTGATAAAGGAACTTCAGAAGCAAAAGCTGCCAGCTTTGGGTTGCGAAGCAGCTGTGTCCTTAATTACGTTGCTTGATTTATACTCTATTAAATCTGTATATAAGTAACCCATTTCTCTGAAAGCATTTAAACCTCTTATATTCCACCAAACACAGTGCTTTTATTTGAAATAAATGTATCCAGCTCTTTGGGGAACATATGGTATATTTCTCTCTTATTAATAATTCAGTTCAAATGAGCAAAAATTAGTTGGTGCAGTTACGGCTGATTTTGTCCTGAAAAGATCTGCATTAATTTTAGACGTTTTGTAAATTGGGCTATTAAATAAAAGCATTATATGTGAATTACCCTTTAAATTTTAAGCAACTTGGTAGTTTAATGGTATTTTCTAGTCAGATTCATTTTCAATCTCTAAAAAATTATAGTCATTATGGTAAGACAAATTTTTGAAAGCTGCTCCTTCTATCCAATTACATATTGTACTAATAAGTAAACTAGAAAACTTTTATGTTCTCATTTCAGCGTTCATCCCTGGTTTGTCCCATCGTTGATGGCATCTGTCTTCTGAGACAGTCCCCAGAGGGAGGTTGGTCTCGACTGAGAGGTTCCAATAAAGGGCTGGACTCTGAGGGGAGCTGAGAGCTCATCTGGGGGGCATTTGTCATCGCACTCTGAAGAGTGTCTTTTAGAGCATTAGCTCTGTGCTGGTGGGGTCTCCTCACTAATACTTCCAAGCTCTGGGACTTCAGAAGAAGCTGGCAAGGGCTCCGTCAGGCAGTTCTACCAGAAAGACCAAGGGGCCTAAGTGGCTAGGGAGATGCTCGTTACAGAGAGATGGGATCACTTCGTCAGGTTTCCAGTCCAGCCTGGCAGAGACCCCAAAACCAAGCCCCCGGTGGTCCCTCCCCAGCTGGCCCAGCTCCCAGGGGTCTTCTCCCCTCAGGTTTGCCTGCTAGCAGAGCCTGGTAGACCCTGGTAGAGCCTCTGGGGTCAGGCTCTAGGGTTGGCTGGCTGTGTGATTTCAGACAAGTTCCCTAATGGCTCCAAGACTTAGTCTCCACCAACTACAAGATGGGGGAACTTCAGTAGGGCTGTGAAGAGGAATGAATGAGATGGTGGTCCGAATGTCCTGGCATACTCCTAGCTTGGCTCAGGTGATAGAGATCTGCTGGCCACCTCCCCTTCTCTGCCTTCCAACTGGCATTTAGTAGTGTCCTGGAGTTGGGTTTTCCCTGTCCTGATCCCACTTACCATTCAGGAGCAATGCATGTCTGGACAGCCACCTTTACTGTCCCTCCTCCCCTGGGAGCACACTGAACACACTGACTCTCGCCATCCCCCTTGCAACAGAAACTCCAAGACTGGACTATTCTCTCAACCTTCCTCCCAATCCCCAGTTCCTTCCTGCATTAAGTGCCGTGTTTCTCCAAGGGGCAGCTGGACGCGCTGAAATGGGCAGTCATGCCGCTACCTTTACGGACAGCCAGGATGAATGCGAAGCCCTCATGAGAGTCACCCCAAACAGCTAGCCCAGCCTTGCTGCTTCGCCCAGAAGGGTTGATAGGTGAACTAGGCAGAAAGATCAAGAGGGGGCAAAAATCCATCCTGCCCACACCCGGGCAGCATGGTCTCCATCCTGTGGGGCGTGCTGCTCTTGCTGAGCGAGGTGAGCTGCTACTTGAGACCAGGCAATGAAAGAGACACAGTTTCAGAGCAGGAGGCAGAGCCGCCGGGGTGGAGGAGGGTCCATACACCAAGGTCATGGAGGGTAACACAGGTGGGGAGAGTGAGGGTCTGGGAAGGGACGAGCCCTGCCCAGGTTCACATAGGGGAGTCTGGAAACCACTCGAGGGTGAGTGACTGTGTTCTGGTTGTCTGTGAAGGGCCCAGGCATGAGACAGACCCAGGCCGCAGCCAAACCTAGCAGCTGGGAACCAGGGTTCTTGCGTTAGCTATCCTGGGTGTGTGGCTCCGGGTAGGTTGCTTTATCTCAGTGTTCGCCACGCATTAAATGAAAGAATGCTGCCGATGTCAGAGATGGGACAAGGGAATGCACAACACACCAGGAACTTTCCTATCAAAGGGTTTTAGAGAAAAAAAACTAGTTCCTGCCACTGGCTAGGGCCCTGGAAGGCAGATCCACACCCTCTACGTCTAAACTGCAGGGTCCACAGGGTCCTTTTTGAGGGTGGGTTCACACCCATGCCCACCCACTTCACCCATCTGTGCTGTCGGCCTGCTCCCTGATTTGACAATGTGGCCTGGCGTGCCCAATGTCCTTGGAACCTAAGAATACCATGCCACTGGGAATTCTTGCCTAGAAATGCCAGTCAGGTGGGCTCCGAGAGCAAGTCTGTGTCCAAGCAGGAAACCGTAAGTACAGATCACTGAGCTTATGCTTTACCTTGTCCCCTGTAAAGCACATTTCCACACATGCTGTCTTTCATCTCTCCACCAGCCTGGGGTTATCCTCCCCAGTGAGTACTTGGTCCAGTTAACAATGAAGGTCGAATGACTTTCCCAAGGTCCTAAGTAAATGGAGGATTGGGGTTGGAACCAGACTCCAGAGTGCGTCTTGGCAATGGCACTGTGCTGTGTAAATGACCAAACACCTCCTTGACTATGTTACTCAGACAGAGCAAGAGAGACACAAAGGTTAAAGTTGTGTGTCAACGTAGCAGGGCCACAATGCCCAAATACGTGGCTGAACATTATTCTGGATGTTTCTGGATAAGGTGAACATTTACATTGGTGGATGTTTTGAGTAAAACAGAGTCCCCTCCCTAATGTGTGGGCCTTGTGTAAGCAGTTGAAGCCCTGAACAGAACAAAGGACTGACTGACCTTCCCTGAGCAAGAGGGAATTCTGCCAGCCCTTGTCTTTGGACTTGAACTACAGCATTAGCGCTTCCCTGGGTCTCTAGCCTGCTGGCCCGCATAATCGTGTGAAACAGTTGTTTTAAGTGAGTCTCTTTGTATACCTATACATAAGAAGAGATTTCTATGTGTCTATTTATACACATACACACATAATCTTGATTCTATTTCTCTGGAAAACCCTGATTAATACAAGGGCTTTAAAATAATAACATCCACACACACCCACTCACAACTTTAGCACTTTGAACACAGATTGTGGCATTGGTTTGAGCTTTTCTTTCACTCAGGTGTCAGGTATGAGGCAGGCTCCCAAGAGATTTGCAGGTGCAGGGTCTGGTGCTGCCCTTTGGGATTCCCCAGGCTGGGAGCCAGCTCAGTGGCAGCGTGCACAAAGCACAGAGTGGGTCGGGGCTCAGGGCAGCTTTCGATGATGCTGCTTGGTCATATGACCATGGAGGTGACTCTTCTGGGCTTTAGTTCTACAACACAGCATTGGTTATGAGGATCAAAGAGAAAGTGCATGCCAGCCACTTAATGGAGCACCCGGCCCATGGTCAACACTTAATAATTGGTGATTGTTATTTGTAGTATGGTCAAGAAATAATGAGCTGAATAAATGGACTGCAGGATTGCTCCTGAAGTTTCAGAGCCAAAAATCCTCAAGGGGATGGCAGTATCAGGAAAGGTTAAAAAGACAAGGCATCTAATGACAGTCATGTGAGAGGATGCTCGTGCACCGAGATGTCTGCCCGAGAGCAGGTGAATCGGTGAATCTCTGTATTCTCTCTGATGATACAGGAACAAGAGTGCACTTGATGAAATTAAAAGGGAAAAAAATCTGAAAAGCACAAAAGGAAATACTTATGTACATGGTATGTCATTAACCTGCAGAATTCTGGACCACAGGTTATTATTTAGGTGAATGGCTTGAAGGAATTAGGTTCATTGAGAATGAGGGCACAGTGGGTTCTGTCAATCCTGTTGGCATCAAGTGGTCCAGGTGGTTTATAGGACAGCTGCCCAAATGCTCATAGGCAAGCAGCTGTGTGTTTAAGGATAGGACAGTCAGCTGCAGAATGAAGCAGCATTACCATCTATTGCTGCCTATCCAGGGAGACCCCGAAGAGGTGCAGAAAATGGCCCAGAATCAGAAAGAAAAGGACTCTCACTGCCTAGAGTGGAAGCCAGAAATTATCCAGGAATAAGGATGCCCATTCCCCCATGTACAGAACGAACAAGGTATCATGGATATTTCTGTAATGTAACTGGTGCTAATAACGATGACATGGTACAAATAACAATGACAATTAGTATCACCATCTTGTCTGAACTCAGGGCAGGAAGAGAGAGAGGGGTCCAAAGTTCTGGTTGTTGTGACAAAGCAGGCCTACGAAAGAGGAGACTAGTTCATCCATGAGTGGGAGGGAAGCTGGGCAGAAAAACTTCAAAGATCAACTGATACTTGAGGTGAAACTTCCAGGAAGATATGGGTCTTCACTCCAAGATCCTGAGGCGTCTGGGACAGTCGTTCCAGACAGAGCAAGCAACACGCACAGAACAAGGAGGTGAGAAGGAGTTCGCTCATCCTACGAACACCAAGGGATTGAGAATTGCTGGAGGCAGGGAAGCAAGATGAACACTGAGGCAGGCAGAGGTGAGACCCAGGGCAGCAGCAGCACACCATGTATCTTGATGAGTTCCAATCACATGGGCATCCCTGCTCCCCCCTGAAAATGAAGTAAAGAGTTCATGCCACATTCTTCCGTATCATCCTGAACGTTTTACCTTCGAGCATCAATTGATCTTTGACGTTTTTCTGCCCAGCTCCCCTCCCATTCATGGAAGAACAGTCTTCTCGTCTTTGAGATCCCTTCAGCTTCATGAGAGTATGTCACATTTGTAAGAACTTCCGCAGAAAATTCCTTCAACACAACAGAGAATGACATGTTAAACAATTCTGTGCAGAGAGGTCTGGGAAGGAGGCAGCTAGAGGGAGGGGAGGGGCAAAGCATGCGATGTCCAGCCCACTATCTTTGTCCGTCACCCCCACGGTAGTTAAGACCAGTGCTGCTAAGTCTACTGCCAGGAAAACAGCTGCCAAGAGCACACACCATGTCTCGATGAGTCTTCATGAATTTAAGTAAAAACGTCTTTTCTTGAAATTGACAGCTTGTTTGCTGACTCTGGTTGGTGACATAACGGCAATCTCGGTGAGCTGCCTATAAGTTTGGAAAACCAAAATATTTCCCCATTTACCAGTGATCATATTCTAGGCAAAAGTATAACTCAAAGTGCCATGGTGATTACAGGAAAGATGGAAGCCTGGCCGTTAACCTGTGCATCATGCCCATTGATATCTGCCTGTGCTTGGTCATTGGCAGAAGCGCATGAGGAAGAATTAGCTGGGAGACTGGGGGAGTCAAAATGTCTATTCTTTACACTAGTGAGTTTTATACAACTTACATCAAGATAAGGAATCCAAGCTGCTAAAACTACAAACCCTCAAATCTCAAGGGTTTAACCCAATAGGAGAGTCTTTCTGAAGTGTCATGGGGTATTTGGAGGTAGGAGGAAGCCTCTGGGTCCTCTGCATTTATCCAAGAGGTAGGGAGATAGAGCAAGGTTCACGCATAGGAGGTTTTTATGGGCCAGGCCTAGGAGCAACACGTGAATGTATTCTTTTGTTCAGAACTCAGCTATAGGGCTCCATCAAAGACGCAAAGAAGGCTGGGAAATGTAGTCCAGCAGTGAACCCAAGAATAAGATGAGACCACAGCCATTGGTAAGCCTGGGCAGCCTTTGCTATGTAGCTTAATATCCCAGAAATCAAACTTTAGAAATATTATAAAATAGCAATAAGTATTTTGTAAAACTTTTGCTTTTATTCCTGTTCCAAATCAAACTTATTTCTTTCCCAAACTGGTTGAAATTCATTTCCTCCACTCCCCAAAGTTGTACAACCATGACCCATGTGCCCCCAGAGACTTGATGTGAGATATAAATCAATAAATTCTGCTATAAAACCTTACACGGAGGGAATGCTCACGTGGGGTGAGAGCTAGTGCTGGCAGTTGCGGCCAGCTGGTTTCCAGGACAGGTGCTGGTCTTCACCCACACCCTGCAGCCACCCTAGAAATGCAGGAGTCTTGCCCCAAATCTTTGCATGGTTGTTTAGGATAGAATCCACCACGAACACTCAGAATCTGATGGATTAGCTTTAATAAAACAGTTGTCGGCCTAAGAAATCAGTTCTTTTGCTTTCTACTTAGAAGTGGCAAGAGCCATTGCTTGACCAGGTCAGGCGTGTTGACATCCACGAGGACCAGAGCTGAGACTCAGCCCCTCCGCTGCCTGCTTGCTGAGCAAACACATGTTGTGGGCAAGCATTGCTCTGACCTGGCCATTTCTCACGCAGCAGGAGTGACCTTGTAATTTCTCCATCCTGGCTTCTCCGCGTCTACTTAGATGAGACACATCGCCATGTGCTCGCCATGCGACAGCTGTGGGAGGGAGGGTGAAGCCTGCAGATTATGGCTAATCATTGTCTGCTCATCCCTGGGTAGTTGGGACTTCTCCATGAATTGCACCAAATGTGGTGTAAAATCTCAGCTAATTGACTGTGAACCAGGGATAACTTATCCCAAGCCCTTTTCATTCATGTTTTAGAGCCAGAGCCCTGAAAGAGTTCACACTACAGTGTGCCGCCCCCAGATTTGGTGAGGAGGCATCAGTGCTGCCTCTTACAGGCTGTAGATTCAGAAGAGACCACGATTCACATCCTGCAAAAGGCAAGCCCCAAACCGGCAGGGCAGGGAGAATTTATTTTTTTCCCTTTTCTCCTTAGCCGAAGTTATTATCACAACTGCCGGGGAATTTGTGAGATTGGGAGATAAGGATCATAATGATTCTTTGGAGACCCGTCAATCACTGCAAACTGCTACCAGAATCGAAATTACATCTGCATTTGAATTAGCAACATTACTCGCCAATTTAGATCAGAGTGAACATTTTTCCATTGAAGATGGAATTAAATTAGAAAATGAGTGAGTCTTTAATTTCCAGATTATAAATCACTGAAAATAATTCAACTCCTGTACCTTAAGGCCAATTACATTATCCTAAGCGACATTTTATCTCCCAGCCTTCCGAGTGATTTGGTGACGGGAGCCTTCACACAAATCAGTCTTGCTCTAGTAGCAAGAAATATGTCTGCCCACCGAGTCACACGCATAAAACACCGGGAACCGTTTTAATGCTGAAGCTTATTTTACATGAAATTTGATTGTCTGTTTGATAGTGTATTTTTGTGTTCTAATGAACTGATGCATTTGCCAGACGTGAGGTCTGAATTACGTCAGGTTCAGCCATGAAATTTTTAAATGATTGACTTATCCCAGATTGGGGCATTTTCATTCCTGCCCATCCTCCCCGAAGCCTTTGGCTGGACAAAAGGCAACGATAACGTGAATGTTTTCGAGTCCGACCATTCTCTCTCTCGTCCATGCCCACAGCGACCCGTCTGTCCTGCTCCTATCACCTTTGACTGGGGTTATTGTCTGACGTCAATACGTCTGTCTCTCCCTGAGCTGTGAGCTTCTCAGAGGGCAGATCACAATGTACTTGTACAGCCAAAGGCGATGAGCACAGAGCAGGTGTCCAGTAAATACTTGGTGCATGAATTACTGACTAAATGACTATGCCAATCCTTTCCACCTGGCACCATCACAATCAAGTAGCAGTGGGAGGCACTAGGCAAACATAACCAGGCCACCTCTGCCTCATCACCGCCTTCATCAGCCCTGGCACCCGTGCCAACCAGAAAGCCAGGGAGGAGCACCTCTTTTACCGGCATGGCCCAGTTTTCTCGGGTAACTGGCAAGGAGTCACCCCACCAAACTGTAAGCCTTGTCCATCTCCTAAGAAAGGTGAACTTGACCCAAAAGACTTCCGAGTCCCTGATGCCAGGATGGGGAAAGGAAAAGGAAAAGCAAGAGGTATTTAGGAGACAAAATATTTCACATATTCAGGCCTTTTAACAAGGGTCCACCTGAAGGCAGGAAATGGTGAGGAATAAAACATTGCTCTTTTCCTCCGGTGCTATCAAGTGGGTGAGCCTTCTGCTGACTTGACCTGCAGAGATGGCAGAGGCCTGTGCTGGCTTTGGCCCATGGTGAGTGCCTGGCAAGTCACTGTGATTCTGCGTCACTTACCCATGTCTAGAGTGAGAGGCTGAGCCACCCAATCTGATTGAGAAAGAGCCCGCATCACACAAGCCTGAGGATTATTCAAATGACCCCTTGGTGCCCCCATATCACCTTGAATGAGGTGGCTACAGCTCTGACTCAGCACCCCGGACTCTCTGAGTGACCTGAACAAGCATCCCGTCGGGGCCTCGGCCTGCCCATCCTCAAAACAAGACTGAATATGGACTTGAATATCTGGGACTTAGTTTTGGGGAGGGATTAATTCAACCTCGTAGGCTCTGTGTGAGTGAGGCCTGTTCCACCCCCAGGCAAGAAAGAGAACAAAGCATCCCTCCCATTTCTCTTTCTCAGGGCAGCTGGGACTCAGAGCAAGTGGGACAATGGACAAACTGCTCCCCTTACTGGAGAAAGAGAATCCCACACGGCCAGCCCCACCTTCAATCTGGACTGTTATGAACGGAGGCGCCCACTTGAGGAGGCTCCTGCCCAGGCCCACCCTCAGCAAGGCTGAACTCCTCTGGCTGCACCTCGGGTGCCCACAAAAGGGGCAAGTGAGGTGGACAGCCCAAGGGTGGAGGCCAGGGGCCACTCCTGCACACTCGCGTGCACACACACACACACACACACTCCTCACCCCAGTGGCTCTGGGGTTCAGTCTCTATCTGCTGGGGTCTTTTGTGAGTTGTCACATGAAGAATGGTTCTGCTGCTCAAATAAAACCCTACCCTCAAGTTTGCGATTGACTGAGGCCAACCCAGTCAGTACAGATAGACAATCATCGCCCTAATGAGTAGGTAGGACCAGCCCAGGGAAACCCTGCAAGTTCATGACAGAGTTTGGACCTAAAGCCAGGACCCAAACGCCTGCCCACACCCGCTTGAAAATTATACAGCACTACTACCACCTCCCGTCTGGATCACTGTGTGAGACTCAGCACAGCTGTCTACACTGCCAACATGAACAGACCCATAACAACCCAAGAGGTAGGAACTATCCTGTCACACCCATTTTGCAGATGGAGACGCTAAGGCTCAGAATGTTAAGCAACTGCACAAGGTCTCCCAGCTAGTGAGTGCCAGGGCTGGGATTTTAACCCAGCAGTAAGGTTTCTGAGCCCCCCACGTGTAACCCCCTCTCAGGGCACAGCGGGTAGACCCAGCCCTCCCCCCACCGCCTAGTTTAGTGTCCCCAGTTTCCACCAAGAGTGGGAGGTTGAGGCCTGAAGCCCTTCTGGCTTTGGAGCCAAGAGTGTATTTGGCAATAGCGTAGGGTTGTCAGATTTAGCAAATGAAAATATTTAGGACAGACTTTAGCTACAAAATTATTTGTTGTTTAAGAGAAATTCAAATGCAGCTGAGTATGCTGTGATTTATCTGGCCACCTTGCTTGGAGTAGCATGTGCTTGGGAGCTGTGAAGTTGGGGAGACTCACCTGTTCCTCCCTCCTGAGGCCACCATTCTCACTCCGAGGCCCTGTTCCATACCCTGGGCTCCTCCTTGTGCCAGCCAGCTGTGCCCTGGGGTGAGGGTCTGCCTGAGGCTGTCTTGCTGCCAGAAGCCCCCAGGGGCATAGCGCTTCAGGAAGGACTGAGGGGCAAGTAGAGGTATTTTGACAAGTCAGCTCAGTAAGGACACAGGTGTCACTGATGCTTCTGCTGGGGGCAGCCTGTACGGATTGCCCTGGCTGCCCCCATCACTGCAGGAGCTGCCCCCCTGTGTTTGCATGGGGAGGAACAGCAAAGGCATAGCCAGACATCACTGAGCATTGTCAACCTGTCCCACTTTGGTCACCGCAGAACCTCCAGCGGCACCTACGATGGTGGTGCCTCATTGCTCCCGGTGGGATAGCTGAAGAGTCTAAGGGCGGGATGGGGACAGCAAGCACCTCCTCCTCCCAATCCAAGGCAGACACAGGCAGAATTAATGACACACTCTTTCCCCTGAGCCCAGAGGCAGCCATGGCACCCTCCTCAGCACTGGGCCAGGCCCCTACCAGCAGGAAAGGGAATTAAAGAAATTGAAGCCATCTCTGACCAACACACGGCACAGCCAAGGGGTTGGTTGGGCTTGGGCGAGGGACAGAGAGAAGAGAGAGACAGCAGGTTGGAAAGGGGGAAGGGCGTGGACCCTCAAGTCAGAAGACCTGCCCCACAACCACCTGCACCCGGAGCCTCTGAGACCCCGAGCAAACATGCTCCTCTCCAAGGCAGCGCTGCCTGGTGGTGCAGCACAGTGGGAGCATGGTGGGCACGTGCTGGGTGTCAGGCAGGCCCGCGTCCCCACACGGCTGACACTCACTCCACCTCCTTCTCTGCCCCAGTCTCCAGGCCCACTGCAGCTGGGAACACAGGCACAGGGAGGTCCAAGGTCTGGCATTTTAGGTCAGATAATTTTCAAGAGAGTCTCAACTTGCACTCTCAAAGGTCAGCACACAATGGCTTTTGCTAAGGGCTCAGTGTGCTAATTCCTGAACCCAGTAGTGGAGCAGTAAAGGAAGGACTAAAGCTGGCCAGTGGGGTGACCACTCAGCAGGGCCCCCGCAGCCCTGTGTCCAGCACAGAAGGCTCTGCTCCATCAGCCCTAGATCCACAATGCACGACTGCGGCAGACAAGCCTCTCAGGAACTGATTTTGAGCAACTGACTCAATGAAGGAAATGCCAGCTGGGGACATTTGCTTAGGACTTTACAACGACAACCTGGGTATTAAGCGTGCACACACACACACACACACACACACACACTTGTATACACACATATTCACACGCACATTTTAATTTTTAAAGTTCTCATAGCAACCGTGAGCAAGGGTTAGGTAGGAGTTCTACTCAGACCCACTTTAAATGAGGAAACCAAGTCTCAGATACCACTCAAGGAGGGGACCATGGAGCTCACCTGTCCTTGCTTCTGACTCCACGCCCTGCATGAGCTGACCGTGGGGCCCTTTCCCACCGCTGAGAGGCATCCTGGGGGCTGTGACCTCAGGAGCCAGGAATCCTTAGACCTGAGAGATGGAAAGCTCTGGTCTAAGAAGATGCCCTCCCTAAGGACCTGCCGGTTTCTGGATCTCCTGGGTACATGCTTCCCGCAGGGACCGGGTCACCTCTGTGGCGGCACAGGCAGCGCTGGCTCTAGGCTTCAGCTGGGTGAAGGTGGCTGTATAGCCACCCTGGGTGGGGAATGTGTCCCGCCTTTTCTCCCCACACCAGGTCCCACCCTGGCCCTGAGGCTCATGCCCCCTCTTCCCGGCCCCCTTATGGTAACCTGACAGGAACTCGGATTCTCCACTTCCCTGCCCTCGGCCTCATCAGCACAGCAAGTGCTAAGGAGCCAGCTGCCCTTGGGACTCCTTGTATGTCTGTTAGGTGACCTTAAAGCATTCAAAAGGGGAGATTCTGGTTCCTTGAAGACCCCAGGCTGTCCATGGAGGAAGTAGCATCTCAGGCAGGGGGCTTTGCCTTTTTGTGTGAGAAGCCAGGGAGCTGTGACGGCTCTCCCCAGAAAAATATCAGTCGGGTACACACGCAAATTCACACATGGCTCCATGACAGCATCCATGTGTGGCTGACGGCTTTGACATTCTCTGCCCTTGAGAGGACACATTTATTTAGGGAGATAAGACTCACCTGTGTCAGGCCAAAGACAGTCAGTGCAGTGAGCAGCCTTGGTCTAAATCCCCACCTCTGCCAGCTGGTCAAGGGAGGTCGGGGAAGAGAGCCAAGGTACGGGGGGTGGCAGGAGGAAGAGGATGGGGTCTGTGCTCGAAGGGCTGTGAAAGTGGGTCAGCAGAAAGGAAAGGGAGGAGCAAGGGGGTCCCGAGGCTCAGTTTATGGTCTGTAAGGTGAGCATAATACCAGCATTCACCCCAGGAGATTGTGGGTTCAAAGCAGGTGATAGGTGGGAAATGATTGGCTTATATCTGGCACGCCATAGTCCTGTCAGTCCCCAGGGCCCAGCAGTACCCAGCGGGGAGCAGTCCCTGTGCTCCTCTCCCTATCTCTTCTCTCGTTCTCTGTGTGTCTCTCCCCCTTTCTTGTCTCTGTCTCACACTCTGTGTGCATCTCTCTAACTCTCGGTCTTTTTCAGCCTCTCTGTCTCTCTTGGTTTCTGAGCCTCCCCCTCCCCCAGTTCCTCTCTTCCTTGGGGTCTGTCCCTCCTCAGGACTCTGAATAACAGCAGTGACAGGATTGCCCCCCAATCAAGCAGGACTTTGCCAGAACTTTCGCTCCCTGGCCCTGGCCTCTGCATGGCCTGGCGGCCCTCTCCCAGCCTGGGGCTTCCCCAGGCAGGGGCTTTGCCCACGCCTGCAGCGTTTGGGATGTCAGGGCTGTACCACTGATCCTGACCCACCACCCTGCCCATCTTGCCATGCTCCTGAGGTCCCTAGGAGCCGAGCCCTTTGGAAGACAGACCCATGTTGTCCCAACATGCCCTTGGGGTCCTGGAGGAAACCCCCATGTTACTGGAGGGGTCCAGCTCAAATTATGGTTGCAGGGGACTGGGCACCTCCCAGAGAGAACCCAGCCCAAGGAGGGGTGTGACAAGAGGTTGACAGGAAACAGACAGCAGGAGATACTCTTTTCACTGAGACAATGGCGAGCAGAAACGCTATGCTTTGGGCCTTGGTGATAAAACCTGTAAGGAAGAGGAGTAATGTCCCCTGGTCAGGCTCTCACAGAGCAGCCTCAGGTGACTGTGGACCCAGAGCTCTTGGCCCGCTGCATACATGGTTAGAACAAACCTTCACACAGTCTGTGATCGTGCCCATTTTATAGATGAAGCCACTGAGGCTCAGAAAGACTAAGCAGTTTGCCCAAGATCACTTAGTGAGGAAGTGGCAGAGCCAGCATTCACATCCAGGAGAGACTGCTCACAGCCCCCTTCACCCAGGAATCTCAGGGCTCTATAAGCCCTGGCAGGACCCTGAACACACATGTGCCACCCCTTGGGCAGGGCCCCAGGCTGTATCCCTCACAGGGTGCCTTTGCAGCTGTCACCACCCCTCGAGGCCTCATTCTTCTGGTTACAGCTTCAAGGTCTTCCAGATTTGGCCACTGGCCTCAGGAAGGAAAATCAAACTCAGATACCTGCTGGTGAGATGATATGTTGTCCTAGGTCCCTTCCTGACTCGGGAACTGTGATGGGTGTCTTTGTGGTCTATGTAATCATCCCTGCAAACCAGTGGCTGCCTCAGTGACACCAGCTCCTTGCTAGCTGGTCAGCTGATGCACATGGCTGGGCCTCTGTGGCCCAGTAGACGGAGAAGGGCAGGCAAGCTCTCCATTGGCCAGATTCTGAGCTGCTGTCATGACAACCACAGCTGGCTTCCCAAAGGGCATGCGACCCAGGGACGTGGTGGGCAGGGGGCCATATGTGGTAGCCCCAGCCCAAGGCAAACAGCATTTTCTTCTTTGTTACCCTTCTAAGATAGTCCCTGTCACTGTGCAGTCAGGAAGGTAGTGCTGGGACCTGCTGGGCCAAACAGCAGGGTGGACACCGTGCTGGGACGCAGAAGTGAGCCTGCCAGGCTCTGAGCACCCATGTGAATGATGCGCCCATGTTCCGGGATACTGCAGGCACGTCCACTGGGCAGGGCTGCAGAGGAACTTAGCAAACGGACTCAGAGAGAAAGGCCCGGGACCAATGTAGTCCCCCCGATGTTCCAGTCACCTCCCCTAGGGGAATGCTGAGGTCTGACAAGGGTGACCTGTGTGAGCACAGTGGCTGCCAGCCTCGCCTGAGGGGATGGTATAAACTCTGGGCCGGTCAAGGTGCTCCTGCCCCCAAACCAGTCACTGGTCCCAAAAAGATGTTGGGCTTCCCACACCTCTGTCTCTTAAGGGGCCTAAATTTCAAGTGGCATGCAGCATCCCCTGACATGCTAGGGGGACACAGGTTGCCAGGTTACTCACTGCTGTACCCTCAAAGCCTGGAAGATAGCACCCAGCATATTGTAGGTTCTCAAGAAATATTGGTGGAGTGAATGAATGAATGATTGAATGAATGAATGATGCAGAGCCTAATTGGAGAGTCACTACGATTCACTTTTTTAAAGTTAATTGCAAGAACGCCATGGCACTCTACCGAGGGCAATAAAGTGAAACTCTGTCTCTACAAAAAAAAAAAAAAAAGTTAATTGCAGGAATTTTGAGGAAACAGCTGCCTTCTCTAGTTTGCCTCTCTTCCTTACTGGGAGTAGTTCGAAAAGTGACGGCCCTGAACGAAAATGTCTAAAAAGGACCACATTTCAAATTCTGATTGAATAAATGGCAGCATCAATCCTAAAGAAAACATAGGTTTTGAAACAAGAAAAGGTTGAAAACACTCCCTAAGGAATCCCATGGGCAACAGCAAACAACATCTGAGGATTTTGTGCCTGCCCATCACAGGCCCTCAATAAATAATTACTGCTTGGTTGACCAGTGGAGGAGATGGGTGACAGGTGGAAGGCCAGTGAGACTTGTTCTTCAGCCAAATTTTCCTACCAGCTCCTAGAATGCAGAATCACACTAGGTTATGGCCAATATGACCCCATTTTGCTTATTTTTGTCCCTGTGCTCCAAAAGACACATGAGGAAAAAAAAAAAAGCTGACAGTGGTCTCCTATCCCTGATACCAGTCAGAGGTAGCAGACTAGTGTGGGGCACCTAGGCCAGGCTGCCCCACCATCCGGGCTCCAGGTGGCTCGCTGGCTCCAGGCTTTAGGCCCTGGGTGGGACACACCCTCCTTCTCAACTGAAAGCTTTGCCCCAGGGCCAAGCCCCAGCTCCAGACAATGCTGGGGCTTGTCACAGAGAGAAGATCACAGTTCCTAGAGACACGGCCCCTCCCCCAGCCCCATTCTGGATCCTGGGCATTAAATATTTATGAGTTCTTTAAAAAAAAAAAAAAACCCACAAACCTCAAATAATGCAAGTTGTCTACCAGGCAGAGAGATTTCAAGATGATAAACATTATTTAGAAACACCATGATACGCTTCATATTGTGATGTGATTGGAGACCATATTAAAACCCGCCAAGGCTATTATACCTAATTTTTGTTTCAATTCAGGCAATAATGCCACTGCTTAATATGATTTCTATTTACTTTTTTCTATTGTTAGTGTTTTATTGGGGTTGTGTCTGTTTTATCAAGAAGATCTTCTCTGAAAGGAAGGTCAGACTCTGCCTGGACCTTGAGTTTTTCTGTCGTCTTTCTTTTTAAAGGGGTTTCTATTATATTCTGCTTGGTCTGAATTCACTCAAAAACCCTCAGTGCTAATACAAACTCTTTTTCTTTACTCTTGTCCAATTACAATATTTCTACCAGCACAAAGCCTGACAGCTTGATATTTAAAAGCTATATAAACTCTCATCATCCACTTTTATGCCCCCGTTTTCCTACGGTACCGTTGGATTTGGGTGAGTGCTACATAAAATGTGTGCATTGAAGGGTTTCAAATCAAGTTATCTCTTCCATCTATAAAAATTGAATTTTAAAGGTTATTTTAATTATAAGTTTAAGCCCATGCACTATTAATGACAGGGGCTGCCTCCTCCACCAAAGCGTTTCGCTTACCTTCTCCCCATGTTGCAGCCAAGCTGGGAAATCCTGTGATTTCCTGAACGAAATGCAATTTTGCAAAACAGGATATTATTTTTTAAAGTAGTATACACTTTGCATAACTCTCTCTTCCTGGACTGGTGGGGGAAAGGGTGCTTCTCTCCTCTGCTGCTGAAATAGTCTGCTCTTGGCTCACTCACCCTTCAGGAATCTTTTCCTATTGAGAGTTCGAGGAAAAAGATTATATCAATTTCCCAAGTCCTTTAAGCCATGTCTAACCCATCCGCCTCTCCAGAAGCCAGGCAAGAATGTCACATCACCAGAGAATTTAGAAAAAAGTAATTAATAAAGTGAGTAAAATCCAAATTTCAAAACCCATTTCTCCAGATCGCAATCTAAAGTCCTTTTGTTTAAAGGGGAAAAAAATATCATTGTTATGAGGTCTCCTATCCTCTACTTTTCTAAATGTGTTATTGAAGCTGTGATTGAAATCTGACAAAAACAGACTGCGTTTTATAATAATGTCCCGCAGCCAAAGTATGGCACCAATAACTAAACAATACTTTATCACCTTTGCCACTTTCAACAGCTCCCATTAATATTGAGATCATAGTGTTCGGCCCTCTATTCCCCAGCTGACTGCCTTAGTGACAGCACTGGCTAAGGCAGTGACATTGAAAAATATTTGCCATGACATGGCCACAAATCACAGCCAGACAAGTTTAAAACTCAATATTCACTAAACTTGCATCTGCTAGTTTCTTGTTCCCATTTCTAAAACACAATTATTACATGCACCTTTCTCTGAAATAGCAGAACATAAATAGGTGCATGTTAAGCAAAGAAGGAGGAGGTAATAAGAAAATTAAATGTTAAGGGATTTCCAGGAGTGTCATTTTATAAGCCAGAAACTATCATTGCAGTGGGAGCTGGGAATACAGACACCCACTGTATGGGGGAAGGTACCTTTTTTCTGGGTTTCTTAGGATGGTCACAGCAGCCTGAACTCAGATTGCAATTACTGTGCACCAGAGTTCACTCAACAGCCTAATTTTACATGTATCGATTTTTATTTTCAGCTCTTTCAAGATGCTGAAGCAGAGGTTGGTCCACTTGGCTATAGCCCCTAGTTCACTTTGCAGAGGCTGTGGCCCACATGGCAGAAGACACGCTCCCCCGCACCCCCATCATTTCTACTGTGCCTGGCTAACCTCAAGGGACCATGCCAGCCAGCCGTACCTGGACGCCCCCATCAAGAATCAGAAGCCTGGCCGGCTGCGGTGGCTCACGCCTGTAATCCTAGCACTCTGGGAGGCCGAGCTGGGTGGATTTCTTGAGCTCATGAGGTCAAGACCAGCCAGAGCAACAGTGAGACCCCATCTCTACTAAAAATAGAAAAACTGAGGCAAAAGGATTGTTTGAGCCCGAGTTGGAGGTTGCTGTGAGCTATGATGTCACAGCACTCTACCCAGGGTGACAGCTTGAGAGTCTGTCTCAGGAAAAAAAAAAGAAGAAGAAGAATCAGGAGCTGGCAAGGCCTTGAAAGTGATGCCTTGGAAGGAACACTTGTTCCTACAAGCAAAAGCTTCCAAGAGGCCCAGCATCCACTTGGAACCAAGGCAGCACCTCTCTGAGAGCGTCACTGGCTGGGACTCTGAGCATTTTAGGAGCACAGAGCGTGCTCTTTCCTCTGCAGTCCCCATGCCTGTACAATACACAGCAGGCACCTCCTAGGCATGCGGGGAACGGAGGATGAGCATTTATCCAAGACATTAAGGGCCAGAGAACCCCCGGCTATGCCGCTGAGTCACCATGGAAACTTGACCAAGTGCCCGTCCCTCATGGGGTCACCGGCCTCTCTGACTATGGAATAAGAAGGTTGTGTAGGATGAGCTGGGGCCACCTCCAGCATCTGAGTTCCATTTCATGAAGAAAATCAGTACTATGAACACAGGCCACTGGGGTCTGACATATTCAATGACAAACTCACCATGGTGCCCATATTCCGGAAGATGCTGAAATGGTCCTCAGAGCCTGAAAACCTTGAGAAACTGCCAATCATCTTCTCTGGCTGAGTAACTACCAGGCAGGAGGGTTTTGTTGTCCCTTACGCATCATTTTCTAAATTAGAAAGGTGGCTCAGCTCACTGACCCATTGGCTGAAGATGGCAGGCTGGGTACTGCCCAAGTCACTAAGTGGGAGACTGAGAATTGCCCACTGGATTTGGCGATCCAGAGTCACTACACTAGTGATATACATAAAAGCCATTTCTGTAAGTATAATCATAGAACACGTGACGTGACCTTGTGCCTTAAATTCACCCTGGCACAAGTGTACTAGATGGGTGCCTGTGACCCAAAGATGACCTTTCTTTATCTTCAGGACCAGCAGCAACATGAGCCGTCCTGGAGCACTGTGGGGTCATCTTGTCAGTGGCTCCCCCGGAACGTTAGGTCTGTGTCTTTTAGTTCCCAGGTCCCTGCGTGAAGGAACAACATCCAGCAGCCTCATCAACACCGAGGGCCTGATTTAGATGACAAAGGGGAGCCAGAGTCTGAATCTGATGCTGTCACAGAAGGAGACCTTTGGCAGAGAAAGGGAGTGAGTTTTTTGCTTGCAGGAGGGATGTGTATTTTTGTAGCCAGAGGGATGGCTGTGGGAGACCACATTTCTAAAGCAACAATCCCTCACCTCCCGTGTGATCTCTACAATGCGGCATTACCCACTTTTTCTCTTCCCCCAAATACTCCACCCTCTGTCAAGAATGGAGTCCCCTCCCCTTGCATCTGGAAAGGTCTTGCAAACACAATGTAGCAAGAGATGCCGTGTGATTTCCAAGGAAAGTCATGAATTGCCTTTGTGGTTTCCTCTTTTTTTCTTGATCTGTTTCTTCTTAGAGCCCCGCCACCATGCTGCAGGGCAGCCAAATAGCCACGTGCTGAGGGCCAAGGCCCTGGCCGACAGCTCTGACCCCCTCCATGTGAGACCGTTCTAGATGTTCCATCCCAGTGCCCTAACCAATACCACTAAAGAGGAATAATCACAGTCAACCCATGGAATCGTGAGAAATGATAAACTGCATTAATTATGCCATTACATTTGAGATGGTTTCTTATACAGCAACGGACAATGGAAACAAAGTTTGTTGTGAATGTACACACGTCTTCGTTGTGTCGTGAGTTCAATAGTCCTGTCCATCTAAAGGTCTTCAAAATAAAAAGTGAAGAAAAAACATTTTAATTATGAAATCTTAGCTACAAGAAGGAAATGTAAACACCAGAGGCCACTGTGGGATAAGATAAAAACATGCACTCGGAACTTCCAGAATTTCACTAAGCAAAAGAATGAGTGGAAAGGGGACGACTCTCTAACCCCAGGAAATCAGAAAAAGAGAGGAGTGGGCTGTCGAGGATGCTTTCAGGGAGATTGCACATGTCTAGAAATAACATCTAAGTGACGGGAAAAGGTAAGTCTGTATTTTACAGGCAGTCTCTCTGTCCGCTTAAATCAGACACTACTTCAAATAGTCAGATGTTCACCTGTTGTTCTGATCAGCGATACAGAGGCAGTTACCATGCAGATGGGATGGAGAAAGAGCCGGGGTTCCTCCAAATAGCCAAACACTCCTGTGATAGCCTAACAGCCTTCAGATATATGACAATGCAACAACAGAGGATTGATTAAACAAATGAGAGTGTATACACACACACATACATATTTTAATAGAATTGTCAGCTGTCATTAAGAATTATGGAGAAGGCTGGTCATGGTGGCTCCTATCTGTAATCCAAGCACTTCGGGAGGCTGAGGTAGGAGGATGGCTTGAGCCTACGAGTTTGAGACCATCCTGGGCAACATAGAACCTGCCTCTACAAAAAGAAGGGAAGAAATATCCAGGTGCAGTAGGGTGTGCCTGTAAGTCCCAGCTGCTGGAGGGCTGAGGAAACAGGAAGACTTTAGGCCAAAAGTTCAAAGCTACAGTGCCCATGATCTCACCCCTGCACTTCAGTCTGGGTGACACAGGAAATAACTGTCTCTACTAATGTACACAGCTATGGTTTAATAAAAAAAAAAAAAAAAAAAGGAAATAACTGTCTCAAAAAGGAAAAAAATAAAAAGAATGGTGGAGGAGTATACTAGGGGGGCAAGGTGTTCCTGCAGTTCCAAATTGTTCAGTGCAAAAAGCGAACTGTAAGTAAATCAGTGTGTAGAATGTGATCTCATTTCGTTGAAAATATACTTGCACGCGGGGTGCTTCAGAAAAGTCTGGAATGCAATGCGCCAGGATGTCATGGGAATGTTCTGCTGGCAGAACAGTAACAATCTTTATTTTCTTCTTTGTGCTTACCAAGACTTTTGTAATTTTTAATAGCAAATATGAATGAATTGCTTAACTTAATAAAAAGTAGGTAGGTAAATAAATAACAGGATAAATGTTTAGCTAAATATTAACATCAATGTGAGTTTCTGTTTTCACTTGTACTGAGTACCTGGCCTTCTCTCTAGTTTGCCTCCATGAAAAATGTGCTTGAAGGAAGATGAGAATTTGTTACAGAAGGAGAGACCGTACCCCAATTCTGACGACAAAGTAGAACTTTGCAACAGGACGTTGTGCAAGGCTTCTTGACAGAGGAGGTTTTTCTCAGTTCCTCTGGCTGGACTTTATCAAGCCTGTGTAGACTGAGCCCTAGAGGTTTGGATAAGGAAGGACAGGCAGAAAGAGGGGAGGCCTCCTCTGGTGCCCCGGGGGTGGGGAAAGAGGCGCCCAGGACCAGGAGGAGAGGGTAAGTCGAGGGACCCTCTGAGAGCCAGAGGCCTTTGCTCCCCTCTAGAGGACACCACCATTCAGGGTAGCCTATATCAATACAAGGGCTCCCCCAGGCAAAGTGGGGAGTCTGCTCGACTGAAGGCTCCCATATCCATAACCTTCCAAGTCTCCTGTGGTTCCAGTTTTCTAGATGTTGCTCTGAGAGCAATGGGCTACCAAAGGACCCACCAGGGTAGCCCACAGCAGAGGTTCTGGGGCACAGCAGATGGGAGCATGGGAGAGCAAGCCAGCCCAGAACAAAGCTCCTGGAGCCATGTGTCTCAGTCGGCTCAGGCTACTGTGCCCGATTTGCCACAGACTGGGCAGCTTAAACAATAAACACTTCTCACAGGTCTGGAGGCTGGAATTCTGGGGTCAAGGTGTCCTGTGAGGGCCTATGGCCCAGTGTGCAGGTGACTACCTTTTTACGGTGCCTCATACAGTGAAGAGAAAGGGAACGAGGAGGAAAGACTCTCATGTCTGTTCTCCTGATGGCACTAATCCTGTTCACAAGGGCTCCATCCTCATAATCTCTTCTTCTCCCAAAGGCCCTCCACCATGGATCATGACATTGGGAGGTAGGCTTCAACATATGAATTCTAGGGAGACACAGTGAGTCCATAGCTCCAGGCAAGGCTGAGTCCAAATGCTGGTGCCTCTTCTTGGCTGAGTGAACTCAGACAATAATTTCACTGCCCCGTTTGTTGTTTCTGAGCCTCTGTTTGTTAGTCTGGAACCCAGGAGCATGTGAGTTCTTCTGCTGGGCTAGTGTAACAACCACAGCAATGTGCATAGAGCACTGGCCACTGCTTCCAAGCCACTCGTCACTTGGCAGTATCTCAGCCCTGAGTCTGAGCATGAGGCCCAGATATGTAGGAAGAAAATCCCTTGAATGAGAGACTGAGATTCAAGCCAGGCCCAGCCTGACCCGCTGAGTCCATGGAAGCAAGTCCCTCAGTACCTCTCTGGCCTTCAGTCCCCACATCTGTGACATGGGCAGCTTGCACCACTTGGTCCCAAGGTTCCTGACCCTCCTACTGTCCACCACCCCAACACCTTCTGCCAGGGCAGCTTTCATGCTCAGACATGTCCACCTGGGGCCAGAGGAAGAACAAGGGCTCCCAGGGCAGTGCTCGTGCCCCGCCAAGACTGGACTTCCTGGACAGAGGCTGAGAATGGACCCAAGAAATCCCTCTCTTTCCAGCCCCAGCAGAAACATTTAGATTTTTACCCATCACCTAAGAAGGAGACAGATGACACATTTCAGAGGGGAGCTTGAACACAATTGTCAGGATTATGGAAAGAATGCTCTCATGTGAGACAGGCCTTTATGAATAAACTAAATGTGGCTAATATTAAAGGTAATGGTGCAAATGATTGAATAGCTTGACAGTCCTACCCTCCCAACGGCCTCATGTGGGGATGTATGTCGGGTAATGAGAGCTCAACCTGCAGAAAAGCAAATGCAACTATAGGGCCCGGGCGGGGGGGGGGGGGGTGTTCAAGCAAAGGAGAAGCTGCTATTCTCAGGGGCTACAACTTGAGCCAGTGTCCAAGAATGACTGACAGCCTGGCTGGAAGGTGCCCAGGCCAGGGATGGGAAGATTGGAGGGGTTCATCCACCGTTTGGGGCCCCCTTTCTCTCTGTAATAAGACGTTCTCTTACCATGATCTGGACACAAGGCCCAGTCGACCACCCTGTCTGATTGGTTTGTAGTGTGTCCATTCTGTATGTGAGTGTGACATTAGGACAGGGAGAGATATCAGCTTGTGCACCCTTAGGAGTCCAGGTACCCCCAAAAGTGCTGAGGGGCTGGGGCTTTCACCTGCATGCTCCTGTGTGCCCTGCTCATCCCCTATGGTGCCCCACCATGCCTCCCCAGCCCCTCACCCCACAAGAGAAATGTCAATTACTGTCCAAGATGGTGGATGCCATTGCACTCTGGCTTTGCCCTCCTTGCTCTCGGAGCAAAGGAAACTGGCTCCATAGAATGCCTGGCCCAGGGGTGGGGGTCCTTCCAGCCAAAGCCACGACAGCTTCCTCTCAGGGCCCCACCCCATTCATCCTCATCCTGGCTCCAGAGCAGCCTGGCCATGGTCAGGCCCCAAACCCACCAGCTAGTCTGAACTAACCCAGAGGACAAGACTGTCACACGGAGGTGTGAGGCCGGAGTCGCCAGCCCTTAGTGCCCCTTCCTTCCTGCTCCAGGGAAAAAAGGGAACTCAAAGCCCATGATTCACAGAAACAATCAATGCTGAAAGAGAGGGAAATACATATTTCTTTTCACCTTTCTGTCACTGGCCACCAGCTGAAGCCCTGGAGCTCAAGATTGGATTTGAGTACCGTTGTTTTCCGAGCCCCTACCTGATCTCATAACTGAAATGCAGCTATTGATCAGAACAAGCTCTCTCTGAGAAAGGTAGGGAGGCCTAATCAGTGCTGCTTCTGGGTCCCGGCACCCAGTACTTGTTGGCTTCTCGGCTGGTTACCTAAAGGACATCCTCCCAGCCCCTCCCCCAGGTGGTGCAAGGGTGAGGCTTCCTGTTACCCAGTGGTGAAGGAAGCCCCTTACTGGAGGTCCAGGCCCCACCTTGGTCTCTCAACCCTTCCCACCCTGAGTCTGTGTGGTCTCTGCCTGTCAGTCCAGCCTCCTTGCTGTCTGGCCAGGACAACCTGCCTCCTCTCCATGAGGAAACATCATCTGCCTCCCTTTCCACCTGTCTGAACCCTTCTCTGACCACTCCAGACCTGCCTCCTTTCCTTAGCACACATGTGACAATGACCCCCTTCTTCGAGCTGGGCCTTTAAGATGCTAATCCCAAGTCTATCCTGGAGGCGCCTGTTAGAAATGGCCTTGTGTGAGCCTCTCACCTCCCTCATTTGACAGACTCATGTCCCTGATCTCTGAAGCCAGTGACCACAGCATGCATTGCCATGGAACTGACATTATTAATTAATTATTTTGGTAATTAATAAACATCTCAGTTCTCCCAACTGTCACCTCCAACCTCTAAAATGGAAAAGGTATCTCTCTCCTCTGAACTCCCACAGTGTTTCTGCCTCACTTAGGACTCATGACACAATTTTTATTTATTTATTTATTTATTTATTTTTGCAGTTTTTGGCCAGGGCTGGGTTTGAACCTGCCACCTCCAGCATGTGGGGCCGGCGCCCTTCTCCTTTGAGCTATAGGCTCCCCCCAATTCATGACACATTTTAAAAAATAAACACATGTAAAGTGCCCAGATGATTACAAGAGCTCATTAGGTGTTACTTCTTGTTGTTGTTCCCTTACTGGAGTTGACTGCAAACATGCTTTAGCTCCTCTATTCAACATGCATTCATTTATTCATTCATCATTCAACAAATATTTATTCAACATCTGCTGTGTATGACCTAAAACTCCTAGGGCTGTCTGAATATCTTTGTGCCTCCTGCAGCCCCAAGCATGCTGTGGCAAGTAGTAAATGCTCAGTAATTATTTAGTAGAAATGTGAATAAGTAGATATGTCTGACTTCCCACCTATAGTATATATAAAATGTATATGGCTTTGAAATCCAGATAAGTTTTAGGAATCCAAGTGGCTCAATCTTAGTATTGCCACATTTAAAGGAACACAATCCCATGCATACAATGCACATATCTGGGTGATGCACACACTTATAACTTTGACTCAAACTATGCAAAAGCAATTCATGTCACTAAAACTATGTGCCCCCATAATATTCTGCAATTTAAAAAAATAAAGGAACACAATCCAACAATCAAAAGTAATTCTAATCTTTATTTCAATGGCTCAAATGACATTAAAAGGAATCTACATTATTACCCATAGCAATGCTTCTTAATACGCACTTTCTTCTGGCTCTCAAATTTGCAGGCTCTATAACTGTCCCAGAGCTTTTCATACTCTTCTTCTCTTGACTCTCAATTTTACCCTGACCAGGCTCCTTTCCTCTATACTTCCTTTTGTTTCACTTTTTTCCTTCTGTTCTGTTTTTTTCCCTCTGCCAAGCAGGTGCTGCTAAACTTTTCCATTCAGGAGGAAAAATGGATGACCTGAATATTCTATTTTATTTTACTTAGAATTATAAGTCCTGCTAACATGGCAAGAGTTCAAAATGTTATTGCGACCTCTGATGAATGAACTGTGCAGTGAGGGTCTGTCCAGTTGAAAATTTCAATGTTTTTCTTTATTTTAATGAAATACAAGGTGATACTTATTTTTAACTATCTCTAAAGCAATTTGATAATGGCATATAACAAAAATAAGTTTCATAAAATACATCCTTTAGAAACAAACAAAGTGTTATGTAATTTAAGGAAGCAGTCAGCAAAGAAGTTGGGTTGATGCACATTTTTTAGGATGCTGCTGGCTGTGTCTCAGGGTGGTTTACTTTATTTGAAACTGCCTGAGACCCTCAGTACTGGGGAATTAGAACCATCTGTTAGCACACTAGCAGTATAGCTAGGTTAGGAATGAAAAGTACCAGGAATGAAACACAGGTATTAACAGAAGTGTATTCTAAAAATAGATACATTATCTGCAAGGTAATCTTATTATTTCTAATGTTTTAATATCTATTTTTCTACTAAGACATTCTGAGAATTTCTTTTCCTTTTTTATACTTTAATTTTTACCATTTTAAGGATTTTCTTTTTAAAGGCATAGCAAGTTCAGTACTGTTAAAGGGAAAATGAGAAGGAGAGCTCCATGGAGACAGAAACTCTTGTCTGTCTTGGTCAGCAAAGTATCTCACCACCCACACACCCCAGCAGCACATGTTTGGATGGAGTAAACCAGCTCCAAAGTAGGAAAATGCTTAAAAATTTGAAAAGCCTAAAAATTTAAAACAAACCAATAAAAGTTAGACTTTTCAATTACCAGGTCCTCTAAGTAAAGAGACATGGTAAAGACAAGGAAGATTTTCTAAATTAGATTTTAAAACTTAAGTTATTATTGGTCTAAACCTATCAAAGTAGGAGCATGAATGGTGAGGTTTTGTAATAGCAAAATAACACTATCTAACATACATGTGCCAAACACTGTTCTAAATGCTAAACTTACAGAAACTCAATTAATCCACCTAACAAAGCAATAAGCTGAGTATTATTATTATCCTCATTTCAGTAGATGAAAAAATTATGGCATAAAGAGGTTCAGTCATTTGGCCAAAATCATAAGCTAGTAAGTGGAGGGGCTGGTATTCAAACCTACTACTTCAAGAATCTACTTCAAGACTTAGGCTCCTGCCCAGACTGCCCCCACATTAGAGCTTTCCAATGATAGAGTGGGCTCTCTGGAGCCACAGTTAGCCCTTCAGCTCTGTCAGTATTTGTGCGGGAATATGATAGAAGAAATTCAGTTATTGCTTAGGAGAAGGAAGGTTTAAATTAAATGACTTTTATGGTCTCTTTCAACCCTGAGATCCATGATTGTAAGAAGGATGGTGTCTGATTTCTCTAATGTATTGTATCTGCATTCACTTCTTCCTTCAGTGCACCCAATATGCTTGGGTTTACATGAGTGAGTCCATATAACTGGCTAATACATTTGGGAGAAAAAAAAAGAAAAAGAAAATTGATTTTCCCACCTGAATATCTGCAGGTACTAAAATTTGCCAGATAGTTGCCAAGCTTTTAAATTAACTAAGACCTTCAGAGGTCAACCCAGGAGGAGCCCCATGACATCCCAGGAGATTGCCAACCTCCGCACTAGGACTATCTCTGACAAGCATTACAACACACAATGGAAGACCTCAAAAATCATTGAGAACAAACTTTTCCAGGCAAAGAAAAGCTTGCTGGGCAAACTTAAGAGATCTAGGTGTCCCTGGATGCTTTTTCTTAGATTCCTTTGCCCAACCCATAAAACTTTCCAAGCTGCATTTGTGTTAAACTGTTCCAGATATGCTTCAATAAGTGTGCTTTCGACACATTGTTAACATAAGGCCAGATCTGTAATACAGCATGGACAATTAAGTGCACAATTTTTGTATAAATGCAAAATCCCTCACTGTGAATTATTTAATTAATGCTCTCCAGTTCATTTAATAGAGCTCTTTCAGAGGCCATTTCACTCACAGAAAACTAATTTCATTCTCCAGGTTGATTTAATTAGATTGTATGATATATGGTATTGCTAATTCAGCGGCTCCGGACGCAGCGTCTGGGCCCGTTGCTCCTATTGTCGGCAATCTGTCAGCCCCATTTTTAACAGTATTGAAAAATTCAAGCTTTATTATTGCTCGCTCACTCTTTCTCTCCCATCAGGAGGAAAGTAATGAGCTTTTCTTCTTACAAGAACCGGCAGAGAGCGCGGTACCCTCGGTGCTTCAGGCATGAAGCAGTATTAACAGGGCTGATTCATGAGTTAAGTTTCCAACTGCTCGTGGCTATTAGCACTCAGTCCTTTGGCTGTCATTTAGTTAAAAAGACTCTTCGGTTAATTCACTCTTTTAATGAGACTGTGCTATTCAACTAATGTATTTTACTGTATGAAAGGTCACACCAGGAACCAAAACAGATTGGAGGGAATGTAGCAAGAAGCCTGGCTGTCAAGAAACAATTCAAGCCTCCGAGGCATTTAGCAGCCCCTGCGTCTGTAATAAGCTACGGAACTGATGGGCCAGCATTCACCTCCAGAGTTGAGTGCCATAAATCAAGGCTAAAGAGAAGGCAGATTAATCAGAGGCTCAGACAAAAAGAGCACGTGTTTCATTACCCATATAATCACTAACATGATTGCCAGACAAGCTAAGGAACTGGATGTAGGACTGGAAAAATATAGTTCAAGAGAGCGCTGGAACTCAGTTCTGTTTAGCTGCAAGCACTAAATCTTTTCATTAAGGCCCTATTGCCTCCATTTTCCTATTCAGTGCTAGGATGTGGGGGAGAAAAGAGGGCATTAGAAGTTTGGTTCTAGGTTTGAAGGGGAGGCAAGGCTGGAGAGCGGAAGCCATGTGTGCCAAGGGTAGAAGCCAGGTAGGTGGTTTGTTCAGCCTCAAAATAGGATGAATGTTCAAGTTGGCAGAAGGGTCCAGTCATGCCAGGCTACGTAGGACCTGGGGGGAGGTTCCAGCCCCATCCTCCTGGAAGCTCATCAGTAGCAGGATGGGGCTCGTTGTTCTCACCCAGCTCTTCCTTTCTTTGGGTTGAGGTTCTCTCTCTCTCTCTCTCTCTCTCCAGAGTGTGTGTGTAAAAATGTCTCTTCAGAATTCTGCTTTCTCATATTAACCAGCTACCAGCTGTGTTGGCAGAAAGGCTCTGTATAGATGTTGCTTAGTTGGAATTCCTAACGCCCTCCTCTCACTCAGAGGCCTCCAGGGCACCCTAACTTCTAGGGATACAAACAAAATGCCTGGGCATTTTCACCTGCTGGCCTCCTGCTGAGACACTTCTTTGGCAATGATCAAGACGACAGATCCCAAACTGGGCAAGTCCCAGGAAGCTGCCCTCACTTGGCCTTGAAACCCCCACCTCCTCTCCAGATTTCTCTGCATACTTCATTCTGCTAGTTACTGTCACCAGGAAGCTGAGTAACCAATACCCAGGTTGGAGGACGGGTAGTAAAGCAGATTTTCTTTAGAACTGGAGTTTCCTCCAACTGAACAAATCACGCCAATTTGAAATTCCTCCAGCTCTCTAAAACAGGGAAACCGTATGCTTAATTACTAAACATCTGTTGCCGAGAACACCCCCTCATCTTTGCAGCTCTGATCTCACGGTATGAATTTTAAAATCTGTCAGCAAGGGATCACAAAAGCTCTGGGAGCAAAGAGCTGCTCACGTTAACCTCTGAACCAGATAATCTAACAGTAATCCATTCAGAACTAATCAAACATTTACAGAACCGCACCGGCATCCCGGCAAACAATTCGTCATCTTCATGCGCTCATTACACTTCCAACATCTCAATCTACCTATGCAAATGAAGCGAGGGAGCTGACATTGGGACCATGTACAGAAATTATAAACAAATATTCATCCATTATGCTGCTGAAATTTAACAGCTGAAGTACTAACAGTAGCTGAACTTCAAGCCCTGAGTATCAATTATTTATGAACCTAAAACTGACAGGACTGTGTAGGTGAATTAGCTGCATATGTCAAGCTTTGTTATAAATCCCAACCTACTGTAAAACTCATTTTCATAGAATGTATGTACAAGGCTGACAATATATCAACAGCACGACATTAATAATTTAGAAGAATGAGACCATAAGGGAACACCTTGGAAACTGTGCTCTGCTCCATAGTTGATATTACAAATAAAAAAGTCAAATAAAATGAATTTCCCATAAACAGAGAATCAAATAAAGCATTTCCTCCATAATTTTATTTTCAATTTTCAAAACGTATCGGCCCAAACTTTCACGTTTAGGTACGAGAAGCATCATCCTCAATTGTCTGAATCTCTTCCTTTTCTTCCCCTCCCCCAGGAAATGGCAGAGAAACTTTTGATCTGGTGATGAATGGGGTTTCCCTCTCTTTCTTTGGTTTTTTTATGTCAGAATAAATAAGTGCCAGGTGAAAGAGGAGCCAAACACCGGTGATGTTGTTTGCCATAGTGAGATTGTTTGCTATGGTTTGCCGATGGAAGTATATCATAAAAAGAATTGCTACGCTGTAATAAAGACAGTTAATTGAGTTAGTATTTCCCAAGAAAATGTTAAGATTTTCCTATCAATCTCTGTTCAGAAATGCGGAAGTGCAACCAGTCGTGAAATCTCAGTGACTTGCTCAATTTGCAGCGTGCAAAGCTCCCCTGCAGGGCCCAGAGCTGAACCCCCAACAGAGGAACAGCAAACTCTCCACTGGGCCCTCTGGTGCCTCTCCCACCTCGTATGAAACAGCCTGGAGCACAGACGTTTCCTCTTCCCTCTCACTCAACACTGGCTTTAACCTTTGCAATTATTTTTAGGCGAGCAATGCTCAACTACGGAGACTCTTTGTCACTGATAATGACTTCTCCCTGTCTATCTTCTCCCAACTCAGGATATTTATGGCCCTGTTGCCACATTCGTCATCTCTGGCCATTGAGGAGGCATCTCTCGGCATAAGAGGGAACTTCAGGCTGCGTTCTAGGTCCTGGATCCTGTACCAGATGCAAAGCCTCAGTCCCCCTTGGGTAAGGAGACATGACAGAGACACTTGGCCTCCTCTCCCAGCCTCTGCTCTCCACATAATCATTGTCCAAGGTCAAGAAGGTGAGTGCCCCTGTCTCTCTCTCCTCCTCCTTGTTGGCATCTTGGTTGGCTGGGATGGTCCACATACCTGGCCAAGGTGAGGCCCCTCCTGAGCCACAGTGGCCCTGGCCACATGAGCCCTGGCAGCCGAACCAGCCAGCTCTAAGTGCAAATCCACACTCCTAACAAGTAGCTGTTCCCATCCCCTGCCTTTACTCTCCTCCTGGCGACAGCCCACAACCACATAGCTCCCCTCATTTGCATGACACCCAAGTAAAAATTAGCAGTGTCTACCAACTCAAGGCATAGGCCATGCTTTGAAACTGGTGAGAGAGTCATTACCTGGGTTTCCACCCTGATACTGGGTCCTCGCTGGTGGACATTTCTGCAGGAGACAGACCTTCTGCCGTCTCTCCTGGCAGCACCCTCATTCTCTCTCTCACTGGCTGATGCCCATTCTTTTTCTTCTCTGCAACCTTTCAAGGCAGCATTAAGCTTTCCAAATTCTTCCAATGGCCTTTACTAAAGGGAGCCCTGGCAAGGAGTCTTTTTTTTTTTTTTAACACTACATGAAATTATATTGTATGAAATATTTGCTCAGACAACATGCTTGGGCTGGGACAGTTCTTGTTTGTGAACACGTGTGCTGCATAGAAAGACGGAAACCCAGCTCCTTCTCTTTAACCCTGATGCCAGCGACGTGGGAAAACTCTGCTCCTGGGCATGAAGCTGGGGGGCATACATGTGAGCCAGCGTCCACAGCCACCACTCTGCCCCCTGCACAAACACACTCAATTTATTGTGTCCAAGGCAAGAGAAGTCCCTCTTTCCCTTTATAGGTGAATTCTCCATGACCAAACCAGACATCTGAGCAGGCGAAAGCATCAGGGGCCCCGAGTTGGGCCATTCTGCTCCTCCTGAACAATTCCCGGGAAAGTTAATTGATGAGCATGTGGGGGAAATGCTTTGCTGTTATTCAGATGACCGGGGAAGCAGCCTCTTGTGTTTCCAGTTTTGTGAAATGCTAAAATACTTATGTTCTTTTTACTTCAGTTAGGGGAGTAAATCATTTGGATCTGTTAAAAGGGGGAAAGAATTTAAGAGAGCTGACTTCAGGCATGCCGCTGGAATTGAACTAAGAATTAGTACATGGTCCTGATGGAAGGAGCTGTGTGTATGCACATTCAAGTGTGTACTTGACCGCAGCTTAAATCTAGAGCCCTGGCTCTTGGGGTCAGGGGTGATTGGTTTTATTTGCACTTTTGGTGGGGTTAAATATTTGGAGAATTTTTTCTCAAAAAAAATTTCTTTCTGTTTCTTTCTTTCTCTCTTTTCTGTTTATGATTCTCACCGAATTGCACCTATTCTCCTTTCCTTGCTCTATTTAGCAGGAGGGAAGGAGAAGGGTAGTCAGCTTATTCCCAAGAACAGCTAAAAGCATCACAAGAGTTATGGGCGCTGCGTTCTGTGGAGGAAGAAAATATATATTTCAGTTTTGAAAGTTATTGCTTCAATTACCTAGTAATTTCTTAAGCAACCTCAGGGTGGGCTTTTAAGAGGTGGGATTGAGGGAGGCCTACAGAGACTCTGTCCCTGAGTGTTACCATTTACACATGTCAGAATGGAAGCAGACTGCCCCTCTGATGCTAGCCCTGTGCAGGAGACCACAAGGACATGCCCTCATGTCCAGAGTGCCTAGCCCTGGGCCTGCTCTGTCTGTGATTTTTGTGACTTTAAAAATATCAAAAGATATTCATGTCAATATTCTTCTCCACAGGTAAAAGGTGAAAATAACCCAAATAGCCCCCAAATGATCAATGGATAAAGAAAATGTAGTAAGTTTACATACAGAATAGTATTCAGCCATAAAAAGTTATGAGGGGCTTGGTGCCTGTAGTTCAAACGGCTAAGGCGCCAGTCACATACACCAGAGCTGGCAGGTTCTAATCCAGCCCAAACAACAATAACAACTACAACCAAAAAATAGCTAGGCATTGTGGTGGGCACCTGTGGTGCCAGCTACTTGGGAGAATGAGGCAAGAGAATAGCTTAAGGGAGGTTGCTGTGAGCTGTGATGCCACAGCACTCTACCCAGGGTGACAGCTTAAGGCTGTCTCAAAAAAAAAAAAAATTAATGAGGGACTGATATGTGCCGCAGTGTGAACCCTGAAAATAGTACACTAAGAGAAAGAAGCCAGACAGAAAAGGTACTACATTATATGATCCATTTATACAAAATATTCAGAATAAGTAAATCTACAGAGATGAAAAGCTGACTTATGCTGGGGGACGAGGAAATGGGGAGCAGTGGTTTAAACATATGGGGTTTAATTTAGGTATGATGAAAATGTTTCAACTCTACAGAGACGGGGTGGTTGCAGAACACCGGGAATGTACTAAAATGCCACTATTGTTCACATTAAAAATGGTTGATTTTATATTATGCAAATTTCACTTCAAAAAAAATGTAAGCACTAAGTGTGGTTAATTAAGGGGAAGAAGAACAAAGGGCTGATAACTAGAATCTACTGAGAACTCAAATTAATCGACCAGAAAAGAGCAAACGACCCCATTAATAACTGTGCAAAATATTTGAATATAAACTTCTCTGAAGATGACAGATGAATGGCCTAACAAACACATGAAAAAATGCTCATCTCTAGGCCAGACATGGTGGCTCACGCCTGTAATCCTAGCACTCTGGGAGGCCAAGGTGGGTGGATTGCTGAGCTCATGAGCTTGAGACCAGCCTGAGCCAAAGCAAGACCCCATCTCTACTAAAAATAGAAAAACTGAGGCAAGAGGATCGCTTGAGCCCAAGAGTTAGAGGTTGCTGTGAGCTATGATGCCACGGCCTTCTACCCAGGGTGACAGCTTGAGACTCTGTCTCAAAAAAATAAATAAATGCTCATCTCTAATCAACAGAGAAATGGAACTCAAAACCACTCTGAGGTATCACCTAACTCCAGTGAGATTAGCCCACATCACAAAGTCCCAAATCTGCCGATGATGGTGTGGATGTGGAGAGAGGGGAACACTTCTACACTGCTGGTGGGATTGCAAGCTAATAAAACCTTTATGGAAAGAAGTATGGAGAAGTCTTAGAGAACTAAAAGTCAACCTTCCATTTGATTCTGCAAATCCATTACTAGGTAACAACAAAAATTGTTGTACCACAAAGAATTTGCACCAGAATGTTTATTGCAGCTCAATTTACAATTGCCAAGATGTGGGGGCAACTCAAATGCCCATCAACCCATGAATGGGTTAACAAACTGTGGCACATGTATAGCATGGAATACTATTCAGCCATAAGAAAAGATGGAAACTTTACATCTTTTATGTTTACCTGGATGGAGTTGAAATACATTCTTCTTAGTAAAGTATCTCAAGAATGGAAAAAAAAATCCAGTGCACTCAATACTAATACGAGACCAATATATAAACAACTACACACCCACAGGAATGATAAAACACAAATATAGTCTAGCAAAAGGATGAGAGATGGGGGGGGGGAGAGGAGAGAGGGTGATTGGTGGGATCTCACCTAACGTGAACAATGTGAGGCTTTTCAGCACTTGCCCTAAGTAAAGAACTCAACTACAACTTGAACTTTACCTTAGAATTAAAAACAATGTAACCTAAAACTTTGTACCCTCATATTTCAAATTAAAAAAAAAAAAGTGGAAGCAGCAGCTGCGGTTTCTGTCAGGTTTTCTTGGTGATCATTCAAGGACCACTACCCTCCTCATGAAAACTTCTGTCCACAGTGGCTGCACCATTTTGCATGCCCCCCAGTAGGGCCCAAGCATTTCAGTTTCTCCATATCCTCGCTGATATTCGTTGTCTTTTATCTTGGTCCATCTCTTTAGTTGTCAAGAAACAGACACTCTCAGGAGACCTTAGCATTGTGGATAGGATATACCTGGCCATGAGGATGAAAAGAATAGCAAAGCCCCCCCGGCTTCCTGGGAACATGCATACCTTGGGAAGAGAATTTCGTTCAGGACACCCCTAAATGTGGTCACCTGGTGACCGTGGTGGCTCAGAAACAGCACTCATCCATCCTTACTTGAGGGCCATGCCATTACAGCAGCTCAGAGGCTCTCTGCCCCTGCCACTCCTGGACATTTCATCTCTCTTCATCCATGACTCTGCTTGCTCACGGCTTCCTCCCCTCCAAGACTCCTGCTCTCAGTCTCTCCCTCTTTCTCTGTTTCTGTTCTCGAGAATGAACCATGAGCCTACTACTCTCCCTATAACTTGAATTCCAGCACTCTGTCATAGGCTCACTTTGTTAGGCAGGGAGCTGCCAGGGCCTGCCCAGGCATCAGTGCCTGGCCATTTTAGCTGAAGTCAATGTGGTAAGCCTCTGGGTGACCCAAGAGGGCCCTGCCTTTGGATGGTGCCTCTCAGGGCAGCCCTTCCCCAGAGCTGCCCCGGCTGCCCACTGCCCTGTTGTTTGTGTACTACAGTAAAGGCCAGAGTGCTCCGTTTGAAATGTGCTGGGTTTTGGTGTTGACGTTTCCTAAGTCTGTGGTTGTGCAATTCTGGATGCCCACAACCAACTGTAGGGGGAATAGAAATAGCTACCCAGGGTCCTGAAGACGAGGCCAGATGACTTTTGTCACTTTAATTTGTCATCCACTGTCCCTGGAGGAAACTCAGACCCATAGCCAAGTGGTGGCAGTGAGGCCCCTGGGCAGGGGACATTTGATTTGGGCCAAGCAGGCCTGGCTGAGGCAAAGAGTAAATGATATTGTCTCCCACGCTCTCAGGAAGTATTAGACAAGGAAAAGCATGAAGCAGCCAGCCTCAAGGACAGACTGGAAGCAGAAAACCAAACACTTCCGGACCCGCTGTCCTCTCTTCTCTCTGCCACTCTCTGTATGAAAACTAGCCCCCTCTTTCTCCTTATAGCTCTGTTTTTCCCAAATAGCTAGAAATATGACCCCTGAATACTTTCCATTAAAGAGACACAGCCTGAAGCTCTCTGAGTACCCAGGGGAGGTTCTCATCAGGCCAGCTTGGGTCAAGCACCTACTTTCAGACTGCTTAGCCATGGCCGGGGGCAGGCTCACTGGAGAAGAGCAGCTGTTCTAGAGAAAAAGATGCTTCACAGACAGTTCCAAGTCCATAGCTCAGTTGGGCTTCACAGCCGGACTACCTAGTTCAAATCTTAGCTTCACAATATAAGAGCTGTGTGACCTTGGTAATTTACTCACCCTCTTTGTGCCTCAAGTTCCTCATCTATAAAATGAAGATAATAATGAGACTCTGTGGCCCAGCATTATCAGAGGATTGAATTAGTCATCACATGGAAAGTGCCTGGTTCATAGTGACAGGTCCATGTTATCTATTATTATTTGGTCAACTATGACCTTGAAAGGTCAGTTGGGCAAGTAAAGAATGGAGAAGGTATTCCTCAGGGGGATACAATGTGCAAAATCTGGAGACATAACGAACCAGGGGCCTTTGAGACAGTGAGAGATACAGGGTTGGAGTTAAGGCTGCTGGGTGGGGTCAGAATGGAGGGAACCAGGATGGGCCAGAAAGGCAAAGGGTTGGCCAGAGTCCACAGGGCCACAAAGGTCTTGCCAAGGAGACTCCAGCTCTGCTTCTACCTACAATCCCTTCCTCGCCATTTCCTCCCGAGCCCTGCCATGCCCCACATTGGTCACCACTTGGAAGCAAGGAAGAGCCACTGTCACTGTCCCAGGATGGTCTCCTGGGAGGGAAGACTTTGGGCAGGGTTTTCAGGGGAGTATGTACAGCACCAGCATCTATCTATACAAGGGCGGCCGCAGCCTGGGGCTGGAGGCAAGAGGGGAATTTGAGTCCTGGGAGGCTCAGCCAGCCCCACAAGACTCTGAGACAAGTCGGCCCCGCAGAGCATCCCAAGTTGAGCTAAGGCATTGGGCTTTTGCACCTGCCCACTGACCCTTCTCAGGATGGGGATGCTCCCAAGAAATGGCATCACCCCTTGGCCTAGACAGGCAGAGTGCATTTTTCAGAAAAGAGTCAACTCAGAACTGCCAGACATTGGGCTGGGGGTGAAAGCTGTAGCTGAAAAGAAGGAAAGGGGCAGGGTACCACAGTGTTCAGCAAACTTTTCCTTAAAAGGCCAGATAGCAAATAGTTTAGGCTTTGAAAGCCAATAGGCAAAGTTGGGTACTCATGTGATCATTTAAAAATGATTCAGCAGGCCAGATTTGGCCTATGAGCCATAGTTTAGAGACCCATGGACTAGGTCTACGTCATCTGAAATAGTTGCCACTCATTACAGCAATGGTTCCTTAACCTCTCTTTCAAAGCCTCAGCTTCCTCAACTATTAAAGGGTTATTCTACCCTGTACCTCCTAGGATGTGTTAAATGAGAGAACAGGAAAAGCACACAGCCAGTGTCTGGCACATCAGTTCTGGTCCTCCGATCCCTTCTCTTCTTCCCACGGTCAAGTTCTTCTGGGCCGAGCTAAGGGTCTTGCAGTCCATCACTCTTTATCCACGAATAAAGATTCCACGGCTTGTCAGAGCACATGTATTATTGATTCTTTTGAAGGAAAAACTGATGAGCTCTGAGAGCAGCCCGTAAACAGAGGTGCTCCCACTGAACCTCGAATGTCTTGGGGTGCATTTTGTACACAGTAGAGCCCATTAGCTATGCTTAGATGTTAAACGTAGCTACCACCATAGCAAATCCACTGATTACCGAGTCATTCTGAATGCATCATCTGCAGACAATTAAATTTACAAACCATTTCAAAATCATGTACAGACATCAGCCAGTTTGACACCAGTTGTGTGAAATTGAGATGGTGCGTTTGTGTGCCTGACCAAGCTTACTCTGTCTCCCCGCTCCCTCATCCACGACACAAGGGAGCTTACTGTCTGGGACTGAGATGGCAAAGTTCTACCCCACCCCTCCGGGGAAGAAGCTGGCATTTCACGACTTTGGGAGAGAACCCAGAGCAAAGCCACCTCCTTTATTCAAGGAACGTTGAGTAGTGGCTCCACTTTTATTTCAAAGGGGAAGGAGCTGCAGATTGAAAATACAAAGAAAGTGGAGGAGAGGATGAAGCAAGTTTAACCAGAATCATCACTGTTATCAGTACCTATGAACCGAGCCCCTACTATGCCCTGGACCCGGGGTATGGCATCCAGTTGTCTCACAAGGAGGAGGAAACGGGCCTCTTTGCTTCCTCATTAGCTAAGCAGTTGAAGAACAGACACCACTACTGCCACCGTCCCAAGGGGCTCAGCTCATGGGTTCATGTTGAGAGATGTGGCCATCTTGAGATATGTAGTATGTACCCATTTCCCATTTGAGAACACTGAGGCCATGAGCAAGTAACCTGCCTATGGCCATACAGAAATCGCTCAGCAGAAGTCAGGATTTAAACCCCAAACTCCTGTATCTGAAGTATCTGTTGTACCATACTGCTTTAAGAAGTAGGCATTAAAATCCTAAAGAAGACCAAGAATTGGGTAAATTTCCAAGGATCTGAATAATGGGAACGTTGCCTCAGAGCTGAAACTGAAGTGAAAAAGGCAAAGCGGGGGCCGAGTGAGAGGGTGCAATGTGGAAGTTGAGACTCCAGTTTCCCACTAATCTTTTCACTATAAAAACATATATCCCCACTCTGGGACTACACCTTGTAAGAAAGCCCCAGCAGGGAGGAGTATCACTGACTGGAGAGCCCATCACAGTATCCTCATGGTCACTGAGACATTGAACTTCTAGACAAAAAGATTCCACCCATGTCCAGCACTGCAGACTTCTGCAATTATAATCCTTGACTATACTATGGCTCCATTTCTGGCACTGTAAAGATCCATTGACACAGCTATTCCTTATTTTATAGTCACTGGTTATGCAGCTAATTTGTGTCTGACAGTCTATTGGGCACTGGGGATACAAAAAGAAACCAAGTAAAACTTTAGCCCTCATGGATCTCACCCTCTAACTGGAGCTACGTATAGATACAGACATAGACTCCACTGAAAATGCAAAGATGGTAAAGCTGATTCTCAACTATCTTTAAATAAGTAGACCAAAGAATTAACTGCTGGTAACATCCTTGGCAGAAATAGTGGTGTCCAAAAAATACTGAAGGCCCAGCATCTGGTTTGCAGTGTCATCCAAAATGGTTAGCGGTGGCAATTACAGCAATGAGGTCCTTCACCACTTAACTATAAAACATGGACACTACCCTGTACCTTATAGTAGGTACTGAATGAGAGAACAGAGAGTACATGGCTCGGTGTCTGACACGCAATTCTGGCCCTTGAATCTCTTCCTATTCCATCCACCGGTCCAATTCTTCTGGGCCTGGCTCAACGTCTCCCACACATTTCCCAGCCACCTCTGAAGCTGAGGATCCAAATGACTACCCTGTTTCCCCGAAAATAAGACAGTGTCTTATTTTAAGGTGTGCTCCCAAAGATGCGGTAGGTCTTATTTTCAGGAGACGTCTTATCTTTCCTGTAAGTAGGTCTTATTTTCGGGGAAACAGGGTAGTTCCAGCCAAACGCTGCATTCCTGATGGTGACATCTTAGTTACCCTGGGTCCCTGAGTGACTATGTGGAACAGAACCCTTTCATGACCCACAGTGGACTAAGAGCCTGAGAGAGGAATGAACCTGTATCATGTCAAAGACACTGAATTTTGGAGGCAACTTATTACTGAACTATAGCCAACCTACCCTAACTAATGCAGATAGATTAGAAGCCTAATGACACTTTGGACAGGAATTGATTTCTCTACATTAAAAAAAAAAACAAAACACGGTTTTAATTAAGCTTCCTTCTGTATACAGTCTCAAAAAACTCACTTAGACTCCAAATGGTAAAATCTGTCAGTGCTCAAGCTGATTTCCATTTCCTGTAATTTGGAATTCATGCCATTTTTCATGAATTTGTTTTCCAAGTGCTAGAAGAAGCAAAACTCAGACAAAAAGAATTCTAAAGTGTAATTGGTAAGCTGAGAAAACAGTGGCATGGAGAATATCCACTTCTAGGAAAGCAACAAAGGATCATGGAAATGCAGAGGCTGCACCTCGTCCTGTTGCCATGGAGAGTGCAAGACTAGCATGGCTCCAGATGATGAGATAGCGATGGCAGCCTGGCTGCTGAAATGTCAGTGTGCCAGCAACTCGGCCCAGGCCCATCTGCCAGCGTGGGGAGTCAGGAGCGTCACACAGCAAGGAGAGGAAGTTGTCGCAGGAATCAGAAACAAGTGCTGGGGTACTGAGCTAAGGAACATGTGTTACAAGTTGGAAAAAATTGAATGAATGACCAGTTCAGCTTCTCTGGGAAGACCAGGATGAAGATGAGGTTGTTTCTCTGAGTCCTGGGCAAGCTTGTCATCTCCGATGAGGAAGATACTTCAGCAACTTTGCATCCTCACAGTTAAGTAGTTAAAAAACAGACACCAACATCCAGGAGGGCTTGGGCTGCAGGCTGACACTGAGATCCTGAGATCATCACACTGTTCATCTGTTGGATAGGTTCAACAGATGAACCTGTCAGGGGAAGCAGGGGGAGGAGAGAAAGAACGAGGGGAAGCTGGGGTACAGCCAAACCTAACAGGGTTTTACCCCATGAGTCCTTGTCTGAATGAATCCAACTGGCTGGTTACTGCACAGCAACTATCTGCCTGTCTGCGGATAAGAGACCATCTTACTAAATGCCTGCTACACAGCAGGAACTGCGCTGGACCCCGAGGACAGAGGAGACTGCCTGGGGAAACGTAAAGTCTCTTTAATAGGGACCTATGTAGGCCTTGCCGCATATACTAAAGCAGAGTATATCCCAGATTCTCAGGGGGAGTTGCAGTCCTTGAGGACCATTGTAGATGATAGACATTAGGTTACTGGGGACTCACATGGGTGGTCGCCCCAGTCATGGGGGTGAGGTAGGGCTTAATGAAGAACCACAGTGATGTTGGCCTCTGGCCCATCAGCTCTGTAGGGGGCCTCCAGCACTGCCCTCACTGGGCAATCCTGGACATTCATTTATCTGTCCTTCTGTTGTCTCCATCTTTGAGGGAGGGTTTCTCTCCAACTTACATTTTCAAGCTACGTTTGAATGATGCTGCTTTAGAAAGTGCTCCTTGGAGTTGGGGGCCTTCCATCTTCTTCCAGACTAATGCTGATTTTTTTTTATTTGTAACTCTTCAGCTCCCACTGACAACCAAAGGTGCTAATGGAGTCCTGCTTAAACCTAATCTAATTAACCGTGGCAATTGCCTTTTGCTTTAATCTCTTGATCACCCCTAGTGGGAGACTGTGACACACAGTTTGAATTTGTACCAAGAACCTCAAACACATTCATACCTTTTGGTCTAGAAATTTCACTCTGGGTATAGTCCAAGGAAATGATTCTAAAGATAGTTAAAAATGCTGATCCCAACATTATTTGTACTAAAAACAAACTAAATACCCGTAACAAGGGTAATGATTAAGTAAATTATGGGCAGTCCATCTTGTGATTTTTCTAAGCATTAACATGTTGTTTATAAAGAAAAAGCTTTAATAAATGGATGAAATGGTTATGTAATAACGTTGAGGAGAAAAACATCAGGATACTCAAGGACGTGTAGTTTGAGCTCAACTGTAAATTGTTTGCATAAGAGGAAGGAATTAAACCAAAATGTTAATAGTTATCTCTAAAAGGTAGAATTATGGGAGATGTTTATTTTGTTTGTTATTCTTTTCTGTATTTGGCAAATTTTCTATAATGAGAATGAGTTAGCTTTATAATCAGAAAATTAACATTTTAAAAGGAAGTGATAAAACCAACTGGATAATCCTGCTCAGCTGGGTTGGGAGGGAGGGGCACGGGTCTGGAGAGCCAAGCTCAGCTGTTCAAATGTGGGAGAGACACTGAGGCTTTAGGAAATATCACCAATATTCTCTAAACTGTTAGATACACTTTATAATTGCAATTGCTTGCTCTAAATTGGCTGTTTATTCTGTTAATGACTTTTTTGGTGAACCACTGTTTACAAATAAGGCAGTTCCTAGAATCTGTTAGCAATTAGGGAATTGTTCTGGCCTCCTAATGAAAAATAAACACCATTAATACTGCCTGTCCTGGCTTATACTCATGTTGGTTTTGTGTCATTTACTTTGGGCATGGATATTAACCACCCTTTAAAAATGTACTTAGCCAACAGATTATTCCTGCGCATCATTTGCTAACATCGTGGCAAGAAGAAAACGTGGTTAAGACAAGATAAAGGGAGAAGATGAGTTTTTCCCCCCTTCTTCATGCTGGTTGTCTTAAACAATGGCCTCCTGGCAATCGCTCTTGCTAACTTAGCTGTTTCATTTTATATGTGCACAGCAACCTCACAGGCCAAGTTAGGACTTCACTCCTCAGACCAGGAACCACACACAGGCTACAGTTGTCTCAAACTGGGGGTGTAAACACCCTTAATTTGAGCTTGCCTGGTCTGTGCAGAAGCCAGCTGTGGGAATGTAGCAAGAGATATCTGATCATGAGAGAGGTGAAAGTGAGGATGCTAAAATAAAATTACCCAAGACAGAAAAAGGGCCTATACCCATAAAAAACTTTGTCATGGCTCCAAACTGGATACAGACCAAATGCCCATCAGCAGGTGAGAGGATAGATAAACAGTGGTACATCCATACAATAGAATATTACTCAGCAATGAAAAAGAACTTCTGTCACATGGCAACAAGAACAAATCTCAAACTTATCATACTAAATGGAAGAAGCCAGGCGTAAAAAGAGTGCAATTCCTTCTGTAGTGCATTCTGGAAATTTTAAGCTAATCTACAGTGACACCAGGTGGGGAATGCGGGGGGAAGAGAGTAAGATTACCATGGGGGAGGCAGATATGCTCATTATCTTGATGACAGTGGTGACTTGACAGGTGCATACATATGTCAAAACTTAGACTTTAAACGGAGGCAGTTTGTTATTATGGTAATAAATTTGTTTGTTTTTTTTAACTAATGAGCCATGTTATATATTTCTTACAAAATTAATCACAATAATTTTATGCATAGCAAAAATCTTCTACCATTAATAAACAACCTTCATTTTCAAACTTTAAAAAAGTAAATAAAATAGGAAGTGATAAGGAAAAAGACGGTGGCTCTGACACATGGGGTGACTTGTTTAATCACTCGTCTGGCTGAGTGGCTGATGCCTGTACCTTCCAGGCATGGAATACACTATGTTGCAGGGCGAGTATTTCATAGTGTGATGTAGGACAGGGAGATCCTGATTGCACAACATGAAGAGCCTGTGAGACATGGCCCTAGATAGCAAGAAATGAGGAAAAGCCATGAACAAAAGAGAACATTCGAGAGCAGAGGTTCTGCAAAAACCTCACGCTCATATTTCTGTGTCTGTGCTAAAGCTTGATGCTAATTCAGGAGCCTGGGAGACTGACTGTTCTGGAAGCCTTCTAGTTAAGCAGAAATAAAGGGCTGCGACCAAACTTTTATCATAAGACCTGGTTGTTCCACCATCCAAGGTGCATTCAGAACAGGCATGGGGTCTCCTTTCCCTGCGCCAGCCCCGAGTGTGCCCCTCCCCAGGCACCCAGTGCCCTGGGATGGTCTGCTAAGAGTGTCCCCACACTCCTGGCAAACCTCTCGACTCCCAGACCAGGCAGGGGCCCCAGTTCCACACCCAGTGTTAGTCCTGGTGCTTCACCTGAATGGCCGTGGGCCTTGGGACTTGATCTCAGCCTCCTGCCTGGTATGGAGATGCTGTCACAGCTGTCACTGTGTAGGACAAATGGAATGAGAACCTCCTCCAGCCTCCCAGAAGGGCCAGGGAAGGTGCGGCGCCAGAGAGGCAGGACATCAACTAGAGTATATAGAGGGACAACACGAGGAAAAAGGGTGACCGACCTTCTAAGGACAGGCCGATGGGGAAACTGTTAGTTCCCTCTGCCCCCTGCTTGGAGCTGGGGATGGATAGGCCTACACACTCTAGCACCTCTGCACCAAGCCTCCTTGCCCCAGCCCAACAGTGCACATTCCCACAGGGATCACCAGTGGCCAATGCCACAGTGGCATATTGCCACCAAGCGCATCACCTGCTGAACCACTGATGTGTGTATACAAAATCGCAGTAGCTAAGTTAGCAAGAGCAATTGTCAGGAAACCAAACAGCCTCGCAGTCAAGAGCCGCAGTTTGGGGCCTGTACACTTGTGTCTGAATCCTACTTGGCAGTTTACCAGGTAGGTGTCTGTGCTAGCAAGGCTGTAACGAGCAGCCCGCAGGCCTCAGTGGCTTAGCTCAGTGAAGGTTTACTCAATCCAACTGGTCCTTGGCAGCGAGCCCTCCACACTCTGACACAAGATCCTGCCTTTCCATTTCTAGGCCCTGCTCAGAGTCATCCACTGACCCACCAAATCCAATGAGCTGATGAGTGAAGAGGCCATGTGGAAGGTTGCACAGGTGTTTATGGCAGACCCTGAAGTAATGAACAGAACATGGCCCCAACCTAAATGTCCTCCCAGGCGTGCAGGAAGGTGAAACAGGATCAGAGAGTGTACTGGCTTCAATAGTGTCCCTTCCAAAATGTGTTGCCCTTTCCAGAACTCCAGAATGTGATCTTATTTGGAAATAAGGCAATAGCCAGTGTAATTAGTTAAATTAAGATGGAGTAGGATGGGCCCTTACTCCAATATGACAGTTGTCCTTATTAGAAGAGGAGAGAGAAGCAGAGACAGAGGCAGAGGCTGAAATGATGCTGCCAGGAGCCAGGGCACCCCAGGAGTGCCAGCCATGACCACCACAAGCTAAGGGGAGGCCAGGAGCCTCTGCAGGGGGCGTGGCCCAGCTGTCACCTTGGTTTCCAGCTTCTGCTGTTCTGAGAGAGTGAACTCCTGTTTTAAACCCCACCGTGTGTGGCACCATTTTATAGCAGCCCTAGAAACTAATACAGTGAGGATCTCATGGTGTCTGTGAGCCAAGCCTCAGTTTTCTCGTGTGTCATGTGGGCATGATCATAGAAACTACCCAAAAAGTTTCTCTGAAAATTAAATGGGTGCAGGGGTCCTCAAACTGCGGCCCGCGGGCCACATGAGGCTGTGTGATTGTATTTGTCCTGTTTTGTTTTTTTACTTCAAAATAAGATATGCGCAGTGTGCATATTAATTTGTTCATAGTTTTATTTTTTTTTAACTATAGTCCAGCCCTCCAACAGTCTGAGGGACAGTGAACTGACCCCCTGTTTAAAAAGTTTGAGGACCCCTGGAAAGTATGTGAAGTGCTCAGCATGCCGTGGGAGCCCTGCTGAGTGCGGGTAAGGACTCTATGGTTCTAACTGCCACCTGTCAGTTTGGAGGTAACACTGAAATCTCTGGAGCACAGCAAGAGCAGCAGCTAAGTAATTTGACCAGCTGTGAGGATCCTCACATTCCTCGTGACCCATCCAAAACCCTGAGACTCAGCCTCCAGGAAATGCGGGAAGCAGAGAGAGGCCAGGTCAGGAACCGTCCTGGGCGGGGCTCTGCTGTGCAGCGCTAGTGGGGTGCCAGGGACGGGCTTCTTTCATGGAGAGCTTTGGTTCTCTCTCTGTGAAAATGGGGGTGATAGTAAATACCTGCTATATTTAGCTCAAGAGGACATTTTGGGGTGAGAAATGAGGTAGAAACTCTTACCCTAAAAGTACAGCTACAGAAAAGCAAAGGACTGCATCAGAGATGAACTTCACAGAGGATCAGGTTTGAGAAGGCTGTGTGAGCCCTAATCACTGAGAAATAATGACACCTTGGAAAATCCATGAGGGCACGTGTGCTGGACACCAACGTCTGTCTCCCGAAGTCCAGCCCTGCCAGGGTTTCCTCCGGCGTTGGAAGGAATCACAGTTCATTCAGGAAGGTGAGTACTGAGCTGACTCCCACATAGGGCTAGGTTGCATAACGGTCTTTACTCCACAGACTCTCACTCAGCGTGGTGAGATGCCCCCGCTGGGAGAGGCAGACAGCGAGGAACTCGAGAACAGAGACTGGGAGGGAAGGTCAGATCCACTGCTCCCACCTGGGAGACCCTGCAGGAAGGAGATGTGACCTTTCATCTCTCCATCCATCCACCCACCTACCCATCCATCCCTCTGTCTCCATTTCCTTCTCTCTCTTAAAGACAAATAGTTGAAATCACATAAAGTACACTACATAAAGTATAATAGTCCACTATACTTAAATATTTATAATGGTGGTTGTTTTATTTGAATTCCTTTTGTAGGGTGGAGAATTCATTAGATAACTATTTGTGCGTCCTGATGTAGAAGATTCTCCACTGCCCTCCCTCTCTACTCCCCTGGCTAGCTCCCTCCACCCCTCCACCCGGTCATCCCACCACCTCCCTGGAAGCCTGAGTTCCAGACATTTGAGTGATGAGTCCAAGTTTGTCTGATCCACAGAAGGAAGGGCTACAACTCAGCCCCACTGCACTCCTGGGACATGGTTCTTTCCACTTCGTCTCATTTGCTTCGGGGGGCAAATTTTCAGATGACAAATGAACTCTATACCTTAAAAAAAGTTTTCCCACAAGACTTCTTTAAAAAGTAATTTGTCCTAGACTGGCCACAGTGCCTCACACCTGTAATCCCAACACTTTGTCTCCACAAAAAAATAAAAATTAAAAATTAACTAGGCATGGTGGCGTGGGCCTATAGTTGCAGCTGGTTAAGAGGCTGAGGCAGGAGGATTGCTTGAGCCCAGGAGTTTGAAGTTATAGCAAGCTATGATCAGGCCCAAAGGAGGAAGTCTCAAAAAGAAAGTCATTTGGCTCTTTAAGAAAAAAACAAATTGTTTTCTAGTCAGGCTAAAAGCAAGGTCTGCTTGCAGAAAATAAAGACCACTCACATTCTGATCCCGTCTTATGCAAACCTTCTAGTTATAAGGTAGAGCACCTTGCTACTTCACCTCCACCAGGGGGTTCCAGTCCAGCTGTTCAATGAAAACATTTGGGAAGGTGGTTAAGAATCACAGATTCTTGGACCCCAAGCCAGGCCTGCTGAATCAGAATCTACAGGGATGTGGCCCAGGAATCTTCTCTGGATGATTCAGACGCAGTCTGACACTCATTCAATGACCACTATTTGGGAACTACTATCTATATGACAGAAAAAAACAGATTGAAACTAGCTATCACATCACAGCAGATTGCCCTGGAGAGGGTGTCCCATTGCTACCATGCAGGCAAAAATGATTTGTTATGATGACTGGAGAGACGGAGAAAACATCATCGCATCCCCCGTGAGGCCCATTTAGTTTTTGACCATACCCAATTCAAGACGTTAAACGTCTTCAAAACATCACATTATACATCCAGTTTATTCCTGAAGGTAGAATTCAGTGACGATATTCAGTGCAGAAGATATCAAGGAATTCAGGGCAAGAATATCATTTGCCCCTAAATGATGTTAATTTTATAATGATTTAATTTAAAGGACATTCCATGCTTTCCCACCTTCACCCCTGTCTCTCTCCATGCACTCGGACAGCTCCCTCCCACAGCCCCCAAGCCTTGTTGAGGTTGAGAAGGGAACACTGCATTTTATTTTAGACCTCTTTTATCCTTCCTCTACTTGTCTCAAAATAAAAATTGATCTCTAAGGAGCACAAGTATTGGCTTAACTCATTCTGAATTACTCTAATCTCGAGTGACTCTTTGTCACTCATCATTTTACAGGAAGCAAGTAACATACCTATTATCCTGTTATCTCCTCCCAGAAAAGAACATTCTAATGGGAACTTACTGTTCTGCTTTGCCCGCACCCTCAGCAACCAGGCTTCAGAGCTCTTGCTAGGAACTCGACTGGAGCCTTTAGACTCCCCTCCTTTTACACAAACCAGGAGGGAACCATTTGCTACATCAAGGTAGCCACGTGCCCAGCTCTCTGCGTAAGGGGTCTGGCTTTGGGAGTCAGGCAGACCTGGGTTCAGATCAAGACATTGGGTCACCTGGAGAAGTCATTCCTCTGGTTCACGCTATGTAAAATGGAATAGCACCTTTGGGACTAGGTTTAACAGGATGTATACAGAGAGGTGATGGTTTTGAAAATAATAGAGCTCTTAAAAAGACTAGAGCATGCATTTTATTTTAATTAAGGTAACCAGATAAAACACAGGACACCCAGTCTAATTTGAATTTCAAATAAACAACAGGTAGTTCTTAATTATAAGTTTGTCTTATGAAATAATATTTGGGACAAAATTATAACTACTAAAAAATCCCTTGTTTATCAGAAATTAAAATTTAACTGGCCTTCCTGCTCTTTTGTTTGCTAAACCTGGCAACCCTGGTGTTAATAGGACATTTTGTTAACAGGAATGAATTAAATTCCTAGACAGAGGAAAGAATTGTTGATTGCTTTAAAAAAAAAAAGTTTTATTGGGATAAAATTTACATATCATATAATTCGCCCAATCCGATGGTTTTTAGTATAAAGTTATGTACTATCATCACAGCTTAAGTTTAAAAACATTTTCATCTCTCCAAAAAGAAACCCAGTACCCTCTAGCAGTCACTCCCTGTAACCCTAGCCCAAAAACTAATCTACTTTTCATCCGGGTGCAGTGACTCACGCCTGTAATCCCAGCACTTGGGAGGCTGAAGCAGGTAGATTGCCTGAGCTCATGAGTTTGAGAGCAGACTGAGCCAGAGCAAGACCCTGTCTCTAAAAATAGCCGGGTGTTGTGGCGGGCGCCTTTAGTCCCAGCTACTTGGGAGTCTGAGGCAAGAGAATCGCTTAAGACCAAGAGTTTAAGGTTGCTGTGAGCTGTGACGTCACAGTACTCTACCCAGGGTGACAAAGTGAGACTCTGTCTCAAAAAAGAAAACCTGATCTACTTTTCATCCCTATGGACATTTCATATAAATAAAAGCATACAAATGACTTCTTTTACTCAGCATAACTTTTTTAAGATTCATCTGCTTTGTAGTATACATTTGTATTTCACTACTTTCTATTGCCAAGTAATATTCCATTGTATCATTAAACCACATTTCGTTTAGCCATTCATCTCTTGTTGAACATTTGAGTTGGTTCTATTTTTTGTAGAAGTAGAATTGCTTGGTCACATTCTAACTATGTTTACTATGGAACTGTCAAATTACTTTCCAAAGTACCATTTAACGTTCCTATCAGCTATGGATGAAGGTTACAATTTCTCCATATTCTCATCAACACTCAGTAGTAAGTGGAATTATTAGTTAGATAATATGAAATAACTATTCATTAACTGGTTAGGAAAATTTAAATTTTAAAAAGTAAGCAAATAGCTCAATAGAAACTTTAGGAAAAAATTATTTTTTAGGTCAGAAATACAGTGGGTGGTTTAAATAACAGATGAGATAAGACACAACTGAAAAGAGATGAGTGAACTGGAAGACAGAACTGAAAAAATATCTGTTCATGTAGCATTGGAATCAAGGAAATGGAAAATATGAAAGAGAGATTATGCTCTATATGGGCTAAAATTAAAAATTCTAAGTCATCTCTAATAAAAATCCTAGAAGGAAAAGAATACAGAAAATAGAACTATTTCAGAGAAAATGGCTGAGAGATTTCCCAAACTGATAAAAAACATGAATCCATAAATCCAGAAAGCATGGATTCAAAAATAATAGAAGATATATCTAGATATCCTGTATTGAAAGCGCAGAACACCAGAGACAAAGGGACCACATGGGGTATTAAAAACAGCCAGGAAAAAAAAAGGCCTCTCAGAAGCAGTTGGACAGAGAGCAAACTTCTCAACAGTCATAAGAGAGAATGGAATAGCATCACTTCAGTACTCAGAGGAAATAACTGCTAACCTAAAATTTACACCCCAAGAAGCTAACTTTAAAGACCACAGCTTGAAATACAAAGCAATTTCATATCTAAAGGCATTAAAGGAATATCTAAAAGACATTCATCAGGAAGAAAATAACAAGATAACAGAAAATATGGCTCTGCTACAGGAGCAAATTAGATGGGAAACATGCAGAAAATCTAAACATTTCTATTTTAACTAAATACTGAAATGAAATATTGACAATCCATAGCATGTAAGTTATAATTGTGGTGGGGTTTAAAAGTTTTCTTAAGTCCTATGTTTTTCATTAAGAATTTTGTTAAAAATGCACATACATAGGATATTTGCAGGTAATGCTTCTGACAAAGGTTTGATGACCAGAATCCACAGAGAACTCAGTCTTATTAATAAGAAAAGAACAAGTGATCCCATCTCAGGCTGGGCAAGGGACTTGAACAGAAGCTTCTCTGAAGAAGACAGGCACACGGCCTACAGACATATGAAAAAGTGCTCATCATCTTTAATCATCAGAGAAATGCAAATCAAAACCACTTTGAGATATCGTCTAACTCCTGTAAGAGTGGCTCACATCACAAAATCCCCAAACTACAGAAGTTGGCATGGATGTGGAGAAAAGGGAACACTTCTGCACTGCTGGTGGGAGTGCAAGCTAATATGTTCCTTTTGGAAAGAAGTATGGTTTACTCAGGGATCTAAAAGTAGACCCACCATTTGATCCTGCAATTCTTCTACTAGGTGTAAATCCAAAAGACCAAAAATCACTTTATAACAAAGATATTTGCACCAGATTGGTCATTGCAGCTCAATTCATAATAGCCAAATCATGCAAGAAACCCAAGTGCCCATCGACCCATGAATGGATTAATAAATTGTGGCATATGTATACCATGAAATATTATGCAGCCCTAAAAAAGATGGAGACTTTACCTTTTTTACGTTTACATGGATGGAGCTGGAACATATCCTACTTAGTATCCTACAAGAATGGAATAAAAAAATATCCAATGTACTCAGTACTATTATGAAACCAATTTATAATTACTCACACTTTCATATGAAGAATAGATCATAACAATGGCCCAGGATGAAGGAGGGGAGGGGAGGGAGGAAGTCAGACCAAGGGAGGGTGAATGGTGGGATCACATATATATTGCAAGGGTACATGTCTGATCTATTAAGTAAACAGTATAAATGTCTTAACACAATAATTAAGTAAATAAGATGAGATATATATTAATGCGATTTAAGTGTTCCTAATTCTATATGAAATCAGCACATAGTCCCCCATTAATGTATACATGATACAATGTATACATGATTACGATTTAATAAAAAAATGCACATACATGATAAAACTAGGATTGCCCCAAGAAAACACCTGTTTTCTCATGTAATGATGTGGATCAAGTTTTGAGATACACAAAAATCAAAAAAGTAAAATCCGTGTGGATGGGAGCAAACAAAGCCCGTCCAACAATACCAATAAGCGGAGCAAGTTGAAACTTACATGAGTGAATTGGAAAAGGCACTGTCAACTGTGTTTCTTGGAAGTGAAATAATGGACCATCATGCAGTCTGTCTCAAAACTTTCAGAGTGACCCACATATTAATAGCAATCTCCCCCCCACCTTTTTTTTTGCAGTTTTTGGCCAGAGCTGGGTTTGAACCCGCCACCTCCAGCATATGGGGCTGGTGCCCTACTCCTTTGAGCCACAGGCGCCACCCTAATAGCAACCCCTTTTAATGTCAAAAGTGTTCCATACTGAACAATCAATTACACTGCCATCCTGTCTCTGACACACTAATTCCATTTCTAGGTACATACACTAGAGAAACTCTGGTACACGTGCACCAGGAAATGTGTACACAAATGTTCAACAATATGGAAATTCTAATGGTGCTTTGGAAACTGTTCAGTCTTTTTTACAAAAAGAAACAGTGAAGATAGGACCGCCCATGGAACCCAGTACAGTCACAAGCCGGAGTGTGAGCTGGAAAGTGAGCCCCCCAGGCTTTTCTTCCCAATACCACTCCCCAGCCCTGAGCCCTCGCCCAGGTGCCAGACCTTTCTAAGCCTCCGTTTCCTCACGTGGAACGCGTAGATACTCATAATCCTACCTGCCATACAGAGTGGGTGGGAGGTCCTTTAGCGTTTATAATGGAAACAAGCGTTTAATGAGCACTTACTGTGGCCAAGCACTCTGTTAGCAGTTTTATGTATATAGTTCATTTAATCCTCACTCGACCTTTCAGGTGAGAATTATTATTATTCCCATTTTATAGGTGAGCTACCTGAGGCTTGCCAAGATTAACCAATTTGCGCAAGGTCAGAACTAGTCAAACATGAGCCAACACACAAAACATAGACTTCCTAACACGAGCCCCAGGACCTCTGTCGCGACTTCCAGGCTGAGCACACACCATGGGCACCCAGGTAGCTTAACAAGTAGATGCTGGTGATGATGACGATGGTGGTGGTGTCCTCAAATCAACAGGGTGTGACAGGTGACGCTCCATAAAAGGTGACACTGTTGCCCTGTGTCACTCAGTAGACTCCCTGAGTCAGAGTTAGAGCACAGTGTCCCCTCCAGCCACTTGCTGGTGACCATCCCTATTCCAGCCACATTTGAAACACCTTCCAGGAGGCTTTTCAAATGCTGGCTTGCCACCAGGATGGGGAACGGGCTCCCTGCCTCCACAGAAACAGGTACGAGACTGAAGGAAGAGACAGAGACGTTCTCTTGGCTCATGTGTTTCCCCAGCATGATTTACTGTCTGACTTGGGGCAGAGAAACAAACAAGAGAAGCAGAGGGGAGCCCAGACGGAGCAGAGGGGAGTCCAGAGGGGAGCCCAGACGGAGCAGAGGGGAGTCCAGAGGGGAGCCCAGACGGAGCAGAGGGGAGCCCAGACGGAACAGAGGGGAGCCCAGACAGAGCAGAGGGGAGTCCAGAGGGGAGCCCAGACGGAGCAGAGGGGAGTCCAGAGGGGAGCCCAGATGGAACAGAGGGGAGTCCAGAGGGAGCAGAGGGGAGTCCAGAGGGGAGCCCAGACGGAGCAGAGGGGAGCCCAGACAGAGCAGAGGGGAGTCCAGAGGGGAGCCCAGATGGAACAGAGGGGAGTCCAGAGGGGAGCCCAGACAGAGCAGAGGGGAGTCCAGAGGGGAGCCCAGACGGAGTAGAGGGGAGTCCAGAGGGGAGCCCAGACGGAGCAGAGGGGAGTCCAGAGGGGAGCCCAGACGGAGCAGAGGGGAGCCCAGACGGAGCAGAGGGGAGTCCAGAGGGGAGCCCAGACGGAGCAGAGGGGAGCCCAGACGGAGCAGAGGGGAGTCCAGAGGGGAGCCCAGACGGAGCAGAGGGGAGCCCAGACAGAGCAGAGGGGAGTCCAGAGGGGAGCCCAGACGGAGCAGAGGGGAGCCCAGACAGAGCAGAGGGGAGTCCAGAGGGGAGCCCAGACGGAGCAGAGGGGAGCCCAGACAGAGCAGAGGGGAGTCCAGAGGGGAGCCCAGACGGAGCAGAGGGAGTCCAGACAGAGCAGAGGGGAGCCCAGACGGAGCAGAGGGGAGCCCATATGGAGCAGAGGGGAGTCCAGACAGAACGCTCCCTTCTACTCTTCTGGTCAGAGTGAGAACAGGTTTCTAAGGGCTCTGGATTTAATTTGCGTGACATGGCAGTGTAGACTAACCTCTGTCCTCACCTGCCCTTACTTCCTGGATCCTTTCGGTTCTAACATTCCACAACCCAGGTGATGAGAGAAGAAATGGGCTGTCACTTTTACAGATGAGAAAATGGAGATTCCTCCTGAGGCCAAGGAGCCACAAGGAGAGGAGCGGGTACTGCAAATGGGAAGGGGGCAGGGCCTTGGGGGCAGGTGACTTTGTGCCACTGGAAGGGTAACAGAGATCCAGTGGGGTTTGTAAGCGGGGGAGAGGCAGGAATCCTTATCAGAGTGAAATGCAGAGGTAGGGGGGAACTAGGAGCCTGCCTTCCCTGGTTCCCTTCCTTCCCCCCACCCCTTCCTTTCCTCCTTCTTGTAAATATTTATTGTCTACGGAGTGCCCTGCAAATGGGTAGTGAACAAACCCCCCACCCTGGACTCTCTCGGAATGGAGGCGTCTGTCCCACAAGTCTCAGTGGAACCCACTGAGAACAGAACCCCTCCCTGCAGTCCCCGTGTCAGACAGGTGGCCCTGGTTTCCAGGGGCTCGGCCTAATCAAGCCCCTCAGGCCTGCCCCACTGTGGGTCCAGCCACAATTTTAGAGTCATCAAAGCTCAGTGCCCAGGTGCAGCACACACGTGACTCCAAACACAGCCTCACTGCCTCAGGATCCAGGATTTTCTGTGTCTCCTGGGTTTAGATGGACCCAGAGCCCCGACCTGCATTTTTCTTGCTCTCGGGCCTGGCTCCACTTTCCTTGCTACAGTTATTTACCGGGAGCTAAACGAAAATGATCTCTCCAATTTGCAGCCAGCCCGCCTGGCTTTCTGATGTTAAGGGGCTCATTCATTAAAGCCACAGCAAACCTATTGCCTTCATGGGTTTGGTTTCCAAAAGCTGGCCTTGTCCTCCCAGGCAGAGGCAATGAAAAAGAGGGATAGGGACCCATTCTGCCATGGGCACAGGGAACCTCCATAAACTCCATGTGCTCCCCAACCTCAGGCCTCCGGCACAAGGGGAGGCCTCCAGCCCTTCCATGTGGTACCCCCAGCTTCATCTCCCTAGTCTCCTACAACACCCCGACACATGCATGCAACTGCCAGGCTGGACCTAACCCAGTCACCCCTGTGTGCCAAGCACCTGCCTGTGTGAGACCTGTGCTGAGCAAATCAGACATGGACCCTGCAGGCTCTGTACTTCCATTCAGGGCAAGAGAGCAATGTTGCTCAGATCCTAACCAAAACGCTCACCTCTAGTCACAACATATGATACATAATAAAGGAAAAGCACTGGAGAAGATAGCAGAGGGACCTGATGGGGTCAGGGAGGACAGAGGAGGCCTCTGTCCTTTGAGCTGGGAGTGGAAGGATGAGTGAAGTGGGCAGTGCTTCTGGAAATAGAGTTTGGGGCAGGAAGAACGTTCCACAGGCAAGAGCATCATGTGCAAGGCACTGAGGCAGGAGGGTCTGTAGCAGAACCAAGGCTGGAGAGGGGCAGCAGCCAGTCCAGACAACGCCCTCACCTATCTCAGCGACACAGCACACCTGGTGCCTGGAACGCCGTGTCCTTCTCTTCCCTTCCTGCCCGGCTCACACATCACCTCCTCCAAGAAACCTCCCTTATTCCTTGTAAAGTAAATGTGCATCATGTCAGCTATGGGGAAGGGAGACAGAGGGAAAATAAAGGTTAGAAAATTAAGGTGTTAGGTGAGTAGGAAGAACTGTACTTTTTAACAGAGTACTTAGGAGAGTCCTCTGGTAAAGCAGCAGTGAGACAAAATCTGATGTGAGTGAGGGGCTGAGTCATGAGAACATCTGGGGAAGATTAGTCCAGGCAGCAGGAACGGCAAGTGCAAAGGCCCTGCGGCAGGACCACGCTTGGCATGATGGAGGAGCAGCCAGGGGACTGAGCACCTGGATGAAGCACACAGGGGTTAGGAGGTGGGGCTGAGAGGTGATGGGGGAGTGTTTGGTGATTACAGAGGTGACTAACAACACCGAGGTCAATGCCATTGAAAAAGGTGCTCACTTCTTACACCCTTTGAGGAATGGGGAGGCCACATGGTGCAGGGCCATGTGGGAAGTACAGCTGGGGGGTTGTAGCCTGAGGAGCAACAGGAAGGCTGGGCCAGAGCCTTCATTGTGAATTCCAAGGAGAGGCAGGGCAGGAGAAACATCTGGAGACCAGCCCGTTTGAATGATGTCAGCAAGCTCTGGCCTCTAGGAGTGTCCCCTAGATGCTAAGTCCCTGGCCTGGGGGTAATTCAGGGCAGGGGAATATTGGCTCAGTGTGCGAGTTAGGCCTGCAGCATCCCCAGGACAGCATCGCATCATAGAATATAGAAAATAACAAATGTGATTTGTACAGGGTGGCAGATCATGCAGGGCCTCAGCACCGCTGGGAAGACTTCAGGCTCCCTTTAAAGGAAACGCAAGGGGGAAAAAATGGAAACACAAGCCTTTTTACCCACCTGTGGGTGACTGAGCCCAGACTGAACCCAGGGACAAGGATGAGGAAGGAAGTCACAGAAGAGGGAGTGGTGGGAATGGGGCTCACAGGCATGATCATGACCTGTGTGGGAAGAGGGCGTCTGGTGTTGGAGCAGCCACTGGATGTGGAAGCGGAAGCCTGATCACAGATGGCCCAGCCTGGGGGGCCATGGTCAGGGTAGACCCTGCAGCTCTGAGGGCTAAAAATCAGCCATCAGAGGTCCTCAATCTGGGGAGAGCCTGTCAGATCCTTCTTTTCTGTTCCATAGGACCCTGAGACAGCAGCTAGAGCCTGCTGTTCATAGCATTACGTGGCGTCATACCCCACCAGCCCTCATGGGTAGCAGGTAGGGGACATCTCCACCTTTCTACAAGTGCAACCAACACTCAAAGAGGACAAAACACTGTGGAGTCAAGATTCAAGTGCACCTGTGGTGTACTGGGGATGTTTACCAGTTCTTTGACAAAAGGGAACCGATTATAAGTTTGCCCATTTCTGTGGTGTAAATGCTCCCACATTGGCTGATTTGCAGCCACCAGCATGAGGTCAGGGAAGGCGGAGTCGGGAGACAGGAGCAGCCGCTGCCCTTCCACAGTGTCCTCCCAGGAGGACATCAATGACACCAGCAACCTCAAGAGCATAGACGGCGTTGGCAAACTTGGCCTGGGCTACGGGCCAAATTGAGCACTACCTGTTTGGAAAATAAAGTTTTATTGGCACACAGCCATGCCCACCATCCATGGCTACTCTTTGCTTAAAACAGCAGAGCTGAACAGTGTGACAGAGACCAGCAAACTACAATATTTACTATCTGCATTTTCACAGAAAAATTTTCCAAACCTTAAACACAGACAATAATAAAATATTGTAAAATAATAGGAAGTGATGAGTTTTGAGTATTTGCTCTTTTTTGTTTGTGATATAATTTACCTAATAGTAAGTCTATATAATTTAATTTTTAATAATGGCTATGTTTGAAGACTGGCTGGTAAAATGCCTGAAAATTTAGCAATCAGCTTTTGCACATTGGTAAGATCCCACTCCAGCACCCCATGAATCATGTCCCCTCCAAATCAAGAGCTCTTTCCTCCATGGATGAATGGATGGAGAAGAGAGCTGGCTAGAAAGAGAAGGGCCTTTGCCCGCGTATTGGGAAATGTTGCCAACTCATGCCCCAGGATCAGTGAGAACAGTCTGTGATAAAGGCCCGGGGACAGGAAGGACGAAAGGCCACTGATCTGTTTAAAGTGGTCAGAGAGTGAAACTCAAGCAGGGCCTTTCATTCTGCCATCAGGCCTGGACCAGGACCAACAGGGCGCCCCAGAAGGTCTGTGTCCACTTCAGGAAGGCCCGTGGCCTTGTTAGCAGCAGAAATGAAAGTCTAATTAATGGACACTGTTTTGCCCCACACTGAATGCCAACAACCTAGCTTGGTTCTTCAAGAAGTGGAGGATGTAGACGCGGCCAGCATCTCGTGGGAGGCACTTTGTAGGTTTTCTTCAAGAAACCTTCACACCTAACAGGAGATCACTTGGCGTGAAAACAACATGGACAAAATCATCAGGTCTGAGAGGACATGAGCCGGACCTGCCCTCAGTGGAGGATGTCTCGGGGCAGAGATGACCCCGCTCTAAGGCTGCACACACACATATACACATGTACACACACACACATGCACACACACTGACGCACACAAGCACACAAACACACTCATGTGTGCACTCACACCTAAACACACACACGCTCCTCATTAATCCCGGGCCCACCTCCTGCCCTTAATCATGGCAGCTCCTGGCACCTCTCATCCATTCTGTCCCTGAGAACTATCCCTGACACAGGGTGGGACACAGGCCACAAGCCGAGCACACACAACCAAGTGTGAAAGGGAGGCAGGCCCTCAGAGGAGGAGGCAGAGGACCTTCACAGCCTCCTAAGCCCCAGACTGTGCTCTCATTGCTCCACCATAACTGAATGTGGCTTTTCCGGCCTGCTCAGCCCAGTCGCTCCCAGGCAGAGAGGGAAAGGGGGTTTTCAGCTTTTCCTTTCTGGACAGGACACATTTTTCTTACCTTTGCACTGCCCCACCCTGTTCTGGGCAGGGCTGCCCCTGGCTTTAAGATGTGCCTCCTTCCTATGGGTCTTCCCTGTCCCAGGGGCAGGACACCTAAGGCTGCTCGCTCCCAGGCAGAATGCACATTGCCTTGTCTTCAGGAGACGCTCTCAGCAAAGCTGGCCTGGTGCCCAAGGACCGTTCAGGCACCACCCTGCCATCCCACCAGTGTATCCCTGGGAAACGCTTGCAGGAAAACCAGACAAACAAGGGCCAGTTGGCACCCAGGCCCTCTACGGCAGAGCTCCTCATCGAAGCCATGAACAGCTGTGAGCCACTCATGTGACCCCACAAAAGCACAGACAAGAAAGCAGGAGACTGGCCCAAAGTCACTGAGTTGGGTAAGGGTAATACCAGACCAAGAATCCAGGTTTCCTACCTCTGGGGCCTCCCAGAGCTGGAGCAGAACCAGCTGCTGGGAGGAAATTGTTCTCTTCCTTCTTACTTTCATGTTATCCACTAATGACTGAAGTTATCAAGACAAACTTTCAAAACGGCACAAAGGACATGGCTATTGTTCTTATGGAGGTGGGTGAGAAGGAAAGAGAAACTTTCTACATAATAATTTTTGCTATCAAATGAGAAATGCAGGTGACGAGCAGAGGCCAGAGCGTGGCACATTTAATTTAAGCCATGGCAGCGAGGGGCAGCCTCCATTGCAGCCATAATAAATTACATACAAGTGCCACTGAACAATAACAAAAAACTGTGGCCCATCTATTTCAGTTCCATTTACAAGAAATCAATATCAATACTTAATGCAATACTGGTGAAAAATGAGCAGAGATACAGAAAGCATAATAAACCGAGAATGGAAGCCACGCAGTGTTTCACTTTGGAAGAAAAAACTAACTGTCTATATTTTCATGTTGAGGGATATTTCACCGAAACCATATGCTAGAGGTGTGAGGGCTTTCTAGATCTAAGTTTAAAACAAACTCTTCATTAAATTAAGAAAGTTCTTTTTTTTTTTTTTTTTTATTGTTGGGGATTCATTGAGGGTACAATAAGCCAGGTTACACTGATTGCAATTGTTAGGTAAAGTCCCTCTTGCAATCATGTCTTGCCCCCATAAAGTGTGACACACACTAAGGCCCCACCCCCCTCCCTCCATCCCTCTTTCTGCTCCCCCCCCATAACCTTAATTGTCATTAATTGTCCTCATATCAAGATTGAGTACATAGGATTCATGCTTCTCCATTCTTGTGATGCTTTACTAAGAATAATGTCTTCCACTTCCATCCAGGTTAATACGAAGGATGTAAAGTCTCCATTTTTTTTTAATGGCTGAATAGTATTCCATGGTATACATATACCACAGCTTGTTAATCCATTCCTGGGTTGGTGGGCATTTAGGCTGTTTCCACATTTTGGCGATTATAAATTCAGCTGCAATAAACAGTCTAGTACAAGTGTTCTTTAAACTGTGGATCACCAGCTGGATAAAACTCATGCATATGGACAGACATTTCTTCCTTCCCAAGGTCCTTGGGCATCTTTCAGCCAATTTTCTTTCTTATAACAGCCTTAGTTTTACTACTCACATCTTATACTGTGGTTATGCCATAATTACCAGCCGAGCTTTGTGTTTGAAACAGATAGGGAGAAATAATCTCCACCTATTCTTGGCATCAGACAGGATAAACTTAAGCAGCCTGAGCAGGTGTGTGATGGGGAAGCCAGAACATCCAAAAGCTCAGCCCCACACGCAGGGCAGACCCACTCGTTGCTCCTTCACCTGGACATGTGACAAGCAGAAACCTGCCATGTCGCAGTGGACTGGCTGCAGCTGCTCAGTTTGGCCATCAGAGCCCACACTGCTCGCCACAGCCTGGGTTTTCCCCAGCACAGATCCCAGAGTGAGGCTCCTGTGTCTCAAGGTGGGCTGGGGCCTACCTGGGGCAGGACAGAGTTTCTCAGCCACAAGTGACAGTCAAAGATGGTCTCCAGCAAGTGGAAGGTGACTGCGATGCCATTTTCTTTCTCTGAACGTCGCCCCAGCCATGCAATGCCAACTGCCCCTTCCTTGTGCTCAGTATAACCTGGAGGGGCCTTTTGGGCAGATTCTAAAACTTTCAGGTTCTTTCCATTACTAAAAGTGTGTCTGGTTTAAACTGCAATCTCGTGCCTGACTCTGAGCTTTCTCCTCACCCATCACTGGCTGGGCTGAGACTTTGGGGACTGCAGGGAGGGGTGCCCTTCTCTCCTTGGAGTGGGGCTCACTCCACCTCCAGACACCTCCTGGAGCTCTCTGCCATGGGGCCGTGCTCAGATGCAAACCCAGGGCTCTGACCCTGAGGGCAATGTCCCTACACCCTGTTCCACACCTCCAGGGATGCAGCTTTTGGGGGACAGCCAGCTAAGTCCACAGACTGCGGGAAGGAAAGACAGCTCTTTCTCCCCCATCTATCTCTGAACCGACCAGACACAGAGAGACTGCTGTCAGCCTTTGAGGACTCACAGCTCGCCATTTCATTTGCTCTGTGGACAAGCTGGACGTGGCATCAGGAGGCCCCGTAGTGGCATAGAAAGTACCTGGATGGCAGAGCCAGGCCCTGGATTAGAGTCCATAGCTGCCACTTCAATAGTATGGACGTTTTGAGAGGAAAGAGAACCCTCGGGCTGAGGTCATCAAGGAGGGCTTCATGGAGGAGATGAAGTGGCCACTGTTTTTGACCACTCACTGTGCATCAGCCACTGTTTTGAGGACATTTGTAATGGCTTCAATCCCTTCAACAACTACATGAGATGGCATCATCATTATGCCCATTTTACAGATGAAAACATGGAGGCCCACAGAGGTTAACCCAGTTACTCAGGTTTCCACAGCTAGTGAATTCAAGATGTCTTAGTTCAGAATCCCCTTTGTCCACTTTGCTATGCTTTTGTCCATAGCATAGTGATGCTGTGTCCCTAGACCCTGAAGGATGCTGGGCCATGGGGATGGGGCAGGTGAGGAGATGGCTGCTGATTAGCGGGGCAAGTCTGAGTGCCCGGAGTGCCCAAGATGTTGCCAGAGATGGGGCTCTGAGGAGACAAAGCCTCCAGGGCCTCATTCACTGGACACGCCGCTGAGTATCATCCCGCACCCAGTGGCAGTTGCTGGGATGTGTTAACAGAAGCGCAACATGGTGAGGCTTGAACATTCGGAAGATTTTCTGATGGCCAGTCTGGGGGTGGGGAGGAGGAGAGAAGGCTTGAAAGTGAGAGCTGGGAGCTGCTCGAGGGGTCCAGGTGAGGGAGGTGGAGCCCAGTGAGGAGCGTGTCCACCTGGACAGAGAGGCTCATGCCCAGGCAGCGAGGCGGGAGTCTGTGAAGATGCCTAAATATCTGGCTGCTCATCTGGTGCACGACTGCTTCACTAGCCACGATAGGGAGGAGGTGTGGGTTTGAAGGGCACAGAGAAAGCATTGGCTGGTGTCATTTGGGACATGACCCTGAAGAGCCTGCCAGACATGCGGGTGAGGCACCGGAATGTCTGGAGAGGTGCAGCAGGGCCTCCTGGGCTGTCCTGGCACCTGCACGCCCTGCACCTCCAGCTCCCGGCTGCAGCACCGGCGTGTCTGGTCTCTGTGTCCTGGCTGTGTCACCGCTTCCCCCAGCTTGAAGAGGCGAGTTCAGTGAACTGGAACGTGGACCCCTCACTCCCAGCCATTGATTTCTCTTCTTCACAGTGGGCCAGTGCTTTGGTCCTTTGGTCCTCTGGTCCTTTTATTTCATTTGTAGTCTTCTGTGTCATTTGCAGCACAAAGTAGCCTTTTTTTTCTAGTAACTAAAAGCATTTAAATTAATACAATGATCTGAGGGGATCTGGCAAACAGCATGCATTCCAATGCCTCCTCGTTTTTTTTTCTATTTTGGGGTAGGTAATGGGGCAGTCCTTCATTCCATCACCCACTCATTCAGCAGTGTCCCCAGCTAGAGGCAGGGAAGGTATGAGAGGAAACAGCAGCACAGCTGAGCTGACTGGCAAGGAGAGGAAAGCTCATTAATCAGGTCACGGGGGAGAGAGTACCCCACACAGAGGGAGCAGAGAACAAAGCTCGGGGCAGCTAGCCAATGGCACAGTGGAGAATTATGTGCAGTTAGAGGGCCACGGTGCATTTGGTAAAAATGAGATCATCACCTTGCCAACTGCCCTTCCCCGTGACAAACTCCTATTCACTCTTTAAGTCCCAATTTAGGCATCACCTCCTCCAGGAAGCCTTCCTGCCTATCAGAGCCAGATGTCCCCCTCTCCCTACCTGCACTGCCCACACTGCGGCAGGGTGGGGAGATGGGCTGACCTCTGCTGGCTGAACTACGAGCTTCTGCAAGGTACAGACTGTCATACTCTTTAGCATCCTCAGCAGCTGGCAGGGCCCTGAAACTGAGCCAAACATCACAGCCATGACCTCGAGGGATTGTCAGGAGGATCATAGGAAGCCAACTTTATAAAGGGATTAGCACAGCCACAGTAAGTGAGCAAAAAAATGTCAGCTGTATCCTTACTGTTTGTTGAATAAACAAATGCTATAGTACTTTATTATTGACAGATTTCAGAGCCACACTGGATAAGGAAGAGGGGCAGAGGTGGGGATTTTTTTCTGCTCCCCTCATTCCTAAACCCATGGAAAGTCTTGGAAGAGTAATTAGGGAGGGGAAAGTCATTTTTAAACATCCCTTCTTTTGTGGTTTTATTGTCAAATGATAGCATTTCAAAATGTTCACACTTTTTGAAATGCTCTAAGCAAATCGCACAGCTCTATTTGCAGAAAATAATGGGAGAGACGCGTATGTGAGTCCGTGTGAATATGTGTGATCTCTGTCTGTTCCTCCACAATTAAGGGGCCAGAAGCAAGTGGCTGCAAGGGTGAACTAATTCTCCGCTGGAAAAATTGGGCTGTAAAAAATCGAATAATTAGGAAGCCAGGTGAGTAAGAAATGTAAGTTCTGCTTAGTGTGAGTGAACTGAATTTCTATTGGGTCCTGATTTCCCCGAAACTCATTTTCGGCCAATTTAGCCCCTTCTCAGCCAGGCCCAGAGCTGTCCTCTGTCATGTGCTGGGGTCATGTGTGCCAAGGTGTTGAGCAGCGGGGCCTGGTCCTGGCTGTGGCCAGCTCACCAATGGCCACTGACATGTCCTCATTCACTGCGGGTCCTGGCTCCTAGTCCTGATGCTCCACAGAGGCCCCTGCCTCCCAGCCACCCGCATGGCCTCCACACAGCTCCTCCCAGCTCCAGGCCATTTTCAGCTCCTGGAGCCATCTGGCTACTTCCGCGCCACTCTGGGCTTGCTCAGACTCCCCTGCACTGCAACGCCCTACACCTGCTCTTTCTGCCCTGTGGTTCTGGCCCCGTGATGGGCCAAGGGCCGTTCTGAGATTTCACTTGCTCCAGCCTTTCCCTGGGGATGGGAGGTGAGTATATCCTCTGTGCTCAGCTCCTAAATCCAGGGACGGTCTCCTTCCCTTTCCCTTCCCACAAGCACCAAAGTTCTCTCTTCTTCTCTCACTTCTTCCTTCAACCTCTCCACCCCACCCCCACCACCCAAGGTTTTCTGGCCACAAATCAGAAAAACTGGCTTTGACTGACTTGCATTCTTTCAAATAGTGTCCTGTGCTAAGGCCAAGGCTTCTGGGAGACAAAAGCTGTTATTTGACTTTTTGCTTTGCTGCTGCCTGTACTGGGGGTTGGGAGGAGGACAGAAGAAAATGCCAGAGAACGTAGTGTGGTAACATCACCGATAGTCACCCTCCAGATGGCGCGACCAGTCTGGGTTTAAGCAGATATCTAGTTCTCTGGTGCTGCCAGACACCATCCTGGGTACTCCTGGCTGCCACTGTATGCTGACCCAGGTACTAGTGGGAGGGCCAGCCACCAGCAGTCCTACGCTTGCATTCTGCTTCCTTCCTGTGTGAACAGAGCTAGCATCTCCACCCCTCGGAACCCTGGCTCCCTGGGGAGACAGCAATAGTCTAAGAAGCAGTCAGGAGCTGGGGACCTGGATGGAACCACCAAGAACCCCTGTTGGCCCCGCGTTTCTTCTCCTCCCGTGGTCTGGACAGAGGGAGGATGGGAGGAAGAGTGGAGAGCATGTGCCTCCCCTGAGAAAGTGACTCTCACCCTCTTCCCCCCAGCTCAGCTCTATTCTGGAACCACTGGGGGCACCAAGCCACCGGCCTCTCCGGAAGGCTGGAATGAGACTCAGTTGCACATATGAGACCATGCTGGCCCCTCCAGCTTTCCAGAGACAGACTCCCCCTGCACGGCTTCCAACTGTTGTTTTTCTCGGGGAGTTACTCGCTCCCCAACCCCTGGCAGATGTTCTCTGCCACTTCCAGCAAGAGGAAAGACACCCCGCACCCCAGCTCTTCTCGATTTTCCCTTCTGTTGCACCTTCCCTGGGGGCTCCTGTTTTCCCAGGGGCCTCCCACCCTCTTGCTGGGTTCTTCTACTGGCTCCTTTACAGGGGTCAGCACCCAACCTTTGCCCCTCTCTACAAAACCAAAGAAATGGCTCCCTGGCCAGTCTGCAAGGTGCCCAAAGTTCTCTGTCCCCATGCCACTCAATCCTTCCATTCTGTCTTCAAGAGCTGAGCCCACACGTGGATCCCATTTCCACTCCCTCCTGCCTCCTTCTCCCAGAAGGAGGTCCTAGCCAGATAGTGAACTACAGAGGCACCCCTCGCTCCCTGCCCCCTGCTGTCACTGTCACTGACTGGCTGCCAGCCTTCGTGTTATTCCATGACATTGGTGGACAGTGGCCCATGAAAATGCAGGCGGCAAGGAGGTGCATGAGAGGGAATTCACCTGTAGCGAACATGTGCGTCTCAGAGTCTCCACTGAAAGGCGAATTGTTCCTTTTTTTCCTTTCTTTGTCATGAGCTCTGGAGAATAAAAGGAATTTTCTTCCTTACACCCACTGCTCCCCCAGGTGGGCCAGACTAAAGTTAGAGCCTGATCTTTCCTTATGCCCTGTTGGGTAAAGCGGAAGAGGGAGAACCTCAGAGAGCCTCCCAGAACAGCCCTGGTTCCCATAGCCTGAGGGCATTTCTCTGGGTCATCTCCGGAGGGAAAGGGCTTGGAGCTTCAAGGGTAGACGGAGGGGGGGAGAGGGGTGTCCACCTAGATTGGGACAGGGTGCACTTTGGAAGGTTCTGTGAGAGATGGACACTTAAATCTTACCTGCCCAGAAGAGGTTAGCTGAGAAGACACTGCAGTTGCCAGGAGCCCCATGCGGCCTTGCTCAGGCCTTTGCACAGAGGGACCACAGCTGCAAAAACTCCCCAGGAGGTTGCAGGGACCTGGATGGGTTTACCCAGTGGTAACCAGAATAGCCTGAGGCCTCACTTGACTTTTCCTGGAATTTTGACATAGTCCCCAGGAAGCAAAGGGTGGACCAGCGGTGGTGGTGGTGGGAGATTCCCACCAAGAGGGCAAGTTGGGCCTAGGTAGGATCTGGTGTAGAAACATTAAGAAATGAAATGTTCCTTGGATCCCACGTATCAGGGGGCAACTGGTATCTGACAGTGTCATCTCATCTCTCGAATGAATCCTATTTTACAAGCGAGGAAATTAAGGCTCAGGAAAGATGAGGAACATCCCCAAGTTCAGAGAACCTTTAGATATTAGAGGTCACAGAGAAATGCAGATTTGTCTAACTACAAAGAACTTGCTCTTTGGGGCTCCCCTTAGGTCAGGAGACATAAATTTGCACAAAGCTATGGAGTATCAGGGGTCTAGGTCAGCACCTGGGCAATGCCGGTGGCAGATACAGGGTGTTTCTCTCTGGACTCATCCTCTCCGGGACAGACTGATTCCAGGGGAGCAGACACCTGACACTCTCTAAGTCTCCTCACCTCCCAAGTGAGTGTGGCCAGATAGGATTCATCCTCCTCACAAAGGTTTGAGAATGGCATGAAGAAATGTACATAAAAACATTTCAGAAATTGAAAATGCATATGAGAGGCTAAATGTTGCCCCCCAGAAAGATACCTACCTCCTAATGCCTAGAAACTGTGAACGTTATTATATGTGGCATGAGAAAAAGGAACTTCATGAATATGATGTGATTACATTAAGGATCTTGGGACACAGAGCTCATCCTGGGTCTTATGGTTGTTCCCTAAAGATAAGTGCATGTGTCTTTAACTGAGGGAGGCAAAGGAAGACCTTACATACAGACATACAGAGAAGAAGGTGATGTGGCCACAGAGGCAGAGAATGGAGTGATGTGGCCGCAAGCCAAGACGTGCCAGCAGCCATCAGGAGCTGGAGGAGGCAAGGAATGGCTTCTCTTCCACAGCCTCAGAGGGAGCACAGCCCTGCACACAGATGATTCCCACTCAGCTGATTCCTACCCAGCAACACTGATCTGGCCTCCAGAACTGTGAGAACTCCAAACACATTTCTGTTATTTCAAGCCACCAACTTTGTGATATTGTGTTACAGCATCCCTAAGAAATGAACACAGCACCCCACACAAAAGAGTAATAATGTCCCTTGAGAAATGGATGTTCTGAGGTGATTATGAAGAAAATTCAAGCCATTCACCTCACGCTGTACAATGACTGATTTGGAAAAGTCAAAGTCCCCTGCCCACAGAAGGGAACATCCTCATCCCCCAAACTTGCATGTCATCTCCCTAAACATCCTCATCAAGAATGGGCCTGTGTTCACTCTCATCTTCAAGTACAGAATAGCACAGCCCCGTTAGGAGGAGTTTGGTGATACTTAACATCTACCCCTGGGTCCAGCCATTGCACTACTAGAATTCACCCAGTGATACATTCTCCTACACAAAACACACACCAGGTGCCTGGTTGAACACACTATGCACATATATACATATTATACACACACACACACATAAATTTTTGTAAAAACAATATATGGTAATGATAAACAAAAAACTAATAAAAATGTCTACCTAACAGGGATAAGGGTAGGGAGTGACATTTCTTTAAATATTCTTTTTTATATTACTTTTGACTTTTGCACCATGGTATTTTTTACATACTTAAAAATATTACATTTAACGGTTAAACAAACCCTGAAATCTAATACAAACAGAAGCAAATGATTCTAGGCATACACATATCAAACTGACAACATAACAATTCATAATAAAGAATTCATTTAAGTAATTTTTGAATTTAGTATTCTGACTCCATGACCCTAGTGGGATAAGAACTGCTATGAAGAAATCTTGTGCTGTGACTTAGTGAATATGTTGGTTGTGGTGCTCCTGGGATAGTGATTCTGACACTATTTTGGGTGCCTTGAAGATAGACCCTGCTAGAAACTTGTTTGATATTGAAGAGAACAGTAGTTGCCACTGCGATAAGGACAAATATGAAATGAAGGTGGTAGCAGTGTACACATAAGATCTGTAAAAACATAGAGTGCATTAAGAGCCTTGCTTCTTTTTCCTCCCTGTGTCCACACACTTTGCCACATGACTTTGAGGTTCCTCCCACTGAAGAGGCAGATGATACCTTCTTCTTGACTTTGGGTTGACTATGGGACTTGCTTTGGCCAATGGACTGTTAGTGAACTTCATGTAGCCAAAAATTGAAAAGTGCTTGTACAGTTGGGCTTGCTCTTTTGGGTCTGGTTTCAGGAAGATGAGAGGCATGTGGAGTAGAGATGAACCATCCCAGCTGAGCTCAGCCTACACAGTTGGACCCCTAGAAGATCCCCAGATAACATGAATGAGTCCAAGATCAGCTGATCTCCAGCCAATGCAAAGTTCCATGAAAATAAATTGTTCTTCTCTTAAGATACTGAGCTTTGGGGTGATTTATTAAGTAGAATTTTTGTAATAAAATTTAACTAATACAATCTACAGGCTGGTAGAATGGATCATCAGAAATAAAGGAAAACAGGACTGGGCAGGTAAACAGCCATCCTGGGCCTGCACAGGACATGACACCACCCAGGAACATTACAAAAGGTGGCATTTTCTATTGGAAGCTGAAGTTAAGGCCAGAACCAAGACAGCAATGGTGAGCTCTGTGTCTGTGGATTCAAATGACATAACTCAAATTTTCAGGGAATATATAAGCTCTGAATTTTTAAAGAAATCATACATTAAGATTAAAATCATTATATCATGAAGTTAAACATAACTTCATAGGTCCCTCACTTCACAGATGAGAAACTGAGGCCCAGAGAAACCACAAAGAGACAGCTGGGATATAGTGGAGCCAGACTAGAATGTGGGTCTGCCTCCTCCCATCCCACCAGGCTGCCCCCTAAAGGCCACAAACACTTTTCACCACTAGGGGAAGATGTGTAAGACCGCCCAAGACTGACACTGGACTCTCCAAGCCCACTTTCTGTTTTATCTTTGACTGGACACCAGGGACTGTGTCCACACTGATGTTTCTTTTGGGCTCTGCCCAGGAGTCTGGCTGCCTCCTCTGCAGAAACACTTCACATTCTGAAGGTGCTGGTGCCATAGGCTGACCTGGAGAGGTGGCGTCTGGAGGCAGCAGCCAGTCGTGAGCCTGCTGCATTTAAGTCCCCTTGTTCCACTCCCACAAAAAAAGAAGATGTGCATGAAATGACAAGATAACATTTTTTTTTTTTATTGTTGGGGATTCATTGAGGGTACAATAAGCCAGATCACACTGATTGCAATTGTTAGGTAAAGTCCCTCTTGCAATCATGTCTTGCCCCCATAAAGTGTGACACACACTAAGGCCCCACCCCCCTCCCTCTGTCCCTCTTTCTACTTTCCCCACCCATAACCTTAATTGTCATTAATTGTCCTCATATCAGAATTCAGTACATAGGATTCATGCTTCTCCATTCTTGTGATGCTTTACTAAGAATAATGTCTTCCACTTCCATCCAGGTTAATACGAAGGATGTAAAGTCTCCATTTTTTTTAATGGCTGAATAGTATTCCATGGTATACATATACCACAGCTTGTTAATCCATTCCTGGGTTGGTGGGCATTTAGGCTGCTTCCACATTTTGGCAATTGTAAATTGAGCTGCAATAAACAGTCTAGTACAAGTGTCCTTATGATAAAAGGATTTTTTTCCTTCTGGGTAGATGCCCAGTAATGGGATTGCAGGATCAAATGGGAGGTCTAGCTTGAGTGCTTTGAGGTTTCTCCATACTTCCTTCCAGAAAGGTTGTACTAGTTTGCAGTCCCACCAGCAGTGTAAAAGTGTTCTCTTCTCTCCACATCCACGCCAGCATCTGCAGTTTTGAGATCTTGTGATGTGGGCCATTCTCACTGGGGTTAGATGATATCTCAGGGTTGTTTTGATTTGCATTTCTCTAATATATAGAGATGATGAGATAACATTTAATAAAGAAAAGAAAATGAACCATCTCAGTAGGCTCTGGTCTTACTGGTGTGTCCTGTGGACTCCACCTCTCAAGAGATACGTGCTAGTTGTGTGGTGAGAAGAAAGTTAGGCCAAGCATTAGGAGAACCTGCTTCTAGTGCCAGCCCTTTGTCATCTCTGGGGACCTAAGATAAGTTACTTGACCTCCCTGGGACCAGCAGCAGCCCCCCAGTATCTTTCATGACATAGCATGAAGGTGCTGTGGGGACCTGCGGGATAGTTCCAATAATGGTGATGCTGAAATCAGCCCCATCATAAAGGGAGAAGTGGCAGCCTTTCCTCTGGCCCTCTCCTCTGTGCCATAGGGAATTTCTCCTGAAAGGCAGTTTCCATTTTTTCTGTGTAGATGGTATTTTCCCACATGTTCCTTTATTTATTCAAAGTTCAACCATTTACCTTTTATTTCTGTAATCCCTCGGCTTCCCACCACCAGTGTCTCCACAGCCACCTAGGTTCAGCCACTGTGCCACTTCCCGCTGTCCTCTCTCTCCCCAAACCTGGTCTCTAGGACACTGTGGCAAAGAAATCTTCCTAAACACTCTCTCGGGACAAAAAACACATCTGAAACATAACTGAGAGGACCCCACGGTCCGACAGCTGCCACCCCACCCACCTCATCTGGTTTTCCTCTCTCCTTCCTTCTCCAGTTTTCTCAAACCTGCCATTTGTATATTTCCTAGGTCTTCCAAAACAAATCACCAGAAATGGAACAGCTTAAAGCAATAGAAATTTAGGGCAGAGCGCAGTGGCTCATGCTTGTAATCCTAGCACTCTGGGAGGCCGAGGCAGGAGGATCACTTGAGCTCAGGAGTTTGAGACCAGCTGAGCAAGAATGAGACCCAAATCTCTACTAAAAAATAGAAAAAGGCTTTTGGGGCTGAGTTTAATAAGCGAGCGAGGGGTGGGGAAAGGCAGAGACTGTCCGCCATCTACCCTCCGCTCCTGGGCACGCTCTCATTCATAGCAGCTTCTTCATGAATTACAGCTGAGGGGGTCGGGGGAGGTGGGTACCATACAACACCCCCAGCAAACCTCCAGGCCCCCAGGCATGGCTAGCTCGTGTGTCGTACAGGTGAAGCTGGAGCTGGGGCACCACGCCCAGGTGAGGAAAATACTGACCGTGGAGGGCTTCACCCACGACTGGATGGTGTTTGTGAGAAGTCCGGAGCACAGTAACATACAGCACTTTGTGGAGAAAGTCATCTTCCACTTGCACGAAAGCTTCCCTAGGCCAAAAAGAGTGTGCAAATATCCACCTTACAAAGTAGAAGAATCTGGGTATGCTGGTTTCATTTTGCCACTTGAGGTTTATTTTAAAAACAAGGAAGAACCTTGGAAAGTTCACTTTGATTATGATTTATTCCTGCATCTTGAAGGCCATCCATCAGTAAATCACCTCCGCTGTGAAAAGTTAACTTTCAACAACCCCACCGAGGACTTTAGGAGAAAGTTGCTGAAGGCAGGTGGGGACCTACCAGGAGCATTCCTACCAGCAGCAGCAGCAGCAGTTTTTCAAAGCCTCACAAATTAGTGAAGGAGCCCAAGGAAAAACCTTCTAAAGACTCCAGAGAACATAAAAGTGCCTTCAAAGAACCTTCCAGGGATCACAACAAATCTTCCAAAGAATCCTCTAAGAAACCAAACCACTGAAAGAAGAGAAAATAGTTCCTAAGATGGCCTTCAAGGAGCCCAAACCCATCTCAAAAGAGCCAAAACCAGACAGTAACTTACTCACCATCACCAGTGGACAGCAAGATAAGAAGGCTCCTAGTAAAAGGCCACCCATCTCAGATTCCAAAGAACTCTCAGCCAAAAAAAGAAAAAAGAGTAGCCCAGGCTTTATTTAAAAGTTTTTCTAGTGTGCCACTACTGATACTCACTTGTTCTTCTGACAAAAAACAGATTAAAGATAAATCTCATGTCAAGATGGGAAAGGTCAAAATTGAAAGACGTCAGAGAAGAAGAATCGACTTCACCACCATTTGATGACCTTGTGGATCCCAGCGATTCAGATGCAGAGAATATGTCCTCAAATCTGATTCTGAACAGCCCAGTCCTGCCAGCTCCAGCTCCAGTTCCAGCTCCAGCTTCACACCATCCCAGACCAGGCAACAAGGTCCTTAAGGTCTATAATGAAAGATCTGCATTCTGATGATAACGAAGAGGAATCAGGCGAGGCTGAGGATAATGACAATGACTCTGAAATGGAGAGACCTGTAAATAGAGGAGGCAGTCGGAGTCGCAGAGTTAGCTTAAGTGATGGCAGTGACAGTGAAAGCAGTTTTGCTTCTTCGCCCCTACATCATGAACCTCCACCACCCTTATTAAAAACCAACAGCAACCAGATTCTTGAAGTGAAAAGTCCAATAAAGCAGAGCAAACCAGATAAGCAAATAAAGAATGGTGAATGTGGGCAGCCCCTGTGGCTCAAGGAGTAGGGTGCTGGTCCCATATGCCGGAGGTGGCGGGTTCAAACCTAGCCCCGGCCAAAAACCACACACACACACACACACACAAAGAATGGTGAATGTGACAAGGCGTACCTAGACGAACTGGTAGAGCTTCACAGAAGGTTAATGGCACTGAGGGAAACACATTCTGCAGCAGATTGTGAACCTTCTAGAAGAAAATGGACACCTTCATATCACAAACACGACATTTGATTTTGATCTTGGCTCGCCGGACAAAACCACAGTTCCTAAACTCCAGAGTTACCTGGAAACATCTGGAACATCCTGAGGATACAACAACTGGATGCATCAAAAACTATTGTTTTTTTTTTCTTGGTTGTGATTTTTTTTTTTGTAGTTGTTGTTGTTTATATGAAAACACTCAGAATGATGCAACCAAAAGGGAAAAAAATAAAAATCTAACAACCTTCAGCTTTATTTTTCTTTAAAGCCAGTCATCATCTCTTGCTAAAGGAGAGGTTCAGCCTCAGCGGACCACTCTTCTCTCCAAGGAAATCCCCGGGAAGAGTTAGCCCGGATAGCCTCGAAAACAAATCAAAGACAACACAAGAAAGCTTAACGAATGTGTATGGTATCATGTATCTCTCTCTGTGCTGGTTCCTTCCACAGGACGAATGCATATTCAACACACTGCCTTCTTACATACCTGATCTATTTATTATCACATACGGATATTCTAAAGTCGTTGAGGGAATGACACCACCAGAATTATACATACTTGGCCCCGTGGATGCTCTTTCAATGCAGCGCCCTTGCCATCCCAAGCCCAGGGACCTTACTCGTATACCATGCCACTTTCCACCAACTTTTTCCAAGTCCTTTAACAAGTTGACACAAATTATCAACTGGCGGGACCAAATAGCCACCTTGATTTTCTTCTTTGTGGTCTTTTTCCACAAAAAGTTGGGGCCTTGTCCTTGGCTGTATCCAGGTAATGATCTTGGACCATGGTAGAAAATGCACCACATAGGATCATATGAATTGCTGTCTAGCCTTAGTCAATAAACCTGTAGGCCTTTTAAACAAAAGTGTACCTGTGAACATCCTAAATCTGGCGCTGTTGAGCTGTCATCAACATTCTCGTGTCTGTTTTACTGGTATCATTATTAGGTAACTATGCAAGTAAAGGCATTCCACAGGATCATCATTTAAAAAAAAAAAAAAAAAGGAATTCTGGTCCTGTTTTCTAAAAAAGTGTTGTAGAAATTCTTAATTTGGATCTGTTTATTAGTAAGTTTCAGCTTTCTTCAGTGTGTTATGATTCATGTTTGCCATAAAAACCTGGAATAAGAGATTTTTGTTTATTCACATATGATTCTCTTAGACTCTTTTATATTTGAAAAATTAAAATATTTCTTTTGGGGGAAATTCTTTTTCCTGCCATAACAGATTATGTATTAACTTGTAGATTCAGTGGTTTGATACCTGTTTAGTCACTTGCTAATATTTCCAGAAGGATTTCTTGGATTGGTGAAAGATGTTGCGGTGGGGGGGGAGGGTGGTGGAATTTTTGTTCTTGTTGTACCCTTGTTTTTAAAATAGAAATCTGTCCTGTGGCATGCAAAAGAAAGCAAATTACTTTTAAAAGAAAAAACAAAAATAAATAAATAAATAAAAATAAAAATAGAAAAAACATTGTCAGGGCACAGTGGTGTGGGCCTGCCTCAGCTACTCAGGAGGTTGAGGCAGGAGGATCACTTGAGCCCAAGTCTGAGGTTGCTGTGAGCTATGATGCCACTGCATTCTGGCCCAGGAGACAGAGTAAGACTATGCACCCCCTCAAAAAAAAAAAAAATGGAAATTTATTCTCAGGTGAAGTATGTCGCCATGCTCCCTCTGAAGGCTCCAGCGGAAGATCCTTACCTGTCTCTTGCGGTTTCTGGGGGCTGCTGGCAGTCCCTAGAGCCCCTGGCCTTGCAGCTGCAGCATATGAGCCTGAGCCTCCACCAGGGCCTGGCGCCATCCCTTGTGTGTCCATGTTTTTATGTGGCATTCTCCTCCAAGGACACCAGTCAGATCGGATTTGGGGCCCATCCTACTTCTGCGTGACCTTCTCTTAGATTGATTATGTCCGCAAAGGTCTTACACATGTTTTCAAATATGGTGGCATTCCCAGGTACCAAGGTGGGGCTGAATGGATCTTTTAGGCAGATGCAATTCAGCCCACACCTGCCAAGCACCATTCTGGCCTGCCCCTTCCCACGAGTTCTTCCATGTGCTGATACACTCCTCCCACCCACTTCAGTCTACCCCGTTGCCCCAGCCCTGCAGATTTCAGGTCACATGTCACCTCTCCTGATCTATGAGGTCACGTCCTCTTATACTTGCCGAGCTTCTCTGCAGTGTTCACACACCTGCGTGTCTGTACCCATGGGGTCATTTGACTACTGTCTGCCTCCCCCATGAAATTCCATCCTGGGTGGGGACAGAAAGCTTTGCTCACTCATCACTGTGGCTCTGACACCCAGAACAGAGCAGGTGCCTCGCACACTCAGCACGGGTGAATTCCTGGATGAGCACACTGTGATGAGAGCACTGAGGTCAGGCCACCGGGACAAAGGCTCCAGGAGAGAAGAGGCGGGGGTGCCCCGTCTCTCGGCTCAGTAGGGAAGACAGCAGACAAGTAACAAAAACAGAAGTTGGCACACACCACACCCCAGGGTGACAGGGACCTGGAGAAGGGAGAGACCAGGAGCTGGGAGTCACTGAAGGTCTCCGCTCAGTGCTTGAGGGTAGCTGCGTGTTAGAGAGAAGGAATGGAGAGAAGGGCCTTCTGGGCAGAGGCGCCGGCCTGTGCAAAGGCTCAGAGGTAAGAATCCTTCCAGGGTGTGTGGGGAGCAGAGAGATCCAGTCCTTGACCAAATGGAGTGGCCAGAGCCAGACGGGCAGCCGTGGGCCAGGAGAAGGAAACACTCCTCAGTGTGGGCATTTCTCTACAAACGGGCACTGCCACAGCTACAGTGAAAGACATTTCCAAAAATTAGGCCAATTTTGCTGTGGCAAAAGGAAGATCCGCTGTCTGTGTCTGATCTGAGCCCCTCGAGCGTGAACGTGAAGCTGCGGCCTCCATCCCTGCATGCTCCACAGCAATTCCGGCATTCGGCAATTCCGGCTTCCACACCCTGCTGCTCCTTAAACAAGTCTCTGAGCAGTGTGTGGGTCAGGGCTCTTTAGGAAGTGGGAAAGGAGCCCCTGCCTGCCGTCCTGCTCCTCCGTCCAAGCAACTCAGCCTGGCCACCCTGGGGCACCTGCAAGCACATGGGGCTGTCTCTCCTTCCCATCCCAGCAACCTCGGCAGCTCCACCCAACTCCCAGAAACACACTCCAGAGATGCCACTGCCACGGTGTGATTCCGATGGCGTTACCTCCTCAGCGTGACTAATCCAATTTGGCCCCTCCCTGCCTCATATGCAGAGCCTGCCCACTCTCCTTTATACCTCAAGAGCGGCCTGTTGTGCAGAAATCCATGCTGATCAATTCGGGGCAGGCTGCATTAGGAAGGCAAATTACACGAATATGAGTCGGGGTAACTATGATTAATCCCTTGGCCAGGCAGAGCCATGATTCCCGCCATGCCCTTGGGCAGCTCAGAGGCAACAGGGCTAAGGACAGCACTTCTGTGACCGCTGCACCCAGCCATTCATTACCATGATGTCCCCATCACTGAACCTACTGATGAGATTATTGATCGCAGGAAATAATTCTATGAAATGCATCACGGTAATCGCGTGCCATTGTCTTTGTGAGTATTTATTGGCAAGGGATGTAAGCTTTCCGTCATTTTAGAAGAGCCTCACTTTTATGAATTAATTGATGGCACCTTTTCAAACTAACAATTGTCACTTTCACCAGGAGAAAGAGCAGGAGAGAAGGGAAATAAAAATGGAAAGAAGAAGCAAACTCAATGTGCAGGAAAGACCTAGAGAAAAATGGGAAGTCTGGTACCCAGTAGATGGTGCTGTAATCAAATTCTAGAACCTGTTACACCAGCTGCTGGGGAAAGTGCTGGAGGGAGTGAGAGGAAGGGGGAGCTTGTCAGAGTGAAAGGTGCACAGTTCCATGGGCTCAGCCCTTTCCCACTTTAGACAGAGATTGTCAATAATGAGGATGATGATGGCAAGGCTTCCTTCTAGAAATTTCAGACTGCGAGGATTTTTCACCTCTAAAGGAGTCAATCCAGGGCAAGAGCAGGTGATAAGAGCCTCTCAGAGCTGAACATCCCTGCCCCCCTGCCCACTTTGGTCCCATGCAAATCTCAGGAAAATCAGCTGAGGGTGAAAAGGCCCTTTCAGCACTGAATATTCAGTGACACCTGAAAGTATCTTTAATTCCACCCCAGTGGGAACAATTCCATTCAAATGCACTTTCCCCACTTGAGGAAACATGTATATAAGAAACTGTCCTTCGATTTCTGAAATAAATAGCTAGAGTTGACCTCATGGGGAGCTGAGCGTGCAAGTGAACACCTTCCTTCCCATGTTCGCCCACTGGCCTGCCCCAGAGCCTCCCGAGACCTGTCTGAACCTCAGGTGGCTGAGGTCCCCAGGCAGAGGTGAGGGGGGCTCTGGAACAGACCTGGCAAAGCTTTCTGTTTTGTGGGCAGCTGGGGAAGGAGGAGCAGGCTCTACAGGAGGGAGATGCTGGCTGGGATGCACCAGTGTGCCGGGAGACTTGCCTGTGGCTTTGCACACTTGGCAGTGAGCCATCCCAGGTATGTAGACAGGGTGCTCACAGACCACTTCACCGCTGCCTGCCCCAGCAGGCTCTGCCAGCCCTCATCAGGCATTGGGAGCATCAGGCCATCTTCATGCAACGTACAAGGTCACCCTGGGCTCAGGCCTGTGGCTGCCTAGTTGACAAATCCCCCACACTCCCAAGAAGTCATCTGCACTTTGCTAAGTATTCTGAAAGCATCTGGGTGAAACTTCTGGGAGAAGAGTCCAGGCCAGGCACCTAAAGTATGGGGGGGATGACCTGCTACCTGGGATAAGGGGGCATTGGAAATAGATGAGGATTCAGGTGTCCACTGGGCATGAACACAGAGGTGGGGAGGACACTGCACAGCCTGTTTCCTTGGAGAGGTGGTGGCTGTGGTAACTGCCCCAGGCTGCCTCCCTGGGAGGGATGGAATTTGAGCAAAAGAAATAAATGGGGCAGTGGGGCTGAGGAGGGTTTCCTGGGTAAAGGAACCCTCCTTCATGATCAGGAGGGTTTTCTGATCCTGAGGGCCCAGCAGAATGTAGTTGGGTAGGGGAGGAAGGGGTTTTATATAGGGGAACCCTGGACATGGGGGGCAGGTCTCAGTCAAGTAGAGAGAGGAGAGGGAATTCAGAGCACGGATGACAAGGACAGAGCCCCAAGTAAGAAGTCCCCCTTCCCATATTCCTCATGGGAGTGTGGCAGGTCATGGAAAGCACCAGTGTCACAGGCTCATTATTAAAACCATAAGGAGCAGCACAGGGGCAAGTGCTGTGGCTTCAGACAGCGTGCTGCGGCCCAGGCCTTGCAATCACCCTCACTGCCCTCACAAGTCTCCTCTCTCCAGGGAGCAGTGCAGAACCGTCAGGGAAACATTTCCAGCCCCACCTTCTCAGGTGGGCATTTTCTGCCCACGTGACTCTGCCATCCCAGCTCCTGCTTGGCCTGGTACAGCTGGAGTCGGTTTGAGCTAGGATGCGGCACGGCCCTGTTTTTGTCACCATCAGTCCTGGGAGCAGATATCATTCAAGCCCTCAGCATGATTCACATCTTTAAAAAAAAAAAAAAACTGAAAAAGAATAAATAAATCAGAGGTTTAAAACCAGAGGAAGAATTCAGCTTCAATACGCCAGTTACGTAGAAACACCCACATTGTCTCAAGTCAGCCACAATAGCATCCGTTCTTTACAGAATTCTAGCAGCCAATGCCCTAGATATGGCATCTGCATGCTGCCCCAGGCACAGTATGCAAAGTCTCCAAGAGCCTTGGGCCAGGGTGGTCCTGTCTTGAGAACTCCGACCTGCCCCACCCCATGGGCACCTCCTTGCCAGCACTGACCCAGGAGGAGCGAAGGCAGAGCTGGCCCTAGAGGTGCCTCCAGCAGGAGTGAGCACAGAGCAGACAGCCCAGGACACATCTGGCTGTTCATGCCCAGGAGTCATCACGAGCCTGCAGACATTTTTTGAATTTGCACAATTATCCTCTTAGCTTTGTAACAAAGTCACAGAAAGTTTGTCAGGGAGACCTACAGCTGAGGGACCCTGGAATTAAGAAGATAATGAGCTCACAGCAAGATCCAGGACCCTTTGGGGCTCTCCCTTTGGCGAGGCAGCATCAGGCAGCGTTTCCTCACTTCCTGTCCAACAGAGGTGGGATTGGCCAAGGCCTGGGACCCACAACCAGCCCCATGAGAGGGTGGGGAGAGAGGGGTGGGAAGAAGAGCCCAGGGAGAGCCTTACTGCAGCTCTGGCTGACAGGCCACCTCCGGCCCCTCTGCTTTTGTCTCTACAGGTCCAGCATGGGCTGTGGCCCTCCACTCCATCTAGTAAATATTTAGGCTATTGCCTAAATGTTTGGACATTTATGGAGTCAAGGAAAACTATAGCAAAGTCGGAAAACTTTTTCATAAGTCACATTCTCTTATGTAACCCTTCTCATGTGCCTGAACTATTGAGCCACAGATACGTTTCCTCGGGCTACAGAATTTCATTTAATCCACCTTGGGTTCCTGCTAATAAAGGGATTTCAGCAGCCTGATGTCCTCTACAGCATCAAAGTCAGTTCTGAACATGCTGCAGCTGCACCAGGAGAGTGAAATCTGCTAAAAATCCTAAATGTGCCCAGTTTAATCGTCCGTTTTTGCAGGTAACTATGTATTGCTAATACTCATTTGTAATAAGAGCAACTCATAATACTGCAATCACGTGTTTTGTTTACACATTCTTTGAGGCCCCCAAAGACCCAGTGCTAGGACCCCTCGCCAAGAGGAGCAATGAATAGAGGGTGATTCTCGGCCACTTGAAATGGGCCTCCCTCCAGCATGTGGGCCTCAGGCTTCAGTCTGTGAAATAACAGGTAAAACAGATGAACTCTGTGTCAGGTGCATGGTGGGCATTCCAGAAATACTTCTCAGATGAGCGCATGCGTGCATGAAGGAATGAAGAGAAAGAGATTTGTACCCGGTAGAACCCTTGACGATTAGGGAGGAACGATGAATCTTTATTATGAATTTTGCACGTAGTGTCCTACAAAGCCCAAGTAGTGATCTTGCTTTGAAAACAATGGAGAATATGACATCCCCCCACCCCCACTCGTTCAAACAACAAATACTTGTTGAGGGCACACCGTGGGGATTCCTGGAATAGAGATGGGAACAAGACAGACACAGCTCCTGACCTCATGGAATTTGGCCTGGCAGGGACCCAGAACCGCGAACAAGTAATTACACAGACGAGCATTTAATTACGTATGTGATACATGCCGAGAGGGGGAAGAGGGGTCCCGAAAGAGCAAACAATGGGGCCTGGCCCGTCTCAGGGGTCAGATGTCCCTAAAGCCTGACACAGAAGCTGAGAGCAGGACCTTGCAGGACTTCGAGGAAGAAAAGAAAGTCAGACCCAGACAACTGAAGGAGGCGGGAGCTGGTGAGCGGGAACATGACCCCTTGACCGTGGGCATACGCCCCTTCTGTGCACTCAGAATCAGGCCCTCTTGGGCTGGTAGCAGTGAGGGATGAGAGGAAGTCCAATGTTCCTGCATAGAGATAAGGGAATGCCTTGATTCTTGGTGGCCCCTGAGCATCCCTGCCTCACCACCAGCGCTCCCCTTTGCCCAACAGGGGCCATGCCACATTTCCCAGATCCCTTCTCCCCATGTGTCTCTGGATGAGTGTTGCCCAATGAGCCTGCTGAGCAAGATTTGGAAAGCAGAAAGGAGGGAGAAGCTTGTATCACTCTCCAGTGGCAGCTGCAGGCAGACAGATGGACAGAAGTCAAACCACCCACCTTGGAGCTGCAGGTAGGGAAGGCTGCAGAGACACATGACAGGCAGCTTCTGAGGGAGACACAGTGAATCTCCTGCTCAGCAGCTGCCCCAGCCTTTCCCTTGACGGTGCAAAGCTTGAATCCACCACATTAAATTCCTTTCCTACTTGGAACACCTGAAACACCCTCCTAAACCTGGAGTCTCTCCAGCTCGGGGAGAAATTGGCCCTAGGAGAGTAGCTTGCACCAGGAGAGACTCTGGTGTCAGACTGGGAGAGTGTGTCTGGAGGCAGACTGGGGGAGTGTGTCCAGGGGCAGCCTGGCTGCCCTTCCCAGGATGTTTGCATTTTAAGAGGCACTGCCTGGAGAGGACCTAACAGAGATGGGCTGATCCTATCCGATCCGTGAGGGTGGGGGAGCCGTCCTCAGGCAGGGTCAAAGACGTCATTCCCAGCAGGCACATGCAACAAGAACAGGCAGCAAAATGCATTTGGTGACATTACGGGAATCCAGGCAACTGCCCAGGACAGAAAACCATCCACATTTTGTCTGCCCACCACTGCTGCCAAGACCCACTTGCAGGAAGGAGAGGGAAGACCCAGTTTAATTAATTCCTCTTGTATCACTCTGAAAGTGTGACGCTTCCAAAATGGGTACAGAAAAAGTGTGAATGCCCTTGCCAATGTTGACAGGTAAGAAGTGAATGTTTGCTCTCTTCCTTTCCTATTCTTCCTAAGTGGGGGCCAGAGTTGTACAGAATGGAGTCCTCCTAGCATGGTGCTGGCAGCCGGGGTCCTGGGTTCATCACTGCCAAACCAGCCAGACTGAATCAAGGCTCTTCCAAAAACGAAAAACCCCCAAAACATAGCATTAGAGGCCAATTGATCCTTCCTTAGTTTCCTGCATCACCTCTCTGACTGTTTATTTCCGAGTCTTGAAATCAAACAAATTTTGAGAATGCAAGTGAAATTAAAAAATAAAAGTTTGTTACTCAAGATCTCCCAAGTTATCAATAAATTCCAGGAAATTCTCTTTCTCTCTCCTTCCCAAAGAACTGCCACCTTTTCTCCGTGAGGTACTAAAAGTACCCTAACCATCATGCCGTTGGCAGCTGGGAAGCTCCAAGCTAAACTGAACACACAGGACCCATGGCTCCACCAGCCTCGGGGCTAACAAGTTGGCATCCTCTTCTTTCTTTTTGTGAATTCAATCTTTCAGAGGTGGGTATAAAATCCTTACAACAACTTGTATACAAATTTCATCATGACGTTTAAATGTAGAGGCTGACTAGAAAAACATAAGCAAACCCATTAAATACCAAGAAGAAAAAGACACAAAGGGGCAGAGAACAGGAAAATAGATCAATAGAATCGCACAGATCAAACCTTAGTATTCGGGAAAAACAAGGGCTGCAGTGAAATGTTCATACCCCTCACACAGTGAGCTGAAGCTAACGGTGGTTCTGGGCTCTCATTTCAAATAGGCCCCATTTGAGAAATGTCCTGTTCTGAAACATGGGAAAATGAGAAATTATAGAGCCTATCTAAAAAATCAAAAATAAATGAAGTAACAACATAAAGGTAGATTTACCGTTATTTATAATTTACCATTTTTACCTTGTTTTCAATTGTCTCTCGTCCTCTTCATTTGAGGAGCCCATTACATTTTATTATGCTAAAACCTATCTTCTGTCACATAAATTACAGTTAAAGATCTTAATATTAAAGCCTCTTAGCTCTGAGATCATATTTCAAGCTTTGTTCAAACCAGACGTTAATGCTGGAATTGAACACAGAACACTTTGTCATCATTACCTAGGATCTCAAAAGTATAATACAATTTTTGCTATATATGGCACAAAAATGCCTCTTGGTATAACACTGAATTATGGAGATATATTGATTTCTGCAGTATTTTGACAAAACAATAAAACTAAACCTGTTAGCTCCTAAACAGATACCCAGACATCAACCCAGCCATGATAGCAACGGTCATGAAGATAAAGGTTTCATTTAGCCCAGTTAAAAATAGGAAAGGCCTTAAACCCAGGTCCATTCTGGCAGTTCCTGTGGCTTATATTTTTATCATTCTTTTCTCTTCATGAGAACAGAAAAAGAGGGTGAAGAAAGAGCCAGTTTTGCCATTGGGTTGACTCATACAGGAAACTCAAACCCAGTGATTGGAGGATGATGGTCCATAACCCAACCTCGGGGATTTGCTCCCCATAAGTCAAATGAGGGAATATCAGCTTCACGGGATTATTGAGGAGATTAAATGAGTTCAGACATACACAATCCACCTAACCTACCCTCCAGCCTAGTATGAAGCAAGTGCCCAATAAATGGTGGCTGTCAAAACCATCCCTCAAAGAACGTTGTACATTCGCTGTGTGCCTCTTCCCCGTGCTCTGCTGCAGACCAGTTAGAAGACCTGGCCAAGTCCTCATCCTGGCCTTCATCACTAGCTTTCCTTGTGATCTTGGGAAAATCATGTTTGTTTTACAAGTCCCCTTCTAGAAAACAGGGATAATCACGCCTGCCTGGCCAACCTTGGAGGGTTGTTTGGGGACAAAATAGAATAAAGGATGTGATAGTGCTTTGCAAAGGGAAAAATGCTACACGGGCAGAAAGGATTATTACCACAAATCAGTCTTACGGTCTGAAGCTGTAAGCACCCTCCGAGTGCCATGTCGTTCCAACTCAGGCATTTGGCCAGCTCAAAAGGGAACTTTTCAAAGATAAATCAACGTGTCCTTTTCCCCCTGGTAATGGTGATGATAATAGCAGCGCAACCAGACCACTAACTTTTTCCCCCAGTCATGATAAGAATAACACCACAACAACTCACATTTGTTAAGCTCCTACTATGGGCCAGGCACTGGGATAATATTTCCACATAAAATTATTATCCCATTTTCTTCTCACAACTACCTGGTGATGTAGGCACTGCTATAATCTATGTTTTACATATAAAGAAACTGAGGCCCAAGGGTCATGGCTGCTGAGCAGAAGCCCAGCATTGGGACTGGGTCTGCCTGACTCCAAGTCTGGGCTCTGTCCACCCATCTCTGAGGAAGCTCATGTCCAGGTCATCCCAGGTGGGTATACAATAACTGAGAACAGCTGGGGTGGGTTTTCAGTCCTCAGAAAACACTATCATTGAGCCCTAAATCAACAGACCTAGTTGTCTCAACAGCCGCTCAGAACCAAGCGTTCAGACTGAATCCACAGTGTCAGCCTCAACCTGAAAGTGGCTCCATAGCAAGAGCCCATGAAAAATTTAGAGCCTAGAAAAGCACTTGTAACTTGGACATGATTCCTGATTATGGGTTATCTTAAGCAGGAATCAGGAGAGGCTTTGGATCAGGAAACCCTGCCTGAAAGGGAGAGGCTTTGGAGCAGGAAAGCCAGGACCTGAATCTTGGCATCACCATTGCCTGGCTGAGTAATCACAAGTAAAGCCTCCACCATCACTGACCCTCAGATTCCTCCCCTGTAAAATAGGAAACCATGGGAAATGTAAATAATAATTCTTTCCTGGTCAAATTGTTACAGCGACATGAGATCAGGGGATGAAAAGTCTTTGCAAACTATGAAATGTCCCCTGCTAAGTGTCTCCTCTCCTCTCCTCCCTGTGGGATATGAGTTCTTATCTTGGTGTGGTCACAGCAATGACATCTACTGTGGTTCCTGTCCCAAGACCAGGTTCACCCATTGAAGCTCAAGATCTGTGTGTGTGACTAAGCAGAGCTGTGTGTTCTTCCCTTATGTCTGTCCTCCCCATAAAGCAGGAGGTGATAGTGCTTTGTAAAATGAATACACACACACATACAGACATATACACGCACAGGCACACAGGCACGTACACATATACACCCCCCCAAAACTTCAGTGTCCTCCCACTCTTCTCAGAATAAAAACAAAACTCTCAGCACTGCCTCCAAGGCCCAAGATGTATGGCTTCTGGCCAAACATGTAAACATAACCTGCTCTTCAACCCACCCAACTCTACCTAAAGCTCCTGCTCCTGCCCTCCCCCTCCCCCCATTTGCCAAGTTATGTCCTATTTCTCCTTCAGATCTTGACTCAACCATGATGCCTTTGTGTCTTCACTGAAAGTCTTCTCCTTCTATCTGTGACTCTAGGGCCTCTATTTCTTAGTTCCTATCATGGTAGTAATTATATATTTATTTATAGAATTCTTCTATGTCTGTCTACCCATTCCCTAGAAAATGGGAGAAGAAGACATGCCTATTTCACTACAGTTAAGGAGCTCTAGGGCTAAACACAGTGACTGCCACCCAGAAAATTCTCAAAATAAAAGTCAATGACTAGAAACCAACATCATTCTCACTTGCCCTCTTTACTCACAGTGAAGCTCAAGGTCTGTGAGTGTGACTAAGCAGTATACCTGTGCCTTCCAATTTATTTAAAAATTATTGATGAACCTAGACCCCTACCTCACACCATACACAAAATAAATTCAAAACAGAACACAGACCTAAATGTAAAAGCTAAGGCTAAAATAATTGCAGAAGGAAGAAAAGGAGGGAAATCTTTGTGCTCTTGAGCTAGGCAAATGCATCTTAGATAGGACACGAAACACGATTTACTCCTGAAAGAATACAATTAGAAATTAAACTTCACTAAAATTAAAACCTTATGCTCTTCAAAAGAAATCACTTTAAAAATTAAAAGGCAAGTCACAAATTGAGAGAAAATATTTGGATGCACATATCTGACAAAGGTTTACATCCAGAATATAAAAAGAACTCTTATAACTCAGGAATAAGACAAACCACCCAATAAATATAATGAGCAAAAGACTTGAATAGGCATCTTATAAGGAAGACAAACAAATGGCCAAACAAGTACATGAAAAGATGTTCGATGTCATTAGTTGTCATTGAGCAACATTCTAATGAAGACCACAGTGAGATACTTTTTAATCACTAGAATCACCAAAACTAAAGACTGATAATACCCATTGTTGACAAAGATATGAAGCAACTGGAACGTTCACATACTACTGGTGGGATTGTAATGAGATACAATCACTCTGGAAAACTTTTGGTTGTATTTAATACAGTTAATCATACACTTATCCTCCTATGTGTTTGCCCAAGAGCCATGAAGGAAATCCATCTTTCACAAGAAGAAAGATGGTAGCTGCTTTATTCATAGTAACAAACATTGGAAACAATCAAAATGTGTATCGTAAGAGAACTGATAAATGGTGGTAAATCCATACAATGCACGATTTCTCAGCCATGAACATGTACAAAGTGCTAGGCAACAACACGAATAAATCTAAAACCACTGGGCCAAATCAAAGAAGTCAGACACAAAGGAGTACAAAGCCTGTGATTTCATTTACAGGGAGCTTGTTCAAGAATAGGCACAATTAATGTATCCTAGTAGACGTCAGATCCATGACAGGACCTTAGATGCTGGAAACGCTCGCCTATGTACCTGGGTTGGATACGCAGTGTCTGCTGCGTAGTTCATCAAACCTTCCCAACTGGACATGGAAGATCTGTGCTCTTATTCATGTAGATTAGACTTCAGTAAAGTTGAAGTTCGGAACACAAGACTAAGGCATCATTGACCAACCCCCGACTCCACTGCATGCCCAAAAGAGCGGGCTGGCTGCTTTCTCAGCTTCCACCCTCCTGGGAGAATTTTGGTCAGATGAAAACCAAACGGGAATGTTACAAAGTAATTGAGTTATGGAGGTGGTTCTCAACCTCCCTAATGCCGCGACCCTATAATATAGTTCCTCGTGTGGTGGTGACCCCCCAACCATAAAATTATTTTCATTGCTACTTTATAACTGTAATTTTGCTACTGTTATGAATCGTAATGTAGATATCTGATATGCAGGATGGTCTTAGGCGACCCCTGTGAAAGGGTCATTCGACCCCCAAAGGGGTTGCAACCCACAGGTTGAGAACCGCTGAGTTATGGGGTTGTGTTTTTTAAACAGTAAAGGACAAAGGTGGTCTCTCTGACTCCTGTCACCTTCCCCGTATCCATAAGAAAACCGGAATGAGCTTCTGAACTCTGGCATGAGACATGTTTCTATCTGCCTAGAACCATCTCCTACGCCCTTACCTCCATGGAAGGACCAAGTTCAAGTTTACCTGGCTGCCTAAGTTTCCTGGGGCTGTCATAACCAATGGCCATCAACTCCATAGCTTACAAGAGAAATTTATTCTCTCATAGGTCTGGAGGCCAAAGATCTCAAATCCAGGTGTTGACACATCTAAGTTCTCTCCTGAGTTTCTAGAGGAAAATCCTTCCTGCCCTTCCAGCCTCTGGAGGCTCCCAGTGTTCAACGTTACTCCTCTCTCTGCTTGTCTTCACACAGCCTCTCTTCCTCCCGTGGTCTTTTCTAAGGACAATTATCATTTGATACAGGTCGCACCTTGATAACCTTGATAATCCAGAATGATGTCATCTTAAGATCTTAGTTGGCTGGGAGTGTGGGCTCCCTCCTGCAATCCCAGCACTTTGGGAGACCGAGGCAGGAAGATCCCTTGAGGTCAGGAGTTTGAGATCTTAATTACACTGTCAAGTACTCTTTTCCCAAAGAAGGCCACATTCACAGGTTCTGAGGCCACGGAGGTGTCTTCTTTAGGCCCATGACACCGACACACAACCAGCTTCTTAGTGGTCCTCATTTTCTTGTTACTTTTTATTGAATTATAAGATATATTCCATAAAGAACTCATATCCACGCATGCTCAACATTTTCACCAACAGAGCACACCTATTCACCCAGATCCCAGATCAAGAAACAGACTTTTACCACCTCTAGAAGCTTTCTTATCTCATCTATAAAATGGGGGTGATAACAGCAGCAGCCCCCCTGGAACTGCTGTGGGGGTACCCTGAGATCATAGCTGTAAAGAGCTCAGTACTATGCCAAACTCATGGTAAGCACTCAGTGAAAACTATAATTATTTCCCCACAGATGAGATTATACAGCGTGGTCTTCCTCTGGATCCTGAGGGTGCTAGGACAGAGTTAAGCAGAAGAAAACATTTGTCCATCTTCAGATAAAACCCTGAAAAAGAGCAGCACAAGCCCGCCCCCAACTTCCAGCTGGTTCCAGGCAAACAAAGGAACTGACTCAGCCAGAGAGCTACAATTTTCACACCTGTATCAGGCACATCACCTATGGAGGTACCAGGAAAGCAAATTGAGTTTACGTTGCAAATAGAAAATGATGACACTAATTATCTTGCATTGTAGTGGCCCTGGATAGTTCCCTGAGCACTTTGCCTTCCATTATCTTGTTTGATCACACTATGAAAGAAAAGAGACTTGCATCTCAGCTGTTCATGGTAGAGTCTAGATTTGAGACCCCTCTCCCCTCCCCATCGTGAGTTGTTTTTGTTTTTTTGTTTGCGGGTTTTTTCTCGGTGAAGGGGAAGCCAGGTTCACAGGCGATGCTTATTCACTGTGAACTTCCCGTGCTGCTGCAGTAAAATGCGGTCTGAATCTGGGATCGAGTGCCCCATACTTCAGAAGAAGGGTTATTTGGAAGTTGCTGTGTCCTTGTGGTGTCCCCATGCTGGGGCAGCATGGTCAATATACACACAGGGCTGGCCAGGCCCCTTTTAACTATAGACCCATAAAGAGATGCCTTTTTTTTTTTTTTAATTATTGTTAAATCATAGCTATGTACATTAGAGCAATCAAGGGGTACAATGTGCTGTTTTCATATACAATCTGAAATATTCTCATCAAATAGTTCAACATAGCCTTCATGGCATTTTCTTAGTTATTGTATGTAGACATTTGTATTCTGCATTTAGTAAGTTTCACCCTGTACCCATTCTAAGATGCACCATAGGTGTGGCCCCACACATTACCCTCCCTCCACCCCAAACTCCCTCTTCCCTTCCATTCCGTTGGCCCTTTTCCCATATTCTTGTGCTGTAGTTGGGTTATAGCCCTCATATGAAAGTTATAAATTAGCGTCATTATAGGGCTGAGTACCTTGGATACTTTTTCTTCCATTCTTGAGATACTTTGCTAAGAAGAATACAGCTCCATCCATGTAAACATGAAAGAGGTAAAGTCTCCATCTTTCTTCAAGGCTGCATAATATTCCATGGTATACATGTACCACAATTTGCTAGTCCATTCGTGGGTTGATGGGCACTTGGGCTTCTTCCATGTCTTAGCAATTATGAATTGGGTTGCAATAAACATTCTGGTACAGATGTCTTTATTATATTGTGATTTTTGGCCTTCTGGGCATATACCTAGTAAAGGAATTATAGGATCGAATGGCAGGTCTATTTTTAGATCTCTAAGTATTCAACAAACATCCTTCCAGAAGGAACGTATTAGTGTGCATTCCCACCAGCAGTGTAGAAGTGTGCCCTTTTCTCCACATCCACGCCAACATCTCTGGTTTTGGGATTTTGTTATGTGGGCTCCTCTTACTGGGGGTAGGTGATATCTCAAAGTAGTTTTGATTTGCATTTCTCTGATGATTAAGGATGATGAGCTTTTTTTCATGTGTTTGTAGATCGTGCGTCTGTCTTCTTTAGAGAAGTTTCTCTTCAAGTCCTTTGCCCAACCTGCGATGGGATCACATGTTCTTTTCTTGCTAATACATTTGAGTTCTCTGTGGATTCTGGTTGTTAGACCTTTATCGGAGGTATAAACTGCAAATATTTTCTCCCATTCTGAGGGCTGTCTGCTTGCTATATTTACTATGTTCTTGGCTGTGCAGAAGCTTTTTAGTTTGATCAGGTCCCAGTAATGTATTTTTGATACTGCTTCAATTGCCTGGGGAGTCCTCCTCATAAAATATTCACCCAGGCTGATTCCTTCAAGAGTTTTCCCTGCACTTTCTTCATGTTTTTTTATAGTTTTGTGTCTTAAGTTTAAATCTTTTATCCAGTGAGAGTCTATCTTAGTTAATGGTGAAAGGTGTGGGTCCAGTTTCAGTCTTTTACAGGTAGCCAGCCAGTTTGCCCAGCACCATTTGTTAAATAGGGAATCTTTTCCCCATTGAATGTTTTTAATTGGCTTGTCAAAGATCAAATAATGGTAAGTAGCTGGATTTATCTCTTGGTTCTCTATTTTGTTCCAGACATCTATTTCTCTGCTTTTGTGCCAGTACCATGCTGTTTTAATCGCTATCGACTAATAGTACAGTCTCAGGTCTGGTAGCGTGATTCCTCCTGCTGTGTTTTTATTGCTGAGTAATGTTTTGGCTATTTGAGTTTTTTTTTGATTCCATATAAAAAAAAGTATTATTTTTTCAAGATCTTTAAAATATGACAATGGAGCTTTAATAGGAATTGCATTAAAATTATATATTGCTTTGGGTAGTATAGACATTTTAACAATGTAGATTCTTCCCAGCCATGAGCATGGTATATTTTTCCATTTGTTAACATCTTCAGCTATTTCTTTTCTTAAAGTTTCATAGTTCTCTTTGTAGAGGTCTTTCACGTCCTTTGTTAGGTATACTCCCAAATATTTCATCTTCTTTGGCACTACTGTGAAAGGAATAGAGTCCTTGACTGTTTTTTCGGCTTGGCTATTATTGGAAGAGATGCTTTTATCCCTCTGAGTCTCAAGGGGTCCCCACTTTTGTGAATACAGCTCCTGAATTATTAGGCTAAGATGACGGACCAGCGTATAACTGCACAGAACATCACACAAATCATGTTAACCTGACACAAAACCGTTTCCCCACCAAGTATATAGAATATTCTTCCAGGTTCTATTGGCTGCAGAGAAATCACCCCTGAAAAATACCCAGATGGGGTGTCCCCCCATCTTGAATTTCATTTTGGCATTTGAAAGTTTCCCTCTTTATTAGGATAGAGAGTTTCTTTAAAAAAAATTTTTTTTTCTTAAATATATCCTTTTCCCCCACATAACTGGAAAAAAAAAAAAAAGGTCAGAAACCTCCACTGATGAAGGTATAAATACTGCATTCTAGAGGTGGAATGATTTGCCTCCCACTTTGTGGAATCCCTTGGGGAAAATCTCAGCCCAGCTCCAGTGCCTGACTCTTTTCCTGTGCTTATTTGCAGAAAAAATCTCCCAAGGTGGAATGAGGGCTTTTCATTTCAAATGCTGCAGCTATTCTTGGGGCATGCTCAGTCCCCCACACATAAGAAACTGCTCAGAAGAGTTTCTGTGGGTTGCACCATGCTCCAGTTTCCCTTTTTGTGGGAAATAGTTTCCTCCCCCATCTATGAGGGAACTTTTCTAGGAGGGGATACACCTCCCCCAATCTCTTAAGAGGTACAGGACAATTTTCTCCCAAGAGATTTTTTAATGACCGGTATCTTCATGATGTCTTCCCTTCTCTCTCTCTCTCCCTTCCCTCTCCCCAATTTTCAACAGTCCACGTGGACTCTGAGAATAGCTCTTTCGGAAACATCTGGCTCTGATGCAGGCTGCCCGCTCCTATTACCTTTACTATGCTAAATGGTGCTGTTTGATTTTGTTCATTTATAGGGCTACTCTTTTATCCGAGGCATGTTTATTAACCGGTAGCTGTTAATTATATAAGAAGATAATTTCATGTAAATGTTGGATTTAAAAGCAGCCTATCTAACATGCTTACTGTTTAACAAAAAGGCTTTGGGGTTTGTTTTTTGTTGTTCCTATGTGAGTAAAGCAATTAATTGATTCCGCTGATTGAATGAAAAATGCATTGTAATTGCTTTATCCCATCAAGCAGCTACTAGACTTAGTTAATGCTGGCAGAGGGACAACAGCCTCTATGATACACTGTCTCTCTGTTTATTGCCCTAATAAGGTGCTGGATCTGGGGCCTTGGTTAACAAAGGGCTACTCAGATGGGGCTCAAAGGGCTACTAGGTGGTCCCTGTCTGAGAGCAGCAAGAACAGCCCCAGTGACATGGACTACTTAGGACTTAAAAACAAAAACAAAACAAAAAGAAAAAGGAAAAAAATCCACTTTTGTTTTAATTATTTGGATAATTGCCAACCTGCTCCTTTGGTTCTGTTTAGCTGGCCTTGTTTTAGAACAGAGTCCTTCCCAGCCTTCAGGCTTTATGTCTGTATGGAGTTGGGATCATTTCATGAAGACAAGATGTTCTCCACACAGAAGAAAGATTTGGGGGGGGGTCCCAGGCACATCTCCTAAGAGGTTTCCAAGAAGGGGCATAAGAAAAATTAGGGGCAGAGGGGAGGAGGGTCTTTCCTGGACCCATCTACAGAGAAAGACAACGTGTCTGATTAATCTTTAAGTCCTCAGTGTTCAACCCAGGTGCCTGGAGCTCAGCAGAGGCTCAGGTTGAAATGCAATGAACAAAACCCACCAACCTGGACCCTCTGGTGCAGCTGGCAGGTTACCCACAGGGCAGGCCATGGCCCCAGGTCTAACCCAAGCCCTGGGTCCAGGCACATGCAAAGGCTGACCTCTGACCCTCCTGACACAGCATCGTGTGACACAGAACCAGCCCCTACTTGGGTCTCTGCTGCGTGTCAGCTGCTGGGCAGCACACTTGGTTTGAACCATCTCATAGACATGGATTTATATCTGACAATAACCTCACAGAGATCTTACTATCCCCATTAGTGGAAGGAGAAACTGAGGCTCGCTGTTTTGCCACTGAGCACAGTGGTGGGAAGCAGCAGAGCTGACGCTGGAAGGAACTCTCCCTGGCCCATGGTCAAGGCCTTACCAGGCAAGGTGCACACTGCAGCCTCAGCGCACCCCCACCCCGGTGCTGTGCTTGCTGTCATCGTATTTCTGTGATGCTAACTGTGAGTTATTCATGTTCTACACATGTAAGGCTTCGAGTTTCCAGGCACACCCGATGGCTTCCCTTTTATAATAGCCTTCAGGTCAGCTGACTCAGGCCCACTCTCAGGATGGTGAGATAATGGCCCTGGGGCCACCAGGCTGGGACCCCCTCAACTCTAAGGACCTTTCTGGCCTCCATAGATAGACATCTTAAAGAAACACTCAAATAACGGCTGTTATGAGCACCCCTCCACATGCATACATGTGAGCATTAAATTGAGGAATACTGACCCAAAAGCTAGAACAAAAGAGAAAAAACATCATGCCATGCCCTGTGGAGTTTTCCCAGTTTGAACGATAATGTACCATGATACGCTGGTATCTGCTGTTTTTCCTGTACAAGAGAACAAAAACACCAAGCCTTTCCACCACTTTGCCATAAATTGTCCCCCAATACCAAACCACAGGAATAATAAGTCAAAATTCACTCCAGCTGAATTAACACAGGCCGACCTTGAATTTTCTTCCTCAATTGCCAATATGAATTATTTAGTGTTTCTAAAATTAGGGGGGCAGCGCTGTAGCTCAGTGGGAAGGGCGCTGGCCACATACACCAAAGCTAGCGGGTTCGAACCTGGCCAGGGCCAGCAAAAACAACAATGACAACTGCAACAAAAAAATAGCCGGGTGTAGGGCAGCACCTGTGGCTCAAAGGAGTAGGGCACCGGCTCCATATGCCGCAGGTGGTGGGTTCAAACCCAGCCCCAGCAAAATAAAAAATAGCCAGTTGTTGTGGCGGGTGCCTGTAGTCCCAGCTACTTGGGAGGCTGAGGGAAGAGAATAGCTTAAGCCCAAGAGTTTGAGGTTGCTGTGAGCTGTGACATCACAGCACTCTACTGAGGGCAACATAGTGAGAGTCTGTCTCAAAAAAATAAAATAAAATAAAATAAGGAGTCATTTCCAGTGCCTGTGGTAATGCTCTTCCAGATGAACGTCCATCACACTTGCAGGCGTTTGGCCAACTGGGTGCTATAATAATGACCATACGTCACCTAGGCCCTGCTGTCCTAGGGACCGCGATGATGTTTATTAGAATTAGATGAGAGTATTCTGATGCAATCCCTTTCAGACCTGGCTGTTTGAGTGTCCCAGCCAATGTCTTACTTTCATTATCAGAGACTCACACCACCTCTGCTAAGAAGCAAGGACCTTGGCAGCAAGGCCCTGCCTTAAGCTGGGATGTCTAGCTCTGCAGCCCCTGTGTGAAGAGGAGGTGGGAGGTGGTAGAGGCTGAGTGGACTCCAGTAGCTAGGTCAGGCTGTGGCAGGCTACCTCAATGTCTCTGAGTCACTGATGCAGTGGCTTGAACTTCATTATTATTGCACAACATTAGTGAACTTAGAGGCTTTCATGATTAAATGTTCTGAGAAATGCTGCATTCTTTATTCCCCTCTTGACACAAATACACCTTAGCATTGTAAAGGCTCTGAGAAGTCCTACAGCAAAGGAACCTATTAAACAACTATATTTAATCTGTCTTTTCTCACTTCCAAAAGCACCAAATATTTTTCAAGAAATAGCACTTAAATCCCACAAAGCTACTGCATCTGACTGTCCACGTTTTGAGAAATGCTGCCTGGATGGTAGCTCTAGTCCTTTCCAACACTGACACTCTGAAATCTTGCAACACCCTCATATGTCACCTCTGATGGCGTCCTGTGAAGTTATTCAACAAATGGTACTTTCTTTTTTTGAAGATTTCTCTCCTACTCTTAGCGAGAACTCCTTTATTCTTAAGTGATCTCCACTTTCCTCCAACTATTTTGCAAATAAAGAGAAATTATGAGGGTATAAAGAACACTGGGTTAGCCCAAACTCAAAGGTGAACAGAGGAGCTGGATCCTCAACCCCGCTGTGGGCAGGAGGGCGAAGGGGTGTGTGGATTGTCTTTCTCAGCTTTTCCTTGTCATTCCTTTTCTACTCTCCCTTGTACCTCTCCCCCTCCATTCAGGCAGCCTTTACATTCCCTGTGTCTCCCTGGTCTCTGACTCTCTCCAGCCACTGACAGGCCTTTCCCACAGGTCAGGGACGTGGCTGCCAGAACCCCAGCCCAGCCAACCCATCAGACAGAGAATCAGTGTCTTTCTTCTACTACTCTTCTATCAGCCCTGGAGCAGGACCCTGGGGTACCCAGCTTGAGGCACACGTCCACTGCTAGGATCCCTCGCTACATCGGGGGCCACACTTTGGCCCCTGGACAGCTGGGTCACTTCCCACTGTGGCCAGGAGGAGACAGCATGCTGAGCTCGCAGCCCCACCAGGACTGCCTAGGGTGGAGGAGGGGTCCCTTGGTTGCAACAAAAGCAGCAGGGAGCAAAGGAGTGTTGAAGACACGATCAAGATCCTTCATAGATGCCACACACACACACCCCCTGCAAGAAAACGCTTAGCACGAAGCCCTGTCTCACCACGTCAGCAGCCTTTATTCAAACCAGACTGCAGGAGTCTTGAATCTGCACAACGTTGGCTACGTATGGGATTAAAACATTGAAGACATCCGTTACTTTGCTCCATATGTAACATTCTCATGTAAAAGGGAAGGCCAGCCTATGGCTAAATTAAATAGGCCACTTGGACCAGCAGCCACTAGTCCAGGCAAAGGAGCCCCTCCCCAGACCTTTCTGCTGGTGAGCATTTCTATCAGGGGGAAGGAGGATTTATGATCAAATTAGCTATTCAATGACATGGGTCAATACTCAATTATGGCCTGTCCTGGAGTTTTGTCCACACCATGCCAAAATGGCTAGTTTAAAAGTGAATAATCAGGTTCATCAAATAGACTGCCAGTCTGTGGTGATGGAGAGTTTCAGCCTAGCCACTGGTTGCTTTGGTGTCATGGTCAAAGGAACTACCAAGCTCATAAAGGAAAGATGAGGATCTTCAAAGGGAAAATTCTGGACCACCATTTATGTGAATGAAAGGAATCCATCCTACTTGTGCTTAATTCGTCATTATTCTGAGAAGAAATGGCCTCAGAGCCACACAGCTTGGTAAGCCATTTATTTCCCAAAGAGATTGAAAAGCTCCCCAAATTATCACTATTCGGGCATTGGGGTGGCTGATGGGGCAATACAGACATCCAATCCTGCCAGGCAGAGCGGGTACACCAAGGAAAGGTGTGTTTCACAAGGAACTGTGTCACCCTCTCCCATGACAACTGTGACACCCACAGAGGTGAGGGCTCAGGTGGCTGGGAAGAAGTGAGGTTTGGGCCATCACTTGGAAGATTCTTAGAATTATCCAGACCAGGGGGTAGGATCAGAGGAGCCATGAAAAGTTTTTGCCGAAAGAGACAGCATGGGTGAACCTGTGACAACCTGAGCTCAAGGGAGCCTAAATGCATGGGGGTGGTGAGTCACCGTTTCCTGTGCTGGAGGCCAGGCCAGTGAGGGCTTCTCCTCACCACAGATGAGGGCACCAGACAGCACGAGCCTGGGATGAAACAAGCACACAGCTGTAGCACAGGTGGAAGCACCCACAGCCTCAAACTGACCCCTTCCCTGCAATCCCTGATGGACGGACCAGCTTCCCCAGTTCTCTGCCTGTAGCAGACCGAGCCCGCAGCAGGTCTGGCCTCTTTGGACCCTTCCCCAGTCAATCCAAGGGAGAGTAGAGAACGCCCAAGAGAGACACCAATGTGTGCTGTGTCCAGTCCATGCTCGGCCCCACTTCAGTGTGAAAAGTTAATGATCTGTAGTGCAAGTTGACAAGTAAGGTCACAGCGGCTATACTTTCAAAAACCATGAGTATAGTCAGACCTCCTGTGCTTCTGGTCTGGACGGGATCACCTATCTGACTGCCCTGAACCACTACCATTTCAGCCCCAACGTTTTCCCTAAGTAACATTTTTATTAGTGTGTGATCTCTTAGCACCAGGAAATGTGGGCTGGACACTAGGGGATTAGAAATACTGAAATTATCCCCATCCTCTTCCTTCTCCCCTAGTCCCATTGGACCTCCCTGGCTGTCCAAATATCTGAAAACTCCAGGCCAGGAATCACTCACCCAGGCCTCAGTGGTGCTCAAGACAGAAAAATGGCCATGCACACAGACCCTGGGCCAGCCCTTGTCACATTTAGGGCTCATGTCCAGCTCTCTTGCTGTGTCTCCTACAACAGCGGAGATCCTTGGCGCAGGAATCCTCCTGGCCTCACTGCTCTGAAGTTCGTGATCAGGTCCCCTAACCCCATTCCCAGCCTTCTTAAGTTGGAGAAGACCAAGCGTAGCCTCTCAGCTCCTCAGCTCAGCCCTTTGAAGTGGGTGCTGGGACTGTTCTGTTCTGCAGAGCTCTGTCAGCTATAGTACATCTTGTAGCCCCATCATTATCAAAATTCAGTAGGTGCTCAGAAAGTATCTTTGTGAAATGAGTCCATGGGTGAGCCCTCCCCCAAAGCAGAGACCCTGTTGGATGGATTGTTTGGGCTTCATTCCCTGCACATGTGACGCACTTGGGGCTGAATCCCTCTCAGAGTTGGAAACAGGTAAGACCCAGGCTGGGTGGGATTTCTCTCTGCTCTTGCTAGAAAGATGCCGCTATGACACAGAGGCTGTCTCTGCCCTCAGAGCGGGTGGTCTATGGAACGGTATCTCCTCCCCTCTCTGTGGTCAATGACAATGGATTAGAAATTGCCGCCAATGGTCTGTGGCCACTGAGAAAGCCACACCCTCCTGCACCAACGTGGGACCCTTGCTCATGACAGCACAGGGAGGATCCCATTTCAGAAAATGGATCTCTAAAGCCATTAATTAAAGCATTTAACACTGTAATTATCCAGAAAGGGATTTTCACAACTCAGGAATAACTATGTAATTAAATAATCAGCACATATTGTATATATTTTATATAACTAACGGAGGAAAGCTATGTGAGAAGCTCGGGAATGCCAAGCCTGTGCCCTAGCCCTGCCCTCCGTCGGTGAAAGGGGTGTCCTTGCATCAACCGTTGGCAGTTTGTTTTCACACGGCCAGCTCAATTACCCTTTCATTGAAGATCTCCTGATGAAAGGGAGCTGAGAGGTCATTGGGGAGATTTCCAGAGGTCCCAGGGCTGTGACACTGCCATATAGCAGAGACAGAAAGGCGTCCGGGATTCAGAGCAGGGACTGGCCATTGTTTCCTCCCTGGCCGGTGCTTTTCCTAAGCAGAAAGGGCCTAGGGAAGGCATAGATATCCCAAAGGTGTCAAGGACATTCTGGAAGGCACAAATAGTGTCAGGGAGTTTGAGAAAAGGCATGTTCATCTTGCAACCCTGACCCAGAGAAAAAGAGGCAGAAGCTTCCACAGGGATCAGGCTGAAGGTAAGAGAGAACTGCTGTCGTCTGCTTGGTCCCTGAGCTGTGCCAGGAGCCTTCCTCTCTCACGTTCATCCTACATTCCGTGCGCCCTTCTCCAGACCACCTCCAGGTCCCACCTCGCACACCACTCTTCGTGGAGGCCTGCCTGGACACCCCCACGCCCTGCCAAGCCAGGCTCTCGTGCCTCTGCCCCATAGTGAGGTGTGACAGTGTTTGTAGTTACAAGGTTACTCTTTCCAACGTCTGGCTTTCCTGGGGAGGTGGACCATTGCCTCTCTCTTATCGTCCTGCCCCAGTGCCCAGCACAGTGCTCTGCCCACAACAACACAGCATTTGCTCCATGGATAAAATAGAGAAATTGGAGGAACTGAAACCAGCTGTGCTCTAGACCAGTGTGCCGTGAGAGGATCTTAAGTGGGCCATGAACATTTTTATTTAGTTAGTTAGTTATTCTTATGAACAAATTTAATTTATTAATTGTTCTGGTACAGGTTATCTTACATCCTTAAAGATGGTAATTTTTTTTAATTGTTGGGGATTTATTGAGGGTATAATAAACCAGATTACATTGATTGCATTTGTTAAGCAAAGTCCCTCTTGTGATCGTGTCTTGCCCCCAAAAGGTGTGACACACATGTGAAGATTTTTAAAGGTCATTAATAAAATTATTTGCAAAAGGAGATCAAAGCACAATAAGTATATTCTTTTTTAAAAAACTCTTTTTTTTTTCGATCAACATAATTTAAGTGTGCCACAGAAGTTTAACTATAGGTTCAAGTGTGCCATGAGATAAAGAAAAAAAAAAAAAGGTTGAAGAACAATGCTCTTGTTCTCTCGGCATTTGGGACGCACGGCAGGGGAGCCGGAGCCAGCACCCGTCCTCAGGGAGGCTGTAGTCTAGAGAGGATATACAAACAGAAGCACCTCTGGAGGCGGAACACACCGGTGCCAGACACAGGAGGATGGTGGAGGAAAAGGAAGAAGAGCTGGAGGGCAGGGAGGACAGGGAGGGCTCCCGCTTTGAACAAGTGCTCAGGGAAGCCTCAGGAAAAGGGTCCAGCTTCCCAAGAAGTCGGGCCAGCAAGGGCAGCCACGTCCTCTTTACCCTAGTCACACAGGGACATTTAAAGCAGAGAGGAATGGCCACCCACTTTCCAGGACCCTTCTGGAACATGTAAGTATGGCTTACATTTATAATCAGTTCATTACATGAAGCCAAAAGGGTAGGCTGGCCATGCCAGCCCAGAGGTCAGAGGCCATGTGCCCCTGGTGGATCAGCTCCAACAGACCTGGGGCCTTTGGACACCAAGCAAGGGGATGGGAGAAACCATGGCCCACTCACTGCTTCTGGACCTTTCCATGCAGGGCTCAGCAGCTCAGAGGGAAGCTTCTAGGCCCTGGAAGTGCTAAGGCCTGCTCAAACAGAAGGAAACGGAGAGAAACAAATATATCTGAAACATCTAGAAGTGCAAATAGATGACATCGCCCAAACTGCTCCAGCGGCACGCCTCTGCGAGAGGCTGGGGGGCTGCTGGTCACTTGCTAGTCACCCCCTGCCGCCCTGACTAGCCATCCTTTCAGGCTCAGGAGCTTTCTCTCCAGGATCCAAGAACAAGCCATTTCTCAGTGGCACAGAGCAACGTGCACCTTGATGACTGGTCTCTGTTAGGAAGCATTGCTTAGTAGGGCTGTCAATCAAAAATGTCTACTTCTTATGGAAAATTCTTAAAGAACTAAAAGTCAACCTTCCATTTGATCCTGAAATCCAATTACTAGGTATCTATCCAGAAGAAAAAAATTGTTTTACCACAAGTGTTACCACCAGAATGTTTATGGCATATTTATTTACAATTGCAAAGATGTAGAATCAACTCAAGTACCCATCAACCCATGAATGGATTAACAAACTGTGGCATATATATGCCGTGGAGTACTATTCAGCCATAAGAAAAGATAGGGACTTTACATCTTTTGTGTTTATCTGGATGGAGTTGAAACACATTCTTCTTAGTAAAATATCTCAAGAATGGGGAAAAAAAAAAGTCCCATGTACTTAATACTATATGAAGCCAATATATAGGCAACTACACACCCACAAGAAACATAAAACACAGATATAATCTAGCAAGGGAGAGGGGAGAAAAGGGAAGGGGAGGTGGGAGGGCAGCGGACAGGATCTCACCTACTGTGTACAGTATGAGGGTGTTCAACAGGCCCCCTAGGGGAAGGGCTCAACTACAACTTGAATTTACCTTAGAATTAAAAACAATGTAACCTAAATATTGTACCCTCATATTAATTTGAAATAAAAACAAAATTCTCAACCTCTAAAAGGAAAATGTCTACTTCTGTGTTTTTCAAATCTCTAAACTTAAGTTCAATTTACCATATTTATGTTTGAAGATGGCTCCTGTCCACCAGCCCCAATTTTACTTTGATGCCCAGAGATGTTGATCTAGCTTCGAGCCTGGGGTGTGCCCACCACCACCAAAGTCCAGTCTCTGAGATGAAAGGGTTGTCACTCTGCTCTTCAACCAAGAGCCAGAGGCACGCACGCACATCCTTTGTTCTGTCTCCCAGAACCAGGGCCTCCTTAGAATCCTTTGGCCCCTCTTTCTGGCATGAAGGTCACAGACATACTGCAAGATGGCCAGGGAGGCCGGATGTCTCACTTACCGGTCAGCCTTGCCCTTACCTGGCTGCCCGCCCCAGCCCACTGCCCACCCTGTCCCCAAAGTTCTCCCTGTGTCTCTGTGTGTAGACCTCCCGGGCTGCAGACATGGCCTGAACACTCAAGCTTTGCTCAGAACTTGGACTCCCCAGCTGTGTGTGCAAAGCCTATTTACCTTAGGATCCCCTAAGTCTCCCAGAGCAGCCCCCTCTGCCTTTCTGCCTCCTGTCTCCTCCCTCCTCCACACTAAACACAGCGCTTACCAAGCATTTACCAAAACAATATCAATACAACCACCACAGCAAACCCCAGACTCCAAAGAAGCATATGATTCATCCTTCTTTTCAAGATATTTACTTTTTAAATTTTAAGCTTCACATGGATGTTAAACGTCATTTTCCATTGACTTTCATTTTCCATTAACTTTCTTAGAAGATAATAATATGAAGATTTTTGCCACTATAAATAACATGTGTATATTAAATTATATTGGAAAAATGACCATTTTTATTAGGTCCTAAGTCCATTCACTTTGTTAATTGGCTTAACATAATTTTACAAATGTCAGTCTTTTAGTCAAAGATTTTATATTAATGGCTACAGGAGCCCAGTTGCCACAGCTCTTGGCCACATTCAGAAAATGCCCAGACTCCCTGCCTTGTAGGAATCACCAGATCATATTGCTTAATTCCCATCTTCATCCTTGGACTTCTGGCTTATGGGCATAAGCAACAGTGATAATCATGAGAGACACAGGTGAACCTCAGTTATCGAGAATTTTTTCTGACTCACAGTCTTGCCCAGGATTAAAATGCCTTTTTTTTTTTTTATTAAATCATAGCTGTGTACATTAATGCAGTCATGGGGTACAATGTGCTGGTTTTATCTACCACTTGAAATATTTTCATCAAACTGGTTAACATAGCCTTCACTGTGTTTTCTTAGTTATCATGTTAAGACATTTATATTCTACACTTAGTAAATTCAACATGTACCCTTATAAAATGCACCATAGGTATGGTCCCACCAATTACCTTCCCTCCACCCATCCTCACCCCCCCCCCATCCTCTTCTTCTTGGGCTATAGTTGAGTTATAGCTTTCATATGAAAGCTATAAATTGGTTTCATAGTAGGGCTAAGTATATTGGATACTTTTTCTTCCATTCTTGAGATACTTCCCTAAGAAGAATATGTTCCAGCTCTATCAGAGAGAGACAGAAACAAACTTGGAGACAGACAGAAACCAATTTCTCCAAACCAGGAACTAACTGATAAGGGAACGCCTAAATGGGAATCCTGTTTGGAAAGTCACGGTATATAGCAAGTGCTTAAGCAATTACGGCTGAGATGATAATGACCAAGCTAAGGACAGTACTGATGGCAACAACAGTAACATAGGCACAGATCCTCAGAGAAGGGAGGAAGTAGGCTGACAGGGAGAAGGTGACCTGCTAGGCAGGGGTCATTCACACAATAGGCTGGCGGCTCTGGGTGCCAGGTCCCCTGGGTAGAAGGGAACTCAGGGCGGCCTACAGGGGCAACCTATGGGCCCTGTTCTTGGACCTATTTCCCAGGAAGCATGGACCTGATAGAATTAAGAGATGTACCATGTTCTCATGATTCCTGAGATGGGAAAAGAGAACTCATCTTTGACTACAGACATGTGACCTAACACCTTGGAAACTTCCCTTTCCAAAGAACCTTCAAAAATACCCTTTCATCCTTTTTATGGCTGAATAATATTCCACGGTGAATAAACGTATGTCACGGTTTGTTCATCCACTCAAGGGTTGATGGGCATTTGGATTGTTTCCAGATCTTCGCAATTGTCAATTGAGCTGCTATGAACATTCAAGTGCAATACTAAATTGAAAGTAGGAGATTAACAACTACAGGCCCACATGAGAGGAAAACTCAATTAAATTCAAGAATGGGGGGAGGGAGAGGACTTTCGGTAAGTTTCCACCTGATGGATACAATGTACAGGTATATGGCACACTTCCTGGTGAAGGATAAACGCAAACAATGTAACTTAATTGTGTACCCGCACATTAACACACAATTTTATTTATTTATTTATTTATTTATTTTTGTAGAGACAGAGTCTCACTTTACTGCCTTCGGTAGAGTGCCATGATGTCACAGGACTCACAGCAACCTCTAGCTGTTGGGCTTACGCAATTCTCCTGCCTCAGCCTCCCGAGCAGCTGGGACTACAGGCGCCCTCCACAACGCCCAGCTGTTTTTTGGTTGCAGCGCAGCCGGGGCTGGGTTTGAACCTGCCACCCTCGGTATATGGGGCCGGCGCCCTACTCACTGAGCCACAGGCACCGCCCAACACAGTCTCACTTTAACACACAATTTTTAAAAAAGGGAAATCATTTTATGTGAGCCTCGTTCACAACCACCTTGATATCAACAAGTTCTTATCATAACCAACCCCACAAAGGCGAAGGGACTCCTGGAAGTCACCTGCCAAGTAGAAGTGCTAGGATTCGAACTCAAGGTCCTGAGTTCCTTCCTTAGGAAGCACCACGCATAGAAGCATGGTGCTTCCAATTGCAATCAGTGTAACTGGCTTATTGTACCCTCAATGAATCCCCAACAATAAAAAAAAAAAAGAAAGAAAAAAAAAAGAAGCATGGTGCTTCCAAAGTTGGGTATTCTTGCTCCTTGGTGAGCATTTCTAGATCAGCTTTAGTCCAAAGGTGGAAATAACCACAGAGTCATCCTACGGCCACACAGACAGTAGCTAGAGCCCCACCTGCTCTGGCAGCCAAGAAGGGCAAGTGCCTGAGAAAATCAGAGAGCAGGAGCCAGAAATCTAAGAAGCAAAGTAGAGATGGTGTACAGTGTGGTCAGAGAACAGAACCAGCAGTTACGGTGATGGCCCAAGTGCTTCTTTGGGTGCAGAGTCTTCTGCAATGTAATGATGCTCTAGGACCTCCGCAGAAGCCAACACTTCATACCAAGTAGGCCAGACCCAACAATGGCTCTACAAGTGTCTGAGGCCACAGAGGGCATGGACCCTCTGCTCAGTCTCTCTGTTCCTAACTACCTGTGTCCCCAGCCCTAAGGTTACTTAAAGCCCAAAGCCTCAAGGACCTTCTGCCTGACTGGCCTGGAGCTGTTTCTGTTGCGTCTGCCAACAGGCCCAGGACGGCCACTAAAGCCTCCACTGGCCCTCCCCACACCCAGAACAGCAGAGGTGGGCCCGGGGCTTTATCAGTGTTGCCTGGCCCCGATTTAGCCTCCCTGAATCTCCCGGAGAAGCTGACGGAGCCCCCCAGCCTCCCATTTCTCCACCCCCTGCCTTGTGCCATGTCCTCAATCTCCAGGCACAAAGGTCCCAGCTGTGTGTGTCCTGTGGACAGGGCACAGCCTGCCTGCAGCCCAGATCCCCACATGTGATTCTCTGCTTTATCTTGTTAGCATAATATGCAGCTTCATTAACCAGCCAGATGAATCCTTTAGTAATTGGAGCTAATGAATTTAATTTTCTACTTTCTATATTTTATAATAAAACAAAGTCATATTTTTCCAACAGGTCAAGGAAGGCTCCAAGTTGTTGTTTTGAGTCAATGTTAAGCCAAGAGTACAAAATGGCAGCCAGGCTGGAGAGAGCTCCCTCTCACTGACCTTGCCACCAAAGGGGAAGTTCTCAAGAGCTGAACCCAGTGGGACTGTGCTCTCTGGGGCCCAAGTGAGAATGTCTTTTTCTTTCTACTGAAAGATGTTACCATGATGACAGCATTCCTACTGGGTCAGTGTGAAGAACGGGCAAGGCTCTCAGAAAATAAACAACCTCTAAAATGATCAAGGAAACACCTGATTTCCATTCGATGTAGGACTCTAAGCAAATTGATTTGTCTTAGAGGGATTTTTCTCTCCGGGGTCCTTCTCACCTCCATCAAGTGAGCTGGATGGATAACATACACCCCCCTTCTCACTCCCGTATCACCAAAAGCCAGTGACAGAACAGTACTTGAAGCCTCAACCTGGGAAGGAGGCTAATTAGAGGAGGGGCCCCTGCCGCAGAGCTGCCCTGCGCCAGCCCAAGCCTCTGGGTGGCTTGACTACCCCGAGCCTCATCCCTGATGAACAGAGCCCGGCTGCAAACTAAAATGCAGTTAATTTATTGTAAGTTTTATTAAGCATATAAAAGGGAAGCAGGAATGACCGGCCTGTCGTTGCTGGAGATACATTTCATCCCTGACTCGCAGCAGATTCCTCACAGATTAAGCTTGTTAATTTCCCTCCCGCCAACATTCTTCTCTGCATTGCTGAAGCAAAAGCCACGGGCTCTTGTCTGAAATGGATGGGATGAAAAGGGCTGCCCCCCCCCCCCCACAACAGTTACATTAACCACTTTGTCCTTTTAATTCATCTAATTACATGCAAGGAGAAAGCCTCCGCCTTAGCCGGCTCCCTGCTCCTCCTTGCCAGAGCCGAGCTGCTGGGCCGTCGCTTTGGGCTTTTTGTTGTCTTATTAGGGGTGCTTTTGTTCAGAGGGATGGTTAAAGCCATTTTCAGCAGCTAGCGAGATGAAGCCGTTTCAATAGGACACAATGTACTTGTTTAAATTACCTTTCAAAATGCTCAAAACCATTAAGGGGGAGGTGCTGCAAATAAAAGTTGGATTTTTTTTTATAATGTTTTACCCTAATAACAGCTTTTATTTTATTATAATCCATTAGTTGACAATATTATTCTATAGATTATTAGGCAGCAATTTTGTTATTTTATCACACTTTCAGCACTCACTCACCGGGCCAGAATCCACAAATCTCAGTATAATATGCTTTCAATTTTGTTAAAATCTCTATTTAACTGGTTTGGCTGCGGAACATCTTGGCAAATGTGTTTTTAATTTCGTTCTAATTAACTTGACAGTTGACAGAACTCGATGGTGGCCTGATGGTGTCCCCTTTTTCCAGGGTCCCTGCAGCTCCACTCCTAGGGTCCAATTTTTTGCCTCTCTCCGGAACAATCAAGATGTCCCAGCTAACATCCAGGAAAGGGTCTTTCGTCTCTGTCAAAAGTACATGCTATTTTTTAAAAACCAATTTAAAAATCTGGCTTTCCTCTTTATCTGTTAAAAAAAGTGGGGGGGGGGCATTGGTTCTGTGGGGTTGTCATAAACTGGCTTGCTCCTACAGTTACGGGTCCTAAAAGATGAAATGAAGACAAAGCAAAAGGGAGGGAGGGTTTTGTCACCCATTAGGAAGCCAGCTCTTTCCTAAGGAGACGCTGTGAAAAGGCAGCCGTGCTCCATGCTGCCAGTACTTAGTGGAGAAGCAGCCTCCAGTGCTCTGCTCTTTGGAGAGCATCCGAGAAGAGCTGCATGGAATGAACTTAGTCTTGTTCGTTAAACAATCCAGGTTCTCTGTCTGGTCTGGCCAGTATTTCCCTCTGGCCACTGTTCTCGAGGTGTCATCCATACCTTTGCTTCCAGAACCCCACAGCATCACAGAATCCAGCCCTCCTCCCTGACCCTGAGCAGTACCAGCAGGGGTACAGGTGAGCCTGGACCACAAAACAATAACTACGTTTTTAAGAAGAAGCAATCATACCTTCCTGATGTGGAGGTAAAGCGAATCCCTGCAAAGCAAACCCAGTGTCCCTGTAGCTTTCCCTACACAAACAGAGATGGGCTTTCATGGGACTGCATGAGACCCTTTAGTGGATTTGAAGGCAGGTACTTGAACTATTCACAATTCACAGCGAATTTAGGGTGCAGCTTCTCCTATCAGTCACCTGCATCTTCTTCACATCTTTGCTTGTTCCTCTCCCTTCCGCTACCTTGCTCAGATGTTGTGAGTTTTGCCCATAACTGGAAATTCCCCAATTCCACATTTGTGCTGCTCATTATGCTTCTGTTCAATTATTAAGAATGTCAGTCCTAGCAAGACCCTCAGAGATGAATCACTATAACATCTTCCTCACATTAATGACAAAAAACTCATGGCTCAAGGGACTTGGGACTCCCCATGCTACTGGCTGGCAAGGAGCAGACTGTGATTGCATACAGGTCTTCTGACTCCCAGTTCATCCCCTTTCCCAAAAAGTCCCTTGGAAAAGATTCTAGGTTTTGTCAAATTAAAAAAAAATCAGTATGGTCTCCTTTCTAGTCCTCGAATCTAAATTTTGAATTTTCATTTTTATTTACGACAAGAATGTTGCTACACCATTGCTTGGCATAGGCCATCAAAGTAAAACAAAGCATTTGGCGTGCATGGTTTTAAAAGGTACTATGTTTTTAGCCCCAAGCAAACAAAATATGAATGCCACTAAACCAGTGATTTTCAAACAGAAGCAATTTTGCTTCCTGGGAGATATTTGGCTATGTGTAGGGACATTTGTAGTTGTCAGGACTACAACTGGGGTGTGCTACTGGCATCTAGCAGATAGAGGCCAGGGATGCTTTTAAGCATCCTATGAAGCATAAGATACCCCCCAACCCCACACCACAGAACTGTTCAACCCCAAATGCCAATGGTGCCCAGATGGACAAACCCTGACCTGCCCTTACCTAAAAGTAAGCTTACATCTTACTCAGGGAGAGCAGAGGATGGAGAGCTGGACAGAGACTGGACAGAGCCAAGGCCCGATGCCCCAGGGGTTGTGATAAAAGCAGGATTTGAACCCACTTTTTTGCCCCACCAAGGGAGCAGTTTACCCATATCCCTGCCTCAGCTACGTAACTTTACTAACTGCACAATTCCGCTTGGCCTGTTTTCCTTTTTCTATTCGATGGAGATTTAATGAGGTTATAATGAGGTGGATGGTCCAAGTAAAGCACCCAGGCAGCACCTAGAAGACAGTAGGCAGCCAGTGCATTAGAGGGGCAATGATGAGGGCAATGCTGGTGCCCCGGGTCAGGAGGCCATGAGTCTCCTGCTCTGCCATCTTTTCTACAGAACAGCAATATGTCTGTTCAAATGCTTTAGGAATCTCATCCAATTGCTCCATGTACAAAGAAGTTTATAAACTAATGAAAATTTGGTAGGGAGAGGTGAACAAGAGGCACAGGCAGAGAAGAATGGGTCAAGGACACTGTCCTTTGCCAGGATGTGACCACGTCCCTTTTCTGATACTGCCCGTAAATCCAAACAGTCCCCAATAAAGGCCTTGATCAGAACCATCTCAGAAACACTGAGTTCTGCTCGCAGCTGCCTCTCCCTCCCGTCCAGCCCATCCATCGCCTGAGCAATGATTCTGTTCAAACACTCAGAGCTATTTAGGAAACTCACGCTCAAGCCTCCTTCCCAAGTCCCCTGCGGTGACGGCTGTTGCTAGGTGTAGGCAACCAGATGACAAGATCTGAAACTGTGCTTTCTGAGCAGAATAATAATCTGCACCATTAAATACGAGCTGTGCTCACTGCCCACACTGCCCCCGCCACTGCCCTTCCATGAGGACTAGAGACTCCCTGCACGGGGAGGGGTGGGGGTGCAAGGGCAGTCTCAGAAAGATGGCCCATCCGTAAGAAATTATTTTTCAAATTCATTGCCAAAGAGAAGTTAAATGTTCTCCAGATACTTCGTCTCCAAAACTGTTCTCTGGCTTGTGAACATCTGTCAAGAATACATACTTCCAGGGCTCCAAATTGCCCAGATTTTAACATGCAGCTTAGTTAAGCCACCAGATTTTAATAAAGACATGGCTCCTTATGGACACAGCACTAGAAGGAAGGGATTTTATTTCTTCGCCAAGTGCATGTCATTCCTCCTGGATGGTGGTGCACTGGTGGGGGTGTGTCTCGCCTCAGGGAATGTCTCGGGGAGGAGCCTTGCACATCCTGGACAGTATCAGTGAGTGATCCCTCTGCACCCGTCTACAGGCCTCCACTTTACCAGGCCAAAATCCAGCTTTCCAAGGACATTCTATCAGAGCATGTGTTTGACCATTGAGCACCATGTGTGGCCATTAGAAAGAAAGGAAAAATCAATAGGGTTTCATTAAAGCAGCAGGCGATCGGGCCCAGCCCTGGCTTAATTACAGTTTCAGTAGCATTTGCCTTAATTGGAAAGAATAAAAGAAGTGAAGTGGAGTGAATGAAGAAATTAGCATATCTATCACTGTTGTCACATTGTACAGTGGCCTTAAAACACTGCTGGCTCTTTTCTGTCTCCAAAGCTGCTGCCTAACCCTGAAAAAAATATATATATATGGCCTGGACAATTAGCAAATCCTCTGACTCCACCTTTGTGAAATTCTAATTAAAGTCTTTTATAATCTTTTGGAAGTCATTTTTAAAAGTCTGCTAGATAGGCCAGATACACCATGCACTATGTCTGTTAATCACCCCTGCTTGGCGCAAGTCGGGGTGGAGAAGGGAATCGTCCTGCGCTGGGCATGCAATTCTGAAGCAGGACTCAATGGAAGCTCTTACAAACTGGAGTTCTTCCTGTCTACGAGACATCCGATAGTTGCAGACTCGGGAAATATCAGAGGGTTCTTACCCACCAACTAGTCCGAACCCTACTATTTTACAGCTGGGGAAACTGAGGCCCAAGGTCCCCAGACTAGGAGAGGACAGAACAAGAACTTTTTCCCAGGCCTATCTCTTAGCCAGTCCCCGTCTTCTATCTACTGTCCCATATTATTTCATCTGGTGATATTTCAGGACAACCTTTCCTGTAGAGAGAAAAATATCATCATATGGGATTGAATTTTATTCACTAAAACTCAAACATTTCCATTCATATAACATAACCCAGACAACATTTTTCACGTGCCTCACCTGGCATATTACATTTATTCCAAAGAGACTCCTTTTGGAATAGTTAATAGGTTGAAATCAATCTATTGTGTGCTCTCATGGAGCCTCTACTTTATTATTATCCCCACCTGAAAGAGTTAAAAACTGAGGTTAGGTTATTTGTCAATGGTCAAATGAGCCAAAATCTGGGTTTTAAACTCAAGTTTCTTTCCAAGAATCTTCTTTACCTGGCCCTCCCAAGGCAAACACCAATTCCAAGGTAGATAAAGGCAGAAAGTCTGGACATCACCACTCTGGGAGTCGCTTTTCTTCTCTGCAAAAGCCTGAGTAGGAGAGGCCCAGACGTGTCCTTCTGAAAGCTTGCTCAGATCAGGATCCCTCCCAGACCACGAGGGGCAGCCTGCTCATTTGTGACGAGCCCGCGCTGGGAAGAGCAGTTCATTGTGCAGGTGAAGAGAAGCACAGTGTAGTCAGGGTGCTGGGGCAGCCTCGAGGTCAGGGGGCCATGGCTGGGGGACAACAGAGAGACCTCCATGCAGAAAATTACAGAGAGGAAACGATTCATTGTCCCTTCACAAAGTGGTCATCGGGAGATTGGCTTCTCACTAGAGCGTGGCAGGACCTTGTCCCGGGTCAGTCCTCAGGGCAACCTTGCCCTGCAGGCCCAGAGGTAGCAGGAGGAGTCTGCGAGGCGCCTTGGCCACAGTGGGTCCTACTGCGGCAGGCCAGTACTGAGTTCAGGGCATCCTCTAACTCCTTGAGCCCTTGTTGTCCAGGGAGGGGGGCTGAGATATGCTTCACATGAATGTATAGCACAACAACCCCAGGAAAAGGGGTGGTTAGAGGCAGCCTGGAGGAGAGGCCTTCTGGCCAGATTCAGGTCTAATACCTGGAGTGCCCAAGAGGGAATTACTCTCTGCCTCGTCTCCTCCCAGCACCAGAGACATGCAGGGTGCTTTGGGGTACCTGCTCCTGGCTAGAGGTAGGCATATAGCTGCCTTCAAAGCCTACTGTGGGAAGAGCCGCAGTTGCCCGGGGCACCCTGAACAATCAGTAAGCTGCCCCTCAGGCCTAATGGAGCCCCCACTGGCCTGGCAGGTGGCACCCTGGTATAGACCATGGGGACCCAGATCTTATAGTCCATAAAGAAATATTAGATGCAGCCTGGCTTCCCGAGAACATCCTACAACCTGCTGCAGATGAGAGGCCCCCTTCAGTGGTGCCTGGTCGGGGACACAGGGCCCAGCACTCCCACGTGTCTGCAATTCCCCCAGTGCCCCCCTCCTCAAGATGGTTCTCCAGATAGGGAAGGAGTCCTGGTCCTGGATTTGCAGGACCTTGAGCAAACCACCTCTACCCTGGGCCTCAGCTTCATTCCCTAAATAATGCACCCTTCACTCACTGCATCTCCCCCCACCAAGATACCCCCCATGAATATCTTGGCACATATTAGCCCCATGACCTCAGTGGCCTGAGTTCAGCCTCAGGAAGGCCTCAAATGAGGAAGGAAAGAAAAAAATCACTCCAAGGCACCAGTCCAGGGGTGCAGATACACTCAGAAATGGGGGCCATGCCCACCAAGGCAAGCACCCCCACCCCATGAGGGGCCATCCAGAGCCAGAAGGACAGCCATCCACAATGGCATGGCTGCAGCACACCAAGCAAATCCTCATGGGATCCTTACCCTGGGCAGAACAATGTTCCCGTTCCCTGAGTACGCAGACCAGGGGTCCCCACAGCCACCCTGGCCTGCTGGCAGAGGCCAACACCATGGTGATTCTCCCTCTGCAGATGAAGTCTCTGAAGCACAAAGGAGGAGAACTGGCCACCTGCCCACGGTGGTAAACGGCCCAGACAGATGCTCCACTCTCACTCCCTCTCCCACAGCACCCACACCACCCCTTCTCCCGCCAGCGGCATGTGGCTTCAGCGTCCAGGCATGGGAACTAGCCAACACATCGGTGGCAAAAACTGAAGGCTGGGGAACTGAAGGTGGGAGCTCCATGAGGCACGGACATGCATGGCCCTTTCTGCCCTTTGCCCCCCAGGTTCAATTCTGTCATTTTTTTCCTAAAGAAAACAGACACCAACACCTTAGCCTGGAAAGGCAATTGTGTCATGTGGTTCAGACCATAAGGTTTGGGCTCAGCTGACAGTCCTGAGTTCAAACCCCACCCTACTCCTCCCAGCCCAGGGTCAGGGCACCTGCTCTACAGTTCTGAGCTCTGGTCCCTCATCTGCAAGGTGGGGCTCACCACAGTGCCCACATCACTTAATGCAGAATTTAATGAGACAGTCCACGTGTGGAACTCAGGGTGCAGCTGCTGAGCCTCAGGCTGCTGCCAGTTAGCCTTGGGGTAGCTACAAGAGTGCCTGGGATGGAAGATAGCTCCCTCTTGAAACAAAAGAAACATTCGGCTCCCAATCAGGGTCCAGCGTAAGTGTCCTGGCTCAGCCGCTCTGTGACACGGGCCAGCCCCTTGCTTGTAGGGCTGACACTGGCTTCCCGTCTTTAAAAAGTGAGATGGAGCTTATCGGTGATGGGGTGGGGGGTGGATGGAGAATCCCAGGCACTGGACATGTGTGTAAGGAAGGGTCCTCCCACATCCAGCTGCTGCTCGCCCAGTTCACACACTGCACCTAGTCCTGCTGGACCTGCCTGGGGGCTGCGTCATAGCCTGTTTGATGGGGGGTGGGCGGTGTTAGAGAGGCGACCCATCTCAGCGCCACTGAAATGCAGCCACCACCATTAACGAGGACAAACACAGCCCTGTGCGTGGTGTGGCCAGGGCGCGCATTCACCGGGGCAGTAATTAGAGGGGAAATATCCTACAGGCAGCTTAGCTGCGGAAAACCATTTTCATTGAAAATATACATTTGTAATTGTAAATGGAAAGATTACCTGTAATAGCAGTAACAGACCCATTTCCTAATAAGATGAACACTATAGCTGATGACTGAAGCATCTGTATGTAGCTACGTACACCATTTCTGTACTGCAGGCTGCCAATTTGTTTCAGCGGCGAAAAGCGTGATTTAGTGTTTGTAGCATTACCATCTGTTGTCGTTATTACAGAAATTATATATAAACCAGTTAGTAAACACTTTGCCGCATTGTCTGTTGTTTTGATAATCACCCATAATAACATCTAGCATCAATATGGTCTTTAAACCCGATTTGGGAGTTAATGGAATAAGAGGAGGCTGTCTGTATATGCACCGGGGTAATGTCATTAGGAATGTTTGTGAAGAACAAATTAAATCAGTTGTAAATTGTGCTCTCAAGTCAGCCAGAAAACCAGTCTTGTTCAGGAGAAGGGATTTATATTTTAACCTCGTGCAGAAAATGCACTTACGCAGATTAAAATAAAATAGGGACTTTGCCAATGGATGGAAGTGGTAATTGCTAGGCCTTAATGGCTTCCTGTTGGCTGTGTCACGCAGTGGGCACAGCTATTTTAAAAGTTAACCGGCACTCGGGGTCATTCTCTCACTGATTCAGTCACTAAACCAGGCTAGACATGTCAGTAAATGGCTGATTATTCAAATGGCGAGCCTGCTCTGTGGTTCCCTGGTGTCGTATTCTGAACATGGGGATTTTCAGGGATGGTCTCATAAAATCAAGATGAGTTGGATTCAAGTACGAGTCAATGGTAGCACTGGACTGGGGTCTGGCCCAGCTGGGACAGGCGGGGCCTGGCACACAGACCTGGTGGCTAAGCCTCCATGCTGGTGCTTGGATGCCTACAGCGTTCCAGGGGGAAAGCCGGTGTGTGGGTGTGTACAAAGGGGAGCTGTGTCCAGACAAAGATGAGCTATGGGGTAGGAAGCAGTCAGAGAAGGCATCAGGGAAAGCTGTAATTATGTGATGACACTGTCATTAGTGTTGCCACTGGCCCAGTTACATAGCAGCCGGGGGAGGGGGGGGTTGGGAGGGGGACCCCAGGCCTGCTCCTCTGCTCCTTCCTGACGTAGAGAGCACAAGGCCTTCCTCTTGTATATACCCATTATCTCCTTGGGAGACAGATCTTATTAACTCTTCCATTTTGCACGTAAGCAGACTGAGGCTTAGAGTGGGTCCAGCTTGTGCAAGTGAGGCCCCACAGCTGGCAAGAGACCCAACTGGTATGACATCGAAGGTCTGAAAATCTCCCCATGGCACTGAGCTGTTGAGCAAGTGGGACCAGAAATGGACACTTCCCCAGGCACTCAGAAGTCAAGAACATCCCTGTACGGGAGTAGCATGTGAGGATGGCAGGAAGGATGGTGAGATCAGCTCTGTAGTCAGCCTAATGACCAGGGAGCTAATCTAAATGGCAGCCGGGGATGCTGGCTTTGGGGCAAGCTGGAGAGGAGATGGGGGTGAACTCTTCCAACAGGTGCTACTGCTACTCTCAGCACAGAGAAAGTGAGAATTTGACTCCTTAGGACTCCTAAGGACTCACCTGGCGCCAACCCCTGGCCCCATTTAGCTGAGACAAAAAGCCTAGTGCAATGTTTTCTAAAGAGCAGACATAGATGATTCACCATCCCTACAATGCTTTCCAGTAGTACACATTATGAGTTCATTTTTACTTTAATGCTTATCCATAAATATATAAATAGCACATCAAATTCATTCTATAAAGTAAATTTGGTTTTAAAGGCTATCCCTTTAGAAGGACCCTAAGTAAAAAGAACAAATTTATTTTTAAAGTATAAAGTAGGCAATAGTACAGCAGATATGTGGACATGGCAATAATCATGAACAGAAGAACCAAAGAATGAAGTGATTCAGGATCAGTCTTAACCTCTCCAAGTTTACTTTCTCATATACACCATGAGGCTAAACCTTTGCACAGGACCAGTGAGGATAGTAAGGGGTCGCCAGATGCCCACAACACCAGAAATGCTCAACAAAGGGGGCTGGTCTCAGAAGCAAAAGGATAGCAGTCCTTTCTTCCAGGGAGTGCCCCATGTTCAGGGAAGATTCAATCAAGAATTGCAGAATTAGAACATTCTGGCAAAGCCTGTCAGGCCTCACTGTCCTAGTGCCAATAAACGTGACACTCATCCCAGAGGGATCAGGTCCTGTAGGGCCAGACGTGGCCCTGGGTGTTGTAGTCCAAGCCTGGGTTTCTTTGCTTTTTGTTTCTCTTAATAAACGAGGGATCAAGGTCTAGAAAGGTCAAGTCAACTGTCGAAGGTCACACAGCAACTTAATGCCAGAATCAAAATGAGATGTCCCCTCAGTGAGCACTAACGTGGTGTCTCTGACACGGCGCTACGTTTTTTCCATAAATTATCACAGCCAGACTGTGAGGAGGCACCACCATCATCCCCTCCATGTTATTTACAGAAAGGCTGAGGTACAGAGAAGGCTGACCTCTTGCCCACAGTCACACAGCTGGAAAATTGCCAGATCCAGAGCAGGAACCCACGAAGTCTAACTCCAGACAAAGAGCCCTGTTCTTAATCTACTGGCCGAGGGGTCGGCAAACCATGGCCTGAGGACCATATCTTGCCTGCCAAGTGTTTTATAATGGCAGGAGAGCCAAGAATGGGGGAGGGGGGGTTGTTTGTTTTTTTCTTTCTTTTTCTTTTTCTTTTTTTTTTTTTTTTGCAGTTTTTGGCCAGGGCCGGGTTTGAACCCATCACCTCCAGTATATGGGGCCGGCACCCTACTCCGTTGAGCCACAGGCACCACCCCGAATAGTTTTTTCACTTGTAAATGGTTGGAGAAAATAAGAAAAGGTTTTGTGACCTGTAAAAATTACATTTCTTCATCCATAAATAAAGTTTTATGAGCACACGGCCATGCCCACTCATCGGCTTATTCTCTGTAGCTACCTTTGCCCTACAACAGCAGAGTTCACAGCAGCAACAGAGCCCACGGCCCACAAAGCTTTACAGTATTTCCTGTCTGGCCCTTTACAAAGGAAGTTTACTGACCCCCGCACGTGCTGCCTTGGAACTTCTGTGAACAAAGTGCAGATGGGAAAAGGGAAGGGCCTTTGTCTGTGGAGTGTCATCCCAGGAAATTAAAAGGAGGGGCAGAGAAAGAGGAGACAGGGGAGAAAAAGGAAAGACCCATCCATGGTGATGGGAAGGCTGCAGCTCGTGATCCTGAGATCACAAAGGCAAAGGGAGGAGCTCTCCGTTTGGGAAATAAACTCCCCCCCACCAGCTGGGACCTGTGTGATAATTGCCAGGGTAGAAATTCATGCCCAGGTTCCCTCAGGGGAACCCCCTGAGACATGGGCATTGTAGAAATACTTCAGGTACTTGAGTATTTTTCATAAATTCATGTAATTATTTTAATTAAAAATCTTTAAAATATTAATGGGGGGAGGATCCAAAGCAGAGTTAATTATAGCAGCTCTACTCACTCACCACACGTACTTAAGACTCCGTCAGCTTTTCCATTAGGAACCGCTGCTTTGCAGGGGGGTTATAATTCAACCAAATAAATTGGTCACACACCGAAGCTTGATGTGCGAGTTTGCAGGGTGAGAATTAATTGTTTAATTGATTTGAATATCCAAGGCCTATACATGGAGGGGGAAAAAACCATCATAAGTCGTCATTTCAAGGCGGGGTGGCCTGAAGACACCTGCCCTTCTCATCACTCACTGGTCATCACTCCCCTTATTAAAACCCCACCATCCATCATCATAGTTCATAAATACACACCTATACAGGGCTTTGCACCAAAAGGTTCTAAGTACCTTACTTAGCTCTTAAATTCGTGCCTAAGTTTCCCTTCAAATGAGCTTCATTAATCTGGAAAGGAGAGGTTTTTCCCTGTTCACATGAATGTGTTTTAAAATAAGCCTTTTCATTTTTGGTAGCTTCAATATACAACCAGCGGCAATCGCAGGCTTACCTTCCTTGGCTGAAATCCGATCATTAAACCAACGTCACTATTAGGGGGAATATCTGGCTGGAAAATGCATTTTATCCCTGAAGAATATGCTATATTAGTGAGAAAATTGCTCTAAATGGGAACAAAGCTGACAACTGCTGCTTGCAGACTAATGGCCTAGTGTATATATCGTACCCAAAAAGCATGTCATCACCCGGCTGTTGAGCAGATCACTGGCATGAGGTTCTGGTTGGCACAAATGGGACATTACAGATGTCGGAAAGATTTTAGGGATTTAGGTGGGTTTCTTCTCACCCCTCCCTCTTTTACTTAAAGCCAACGAATGCAGTATCGGCATACCCCAAAAATCCAGGGGAGCCCAAAGCTGTGACCCAGCCGATGTGGCCACCAGCAGGTAGATATGCATTCTATTCTTACTTCTATATAGGATTAGCCAGTAGCCATTTTATGCAAAATGGCATCCTGTGAATGGCAGAGTATTTTCTCAGCCACTGCAGAGTTGTTCAACTGAACCTATTTAGGGACTTGGAGGATGCCCTGGAGCCCCACAGACAACACGAGACATCAGGGCAATGACTCCCTTTTCAGGAGAGAAAAATTGTATCATTGCATTGCACAGTAAAAGCAGTGGCTGGGAGGAGGAGAGGAAGAATGGGTCCTAAGAAGTTCTCAGGATCAAAACATGAATGCTATAATAAAGAAAAAATTGCATTTGTTTCATTTCTAATCCTTGATACCATCTTCTTCATGAGAACAGATTCAAATTTAGGACCATTTTCTGTTCTTATTAAGATGAAAGTGGTATTGATTTTAATAAAGTCCGAGAACATTTGTTAATAGAATGCATTTTCCATCCACCTATAAACATAGTGGAAGTCGCATCCGTGACTCAGAACATTCCAGTAAAGGGCCCCTCACGTCTGTGTCTGCTGATGGAGCATCCAGGAAGGGCGGTGCCTGAACAATAGCAACCGTCAGAACTTTATCCTTTTTTCGTGCTCCTTCAGATCTCCTAATTCAGATATGATAGCCCATCAATTTTTTATGAGAGCATAATTCATTTACTGAGATTGCTTCTTTTGAAAGCATTTGGTGATCACCTTTTTCATGTTGAGGATGCATGGCCAAGAGCAGAGATTGGGACTGGTCATGCCTGGGAACCACAGGATAGTTCTTCACAGCCTGAAACACTCACATGCTGAACTACCAAGGCAAGTAAATGGACTATTTTCTGTCAAAAATCCCCATGTCCTTCCCCGTGCAGAGAGCAGGGGACACTAGTGGGACTCTGAGACTGGGCAGTTCCACAGGCAGAAGCACCAGCACCTCCAAGAAAGTCACATGTCTGCTTTTCTCCCCAGGCACATGCTACCCAGCTTGCCAGATGCAAGCATTTTGCTTGTATCTCTCTCTACCCTGAAATATATAAACGAGAGGGCTGCCCTAACGGTATCCATCCATGTACAATGACGAATAGAGACATACAGGGCTGGATACTTTCCAGATAGCCCTGGTGTCACATATCAGACTTTTCAAGTCCAAAGCTTCACATCCTTTTTAGTTCAGTAAAAGATGTTTTAAAAGCTGACGTGTCACCTATATCTTAAGAAACCTTTAAATAAGAACAGTGTTCACGGTCTACAGAATTAAAGCAAACAGCAAGTAGGTGACCCTTACTCAGGTCACCTTTATCCCACTGCACCTGTGAACAGGCTCCCTTCCAGGCACTGCAAGGGTGCAAGGGTATCTGAGAAGACCAAGCGATGCCAGGCAGTGTGTCACAGGATGTTCAAGGGGGAAGGGAGTTTGGAGGCCATTTAGTCCAATGTGCCCATTTTACAGATGAGGAATGAGAACCAAGCAAGTGAAGTGACTTGCCCGATTTGTGGCAGAAGCAGAACCATGATTGTTTCATTGATCACATATTATATTTGCTGTATAGTTATTACTCTGTAAATGCCAATATAGTTATTACTGTGTGCCAGGCACTACACACAGAGCCTGTAAAACAACCCTATAATGTAAAGAATATTATTCTCCCAGTTTACAGGTGAGGAAACTAAAGCTGGGAGGGGTTAAGTCATTGGCACAAGGTCACACAATTAGTGACAGAGCCCCCCTAGGATCCTAACCCAGCTCCATCTGTTTCCAGAATTGGATCTCTCACCCATTATGCTCTGCAGAACCAAAATGTGAAGCATGTTTTGTGCCCCTCCCCCACTGCTTAGGGAACTCCACTGAATGCAGTGTGTCTTCTGCAAGCCCCCCAGGGCCCTAGCAGAGACAACTGTTCACTCCTTGGGCTCCCTGTCCTCAGCATGCATCCCTCTAGCTGCCTCCATCTCGCTGTGCTTGATCCACGTGTCTCTGCCTATGCCCAACCCAGGTCCCACCTCTGTATCCCCAGCCCACACCCCAGGGCCCAGCATGCAGCAGGTCCCAGACTGTATCAGCTGAATGATTCCAAAGAGTGTGCCAGACTGTACCCCTGTTGATCCCCCACCCATGGCTGGTCAAGAATGCACAGGAGGAGTCCACAGGAGTGACCAGAGTTGTCTTTGTCTTTAGGTTCCAGCCAGACCATCCACACACCCAGCACCTTGGGCAGGTGGGTATTGAGACAGGTTCCTCCATTTCCTTCCACACATGGCCCAGCTTTCTAGAGAACATACTGTGTCTCACCCCAGCACACACGCCCACACAAATGGTCACTCCTCCCTCCAGACAACACCCTCTTCTTCCTAGCTTTTGATACATGTGGGTGGTCAGTCTTTAGCTGTTTCCATCCCTTTTTACTCTGGATGGGAAGGAAAACAACTGGACAAGGCAGGGGCTGGCTGCAGGCTATGGGCAGCACGTTCACCACATTTAAGCACTGCCTGGACAGCCTCTCTTGGTCTCTGAGCATCACAATGCCACTTGCTCAGCCTTGAGTGGCTTTACCAAGCACTTCCTTTGTTATCCTGACTTTAGCAAGTTACCAGGAATTAAGTGTGTGCAGACCAGAGAAAGATATGGCAAGTAGAAAGACCATCTTTCCACTTAACAAGACCCAGCCACTAATAAAAGCAAAATCATCGCATGGATTTGGTCTGTTGCACCATTAAATAAAAGACAATATTTTAGAAAAGTAATTTATTCTCAGGTTTCAAGAAAACTAAATGCTGTTACTCTCACTTAGTGATAAACCATCTCCTAAAACTTCCACCAGATTTGTAATAAATATTGACATGCTGACTTTCATCAGTGATGAGAACATTGAATGCACCTGAGAATATAAAATTCTAATGTCAGTGACTCACTAATTTTTTTCTAGTATTGAAATACAATAAAGATATTTGTACTGAAACTACTAAAGGTACAATTGACTCCTTTTTTCCCAATAATTCAGAACACACTTCAAATCTCATCATCTCTCCCATTCATCACTTAGTAGTACCACAATCCTGGATCTGGAAAATTTCTCAAGCTCTTTTTTATTGAATGCCTAAATGTGCCAGCCTTGGTTTTATCCATGCAATGAGCGTTAATCATCCAGAGTCCTGACAGGGAAAGTACATTGGCCCATTTACAGATGCAGAGACTGGGTCCCAGTGGAAAGACCTATCTGGGTTTGTACAGCTTGCTGGTGGTAGTGCCAGGATTCTAATCCAGGTCTGTCTACACACCTTCCAGTCCTACTTTGTCCCATGAGAATATTCCAGGGTTTAAGGTGAACCTGTATCAATCCTGACATATGCTGGAATATATATTTTTTCTGCTATGGGGGATTTTTTGTTTTGTTTTGATAAATCGTCATCAGTTTGCACATCTGTCCCTTTTGTTCAGTTACCTCTTGTTCTCACTTCTACACTTTCTCTTTCTTAGAGTACAAGAGAATTGTGGTTTGAACTCTCTAGCTTGTATTCCACCTATTCTTAGGTAAATAGGTCATTGCTAAGGTCATGGCCATCTGTTGGTGACATGAAAGGTGGTAAAGCCAAAGGCAGCTCAATGCACTCCTAGTATCTTCCTAAGATCTCACTTTTCCAATAAATAACAACTAAGACAAATCCCATGCTCTTGACATGAAAAGCCCACTAAGAACCCAAAGCATTAGCATAAATAAAAGAGGAAGAACTGTACAAACAAGAGGAAAAGTATCAACCACAGTAGTAGTTTAGAAACGATAATTAAAAACCAAAAATAAGACTTTTGGTCTCTCAAACTAGCAAAAATTTTATAAATAATGGCACCAAATGCTGAACAGGGTGTGATAAATGTTTGTATTTTCTTTGTGGGGAAATAAATTGGTACATTCCTTTTAGAAAACAATTAGTAGGGAGGGGACAAGATGGCCAACTGGAGCCAGCTTTCCACAGAGGCTCCCATCCAGAAGGAGAGTTAAAGGACAGAAGTTTACAAGTAAGCTGATAGTTTGGAGCTGAGCCAAGAGAAAAGGTTGAAGAATGCACATCAACCCTGCTGAGGCATGCTGTGACCCCAAGGAAACAAATAATAGGTACAAAATCCATCATCAAGCAGACAGGAGTCCCCTCCCCCATGAGAACGGCTTGCAGTATACTTTCTACAAACAAGCAAGCAGAGTTCAGATCTCCTCCTATTTTATCCCATGAGAGAGACCCTCTGAAAACCAGAACTCCTTCCCCAGAGAAGACCCACTAGGGTGCCATGGCACTTTCCCACCAGGCATAAAACTGAACATAGACTCTACCCACAATTCTGAATTCCCAGAACTCCCCTCCATTCTCACCCCAAGGTCTGGAATCCTGTCCCCATGGAGTCTGGGCTCTTGGGCATTTTCTCAAGAGGCGTGGATGGGGCTTGGGCTGTTGCAGGTCTGTGCTGATTCTGTGGCACAGGTGTGAAGCAAGGACTGTGGAGCGAGGGAGCCATATGGGAGAAGGAGAAGCAGTGCCCCATGGCACAGTGCAGCAGCCGCAGCGGTGGGAACAATAGGGCTCCCACCCCCAGGGATATTTTGGAGAGACTCTTCCTTCTTTCTTAGCAATGAGAGGGAGCTGGGCCTTACTCCAGTGGCAGCCAGTGGTGGAACAGATCTGGGATGGAAACACAGGCCCCATGAGCAAAGGGTATGCCTGAGGCCGTACCTGCCCTAGTGGGGCACAAAGGGGACAGAGATTAGAATCCACACCCGCAGAGGTGGCATACTCCCAGGGCAGGACTGAGTCAGAATTTCTGCTTTTGTGAGCCTAAAATGCACCTGGCCCCCAGGGGAGCATAGCTGGGACAAAAGCAGGTGTGCCAGCAGCCCCAGGCCAGGGAGGGGCAGGAACTGAGAGCTGTTTGTAAGTTCTAACTGTGCCCACCCCAACACAGAGTGCAGTGAAGACTGAGACCCCAGCTCCATGAGAATTGGAGCAGTAGCAGCAGCAGCACAGGGTGGGACTGAGTCGCAGTTTCTGTGAACTCAAACAGCGCCTAACCTATAGGAGAATATAGCCAGGACAGAACGCAAATTCTGTGAGAATAAAGTAGCAGCAACATCAGTTTGGGGCAGGGCTGGAACTGAGTGAAACTCCCCAGCTTCCATGAAGCACCCAAGGTTGTCAGGCTTCAGCTCCCCCTGCTGGCTGGTGGCAGAGTGCAGTGGCCTGGCGGAGGAGACATAGATCTCCCTGTGACTCAGACAGGCGCAAACCCTTGGAACATCTGCTCATTTGGAGGGAACTGGGTCACAGCCCTACCAGGTTACCAGTGAATGGGTGTGACAGAGGTTCAAGGTGGGAAAGGAGGCATCAACCTTCCCAGACTAATTTAGTTGCTGGGTGGGCCCTTCTGACTCCATGGAGCACTGGACTGAGTCATACTTGAGCTGCCAGCAGACCCCTGCTATCTAGTTGCTGGAGACCTTTGGAACTCTCCCACTTGAGACTGGGTGCTGACTGGGACAATTGATTTGGAACTCTTGACCTGGGCCAATCACCCGAGGACCATCCAAGGTGGTACCCTGGTTATGTTGTTGTGGGAAGGTTTGATTTTCCTTTTCCAGTTGTTGCCCGTGGGGGGCGGGGTGACTTAATTGCTGGTATTTCTCCACAGCCGAGACTTCAACCCAGAGTAACTGATTCACTAGGGTAGGACAGAGACCTGCTGAAAAAAAGACAGAGCCACTTAGCCACAACACACCAAGCAGGTCCCCAGTGTCTCAGGCTGTAGTACTGCACGGGTCCTTTGCAAATCTGTAGGGAAAAAGCTGCCATTACCAAGTCCCAGCTCTTAGACAAAAGGCTGGTTAATCACTACTCCAGGAGCCCCCAAACCAGTTTTACCTTATCGCTCATCTAGCCAAATGGTGAAAAATAATCATGGGGCAGAATCAGTGGAAAAACTCTGGCAACATGAATAATCAGAGTAGATCAACTCTCCCAAGGAACGACAAGGTGGATGCACCAGAAGATCCCATTCATAAGCAAATGGGCTGAGATGTCAGAAATCGAATTCAGAATTTGGATTGCAAATAAGATTAACAGAATGGAGGTAAAGTTGGAATTAGAAATTCAAGAAGCATTTTGAAAGTTGTCTCAAGAATTCAATGAATTCAAAGACAAAAATCACCAAAGATTTTGATAAATCGAGACAAGAACTTGCAGCCCTCAAAGATCTGAGAAATACAGTAGAATCCCTCAGTAACAGAATGGAGCAGGCAGAAAAAAGTATTTCCAACATTGAAGACAAAGCTTTTGAATGCTCCCAAAAGCTCAAAGAGGAAGAGAAGTGGAGAGTAAAAATGGATCATTCTCTAAGAAAGCTCTGGGGTAATTCAAAGAAAACTAATATTTGCCTTACAGGAATTCCTGAAGGCAACGAGGTTGCTTCAAAAGGTCCAGATGCTCTACTTCAAGAGATAATGGAGGAGAACTTCCCAAATATGGCAAGAGATTCTGAAATTCAGATAGCAGTTTCAGAACCCCAGCACAACTCAACCCAAATAAAGCATCTCCCTGACACATTATAATTAACTTCACCAAAGTTAATATGAAGGAGAAAATTCTGCAAGCAGCCAGACGTAAGAAAACCATAACCTACAAGGGGAAGAATATTAGAATAACTGCACATCTCTCTACTGAAACCTTTCAAGCTAGAAGAGAATGGTCATCAACCTTTAACCTCCTAAAACAAAATAACTTTAAATACTTTAATGACATGCACATGTTGAAGAAATTTGCCATAACTAAACCAGCTTTCCAGGATATTCTCAGACCTATCCTCCATAATGACCAGCTCAATCCTCTACCACCAAAGTGAACTCACTCAGAAACTTTTCATCAAATTCCAACTTACACAATGGCAAAAAGATTAAAAATGTCCACTGGACTTTCAAAAAACTCGATACTCAAAATACTACCAGGCTTATCAATATTCTCAATTAATGTGAATGGTTTAAATTGTCCTCTAAAGAGGCACAGATTGGCTGACTGGATAAAACTCAGGCCAGATATCTGCTGCATACAAGAATCTCATCTTACCTTAAAAGATAAATATAGACTCAGGGTGAAGGGATGGTCATCTATAATTCAGGCATATGGCAATCAGAAAAAAGCAGGTGTTGCAATTTCATTCACAGATACAATAGGCTTTAAACCAACAAAAGTATGGAAAGATAAGGATGGTCACTTCATATTTGTTAAGGGTAACACTCAACATGATGAGATTTCAATTATTAACATTTGTGCACCCAACAAGAACATGCATCAATTTATAAGAGAAACTCTAACACACATGAGCAACTTGATTTCCTCCAGCACCACAATAGTTGGAGATTTTAACACCCTTTTGGCAGTGTTGGATAGATCCTAAGATACTATAAGAAACTAAGTAAAGAAATTTTGGCAACATGAATAATCAGACTTAAACTTAAGCATTCAACAATTGGATTCAACAGACATCTACAGAACATTTTGTCCTAACAAAACTGAATACATGTTCTTCTCATCAGCCCATGGAACATCCTCCAAAATTGATCACATCTTAGGTCACAAGTTTAACCTCAGCAAATTTAAAAGAATAGAAATTATTCCTTGCATCTTCTCGGACCATCATGGAATAAAAGTTGAACTCAGTAACAAAAGGAATCTGCATATTCATACAAAAACATGGAAACTAAATATCCTTATGCTAAATGATAGCTGAGTCATAGACAAGATTAAGAAGGAAATTACTAAATTTTTGTAACAAAATGATAATGAAGACACGAATTACCAGAACCTCTGGGATACCACAAAGGTAGTCCTAAGAGGGAAATTTATAGCACTGCAAGCCTTCCTCAAGAGAATGGAGAGAGAGGAAGTTAACAACTTAATGAGATATCTCAAGCAACTGGAAAAAGAAGAACATTCCAATCTCAAACCCAGTAGAAGAAAAGAAATAACAAAAATTAGAGTAGGATTAAATGAAATTGAAAACAAAAGGATTATACAACAGATCAATACATCAAAAAGTTGTTTTTTTGAAAAGGTCAATAAAATAGATAAACCTTTGGCTAACCTAACCAGGAATAAAAGGGTAAAAATCTCTAATTTCATTAATCAGAAATGGTAAAGGCAAAATAACAACAGACTCCTCAGAAATTCAAAAACTCCTTAATGAATATTACAAGAAACTCTATTCTCAGAAATACAAAAATCTGAAGGAAATAGACCAATAATTGGAAGCATGCCACCTTTCTGGACTTAGCCAGAATCAAGTGGAAATGTTGAACATGCCTATATCAAGTTCTGAAATAGCATCAACTATACAAAATCTTCCTAAAAAGAAAAGCCCAGGACCAGATGGCTTCACATCAGAATTCTATGAAACCTTTAAAGAGGAACTAGTACCGATATTACTCAACCTGTTCCAAAATAAAGAAAAAGAAGGAATACTACCCAACACATTCTATGAAGCAAACATCACCCTGATCCCCAAATCAGGAAAAGATCCAACAAGAAATGAAAATTATAGACCAGTATCCCTAATGAATATTGATGCAAAAATATTCAATAAGATCCCAGCAAACAGAATCCAGCAACACATCAAACCAATTATACACCATGACCAGCTATATAGACCCAGGGTCTCAAGGCTGTTTCAATATACGTAAATCTATAAATATAATTCATCACATAAAATAAAATACAAAGACCATATGATTCTCTCAATTGATGCAGAAAAAGCTTTTGATAATATCTAGCGTCCTTTCATGATCAGAACACTTAAGAAAATAGGTATAGAAGGGACATTTCTTAAACTGATAGAGGCCACCTACAGCAAACCCACAGCCAATATTATATTGAATGGAGTAAAATTGAAATCATTTCCACTCAGATCAGGAACCAGGCAAGGTTGCCCATTGTCTCCACTGCTTTTTAACATTGTAATGGAAGTCTTAGCCATCACAATCAGGCAAGAAAAGGTGATCAAGGGTATCCATATAGGGTCAGAGGAGATCAAACTTTCACTCTTCACAGATGATATAATTGTATATCTGGAAAACACCAGGGATTCTACTACAAAACTCTTAGAAGTGATCAAGGAATACAGCACTGTCTCAGGTTACAAAATCAACACTCATAAATCTGTAGCCTTTATATATACCAACAACAGTCAAGCTGAAAAACCAGTCAAGGACTCTATTCCATTCACAGTAGTGCCAAAGATGAAATATTTGGGAGTTTACCTAACAAAGGATGTGAAAGATCTCTGTAAAGAGAACTGTGAAACTCTAAGAAAAGAAATATCTGAAGATGTTAACAAATGGAAAAACATACCATGCATGGGAGTTTGAGGTTGCTATGTGGTAGGCAGAGGCCATGGCATTCTAGCCTGGGTGATAGAGTGAGACTCTGTCTCAAAATTAAAAAAAAAAAAAAAAATGCTCACCCTTTCACTTACCAATTCCTTTGGGAGTTTTAACCCAACTAATTTAAAAAATACATTGTTTAGAAAGTTGTTTAGTAAAAATAATATTTATAGGAACATGCATGCAAAAAAACATGAAATAACTCAAAGGTGCAATAATAGAGAAATGGTAAGTAATTTATGGTCCCCACACACAAATATGTAACATAATAAAATAGTAGGCCACAATGAAAATAGTTATGTAATGTTGTGTGATTGAATATTTTTTGTTTTTATTTTTTCACACACTCAGAAGTTCTTGCTAATATGTGATTCAATTTTTTAAAAATTAAATGTATGTATTACAAACACACATATAAGAAAAAACAGTCATAAACAAAAGCAACACTCCATCTCCACTAAAAAACAGAAAAACTAGCCAGGCATTGTGGTGCATGCCTATAATTCTAGCTACGTGGGAGGCTGAGGCAGGAGGATCACTTGGCTCAAGAGTTTGAGGTTGCTGTGAGCTATGATGCTGTTGCACTCTACACAGGGCAACAGAATGAGATTCTGTCTCAAAATACATATATAGAAATTCTTGTGATTGAGGCAAATTAAAGTGTGTCTTCTTCTAAATAAAGGCAGGGTGGTGGAGGGAGCACACACACTCACACTGTGTGCCGATGACAGCTGCCTATTTAGTCCCTCTACACTTGAAATTCCCACCAGTAAAGTGGGGGGCCCCACTACCTCAAAGGACTGAGCTGAGGACAGACAGTTCAACCCACAGAAGGCTTTTAGCCCACATGCACCTGCTGTCTGGCCAGCGCTCAGTGAAGCTCAGCTGTCAAGATGGAACAGCAGCCTGGATCTCCGGACCAGGGTGTTCAGAAGTTTCTCAGCTGCCCTGAGTTCATTATACTCACAAGGACCTAATTTCTCAGCAGTTTAAGTCAGGGGCCTAGATAATCAGGCAGCCAAGTAACTTATCGTTAGAGCAAAAGAGCCGAGAGAGCACAGCAATGAGCTGTTAATATGGAGGCGGAAACTATGAGTGCACAGGGGATGGCCCAGGCTAACCCCCTCCGTGCTGCCCCAAGAACAGTAACAGTGCCTGTAGGGCCAGAGAAGGCTTCTGAAACCCCACACACTGTGGTCTTTCAAGTCTCAGATTAAGAGATTGATCGATTGAGTTAACCATTCACCACTCTCTGCCAGAGGAAGAGCCCAGAGGGAACAAGCTATGGGAAACATAGAGGCTTTTTGCATCTTTATCAAGGTATAATTTACATGTAATAAAATATACCCCCATTTAGAGTGCTGTTGAAGGAATTTTTATAAATATATACACCCATATTATTACCATCAAAATCAGTACAGAAAAGTACAGAACTTTTATCACTTTACAGTTAGTGCCAGCCTTCGCCCACAGCCCCAGCCCACACCCGATCAGCTGCCTGTTGCTATGGATTAGTTTTGCCTGTTCTAGAACTATGTACACGTGGAATCACACCTTAGGTGCTTTTGTGTCTGGATCACCCCACATTGCAAATGTCAGTAGCTGAGTGGTACTTCTAGTGTTGAGTGGTATTCCTTTGTGTGGATGTGGCCCTAGTTGTCATCCATTCACCTTCGGGGGACATTCAAGGCCATTATGAATAAAGCTTTTATAATCATTCTTGTTCAAGTCCTCTCGTGGGCATACGTTTTCATTACCTTTGCATAATAGATACCTAGGAGTGGAATTTGGGTTCGTGTTGGTAAATCTGTGTTTATCTTAAGAAGAAACTGTGAAGACATTGTATTAAGTGGTTACATGATTTTTCCCTCCCACCAGGCATGACAGTTTCATTTGCTTCCATGTTCTCACCAATACCTAATATGGTCAGCCTTTCTCATGTTAACCCATCTAGTGCATGAATGGAGCATGTTATTTTAATTTTAATTTGCATTTCCACAGTGACTGGTGATGTTGGGCATCTTCTCATACATTTTTTGGCTACTCATATACTTCTTTTGTCAAACGTCTTTTCATATATTTTAAAAATTAAGTTGTCTTATTATTACATTGTAAGAGCACTGTGCAATTCTGAATCGGAATTTTGCCTCTGAATATAAGACCCTAACATATATACAAACACACATAAAATATATACATTGTGTTTATGGCTTTAGGGTGTATGTGTGTGTGTGTGTGTGTGTAGCCTAAGAAATCTTGCCTACCCTCAAATCACAAACATTTTTTTCCTATTTTTTTCTGGAAGTTTTATAGTTTCAACTCTTATGCTTAGGTCTATAATCTATCATGAACTCAGAAAGTTCATTTTTAATATATATATATTAAAAGTTCATTTTTAACTTCATTAAAGTTCATTTTTTCCCATATTGTTCCAGCACCGTTTTTGAAAAGACTATCCTTACCCCCACCATATCCTGGGAACAGTTTTCATAGTTCTTACTGGATTCACAAAGGTGACCAAACTCTGATTTAGTCTGAGGACGTTGAAACTAGGTTTTTAAAATAGTTGGTTGAGAGATTGAAGTGAAATGACCTCAAGGTCCCTTCTCTACCTACAATTCCACTGTGTTTTTAAGACCCCAAGCAGTGAAAATCCTCCAGGCGTGCATAATCTTTGAAGCCCACTTAAGGGTTCCCTGGACAAACAGAACATTCATGAAGTCACCAGCAAGTCAAAGGTGTACAAGAGATTCATGCCAGGTCCCTCCAGGTTCACCATTTCCCCTGGGACCATCTCAGAACACTCTGAGCTCCAATGTGATATCTTGAGTTCTTAAGGCAAATGAAGTTCTTCCAAAACATTCAGGCAACTAACTGGGGGAAGCAGAAATTCTTGAGGCCTTCATTTACTCAGTCTCAACTATTCTTAATCTATAAAACTGTTAAAAGGTGATGCCATCAGTGTGCAAATATTTGAGTTGCTGACTCACGGTTTCTGCTCAAGTTCTTCTTTTATGGAACACACAAGACCCAGTTTGAAAATATGACTTCAGTCTCTGCAGTGCAGATAAATACAGCCCGTGCTGGGGAAGGTTTCATGATGAGCATGATTTAGACATTCTGGCCAGTCCACTCTGAGACTGCAGAGCAGACAAGAAGCTATACAATGTGGGTTTTGTTCAAGTGGCAATTAGAAGAAATTATGGAACAGGGACAATGTCATTGTGAAAAGGATTCAGCCAAAGTAGACACAGACCAGTTTTCATTAGACCAGCCAAAAGCTGGAAAACCCTCTTTTAAAAAATTAAACAAGCTCTCAGCCTATTTGCTCCAGTTATAACAATGCTGAGAAGTGCGCTTCCTCTTGCTGACAGATAGTACCCAGAGGGAGCGATGGGGGATCTCCCTAAGTGTTGGGTCTTTGATTGACAAATGTATTCAAGGGGAAATTGCTGGTGTGATTTTATTCATTATTAGGAAAATGAAGGAGCTGAATTGTGATGTCTTGTAGCTCCTGTGCCAGTTATAATAGTATCTCTGGTTATTTTATTTTATTTTAAATCAGACATTAGAGTATGAAGATCCATTTTTGTCCCTATGGGGCAGGAGAGTCTGAAGAGGGAAATCAGAGTAATTAAAGGGTGAGAGGGAGGCTTATGTGCGGCAAATCACAGAATCTCTGACTTGGGAGGTAACTCCAGGCTCCTCTGGCTTACCAGTCAGTCATACCTCAGCTTTCCATGGTGGGTAAGAGACAAATCTCATTTGGAAGAGGTTGTTGAGAAAGAGAGGGGAAGGAAGGAAGGAAAGAAGGAATGAAGGGAGGAAGGTGGAAGGGAGAAAGGGAGGGAGGGAGGAAGGAAGGAAGGAAATCAACTCCCCCTTCCACATGCATCTCTTTATGTGCTTAAAGAGGATAACAGTGCCCAACTACCCCAAGTCTTCCCCAAGCTGAAGACCCTCCGTGTTTCCAGACAGTCAGACTCATCCTCATTCCCTCATTTCCTCCTAGATGCTCCTGTCTCTCATCCCACCTCAAATATGGGAACTGGGCTCACCTGTGGGAAATGAGCCTGGAAGCCTCTGATAAGCCCAATCAAGGCTTTCAAGAGTCAAAAATAGAAAATGCCCTTGGCTCCTCCAACTTCACAAGGAAGATTCAACAAGAGCCATGCAGCACCCAAAAGTCATGCTGGGTCTCAGGATGAGCTCCCAGCTCTAGATCATCTCCTCTTTCCAATGAGGAGAAATAGGGAGATTGGGATGGTGAAACCAGGGTCAGAGACTACACCCGCCTCAGCCCAGCCGCATCCCTTCCTGTCTGCGTGTGTCTTAATGTGCACCCCAAGAGCCTGCAAGGCAGAAGGACCGACCCATGCAAAGGCTCTGGATGGCATGGGAGGCAGCCTTTCAAGGAAAGAGGCTAAAAGTCTGAGGAAAGATTTGAACGTGGTACAGGTCCCGGGCTCTCTAGTCTTCCTCACAATGGACACCACCACCAAAAGCCTCAGCAATGAAGCAATCCATCCCTTAAGCGATGCATGTCTCCAAAACATTAAGTCTGTGTGCTAATAAATGCAAACACATCATCCCATAGTCAAGGAGCCCCAGTAAACACAGCAGGAGAAGCTTCCTAGCACACTCCACTCTCCGTGTTTGCAAACTCCGTGTTTAATTACAGCTTTCTACCTTCAATCAGAGCGCCCACTGCATGAAAGTGTTTGCCAGATCTGAGTCATGAAATTCAGTTGTGTGTGGAAGACAAATAGGCTTTCATCTCCCAGAGCTGGTTCTCAGGCTGCAGCTGTTGACTTCATGGCTCTTTGCTTCTAGTGGTCTGGAGAATCAAAGTGTCAACATGGGGGAGACCATTTGAATTTTCCCTTTCCTGCGGCCAGGCTGAAGATACAGGGAGAGCTATAGAGCCACAATCTTTGTTACTGGTGAGCTGGAGACTGAGAAAGTCCCATAACGTCCCTGAGCCTCAGTTTCCTTATCTCTAAACCAAGGATCATCATCATTTTGTCTCTCTCCTACAGCCTTCGAAGAGGAACCATTCTTCACTTCTCTGAACCCCTAATCCAACTCCCCTTCCCAACAAGATATGAGATTCAGGCTGGTGTTTTGCGGAGAGTAGGCTGGGGCCTAGGCACAAAATAAGCCCTGGGCATGAGGAAGTCTTTGTGGTCACTGTTTTCATGGTTATCATTTGTACCATGTGGCCCCTGGCCTCAGCCTCACCTTTGGTGGGGGGAACCAACTGCATAGCTCTCCAGGCATTCTTGGCAGGAGAAAAATTCCTGCCATTGGTGCAGAGTCCTGGTAGCAATTCAGACACTGCCCTAAACAGATCGCAAATGTCTCCTCAAGGGAAAAGAGAATACACTGCGATGTGCAATGTTTCCTGAAGCATTTGGGGGTTTTCTTTCTTATACTCAATCATGTTTTTAAACGTTTAGGAAACAGATATAACACATCTTTTTTTCCTTAATCATGACTAAGGTCCCCTCCAGAGGGAAAAGTTCTGGGTGTTTTAATTAAGACCATCATAACTGGGCAGCACCTGTGGCTCAGTCGGTAGGGCGCCAGCCCCATATACTGAGGGTGGCGGGTTCAAACCCAGCCCCGGCCAAACTGCAACCAAAAAATAGCCGGGCATTGTGGCGGGTGCCTGTAGTCCCAGCTACTCGGGAGGCTGAGGCAAGAGAATCGCTTAAGCCCAGGAGCTGGAGGTTGCTGTGGGCTGTGTGAGGCCATGGCACTCTACTGAGGGCCATAAAGTGAGACTCTGTCTCTGCAAAAAAAACCATCATAACTGCCAACATTTCAATGTTTCTGAGTATTTTAGAGCTGGAAAAGGACCTTGAAGACCACCTCATTCAATGCCTTGACTTTCAGATGAGAAGAACCAGGGCCCAGAGGGTGAAGGGACCTTCCCAAGGTCACACAGCAAGTCAGGGACAAAATCGAGATAAACCACAGGCTTCTAGGTTGCTTCCTGTGCTGCCAGAAAAAGTACCAGGGAATGAGAATGAAATTACTTCCTTTGGGAATGTTGGCAAATTACCTACAACTGGCCACGGCTGGACTTTCACCAAACGGGGAGGATGTATTTGTGATACCAGCAAGGACCAGGGCCCGCGGCAGCAGAGAGATTCTTGCCCTCTGTTCAGGAAGGAATTCAAGCTCAGGGGGCATGAGTAAAAGAAGGCGTTCACACACAAGATAAGAGGAAAAGCAGCAAGGTTTACTGAAAGCAAAGTACACTCTTATACAGAAAACAGGAGAGCAGACGGATCCAGAGAGGAACAGCGCCACCCCAGGGTTAGCGTGGCATCCCTTCTATGCTAATCCCCAGTAATATGCTAAGCTGGGATAGAATATTCATGGATTTGGGGGGAAGGTTGGAGAGTTCCTAGAACCAGAAACCCTCCCCTATCTTGACCTCATAGGGTAACTTCCAGGAGGTGCTAGTGGCATTTATAAACTGTCACAGCACTAGTGAGTGTGATTTTTTCTATGTCAATGTGGGTAGGGACACTTGTCTCAACTGTGCACATACCCTCACTAAAGGAATCTCCCCCTCACCTTAGATGAAGAGGTTATGGCTAAAGTAAAATAACTAAGGGGCCCTTATTGGTTACCTTTATCTTAACTGAATACATTCCCATTCTTGTGACTTCCTTATCCTTTTGCCCCTCTCCTCTGACCCCTGCCCGGACTGCTGCAGGGAATCAGCCTCCTGTCTCATCTGCGGTGCTGACTTAAACAACACTATACGTCAGACTGAAATTCCCTCAGGGAAGGGGTGCCTGGAGAAACTCCTCTGTCCACTGAAAGAGGGTTCCACGAGAGGCCAGGCACCAAGCCAAAGGGTCAAGTACACATGTATACACTATTTACCAGCAGATACAGCACAGAACAGACTTAGACTTTTAAAAGCATTTGTTGTTTGTCCGAAATTTCAGTTTAACTGGGCACTTTAATCTGGCAACCTTAACCCAATAGAGAGTTTTTTAAAATATGATATTCAAAACAAAGCCCCCATTGCAAGCCACAAGGGTAGATGCTTCAAATTGCAGGTGTCATTCTGTAATCAAACTGCTTTCGAATGGGCAACTCTACATAATATGCTTCAGAGTAATTCTTGATAGGAATTAATTATTTAATCAAGGTTAGAGATTCTCTAATGTGATAAGGAGGATCCGGCTAACATAAAATATCAGAATCCATTAAGAAACTTAAATTATGTGTTTCTTTCAGTTCAATGTACAATAATGTATGGAGCACTTGCCATGTGTAAAATCCATCTCTCCAGGCTTTCTCTCCTCAATTAAACTTCTTGAAGGATAAGTCTATACTTGTTCTATATCCCTCAGCTCCCATGCAATATTTAAAACACCATAATCTGGTTCCTATTCTTATTATACAACCGGAACCATTCTCTCTAAGGTATACAGTGACTGACTACGATTGACTCTCATTATTGGGAATATTCTGTAAAGTTGCCCCCAACACTGAATTAGCAAATACTGAACCATTGCTCCTATGGGAAATACAGGGTTAGGTTCCTATGAGCCTCTGGGCACAACATTTCAAAAACCAATAAATGTGTAACCCTCTTTGATGTTTAAAGATACTTTATTTAATACACAGTAGAACCTCCATAGCTGACCACCTCTCTATTGACCTCATTTTCACAGACCGGACATGCACCACATGTACATATCAGGGCAGTAGGCCTAGTTCCTTATGTTGCCCTCCTCTGAACACTAACCAGTTTGTTACAATCCCTTGGGTAGTAAATTTACACAGGTTCTATTGTATATTGTTTATTTATTAACATTTGAATTCACAATATACAGCCGTATAACTCACATGTGAACCTAACAGCAAGGTTTCTGTAAGGCATCATAGCCTTCTACAGACACCACACAGCATGTCAGCATTACACTTGAGGACTCTTTTACATAGGAAAATCACCAACAAAAAGCACAAAAATATGCAGAATATGTTACTAAATAGACTGCCAAAAAATGACAGTTGTTTATAGTATGAAAACACAAACAGGAAGGTAGAACATCATCTGGTCCACCCTCAGCTGGAAACGTGCACAGTGGCTGACTCAAATTTTTCATCACTCTGCACATGTCTGCAAAGCATGGTGACCATCGCGCAAATATAGAATCTTCAAACACGACAATTTACAAATCCAACAGATTTTTACAGAGCTTCTCCTGATGGGTCTCTGGCCACATTCGCTGATGGTGATAGTTCCCCTCTTGAAATGCTCCACTTCTTTGGCTGCCAGAGCTCCGTGTGCCCCTGGAATTTACACGCTGATGTCCCCGCCCCACCTCTCATATAGACTCCTCTTCTCCCAGTTACCCCTGAAGTGTTGCTATTCTCCATCATTTATGAGAACAGTGACCTGAGGCCTAGGACTGTGACATGGGACCATAGGTTCCATTGGACTGTGAGGCCGCATCTCCGTGGGAATTGTCCACTGGAGGTGATGGTGCCTCTGAGCGTACACTCTTCCCCACTGCCTGCTGCTGCCTTCCCACACCAGGAGCCTCGCCCAGAGCCTGGAGAACTTCTGAGGCACAAGAGGACAAGACCAGGAACTAGAGTCCCTGAGAAGTAAGGCAAGAGTCTAGGTACTAGAATCAACTCTCTTGTTAATACAGAACCAGATGCACGGGAGCCCTGGGACAGGGTGTCAGGAGAGAGACGGGCCATTCAGGGCCAGTGTGGGAGTGCGAAGGAGGCATCGCCGTCCCAGGCTCCTTCTGTCTTTCTGCTCAGCCACCCTTAGTGGGTGCCTCTCGTTCTTGGGTTTGTCACCACGGAGCATGGGGCAGCTGCTCCACCCCCAGCCTGTCATTCATGTTCCCAACAGAAACAAGAAGGGGACCCATCAATACTGAGTGGCAAAATGTTCCCCCAACTCCCTCAAAAATTTCAACTCACATTTCCTTGACAGAAGGCATGTCCACTCCAGCTCTAAGACAGGATAAAATACATACAATTGTTTTAGGAAGGAACATTGTCAGCCCAAGCAAAATTGGGGCCTTGTTAGCAAAAGAGGAAGGCAAAATGCACATAAGTGCCACCATGTGGGACCATCACATCCCCCCCGTCACCCTTTCTGATCCATTTTCTGCCACCCGTGTACTCCCCAGCTCTTATTTTGTGTGGGAAAGAGGTTGGTGGATTGTTATTATCCTACAGTTTTAAAAGGGAAAAAACATGAAAATGAACTCACCTGATTATTTTACTACCGATTTTAGGTTACATAAAATTATAGTGGTTTTGTTTATTTTTGTTTATAAACCAGAAAATCATTATCTTGGACAAGGTCTGACATAAGACCAGATTAAATGCACTTTGGCCCTAAAGGCAGGGGCAGGGTTGAGTCTGCAAAACGGTATCAGGTCCACGGTGTTGGGTGCCCTGCTTCCCGCTCACGTGTGAGTGTCAAGAGTGAACGAAACAGTCCCTATTAATCACTTAGCACAGTGCCTGGCACTCAAAAACTAAAAGCCACTGGGGTTAACTTCTAAGATATTATTATTAACTGCAATCCATATGTTACTCCGATGTCCTTTCCCTGTTCCAGGACACCACATTGTATTAGGCATCACATCCTATGTAGGCCCTATCCATTCTGACAGTTTCTCAGACGTCCCTTGTTTTTGATGACTATACAGTTTTGAGGAATGCTGGAATGCTTTGTAGGATTCCTCCATTTGGGTTTGCTGGCGTTTTGCCCACACTTAGAGACTGGGGCTATGTGTTTGGGGGGAGAAGACCACAGAGGTGCAGTTTCCTCAACTTGGACACAGCGAGAGTAGATGCTGTGCCGATGACCACGACGTCACCATGGATGGTGACCTGCCCACCTGGCTGAGGTGTGTTTGGCAGGTGTCTCTGCTGTCAAGCGACTCTTTTCCATATGGTACTCCCAGCAAGGACGTCACTGTATGCAGCCCACACACTGTTCTCCCTCATTTATTTATTCAGTAATTTATTCACATGAGGAGGGATGCATGGATATTTACTTTCTATTTGGGGTTTTCATTCAATTCTATTTTATTGATTTGATTGCTCAAATTGTCCCGGCTGTCCCAGTGGCTGCTCTTTCAGGGGGCTTCCAGCACTTTGACACATCCCGGCACTGTGGGGGCTTTTTGGGCGGGAGGGGCAGGGGTTGGTTTTTGGTTTTATTGTAGTACTGTCTTACCTTCTGGAAGCCTTACTTTTAGTAACTAATCTTGCTACAGAAATCAGAAGGACACAGGCTAGAACATTAGGGCGTGTCAAAACAGTTCATTAAAAGAAGGCTTAGAACTAAATTACAACAGGCACACAGCAAGAGATTCTCCTTGGGAAAAAGTCTATAGAAATAATCCCAAGGCCCTTTGAGAACTATGTTCACCAGGTTAATTGTCACCCATCCTGCTGACCGTACTCACACATCTCACCCCAGCCTCCTAGGGGTAATTTGATCCTGAAGCTTCCAAGCATTATCAGTGTATAGAATCTTGGCAATACAGAATCGAATTCTGGCCCCGTGCGCAGGAAACAGCCAACAGAAGGTAAGAATATTAGTACCTACTCACTGAGTCAAGTGTCTCTGCCTTTCCTCTGTCACCTCGCCTAATGTCCACTCCAGCCTCGTTAGTTGATACGGAAACACTAAGAAGTTATATATTTTGTCCAAGGTCATATATGATTTCCAAGACTGATTCCAAAGTCTGGCACTGGATCAGCACTCGGCAAACCACACCCCTGGACCCGACGTACACTTGTTCATCTATGTTCTCCTCAGGTTGCCTTTGAGCACCAAGGCAGAGCCCAGTATTTGCAAACAGAAGACATACGGCCCGCAAAGCTTGAAATATTTATCTGGCTCTTTACAGGAAAATCTTGCTGACTTCTGCTCTTAATCTCCAGAGACTCTGCCTCTTGGTGATGAAAACAAAGAAATAACAGTGGGAGGACCCGGACGTGCTAGGATGCTGCGTGTGCAGATGGCAACCTTTCTATTTACAAACAAGGAAACTGAGGGACAATCATTTTAACTACTTACCCAAAGTCCCAACTCCTCAGTGGTAGACTTAGGATTCGAGATCACATCGAAGTGTCTCAAAAACGCTCAGGCCAGCGAGGCCTGGGGACCAGGCCAGAGAGGTGTGCCTGTTTGGGATCCGGAGACGTGCGCTGTAGCTCTGTCTTAATGCATTCTCACGGATCTGCAACACAGGGCAGGGAGACAAATCTCTGCCTTGTAGATTAATTGTTCCTAAAAGAATGCCACAATTCACAAATGCTGATTTTGATTAAAATAATCAAGATGATTTCCTACTTCCAAAATACTGACAAAACAGCTTTTTTATCTATGTAGACACAAAACTAAGCGAGGATTATTTAAATCAAGATTATGTACAACACGCATCCTAATTACTACACGATTACTTAGCTAAAAAGTGGATATTAGCAAATGTTGTTTTCTGCTGGCAGTCAAATCCAAATTAATAGCATTCTATTAATACGATGTGGATCACAGATAAAAATAAATTAATGTGACTCCAAGCCAGCTCTGTTTATAAGCAAAACCCAATGACAAAGAGAAAAGAAACATTTTAAAATGCAAAAATATGCCCCTGAACACAAGCCAAACACGGATTTTTAATTAAAGCACCAAGAATTTTTTTTCCTACCAATTGTTCCTTTGGGGTATTAGCTAGATGTGTCAGAACTCGCCTGGAAATTGGGTCTGGAATTCTGAAGACAACTAAAGGTCAGAAACAACAGGAATAGATTTCCCCCCAAGTTCAACTAAAGAAGTCATACCAGATGGGAGTTTGAGCTCCTACCTTTAAAAGACTCACCTCTAAGCTGAGATCAAAGAACTCCAGGAGGAAAAGAGAAAGATTGTAATAGTTCTGAGAAAAATTTGTCTGACTTTCAGCCCTGGGCCTTGCCTTTGGACAGATCTAAGACATGAAAAGCACCTCTCCAAGACCAACCATGCCCTGGAATAAGCAGAGACAGAATAATCCTGCCCAGGGGTCTTCTCGCCCCACAGCCCCTAAAGATGCCCTCCTTCCTGGATCTCAGAAGGCTGCTGGCACAAAGTCCTTGGCACCAGGCTAGTGGTTAAAGAAGCCTGGCATACAGTTACGGGTAGGACTGTACCCTGTGGTCCCTCCTGAGGTTCTCTAACTTGGCACAGTGCCACCTCGTTGGCTGACATCGTAAAGCAGGACCCAGTGCTAGATTTGAAGACAACCAGATCTGCACCCTGGGTATTAGTTTCCACATCTGTAAAACAGGTACACACCTTTCTTACGTTGCCTGGGCCTGGGTGACTGGCCCTCAGAGACCAGTAGTACAGCATCAATCACACGGTTACATCAGAACCAGAAGTGCCTTCTGCAGACCATCTGGCCAACACCTCTCCTTTTCTAGCCAAGGAAACTGGGTGAGGAATGTGCCCGAAGTTAGCCCCAATCACCCGTGGGACAGGAAGAACCTAGCCCACGTCTCCTCCTATTCTGACTGAAGCCCAGGACCCCAGCTGTCACTTCACTTCCAGGCTCTGGCCTGCAGGGCATCCTGATCCCTTGTGATCATGTCTCCTCTGCAGGCCACAGGAGCCCCCGCTCCCCAGTTCAAGAGTTTAACAAATATTTATTGAGTACCCTCTGGCTCTCATTTGGAAATATGCACAGGAAAAAATAAAAACAAAACAAGAACTATTTCAACCAAGGAAGAAAACAGCTCCCCCCCGACTGATGGCCCCAGATCTAGAAGAGGAAAAACTGGGAGAGGTCACCCCTCTGGCCGGCTCTCCTGGCTGCTAGGTCAGACCGGGTTGGCTGTCACGGGCTGCAAGGTCAGACCAGGTTGGCCACTACCGTTGTTGCTTCCATCTCCCCCACCTCCCACAGGCCCTTCCTGTGACAGAGATGTCCCCATCCCCACCCAGGTCAAGCCTGCTTCTTCCAGAGAGCCTTCATGTCCACCCCAGGAGAAAGAGGCCACCTGCTCCCCTGACTGAGAGGAGCTGTCTCATCTGTCCCTGTTTGGCCTTTGAGCTCCTGCTTGTGGTGATTCAGGGGCTGCTGCCACCCGGGCTCCTCTGGGGACTGCATCATATGACTTTTCACCTAGGTGGAGATGCCCAGCACACCCTCCCACCTCTCCCCTCCCTTCCCAAGGGCAGGAAAGGATTCTGACTCCTGTTTCTTGGTAGCCCAGACTGCCCACCACCGGGTGATACACACAAGGGAGGCCCTTCTTCACTCCCAGCACCCGTGGCCCCCAGCTGTGAGAAAGCTTTGTCCCCAACCCATTCACATGTACCCCTGGGACAGGCCTGTGAACCTCCCTAGAAGACCACACAGCTCCCAGTGCTGTCAGACTGTCTGGCCAAACTTGTTGGCCCAGAATCAGAGAAAGGGGATTCAGGGGCATTGCTGCCAGGATGCTAGACAAGGGACCCCTCTGGAGAAGACCTGAGCCCAGTCTAACTACCTCACTGGCCTGAGTTAAGCCTGCTCCATTCTTCCTTGACCTTCCAAAATTTCCAGACTGGGCTAGGAGGTGGCAGAGTGGTCAGCACTTCCAGTTCTGGGGCCTGTGGCCACTCCCTTGAATGGAGCCTCCTCTCTGACCCCAAAAGGTCAGGAGCAGCTAGCTAATGGGAGCAGGTCTGAAGGTGACCACATTCTTTTCCCCAAACTGCTGATTTATTTCATTTAAAATGGAAAAGGAAAGTAAGCCAGCCAGCATTGGCTGCCGACTTGACTGAGTGGTCCTGGCTAAGAATACACATCCCTCTCTTCACCCTGGGGGCTTCTAAGCAAACATAAGTCATGTGAATATGACTTATCACCCCCACACACATTCCTCTGAAAAATAAAACAGAAAAAAACCAACAGTCTTCCAGCGGTTCCCTCCTGCAACTGATTGATTTATGGTCATGAGAGCATTGAGCTCTCCCAGGTGGAGGCTGACACTAGATGTGGGAAGGGTCCCACAGCGAAGTCTGACCAGTGGCATAAACCACTTGGCCAGCTCCTGCTTCTGGGGCCACAGGTCTCTCTCCCAGAGACAGGCTCTGCAGTGCCACCTGAGGAAGTGGGGACATTTGTGTTCTCGGTGACACTTCTGTCTAAAACCAGAACAGTAACAGATGAGAAGGACCATTCTGGCCACTACGGGACAGCTGCCCAAGGCACAGCCTCAGCTCTGCTCTTTCTAGGTTATGGAAAAACTAAAAATCTGGTCATCCGATCTCAGAGCATGAGACTTTAGTTTGTTTAGAGCAGCTTTCACAAAACAGTGAATTCTCTTTCTTCTGTGCTTGGAAGAGTCAAAAGAAAACATCTTTGCAGTTTTGACAACCTCACCCCTCAGCTGGCAGTCCAATTTGCAGACTTTCGGGCTGATTTTGTCTGGGATCGGGCTCTTTTCCCAAACATCAAAAAAAAAAAGCTTTATTTTTAACGTTGTATGGGAAAAAAAAAAGGCATGAACAACATAACAAAAGACCACCTGAATGGGGAACTATACATTATACACACACGGACATATGTCCAGATTGTATAGGACAAATTCTCTTTTCCGGCAACTGGGTCAGCTTTTCTCGAGTGCATGGGAGGGGGAGTTTGCAGTTGCTTTTGACTTGAAGGTCTTGTTGTTTGTTTTCTTACTTACTTGCTCATTTGGGGTTTTATTTTTGGCTTTTGCTTTTCATTTTTTCCACTCATCTTTGTGGGGGAAAAAAGGACTTGCTCTGTCATCTCCTTGCAGGCTCAGGACAGCTGCTATATTTGCTGTTGAGAGATGTGACCAAATATTGCACTTGAAAAACTGGATTTAAACAAAGAATGGCCACTCTATTTTTGAAGAATCTGTGGTTAGCCCAAACTAAAGAACTGAAGTCAGCATGCCCAGATTTGCAAGCCACTGAACATGGACTTAAAAATGAGAAGTGTTTCATGGATTTTCATCTGCCCCGCCTCTCACAACCACCATCCACCAACAACTTCAAGAACAAACTTAACTTTTCTAAACAAAAATAATTTCATCATTTTGTGTGGCATTAACACCCCGCTACTTCGATATGTTATCTATATTTTTCTTGTTGACATCCAAGCAATTCAGAGCTAAAAATCCATCCTCCAGCTTTTCTGTGGGTCGTAAATCATAAAAAGGTTATATTTTATGAAAGCTGAAGCTGAGAAGTAAACAGCATATTTATATCCAAAGAGTTTCATCCATTAAGCAGCAATGACAGGGCCCTGTGGGCCAGAATCTAGTTTTCTTACTTAAAAAGCTTAGTTCTTTTGTAGACTCCTGCAGGGACCTATAACAGTTGGAATTGGGTTTTTTATGCCTTTGAGGCCTCCGAATGAATGTTACACTTTTCCATTATTTTCTTTTTTCTTTTGAGAAAACTAGGCTACCTGCTTATTGCCTAAAACCTACACCCCATGATTGTACTGTCGTAAAATCTGTCTTCTGCCCTTTCCTTCCACATCTACCGACATCCCCAAACTTTGTTTAGACTCGGTGTCAAGCAAGGTTATGCCGCATTTACCAAGGTAAGGAAGGCCTCCTTCGTGGACCAGGCTGATGGACAGCACACCCAAATAAAACTTCAGCCCAATGAGTGCCCAATAGCCTTGATCCCAAAAAACAAAAATAGAAAAGCTTAAATCTTAACCTCTCCCTTGCTCTAGCCCCAAAATGTCTTAAAGTCTCCTGACTATTTTGCAAGATGGTACAAGGCTGAAATAAAAAGACATAAGTCTGGATCTTGCATTTCACATGACTGCCCACTTTTAAAATGTTAGAAGGACGACCCCTTGGGCTATTAAAAGATGATGCACCTGCCCAGCCTGCCAGTGGTATAATTCGTGGTCATGAATATATATGTAGGTCTACCTGGATGTGGACATAAATTTCACACCACTCTTACATCAGGTGAAGTAAGTCTAGGTTCAGAGTCAGCAAAATGATCACCCTGAAACTAGCCAAATAATCACTAACAATTAAGAAAATGAAATATCTGAGTCTCAGTCCTCTTTTTACCCATTTCGAATATATATTTGTTCTTTTGATGTCCTGTGTGAAAAGGGGTGCTTTATCTGACTGCTGATGGGCTAAACAATGCTTCCGAGTTGGAATATAGAACTCAATTTGCTGGGACCATCATCTGAAAGGCCTGGACAATTTATCGAACACTGCAGATGAAAGAAAGAGAGGGGAAAAAATTTTAAAACTGACCACTTTTAAAATGAAGAAAATAGGGCAGTAAAGGGTATTGTAATATACTTTAATCTTCCTTAATGTAGAAAAATATGAAATGCCATTAAGTCTTCCTTTGAAATGGATGTGGTTGCATGGCTTGAGCACCCAAATCTAGTTAATGAATCTATTGTTAAGGCAAATAAACAGGAAAGAAGCAGTGAAGGAGTGATCTGTGCATTATGTGACTAATTCAGAAGATGAAAGGCAGAAAAATTAACTTTAAATTCACATAAATATTAGAGCTAAGGAGAATAGTTGCAGGTGTAAAAAAGGGAAGCCTGCATTTCCCTTCGGTTGGTGTTAGGAATAACCGCTTTCTGCTCAAGAGCAAAGTCAGGAAAGATGAAAGTGTTTCAAGGGGCTTAATAATTAACATTTTAAAAGGTTTTCTTAATAAAAAAAAATGATGAACAATAATAGCAATTTAATCATCTTATTTGAAAAATTAAATCGATCGCAAGTGTTCGTTTGTACGGAAGTGGCGTTTACAGAATTTGGATGAACTTATCCAATCGGATCTCCACTTTAATCACTTTAAATGGAGCCAATATACAAAAAGAAAGCTGGATGCAGCAGAGACTCAAAGGGCAGCAATTTGGGGGAGATTAGCAGTTCTCCACAAAGGACCTGTGGCAACCTCTTTGTCCTCCTGTCTCTGTTGCAGCCAGACATTACTAGTGGAACTCAAGCCAGCGTGGCCAAGGCTGGTGGGGAGCTGCCGGGGAGCTGCCCTTTATTAGGGAGTCTCACCGGTGTCCACACGCACCATCTGGGAAAAGGGCCTCATGGGCAAAATGTTTTCTCTGTGATATAAAGAATACTTCTATCAACACAGTACAGAGGATTCATCGTAATTAACCTTAAATTATAAAGGCTTTGTACCTATTAACTTTGGAAGCATTATAAATGATCATTTGTCTTGAGATCACACCATATAAAACTATTTCCAGGGGAGGCACCTGTGGCTCAGTCAGTAAGGCGCCAGCCCCATATACCGAGGGTGGCGGATTCAAAACCAGCTCCGGCTGAACTGCAACCAAAAAAAATAGCTGGGCGTTGTGGTGGGCGCCTGTAGTCCCAGCTACTTGGGAGGCTGAGGCAAGAGAATTGCTTAAGCCCAGGAGTTGGAGGTTGCTGTGAGCTGTGTGATGCCATGGCACTCTACCGAGGGCCATAAAGTGAGACTCTGTCTCTACAAAAAAAAAAAAAAACTATTTCCATAGACACAGTTTAATGTGATCTTCACCTCAGAGCTACTGTTTTTGCAGAAAAAGCTACCCACTCAAACTCTTGGGGCAAGGAAGAGAGGACTTTCCCAGAGACCTCAGGAGAAGCAGCTTGAGGCCCCTTGGCCTCAGTTTCTGCCTGGCTGTGCAGAACACTCTGTCCTTCTCCTGCTTGGAATACCATGCGGCCACACAGAGATATTGGCCACGATGAAACCCCACACATCTCGCGTCTAAGCCAACAATGGAGACTGACTCACAACTCAGAATTCCATATTCTTAAAGACGAGGAGGCTCATCTTGGTTTAATGTCCACTGGGGTCCAATCCGTGCTAAGGGGACAAACCGCATATGGCTGAAGGACACACAGAAGATAGAGGGCAATTTCCCAAATGGGGCCAAATAAGCCTGGAAGGTCCCCTGTGTGCCCTCTACACAGGAGCAGGCCAATACCTGGACTCAGATGCCAGCTCACCCAGCTGACCTTGTGCAAAGTCTTTACCCCTGTGTGTCTCTGTTTCCCCACCTGTAACCTGGGGTGATGAAAGTACCTATTCCATAAGGAGGGATGATGTGAGAATTAAGTTAAGACAGGAAACATTGATAGGACAAAGTCAGGCATGTATTACAGGGCATTGGCTATTTTCATTATTATTGTTGCTTGCTCTGCTTTTTAGATGAAGAAACTGAGCTTCAGAGAGGTTAAGCGCCTTGCTCACAGGTGCACGCATAGGAAGGGGTGGCCTTTGCCATCATCCTCCTCCACACTACTGCCCTGCTCACACTCTGTCAGGGCTGGACCAAGACGCCCTAGCAGGCTCTGCTTTACCCCATGCACTCTTTCCTCAATAAATACACTAGAACCTCAGGGAGTTGACCACCAGGGGATTGTAACAAACTGATCAACCTACAGAGGGGGGTCGACATAAGGAACTAGGCCAACAGTCCTGATACACACATGTGGTACATGTCTGGTCTGTGCAAATTAGGTGAACTTAAAGGAGCTGGTCAGTGTAGGGAGGTGGTCAACTTTGGAGATTCTACTCTATTCACTGAGTGACATCACAACCATGTCTTGTCTTACTCAAAGGAGAGAAAAGAGTCCCACTCTGCAGTGAAATAGCCCACACATCCACACCAAGACCCTTTGGATATGGTCTCTCTGTCTTGTCCCCCTCTTCCAGCAGCTATCCAGAATGTTCCCTCCAGCCACATTTACTCCCCTACCCAGGAGCAGGGTGAGTGTTCTTAACTTCTCTACTGCAGGATGTTTCCAGGGATGTAAAGCCACCACCCAGGCTCAGCACTGAGTTGACACTCAGGGCAGCACAGCCATCACTGTGCCAAAGGAGAGGACAGGCCATCATCTGGTACCTACAGGCTCCTGGGGAGCACACAGGTCCAGGCCAGGGCCAGCGGTGCTGCACTTATGTCAGCCCACGGGCTCAGCCTCCAGCAGAGCCTCTTCATCCCAAGATGACCGAAACGTTGGATGGCGCACTGGCTGGCACAACCTCACAGCACAATCTTACTACTGCCAGGGAGCTGTGGACAGGGGAAGTTTCCTCAAGCTTTTCTCTAAAATCCAATGGGCTCTTCTGGGTGCTCAGAGGTCTTCAAATATTTGATTCAAACTAAACCTTTGCTGTACATAATTTTTTTTTTTTGAGACGAAGTCTCACTCTATTTGCCCAGCCTTGAATGTCACACCTCACAGCAACTTCAAACTCCTGGGTTCAAGCAATCTCTCTCCCTAGCCTCCTAGAAGCTGGGACTGCAGGCACCCACCACCACGTCCAGCTAGTTCTTCTATTTTTAGTAGAAACAGGGTCTCATTCTTGCTGAGGCTGGTCTCAAACTCCCAAGCTCAAGCAGTCCACCAGCCTTAGCCTTCCAGAGTGCTAGGATTACAGGCGTGAGCCATCATACTCAGCTATGTACATAATTTCTTTTTTGCAGTTTTTGGCCAGGGTCTGGTTTGAACCCACCACTTCTGGTACTGGGGCGGCTGGCGCCCTACTCCTTTGAGCCACAGGTGCCACCCAATGTATATAATTTTTTTAGGATAACTGTGTGTCTTCCAAATCTAAACTCATTGGCGATATCCCAATGTATTAACTAGTATTGCAACTTAGTTTGGAGCACACCTTAGAATAATTTTCTCTTTTACTTCTGTTTAATTAATGAGTAGCGTTAAATTTCAAGGTAAGCTATTTTCCAAAATCACCACTTGCAAACAGGATTTATTCACCTCTATGAAAACAATAATCTCACTGGTACTGGATGTTAAGGATGTTAAAGGCTGAAAATGTAACTCGTAAACCCAAATTCAAAACAGTCTTATGGTTCTCATTGATTAACTTTAAAATACTGTTGTTTGAATTTCTACAATAAACTTATACTGCTAAAATGCCCTTTTAATCTATCACATATGTTAGGATTCCCAATAAGATTGCATTTGAAAAAGACCAAAAGGCCCCTAACAATGTTTAAAGGCCACTGTCCTGGAGCCAGTCAGGGAGAGGGCCCAGTGCCATCCCCAACATAGGCCAAAAGTGACAATGCCTCCCTTTTCCCTCCCTAGATTCCCTAGGAGAGCTTGGCTTGGTCAGCTGACTGTGCCTCAAAACTCACTGACCTCCCATGCAAACCCCAGCACCTCTATGCCTCTGAAAAGGGGCCACTTTCAGCTGGGCTTCCAGACATTATAAAGAATAAAGCAAGCACAGAAAAAAGACTAGAAGGAAATATACTACAATGCTAACAACACTTTTCTCTGGGTGGCTGAATTTTCTCCTTTCTTGTTCCTAAGTTTTCCACAATAATCATACAAATGCAAGTTTTGGCAAGATACCTTCTCTGGCTACTCACATTATTACTTTTTTAATCAGAAGAGGAAGTGGGATTTTGTATGTTCTGCTTTTTAAAAGGATAGCGATATAATAGCCATTCCTGTTCCAGCCATTTGCTCCCCACACACATACTGGCAGTCCCTCCACCCTCAGAAAGATCTGGAAGCATCAGGCAGCTGCAGAAAGGGAGGACTGCTGTGGACGTTGGAAAGGAGACTCCTCCACTGCCCCACATCCACACACCAACACAGAGGCCACAGAGCGGGCTCCATGCCTGAACTGCACCTTGCCCAGTGTGCACAACTAATGAAAAGGAGAGCGAAGTTAAAAAACAAAAGTGGACTTAGCCAGTGAGCCTATCTTTCGCCCTTGGGTCCCTCTGACTCTGCACTCAATGTATCGTTTCAATTAAGGCATCATCACATCAGCATCAGGCTTTCCCCACTTAGGGCTGTGACTGCAGCAAATAGAAGTCCAGAACTCCCCAGATAAACAACAATGGGCCGTTTCTTAGTATAAGTAGATCCCAAATATTGCACAGGGCTTTTTTTTTTTTTTTTTAGTTTTTTTCTTAACTGTTCTTAATAATCTTAGTATTGGTTGTTTACCTGAAATTCAGCTGTAACTGGACTTTCTATATTTTATCTGGCAGCCCTATACCCAATATGAACCAACCAACTCACCGTGAGGGGGCATTTTTCTGTTGGGTTTGGTTGGGTTTGGTTAATGTCTTTGTGGGGGGAGGGGGGTTGTGTGTCTTTTTGGTAACTGGCTTGCTTGCCAGCTCTCTACCACTGGGTGAATGAGAGGAGTAATAGTCTTCGAGCCACCCACCTTGCACATGGTGAAGACACCTCCAATGACAACGGGACAGAAGCCCAGAAGGTGGAGTCACGGGCAGATGAACCTCTGAATAATGTCATAGTGCAGAAAGCCATGAGATCTGCGGAAGGCCTTTTCCTTTCTTTGGGGGAAATGCTGGGACATGACAACTTCTATTTAAACACTGTGCTGTATGTAGAGGGACAATGAATTAAATACTTCATATGCAAACATTTCCAATAAATTAAGGAGAAAGCTGTCAGTGCCCTAGTCAAGAAATGATTGGATGTGCATGGCACTAAAGCACTATTCACTGCCTGCGTGTCTCAGGGCAGGGTCCCCAACCTCGCCAAGCATCAGCCCCCTTATTAAATGTGGAGCATGGTATCTACTTGTGGGGTCAATGTGAGGATTAAATGAAGTTATGTATCCCATAAAACACCTAACCATCTCAAAAAATACATATGTATGTATAATATATGTAAGCAAAAAACAGCAGGAAAAATTTTACTTTGCCAGAAATAATACAAATCAAAATTAAAATGACAGTGAGGCATCATACTTATGAAATTGGCAAAGGTTTCTGAAAACTCTGATGACATTACTTAAAAGATCAAAAAATATTATAACTATTAGACAAATAAAAAGATGGTTATGGGCAGTGCCTGTGGCTCAAAGGAGTAGGGTGCCAGCTCCATATACCAGAGGTGGTGGGTTCAAGCCCAGCCCTGGCCAAAAACTGCAAAAAAATAAATAAATAAATAAAAAGATGGTTACATAGATTAGAGGGTGGTGCTAAAGATATAAAGAATGGTTAAACTATGGTATTTTTTAACAAATAAGAGAAGGGTTGAATGAATTATGGAATTCTTTATGTCAGACAGTCTACGAAGTCAATTAAACGACATGGTATGATATAGAACATTTGATAATATAGAAAATATTCATAATACATTGAATAAATGTATTCAATGTATGCACCATTTGATGTGTTTGGATTCCTGTATGTGGGAGCAAATAAAACAAAGACTGGAAAGAAGTACATCAAATATTAGTAGGAGTTATCTTTGGGGAAAAGGTGATTATGGGGAACATTTGTTTTCTTCTTTGTTTTTGTTTCTATTTTCCACATTTTCTATAATGATTATATAGTACTTCAGTAAAAACAAATGTTGGTTAAAAAAGTTCAATACTAAAAAATATTCAATACTGAAATACTGGAAGTGAACATGGTTTAGGAGGAGATTACAGAATGGTGGGTACATGGGAACAATAACCCCCTCCTTTTCCTTCCTCTTCCTCTTTTTCCTGTTCTTTCCCTCCCCCTTCAGTCGTCTTCTCTCCCCTTCTCCATTCTGCTCTCTCCTCCCTCCCTCCCTCCCTCCTTTCTTCCTGGGGAAGTGCCGTAGTAGGCACCAGAGTCCCCCAGTACGCTGCCCACCAAAAGTCTTACAGAGGCCTGTGTGAGAAGCGTGTGGCTATGGATGCTGAGGTTCCACTGGGACAACTCCTATGTTGAGCATCTCAGGGGCACACTGCCCATTAGAACTGCTCCATCTCCATTCCCCTGCAGACAGTCCCTTTTCATCCCACGAGCTGGACGCTGCCTGCAAAAAGAAGGGGGGGCCTATTAGTTTTAGGAACATCAAGAGAGTTCCAGTCAGATTCTTTTTGGTCATTTTCTCTGAATTTATCCCAACAAGGAGTAATGGCATTCATGCAAGCCTTCTCCAAAATACAGCATTTCAAGCACCAAAATTCAGACTTGCTCACAGAGCCTCAGTCTGAGTGACTGACATGAAATTACAGAGCCCCAAGATGCCATGAAGTGGTGGTGGTAATGGGGTTGCACACAGAGCACAGCAAGAGCTGGGGAGTAAGAGAAGGTGTCCAGGGTGCCGGGAGGCTTCACACGGGGCAAGCCAAGAGCAACTGGAGTTTGCAAGCAGGGAAGAACGTTGCAGACCAAGAGAACAGCACAGTCAAGGCCACAGAACTCAAGACCATGGCATTTACCCTGTGAGTGTTAAGTGCTGGGGGTGGAGGAGGCTGTGACGGGAATGGCCACACAGAGCCCGCGTGCCACTCCAAGGAGCGTGTGCTCTCTCACAGGCCCAGGACCAGACCCCCAGGAACACTCCACCTCAGCGTCCCCTTTCCCACTCCTGTGCTGCACGGGGAGAAATCTGTCCCTTGGTCACTGCAGGGGGGGTGTCTAAAGACAAAGCCTGACTAGGCCAAAGAGGCTTCCAAGCGTCTGGAGCTTCCTACAAGAGCTGCCCCCATTCCTCATTCCTCACTTTGCTGAGCCTGAATTGGGTGTCATCCTTCTCTCCACCCTGGACACGATCATCACCAAACCAGCACCCACCACCCGCAGTCCCTGAGAATGCCTGGAGCCAGGTGGAAGAGTGTTGGAAGGCAAACCGTCCTTCCCAGTGTCGGTCCTTAGGATTCTCACCACCTTTCCAAACCCTCCCTCAGCCCTCAGCCCAGGCCCCTGAAAAGGTGTTTGTCTGGAAGTGGCTGAAGGTGCTGCTCCTGTTCCCACCAGGCCAAATCTGCACCCAGGGCACAGTGAGTGGCCCCTGTCCGCCACCCCCGTGTCAGGAAGCTGCTGGAAAGGCTGCACACGCCATGTCGTTGGCCCAGGACTCAGCAGCCTCTGTCCACATGAGGCACCTCAGAGAAAAACAAAACAAAGCACCACCATTAACTCCTTGCCTGTATCAGCGCTGCTTTCTTTAAACCCAAGTGCAATCTTAGAAGCCCAACACCGCCTGAAACAAAAGCCTCACCGATCCCTGGAAGATGACTTTGGTGAAAGTAGAGCTCATTTCAGAAAATCAAAGCAAAGAAAAATATTGAATACAATTCCGAGGCATAATGCATTATTATGGGCTTTTATGGATTTTATGTATAATTTCATGTAAAGTTAAGAGGCTGGAGCGATCTCTTACATTCAGCCGTATTATCAGCCCAGCACCAAACAATGTTCCACATCTTATTATGTTCACAGTTGACACACTATTAGAGAAATGTGCAGCTGTCTTACTCTGCTATTCATTTCCTCATTACTATTTTATAAATATATGATTAACAGTTATTGCAGCTGCCTAATTCACATTTATTGCAAATGCAACCCCACAAATGAATGCTCAAAGCAAAGAGATGTGGTTTTAGAGTAATTTAAATTTTACAGTTCCATTTACCCTGCTTTTTAATTTACTGTATAATGACCCTATTAGAATAAAGCACATCTGGAAGTTCTTTGGGGAACATTTAATTTTCTGTGGCTTCAGTACTAACAGAACTTGTACCATAAAGCCCACAGATGCCTAGAAGACTGTACAAATTTCCACATTTTATGCCAAGATGCCGGTTAATTGTACTGACGAGACAATTACGGCAAAGCGTAAAGATATGCTTCTTGGTACTAAAACGTGAAGAGGAGGGCCAAGGACCTCGCTCTTTGCAAAGTTTCCAAAACCTGAAATTAACTCGCCTGATTTTTGATTTCTTTTTCCTGAAGAGGCCACCTCAGGCTGTGCGTTCTCCCAGATTTTCCCTTGCTTTTTTCCACAGAGCTTTCTGCCCCTTCCCATCTGCCCCTTGCCCTGTGTAATGGAAGGCAAGGCAATTTGCAAAGCTCCGGAAGCCAATTGAGAGGCAAGTGTGTCATCTGGGGCTGGCCCAGTCTTCATAGCCCAGGAGGCTACAGATGCCCCAGCTTCCAGCATGCCACATTAACGGAGTTGTCCTGAACATTCGAAATTGATTTGAATATTAAATACAGATCACTGCAGCGGAACTCATGCATGAGAAATAATGTGAATCCACTGCCATTGATTAGCTAATTTATGTTCTACAGCTAATCGAAGCACAAATCTCATTAGCCACAGGTCAGTAAGGCTCGGAGAGAAAAAGATAATCATTTTGGTAGCCTAGTTGGCTGTAAAGACACAATTAGAAGCCGACGGATTTTCCAGGCTTCTCCTCCCGGGTCTCAAGACAATTTTGCAGGGAAAGAAAAACAGGTCTTGGCCATGCCTCTGCCAGCCACTGGAAGAGAGAGCTTCATATTTAATGATCCAAGATGCTTCTTTTATTTAATGCAATAATATCATGACTTTATTGCTTCTAGATGTACACAGAGCCCATAAGCTATTTAGGGCTACCACACACTCTCAGAACACAATGTTGATTGTTACCATTTCCATATTTTAAGCATTGGACAAATGTAAGTTTTCGTGGGGAGAGTCGAATGGCCAAGGTTTTCCATATTCGAATGTTATGTGCATTTAAGAATCTGTCCTTGTAAAGTGCAGGGAAGTCATGCAGGATCAAATTAGGCCTCGCAATTAAAATGCACCTGCAGTTAGCACAGACCACCTTCATTCCCTGAGCCCTGCTCAGATCAATTTTGGCAGAGATTTTTTTTTACCACTCTTCAATATAGAAGATGATGGGAAAATAACAGAAGGAGGGAGAATCCTGCTTTCACATCACGACAATAAGTAAAATCCCCGATGTTGATTAAATTAAGATTTCTGGTGATAAGCTCCTCCTGAGCCTCATAATCCCTGTTGGTGATTTCGATAGGATGGCATTTTAAAAAGCGGGGTTTTTTTGTTTGTTTGTTTCCAGTTTTTGGCCGGGGCCGGGTTTGAACCCACCACCTCTGGCATATGGGGTCGGTGCCTCACTCCTTTGAGCTACAGGCGCCACCCTAAAAAAGTGGTTTCAACACTGTTGCCCAAGCAGAAACAAGGCTGCCAGCAGCTTAGCCTTCTGCTGGCTATGTGACCCCTTTATGTCTGTGTCATAAAAGTGGATCAAATTGGGGACCTTTGCTAAATGACCAGGAACAGAACCCAAAGTGACATTTTTCTGAATAAACAAATAAGAAAACAACACACTAAAATCCAAATGTTCTCACTGACCCATTATTTCCAGATCACTGCAATGCCATACAGGGTCCATAAAAGGCAATAACATGAGCCAGTGGCGCATATTTTGGGAACGTTAATCCGTATTTCTGGTGAAACAACAGACTACCCACATGCACAGAGGACAGGCCATTCCTACTACGCCCTGAAGAAAAAGGTGCAGAAGGGTTGGGTTGGGAGCAAGGGAAAAAAAAATCATCCCATGTTTCCCCACTGAGACCTGGTCCTAAAGCCACCACAGGGTGAGAAGCCTTCACACGTACCCTAAAATCAAAAGAATGCTCTACATTTTAATTTTAGTTTAAGTCATTAAAAATCTTCTTGAACTAGGGACATTTTAAAAGACTGGCTCCCTCCACTAGCTGTTTAGCACAGATATAAACAGACAGAGCATTCCAGTTGTTCTTTCCTATAGCTCCGGGTCCTTACAGTCGGATAAACTGCCCAGAGGGCCCAGCTCACAGACTTGCCCTTCCACAGCCTCTTTACCTTTTGCACTGAAGAGTTTAATGACAGCATGCACCAGATGACACTAATAGATTTTAAGCAGGAAGAGAAATCCCAAGTGAGCTCAGCTGGCCAAACCTGTTCCCTTTACCAGAAAGTTCTGGCTCTATTCTTTTTCATATGTGGACACATTTAAAGAGCCCCTGTTTCCACACTGAGTTTCCTGGGTTGTCATCAGATAAAGAAAGAGGCCTGCAAATTCTATCCTTCTCTCCCACACACAGCCCCTGTGGTGACACACGCAGTCTCTTCCCCCCCTCTCCACCCACCAGAGAGCCAGGGGAGACTATGGCTGCAGCCTGACCAATGCTATACCTTCCATAGCACTCTATTTCTAATTTTGTTTTCAATTATGCAATACTTTGACTTACACAATAGGCAAAACACACGTCTAAGTTATGCAGCATAATAATATAGCGCACAGTGGGAAACCACCACTCCCTCCGAGAAACAGAATAATGCTGGCATCCATGCTGCCCACTACTTGTTCCAACCTAACTCATCCCTCTGCCTCTCCCACAGCATCCCAGGGACCCGAGTCACGTGCTCCCCATTCATCATCTAAACAGTGACCTTTGTGTTGCTGGGTTTGGAGCTTTATAAAAATGGCATTTCGCTCTCTATGGTCTTCTGTGAGTTGTTTTTCTTGGCATTAGGTTTCAAAGATTCACATGGGGTAGGGCAGTAACCACTACACATTCGTTTTCCTATATAGATGACGATCCATAGCAAGTTTATCCATTCTCTTATCAATGGACGTTAGGGTGGTCTCGGAAGTTTTGCCTTCACCTGTAATGCTGCAGTCAACGTTCTCACAACATTCTCTGGCTGCACACAGTTTTACTGAGGGAGATAGCTCTGAGTGGGCTGGTGGGTTGCAGAGAGTTCTTGTGCTCAGCTTTACAAGACAGGGCCAGCTTGTTTCCGAAGTGACTTTCTAATTTACTTTCTTACCAGCAATAAACGCGAGTTCCCATTCCCCGTGTCCTCACCTGTGTGTGCGCTTGTCAGACTTCCTGACTTTTGTCGACCTGGCAAGTATAAAACCATAGACTGCTGTGGTTTTAATTTGCATTTTCCTGATTACAAATGAAGTTGAGTGTCTTTTCATATGTTAATTGGCCTTTGCAGTTTACTCTTCCATAAAATGTTCTATTCGTGTCTTTGGCCCTTATTTCCTATTGGGTTGATTCGTTTTCTTCCTTATTGTTCATTTTCCATTTGTCTATATTCTGGATACTAATCTTCTGTTATATACGTTGCAAATACCTTGTCCGTGTTTCTGTTGTAAGAAAATTTTAATGTAGTCTAACTTATCGACTTTTTTGTGTTTTACTTAAGAAATACTGTCTTGCCCTGAGGTCTTCTCAATTTTCTCCATAAAATGTTCAAATTTTGCCCTTCACTTTTAATCCATATGGGATCAGCTTTGTGTGTGGTGTGAGATAGGGATCCCATTTCATTTCTCCCACATTGTTAAACAAGGTTCCCAGCATTTTTAACGAGTGGTCAAGGCTTTCCCTGATGGACTACAGTGCAAGGCATGGCTGGTCCATTTCTCTATTTCGTTCCATTCACTTGTGTTGGGCTGGTACCACACAATCACAATGACTATAGCTTTATAATCTGTCTTGATGTTTACTAGGGCAGGTACCCCACCCCTTTCCATGCAAACACAACTTATTTGGCTATGTTCATAGTTTATTTTCCAGGAGTAAAAAGGAGGAGGAAGAAGAAAAAACAAAGAAGAATGGTAGCTGATTTCCAGCACCAGGCACTGTGCTAAGCATTTGCCATGTATTTTCTCATTTCAACCCTAACTTTGAAGGTGGAGTTTTGTTTGTTTGTTGGAAAACTTAAACGCAATGAGAGAGATTTTTTTTCACCACTATTTTATACATAAGAAAACCAGATGCTCAGAATGGTTTTATGACTTGCCAAATGCACACACCAAATGATCAGCACGGATGGATGGCAGCGCTAACTCAGGTCTATTGGACTCGAGGGCCAGTGTTCCTGCAGTTACATTGGGGGAAGCCTCGATTCCCAGCACCATGTTTAGAGTCACTCTTTTATATGTCTATGGACTTCCACAGACCTCTCTCTGCCCTGCTTGGAAGCTGCTGGGTATCTGAGGCTGGGGCTTAGCTTGAGGTTTGCGTGACGCTGACATGGACCCTCTGAATCCCTACCCATTACACACATTCTCCCCAGAATGTGCTGTCAGGCTGGCTGACTACGCTTTGTTGGAGATTTTTCTCTAATTGTGAAGCATTTTCTGCTCAACCTGGATGTAGGGTGGGGGAAGCACGAGGAGGTAAAATGGCTATTCTAGACAAGGCTCAACTTCCTGCCTGTAGCTTTTGCCAAGCAACTCAAGAAAATGCCCACCAGGGACCCGGCGCTGTCCTTTTCAGATGAGAATGGCTGAGCACATAATAAACCCAGCCAGCCTTGTGGATTCGCTGGCTTTAATTACATGGTTGAGGTTAAATATATTTTATGGACAAAAGCAATGATAGACAGGTCCTTTGTACAAAAGATTTCAGCTCATTTGAGATTTAACCATTTTTAAATTTAATATATTTTTTTTAAAGCCACAATTGCAAAGGTCAGATCTAATTCCACTGCCTATTATGAGCTGCCAAGCCGAAGCTGCAGCCCAGGGCCAGCCCAGGATGACTCAGGACTGAGCAAAGGGACAGCTGGATGAGAAAGTGCGACCGTGGGTTCGTGCAGAGATCTACTGTATCAATTAGTGCTGTCCTAATTTTCTGGCCAGTTCTGATGGCAAGTGTCTAATTTATCTTTCCAGTGTTGTCAGAGGCCTGTCCCCTTCCATGTGCATCTACTTTCTCTATGTCCTTTGCCAACTGCCCCGTCTGTATCTGTGGATTAATTTTTATTTTGTTTCGTTTTAGAGATGGGGTCTTGCTCTTGCTCAGGCTGGTCTCAAACTCCTGAACTCAAGCAATCTACCTGTCTCAGCCACCCAGAGAGCTAGGATTACAGACATGAGCCACCAGCACCCAACCTTGTGGATCTATTTTTAAATTGTGCTATGAGACCTAACATTACATTTCAAAACATCAATCAAAAATATAAAAGCCATTTCTGGAATGTCCAGGGTACTTGGTCTTTCTTTCCAATAAAGAAATAAGAAGTCCCCCAGGAAACGTGCCCTGGGTGGAGCACTGAGGCAGGTTAATAGGCAGGTGTATGTTGATTTGCTGGACCTTGAACTAATGCAGAACATCAGGCCAGGAGTCAGAAAGAGATACGGGCAGATGTGACTGTGATACCCACCCCTCCAGCAAACACTCCTGTGGCTCATCGCTTCTCTGTTGTCTCACTTTGCAATAAGGAAAGGGAGGCTTGAGAAACTGAGCAAGTGCCGGGATCCTGTGACCAGTAAGACAGGTCCATAGCCTGGCCCCTCCCCAGGACTCACTGTGTATCTAGAACTCCATGTCACCGGACAGGGTGAGGCTCTGGGGACATAACCCTTGAGGGGGTGAGGAGGATCCTCGATCCCTGAGACTCTGAAGGCAAGCCAGGCCCCAGAGACTCCATGCCCCAGGTGGCTTCCTGCACTGAAAACTCCAACCCAGCCCCATGTCCACTGGGCTGGCCAAAGGCTCTAACACAGGGGACATTCTGAAATAATCCAGTCCAAGAATTTAAATTCTCCAAAAGCTCGCTGAAACAAAACTGGGTAGAATAGAGTCCACAATAAAATAAAATCCATAATAGCATACCACCACCAAGGTCCTCTCTGGAATTATTGCTATAGCCTCTCAGTGCCTGGTCTTGCCCTGGGTTTGAGGGATTTGTTATCTACTCGACAGCCAGAACGACTTTTCTAAAGTGGGAATTTGATCATCTGACTCGCCACTGCCTCTCTGCAGAAAGGTTCCCACGGCACTGGGGCAAAGCCCAATTCCCTTAGCCGTGCATACAGGACACTCCAGAAGCTTGCCTCAGATGCTGTCCCCACCCTGTGGCCCAGCCACACTGAGAGTTCTCTCAGAGCCCTAAGCCTCAGCAAGGCTTAGCCTTTGCCTCACAACACACAGCCTGCCACCACCCCTAGTTAAGCCCTGACAACCCTATGCCCCAAGGCCTCTCTAGGAAGCCTGCATGTCCCCTCTACTACGTGGGCACTTAGTAGGTGCCAGGAGCTCCAGTAAGGCGGTCTCACTGACCGCCTTCATTCTCTCCAACCCCTAGGTAGATGTATTTAACACACTGACTGCCCTGTGAGTTGTATTTAACTTACTCTAGTTTTGATCCCGGGCCTTGTGAACTATATATAACTCATACCTAATAAAACACCGTGGCCCCAAGGAAATAAAAATTTTTTTTCTAGTGGCAGTCAATGAAATGCTGGCTGATTTATCCGCTGCCCACACCAGCTGAGACCAAGCTGGGGTGCAGCAAGGCCTTGCTTACCCACCCTACCTCACTTCTGAGGTTGGCCCTCGTCTGCACCCCACAGCATTTTGTGCTATGCTGTACTTTCTGGGTGACTGCCAGAAAGTGAACCCCCAAAGGCAGGGCTCAGCTTCCTTTGCCTGCATCCCTAGCTCCTGGCAAACAGCTCATACATTGCAGGTTCTCAGTTAATATTTGCTGAAAGAATGAATGAGCCATTGGCAAAGACGGTTATTGGCAAATGGATTTATTATACAACAACCATAGAGGAATACTGTGGAGCCAGGAGCTGTGCAGTTGTTCAGGAGAATACCAGTGTGCAGGATGTAGGCGGGGATATGCCCACTCAGTACTTATGAATGAGAAGGTCTGGTCCCTGGCTGTTCCCCTCTTACCACTAAGCATGCTTCCTGGTTGGTTTTCAGTGCCATTGGCCCTGTAATCAGAACCCAGATTTTCGTATTCTACTAAACATGTTATTAGAAAGATAAATCAGTTCTTCAATTCACTGTAAAATACATGGATGTAAACTACATTTATCCAGATAGATGTAAACTACATTTATCCAGATGTTTAGCAGGTCTGCGCCAAACCATTTAAAACATAAAACAGATAAGTTCTTTAAGCCTAATTTTCAGCTTCTCAAGGATCAAGTCTTCAGCAGATGGCTGAGCAAATGAATGCTGGGGAAAAATTAAGGGCTGTCTGTATCTTTCAAATTGACATGGAGAGCAGTTGGGGTCTGCCAGAAACTAAGAATGACCACAAAATGTAATTATGATTGTAATGAGAATGGGTTAAGCTTAAACTATTTCTCATTTTCATTGCAGTCACTGCCACAAGATGGAGTGGAGATTAATGCCAGGCCATTTCCTGTGCTTGTTATATTCTTTGTCATTAGAATAAAACATCGTAATTTGAGCATCTCATGTATACTGAGAAGGATGGCCGGAGAGGAGTGGCCAGAGCACTGGTGGCCAAATCTTCAGGCTCTGGTGTCTCCTCTATGGTTGGGGACCACCAAGGGAACATGGCAGACACGCCGTAACCTAGACCGCCTGTCCTGTCTCACCATTGCACATTCCGTCCCCTGGCCTGACAGTCGGAGCCTCAGTCTCTTCAACTGTAGAATGGGGATCCCAGCAGTGTCCCCTTCATGGGGCTACCACGGCTATCAACACAGAAGCAGTTTATGGAAGGGTTTTTGCAAACTGTACTGCACTGCTCAGGTGCAAAGGAGGGTGCCAGCTTCCGAACTAAAAAGATCTGAGTTCAAAGATCAACACTGGTAATTGTAGCAACTTGATCAAGATACCTCAGCAAGCCTCAGCTCCTTGTCTGTAAAGTGAAGATAAGAACACTTATTCCATTAGAGTTTTTGGAAAAGTACGTGAGATGCTGAATAATAACATGCCTGGAACAGGGCCTACATATATTTAGTGCCCTATAAATGATGGCTATAATGGTGGGCGATGGCAACTGCCAAGGTTATCATCTTCTTCTTTATTAGATACAAGCTCATTAATATTCTAATAGTACAAGTAACATCACTGAGGATTGTTCATCTAAGTCAAGAGTTGTCCATTAGAATTCTTTATCTGAACAAAGTCTTACCTAGAGGTACCCTATATGAAACAGGAACGGAGCTGCTTTGGTTAAAGAGGGAACAGGGGGACGTAAGGTTAATAATTCTCCCAACCCCAACCCCCATCAGCTCCTAAGAGTACAGCTCTGGGGATCCCAGGTGCTATGTAAATTCATTTATTGGTCTAGATCTTACAGCTGTACCTGCTGCCTGAGCTCCAGGCTCCCTGGAACTCCTCTGCATCCCTTTGACCACTCCCTTAACTCCCAAGCAGAGTCAGTCCTCTCCCCTTTTGTGGGTTGAATTGTGTCTCCCAAAAACACATGGGAAAGGCCTAATCACTGGTGCCTGCAAATACGACCTTATTTGAAAATAGAATGATATGCCTTGCAGACATCATTCAAGGCATAAATTAAGATGAGAAAATAGGTGAAATAGCTTATTAGAAGATGAAAAGAACAATAGAGAGACACAGACAGAGAACACTATGTGAAGACAGATGCCCGGCGGGAAGACAGCCAGGTGACCAGAGAGGCAGAGATTAGAGTGAAGTAGCTGCAAGCCAAGGGATGCCAAGCATTGCTGGCAACCACCAGAAGCTGGAAGAGAAAGCATAACTGTGCTGACACCTTTTGGCCTCAAGAACTATGAGACAATAAATTTCTTTAAGCCCCCAGTGTGTGGTACTTTATTGCAACAGAACTAGTGCGTGAATACAGTCTGTATTAGTCCATCCGAGTTGCCATAACAAAATACCATAGATGGCACGCCTTAAACAACAGAAATTTGTTTTCTCACTGGTGGTCTGGAAGGCCAAGGTGCCAGCAGGGCTGGTGTCACTGAGGACTCTCCCAGAGTTGCAGATGCTGCCATCGTGCTCTGTACTAACATGGCCTTTTCTCAGCGTGCACACATAGAGGCAGACAGAGCTCTCTGGTGTCTCTTCTATTAAAGGCACTGATCCCATCAGGTCAGGGCTCCAGCCTTATGACCTTTTTAACCTTAATTACTTCCATAGAGACCCCATCTAGATCCAGCCACACTAGGGGTTGGAAATTCAACACAGGAGTTGGTGGAAGACACGCTTAGTCCATAACGCAGTCTTCATAGCTTCATTTTGACTCTCATTTCTCTGCTCTTTTTCTCATTTACAGGTCTGTGTCTCCCCCCAGCCCAGGAATTCTCTAAGGACAGGGTCTGTGTTGGATTGCCCTAGGCCCAACTAAGACCAGATTCAAGCCTGCCAAATATGTGGATGAGGATGGGATTGGTAATGAGTGAGGGAATGATGGGCAATCACAGATACCCAGAGCACAAACCTTCCACGTATTGTAATGACTATTTTGGTCCTCAGAATTAGGCTGACCTGAGCCCACTATCTGTTGCCTTTAATCTCCTCTTTCCTCTCCTGCTATATCCTGAGACTCCTTATCATCTTTAATCAGGTTGTCTCTATCTCCAAAGGAGAATTTCAGGAAGAGGCTAGAGTTGTTTGCTTCCCTGGCAGAGAGTTGCTAAAATTCACTTAATCTCATTTCATTTCTCAATTCCTTGGCAAACAGAAAGGCTGTGTATTTCCCAGCCTCCGTTGCAGCTAGGTTGAGATCGTGGGACTGCATTCTAACTAATAAGGAAGTGTTGATGCAAACCCAAGCCTGGTCCTGGGTGCTCATCTACATCAGTGTTTATCAACTGGGGGTGACTGATGTTGGCCGCCATCAGACCCTTGGCACTGTCTAAAGACATTTTTGGTTGACACAACTGGTGGTGAAGCTAGAAAGTATGAGTTCTTCAACTTTGTTCTTCTTTTTTTGATCTCGCGTGGCCCCCGGAGAGAAAAAAAAAACCCGGTCCCCAGAGCCCGACGGCGCAACCCACCTGGGGTGTTCTTCTTTTTTAAGATTGTTTTAGCCATTCTGTGTCTCTTGCAATTCATTTGAAGTTAGAATCAGCTGATCAATTTCTGAAAAAAAGAAAGCCAGTTTGGATTTTGATCCGGATTGTGTCGAATCCACAGAACAATTTGGAGAATACTGCTATCTTAACAATATTAAGTCTTACAATGCTGGATCACAGGATGTTCTTCCATTCATTTAAATCTTCCCCAATTTCTTACCATGATAGTTAACAGTTTTCAGTGTACAAGTCTTATAATTCTTTTGCTATATTTATTCCTATTTTACTCTTTTTGATGCTATTATAGGTAGAGTTTTTTCTTAATTTCGTATTTATATTGTTCTTTGCTAATATACAGAAAGACAATTGATTTTTGTATATCGATCTTGCATCCTGCCACCTTCCTAAGCTCTTTCAGTAGTTCTAATAGTTTTTTCTTTTGTGTGTGTGTGTGTGTGTGTGTGTGTGGATTCCTTATGATTTTCTATATGTAAAATTATGTCTTCCACAAATATAGTTTCACTTCTTTCCCATCTGAATACATTTTGCTTCTTTTTCTTGCCTAATTGTTCTCACTGTATCATCTTGAAATATGTCACCTCCAACTGCACCATGAAATACTTGAGACAGGGACTTATCTTATTCATTTCCTCATTTCCCTAGGCCTGGTTCAGAACCTGATCAGGGAAAAATGTCTGATAAATGAATATAAGGGCAGAATACTAATAATTTTGCTTAAAATAATGAAGTTTTCTGAAAATTGCCTCACCAAACATTCCGTTTTTTGATGTGAGAATGCATGAAGTATCAAACACCTCATGTGACGTTTCCTTGCCACAAATAAGCTACTTAGGACTAAATTTTAGCTTACAAGAAATGGAGGGCAGAAAGGTACAAGTGAAATGATAGCATGAGGAAACAAGCAGGCAATTCCCAGGGGCATATGGGTGAGATTCTTCTAGAATAAAAGATACTTCAGAGATAACTGGGAGATTCTATTATTGGCTTAAAATACACATCCAGCGCCCTGTGCTGAAGCCCTTCCCACGAGACCCCTCCCTACTGAAGGATGGCACCTCCCAGCCGTGGAGAGTGGGACGAGTAAGTGAGCAGTGAGAAGAAGCCACATAACCACGTCCTACCTGAACCTTGAAAAGCCCTGACGTTCTTCCATCTCTTTGCCCAGAAAGGGACTGTTCCTCCAACATGGGTCCCAGGATAAAGAGTTACAGCCAACCCAGGATGGACACAGAACATGAGCCAAAAAAGAAATCTTGGTGGCTGGAAGCCATTGAGATTTGTTTGTTATTGACAGCACAATGTGGCCTGAGTTGATGAATATAACCAATATTGGATATTAAAGTGAAATTGTAGTTATGCAAGAAAATGTCCGTCATTTGTAGAAATGTGTATTTGAGACTGGGGAGATGAAGTAGCCATGGTAGACAAACTTCCAAGATTTCCATGCCCTGCTATGCCTGCTCTGTATAATGCATAACCCTTAAGCAGGGGAAGGCCTGTGAGTAAGATGGGATATTATTCCCATCATAGGTTACTAATCAGTTAACTTTGAACTAATTAAAGGGCAGTTTACCCCAGGTGGGCCTAACCCTTAGCCCAGGGTAGACTATCACAGGGATTCCCCTGCTGGCCTCCAAGGAGAAGTGGATAGCCAGTGTGGGAGCTCACTATGAAGACAGGCAGCCTCCAGATACTGAGGGCCTCAATCCTGCACCCCAAGAAACTAAATTCTGTCAACCCCATGAGCTTGGAAAAGGCTCCAGAGTCTCAGATAAGACTCCAGCCCAGCCAATGCCTTGACTGCAGCTTTGTAAACCTAAGCAGAGGATCCAGCTAAGCCATGCCCAGGCTCATGGACCACGGAAACTGGGAGATAACATAGGAGTACTATCTAAGCAGCTAAATTAGTGACAACTTATTATGTAGCAATAGAAAACTAATATAATGTCTATGATTTGCTTTAAAATAATTCAGCAAAAAGCCTGAGGATTTGGCGAAACAAACATGGAAAAATCTTGTTTGGGCTTGATTCTGAATGATGATTACATGAAAGTCCATTATAATGTTCCACCCATTTTTGTGAGTTTGGAATTTTTCATAACAAAAAACGTTTACAGGAGGATTCCTCATCAGACTGTAATTTCCATTAGGTGGGAGCCCTGACAGTTCTCCTCACCACTGTATCTCCAGCAATCAGCCTGTAGGGGGCGCTCCAAAAATTGTTAGACCATTGATATACTGACTATTTTATTGGAATGTTATGGTTTATAGACTCACAACTACCCTTTGCCGTCAGCATCATTCACACCATTTTATAGTTGCAAGGACTGAGGCCTAAGAATCTGTGACTCAAAGTCACGTGGCAAGTAATTGATGAGACTAATATTGTGGTCTTCCAATTCCTCATTCCTTTGGAGCATAATACCTGCCATCCTGAATTTCTTTGGGATTTAAATAGCTGCTGTTTCATTCTGGTTTATCAGGAGAATTTACACCACAGCCCAGTGATACTGAGATATCCGTTAGGAAATCCAGGCAGGCAGGTTAAATGTTAATTTCCTTTCTACTGTACCGTTTTCTAACCTCCTTCCATGAATCAAAGTGAGTAAAGGTTCTTCACTTACTGACATAAAACAAATTGAACAAATTACGTTACTTAACTGAGGAAGAACTAGTCACACCATTGATTCTGGACCAGCCTTGGCTGAGCTTTTCCTCCTTATTAACATTCATTTGCAAATGAGTTTGGATTTTTTAATATAGCATTGCATTGATCTAATTAGCATATCTGACTACATCACATCCATGGTCCTATTTCTCAGCACAGCAAACCTGCCAGGCAGGGTTGCTTTTAGGTAACACACGGCTGCTTCTCGGGCCATGAATCACAGTCATAGCCAGACCATGAATCAGAGCCGTAGGTGGAAACCACTTCTAACAATGCATCAGTAACTCTGCAGTGCACAGAGGGCTCGGACTGAGCAAGAGCTTTACCAGATGTTAAATAGCACAGCCCACTGCGTGTTTCTTTTCCAAGAAAAATGCTGATCACAGAGAGCAGAAATGTTAAACTTTTGTTATCCAGAGCCACTTTGGATTCTATTGGACTGGTCTTTGGGGGGGGAACCAGGGGAGCCCCCTCTCTGACCCCAAGTTTTGCACAGACAGAACTTATTTGGGGGGAGTGTCTAAAGGGAGCCTGGTCCAATGATGACCATCCACGTGGGGGTGAAAAGTTTCGAGCAGAGCGAGATCTGGGGACCCCGTGGCTCAGGAGATGGACACAGTCCTCCTTTCACTCCTCTGTACTTTGGGACCCTTATTCACCTTCATTCTCTCATCAGCAGAATGAAGATGATACTAATCCATAACTTTATGGGATTAAATTAGATAATCCTTAAGAAGTTACACAAGAAAGGAAAACAGACAAAAGCCCTGAGGCACCGGGCCAGGCTTTCCGCTGCACTCACATGCCTTACCCTGTCTCAGCCACACCCCTAGGGTGCCTGCAACATGTGCATCATTGACCCCATTTCACAGATGGGGAAAATGGAGGCTCACAGAATAAGAGCAAGCAGTACATGATAGAGCCAAGCCTTCATTCCAGATCTGCGCATTTCCAAAGCCCATAAATTGTACTTCGTGTGACACGAGGCCTCAGGAATATCCTGTCCCGGGAGGAATGAGTTTCTGCAGAGGAGGCAGGAAGCTAACAGATGACATCTGCAGTTCCTGTCACTGACTTGCTCCCTCGGCCTTTCACAGCCCTGCGGGATCTGAGGAACAATCAAAGGAGAAGAACTTAAAAGCCACTTTAAATTTCAGACCAATTCAATTTTGGAATATCACTTGTGAGGTGCGGCCTCTAGACGAAATATCTAAATGACTCATACTCTTCTTTGTCCATTTCAGGGGAAAATGAATGTTGCTGCTAACATTTGACATCAATCGCCCAATCACATGTTGTCACATCATTACTCAGCTCTGTGACAGAGGCAGAGGGAAGACACCTGGGCTGAAACCGTGCTATTGGGTAACCAACCAATTCAAGGACCCTGGCGACAATGGAACAGGGAACAAGATGAAATTTGGCTAAGGAGGCTCTGTGTAAAGGGTTGTGTTGAGGAGGAAATGGAATCAGAGGGTCACACTTTCTCAGGATGGCTCTCATTTCGAGAATAATTTTAAAATTCTATCTGTATGGGCTGTGCCTGTGGCTCAGTGGGTAGGGTGCCGGCCCCATATACCAAGGGTGGCGGGCTCAAACCCGGTCCCCGCCAAACTACAACAAAAAAATTGCCGGACACTGTGGCGAGCACATGTAGTCCCAGCTACTCGGGAGGCTGAGGCAAGAGAATCACTTAAGCCAGGAGTTGGAATTTGCTGTGAGCTATGACATCACAGTACTCTACCAAGGGCGAAAAAGTGAGACTGTCTCAAAAAAAAAAAAAATTCTATCTGTATATTAATACAGCAGAAGCACAGCATCAGTGAGCCTGTCACTGACGGTGATTGGCCATGGGAGCAGAAATGGCAAGGTGTCTGTCACTGGACTTAAAGAGCAGGCTGGCTCATCACCTGCCACTTTGAAATCAGGTCTCTTTCTGTTCACATGCCCATGAAGATTTTATTTCTACTGCCGAGAGAGAGGAATCCTCCAAAAGTAAACCAAAGCGAGCTGTGCAGATGCAGGGAAGTTGGTAAGCAGAGCAGATCTAAGACCTCTGTGGCTCAGAGACTCTGTGAAATCTTCTTGTGCTAGAAGAACAGGTGAGAGGCTCTGGGGGCCACAGAGGACTATGTGAGAGGTGCACAGCTCATGGTTTTTACTGGTTTCTTCACCCACCATTTTGCCTATAAATAGTTACTGCTTGGGCCCCATTCCTCCATCCTGACCACATTTTGAAATGGTTGTCTTGGCGAGGTACGGGCAACTTTGGCCAGGAGAGAGCAGGCGTATTGAGGATGGCAATATTCACAAGAGAAGGCAGGCAACACTTCACTCCTTCACTGTATCAAGTACAATAGGACACAGGGTTCTGAGGCCAACAAACCCTTAAATCTCGCCCTCCATCTAGACTTGGGCTTCCAGATGGGAGTGTGAAGGTGACAAAGTTAAGTAGAGAAAATCTACCCCCGTCCCTGTCTCTCCTTCTTGGAGATCCATTCACGGCCGTAGCTTTGGTGAGAGTTTAGCTTGTCCCTAAGAGTCTTTCATTTCTGTGTAAGGCATGTGGGTTATGTTATCGACTGTGGCAAGGAAAGTTGTAATAGAGGGCAGGGCCCTAGGCATGGATTGAGATTTTCCACATTAATTCTCATCGACATAGTTTCCCTTGATAGGTCCTTTCTCCATAGGTTGTGTTTTCCTGGGAGGTGACCCTGAAGATGCTACAGAGCACCCCATAATGAGCAGGGAAGGGGGCTGCAAAGGTGGCAGAGACCATGAAGGGAGAAATAGCAGGACCTGATGACGTATGAGGCAGGTGTAGGACAAGGTTGTGGGGACATCAGAGAAATGACAGAAGCATCAATTGGGTAAAGGTGGCCCCATGTACAGAACAGCACCTATAGGGAGGTGAAGGCTGTAGAAACAGATATGATGCTTCCCAACCCCCAGGAGAGTCCTGGGCCCAAGTGCAAAGTCCAGGCAGGAGACATGGGTGTGCCAATTACACACAAAGAGATGGCCGACGGTGACCTGCTATCACGAGAGCTCACCTAGGGAGACAAACATGCAAATATTTATTTGGAACCGTTTCTAAATGTGCATAAAGGACGAGGATTTAAATTACCCACAGAAATAAATGTAAATGTGATCAAGTCCCTTAGGAAAAGGGAATCTTCTTGCCCTGATGTGTTCTTGTCAAAATGTACACGGCCTCTTCTTCTTTGTTTAATTGTGTAGGCTAATCTCCTCTCAGCTATAGAATATTGGCATGGTCCACTTATTTTCCTAAAAGCTCTAAATTCAAATACGTAGGTTTGTGTTTGCCTGTAATTAGCGTGATGTATCTATTTGGAATAACTACAACATCCCTTCCTGGTAATGAAAAGTGATTAATTACCAATTACAGCAAGTATCCAATTTCGTGCAGTTCACCACTGGTCTGTGCCACTGAATTGCTAGCGTTCTAATTGAAGACATTAAAAGTTCTAGGTAATTATTGTTGAAAAATCAGTAATATTAAAAATATTCGGGGTGGCGCCTGTGGCTCAACGGAGAAGGATGCTGGCCCCACATTCCAGAGGTGGTGGGTTCAAACCCAGCCCTGGCCAAAAACTGCAAAAATACATATATATATATTGGTTGCAGCTATTATTACATTTGTTCTAAATGCAACCAAGACTTAAATTTTTGGTCTGAGCCGCCAGCCATTCCATCAGGCTATTTCTGTGACTGGTTTGGAACAACCAGTTTTTATTTCCCTTTCTCCAAGACTATTACAACAAGTCTATTAACAGCTCTGTGCTCCCCATTTCGTGAAGCTTTCATTAAGTGAAACAAGCTTAAAAAAAAAAATCACTAGTAGGTGCCTTTAGCAAACTAGGAAGATAATTATCTCATTTACAGATAACTAGGTGCATTTCATTTTTCAAAGCACAAAAAGAAAACCAGCTCTGAATGACACTTTTTTTCCTACTCATTAAATTGACAAGAGAAATATCAAATTAGAAGTTCTCAGTGCAAATGCCATCATGAACTCTGACAACAGCTATCAACAACGCTGGGGAAAATGTCCTCATCACCAAAGTGGAAATCAGGGAAAAATCTTTGGAGCTAGAAAAGGGGTTTTAGTGTTGTTTTATTTCAGTCCCCAAACTCCTGAACTATAAATACCTGGTTTATCTGTGAGCATGCCAGGCACAGTTCCAAAAACTGGAGGTTCCCTGCATGCCGGGTGGCCCTGGGCAGCCCAGGTTGGCCAGTCATAAAGGCAGAGGACTGCGGATCAGACCAGCAGAGGGAGACCAGAGAGATGGCTAAATGCCACACAGTGACCCCAATGACAAGCTAACAGAGGTCAACACAAAGAAGGGTCAACTCCACTGAGAGAGAATTCAGAATTCACAGAGGATTGGCTTGCTTCACTGGGTCTTGAGGTACAAATAGGAGTTCACTGGCTACACAGAGCAGGTTAGGAAAGGGCACCCTGGCAAGCGTTAATACCCTTGCAGAGGCAAGGGGTCTTCAAGATGGATCTTGGAATGAGAAAAGATATTCTGGAGACCAGGAATTAGAAGGTCATTAAATTTGGGGCTGTTTCAGAAAACCTATCAGCCTGACTACACTATGGTATATACCAAGAAAATCAGGGATTTAGCCATAAAAAAAAATAAAGGCTTAGAGAATTGTTTTCAAAGCAGGAAAAAGAATTGTACAGATTATCTCAAATACATAAAATCCTATGCACAGAAGGCACAAAAAATACCAATGTTAGCAGAGTTTGGCTCCCTGGATTGAGGGGAATATGCCATGTTGCCCAGGCTGGAGCACAATGGTGCAATCATAGCCTACTGTAGCCTCCAACTCCTGGGCTCAAGCAATTCTCCACCTCAATCTCCCAAGTAGCTGGGACTCAGGTGCTCACCACCACGCCTGGCTAATTTTTCTGTTGTCATCATGTTGCCCAGGCTGGTTTTCAACTCTTAGCTTCAAGTGATCCTACTGCCCAAAGTGCTGGGATTACAGGCATGAGCCACCTTGCCTAGTTGCACATGTTTCTTACGGGGAAAACATTTAGAAAACTGGAAAAGCCTAGGCCACATAATCATAGACTGTGAGGAGCAGCAGGGCCCACTGTGGCCAGGAAGGCCAATGATACCACCTTGCAGATGAGAAAACTGAGGCCAGAAGTCAATCAACCCCCTGAGAGCCCAGACCAGCCTGAGCGGAGCGGGAAGAACAGTAGTTGAGAGGTGGAATTCACAGCCCAATGGGCAACCTGAGTATTTTGTACGCGGCTCCACCCAGCCCCACCTGACCAGTGGGCATTTTAAGAGCTGTTTTTGTTTTTAAGAGACTGGGTCTCACTCTGTCACCCAGGCTGGAGTGCAGTGGCACAGTCAGAGCTCACTGCAGCCTCAAACTCCTGGGCTCAAGCAATCCTCTCAGCTCAGCCTCCCAAGTAGCTGTGACCACAGGTGTGTGCCCCCGTGCCCAGTTTTTCTCTTCCCCATACTCCACATTCTCTAAGTTTTCAATAATGAACTTATACTTGTGATCAGAAAAATAAAGTGAAAAAAATTTCATAACAAACAAACTCTACCCAGGGCCTGGAATCCAGAGGAAAGCAGATAATTTATATAAAAGAGGCACTATATTATCAAGCTGTCCAACTCTGACAAATTTACTCAGGAAAGCAGGCTGGTATCTGAAGACAAACTCTAAATCAGCAAGCAGGTTTTAAGGGTTACGGGGATCTATTCAGATTCTATAGTCATAGAGATTAAGAAAAAGGTTTATGTCATCGGAGCTATATTTTGCCCCCTGCCCTTCCACACCTTGTCACCATGGGTTTGTCCAGAAGCCTCTGAAGGCACCTTCCTGAGACTATGGACATGAGAGAGAGACAGTACCCTTGAAATAAGGGGACGCTCAGGAAGATGACATCCCTCTCAACAGACCTGCCAGCTTCCAGCGGTCAGCGTGTGGACCCCGGAGGAGGCACATGGTTGCTGCCGTAAGCATCCCAGAGCCCTTTGTGAAGGGACACTTCATTCGTGTTCCATGTTCGTTTGGGGCACATCCACCGTGTACACAGCTTTCTCCTTCACATGCTGTATACAGAAGGCAGCAAGCCGGCTGCCAGGGAAACCCAGGCAATAAAACCCGATTGATTGATATGACCCATCACCATTTTTAGGGCCCGTTGCACAAACTATTTTGACAGTGGAGGCTCATAAATTAACGAGCAAGCCCAAAGGGACACAATGAGGAAGATGCTGCGGCCGCTTGGATTTAACCACCGGGTGATTACTCAGAAACTCGGGGTGCAGAAGACTGCCTCCCTCTTTTGTTCCTGCTTAGCTGGAAGATAAATGTCAGAAACTAAGGACCTCGGGCACTCAGTAATAAAAACCTTTTAGAGAGGAGAGCCTTGCACTAGTTAAAAGAAACCTGTTCCATTTTTCTGGGGGAAAAAAATGGAAGTAAGGTTTCCCAGTGGCAGACGTCGAGTCCTTTTATTGAGACTAAAAGGGGCAGATCCACGAAGGGAGAAAAGAAGGGGGGAAACGAGGAAAGGAGAAGAGAAAGGTAAGAAAGGGAAAAAGGGAAGGAGACAAGGATGGGAGAACCGCGATTCGAGGCAGCAGAATAAACGGTGGAGAAATTAAAGAGAGGGAGCGTGAGGTTTGTGCCCTGGGGAGGCATCCGTATCTTCTAAGATGTTGTTTAGATTAAATAAGAAAATCTGTGGCTCCGAGTCCCCAACGAGCTATTACAGGACTTCACAGTACGGTGTTTGCTCAAAACAAATGGCCGTTGCAGTATTTTAATCTCTAAAGAGAAAGAAACTCATATGAGCGAGGCTTCGATCCTAAAAGGATTTTATACACACACACACAGACGTCATAGAACCCAGCCCCTCAAATGGACTTTTTGTTCTCATCCACAAGTAATTACTGTCAAAGCACAAGTGATGGTTTAGGAGATCGCCCTTCCCAGAGGTACAGTGAACGGTAGGACCGATTAGAAACAGAGTCACTTGGAGCATAACATCCATTTCATAATTGAGTAAAATGTACTCCTCCTTTTCTTTATGAAAGTAATTCCCTGAAAAAAAAAAAAATCAAGTGAATCAAATTACCCAGGTACAAATGGCACCCTCTCAGCTGAGCAGACATCACCCCATATTTCAGTCTGAGCAACTTTTAAATTACTTGGAGAATTCATGGAATGTTTTTCAGTCTGACAGCTGTCAAGCCAAAAAGCATGCTGCTGTGCAGGAAGCAAACTCTCTAAAGATTTATTTTTTTAATGGATTGGAAATTAAAAGGGCTTTGAAATGCCCTTTAGAGACCCAGCTGGGGGAATGGGTTGTGCTACACAGAGACTTTTCCTTACAAGTGCTGAGAATTGGGACCGAAAGCGCAGGTCAGAGCATTTGGATTGTGTCTACACGAAGCCAAAACAAGCATTTGAAAAGTGAAAGATAAAATCAAGCCAGTGGGTTATTTTGTCTACACAATACCAAAAAGCCAGGCTGGCTGGATGTCTTCCACCAACTCTGAAGTGAATGAAAGGGAACCAGAAATGAGAGAGATGAGGCCATGCGGAGGGAGAAACCAAGGCAAGAGAGGGGAGGGAAGGGCTCCTCTGCGTCCCATAACTGAAGAAAGACAGCAAAGTGGTATCCTGGCTAGCAACACTCTCTGAGGAACTCCTCCAACCAATGGACAGAGACCCCAAACTTTGTGTTTTTATGGAAGAGGAGAGTCCATTGGGTTACCACATTTCACAAATAAAAATTCAGAACAGCCAGTTAAATTTTAATTCTGATAAACAGTGAATACCTTTTAGTATAAGGATGTCCCATGGAGTGTTTGGGATATACTTATACTCAAAAATTATTTGCTGAGTATCTGAAATTCAAATTTAACTAAGCATCCAGGATTTTACCTGGCAGTGCTAAGGTAAATTTCTTGGGGACAGAGGTGAAGTCTGAGTATCTCTCTTTCCCACCGGATAGCAACCAGAGCAGTGCTACACACAGCTGTCTCTGAGGAGATGAAGGTCTGTGAACTGACCTGCTGGACCACATCCATGGGTTTAAAGACCCAGATAAAGAAGAACCTGCTATAATAGCAAAATTCCTTAAGTACTAAAAGCCATAGACAGAACAAAGGAAGCTACCCTGTGTTTAGAAGTTACATGAGCGCTGCTTTCTACAAATTGTCCCACTTAATCTTCCTGATTGCCCGTCAGGCTGGGCTTCATTGCACAGTTTACAGATGAGGAAACCAAGGCTCAGAGAGAGCCTCATCCGTGTCAAGAGCGGGGTGTTTCCCGGAGGCGTAAACTCCTAGTGCACTGCCCTTCCCTCCACTCATCAGAGCAGCCACGGCCCCCACCCGAATGGCACCACCAGTGCCAGACTACTCCACCCAATTCCAGACACTGCATGGATTTTATCCCAATTAACCTTCTCACTGATCCTATACAATGGATAGGTTGTTTTTCTCATTGTCCAGGGAAGAAACTGCAGCACAGAGCAGAGAAGAACATTCCCTGTGTTACAGAGCCAGGACTCATGAGCTCCCTGCTCCCCACTGCTCCGTCACACAGCCCTACAGTCTCCCTGCGCCTGCTCAGGGTCCACACCTCATAGAAACACAGCCAGGCCCCAGCCAGCACTCTGAGCAGAACTGGAAACACATGAGTTCTGACGGTAGCCTGCCCTGGGTCACACAGCCAGGTCTCGGGATCTCCCTGCTCCCCACTGCTCCATCACACAGCCCTAGAACAAAGTAACAATTCTCCTTCCAGAAACTAAAAAATGGGCTTCCTGCCTATGATGTCTGTGAGTTGTTTCTGCCAAATTTGTTTTCTGTTTATATTTAGGGACACCTTGCAGAGAGACCCCATTAAGCATAAATGCCCCAAAGCCTCTTGAATCCCCTGCAGTAATTCAAGACAAAACAGCAAACCTCTTAGAGGGCCCTCGCACCATGCTCTCTACACAGACCCGGAGGGGACGCCAACTGCAGAGGGCGCAACCAAGTCTCCCCATATGACATCGCAGCACCAAATGTGCTTCTTGCCGTTGGCTCCCAAAAGCATGGGAGTTAGGAGCTGAACTCTGAAGTCATGTGGCTGCACTCACAGCCTGGTGCCACCAGTGGGTGACCTGGGCAAGGGTCTCACCTCCTCTAAGCCAGTCTCTCATTTCATCCTCATAGCACGGATCAAGTGCCAAATAAATATTAACCAAAAAAATTAAGTATATATCCTGTTTCCGATCTCTAAATTCCATTATGCTATGAATTAGAATCACTATCCAAATAGGAAAAGGTAGAGCTTACAACTGACACAATGGAAACAATCTACCTCTTAGCCAAAAAACGTATTGCACAGTATTAAGGCTATTGTGTAAAAGAATGAAGTATATAAACGTAAGCAGATCTTTGCAAAAATTTTCTTTCTACAATGTGGGAAAATATGCTCACTTCTGCATAAAAAATTGCCCACTAAGAGATTGTTAAATGTTTTTTGTGTTTTTTAAATATGTGTTTTTCACCCAAGCGGGTGAGGGAGAGTTACCCCTGCCTATCAGCTCTGCCAGCAGCAGGAACCTAAGACTTCAGCTTACAGCATCAGTCCAGCCCTGGGCTGTGCCAGTGTCTGTCCTAACATGGGAGCTCTAGAGTCACCTTGGTGCCCGTTCCCCTCTATGTCTGGGTGACACCCCCTACCCCAAGGGAAGAAGCTGGTGGAATATAGCACTCCCTGCAGTCAACCCTCAGTGACACCAGGACAAACTTCCTCCAGCATTAGGACACCTGCTGCACCCCAGGAGCCCACCCCTCTTGCCCTCTTGGACAGGACATGCAACCACAAAACCTTCTCTCCTCCTCAAGTGCTCTCTTGTCCAATTTATGAGATAAGACTTTCCACCATGCTAATGTCCTTCAATGGTTATAATGAATTGCCACAAACTGAGTGTCCTAAAAGAAATTTTACTCCCTTATAGTTCTGGAGTCCAGAAGACAAAAATCAGCATCAATAGGCCAAAATCAAGGTGTGGGATGAGGTATGCTCCCCGTAGAGCTTTAGAGAATTCATGGCTTTGCCTCTATTAGATCTTGGTGGCTGCCAGCATCCCTTGGCTTGTGGCCGCATCACTCTAGTCTCTGCCTCCATCTTCACATGGCCGCCTCCTCTTCTGAGTCAGATCTCCTTCTGTCCCTCTCGGACATGGACACTTGCGATTGCATTTAGGACCCACCTGGATAACCAAGGAGCCTCATCTCAAGATCCTTAACTTAAATCACATCTAAAGAGACCCTTTTTATTTATATGGTAACACCACTCAGCTTCCGAGGCTTAGGACACAATATCTTAGGCCCTGATACCTTCAGAGGGATACTATATCAGCATCCCTGCTCTCAGGGCCAAGAGGAGGACAGACTTGGGGATTGTGTTCCCTCTCCCTCTGCCAGCCTCATTTCTTCCCAGCAGTCTTGTGCAAAGAGATACTTCCCAAAGTGATGTTAACCAAGTATATGATTTGGTGTTATAAGCCTATTGGCAAGTTCCAGCCCAATAATCACTGAAAGTACCTTGTGGTTTGCTGTTCTGAGTCCCAGAATCGATCTAGAACCCCAACACCATCCTCCAGATAATCAAGAGGAATCCAACAGACATTTAAGTCCTAGAGGAAGTACAATGTGAATATTAATAGGCTGCCGTGGGAGGCACCATCTTAGGAGAAACTCACAACTTCCCTAGGTAGTAAGAGCTACTCTTGACTCCATTTTACAGATAAGAAAACGGGCTTACCAAGCCGAACTAGAGTGCCCCAGGGTTGGAAGGGGGAGACGTGGATCAAGGCAATGTTTTTCTAACTGACGTCTTTGGAGAAGGAATGCATAGAAACTCCAAAAAATCCTTCCCTCCCCTCAGAGCCACTCTCCGGAAGGACTGCACCTCTGGACATCTACTCAACTTTGATTTGACAAATACTTCCAGAAAGAGAGGCCTATTTTCAGAAGCCAAAAATGGGATGGATGAGGAAACAGGGACAGAGTTGGTGACCCCCATGGCCCTCCTGCCCCTCCCGGGTTCTGAGTATCCATTAAGCTAGGAGCCATCCTAGGGGCCCCCACCTAGCCCCACCCCTCCCATCCCTTTGAGGGACCAGACTGTGTGCTGGTCCTTAGGGGATAGAGCAGTCCCCTCCTCTTCCACCTTTATTTCTGGTCCTGCTTTTGGAGCCAGACCATCCAGCTAGAAAAGGGGATGTGAAACTTCAAAGCTCATCTCACCAATCAGCCTGGTTTGGGGTTGGCTCTGGAAGGAAGCAACTGTGTGTGTTGGACAGGGGGGACCTGGAATAGCCACAAACCCAGTTTCAGTCTATTGTTAATTAACCAAATCCAGGGGCATTGTTAATAGCAGGCACGTGGATTTTTGTCTTCCATCTTGCAGGTTCAGGCATTTAAAAAGTGACCACCCCAGCCCTCCCCTAACTAGAGTCCCCAAAGCGTCCCCACACCACAGACAGGCGTCAGGGCCACATGGTCCACACACTCACGGCTCCCCTGCTCTCTTCCCACCTGTCACCCCCCCACCTTCCTCCAGGGCCAGGCAGCAACTACCCAGCACATAATTGCAAAAGGAAAGAGCCGCTTGTTTGCCGCTGCATCAGCGAATGATTAAAGGTAGAAGTTTTTCAGACATTAGTGACAGAAAGAGTATAGTTAAAGCTGCTTTAAAAAGGGAGAGGCATGTAAAGAGATGGTACTCAAAGCACTATTAAAAGCATCATGCTTGTTAAAACCAGTAAAAAGGCAGGGAATCGGCGAGGGAAAGGCAGCTTCCTCTCCAATTACAGCGAGGGGCACACACCTTGACGGTGTCTTTGAATTGTGGCCGCCAGCCGCTGCCCCCTCCCGCCCTCGCGAGCCATTCAGCCGTGCATTAGGAAGGACAGGGCATCGGGGCTCCCCAGCTCCCTTCTCGCTTGTTACCGGCGACCCATTTAGAGCTGAATGACTGTGTTCAGAGACTGTGCTGAATGACACCCTCCACCTCTTCATGAAGCCACTTGGTTTTGTCTTTTTTTTTTTTTTTTTTTTTTTTTGTATCCCAGAGAAATAATTGATAAACCAAACGGCCATCCACCTTAAAGGAGGGCGCCTCCCTGGCCACCTGGTTAAAATTCCTCCTCCTCTCCCCACCTCCATCCATTTTGCTCTGTGCTGTTTAAACAATACTTCATCAAATGCAGCCTGGAGCAAATAAGAAAGCTCAGTAGAGTAAATAAAAAGTCAAAAAAAAATCACCGGCTGGAGGGTAAGTACTTTTATTCCTGTACTTTCATTGCCTGGGGAATTATTATTCCATTGCCCTATCTGGGGTGGGGAGGGAGGCCGTGTTATTCACAAAATGGATTGCTTCTCTCCCTTTTACTCCTCTGGCTCTCGAGAGCCCACTGATTACAAGCAAGTGTGGCCATCCATTCCGTCTTATTGACAAAGGTCCTTAATTACCGCGGCAGCAGTAATACCTGCTATTAAATTCTGCTAAACAGAGGCCGCAAATTAGCTGTGGTTCTCAGGCACCTTTTGTGTGTAATTACGGGAGTGGGATTGACGGGGCTGGATAACTGACCCCAGCCAGAGCAGCAGGGAAACCTTTGTTTATCACCTGCGGTGGGGGCCAAAATGTGAAATTAAAAGCTCTCCATCAGCTGAAGGCCCTTGGAAGGCCCAGAGGAAGAAGGAGGGGGAAAAAAAAAAAGCAACAGGCCAAAGCAAACTGTGCTTGCCGGTGTTTATAAGCATTTCACTCAACTGCAATTTACTCTGACAGTTGATTAACCGAAAGCTCTACTAATTCTGTAGGTAAGTAATGCAAAGCCCCAAATGGCAAAAATTTAGGCCACATTTTAAGGTATATTCTATATTTTACAGAGGCCTTTAACCTGCATTTAAGAGCCTGTTTAATGCAATTGCGAACCATAAACACCTGTCACTTACAGTCTGAACTTTTCACATCGCTCCTTCTGGAGACCCTGGATTAATGAGAACCATTCCAAATATGGTAGCTCTCATCTGCAGCCGGCCCAATTTATAAATTCAATCCTGCCGCCTACTTGGTGTTTCGCTGAAGGCAATTACTTTGGGGGAAATTTCATTTAAATATATTCAACTTTCCTTTCCATTAAGGTAGAGGTAGGGTTAGCTGCCCTGAGCTTTCAGGGAACAATGAGTGGTCAGAATGCAATAACTTAACACAAAACGCTTAACATCAAGATAATTAAATTTCATTAAGGTTTTAATCACTCTGAATGGAGGCTATTAAAATTCATGGGGTTCCTGTCGCTACAGACAATGGGCCCTGGGCCCTGAACAAGCCTGGAAAGCCACTTCTAGCCTCCTCCCAGGAAACAAGTGACTGGGGACAGCATTGCTTTTCCTCCCATTCCTCATGGGCACTAAATAGCCAGTTCTTGCCCAGAGCACCGAGCCCTTCACAGGTCCCAAGCCCAGTTAGACATTCCCACCAGCTCTCCAGACATCTTGTTGGTACCCGGCATAAAATCTGCATTTACCACTCACATTACAGAAATCTTTAGATTGATGTTATTTGGCCCCATCCCTGCCTTGCACAGGTGAAGTGGAACTTGAGGCCCAAGGTAACAAAGCCCCCTTCCTTGTTCAGGTCTGGGCGCAAACACTGTCACCTCTGGGAAGCCTTTTCTGACTCTAGGCAAATGTAAGTGCTCTCACAGTACAGAGGGGAGAGTCCTCCTTATCTTATTACACAATGGTTGTTTGTATGACATTCTTTCTATTACAGGCGGAGTTCCAGGGAGATAGAGACAGTGTCTGCCACATTTGGGTTTCCAATCCCTGTGGGTGTTTGGTAAGGATGAATGAATAGACAAACAGAGGGATAGATGGATGAATAGACAGATGAATAGACAGATGGATGTTTGCATGGATAGCTAGACAGATGACCTGCTGGAAGGATAGATGATGGGGTAGCTAAATGGTTGAATATATGAATGTGTAGGCAGATGGGCAGCTGTACACTTGGACATAAATGACCTAAACTCACAATGTAGCAAAGCCCATATGTCTTAAATCCATTCCTCTTTCACACAGCCTACTGTGGTCTTTTTTGCACACACAACCTCTTTCCAAAGAATGGAATAATCTTGTGTTGCTCATGTGTTCATAGAGGTCCTAGGATCCCTCCCAAAGGTTCCCACAGATTTTTTTTTTCATGGCGATGGATTTTCTTTGATCCCTTCACACACTCCCATTGATCCACTCACTTAGCATCTCTGATAGGAGGAATGGCCCTGTGGAACATCATGAGGTTTGTTTCTCATGAACATCAATACCGTTTGTCTGGGGAACTAGCTGATCTTTCATGCCAAAGCAGCCGGAGTGAGGATAATAAACTGACTGACATGGTAAAATCTGCCTCTTTTCCTCATACCACTGGATAGGGCCACATGTGGTCTTCTGATCCAACTTTCTCCAGACAAAATGGTACCTAACTGAAACTATCCTGTCTGAATTGATTCTTTCATTCTTTCTTGTTCACCGATCAACCCTCTCTTATCAGGCAAGATGCCTCTTCAGACCCACACACCAGGGAGAACGGGGAGAATATCCACAGTCCACGTGACAAGTGTTCTGAAGGACGTGCGGTGGGAGCCAGAGCAGGAGGCAGGTAGCAACTTGCCAGGTAGATATATGAGTCGGGGTTATCCAGAGAAACAGACCCATAGGGTATGGGTCTCTCAGCGTCCTCAGGGGTTGGTTTCAGGATCCCTCCAGATGCCCAGATCTGCAGATGCTCAAGCCCAGCAGTCAGCCCTGTGGAACTCACAGATATGAAAGTCAGCCCTCCCTACTCAGCCCTCCATGCTCTATACTGAGTAGAGAGTACACGGATTGCAGTCGGTGGGATCCACAGCTGTGGAACACACAGATACACGGGCCAACAGTACAGAGATATATAGAAGGGGATTTGTTATGAGGGTTGTTAGAGGTTAAGAACCCCCACAATTTGCCCTCTGCAAGCTGGAGACCCAGGAAAGCCAGTGGTGTAGTTCAGCCTGATCCACAGGCTAAAGGTATAAATTCCAGTCTGAGAGAAGAAGGGAGGAGTGCTGCCTTCCTCCACCTTTGTTCTACACAAGCCCTCTGTGAAGGAGATGGTGACCTCACATTGAGGAGGCCATCTGCTTTATTGAGCCCACCAATTCAAATGCAAATGAAATGTTTAGCCAAATATCCGGGTGCCCTGAACCCAGTCAACACATAAACTTAACCATTACCACAAAGAAAGGAAGAAGGTCTAATCCCAGCAGAGAGTCAAGTCAAGCTGAGAAACCTAAATAAGTCTCTACAAATGGGAGGTAAAGTCACAGTCATCACAAGGTCAAGCTCAAAATCAGTGGACAAGAGTCCTGTGACCTTTAATGGGAAGGGTGGTACAGCCCAGAGAAAAGCTACAGACCAGGGCTTGGAGGAAGGAGAGAGCTCTGGGCATCTGGGCTGCCAACTGGGGGAGGAGGAGGAGACATCAGGCCCTGCTCAATGGCCTTAAGTGCCAGGCAAGAGGATTGGACTTGATTCTTCAGGAGGACCCAGGGTTCTAAGCAGGGGGAGTGATGTGACAGGTCTTTGTTTAGAAAACTTGAAGTTTTCATTTTGACCGTTCATTTAGGATGTTGTAAAAATGGGAGAAATCAAAGGAAGGAAGATCAATTCGGAGTTATTCAGGTTAGAGGTGATTTCTAATATTTAGAATCCAAGTTTAAAAGTTCCACACCAGCAGGGCACACCCTGGCAGGAAGGGTAGCAACAGGTAACACCAAAGCCTGTTGCGCTTATGAAACGAATTATGGACAGACTGGCACCCTTGTCAGTGTACAAGGCTCAGCTGGGCTAATCTCATACCTTAGCAAACTTCAGCACTATACTCCATCCTCCACCATGGGGGTCATGCCAGACTAATGTGATTTCTGGCACAAAACCATAGCCAGCAGAGCCTAGCATTTAGAAATATCTGGGGTTTTAGAAGAGAAAACTAAAGGCCCACCACTTTGAAAGGGGAAAGGTCAATTCTAGGTCGTGTTAGAAATTATAAGAAAGCACTAATTACATTGTTAATAGGGCAACTAGGAATTTGAAAGGAAATTAAACAGTATTGACTAAAGGATTTTCCTAATTATCCCATTAGGGGTAATCCTGGTTTCTTTTCTCTTCATGATCTATTTTCTCAGAGGCCTATGTTGTACAGTATGTTTTGCCGTGTGTTTGGCGCTTGAACTTTGCATTGAGGCCAAAAGGATAATTTTATGACTGACTTTTCTCTACACAGGCCTACCATGCAGAGATGTGCATGCCCAGGACCCAGACCGTTCACACCCAGGTCAGAGATGGCCCCTTTGCAAAACAGGTATGCTTCATTTTGTGCAATTCACAATTGTGGTTAAAGATAAAATTCTGGTTTCAACACTTTAGAAGAAGTCCTTCCTTACAGGAAGCCTTTGCATAACAAATAATCACTCTCAATTTCCATTTTACTTCCCCCTTTTTGTATAACTTTTGGAGATGTGGATCACATGTCTTCTAGCAGCAAGAAGATGAGAAGATTCAGAAGAGCTCCCTTCCCCTCCTCATACACAGAAATGCTGGATACATGTGGGTCCCACAACCGTAATACACAGATACAGTGACAAGACAGAAAGGAAAATATGCAGGTGTGGGGATTGAAAATGTCACTCAAAACCAGAATGGCAAACACAGAAGCAGACAGCATGGGGCTGGAGAGGGTACTGCATCCAGACTTAGATTCCACAGCTCAGGGCTGAGGGCAGAATATCCAGATAAGGACAGGAGTCTGGACCTTCGCCCACACCGACAAGGATCCTGAACTGAAACACAGCAGAGGAGAAGAGCCCCCCAAAGGCTGCTCCTCCATCAAATAGGACACAGCATAAAAGAAGAGCCCCCCAAAGGCTGCCTTTCCATCAGAATAGGACACAGCATAAGAGAAGAGCTCCCAAAGGCTGCCCCTCCATCAAAATATGACTAAAAAATTCCCACTTAGGAAGCAGCAAAGAAGTGATGTCAGCTGAGGAGACTCTGGGTGGAGGGTGAGAAAGTCAACCCATCCTCTAAGAAATCAAAACCCCAAGCATGCACAGGTGAGGTGTTCAGACTTGTACTGTCCACATGGTACAGGATTCGAAAGACAAAACGAAGATATAACTGTCCCAGGAGCTAACACAGTGCCACATCTTACGCCGGTGATGATCATGATGACCTGGGGAAACAGACAGGCTGGAGACCGGGAGGTGCAAATGAGATAACCCTGCAAAGGGGACATGGCTTGAACAGAGTCACCCTGTGTCACTACTTAGCCCAGCAACCCCATTTCTAAGAATCTATCCTAAGGAAACAGAAATACAGAGCCACGTACTCACAAGGGTATTGATTTCAGCATTTATTAAAACAGGTTAATGTGGTACAAATAACTCAAACGCCCAGCGCTTAGAACGGTGTCAGGATGCAGTACCATCTCCAGGGTCCTCAAACTGCGGCCCGCGGGCCACGTGAGCCGGTGTGATTACATTTGTTCCCGTTTTGTTTTTTACTTCAAAATAAGACATGTGCAGTGTGCATAGGAATTTGTTCATAGTTTTGTTTTTTTTCTAACTATAGTCTGGCCCTCCAATGGTCTGAGGGACAGTGAACTGGCCCCCTGTTTAAAAAGTTTGAGGACGCCTGATCTATATTGAAAAGCAGCCTATCTTCTGTCCAAAAGAAGACAAAGTATGTTTGTGCAGCGGGTGCACATGTGCACACTTGCTCATATTTCCAAAAAGAAATAATGGAAGGATAAACCAAGAACTAACAAAAACGATTACACATAGGAGGAAAGAAAAAACAAAACAGATGGAAATAAGATTTTCTGTCGATGGACCCTATTATGTAGGTGGAAGTTTTCTTTGTTTTTTAGTTTAGAACCACAGGCATGTTTTGCATGCTTAAAAAATATTTTTAAAAAATTCTAAAAGTTGAAAACATACTCAAAGAAATGAACTTAACTATGTATCCGTTGGTGATACAGACCAACGAAGCAATTTAATTGACTTTAAAGCACAGTGTCGTGACTGTATATACCTAATGGAATATAATCTAAAGACAAAATGACCTGAAAAAAAAAACTTAAACCATGTTCAGTAGCTAATTTATCATATAAATATTATTATGGTTACTTTGAAGCCACCAAAGATAAGCCTAGAATAAAATAATTATGTTACTCTAACAGAATCAAGATTTTCTTCATAAAAAAGGTACAATATAAAATCAAGTAGAAACACTGTGATTCTAAATTTGGATTTAAAATATCAGTTGGGGCGGGAAAGACCATAGAGTTTGAAACATGGCGGGCGACTGGCAATGAACTACCACGGCCGTGGAAGAGCGCCTGGGTCTTATCAGGATCCGCCTGTGAGTCTATGTGAAAATGGGAAATGATGGAGAGCTTCAAGGCAGATTACATGATCACATTCAAACGTGATATTGGGAGATTTGGAAGAAACTTGACTACAATAGACATTGAAGAAGAAACACATGGACATATAAATCCAAGAAACAGAATATTCCAACACACTCTATTTGGGGAGACCGTGTTGTCTGGTTGCCCCTCCATTAGAGTTGGCAGAAACAAAGAATTTAGCTTGAAGGAGTCTTATACAATTGCCCCTTTAAGTGTGCAAGAAATTCAAAAGAGAAACCTGTGTACATTTTGATACTAAGAAACGACCCAAGGATTCTCCTGCTCCTGAAATGAGTTAATTTGCATATAACTCACAGATTTTTTTTTTTTTTTTTTGTATAGACAGAGTCTCACTGTACTGCCCTCGGGTAGAGTGCCATGATGTCACACGGCTCACAGCAACCTCTAACTCTTGGGCTTACGCAATTCTCTTGCCTCAGCCTCCCAAGCAGCTGGGACTACAGGTGCCCGCCACAAAGCCCGGCTATTTTTTTGTTGCAGTTTGGCTGGGACTGGGTTTGAACCCGCCACCCTCGGCATATGGGGCTGGTGCCCTACTCACTGAGCCACAGGCACCACCCATAACTCACAGATTTTTAAGCTAAATGTCATTTTTATTTTTCCCCAGCATGTCCAGTGTTAAATATGATCACCAAGGTGCAAAAGCTCTTTTTCAGAAGTTGATTTGCTCTATTATTCTTACATAAAGTTTCTAATGTTTTTCTTAAATTGGATGTTTTTAATGAAAAGATAAAATATCAGTATGCTTTATACTGTTTCTCTTTGAAAAATAGACATTTTTATCTCTGTTTACTGAAAAGCTTAGAAATGACAATGCAGTAATAGTGAGTATCCCAAGTGCCCAGACAGTAGTCTCTAAATACCATATCCCAAGGGAATCAGGACTCATTGGGAAAATGGCTGAGTTCAGAGATGGGTAGAAAATGTAAAAGATTAGTCTGAGACAACTTTTTTTGTGCCAGAAACAAAATAGTGATAAAAGGTTAGCGAGGCTTGGCACCCATAGCTCAGTGGTTAGGGCGCCAGCCACATACATCGAGGCTGGTGGGTTAGAGCCCAGCCCAGGCCTGCTAAACAACAATGACAACAATAACAAAAAAATAAAAAATAGCTGGGTGTCGTGGCAGGCGCCTATAGTCCCAGCTACTTGGGAGGCTGAGGCAAGAGAATTGCTTAACCCAGTGGTTCTCAACCTTCCTAATGCCACGCCCTTTAATACAGTTTGCAACCCACAGGTTGAGAACTGCTGGCTTAAGCCCAAATGTTCGAGGTTGCTGTGAGCTGTGATGTCACGGCACTCTACTGAGAGCAACATAGTAAGACTCTGTCTCAACACAAACAAAAAAAAAGGTTATTGACATGTGCCAAGGACACAGGAACCAACTTGAAGAAGTAGAAGACACTCTTGGCTCTTGGATCACCTTTGAGGAATACTGGTCCATCAATACATTGTTCTGAAAATTGATAAATAAAGAGAAATATTAGAAAATGATCATTTTGCAACCCACAATGAAATAATGGATCTAGACAAATATCAGTGGATTATAAGAGCATTAAGTTGAGTATACCCATGTTGATAGCAGCATCAACCATAACAGTCAACAAGTAGAAGCAACCCAAGTGTCCATCAACAGATCAATGGATAAACAAAACGCAGGCGTGTATACACAAGGGAGTATTATTCGGCCTTAACAAATAAGGAAACCCTGTCACAGGCAACAGGAATAAATCTTGAAGACATCATGTCCCATGAAATAAACCAGTCACAAAAGGACAAATACTGCATGATTCCCCTCACATGAGGACCCTGGAGCAGTCACATTTATACAAACAAAAAGTACAATCGTGGTTGCCAGGGGCAAGTCCCTGTCTAGTCCCCAGGCTGGTAAGTCCAAGATCCAAGCAGAAGCAGATTCTTTTGTCTAATAAGGGTTGCTATCTGCTTTCAAGGTGTCACCTTGTTGGCTGGGCATGGTGGCTCATGCTTGTAATCCCAGCACTCTGGGAGGCTGAGGCGGGTGGATGGCCTGAGCTCAGGAGTTCAGGACAAGTCTGAGCGAGAGTGAGACCCCATCTCTAAAAATAACCGGGCCTTGTGGCAGGCACCTGTAGTCCCAGCTACTCAGGAGGCTGAGGCAAGAGGATTGCTTGAGCCCAAGAATTTAACATTGCTGTGAGCTATGATGTCAGAGCACTCTGCTGAGGGCAACAAAGTGAGACTCTGTCTCAAAAAAAAAAAATAGATGTCACCTTGTTGCCACATCCTCTGAGGGGAGGCGTGCAGCGTCCTCACATGGCAGACCGGCAGGTAAACCTAACACTGTGTGAAGCCTGTTTGATGAGAGCCTAATCCCATCCGCTGGGGAAGAGCCCTAATGACCTGATCACCTCTTTTTTTTTTTTAATTTTTTTTAATTAAATCACAGCTGTGTACATTAATGCAATCATGGGGCACCATACATTGGTTTTATAGACCGTTTGACACATTTTCATCACACTGGTTAACATAGCCTTCCTGGCATTTTCTTAGTTGTTGTGTTAAGACATTTATATTCTACATTTACTAAGTTTCACATGTACCCTTGTAAGATGCACCGCAGGTGTAATCCCACCAATCACCCTCCCTCCACCCACATCCCCCCTCCCTCCCCTCCCTTTCCCCCTATTCTTAGGTTACAACTGGGTTATGGCTTTCATGTGAAAGCCATGAATTAGTTTCATAGTAGTGCTGAGTACATTGGATACTTTTTATTCCATTCTTTTTTTTTTTTTTTTTTTGTAGAGACAGAGTCTCACTTTATGGCCCTCGGTAGAGTGCCGTGGCCTCACACAGCTCACAGCAACCTCCAACTCCTGGGCTTAAGCGATTCTCTTGCCTCAGCCTCCCGAGTAGCTGGGACTACAGGTGCCCACCACAATGCCTGGCTATTTTTTGGTTGCAGTTTGGCCAGGGCCGGGTTTGAACCCGCCACCCTCCAGTATTTGGGGCCGGCGCCCTACCGACTGAGTCACAGGCGCCGCCCATTTTTGAGATACTTTACTAAGAAGACTATGTTCCAGCTCCATCCATGCAAACATGAAAGAGGTAAAGTCTCCATCTTTCTTTAAGGCTGCATAATATTCCATGGTGTACATATACCACAATTTATTAATCCATTCGCAGATCGATGGGCACTTGGGCTTTTTCCATGACTTAGCAATTATGAATTGGGCTGCAATAAATATTCTGGTACAAATATCTTTGTTATGATGTGATTTTTGGTCTTCTGGGTATATGCCTAGTAGAGGAATTATAGGATTGAATGACAGATCTATTTTTAGATCTCTAAGTGTTCTCCAAACATCTTTCCAAAAGGAATGTATTAATTTGCATTCCCACCAGCAGTGCAGAAGTGTTCCCTTTTCTCCACATCCACGCCAACATCTCTGGTCTTGGGATTTTGTGATATGGGCTAATCTTACTGGAGTTAGATGATATCTCAAAGTAGTTTTGATTTGCATTTCTCTGATGATTAAAGATGATGAGCATTTTTTCATATGTCTGTAGGCTGTGCGCCTGTTTTCTTCAGAGAAGTTTCTCTTCAAGTCCCTTGCCCACCCTGAGATGGGATCACTTATTTTTTTCTGGCTTATACGTTTGAGTTCTCTGTGGATTCTGGTTATTAAACCTTTGTTGGAGACATAATTGCAAATATCTTCTCCCATTCTGAGGGCTGTTTGCTTGCTTTACTTACTGTGTTCTTGGCTGTGCAGAAGCTTTTTAGTTTGATCAAGTCCCAGTAGTGTATTTTTGAACCTGCTTCAAATGCCTGGGGGGTCCTCCTCATAAAATACTCGCCCAGACCAATTTCTTCAAGGGTTTTCCCTGCCCTCTCTTCTAGTATTTTTATAGTTTCGTGTCTTAAGTTTACATCCTTAATCCAGTGAGAGTCTATCTTAGTTAATGGTGAAAGGTGTGGGTCCAGTTTCAGTCTTCTACAGGTTGCCAGCCAGTTCACCCAGCACTATTTGTTAAATAGGAAATCTTTTCCTCACTGAATGTTTTTAATTGGCTTGTCAAAGATCAAATAATGGTAAGTAGCTGGATTCATCTCTTGGTTCTCTATTCTGTTCCAGACATCTACTTCTCTGTTTTTGTGCCAGTACCATGCTGTTTTGATCACTATCTATTTATAGTATAGTCTGAGGTCTGGCAACGTGATTCCTCCAGCTTTGTTTTTATTTCTGAGTAATGTCTTGGCTATTTGAGGTTTTTACTGATTCCATATAAAACAAAGTATTATTTTTTTAAGATCTTTAAAGTATGACAGTGGAGCTTTAATAGGGATTGCATTAAAATTGTATATTGCTTTGGGTAGTATGGACATTTTAACAATTTGATCCTTCCCAGGAATGAGCATGGTATGTTTTTCCATTTGTTAACATTTTCAGCTATTTCTTTTCTTAAAGTTTCATAGTTCTCTTTATAGAGATCTTTTACATCCTTTGTTAGATAAACTCCCAAATATTTCATCTTCTTTGGCACTACTGTGAATGGAATAGAGTCCTTAACTGTTTTTTCAGCTTGACTATTGTTGGTATGTATAAAGGCTACCGATTTATGAATGTTGATTTTGTAACCTGAGACGCTGCTGTATTCCTTGATCACTTCTAAGAGTTTTGTAGTAGAATTCCTGGTGTTTTCCTGGTATACAATCATATCATCTGCGAAGAGCAAAAGTTTGATCTCTTCTGACCCTATATGGATACCCTTGATCGCCTTTTCTTCCCTAATTGCGATGGCTAAAACTTCTGTTACAATGTTAAAGAGCAGTGGAGACAATAGGCAGCCTTGTCTGGTTCCTGATCTGAGTGGAAATGATTTCAATTTAACTCCATTCAATACGATATTGGCTATGGGTTTGCAGTAGATGGCCTGTATCATTTTAAGAAAGATCCCTTCTATACCAATTTTCTTAAGTGTTCTGATCATGAAGGGATGCTGGATATTATCCAAAGCTTTTTCTGCATCAATTGAGAGAATTATATGGTCTTTGGTTTTTAATTTGTTTATGTGCTGAATTATACTTATAGATTTACGTATATTGAACCAGCCTTGAGACCCTGGGATAAAACTGACTTGGTCGTGATGTATAATTTGTTTGATGTGTTGCTGGATTCTGTTTGTTAGGATCTTGTTGAATCTTTTTGCATCTATGTTTATTAGTGATACCGGTCTATAATTTTCTTTTCTTGTTGGGTCTTTTCCTGGTTTGAGGATCAGGCTGATGTTTGCTTCATAGAATGGTTGGGTAGTCTTCCTTCTTTTTCTACATTTTGGAACAGGTTGAATAATATAGGTACTAATTCCTCTTTAAAGTTTTGGTAGAATTCTGACGTGAAGCTATCTGATCCCAGGCTTTTCTTTTTAGGGAGATTTTGTGTGGTTGATGCTATTTTAGAACTTGATATGGGTCTGTTCAACATTTCCACTTGATTCTGGCTACATCTTGGAAGGTAACATGCTTCCAAGTATTGGTCAATTTCCTTCAGATTTTCTTATTTCTGAGAATAAAGTTTCTTGTAATATTCATTAAGGATTTTTTGAATTTCTGAGGAGTCTGTTGTTATTTCATCTTTGTCGTTTCTGATTGATGAGATTAGAGATGTTACTCTTTTTTTCGTGGTTAGGTTAGCCAAAGGTTTATCTATTTTATTGACCTTTTCAAAAAACCAGCTTTTTGATTTATTGATCTGTTGTATAATTCTTTTGTTTTCAATTTCATTTAATTCTGCTCTAATTTTGGTTATTTCTTTTCTTCTACTGGGTTTGGGGTTGGAATGTTCTTCCTTTTCCAGTTGCTTGAGATGTCCCAGAGGTTCTGATAATTCGTGTCTTCATTGTTGTTTTGTTCCAAAAATTTGGCAATTTCCTTCTTAATCTCATCTCAGACCCAGCTATCATTCAGCATAAGGTTATTTAACTTCCATGTTCTTGTATGAGTATGCAGATTCCTGTCGTTACTGAGTTCAACTTTTATTCCATGGTGGTCCGAGAAGATGCAAGGAATAATTTCTATTCTTTTAAATTTACTGAGGTTAGATTTGTGACCTAAGATGTGATTGATTTTGGAGTATGTTCTGTGGTCTGATGAGAAGTATGTGTAGTCAGTTTTGTTGGGATGAAATGTTCTGTAGATGTCTGCTAAATACAAATGTTGGATGGTTAGGTTTAAATCTAAAATTTCTTTGCTCAGCTTCTTATTGGAGGATCAATCCAACACTGCCAAAGGAGTGTTGAAACCTCCAACTATTATGGAGCCAGAGGAAATCAAGTTGCTCAGGTCTGTTAGAGTTTCTCTTATAAATTTGAGGTGCATTCTGTTTGGGTGCATAGATGTTAATCATTGAACTCTCATCATATTGAGTATTACCCTTAACAAATATGAAGTGACCATTCTTATCCTTCCTTACTTTTGTTGGTTTAAAGCCTATTGTATCTGCAAATAGAATTGCAACACCTGCTTTTTTCTGATTACCATTTGCCTGAAATATGGATGACCATCCTTTCACCCTGAGTCTGTATTTGTCTTTTAAGGTAAGATGTGACTCTTGTATGCAGCAAATATCTGGCCTGAGTTTTTGAATCCAGTCAGCTAACCTGCGCCTCTTTAGAGGACAGTTTAAGCCATTCACATTAATGGAGAATATTGATAAGTCTGGTAAAATTTTGGGTATTGAGTTTTTTGAAAGTCCAGTGGACATTTTTAAACCTTTCGCCACTATGGAAGTTGGAGTTTGATCAAAAGTTTCTGAGTGAGTTTACTTTTGTGGTAGAGGATTGGGCTGGTCATTATGGAGGATAGTCTGAGAATATCCTCTAGAGCTGGTTTGGTTATGGCAAATTTCTTCAACATATGAATGTCATTAAAGTATTTAATTTCTCCATCATAAATGAAACTCAGTTTAGCTGGATACAGGATCCGGGGTTGAAAGTTATTTTGCTTTAGGAGATTAAAAGTCGATGACCACCCTCTTCTGGCTTGAAGAGTTTCAGCAGAGAGATCTGCAGTCATTCTAATATTCTTCCCTTTGTAGGTAATGGATTTCTTACGTCTGGCTGCTTTCAGAATTTTCTCCTTCATAGTAACTTTAGTGAAGTTAATTATGATATGCCTGGGGGATGTCTTATTTGGATTGAATCGTGCTGGGGTTCTGAAACTGTCTGCTATCTGAATTTCAGAATCTCTTTGCATGTCTGGAAAATTCTCTTTCATAATTTCATGGAGAAGGGCCTCTGTGCCTTGTGAGGCCACTTCATCACTTTCAGGGATTCCAATGAGGTGCATATTAGCCTTCTTCAAATTATCCCAGAGCTCTCTGAGAGAATGATCCATTTTTGCTCTCCATTTCTCTTCTTCTTTGAGAGTTTGGGAGCGTTCAAAGGCTTTATCTTCAATGTCAGAAATCCTTTCTTCTGCTTGCTCCACTCTGTTACTGAGGGATTCTACTGTATTTTTCAGATCTTGGAGGGCTGCAAATTCTTGCTTCAGTGTGTCAAAATCTTTGGTGGTTTTGTCTTTAAATTCGTTAAATTCTTGAGACAACTTTTGAATTTCTCCTTGAATTTCTAATTTTGACTTTTGAATTGCTCCTTGAATTTCTAATTCCAAATTTTCCTCCATTTTATTAATGTTGTTTGCAATCCAAATTCTGAATTTGATTTCTGACATCTCGGCCAGCTATTTATGAATGGGATCTTCAGTTACATCTGCCATATCTTTCCTTGGGGGGGGGTTTGATCTATTCTGGTTATTCATGTTACCAGAGTTTTTCTGCTGATTCTGCCCCATGATTGTTTTACACCATTTTGATTTTTCCCCTGGAGCTTTGTCGAGGACTCATACAGTGCTATGGCCTGAGAAAGTGGGGACCTGTTTGGTGTGGTGGGGCTAAGTGATTCTGTCTGGTTGTCAGCTGGTCTCTGTTCGACCTAGTGAAACAGTTACTCTGGGTTGAAGTCTCAGTTATGGATAAATACCAGCCATTAAGTCACCCTGACCCCCACAGGCAACAATTGGAAAAGGAAAATCAAACCTTCCTACAACCACATACCCAGGGCACCACCTGAATAGTCCTCAGGCAATTAGCTCAGTTCAAAAGGTCCAAATCAATTGTCTCAGTCAGCACCTGTTTCAGGTGGGAGAGTTTAAAAGGTCTCTGGCAACTGGATCGCAGGGGTCTGCTGACTACTCAGATATGGCTTGCTCCGGTGCTCCATGGAGTCAGGAGGACCTACCCAGCAAATAGATCAGTCTGGGAAGGTTGATGCCTCCTTCCCCACCTTGCACCTCTGTCACACCCAGTCACTGATAGTCCCACTGGGCTTTGACCCAGTTGCCTGTAGCGAACAGATACTCCTGGGGTTTGTACCTGCCTGAATCACAAGGAAATCTATTTCTGCTCAGCAGACCGCTGTGCTCTGCCTCTACTAACATGGGGAGGTGAGGCCTGACAACCTCAGGAGCTTGATGGAGGCTGGGGGGTGTTCACTCAGTTCCAGCCCCACCCCTAATTGATGTTACTAACAGAACAGAACAGAACAACTTTGAGGGGAATTTGTTTCTGTCCCTGCTAAATCCCCCTGCAGACGAGAAGCTGTTTTGAGTTCCCAGAGCCTGTGCCTCAGGCCCTGTCTTTGCTCCTGCAGGTTTGTATTCGGTTACCTGTCAGTTCTAGCCTCCTGTCTTCCTTTGTCTATAGGCTGACGATCCTCTGAGGGCCGGGTGCGTCTTAGGCTCAGTAAAGCTGTCCTCTGGGTCAGCCCTGCCCTGGGAACTTCCCAGCTCTGTGTGTGCATTTCTAGTCCCCGTGCTCCACCCAGGCCGGTACCGCCTCAGGCAAACCCTTTACTCACGGGGCCTGCATTTCCGCCCCAGATCTATTCCGTGGTAGTTGCCACCTGAGTAGATGCCTGGCCTCCTCTGGTTGCCCAGGGAGACAGGGGGTGTGGCTTCAGAATATCCAGGAGTGAGCCCTATTGTTGCCAAAAGACAGCTGTTGCTCTGCGCCTCGGGGCAACGCCGCTCCAGTGTGGTTCCCTCTCAGCCGACCATCCTCTCCTCACTCCCGTGCCCCAGAGTCTGCACTGACCAGCTGCAGTTTAGGCCTGGTCCTCACCCTTTGAGAAATCACCCAAGAATCTGGACTCCTGGGGGACAGACCTCCAGACCTCAGAGTGAGAGTGGAGGGGAGTGCTGGGAGCTCAGAGTTGCAGGTAGAGAATATATACAGTTTTATGCCTGGCAGGAGAACACTGTGGCACCCTAGTAGGGGAGGTAGGTCCAGTTTTTAGAGGGTCTCTCCCATGGAGTGTAGTCAGAGGACCTTTGAACTCTGCTTGTTTGTTTGTGCGGCACACCGAGCCGTTCTCACGGGGAAGGGGACTCCGTCCGCTTGGTGATGGATTTTGTACCTTTTGTTTGTATCCTTAGGGTTGCTGTTCGTCTCAGTGGGGTTGATGTGCCTTCTTCAACCTTCTCTCTTGGTGCAGCTCTAATCCACCAGGTTACTTGCTAAATTTCTGTCCTTTAACTCTCCTTATGGACAGGAGCCTCTGTGGAAAGCTGGCTTCAGTCAGCCATCTTGTCTCCATTCCCCTCCCCCCCCATTACCTCTTAACACTATCTTAGCAACACCTGAGTTTGGGAGGACACCCATTCAAACCATAACAACAATAATAAGAAAGTTCTGGAGATGGATGGTGGTGTTGGTTGCACAACATTGTGAATATACTTAAAGCCACTAAAGTATCCACTACAAAGTGGTTAAAATGGTAAATTTTATGTAATGTTTATTTTCTATATGTTAATGTGTTAAGTGGAAGTTTTGGCTTCATAATGAGAGATTCAGCTGATACCACCAAACCTGATCGATCATTAAAAGTGGAAACACCAGACATTTCTGTGCCTCTCAGCATGATACAGTAAGTACCTAGCAACATCTCCAAAGAGCTATTGCTCAACAGAGTCCTGAATTTAAACACTAGTTAACAATATTCCTCCAGGCATAGAAGAATAAGCTATAAGACACCAGGTAGAAGGAACTGGCAAAATTCAGACCATGGACATTTTACATTTTCTTCAAAATATAAATGGCTCTTTAAAAATGAGGAGGGAGAGTAGAATATACTTAAGAAAATATCACTTATAATGTGTGAAACTTATTTGGGTACTTATTCAAATAAATCATCTGTAAAAGTGATTTTTGAGATAAGTGAGGAAATTCAAACATGAAGAGGGTAGAAAATCGTATTAAAAATTGTTGTTTACTTTGTTTACTGTTATAATAGCATAGTGGTTAAGGGGGAAAAGTTCTCATTACCTAAAGTATTTCTAGGTGCAAAGACATATCAGGGATTTGCTATAAAATATTCCATAATGATAATCACAGCAACAGTAATAATAATAGTAACAACAATAGAAGTAGATGAAAAAATTACAAAAATGTTGGCTCAGTGCCTGTGGTTCAAGCAGCTAAGGCGCCAACCACATACACCTGAGCTGGCAGGTTCAAATCCAGCCCAGGTCCACCAAACAATGATGGCTGCAACAACAACAAAAAAAGCCGGACATTGTGGCAAGCGCCTGTAGTCCCAGCTATTTGGGAGGCAGAGGCAGGAGAATCGCTTGAGCCCAGGAGATGGAGGTTGCTGTGAGCTGTGATGCCACCGCACTCTACCCAGGGTGACAACTTGAGGCTCTGTCTAAAAAAAAATTACACAAATGTTAATTTTACTTCTGGCTGATCTGTAATGTTCTATAACCTTATATTGCTTAGAAGAAGGATAAAGAAACTGAGACATTTTATTTGTTAGTATAAGTATGGATGTACAATGTTAAGAGTAGCCACTAACCAAAAAAATAACACTCATCACTTCCAAATTTTGATTAATCCAATAGAGGGCAGTTTAAAAGGTATTCAGAAGTAAGCCCAGGTAGACCAGAATCTTGGGCAAAGGAATCAAGAAATTATTCTATATTGGCTCGGCACCTGTAGCACAATGGTTGTGGCACCAGCCACATGCCCAGAGGCTGGGAGGTTCAAACCTGGCCCAGGCCAGCTAAGCAACAATGACAACTGCAACGAAAAATAGGTGGGCCTTGTCGCAGGTGCCTGTAGTTCCAGCTACTTGGGAGCCTGAGGCAAGAGAATTGCTTAAGCTGAAGAGTTTGAGGTTGCTGTGAGCTATGACTCCCCAGCACTCCATGGAGGGTGACATAGTGAAACTCTATCTCAAAAAAAAAAAAGAAAGAAAGAAAAGAAAAGAAATTATTCTATATACAAACTGAACTATTATGTAACAATCAACTTAACTTTGAACTTAAAACATCTCACAGCCCCAGCGATAATTCATAAAGAACTGAGTTGGCCCTCTCTCTGGTGGTACCTCTTTGACCGTGGGCCATGAGGTACCCCTGAAGTCATGGATTAGGAGTTTGTAGTGACACCACAATCAGGACATTCCAATCAGTAGCTAATGGGCTCTGGCCCATCGTTGGGCATGTACTTGAACCACCACAGCACTTAACCCTTTGGGGTTATACCTGTGCCTATGGGTATGGCCTCCCTGTAGCATCAGCCTTCCCATCGCCACTTCACAAGTGAGAAGAAGTGAGGCCTAACATGGAGCAGGGCTCACCTTCTAAGGCACAATGAGGGGTGGAGAGGTTAGGATTGATCTCATTCAAAAGTCAAAAAAGTAAGCAGGGGTGTTAAGAAGCCTTTGTCTGAACAAATCCAGTCATGAAGGCAACTTAATAACAAAAAAGAAACCAAAGTGACAAGGCTGGAGCTTCTCAGTCTGGAGCTACCCAAGCCTATTCAGATTGGGGGTGTGATTTGAATTATAGTATTAAGACCTTAATTATTTAATAAAGTATTTATAGCATTAAGAAATTAAGACACTATCTCACTGACTATATCTAGATGAGGAAGCCTCAGATACCCAAGCATAGGCTGTAAAAGCCTAAATATTAACAGATGCTTCAATTCATGCTCAGAGGAGTATGGGATGAAAGTTATGAACAAAGAAGTATATAACAATTCTGGATTGTTATAATCCTGGATCATGATCATTATGGATATTATGTAAATCTGCTTACAACGTTGAAAGCAAAGTAATTTCAGACATTGAGGCCAGGAAAATATGTGGACCAATAGGACTTTTCTCAGGCAATCATCCCTGGGACTCAGTGGGTTCCCAGGACACAAGACTTTCAGAAACAGAAAAGGTCTTGGGCAATTCAACTTGGTCACCCTATTAGAGACCTTGAATTCAAATGGATAACACAGATGACTCTGCAGGACAATTTGGGGTATTTAATGTGAATACAACCCAAATGAAACTGGAACCCACTTGCACAAAATACTCTTACCTGCTTCTGCAGAAGGAATTCTGGGATAAATCCTATTTTTAAAGCACAGCGTAAAGGACGATCTTGAAATTGAAGTCTTCTGCAAACATTAGGGATCAGAGCCTCCCAGCACCCCTGGGATCAGTTTTTAATGAAGGAACGCTCCTGAAATCAAAGTCAGGCTTAATGTATTAATACTTACTTGCACTGTGCTCCCCTGATCATGCTCATTGTGAAGAGAAATATTCTGAAGGAATATACTTCAGAAGGACTGGTAGCTTAAATCCCTGTAATCAGTGGTCCATCCTATGAATTAAGACCCAGCCTTGGCAAATGTGCTGAGTGAGGAAGAACAATTACCGAGTTATGGCTCTGGGTTCTGTTTACCCTGCTATTGTCCAGGATAATCATTTATTTCTGGCTGCCTTCTAAGTTTTATTAAGCTGTTCCGAAAAGTTTCAGCTATGTTTTATGGCTATGTGAACTTCCCATGTATTCATTTCACAACTTGATTCATTCTGATTAAATTGTTCAACTGCTAATGAGTTTTAGATTGCAATATGGAGGGGCAAACAATTCAGAACATTAAGGCAGTAAAATATCCTAATATTTCACAAGTTCTAGCTGAAAACATAAAACAAAAGCCTTATTTCTGGAAGGAGAGACTGTAATAATTATCCTCTGTAAAAATAAATGCACCTGGCTGCCTCTACATCTCCCAAGCCCCTGTGTGGCCATGCTTGCATGAAGAGAGCCAGACAGGACATAGAAATCCTGTAAATATCCATGGAAATTCTGATATTTTCAAACCAGTTTCAGCAGAGAAGATAACCATGTTGACATATTGTGCCAAAGAATTTCTGGGGCTAGACAAAAAATTGATTCTTACTTGACTTAACTTCACAGTCTAACGAGTTTTGCATGGGGAAAGCTCTGAACCATCCACACACAGAGGGCTTCAGAGATGGACCACAATGATGGATCAGATGACGAAATAACACTCGCTCTCCAAGCAATTTGGCCCCTCTCCCGCCACTCCCTCCCCTGCCTCCTGTAGGTTCTTAGCCCACTGTCTCTTTTCTGGTGATGCAGTATTTATTTTAACAGTAATTGGGTAAAGATCACTGTCCTGACCCTTTCCCCAGGACAGCCTTCTTCTCGGGAGCTCTCCCCGAGTCTAAACTGCAGCCGGGAAAGGCAACTAAAGTACGGGCAACCTGGGGGTCGTGAGGCCTCACATTAGTCGCTTGAACTCTGGAAAAAATTCAGTTGTTTCATTAAAACCCATTTTCAGCCTAAAAGCAAAGTGCTCAATTTGATGATTTCTTCTTTTTCTCCCCGATCTAGAAGACATGTCTGTAATATACACATAACTTCATTTTAAATCAACCTTTTATTTGCACAGCTCTTCATATTCAGAAAAAGAAGAGGGATTTGCATTTGACCATGAAGGCTGCAGAGTTCTTTGCACGTTTCCTTTTTTTTTTGAGACAGGGTTACTCTGTTGCCCCAGCTAGAGTGCAGTGGATTCGTCATAGTTCACAGCAACCTCAAATTCTTGGGCTCAAGCAATCCTCCCACCTCAACCTCCTCAGTAGCTGGGACTACAGGCACATGTCACTATGCCTGGATAATTTTTCTAATTTTTCATAGAGATGGGGATCTTGCTATGTTGCCCAGGCTGGTCTTGAAGTCCTGGCCTCAAATAGTCCTCCAGCCTCAGCCTTCCAAAGTGCTGGGATTACAGATGTAAGCTGCCACATCTGGCTGCACATATTTCTTAAAGAAAAAACATTTAGGCAACTGGAAAAGTCTATGCCATGTAACCAAAGAATGTAAGCAGCAACAGGGCCTTCTGAAGCTGGGAAGGCCAATGATACCACTTACAGATGAGAAAAAGGAGGCCAGATAATTGAAACAACTCACTCACCAGCAGGACTAGCCAAAGGAGGAGTGGGGCACAGCTGTTGAGCAGTGGAACTCACAACCCAGGTATGCAACTTGAGTGTTTGCTGCTTGAATTTATCCAGTCCCCACTGATTGGTGAAGGATTTGTTTTTAAGAGACCAGGTCTCACTTTGTTGCCCAGGCTGGAGTGCAGTGGCATGATCATAGCTCACTGCAGCTTCCAACTCTTGGCCTCAAGCAATCCTCCTGCCTTGGCCTCCCAAAATGCTGGAATTACCAGCATGAGCCACCATGCCTGGCCAAAAGCATTTTGCAAATGAGAAATATTAGTGGATTGCTTCCTTTAAGCCACAATCCTAGGAGATAGCAGAACTAGGACTAGAACTCAAGATTTTCTAGCTCCAAAGTAATGCTGGGTCTTCTGTTCTGTGTTGCCTTGGGGAGAGAAAATTGGGTACAAGTTTGTGCTAAGAAAAGTGTGTGCAGAAGCAAGATGTCTTGGTGCTTTCAAGTTTTGTTTCCCATACTCCCATCATTTAGGGCTGGTGGGCCCTAGTTCTACATTTCCCTTTCTTAAGAATCCCCTTTTCCATCCCAAGTGCAAGAAGTCCTGACTGACATAAATTTTTAATTAATAAAGATCAGTTTTGTCTAAAGAATTTGAAAGGGTGCTCTGGGCAGCACCCTGAGCTTGCCCAGAGCAGACTGAGAGCCGGGGCTCTAGAGCTGCGAGGAGGCAGAGCAACCACTGGATGAGCCGCTATGGAATTATTATAGCCATGGGACCTGGATTGTCTGAGGCCACCTGCCTGGGGCAAATGTCATCTGCCCCTTCACGGCATCCTTCCCTGCTTCTGTCTCAGCTGCAGCCTGAATGTGAAACAACCACATTTCAGCCCAATCCCCCTTGAAACATCTTAATTATCTCCAGAAAAGACCTCAAGCATTTTTCAAAATTGTGCTAAGTACCAAATACATCATAAACGCATAAAATCACAGCCCCTCCCAGCATCCGCCTGCCCTGCCCTGCCCTGAATTCTCCGGCCCCCAACAGACCCACATCGATCCTCCCTTCACAGTACAGCACACAGAACCAGAGAACTCTCCTCCTGAAAACTTTCAGGGTGACCGCAGGACACCCCCAGCTATGCCACAGGGATGAGGCTTTTAAAGGGACATCTCAGAAAAAATATTAATAACAAACCAACCCACAAACTGTATATAATTGTAGCTACTCATGTCATTATAAATAAACACTAAAACGGAAGAAGTAAAATGTTTATGAGAAGCATTCCCTCCGTGGAGTGTTGGCACTCTCCGGGAAGTCTTGTTCCCCCTTATTTTGCTAAAGTACAAGGTATCTCAGTAGCGATATAAGCAGCATATTGTCTACTAGTTACCATAGAAACTACTATCCGTATAATTTCCTCATGCCTAAATTAAAGCTACCTAGGGCAACTTTAACTTGTATCTCTCACATATTACTTTTTAATGGTGTTTTTCTTTAATGAGAATTTTGTCTCTTAAATCGTGGCAATATGCTGTACCACTCCGCCTTACTTGGAGCTGACTTTTGCCTTTGCTGGCTTTGTTTCTTTCATTCCTTTTAGGTATTCATCAAAAAGAAAACATGTTCTCTTAATGGGTTCATATATATACATATGTGCACACACACACACATACGTATCTTCCATGAAATTGGGGGAAAGGGAGGGAATGGAAGAGAAACAAGTTTTCCGTCTGATAAAAACATAAGCCTCTGCCCAGTACTGAATTTCACTGGCCTCGAACTTGACAATTCTTTTCTACTTCATTCAACACAATGCAGAAGGCATAGCCTGAAAAAGGACGTGATGGGAGGTACTGAGACTTGCTAAAGAAAAAGGCACCAGAGTTAGTCAGCTCTTCCCCGGCATCCTTCCTCCAACCCTGCAAAATAACAAGTCAAGAAGTTCTTCAGTTTTTGTGACTGTAAGCGATGTGGTGAATTAATGTTCCTAAATGCTAGAACTGGATAAATGAATTCATTGTCGAGAAAGTTCTGGATGAGCCAGTAGCCGAGTATTATTCATTCCATTTTGTGTTCTTGCTGTGTCTGCTCTGGGGTAGAGGTGGACGAGGAACATTGCTGGGAAGAAGTCCATTAAATAGGCCTGCTCTCGTAAAATATCGCATTTCCACTAAAAATTTACTGTGCTTTCCTTAAAGGACTCAGCATCTTCAGTGGCCTCATCAAGGTATGAAACAGGGTTCTCAAAAATTGCATCAGCACACAGGTGTCTACAACTACTCACTAAGTTTTTACCAATTAAATATCCACCTGGATGTAAACCAGGCTGGCCTCATTAGAAGGCGCCAGCAGGATCCCAGTCCAGCACGGTAGCCCTCAGACAGACAGTGGGGAAAGCCCTCCTGCCCTTTCACAGGGTTTCCCAAGGGCTCTGGATTCAGGTGTGGACAATCTGTCTGTAATGTTTCCAGTGCTGCTTCTGACACATTTCCAGTGTCATTCATGTGCAGCATTTCATTAAATTCCATCCTCTTTGCAAATCCTTTCTCTTTTCCTTCCTTCCCTCCTTCCTTCCTTTTTTCTCATAAAGCTTTATCTAAACCTAAGTGCATTTTGCACCAGCTGCTCACAGCAGCATGAAAGCTTGGAAACAGCCAGACGCTGTGCGCCTCCGGACTGCAGCAAGCCTTTCTATTTGCCAGCTTAATCCTCCAGACTTCAGCCATTTCCCATTTGGTCCTTCACATCATCTTGGGCTAATTCGTCAAACATTTTAGACAGCCAAGCCAATTTCCAATTGCTGAGGACTTTGCCACAAGCATCATGTCTGTTAATAAGATTTTCATTTGGAAAGATTCCAGGGCTTCCATGTTTTCTATTGTATATAAATACTAAGATTTAATAGCTTCGGGTTTTGTTTAATGTTAACGTCAACTATTTAAAAAAAACAAAAAAGGTTCTCAAATGCCTAGCCCGACAGTGAAATACCCCACTGACAGCTATTTGCAAGGGTAATGTTGTGGAAAACAACATCCATCTTGGCAACAGTTTCATTAGCCCCATCTAGCTGACCTCTCCACATAATGTTGTCAAATGTGACGGGCATCAGATTATTGGGAATATGGAGATCAATAAATATGCAACACCAGCGCTTAGAATGCTTCTGGCACCGGGGCCATACAAATGCCATCTAACATGGCTCAGAGTTGCTGCCATCTGTCACACCAGCTAGTAAATAGAGAAGCTTAGGGGGAAGGCTATCTGACATGGTAAAATATATGGGTGAAGATGAATTAGACAGGGAGCGTGTAGTCAAGGTTCTGATGCATGAAGGTTCCAAATGAAAAACACCAGGCAAGCACTCCGGAGCAACAGCCTGCCTTCTCTCGGAATCAATATAAATTCTTGCCACATGGTCCAGAGCTGCTGCACGGTCCTGCTGCCGTGTTTGCAATGTGGGCTGCCAAGGGAATTGTATCTGCTTCCGGAATGTCTGCTAGAATCTTGGAGTAGCTGGGCTCACAAGAGGGCAACCTGGTTGAGCTACCAATGTAAACTCTGAACCAACCTACTGGCTGGTTTGCCCATCAAATTGCCCAGATAATCAGACCCTTGGGGACCACGTCTGATGACAATTTCTGCATTAGGCCGTGCCTTTCTAAGATCTCTGCTGGAGGAAAGCAGCACAGCCCACTCTTTGCACATACCACTGCCCGAAGCCACTGGCCCTTGCTCTGCCCCAGTGGGGTTTTTTTGGATTCTCCATAATAGGCAGAATTATCCTTTTTCATAAACCCTCCTTCCCCTCCAAAAAGTGCTTAAATCCAGCCAAGTCTACCTTAGGTTTAAGGAAATTTTCAAAGGAGCAGCTCAAGGGGATGTAAGCCGCTTCTGTGCACCTACTCAGACACCCTGTACCAGAACAAACCCAATTAACGTTGATGACCAACAATGACCAGCATGCTTCCACCCTCTGTGTTTTAAGAAATGTCATTCATCTCTATGGAAAAGAGAACAAACAAGAAGCATAAAGGTATTTTTGAAGTACACTGTTATGCGGTACTTGGCCGGTAATTTGCAGCCTAGGTACACACCATACCTTTTAACACGGCTATTTATCTCTCAGGGAGAATGCTGCCGTGCTTACGATAAAGGCTCTGTTGGACCTCTTCATCAATAGCAAACCTTTAAGCACAGCACATCTCATAAATAGGAGTTCCACTAACACAGACTTCAAAAGGATAGAACTTGATAATTCAAAAATAGAGCTATATTAAGTGTTCCAGCAGTCCATCCATAAAAGCCGTCGTATATTCCAAATGCCAGAGTCCTCCGAGCAACATGACAGGTCTATTAGAATAATAGCAGGGGAAAGCATAATTACAAGTAATCATTGGCTGGAAAGGAGCTAGTTGTTTTTGTAGAGCAAAATGCCGCGCTGAGCCCCGTGGAAAATGCAGCCCCAGCAGCAGAGGCAAGGGCAGATAACCATCGAAAATAGCCACGGCACAAAACCTGCACTATTTGTTTCTATTTATTAAGAACTCTTTGTATACCTTAATGTTTTCCCGGTGAAATCATCTTAATTTGAGCCCACATTTTCTTTGGATAAGATTATTACGTAATTGCTACTTACTGGCCACTATTTTCTATACATTTGTTGGTCAAACAGAGTGTCTGTCTTTTCCAGTCTGGCAGACAGATCATTCCTCCAGGCCATGGCTCCATGGAGCCATATTGTACATGTGCCACGTGCCAAAAAGGACGAAGAAAGCTAGGCTAAGCATTCGCTTTTCAATCCATAGATGAATGGCTCCCCGTCTCCAAGGCTTGGGTAGTTTCCTCATTAGAAGTGGCAAAGGATAGGGCATTCAGGGGCTGGTTTCCTGTGGATTGGCCCTAATCATATACCAGAAACCCCTTTCCTCTAGTGGTTTTTGTTTATCCTCTTCCCTAACTTGATGGATTTCTTACCCTTTCAAGCACTTTAAAGTTTCTAAAATGCAGAAAGAATAAAAGATTCCATCTGGCCTTGTCAACAAGCCCAGGAGAGTCCAGGCTGGGATCTTGGTTCCACCATCATGGGGTCCAAGAAGTGAAGGAACTCTCCAGAGGGCACACAGTCGATGTGCAAGTGGACTGGAGCCCTGCTCCCCGTCCATCATCCTGCTCTGAACAAGTGCTGCACTCCAGCTCTCCATCTTGCTTCCCCTCTGGGAGGGGCCTGTGAAGATGGATAACACGTATGCTATCATGCCAGTGCCACCACGACCTCAACACACTGAGATTGGCATGTGTACAAGCTCCAGGCCACGCACCCCGGCCTCCAGACTGCAGGGACACCGTGCAGGGTTCACACCCAACATGGAGGGCAGCACACTGTCTGCACCTTGACATCCTTTGCTTACCTGACGTTTACTGATTTATGAGCAGGTTACCAGGACTTGAGGGAGGAAGAGGGGACAGAGGGAAATTAGTTTTTTGTTCAGATATGAGAAAAATAAACACCTGATTGCGTGACCTAACAATGGGGTAGAGTGGATGCTGAACACACGGTATGGATGGTAGAGACAGGGAGGTACACAGGGCGGCCCTGGACCCCAGAGCCTCCTTTGCCTTCTTGGCCCTCTGTGTCTGGGCCACTGACTTAACCTCTTTGACTGTCACTTTCCTCATGTATAAAATGAACGTAACAATGGTGCCTGGCTCAAAGAGTTGCTATAAAAAGTAGGAGATGATCTAAGCGAGATGCTTAGCACAGTACATGGTATTTAAGAAGTGTTTCCTGTATGTCTCCTACATTTGATGCGCAAAAAATGCAGCACAGGAATGACCCACAGACCCTGCATTCTTAGAAAAGTCTTCCTGGATATGGTGGGAACCCAGCAGGCACTTGAAGGTGGGGAGACAGATATTTGAAAACCCAGCACCCCAGACCTGGTTTTGGGGGTTTGGGAACTCAACTGGCCTCCTACCAGGGGCTCTTCTGTGACCGAAGACCCTGCTGGAGCTCAGGTTTGCAGGTAGGCCTGCTTTTCACATAGACCCCTTGCAATATTGTGTGAGTCAGGACTTTAAAACCCTTTGCATCTCAATAGCATATCAATGTTACTTATAAACTTACCATACACAAACTGGCCCCTTTCTCCCTACTCCAAATACTCAAGTTCAAAATTAATTTTGTTTTGAGACAGTGACACCAGGACATCTTCAAAGCGAGGTTAGAAACGCTTGCCCAATGAATATGCATATTTAGAATGTAGGCTATGAAAGGATTTTCAGAAACCTCTGCTAGGATAAAGCTTGCATAATGCTCAACAGACTATATCCTACATCAAGATATCAAGGCAGAGGATGGGGATGATGATGGTGGTGGTGGTGGTGTGATGGTGACAACGTCTACGTAAGCAAGGGAGCAATGAAGGTTGGGCCCAGGGGTAGCTCTGAGCAAGAAATCCAGAGAGGTACAGGATGCTACTCCACCCACCTACCATCTGCATACACCAGGGATGCCGCCCCCAAATACAGCCGCCTCCACTGGTTGCTTTACTCAAAAGCCTACCTACCACCTGAGACCAGGCACTTTCCCTCAGCTGCTTCAGAATAAGGGGGCCACGATAAACTAACTGTGATCCCTAACCTCAGAAGTCTGTCAAGGGCTTTTACTCTGGATAATCATCGACTGCAGCATAACCATTTCAGGCACATCTTGAGCTTGGGAAAAGGTACAAACAGAAGTTAGCCCACATAAGAAAGAATATGTAAGGACTTTATCAATCTTCACAGCTCCTGTTTTATAATAAAGCCACCCTCATCCTGCCACTGGCTCCATGGAAACTGGTGCGTGTCCTAGCCCTCCAATCCTTGGCCCTACCATCGGGTTTATAAAATGATTTCTGAAATCACCCCTTGAAGAAAGCCTCATTACCCAGTGACATGTTGTAATCCCAGCCAATGCTTCCAGAAAAGTTTCAATGTCCATTACATTAGCTAGCCTTAAAATTGAATACAAATCCATTTTAATCAATATGTTGTAATAAATAGATATTAAGGCACCATAGCACTAATGTACAGGTAACTAATTAAAGCGCCAGCATTTGCAGCACTCACATACCTCAATTTTCTCTACAAAATCCTTATTGAACCACTACTTTAAAAAAAAAATAATTGCATTTGCAATTAGAAACACTGAAGTTACATTATCGATTTTCTGCTAAAAACCTTTTTAGTAAACAAGCACAAACTACATTCATTAAATGTAAGTGCTTGGAGCTATGGTGTGAAATTCAATTCAGCCATTATCATGAATTACACTGATTATTGCTGTAATTATTTTCTCTTGGATACAACTGCGTTTCTGTCCCTTGCTAGTTCTGTTGGACATATAACCATGCTCATTTTATAGCTAATAATACTCGACTGTAGTCCCAGCAATTACTATCACTTATACAAATCATTAAGTTAAGTTACGGGTACCTAGTAAGATTCAAAAAAATTAAGTAAAACATCCTTTTTTACCCTTGAAATAACTAATAGCATTGGAGAACAAGGAAAATTACAGATGTTAACTGATTTACATTGCAAGCTTTAATCACCTGTACTTGACTCGTTGGAAATTTCTGCTGTCCTAACCACACATTTTGAGGAAAAAAAAAAAAAATCTATCAACAGATTTTTTTTTTTTAGAAATGAACAGCCAGGGGACTGAATTACACATGTGTAGCATTCTTGGGAGCCACGGGGAAAGCCATCATCATTTGGTATGTTGCAAGAGAATGGATTTTATGTTTAATCAGAGCAAACACAGCCTTGCATTTTGTGTGTGTGTGTGCGCATGTATTTGTTTCGGAATCTTATTAACTAAACAGATTTTAGGAGAGAAAACGTTCCTTTATTTTTTCTTCCAGAAGCAGCGGTAGGATTATTCCATTTCTAAAGCGAATCCTCTAGAGAAAATGACTGTTTCCGAATGAGACTTCCTTTCCTTTCTCCCTGAGGGGAAGGCACTACATAGGCTAGGCCAGGGCACTAGACACAACTTGGCTATTTTCCCTTGAAGTGGATGTGGTCTCTGGGGAGAACTACTTTAGAAAGGAGGGGGAGAAAGTTTTTTTTAATTTGTATGTGCATACTTCACCACAGGAGGGTGTGCAGACTATGATCTCTGAGCTGGGTTGAAGTCCCCTGCCTGACAGGCAGAGATGTCTGGGTGGGAGACCTCAAACCCAGCAGAAAAATGGGGATCTTCTTAGGGGGTCTAGGGAGGCCTTCACCACTTTCTCAGAAGGCAATTTTTTAGTATCACACTCTATGTTGCTCAACTTATCTTTTCAAAAGGTGGAAGAATGAGGTAGGAGGCTTACAATAATTTATAACAAACAACAAATACAGAAATTTGTCAATTAAGAGAGAATCAAGTAAGTGGGGGCGACATGGAAGGTCTACACAACTGGTTCAGCACCACGGGGTCTTATAAATTGCTAGAAGCCAGCCAAAATTTTGGCTCAGAGCTCCCTAGTGGCCAAAGCAAAACAGAAAACACAACCTTGTGGCCATAAAACTCACTGTTTTCAAATGATTCAGTGTAAGTTTTTAAAATAAGAAAAAATATTTTAGTTTGAAAAGAAAAAATGTAAACAAAGGGTGATGTTATGATTCAGAAACTAAGAAATAGAGACATCTTTTTAAAAGTAAGGTATAACTTCTTTCTTAGATTTTGTTTGTTCATGTAACATCACTTCATTAGGTTATTAAGTATGAAATATCCAATTTCTGTAAGTACTAAGTTTGACAGTTGATATCGCTGACATTTTATTTTGACACCTCTTATTTTATTTTTATTGTGAAGGTATGTCCTCTTTCTTTCAAATGTACATTTTGGCTTGTGATTATCTTTCAATTTTTTTAGAGCAATTTTTGTGAAACCATTGTTTAAGTCAAAACATTGTGTTATTTTTGAATATGAGTTATGTTGTGGAATAAATACAGGACAGACAACTCAAAATATCAGCAAACTGGGAATAATCAGCATACGGTGTATTGGTGGTTTGAGAAGTTCTGTTCTGGTGATTTAAATCATGAAAATGAGCCACATGGGCGACCTGAAACCAGAGGAGATAATGTTGCCCTGAAAGCTGTAGCGGAAGTGAATCCATCTGAACCTATGTGAGAATTAGCAGCAAGGTTTGACATTACTATCCCAATAATACCAAATCATTTGAAATAAATCGGCAAGGTCAAGAAGCAGGATATATAGGTTCTGCACGAATTAGACGAGCATCAGAAGAGAAATCATCTCGAAACTTGCCTTTCTTTGCTGTCACAATGTAAAGGCGAACCAATTCTACACCATTACATGTGATGAAAAATGGATTCTTTTTGACAATGGCAAGTGTTTGGCACATGGTTGGATAAAGATGAAGTGCTGAAACACAACCTGAAACTGAATACGCGTCAAACAAAGCTAATGGTGTCTGTTTAGTCCAGCACTGGTATTATCCACTACGGCTTCATGGAACCTGAGGATGTCTACTGCAACCATTTGGATACGATGATGAGGATGCTTACGATGAGGAGCCGAGATTGGTCACTAGAGACAGGCCAACCCTCTCGTAAGACAATGCTCAACCAAATGTCCTACAAACAGCACCGCTTAAATTATGGAAGTTGTACTTGGAAACCCTCTTGTCATCCACCATATTCACTAGACCTTGCACCAACCAATTACACTTCTTCCAGGCTTTGGACCACTTCTTGCAAGGAAAAATATTCAGTTCTCAACAAGATGTGAAAAACGCCTTTCTCAAGTTCGCCGCCACTTGCTCTCCAGGCTTCTTCACTGCTGCCCTAAACAAGCAAGCTACCATTCAGATGGCAAAACTGTGTCAATAGTTTAGGCACATACTTGCTTCTTGTTTGAGATACAATAAACTAAACTTTGATTCAAAATCAGACATTTCATATTTAATGACCTAATCTCTGAAGATCATCAGTTGAAACTCTCATGCTATTTTTAACTATTAATATAAAGAGGATAAAAAAGAAAGAAAATAGGACAAAATGGTGTTGTCTGCACATCTTAAAAGCGGAACAGCCAAGAGAAAGTATGTGTTTGCTATGTTAAGCTCCACTTAAATGTCTCTAAATTTGCTGATTTATGCCATCATTTTGGAGTCATTAGAATTTTTCCAAAGCAGCTAACTGAATTTCCTGACTATGTTGGGCCATTTAAAGTATGAAACGGCATCATGCATGCGGTATGAAAAAGTCACACTTTGCCCTTCCAAAAAAAGTTTTGTAGAATTTTTTTATGGGATATTTCTTGCTGATCTGCTATCTGGGGAATTATCTGCAATCGTTGCATATAGTTTTGAAATAATCAGAAGTCAGAACTCTCAGCCCCTTCTTCATATCTATTTTGAACGAGTGGGCTTTTCTTTTTTTACTGAGCAATTTATAGTAATGATATACATATATCAGAGGAACCAGTAAAATGAATAGATAGCCCCTGTAAGACAAGCGGAGATGTATACTCTGGTCCTGCACCCCTAGAGAAGGAAACATTTTTAAATCCTAACAATTTGACTATATCCTGTTGTGTACGTGGCTCTGGGTGCTTCCTGGGGAATCACGTTAAAGAATTCAATAGGTGGGCTTGAAAAATCCAGAAAAGGGAACATTAAATTCCTAGAGATGGTCAAGAATATCTTAGTCATTAAGAGCCTTTTCCGCAGGACCTTGGAAACATGTAATATAACCTTCAAAGGAAAACCAGTTGTTGCATTAGTTCTGCTTAGCTGACCATGAACGCTAATTGCAGGAAGAATTAACTGAGCCCAATACCTGGGGGCAGAAGCACACAAAAGTGAGGGGAGACAAACAATGAATAAGGTAAAAATGAACATCCACACCCCTATTCAACTCCACGGGATCTGCAGCAAAACCCCACATTACAATGAAATCAGTGTCTGCCTCTCGCCCCCAGAGATTAGAAAAAGAAAGAGAAGCAGTGGCTGCAAGATTGTTTCTTTGAGTAAAAATAATACATGCTTTTGCTCTCGTTTCTCTTACTCATATTCTCCTCTTTTCCTCTGTCCTAGTTCCTCTCCAAGTTCAGGACCTGTATTACTGTGGGTCAAGCATCCCATTTTGCATGGAATCTCTGAATCAGAGGTAACTTCGTTTGGTGAAAAGAAGGCTTTAGGGTAAGAATGAGCCTGCACATGAACTGGATGTGAATTTCGGCTCTGTGATTTACTAGCCATGTAAGTCACTAAGGCCTTTAGTGTCCTCATCTGAAAAATGGGGACAATAATGCCCGCATCACAGAATCCTGAACATAAAATGAGAAAATATCTATGAAATACCTGGTACACAACAAATCCTGAACAAATGCTACCCTCTGAATAGTTACTACCAACATGGGAGCGGCCGGAAATTCTTTTAACACGTTCAGTATTCCTGCCCCTTCCAAGAAAGAAGAGCCTCCAACCCATCTCCAGCCAGAGCTGATTTGCCCAACAAGAACACCTGACTCAGGTTCGCCCAAACAAGATTCTCTCTCCCTGGAATGTGGAATTGGGCCTGAGGCTATTAGGGGGTCTCTCAGGGAGAGGCAGCTGTGGGCAGCTGTGGGCAGCTGTGCGCTACCTTACGTTATGTGCTGAAGTGGGGAAGAAATATAGTGTGCTAGAATCAGCTCCCATGTACCAATTCCCAAGGGTTGGTTACAAAATTATCAGGAATTTTGCGAGCCAAAATTGTTAACACAACCATTACTAAAAATTAAATTACATAAACTTAGATTAAAAACAAAGTTATTAACTACTCAAACCCATCACTTCCTAATTATTTCAATACACTTTATTCTTTCTCTTTTTTTTTTTTTTGTAGAGACAGAGTCTCACCTTATCGCCCTTGGTAGAGTGCCGTGGCATCACACGGCTCACAGCACCTCCAAATCCTTGGGCTTAGGCGATTCTCTTGCCTCAGCCTCCCGAACAGCTGGGACTACAGGCACCCGCCACAACGCCCGGCTATTTTTTTGTTGCAGTTTGGCCGGGGCTGGGTTTGAACCCGCCACCCTCGACATATGGGGCCGGCGCTCTACCCGCTGAGCCACAGGCACCGCCTCAATACACTTTATTCTTATCTATACTCTTAGGATTATTTACATCATTAAATCTGTAAGGTAGGAATTACTATATAATGGTGCGCTACTACACATCTCCTCTCAACTCTGCCTGCAGGGTTGTAGCTTAGAATCAGCCATGGGGAGAGTATTTACACCATGGAAATTGGCAACCTCTCCAAATCAAGGCTTTTCTTTCACCAGACAGTTGAACTTTAGACATTTACTAGAACAGCAGTGGAGAAAACTTCCAGGAAGAAGAAAAAAAGTGTGACAATGGCTTTGTGGAAAACAGAGGTAGGCAACGACGTGGAGAGAATACACCAAGTTTTCCAATTTGAGGCTATTTCTTTCCAGAAATCTAGCGCTGCACTTCTGCTCTTGGATTCCAGCAAAACACCCCTGCATCTTTACTATGAATTTCTTTGTTAGGTTTAAACTAGCTCCACTTGGTTTCTGTATCCCAGTCCTAACCAATGAACAAGACATAAAATCAATAAGGACACTGCACTCTCTCTTTAGGGTCGTCATAATCTATTCTTAGCTAAGCATAATAATAAAGCCCTATTCACTAGTCGGCTATTGTGAAGTTTTTTTTTTAACCTCTGGATAATACACCATGTATCCTGGAGATATTCCTGCTATTTCTTCCTTATCACCAAGAACAATTGAGCACCAGGCTTCCTGGCTGGATCCCATAGCCCCCTCTCTGATTTCCCGGCAATATTTGGTAGTCCTCAGACTGACATTTATGTAACTACTCCAGGCTGTTCATTAATTACTGTGACACCACCCCAATGATCCAATTAGGCCTTAACTGTTTACTTAAGAGAAAGCTCTGTTCATCAAAGAAAGACTGGATGGCTGGTGGGAAACCAGAGCATTAAGCATGGCGGGTGAACCTCACGCTGCCTTTTCACATATCAGGTGGGCTCCTAGGCAATGTGATTTCCCAGGAATATCAACATGCTTTTAATTTTCATTGTTTTCCTTCAATAAGCTGAAACAGTTTGTTTCTCCTCTCTTTCGTCTCCCATTTCCTTCATGCCTCTCTTTGCTACACGTTTTTCCTTTTACTAAAGGTCTCCTGTACAGGGCAGTCTGCAATCTCTTTGGGTCTGCTGGTTTTCAGGATATGGAGATGGCAAACGCTCCCTAAATGGAAAAGAGCTGGTGATAAAGGAAATCCCATTGGGAGTGGTTCCCCCTGTTGAGGGCAACAGGTGGGATGGCTTGGTTTCTTCACAGAAAGGTGAAGTTGAGTACAAACAGCACACAAAGTGCACATGGGGATTTAAAAATTTACCACCAGCTCTCACACAGACCACGGGCCCCTACTATCAGCTCCTACCTCTGAGGCCAGCAGAGCGAAGAATGAAGGTAATTGCTAAGATGTGTGTCTCGGCGGCTGCCTGACAGATCAAGTTCACCTTCCTATCTCATGAAAATCTTGAATATATTCAAATTTTTGAATGAGGATTTAGAAAACAAGTTTATCTAACCTAAACAAGTTTATCAAACCCTGTTTGATCTATTTAATACTCTGAAAACAGGTCAGCCAGCATAGACGGTATAAAAAAATATTTAGGTATATAGATGACAATCTGTTTCTCTAGAGTCAATACAGTTAAAGATTTCTATCCTGAAGCTCATTTTTCCCCCTCAAAGTTTATTCCTCAGGCATGATTTGGCATATCCAGCTACAATTTACCAAGAGGATTTTTCTTCATACCAGAGGTTAACAAACTGTAGTCAATAGCCTGCCACTGTGTTATTTTTTGTTTTTATAGCCTTCGGGTTCAGATTGATTTTTACATTTTTTACAGTTTTTTTAAATATCAAAATAAGAATACTTCAAGACATTTGAAAGTTACATGAAATTCACATTTTAGGTCCCGTGAGTAAAGTTTTATGGAAACATGGCCCTATGTACATCCATTTCTGTGTTACTTACGGCTTCTTTCAACTTGCAACAGCAGAAACAGATAGCCAAGACAGAGACTGTATGGCCTATAACACCTAAAATATTTACTATCTGGCCCTTTGCATAAAAGTTTGCCATCTTCTGCTTTAGGAAATGGAGATTTCTAAGTGTATTAGGCTGTTTAGGTTGCCATAACAGAACATCATATACTAGGTGACTTAACACAAGTTTATTTTCTCACAAATCTAGACACTAGAAGTCCAAGATCAAGGTGCAAGCAAGGTTAATGTTGGCGAGGACTCGGCCCCTGGGTTGTGGACCACTTCCTTGCTGTGTGCTCACATGGCCTTTCCTAGGTACGTGTATACAGAGAGACCAAACTCTCTGGTGTCTCTTTGTGTAAAAACACTAATCCTATTGATGCAGGACAAGGCAGCCCCACGACCTGCTGCCTTAGCCCTGGAGGTGCTGACGCTCCTGTGGATGGAGGAACCAGCTTGCTAGAAGGGCTGGACACCTGTGGGGAAGATGCTGGCGCCTTGCTGTCTCCTCCACACATCTGACTGGTGGATTGCCTGTCAGTTTCCAAGGCCTGAGAGTTCATTGGACAGCTGGCCATAACTGACAAGCCCCACACCCTAGCAGAACAACCCCCCTGCCACTATATAAACCCCCGAGCAAGAGAGCCCAAGGACAGACCTCGAAGAGGGAACAGGAGAGCTTGTTCCCCTCCTGGGTTCTCTCTGCCAGGGGGTTTGGTTTTTGTAGTTGTAGTAATTTTTGGTTTCTGTAAATAAATTCTGACTTACCACTGATCCTGTGGTCCCTCCATTTATTCTTCAAATCGCTGAAACAAAGAACCTGAAATTCCGGTATCACTATCAGATTAGGAGCCCACCCTCATGACCTCATTTAACCCTAATTACTTGCTTCGAGGCCCTATGGGTGAGGGCTTCATCATATGAGCCTGAGGAATACAACATTCAGTCCCTAACACTGAGCAAACGAAGTTTGTACAGCCTAAAGGCCAGGGACTCCTCTATAACATTACTGTTTTCCAGCATTTCTTTCCTTTCTTAGGGTAGTAATGTTTCTGGATAAAGGGGCAGAGTTAATTTTTCATGGAGGAAATTTTACTTGTCACCAATTACTCTAGTAGACAACACGTGTACAGTGCTAGGTACACAACAGGTATTGAAAAGATACTCTCAACTTTTCCTACAGTCCCTGCCTTCCTTCACAAGGGGTTCGACTTTACTTGTTTCTTTAGTTTTTGTCCTAAATCCTTGGCTAGGATTACAAGAGGCTCTGTGAGGCCAAGGCAGGAGGATTGGTGGAGGCTGGTAGAGACCAGCTTGAACAAGAGCAAGACCCTGGCAATAAGCCAGATGTAGTAACACAAGCCTGTTGTCCCAGCTACTTGGGAGGCTGAGGCTGAAGGATCACTTAAAACCAGGAGTTTGAAGGTATTGTGAGCTAGGCTAATACCGCAACGCTCTAGCCTGGGAAACAGAGACTCAATGTCAAAAAATAGAAAAATTAAACACTAAAAATAAATAAATAAAATAAAACCTCAATTATTGGAGGCAAGAGCAGTCTTTCTCACTAAAACTTGAATCACAAAAAATTTTTGCAGTTTGCCTGGGGCTGGGTTTGAACCCGCCACCCTCGGCATATGGGGCTGGCGCCCTACTCACTGAGCCACAGGCGCCTCCCCAAATCACAGAAAATTTTTAAAGGACTATGATTTTTATTGTGTTCAAATACGTATAGCAACAAGTTCACAGGTAAAATATGGACAAAATAAGCCTCTAGAACTGGGTAAACTTCAAAATAGCAGACTAACCCTGAGCCCAGATGTCTGCATAGTCACAGTGGTCCTTTGGTTTCATGTGTACATTTATGAGACCTGAAAAGTTTTTTAACTTGGGGCTTTCTGAAGGCAACAGAGGATGTGTTGAGAATGACAAGGCCCTTACGTCAGGAATGAGAAGCCTGAGCCTGATTAAGGACAACTACAGATTCCGGCAGGCTCCTGCTACCGCTGTCCTCATGACTGAGCTGGTGAAGCCCTTGGGCAGACAGAATCTACTGAGTGAGTGCTGTTCTGACGGAGGCAGGCTGGCCAGTCCCCAGTGGGTTGATACTGCCCTCAGTGTTCCCTTGAGCTCATCCATCTGTGCTGTCTACCAAGATCCCCTTTTCTTTTATTTGTATTTATTTATTTGTTTATTTTGAGATAGCATCTCACTATGTCGCCCTCAGTAGAGTGCTGTGGCATCATAGTTCACAGCAACTTTAAACTCTTGTGCTTAAGTGATTCTCTTGCCTCAGGCTCCCAAATAGCTGGGACTATAGGCACCAGCCACAATGCCTGGCTATTTTGGGATTGTAGTTGTCATTGTTGTTTGGTAGGCCCAGGCTAGATTTGAACCCGCCAGCTCTAGGGTATGTGGCTGGCGCCCTAGCCACTAAGCTATAGACGCCAAGCCAAAGCTCTCTTTTCTAAGGGCAGAGAACTATCAGGATCTAGAGTGTGCCCTTGTAGAGTTTCTTCAAGCACCAAATCAGGATGCAACATACGATAAAAGGGTTCATAACATACTTTAAATTTTAAATAAATGAGTATATTATAAAATATTATATGTGATATTCATATATGCAACCATGATGTGTATCCTTAACTAGCTGGTTTAGCTATTTGCTGCTTCTTGCTATATGTCCCACCAAAAATTATTTGTGAGAGGCGTACTTCTTACCTGGGTCCAGGCGGGAAATGGGTCTCCCCCACGTGGATCAATAGCTCAGCCACATTTCTTTGGTAATGCTGCTAAATAAATCTCCTTTCTGTCTTCAGGGCTCAGGATGCTATTGCCCTGTGGCTATTCTTAGCCACTGTCTCTTGACTGCATTTGCATACCACTTTGCATGTGGCAAGTGCACTGAAGGTAGTTTTACCTGTTCCCAAAGACACTTTTCTTTTTTATGTCATGAGACTCTTTTAGTCTTGTTGTTTGGATTTACGTTGACTGGCTAAGTATATGCTTTCCTGGGTGTGGTAGTCAGCCTCCAAGGTGGTCCCCAATAACTTTTGTTTCCTGGTAATGTGTATTTGTGCATTCTCCTTCCACACTGAATGGGGCCAACCTGTGTGACTGATACCCAAGTAGGATATTGCAGAAACAAGCATGTGACTTTCAAGGCTAGGCCTCTGCCCCACCCTTAATTGGATCACTAACTTTGGGAGAATACAGTTGCCATATTGCCAGGACACTCAAACAATGCTATGTAGAAGTAGACGTGGTGAGGAACGGAGGCCTCAGGCCAACAGTCAGCCCAAACTTGACAGTCTCCCATGAAGTAGACCCCCTATAGAGCCTTGTAATGACCACAGCCTGAGCTGACATCTTTCACTATAACTCATTAGAGACCCTGGGCCAGAATCACCCAGACAAGCAGCTACAAAACGCCTGACCCTCAGAAACTGTGGAACAGAGTCAGCGCTTATAGCTCAGCGGCTAGGATGCCAGCCACATATACCAGGACCAGTGGGTTAGAACCCAACCAGGCCTGCCAAACAACAGTGGCAACTACAAAAACAACAGCAACAAAATAGCTGGGTGTTGTGGCGGGCACCTATAGTCCCAGCTACTTGGGAGGCTGAGACTAGAGAATCGCTTAAGCCCAAGAGTTTGAGGTCGCTGTGAGCTGTGACACCATAGCACTTACTGAGGGTGACACGGTGAGACTCTGTCTCAAAAAGAAAAAAAAAAAAGAAAGAAAACTGGTGGAACATAATAAATATAGATTGCTATTTTAAGCCAATTATGTTCAGTTATTCAGCAATAGATAATCACCATATATACATTAGGACAGTGGTTCTCAACTTGTGGGTCGCAACTCACAGGAACTGTATTAAAGGGTTGTGGCATTAGGAAGGTTGAGAACCGCTGCATTAGGAGAATATTTAGTCTGCTGCTTTTAACAATACTATTGTAAAAAAAATAACAAAATTGCAGGGAAACTTGTGATTTAAGAAAGAAAAGTCATGCTTAGCAAGGCTTGTTTCCATTAATACCCATCAAAATCACTCAAATCCCTGGCCATAGACACGTGTCTCTGCATGTGTTTCTCAGCCTGCTGGGCAGAACACTGAATGCTGACTCATCACCCTTTGGATACAGGCCCTGAGACCTCAGGCCATGGCCTGAGGCTGGACTCATCACTGCCCAGGACTATAATTCAAAGGCTCCCACTCATCAGAGGAGAGATGTGAGGGAGACTCAGATGAGCATGAACCCAGAAAGCCACTCCAAGTATACATTGTAAGATCCTGGCTTTAGGACAGCACTGAAAAAGAAAGAAAGCACCTCCAAGGGACATTCTTCAATAATTCTCTGCATTCTCATCTGTAAAAAGGAAATCATAATATTTGCCCAATGGGACTACTGTGAGTAATACCCAATGATAAAATGAAATCTTAAAGTACAACATACAACTTTCCCAGACAGAAGCCAACCAGGCCAAAGTGGCATTGGGCTTTCTGGTCTCTTGTCTGTTCCAAGCACCAAAATATGGCTGCAGTGGTGAGGGGGAAGCCATTGCGAAGCCCTCCCATAATGGCTTTACCAGAGAGGGTCCTTATCTAGAGGATTTATGAGGAAAGAAAACACACTTGGTTAAGAACTCCTGAATCCTCCCCGTGGAGTGAGGATTTTAGGCAGAGTGCTACACAGTAGGTTTATGAGTAATGAAACACCCTGCGGTGAGGCTCCGAGATTACTTCACGGTTTATTCTGCCCCAGGAACACTTGAAAACCCTCCGCTGGGTGTGGCTGGAAGGTTCTCCACTGGGGGCCCTGCTGATTGGTTTTCTTGCGGATGCTCAGGAGCTGTGAGATCATTCCCCTGCTCCTTCCATCCACACACATTTGTGGGTTGAAGATGCACCATATGAAACGCTCGTTCCCTGTCAGCAGTGCTCAGGAGCCCTCCTCCCTCCTCTGCCCACCTGCCGGAGCAGCCCCAGTGATAAACTTGTCATACATATTAGTTCATTTAATCTTCACAGCAACCCTGCAACCCTCATCCCTGTTCTGCAGATGAAGTAACTGAAGGTTCAGCAACTTGCCTGAGATCACACAGTAAAATGATAGGGCAGGAATTTGAACTTGGAAAAGTCTGGCTTCAGAGCCCAGGAAAATATTACATTAGGCTATGGCCATTTATACGGCAAGTGCACTGGGCGCTGGGTCACATCTTAGTTATCTTTGTACCATCAGAGCCTGTCCCAGTACCTGGCACATAATAGGTTCTCAACACATAACTACTGATTAAACAGGGTTAGACTATAGTCACTTTCAGCTTAAAATGGGGTCAGTTGTTTAAAAAAAAAAAAAAAAAAACTGAGTCAGTTGTTCTCACCTCTGTGTCCCTGTGCTGCCCACAGCAGCAGCCATGGATTTATAGAAGCAAGCTGGCCTCCCAGGCCCTGAAGCTGCCCCGCCCCTTCTCATATCTCAGTGAGTTTCTCAAAAACCAGCTCAGGGCAAGATGGCAGCCGAGTAACAGCTTCCTTGCATCTGGGCACCGTGAGTCTGGGGAGATAGGACTCCAGGCATCTCTGGCTGGTGGGAACTGCCTATCATCATTCCTATGAGGATACAGGGAGTCAGCGAGAGACTTCTGGACCCCAAGAGGAGGACTAAAACAGTGGAAAACCGGCAACTGGTCGCGTGTGTTCAATCCGTCTAAACCCGCCCACAACTGTAAGTTCAGTAGCAGCGAGACTGCAAACCAGAAAGGCCTTACCTGTGAACTGTTTTGATGTACTTGGGGTTGGCACTGAGTTGAACTGCCCTGGGGAAGGCCTGAGCGGGAGTGCGGAGAACTTTGGCCGTTGTCTAGGGCCCCAGTCTGAGCCGCTGAGCCAGACGGAGCTAATAGTGTTTGGCGGTGGGTCACACGGAACCATTGTCAGTGATCTACCCCGGCAAGCTCCGCCCTCAGGGTCGCAGAGCTAGAAACAGGTGGGAGCTTATAACCCAGCAACCAAGTAGCCTAAGGGTGGGGTCTGAGCCGCCTTGCAGCCCTAACCCTCAGGGGCAGAGTGAGACCGGTTTTGGCACACTGGGTAAGCAGATAGCCACTTCAGCAGTGATTCCAGCCAGAAAGCTGGGAAAGCTTCTGCTCAGCAAGTTTACAAGTTCAAAGTGCCTTTTAAGTGGGCTGAAGAGAGATTTAGGGTGTCTACCTGCTGGGGTTTGAGAAATCAGCAGCCTCCAGTGATATCAGAACTGTGACTAACATCTCATACCCCAAAACACCACGTGTTGCCCAGACAATATTCAATAACACACACAAACTGCTTTGTTTTTGGTTGTGTATTTTTTTCTTTTTTTTTTTTGGTTTGGTTGTATTTTTTTTTGTTTCTTTGTTTTGACATTGTTGATGTTCTTGTGTTTTTTAATTTCAATCTTTTCCATACAGATCGCTTTTTCTTTCTCAACTTTTCTAGTTTAATTATAATTTCCCATTGCTGCCTTTTTTAATAACTACAACTTCATTTTTGCTAGTGTCTCTACCGCTATCATTTGGTTTTTCACCCAATTATATCCCCGTAAAGTTTTCTGTTTGCTTGTTTTGGTTTGATTTATAGCATTTTTGTCTTTCCTCTCTACTTGGTGGAGGTGGGGTACTGTGTCTGATCAGGTTAGCAAAGAGCTGCTGACCTCAAGGGAACCACCCAACTGGGCACTCCCAGAAGGTGGGGTTTTTTAAGGTTGTGTCAAAGTACCCTACTGTACACCTATATTGCCCTGTCTCCCTCTTTCTGTACCTCTCTTCTTTTTGTCAATATTCCTTATCCCCACCCCCTCTCCTTTCTCTATCTTTCTTTTTTTTCTTATCACTCGGTCCTCCTTTCTTTCATCCCTTTTTTGCTCCTCAACCTTCTCACCCTTCTGGTCCTGTAACGCTTAGTCCACAGGCACAAGAACTTAAAGAGCAAGAGGAAGTGAAAGGAAAACTAGGGCAAGGAAACAGATAAAAGAAATCACTCATGAGGAAGAATCAGCAGAAAACTCCAGGCAACATGAAGAACCAGTCTAGAACAACCCCACCAAGGGACCATGAGGTAGCTACTGCAGAGGATTCCACCTATACAGAAATGTTAGGAATGACAGAAAGGGAATTTAGAATACACATGTTGAAAACAATGAAAGAAATGATGGAAACAATGAAGGAAACTGCTACTAAAGTGGAAAATAACCAAAAGGAAATCCAAAAACAGAATCAAATCAGAGATGAACGATATGAAGAATATAAAAAGGATATAGCAGAGCTGAAGGAACTTAAACAGTCAATCAGGGAACTTAAAGATGCAATGGAAAGTATCAGCAACAGGTTAGACCATGCAGAAGAAAGAATTTCAGAGGTAGAAGACAAAGTTTTTGAAATAACTCAGATAGTAAAAGAGGCGGAAAAGAAGAGAGAGAAAGCAGAACGTTCACTGTCAGAATTATGGGACTTTATGAAGCGTTCCAACATACGAGTTATAGGAATTCCAGAAGGGGAAGAAGAATGCCCCAGAGGAATGGAAGCCATACTAGAGAATATTATAAAAGAAAATTTCCCAAACATCACCAAAGATTCTGACACACTGCTTTCAGAGGGATATCGGACCCCAGGTCGCCTCAACTCTAACCGAGCTTCTCCAAGACACATTGTGATGAACCTGTCCAAAGTCAAGACAAAAGAAAAGATTCTGCAAGCTGCCAGGAGTAAGCGCCAGTTGACCTACAGGGGCAAATCCATCAGAGTGACCGCAGACTTCTCTAATGAAACTTTCCAAGCAAGAAGACAATGGTCATCTACCTTTAATCTACTTAAACAGAACAATTTCCAGCCCAGAATTCTGTACCCTGCTAAGCTAAGCTTCAAAATTGACAGAGAAATCAAATCATTTACGGATATACAAACATTGAGGAAATTCGCCACAACAAGACCAGCTCTACAGGAAATACTTCAACCTGTTCTGCACACTGACCACCACAATGGATCAGCAGCAAAGTAAGAACTCAGAAATCAAAGGACAGAACCTAACCTCCACACTGATGCAAAAGATAAAACTAAGCAATAGACTCTCACCAAATAAGACGAATAGAATACTACCACACTTATCAATTATCTCCATAAATGTTAATGGCTTGAATTCCCCACTGAAGAGACATAGATTGGCTGACTGGATTAAAAAACACAAGCCATCCATTTGCTGTCTGCAAGAAACACACCTGGCTTCAAAAGACAAATTAAACCTCCGAGTCAAGGGTTGGAAGACAATTTTTCAGGCAAATGGAATTCAGAAGAAAAGAGGAGTTGCAATCTTATTTTCAGATACATGTGGATTTAAAGCAACTAAAGTCAAAAAAGACAAAGATGGTCACTTTATATTGGTCAAGGGAAAACTACAACAAGAAGACATTTCAATTCTAAATATTTATGCACCCAATTTAAATGCTCCCAGATTCTTGAAGCAGACCTTACTCAGTCTGAGCAATATGATATCTGATAATACCATCATAACAGGGGACTTTAACACTCCTCTTATAGAGCTGGACACATCCTCTAAACAGAAATTAAACAAAAATATAAGAGATTTAAATGAGACCTTAGACCAACTATGCTTGATAGACGCATATAGAACACTCCACCCCAAAGACAAAGAATATACATTCTTCTCATCACCCCATGGAACATTCTCCAAAATTGATCATATCCTGGGACACAAAACAAATATCAACAGAATCAAAAGAATTGAAATTTTACCTTGTATCTTCTCAGACCATAAGGCACTAAAGGTGGAACTCAACTCTAACAAAAATGCTCGACCCCACACAAAGGCATGGAAATTAAACAATCTTCTGTTGAATAACAGATGGGTGCAGGAAGAAATAAAACAGGAAATCATTAACTTGAGCATAACAACAATGAAGACACAAGCTACCAAAACCTGTGGGATACTGCAAAAGCAGTTTTGAGAGGAAAATTCATCGCTTTAGATGCCTACATTCGAAAAACAGAAAGAGAGCACATCAACAGTCTCACAAGAGATCTTATGGAATTGGAAAAAGAAGAACAATCTAAGCCTAAACTCAGTAGAAGAAAAGAAATATCCAAAATCAAATCAGAGATCAATGAAATTGAAAACAAAAGAATCATTCAGAAAATTAATGAAACAAGGAGTTGGTTTTTTGAAAAAATAAATAAAATAGATAAACCATTGGCCAGACTAACTAGAAATAGAAAAGTAAAATCTCTAGTAACCTCAATCAGAAACGATAAAGGGGAAATAACAACTGATCCCACAGAGATACAAGAGATCATCTCTGAATACTACCAGAAACTCTATGCCCAGAAATTTGACAATGTGAAGGAAATGGATCAATATTTGGAATCACACCCTCACCCTAGACTTAGCCAGGAAGAAATAGACCTCCTGAACAGACCAATTTCAAGCACTGAGATCAAAGAAACAATAAAAAAGCTTCCAACCAAAAAATGCCCTGGTCCAGATGGCTTCACTCCAGAATTCTATCAAACCTTTAAGGAAGAGCTTATTCCTGTACTGCAGAAATTATTTCAAAAAACTGAGGAAGAAGGAATCTTCCCCAACACATTCTATGAAGCAAACATCACCCTGATACCAAAACCAGGAAAAGACCCAAACAAAAAGGAGAATTTCAGACCAATCTCACTCATGAATATAGATGGAAAAATTCTCAACAAAATCCTAGCCAATAGATTACAGCTTATCATCAAAAAAGTCATTCATCATGATCAAGTAGGCTTCATCCCAGGGATGCAAGGCTGGTTTAACATACGCAAGTCCATAAACGTTATCCACCATATTAACAGAGGCAAAAATAAAGATCACATGATCCTCTCAATAGATGCAGAAAAAGCATTTGATAAAATCCAGCATCCTTTTCTAATTAGAACACTGAAGAGTATAGGCATAGGTGGCACATTTCTAAAACTGATTGAAGCTATCTATGACAAACCCACAGCCAATATTTTACTGAATGGAGTAAAACTCAAAGCTTTTCCTCTTAGAACTGGAACCAGACAAGGTGGTTCTCTGTCACCTTTACTATTCAACATAGTGCTGGAAGTTCTAGCCAATACAATTAGGCAAGACAAGGAAATAAAGGGAATCCAAATGGGAGCAGAGGAGGTCAAACTCTCCCTCTTTGCTGATGACATGATCTTATACTTAGAGAACCCCAAAGACTCAACCACAAGACTCCTAGAAGTCATCAAAAAATACAGTAATGTTTCAGGATATAAAATCAATGTCCACAAGTCAGTAGCCTTTGTATACACCAATAACAGTCAAGATGAGAAGCTAATTAAGGACACAACTCCCTTCACCATAGTTTCAAAGAAAATGAAATACCTAGGAATATACCTTACGAAGGAGGTGAAGGACCTCTATAAAGAAAACTATGAACTCCTCAGAAAGGAAATAGCAGAGGATATTAACAAATGGAAGAACATACCATGCTCATGGATGGGAAGAATCAACATTGTTAAAATGTCTATACTTCCCAAAGCAATCTACCTATTCAATGCCATTCCTATCAAAGTACCTACATCGTACTTTCAAGATTTGGAAAAAATGATTCTGCGTTTTGTATGGAACCAGAAAAAAACCCGTATAGCTAAGGCAGTTCTTAGTAACAAAAATAAAACTGGGGGCATCAGCATACCAGATTTTAGTCTGTACTACAAAGCCATAGTGCTCAAGACAGCATGGTACTGGCACAAAAACAGAGACATAGACACTTGGAATCGAATTGAACACCAAGAAATGAAACTAACATCTTACAACCACCTAATCTTCGATAAACCAAACAAGAACTTACCTTGGGGGAAAGACTCCCTATTCAATAAATGGTGTTGGGAGAACTGGATGTCTACATGTAAAAGACTGAAACTGGACCCACACCTTTCCCTACTCACAAAAATTGACTCAAGATGGATAAAGGACTTAAATTTAAGGCATGAAACAATAAAAATCCTCAAGGAAAGCATAGGAAAAACACTGGAAGATATTGACCTGGGGGAAGACTTCATGAAGAAGACTGCCATGGCAATTGCAACAACAACAAAAATAAACAAATGGGACTTCATTAAACTGAAAAGCTTCTGTACAGCTAAGGAGACAATAACCAAAGCAAAGAGACAACCCACACAATGGGAAAGGATATTTGCATATTTTCAATCAGACAAAAGCTTGATAACTAGGATCTATAGAGAACTCAAATTAATCCACATGAAAAAAGCCAACAATCCCTTATATCAATGGGCAAGAGACATGAATAGAACTTTCTCTAAAGATGACAGACGAATGGCTAACAAACACATGAAAAAATGTTCATCATCTCTATATATTAGAGAAATGCAAATCAAAACATCCCTGAGATATCATCTAACCCCAGGGAGAATGGCCCACATTACAAAATCTCAAAACTGCAGATGCTGGCATGGATGTGGGGAGAAGGGAACACTTTTACACTGCTGGTGGGACTGCAAACTAGTACAACCTTTCTGGAAGGAAGTATGGAGAAACCTCAAAGCACTCAACCTAGACCTCCCATTCGATCCTGCAATCCCATTACTGGGCATCTACCCAGAAGGAAAGAAATCCTTTTATCATAAGGACACTTGTACTAGACTGTTTATTGCAGCTCAATTTACAATCGCCAAAATGTGGAAACAGCCTAAATACCCACCAACCCAGGAATGGATTAACAAGCTGTGGTATATGTATACCATGGAATTCTATTCAGCCATTAAAAAAAATGGAGACTTTACATCCTTCGTATTAACCTGGATGGAAGTGGAAGACATTATTCTTAGTAAAGCATCACAAGAATGGAGAAGCATGAATCCTATGTACTCAATCTTGATATGAGGACAATTAATGATAATTAATTAAGGTTATGGGTGGGAAGAAGAAAGAGGGATGGAGGGAGGGGGGTGGGGCCTTTGTGTGTGTCACACTTTATGGGGGCAAGACATGATTGCAAGAGGGACTTTACCTAACAATTGCAATCAGTGTAACTGGCTTATTGTACCCTCAATGAATCCCCAACAATAAAAAAAAAAAAAAAAAAACCAGCTCAGTACAAAAATCAGCCAGTTCACACTGGCAGGAAATTTTAGGCATGTCCATCACTGATAAAAAGGCTGTATTTATATCTTGACAAAACCCATTCAGTCAGAGTCTTCCAAAGGGTGTTGCAAATCCACATAATACGCCTCAGTTCTCAGGTTTGTGTCTGCATCTCTGATTTAGCTGACAGATGTGTAAAATCACAGGTGGTACATACAGCCAAACAAATCCCAGTGGTCTGTCCAATGGACCAAGGGCAAAAGTTATTACAGCTAAGGTCAGTGGAAATTGGGCGTGTGAGTTCCCCCTAGAGGACCTCTCCCTGGCCTGCAGGGCCAATCATGACAATGATGCAGAAATACAAGTATTTCACAGGCTTCACCCCCTGGGTATCGTGAGCAAAGGAGCCCAGCAGAGTCTCTTCCACACATCTCAGCTGCTGTCGCCTGGCTGTGTGGATCCCACACTCTCTCCTCCACACCCCTGGTCAGAAGGAAGAACTAGAAGGTTCTTCTCTTTTCTCTCTTCCCTACGGTTGCTTTATGGTAGCATCTTTCCTAGACATCCATTCAGACCCCAAAGTGAAGGTCAGTGCCTCTGAGAGGCCTTCCTTGATTCCCAGAAACCTTTCTAGAATTACTTCCCAAGAGCATATTGGTCTGTTTTATAATTACTTCTTTCCCTGTCCTTCTGTGAGCTGTAAGTACAGCACCAAACCTCCAGAGCCCAGCCCTGAGCCTGACATGTGAGTGTACTCAACAAATATAGGCTGAGTAAATTAACATCCATGGTCTTCTGGAACTTTATTTATGTACAGCTCCTTTATAAGCACTTATCACTGTCTTAACTGGCAGATGCTTATGTGTATTACCCCTTGGACTAGACCACAAAGTTCCCTGAAGAAAGGACGATTATCTTATTAAATTGTATCCACTGTCCAGCACATAGTATGTGCTCAATAAATGGGTAATTCTATCCAAATCACAGAGTCTTGAGAGTCTTTAAACCAAGATTTTAAATTATTTTAGGAAATAAGCTGAATTTATTATTATTAGGCACTATGTTTTAGTTGGTAAGTTTGCCCCTTAAAGTGTCCTTAGAGTGGCAGGAGGATGGATGTCATTCCCAGGAAGCAAGAAAGTACAAACTTCTCAGTTGGTCACTTAACAAGTTGGTGGTAGAACCTGACCAAAAGAAGAAACAGGTTTTCCAAGATTATGTTTTACTCGTTAGATCAGGTGTCCTCAAACTTTTTCAACAGGGGGCCAATTCACTGTCCCTCAGACCGTTGGAGGGCCGGACTATGGTTTAAAAAAAAAAGAAACTATGAACAAATCCTTTGCACACTGCACATATCTTATTTTGAAGTGAAAAACAAAACGGGAACAAATACAATTCACACCGCTTCATGTGGCCCGCGGGCCGCAGTTTGAGGATGCCTGCGTTAGATTATGCTGCCTCTTGAGAAAGCTTCAATCCTGGATTGACTGTTTAATTAATATCCTTTCTGTTAACTCCCTTTGTTTCTGCTCAAACTTTACCTCCCTGAGGAATGGTAAAGTGTTTACTCTAAATTCAATGAGTGGAAATGTATCTGCTTTGGAAAAGTGGACCACAATAATGGCAACTGGTATGGAGCATATCAATAGATAAAATTGCACTTCAAGGAATACCAAAGGACTCTAGACTGTCAAAATATAATATGTTGCTGGAAATCACTCCCAGGTTTTCAGAACCTGGAAAAGGAAAAATGCTGCTTTTAGCTTCTGTGTGGTAAACTAAGAAAGAAAGACGAGGTGGCCTGCCCGTATCATCCCAAACACCTGCAACATGTTGTGGGCCAAGCACTGTGCAAAGACTGAGGGCAGAGGGTGGACTGGCGACTTGGGCTACCCCACAAGGATTTTACAGAGAAGTGGAAAAGTCAGTAGGCAATTATGTCCACTGATGCGCCAGTAAAATGCCTCTTTGGGAAAAAGCAAATAAAATGCACTGATTTGTAGGATTTTCAGATTTCTGTGGTGTAAATATTTCTACCATACTAATTTCAAACTTTTGATGTGAGATTGCTGAACTTGGAGCTGGGAAGAAATGCTCAGTATTGGCTCTCATATGTCAACATGAGCCAGTTTGAGCTGGTATGAGCTGGTGTGCCCATCCATGAACAAGTTACCTTGGTCGGGGGCATGAAATGTGCTGACTAGCTTAACTTAAGACACAGGCTCCCCTTCTCAGAACCTGTGGTGGTATCAACTTCTCCTGAACCAAAAGAATCCTTCAAGGAAATTAAGGCTTTTGGGGAAAGAGGATAATTCATGCTCAAAAGGCCATCAACAAATGTCCATTGACAGTGAACCCCCAGGAAGGAGGCTGAGATGGATGACTCAAGGGCTAGGAAGAAAACTGGCAGAGAACAATGACACAGAAAAAAGGCAGGATTAAGATGGCTAAATACAGAAGCCTGGTGCTTACCCCCCATAAAAAAGGACCAAAGCAACAAATAAACAGCTAAGACTTGACTGGAGTATTAAAGGAAGAGCCCTGGAGTGTAGTAGAGGAATAGAGACACCTGTGGTGACTGGTAGCCCAGGAGGGCAGCGAGGAGTCACCTGGCCTCTGCATCCCCATCTCCCCCAACCCTGCCTGAATGAGATTCTAAAAACATCAAGAGAAAGAAAAAAAAGCATTAAGTCACATATAAGGAAATCACCATTATAGTAAAAGCAGGTTGTTCAGGAGAAACCTTACAGGACATGAGAAAATGGAATGATACAGTTTTTAAAGAAAAACATTTCAAGCTAAGAATATTATACACAGAAAAGCTACCTTTCAGAAACGAAGGAGAAATAAACTCTTTCACAGACAAGCAAAACTAAGGATTTCATCACCACTAGCCCATCTTTACAAAAATGCTCAAGGGAAAACCAAAAAGTCAATAACTACTATCATGAAAACAAAAGTATTAAAACTCACTAGTGAAACTGATACACAAAGGAGAAAGAGAAAGGAATCATCATAGAAAACCACCTGCCCACAAAAATAAATAGTAAGAGAAAAAATATCCTTATTTTTTCTCATCTTTATACAAAAGATGTACAAAACCCAGAAAACAATTAATAAAACAACAAGAGTAAGTCTTTTACCTATTAATAATAACCTTGAATGTAAATGGATTAAATTCCCCATTTAAAAGGTATAGAATGGCTGAATTAATTGGAAAAAAATCAATACGCAACTATATGCTATCTAAAAGAAATTCAGCTCACCTACAAATACATATAGACTAAAAGTGATGAAATGGGAAAAGATATTTCAGAAAATAGAAACCAAAAGCAAGCAGGTATAGCTTGCTTTAGCAGACAAAACAAATATCAAGCCAAAAACCATAAAGAGAGACAAAGAAGAACATTATATAATAATAAAGAGGTTAACTCAGAAAGAAAACATAAAAATTTTAAATATGTGTGCATCCATATGTATAAAGCAAACACTATTAGATCTAAAGGAAGAGAGAGACCCCAATATAGTAATAGTTGGAGACTTCAATCCTCCATTCTCAGCTTTGGACAGATTATCTAGACTGAAAATCAACAAAGAAACATCAGATTTCAACTGTATCATATGGCCAGGTTTGGTGGCTCATGCCTGTAATCCCAGAACTTTGGTAGAACAAGACAGGAGGGCTGAGGCCAGAAGTTCAAGACCAATCTGGGCAACACAGTAAGATCTTGTCTCAACCAAAAACAAATATATAAATAAATAAACTGCACCACATACCAAATGAACCTAACATTCACAGAACATTTCATCCAACTACTGAAGAATACACTTCTTTTTATCAGCACATGTAAAATTCTTCAGGATTGACCATATGTTAGGACCCAAAAATAGTCTCAAAAAAAATTTAAAAATTGGAATAATTGGCTCAGTGCCCATAGCACAGTGGTTACAGTACCAGCCACATACACCAAGGGTGGTAGGTTCAAACCCAGCCCAGGCCAGCTAAACACAACAGTGACAACTGCAACAGAAAATGGCTGGGCATTGTGGCAGGTACCTGTACTCCCAGCTGCTTGGGAAGCTGAGGCAGGAGAATCATTTAAGCCCAAGAGTTTGAGGTTGCTGTGAGCTGTATTGCCATGGCACTCTACTCAGGGTGACATAGTGGGACTCTGTCTCAACAATCAATCAATCAATCAATAAATTAATGAATAAATAAATAAATAATAGGGCAGTGTGTGTGGCTCAGTGGGTAGGATACCATCCCCATATACGGAGGGTGGCAGGTTCAAACCCAGCCCCAGCCAAAATGCAACAAAAAATAGCCAGATGTTGTGGCAGTCACCTGTAGTCCCAGCTACTTGGGAGGTTGAGGCAAGAGAATTACCTAAGCCCAGGAGCTGGAGGTTACTGTGAGCTGTGACACTACGGTACTCTACCAAGGGCAAGAAAGTGAAACTCTGTCTCCAAATAAATGATAAAAAATGGGAATTACATCAAGTGTCTTATCTGACCCCAATAAAATAAAACTAGAAATCAATAACAAAAGGAAAATTCAAAACTATATAACTACACAGAAATTAAATAATGTGCTTCTGAATTATCAATGTGTGAAGAAATAAATTAAGAATGAAATTTAAGGGCAGTGCCTGTGGCTCAAAGGAGTAGGGCACCGGCCCCATATACCACAGGTGGTGGGTTCAAACCCACCCTTGGCCAAAAAAAAAAAAAAAAAAATGAAATTTAAAAATTCCATGTACCAAATGAAAATAGAAACACAATATACCAAAACCTATGGAACGCAGAAAAAGCTAACAGGGTAGAGTGTTTGGGTGGGCAGAGCAAGATGACCTAATAGAACCCTCCGGTGATTCTCCTTTCACAGAAACACAAAAATCAACAATTACCCATTCAAGAAAGCACCTTCAGAGGAATCAAAATTCAGGCGAGTGATCACGGTACCTTGTGTTAACATTATATCAAGGAAAGAGGCACTACAGAGGACAGGAAAGACAGTCATGCATTGCCTCTGCCTCTTCTCCCCCATTTTCTGACAGTGTCACCAAAGCACAGAGAGAGAATCTGTGTGCCTGGGGAAGGGAAAATTGTTTTACATTGGAACTCAAGGCAACTCTGTCACAGGGGAACACAACACAGGGGAAAAAAGAAAACTATAGGCTAATATCTCTGATGAATGTAGATGCAAAACAACTCCACAAAACACTAGCAAACTGAGTCAAATAACACATTAAAAAGATTGACCAAGTGGGAATCATCCCAAGGATGCAAATCAATCAATATGATACATCATATCAAGAGAATAAAGGATAAAAACCATCTGACCATTTTAATTGCTGCTGAAAAACATTTAATAAAATTTGACATCCCTTCAGGATAAAACTCTCAATTAAAAAATAAACAAAATAAAAATTAAAAAATTTTTAAAAATCTCATAATATGGCCACATAAAAAATAATAAAATAAAAATTAGATAAAAATAAATTTAAGAATTAAAATTTTTAAATAAATCAATCAATTAAAAAAAGAAGAGAAAAAAAGCTCTCAAAAACTGTGTATAAAAGGAACATACCTATAATAAAATCCATATACAACAGACCCACAGTTAGTATCATACTGTATTGGGAAAATTTAAAAGCCTTTCTTCTAAGATCTGGAGCAAGATAAGGATACCCACTTTCACCACTGTTAGTAAACATTGTACTGAAGCTCTAGCTAGAGCAATCAGACAAGAGAAAGAAATAATGGACATCCAAACTGGAAACAAAGAAGTCAAATCCTTGTTTGAGGATGATATGATCTTATAGCTAGAGAAAAACCTAAAGACCACAAAAATACTATTAAAACTGATAATTCAGTAAAGTTGCAAGATATAAAAATCAACACATAAAAATAACTACCATTTCTATATGCCAACAGCAAATGATCTGAAAAAAAAAGAGAAAATAATCCCATTTATAATAACTATAATTAAAATAAAATACCTAGGAATAAGTTAACCAAAGAAGTAAAAAATCTCTGCAATGAAAACTGTAAAACACTGACAAAAGAAATTGAAGATATAAAAAAATGGAAAGATGTTCCATACTGATGGATTGTAAGAATCAATATTGTTAACATGGCCATACTACCCAAGCAATATGCACTTTCAATGCACTTACCTGACTTTAAATCATACAACAGTATGGTACTGACATAAAACAGACACACAGACCAAGGGAACAGGATGGAGAATCTACAAAATAAGTCCATACATTTATAGTGAACTTATTTTCAGCAAAGGTGCCAAGAAATGACAGTCTCTTCAATAAATACTGCTGGGAAAACAGCAGAAAAATGAAATGAGGGTCTTATCTTTCACATATACAAAAATTAAGTTGAAATGGATTAAAGACTTAAATATAAGACCAGAAATCATCAAAGTATTAAAAGAAAATATTGAGGAAATGCTCCAGGACTTTGGATGCCAAAAGCACAGGAAACCAAAGAAAAATTGGACAAATGAGATCACATCAGGCTACAATGCTTCTGCACAACAGGTTGAAGAGACAACCCACAGAATGGGAGAAAATATTTGCAAACTACCCACCTGACAAGGGATTAATAACTAGAATATATAAGGAACTCAAACAACTCAACAGGAAAAAATCAAATAATCCAATTTAAAAATGGGCAAAAGAATGGCTAGGCGCCATGGCTCATGCCGATAAACTGCACTCTGGGAGGCTGATGTGGGTGGATCGCTTGAGCTCAGGAGTTCACACTAGCCTGAGCAAGAGGGAGACTTCTTCTCTAAAAATAGCTGGGCATCATGACAGGCAAATGTAGTCCCAGCTACTTGGGAGGCTAAGGCAAAGAGGATCACTTAAGCCTAAGAGTTTGAGGTTGCTGTGTGCTATGATGCCATGGCACTCTACCAAGGACTACAAAGTGAGACAGAGTCCCCCCCTCCAAAAAAAAATGGGCAAAGATATACATAGATATTTTTCAAAAGAAGATAAATAGCCAATAGACATATCAAAAAAATGTTCAACATCATTAGTCATCACAGAAATACAAATCAAAGGTACAATGAGATATCATCTCACCCCAGTAAAAATGTCTTTTATGACCAGACACAATGAATGCTGGTGAGGATATACGGAAAGGCAAACCCTTGTACACTGTTGGTAGAAGTGTTAATTAGTGCAACCACAATGAAGAACAGTATGGTGGTTCCTTAAAAGACTAAAAATAGGGGCGGTGCTAAGATGGCAACTCCCTTGCATTGGCTCATAGCCCGGAGACAAGCCGAAGCAAATAAGCAATATGTAAGATGTCAAAAATGCTTGGAATTTGGACATTGGACTTATGAATGCACAGGAAAAAGAAAATATCTACATAGGCCTTCAAGAATAGCAGAACTAAAGAAAGCTTTGAAAGAAAAAGAAAACAGGTTGCTCTTACAGCAAAGCTTTGGAGAAACTAATGTAGAAAGAAAGACCAAGAAAAAAGGTCTAAAAGCATAACCAGTTCCAGTAGCCGTGGCCGTGGCAGTTCAGCCAGTGATTCTTCATCAGCCAGTGAAGAAACGTCTACCTCATCCTCCTCAGAAGACAGTGACACAGAAGAAAGCTCCTCTAGTTCATCATCTTCAGCCTCCTCCACAAGCTATTCCTCCTCCTCTGATTCAGACTCAGATTCCAGCTCTTCTAGTAGCAGCAGCACCAGCACAGATAGCAGCTCTGATGATGAACCACCAAAGAAGAAGAAAAAGAAATAGAATTGCTCCATCCGTATTGGACTGATGGACTGAAAACATGAATGTGATTCTCAAAAGGGAATTTAGAATATGTTAAGGCCAAATAGGTTAACTGGTCAAAATTTCTAGACTTCAAGAGTTTCTAAATGTTTTTCACTGTAAGAGCGTAAAGAGTATTAATAATAATGAATTATATATACTTTTATTTTAAGGGTGAATTTTGTTCCTTTTTTATCCTTAAAATATATCTCTAGAATTTAATCAAAGCTGAAATCTGTAAATCTGTTTTTGTGATGAAACTTTTCTCCCTGTGAAATAAATGCCATACTTTGTTATAGGCTAATAGTATGTACCAGATATGTTTTCAGGATAGTGCATCAGAATGTATGGCAGTGAATTTCTCATGCTTTTGGCTGTGTGTGATTATGTAAGATTAAACATGTTGTTTACTATAAGCGTGAGAGTATTCTTACTGTTAGTTAATGTGCTCTAATTGTATGTTTATGTTCAGAAAATTATTCTGATCTTTTGTCCTAAATGATAAGTTCCAGCAACCTATTACATTTTGAATGCTACAAGTTTCAAGTTGCTGTGTTGTATCATTCATTTTCTTCTGGTTCCTTATGGTCTTAGAGTTATCCTTTTCTCAGGAAAATCATTCTAGAGGAATCTGAAAAAGGACAAAAAATCTGAAACTACTTAGGAGTCTAATCTCAGTGCCTTCTGATAAATTCAGTGTATCAGAAAATAAAGCAGCCATGTAAAAGGCTAACCCTAAGTAAAAATGCTATATAAATATGCTATAAAAGGTACCCATTCAAGGCAGGGGAGAGGAGGAGGAGTGGTATGTATATTTACAGAATATGAGGGCAATGTTTAGTCATATTTTATTTATTTTTTTTTCTTTTGAGACAGAGCCTCAAGCTGTCACCCTAGGTAGAGTGCCGTGACATCACAGCTCACAGCAACCTCCAACTCCTGGGCTCAAGCGATTCTCCTGCCTCCGCTTCCCAAGTAGCTGGGACTACAGGCAACCACCACAATGCCTGGCTATTTTTTGGTTGCAGCCATCATTGTTGTTTGGCGGGCCTGGGCTGGATTCGAACCCGCCAGCTCAGGTGTTATGTGGCTGGCGCCTTAGCCACTTGAGCCACAGGCACCGAGCCTGGTCACCTTTTATTAAAAGCTTGTTTTAAGCTTTCATAAAGATTGCCTTTTGCCATTTTTGCAATTATGATATCATGATACCATAGTTTATATAGTAACTGGTCCTATTTGATAATCAGCATAAATATGAATGGATTAATCTGATGTGTTTACGTAGCATGCACAGTTGATATGTAGAATGAAAAGTTAAAATGCTGCACAATTTTTTTTTTTTTTTTGAGACAGAGCCTCCAGCTGTCACCCTGAGTAGAGTGCTGTGGCATCACAGCTCACAGCAACCTCCAACTCCTGGGCTTAAGCAATTCTCTTGCCTCAGCCTCTCAAGTAGCTGGGACTACAGGTGCCCGCCACAACACCTGGCTATTTTTTGGTTATAATTGTCATTGTTGTTTGGCAGGCCCAAGCTGGATTGGAACCCACCAACTCTGGTGTATGTGGCCTTAGCCGCTTGAGCTACAGGTGCCAAGCCTGCACAATGTTTCTTAAAAGTTACATACTCTTATTGTGGTGAGATTGTTTGGTTTAACATAGCATTATCCTATAATGTCTTAAACTTTTTGGAAAGAAGTATCATTTGTAGAAAATTTTTGATTTGGGTTAAATATAAGTTTTTAAAACTATAAATGTTGTCTTTTTATATTTTTATGAGAAAGCTGTAGAAAATTATTTTTTTGAAGAAAATGAGCTTCTATTTAAGTGTTAAGATATATGTATATTGTGAGTTTAAGGAGCCTGTAATTACTTGCAGGTTTTATAGAACCATCTGCTTTCAATGATTAGAAATAAACTCTGAAAACATCATTTCAAGGCTCCATACAAAATGGATCACTTGACAGGTAGATTTAATAAATTACTAATTAAACACATTTTACAATGTTTGTCATCTCTGTAAGAGTAATTTAAGCAACTAAAGAACTTGGAAGAGAAAAAAAGTGTGTTATATAAGTTGCAATTAAATAAAACTCACAATTTGTGTTCACTAAAAAACAAAAACAAAAACAAAAAAAAACTGAAAATAAAGCTACTATATTACCCAGTAGTCCCACTGTTGGTTATATATCCAAAGGATGGGAATTCAGTATATGAAAATATATCCATACTCCTGTGTGTACTGCAGCACTATTCACATTAGCCAAGATTTGGAATCAACCTAAGCATCCATCAGTGGATAAAAAGATAAAGAAAATGTACATATGTAATGTGCCACAACAGAATATTATTCAGCCCTAAAAAAGAATAGAAATCCTCTCATTTGCAACAACATGGATAGAACCGGAAAATATTATATTAAATGAAATAAGCCAAGCATAGAAAGACAAGTCACATATGTTCTCATATGTGGAACTAAATAAATGGCTTGGCACCCAAAGCACAGTGGTTATGGTGCCAGCCACATACACCAAGGGTGGCGGGTTCTAATGCGGCCCAGGCCAGCTAGACAACTGCAACAAAAAAATAGCCAGGTGGTGTGGCAGATGCCTGTAGTCCCAGCTACTTGGGAGGCTGACGTAAGAGAATCCCTTAAGCCTAAGAGTTTGAGGTTGCTGTGAGCTGTGACATCACGGCACTCTACCAAGGGCAACACAGTGAGACTCTGTCTAAATAAATGAATAAAATTGATCTCATGGAGACAGAGAGTAGAATGATGGTTCCCAGAGGTTGGAAAGGGTGGTGGTAGGGATGGGGAAATAAAGTGGAAATGGTTAATTAGTGCAAAAACATAGTTAAATAATTAGGTGAACTGAACAATATTTGATAGTACAACAAAGTAACTCTAGTCAACAGATAAGTTATGGTATACATTTAAATAAGTAAAAGAGTTTAATTAGAATGTTCCTAACAAAAAAATAATAAATGCTTGAGGCGACAGATGGCCCAATTACCCTGATTTGATTACTACACATTGTATGTCTGTATCAAAAAATTATACCCTATAAATAATACAACTATTATGTACCAATAATAATTCAAAGTAAATTTTTTTTTTAAATAGTAAGGCTACAAATCAACAAATTAACAATGCATCCTAAGGAACTAGAAAAGCAAGAGCAAACCAAACCTAAAATTAAAAGGAAAGAAATAATAAAGATCAGAGAAGAAATAACTGACATTGAGACTAAAAAATTAAAAGATCAATAAAACACAAAGTTGAGTTTTGAAAATATAAACAAAATTAACAAACCAATAGTGAAACTAGCAGAGAAAAAAAAGAAAGAAGACCCAAATAAATAAAATGAGAAATGAAAAAGAAAATATCAAATAGATACCAGAGAAATTTTAAAAAGAGATTACTATGAATAACTATACACCAATAAATTCATCAATCTGAGGGAACTGGATAAATTCCTGCATATATAACCTACCAAGATTGAACCAAGAATAGAAGATCTGAATAGACCAATAATAAGTAATTACATTGAATTAGTAATAAAAGTCTCCCAAAAAGAAAAGTCCAGGACTGGAAGATTTTACCACTGAATACTACTGAACCTTTAAAGAAGAATTAATAGCAATTCTTCTCAAACTATTTCCAAAAATTGAAGTAGAAGGAACTATTCCTAGGTCATTCTATAAGACTAGCATAACCTTCATACCAAAACCAAAGACACAACAAAGAAAGAAAACCACAAGCCGATATCTCACATGAACATAGATGCCAAAATCCTCAACAAAGTACTAGTAAACCAAATCCAGCAATACATCAAAAAGATAATAATACACCATTATCAAATGGAATTTATCCCAGGAATCCAAGGATGGTTCAATTTATGCAAATCAACGAACATGATACATCACATCAACAGAATAACAGATAAGAATCTTATGATCATCTCAATAGATGCAGAAAAAGCCCTCAATAAAATTCAACAGTGCTTCATGATTAAAAATACTCAATAAATTAGGTATAGAAAAAAAGTACCTCAACACAATAAAGGACATACATAACAAACCCATGCTAACATCATATTCAGTAGTAAGAATTAGAACAAGACGATAAATAATTGTGTAATGAATAAAGGAAGCAAGCAAGCAGAAGGGACACCATTGACCTTCCTGCCTGATTCACCTTTGTGGTCAGCCTATCAAAAACAACAACAAACACACTAACCTGTGCATGTTCCTGTGCCTGATGATCACACAATTCCTAAAAGCTCACAAGTTAGCCTTGACACCATCTATTTGAGAATCGGTGCCAAATAGTTAGAAGACTCCTTCATTTTGTTGAAATTGTGGGCTTCATTTCCCTGTCTTCATTCATGATGACACCCCAGCAAAGGCAATAAAGGGACTGGGGAGGCCAGAGATCTCATCTCTAAGTTATATCTGATTCCTACTATTTCTACACGCTTTTTTCTACCTAATCGTTATATTGAATCTTGAAATGAAGTTGGTCAGAATCTTTCCACCTCCCATTTAAATGAGGCTGTAGTTTAATTAAAAGTAGAATAACATTTACATAATCATCACACTTCAACAAGAGGCAACTAAGAGCTTCTTATGAATGCATTTCCCGCTACCTTGGTGTGGGTTTCATGAAACATACCTGAAGATTCACTAATTTTCTGTTTGAGTGATATTGACAGGCCATATCAATGAAAAACTTCCTTGAATTAAAGAGATCTTTTGTTTCTCATATTTGAAATAAAATAGATCACAATCCTATGTATAGTGGTAATAATTTATGTGCACGTAAGTGGATGGCTCTTCACAGGCTCTTTCAAACAGCACTGTTTTGCTTGATCCCTGGAACAATTCAGGCAGGTATGTAAGGAGACGCATCACCCTTTATTTGCCAAAGAAGAAAACAGAAGTGAGGGTAGGTAAAGTGATCTTTCTAATGTTAATGGGGTGACCAAGTCTCAGTTATTAATCCAGTGCTCTTTCTAGCACTTTATGCCATAAGATGACACATCCCATGGTTTTCTGGAATTATTAAATGCCAAAAGATAGCATCATTTAGGTACAGAGTGACATTCTTACTGAAGAAAGCATGGAGATATGTATAAGATACTCATTACAAGACGTCAAGAGTAGGGAATGCTAGAAGGAGAGCAGCTCAGAGAAAGGGCTCTCAAGTAAGGCTGCCTGGGTTCGAGTTCAGACTCTGTCACTAACTACCTAAGTGCACCATGGATCAGTTCCTTAATGTCCCTGCCCCTGGTAACCATCTGAGGTTGTCTCTAGCAACCATTCACCAGGCTTCCATTTGGGTTCCTCACGGATCCAAAAGCACCAGCTTTAACACCAGCTCCAGAAGAAGCAAAAGTGATCTAAACTAAGTCAGTCAACTCATTCCCTCCCCAGGCCATGTGACCCAAGCTCATCCAATCAGAGAGAAACCCAGGGTCAAAGGGGATGCTGGACAGAAACATCCACTGGCTGTGAACAAGGAGGCACCATGTGCTGGGAGCCTGGGAGCTGCTGGCAGACATCTTGGAACCATGAAGAAAGTGCCTGAGGAAGAAGACACTTTCAGAAGGCAGGGACATTAAAACAAACTGGGTCTGTGAGAACACTACTGAATTTCTGACTCAAACATACCATTAACCATTAACTCTGGATCTTTCCATTCATTGACATACTAAGTTATCGTTTAGGCCAATCTGGGTTGGGTGTCCTGTTATATACAACCAAAAACATTCTGATTCACACAACCTCCTCAACTGCAAAAGAGCAATAAAAAATAATATTTGCCTGTATTAGTTTGTTGTGGACTCAATTAAGCTAACACGTAAGAATGCTTGGCACAGTCCTGTACATGACAAGTCCTCTAATCTATCTGAACAGCTGGAAACATTTCATCATTTTTTTTCTCACTGTAACATCTGGTTCTTTAAGCCAAAAAAGCCAACTCTTTTAAAGATAAATATCACATTTAACCTGAGGGCCCCAGACAAACCACATTTACCCATGCTTTGATGCTCAGGCTCATTTAAGACATGCTACTTTAAAATTGTGTTACATTAGAAACTGCCGTAGCAGGAGGGCAGAGCTATTTTGTCATAATCATATTGCTTGCCATTTCCAGGCATTTGGTGATTTTACTACCTTTTTCCCAGTATCCCCTGGGTTGGCGTCCTTAACCTACTATGTAATGATATTTCAGGGTCTGAGAGATGAATTGCTCTCTACGTAAAATACGGCAGCAGATCTATATCCCTAAGCTCTGATAATTAGTTTTTAATGTAACTACAATTTTTTTGAGGAGATGTTTTTGCGCTCTAAAATCTTCTTAAAAGTATCCCTTAGGCTGAAATTAAGTTGAAAGGAGTGTCATGGAGGTCTATGGCAAGGGGTGAGACAGGCTCAGGTTACCAGTCAGCCTGACGTGATTCATGGGCCTTCAGCAGTGAGAGGCCGGCCTCCCTCACCTCTGTGACCAGGCCTGTTCCTGCGCGCAGCTGCCAAGGCAAAGGGTGAGAATACACTTCATCACTGAACATGACACCCAAGTAATGGTGACAAATGGGTTTTCAAGGGGGGAGAGCGAGCAGGCTGGGGGCTGAGAAGGGGATGGGGCTGAGCTGGGTTGGGGCACCTGCTATTGCCTCCTTTTTCACTATATCAAAGAGCTTTTCTCTATCCAAATTATTATGAATTTCATTTCTATTATGTTGACAAATATTTATTTCAGTTAAGTCATTTAAAATTCATAAGGGACTACAGCCAATCTGTCCCTTAGGAAGAAATGTCAGATTCCTTCAGGAAATCATTTGGCACCCCTGGACTCAGCCGTGGGTTCCTAGCATCATCCCCTTCTGCACACAGAAGTGTCTTCTCACTTCATTTTGATATTCTCAAAATGAGTGTTGTTTGGTCTCTGCGAACGAACAGGCTGCCTTGTGCACAGGTAGCATGACACACCGACTGAGGGACACAGCTGGAACTGTCCTTGGCATCTCTGTGATTAACCCATGGCATGCTTAATTAGCTACACAGAAGAAAGCAAATGGAAACCAGCATAAACATGAAGACCCAGAGGGGACAGGACGCCATAAAATGCTAACTTCTCTGTGAACTCCAAAGAGATTCCCCCAAATATTCAGTAGATCTAAGAAAACATTTCCCTTCCCTCTGCCTGAAGCTACTCTTTACATGTTTTGAAACTAATACAAACTAGAGTGCTTTACTTTGATCAGGGGACACAGACAGGGGGACAGGCAGCCCCTTACAGCTCCCGGTCAAGGTCTGCTCTAATTGCCAGGTGAGGGAGCTCATTTGGCTCATGAGACAAGAGGGCACAGTCCCTCCTCATAGTGTGAGGGCTTCGTGGTCATGGACAGATTCCCAGGCGAACTACAGAGGCAGAGAAGAGAATTGGAACAACTGGTTTTTAAAAAACTGCAAATAAGATTTAATAACACTGCTTTCATGTAAAAAAAAAAATGAGAAATGGATTTTCAACATCATTCAGAAAGGACATTCTACAAAAGAATATGTTAATGTGATTTGGGCATGTTACTTTCTGATTATCTAATATGATACAAAGAGCAGAATTTAGAATTCCCAGAAGATTACATGGGCTGTGAGTCCTTCCCATCCTGGTTAGAAGATTGACACTTCCTTTCTTGGGGGAAGATACTGGTCCCAGAGGAACACTTGGTCTGCTGATGTGTTCTCTTGGTGTCTGAAGATAGATGTATAAGGTGTAAATGCCAAAGGAGCAAGCAGTAGGTAGAAAATTCTGGTGTGACCAATCTTTTTTCTCAGATCAAAGACCAAGGATCTCCAAACCACTCATTGGAGGAATGAAGGAGGGAAACGGGGAGTTGTACCTGTAGAAGAGATTTCATTGGGACATAGCAGCTGCCTATCCTAGTCGGTTTGGGCTGCTATAACAAAAGTAGCACGATCTGTGTGGCTTATAAATAACTAATATTTATTACTCACAGCCCTGGAGTAATAGGAGAAGTCTAAGATCAAGGTGTAATCAACGTGGTCTCAGATTTGGGTCAGGACCCTTTCCCAGTACATGGCCTCCTCTCTCGTGTTCTCATGTGCCGGAAGGGGCAAACAAGCTTCCTTGGGCCTCTTTTGTACAGGCATTAATCCCGTTCACGACCTAGTCACCTCCCAAAGGCCCTATCTCTAATATCATCACATTGGGGATTAGGTTGCGATGCATAAATTTCAGAGGAGCACAAACATGCACATCATCACACTGCCTTCAGGATCTGAGAAACAATCTTACAGAAAAGAGATCGTCCTGATTCCTATGTCATTTCAGAGGATAGAGCAAGGACCAATTTTTTCAGGGTAGAAATAGACAAATTATAGCTCCAGGAAGGAAGAACATTTTAAGACTTCAGACTACCAAACTAAAGAATGGGCTTCTGCAGTCCTGGGATGGGCACCCCTCAAGCAGAGGCTGGAGATGGATGACAATGGGAGGAACACAGTGGCCTGCACTCAAGCGTTTACTTGTCCCCAAGCTCTTTGCTACCTGCTTGACAGACATAGACTCACTTCATCTTCTAAAGGAGGTACTGATATCATCACCAATTTCAGAAGAAGAAAACCAAGGTTAATGGCTAGTAACTAATAAAGCCAAGATTTAATCCTGCTAGTCCAACCCCGGAATTCATGTGCTTAACCACTGAACTGCCCACCCCCTTCTGCACAGAGGGATTTGTACTTTCAGTGGAATGTTAGACTCAACTATCCCTCTTAAAGGTCATCTAACTCCCAAATTGAATAGGTAGTTGTATGTCACTTAAGGACAGGAATGCAATCTGAGAAAAATGTCATTGAGCAACTTTGTCTTGTGAACATCTCAAGAGTGCATTTACACAAACCTAGATTGTGTAACCTACTACACACTTAAGCTATATGCTAGTGTTTTGTTCCCAGATACAAACCCGTCCAGCGTGTTACTGTACTAAGACTGTAGGCAATTGGAACACAATGGTAAGTATTTGTGTGTCTAAACATATCTAAACATAGAACGGGTACAGTAAAATACAGTATAAAAGATAAAAAGTATACACGTGTATAGGACATTTACCATGAATGGAGCTTGCAGAACTGAAAGTTTCTCTGGTGAGTCAGTGAGTGATAAGTGAATGTGAAGGCCTAGGATATTACAGTGTGCTACTGTAGACTTGATAAGCACTGTCCATGTAGGGTACACTAAATTTATTTTTAAAAGCTTTTTTCTTCAGTAATAAATTAACCTTAGTTTACTGTAATGTTTTACTTGGTAAATTTTTACATTTTTTTAACTTTTTGACCCTCGTAATAGTACTGGCTTAAAATACACATTGTATGGGGCGGTGCCTGTGGCTTAGTGAGTAGGGCGCTGGCGCCATATACCAAGGATGGAGGGTTCAAACCCAGCCCCAGACAAATTGCAACAAAAATATAGCCGGGCGTTGTGGCAAGCGCCTGTAGTCCCAGCTCCTCAGGAGGCTGAGGCAAGAGAATCGCCTAAGCCCAGGAGTTGGAGGTTGCTGTGAGCTGTGTGATGCCATGGCACTCTACTGAGGGCGATAAAGTGAGACTCTGCCTTTACTAAAAAAAACAAACAAACAAACAAAAAAAAACACATTTTATGGCTATCCAAAAATATTTTCTTTAATCATTATTCTGTAAGCTTTTTTCTATTTAAAAAATGTTGTGTTTTACTTCTTAAACTTTTTGCTAAAAACTAAGACACAAAAACACACATTAACCTAGGCCTACACAAGGTCAGGATTGTCAATATCATGGCCTTCTACCTCCCCATCTTATCCCACTGCAAGGTTTTTGGGGGAAATACCAGTGTGGAGCTGCCATCTCCTGCAACAATGCCTTCTTCTATAGTCCCTCCTGAAAGACCTGCCTGAGACGGTTTTATAGTTGACATTTTTTTGTAAGTAGAAAGAGTATACTCTAAAATAACGATAAAGGCGCCACACCCATAGCTCAACGATTAGGGCACCAGCCACCTACACCAGGGCTGGCGGGATCGAACCTGGCCCAGGCCTGCTAAACAACGACAACAACAAAAAATGTAGCCAGGCATTGTGGCAGGTGCCTGTAGTCCCAGCTCCTTGGGAAGCGTAGGCAAGAGAACGCGTAAGCCCAAGAGTTAGAAGTTACTGTGAGCCGTAACACCACAGCACTCTACTGAGGGCGACATAGTGAAACTCTGTCTCAATAAGTAAATAAATAAAATAATGATAAAAAGTATAGTATAAGCCAGGTGCAGTGGTGCACGCCTATAATCCCAGCTATTTGGGAGGCCATGGTAGGAGGACTGCTTGAGGCCAGAAGTTCAAGACCAGCCTGGGCAACTTGGTGAAACCCCATCTCAAAAAAAATAAATAAATAAGAATAGTATGGAACAGCGGTTCTCACCCTGTGGGTCGCGACCCACAGGAACTGTATTAAAGGGCCGCGGCATTAGGAAGGTTGAGAACCACTGGTATAGAAAATAAACCAGTAACATAGTTATTACCAAGTATTATATAGTGTACATAACTGGCAGTGCAGGAGGTTTGTTTACGCAGGCGTCACCACAAACACATGAGCTATGTTCTGTGCTATGACGTCAGGACGGCTACAGTGTCACTAGGCTGTAGGAATTTTCCCGCTCCATTATAATCTTACTGGATTGGTACGTGACTGTAATTATGGTAGAAGCCAAGGATCCTCTTGCGAAGATGGAAAAGATGAGATCCTCAGGCCAGGGGTCAGCAGGGAAAGGACCCACAGAGCCTCCTGGGAAGCACCGACATGGACGCAGCAAAGAAAGGAAGGACAGTCTGGGTGAGAGGCCAGGGAGAGCAAAGGGGCAGAGCCAGAACAAGGGCCAGAAAGAAAAGCGCCATGGCTGGAAGGAAACCCAATTTTGAGTCAGAGCACAGTGGGCCATAACTGTCGAATGGCTGGCTGGGGCCAGACTACAGAAGGCCTAGAATGCCAGGTTGAGATTTTTAGATTTCATTGGTAGATAAAAGGAAATCATTGAAAGTTTTAGGGCAGGAGAGTGGCACAATAAAAGCACCGTTTCAGAAAGATTGGCCTGGCAGCAGGGTGGAAGATAGATTACACAAAGACACACTGGGAGGGGGCAGGCCATTTAGGAAATAAAGGGACAGCCTGCCAGCAAAGTGTGAAGGCCTAGCCAGGAGAGCCTCAATGTTAAGTAATTTGGTGTCATTTCATGGGCATATTTCAAAGTGGGGAGTTTTCTTCTGGGCTAAGGACAAGGCTGTAGATTAGCGCTGGTCTCCATGGCCAAAGAGGTTATCTAACCTTGCAGGAAGGGTACACCTCTGGGAGCAGCTAGTTAAGTTGACCTGGTCATTTTCTGTAGCAGGAGCTCTTGGGTTATCCTGGTAATCTACCTTAGTGGTCCCCGATGAACCACCCCTCCTGGTAGCCATGTCTTCGTTCCCTCCCCTTGAATCTGGGTTGAGCCCGTGTCTTGCTCTAACCAGTAAAATGTGGGGAGAGTGACACCAGGCCAGTTCCGAGCCTGAGCTTCCAGAAGGGGTTGAAGCTTCCTCCTTTAACCTCTTGGGAGCCCAGCACTGCTGTGTAAAAGGCCCAGCTACCCTGCGAGACTCCAGATCATGAACCATTGTGGAGAGAGACCCTCTGAGATAACAAGCCCTGCACATGTGACCTCAGTCAGGCTGCATCAGCCAAAAGGAACACAGTCTTCCAGCGGAGCCACCAGACCCGTGAGTGAAAAATCCATCCTGGCTGGTTCAGCCCCTGAGGACATCAAATGGGATAGAGGCAAACCAACCCCACTGTGCTCTGTTCAAAATTCTCAACACATGGAAACATGAGAAATAACAAAGTTGGTTGTCATTTTAAGTTATTAAGTTTTGGGGTAGTTTCCCAGACAATCATAGACAGCTGAAACAGGTGTGTCCCACACTCAAGAAAAGCCCTTTCTGTGAGAGCTGCTTCTCCCAACCCAAGGGGAAAGGCCCCAGCAGCCCTGATAATATTAATAATAGTTAACCCTGACCATTTTTAATGGCCTTGGGATGGAGGTTAGAACTGAAGCTGGGGGCAGCACCTGTGGCTCAGTGGGTAGGGGACTGGCCCCATATACCAAGGGTAGCAGGTTCAAACACAGCCCTGGCCAGCTAAAAAACAGCAGTGGCAACTGCAACAAAAAATAGCCGGGTGTTGTGGTGGGCACCTGTAGTCCCAGCTACTTAGGAGGCTGAGGCAAGAGAATCACTTATGCCCACGTGTTGGAGGTTGCTGTGAGCTGCAACACCACGGCACTCTACGGAGGGTGACAGAGTGATACTCTGTCTCAAAAAAAAAAAAAAAACGAAAGCTGGACTATGTCTGTCCTGGTTCCAGAGACTAGAATGGGAACATGTAAATGCTTCAAGTAAGGGGAGAGCCACCTTCAGCCGTGAAGGATGACTAGAAGAAAAGCCGAAAAGGTGGCATCCTCAGTACATGACACCTTCCAATCCCTGTTTCCCCACCCGCAGTAATTTGAGTAAACTTTAATTATTTACAATTCCCTTGTGTTGTTATAACTCGATCCAATTTTTATTTACTATAGTATGCAATGAGCTTCTTTTACTAGAAACAAAAAAAAAAAAAAATTATTGAACTAAGAATTTTTCAATCCACCCCTTTCCCACAAAAAAATTAAAAAGTAAATTGTTCTCCTGAATTGAATTAACCCTGCTCAAACTAAACACAGCGAAACTGGGTGATGAGGGCTGATTTGGTCTCGAGTGCCAACCCGAGGGCGGATGCAATCCACAGGCCATCACCCCACCTGTGCCACCCTGGGAGGTTCTCCAATAGATAGCAGGATAGGATAAGAGCACCCCTACTTGGGAATAGCCATTTTTGGTCACCTCCAAGAATTCTGGAGTTCTAAACAGAGACTTGGCCCTGTAGTTCCAAGCTTCTCCAGGAACGTGCAAGCAGACGGAGCAGAAGATCTGCTCATAAAGTTCCCACCCAGTGTAACTTCGAGCAAAGTGAACTTCTCCACCCGTCACCAGAGGCAGCAGGTTGAGACACCCTCTTTTGTGTCAAATGCAGGTCCATGGAACCAGCCCATAATTTTCAGCTGGCAGCTTCATCTCCTAATTTGTTCATAAGCAGCTGAACTATGGCCACGGGATCTGGGAAAACTGATACCATGTCTCACTTGGACATTGAGAGGCATGATTTTAAGGTGTGAAGGACCTGAGGGAGACAGGTGCGCAGACCCCTTCAGGGCCAGTGTTTCGTTCAGATAATATCTGCATAGTAAATGTTTCCCGTCTTCAGGGCTGCTGTTGCGCTCTGAATGCCTTACCCTTCTGCAGAAATGGCTACCGTCTACTTAATCATGAATTCCATCTCCCTTTCAGCCCAGTCTCGTTTGGGGAAGGATGTTGGTGGCAAAGCAGATGACACTGGCATCCCTTTCTCCTTGCCATCCTGTGCATGGCAGTACTGGAGGAGAGAGCGGTCCTGTGGTTGTTTCTAAGGCTGGAAACATGCATTTGAGTGGTTCTTACATGACCTGTACAGCATTAAGACAACCCTGAGTCGGGCGGCGCCTGTGGCTCAGTGAGTAGGGCACCGGCCCCATATGCCGAGGGTAGTGGGTTCAAACCCAGCCCCTGCCAAACTGCAACAACAAAAAAATAGCCGGGCGTTGTGGCGGGCGCCTGTAGTCCCAGCTGCTTGGGAGGCTGAGGCAAGAGAATCACATAAGCCCAAGAGCTGGAGGTTGCTGTGAGCCGTGTGATGCCACGGCACTCTACCAAGCACAGTAAAGTGAGACTCTGTCTCTACCAAAAAAAAAAAAAAAGACAACCCTGAGTCTCTCAACAGAACACCTTCTCCAACCACCATGTGTATAGACCCCACAGCTCACCAAACACTTTCACATACAATTACTTTTGATGATGGTGGCTAATATTTATATCACAACTATAAATATTAGCCATGATGGTATCAGGAGAGGCCTAATGGGAGCCGGGACCCCCATCCTACCCAGCAGCAGTGAGGAGCCCCACCTTGTGTATCAGTGGAGGCTGAATGAAGAACCTGGACATGCCCACCTCGGCCTGGCAGTAATGAGTCAGCTCTCCTTTCATCTGCTCGAGAGGTGTCAGAGGAAACCTGCTAAAACACAAGTCTTAAGCAAGACCTGTGTCTCTGACATAATACCCAAAATACCAAGGTTTTAATCACACCCATTTCTCATACAAAGAACTAGGAAAATCTCAAAGTAAATGAAAAATAACAGATGTCAACACCCAAATGCTGTAGATGTTAGAGTTGTCTGACAGGGATTTTAAAGAAGCCCTCATAAAAATATTTGAAGGAGCAATTAAGAACACACTAAGAAAAAATGTAAAAAGAGAACAAGAGAAAAGTGTCAGCAAAGAAATAGAAAATACCATAAAGGCTATAAAGATGAACTGAATGCAAATATCAGAACAAAAAAACACAATAACCAAAATTAAAAACTCAATGGGTGTACTCAACAAGAGAATAGAGAAAAAGAGAAAAGAATCAGTCAACTTGAAGACAAAACTGGCAAAAATATTAAACAGTTGGTTTAGTGTATTGTATAATTTTGCTGTATATCAAACTAATTTTTACAAATTTTCATCCTAAACCTCAAATTATATAATTAATAATTTGCCTGTTTATGACCCAATTCTGATTGTTTATTAATAAAAGCTAATGGAAAAGGAATCTTAATTAAACAGATGACTAGACCTACAATTAATTTTCCTGCAGTGTAGGAAGCATTGTACCAGAGTATTAAAAGTTATGTAATATTTTATTGTTAAATATATCTTTTAAAAGGAATATGTTTTAGGATGTCATCATTTTGATGTAAATCATGTAAATGTTGATAATAGGCTGTTTATAATACATTTAGTGTTTCAAGAGATTCACTTAATTCCCTTTTGCCCACATATATTATGCAGTCTATTTGCAATTGTTTTTTTCTTTTAATGACATTAAAAGAATAGTTTATGTAGAGAAACATTAGTGGATGTTAATTGTCTCCCCATCTGTATTTATGGGTGTTAGTTCAACTGCTCCGCCAGTTGCGAAGCTGTATTATCAGAATAAAAATGTATTTGTGGGCGGCACCTGTGGCCCAGTGAGTAGGGCGCCGGCCCCATATGCTGAGGGTGGCGGGTTCAAACCCAGCCCCGGCCAAACTGCAACAAAAAAATAGCCGGGCGTTGTGGCGGGCGCCTGTAGTCCCAGCTGCTCCGGAGGCTGAGGCAAGAGAATCGCATAAGCCCAAGAGTTAGAGGTTGCTGTGAGCGGTGTGACCCCACGGCACTCTACCCGAGGGCGGTACAGTGAGACTCTGTCTCTACAAAAAAAAATAAATAAATAAAAATGTATTTGTAAACTGCATGGAAACTAAAAATTAGGAATAAAAACATTTTCTTACGTTAAAAAAAAAAAAGACCCAAACTAATTACAGAGAAAATAGACTAAAAATAATGAGCAGAACCTCGGGAGCCTATGGACCTACTACTAGCCCTCTGTATCCATGGATTCCTGTCCATGGATTCGATCAACCATGGACCGAAAATATTAAAAAATAATAATGCAACAATCAAAAATTATACACATTTTTAAACTACAATAGAGCAAGGTCATTAAAGGCAAAGAAAAGATGAAGAACCACTCTAGATTAAAGGAGATTAGAATGATAGGACAATATGTGCTATGTACGACGTTTGATTTGATCCTAGAGCAAAGGGAGGGGTGAGGAGAGAGGGTGGTCACTTGCTATAAAGGACAGTGAGAAATGGAGTGGTTTGAATACGGACTGAGAGTTAGATAGTAGTGCGCACACACCCAGCAATGCTCCACTTCCTGATGTGTAAAGAGCGTAGAAGAATGTCCCTGTTTTCAGGGGCTACACATTGCGGTATCTATGATTAAAAGAGGAATTGTAGAAATAAAGCAGATGTGCCAAATGGTACCAACTGGTGATCCTATGTAATGGAAGTTCTTTTTCATAAAATCGAAATTATTTCAAAATACAAAAGTTTTAAAAATCATATATGTATACATTTGCATGCTGGGAGGAAAGACAGTTTTATTTCTATTTATTTATTTATTTATTTATTTTGCAGAGACGGAGTCTCACTTTATGGCCCTCGGTAGAGTGCCGTGGCATCACACAGCTCACAGCAACCTCCAACTCCTGGGCTTAAGCGATTCTCTTGCCTCAGTCTCCTGAGTAGCTGGACTACAGGCACCCACCACAACGCCCAGCTATTTTTTGGTTGTTGTTGCAGTTCGGCCAGGGCCAAGTTTGAACCTGCCACCCTCAGTATATGAGGCCGGCGCCTTACTGACTGAACCACAGTAAGACAGTTTTAGGGCAAACTCTGAATTGTGGCATTCTGCAGCCAATCAAGAAAACAAGGAAGGCAGAAAAGAAAAGAAACCTTCCCTGAATTTCCTCAAGCCACAGGCGCCACCCCAACTGTGATTCTTTATTAATAAAAGCTAATGGAGGCTCAGCGCCTGTGGCTCAAGCAACTAAGGCGCCAGCCACATACACCTGGGCTGATGGGTTTGAATCCAGCCCGGGCCCGCCAAACATCAATGACGGATGCAACCATCATTATTAAGTGATTGTGATTAATTATCTGCCAAGTTCTTTGCACCCCCAGCATTCAGTAGGCTCAACTGCTCGGCCATAGTGGGAGGAGCAGCCCCTCGTGTCCTCCCATCTGCAGCTCACTCTGCCCCAGCCAAAATGGCAGGAGGAGGACCAGGCAAGTGTGCAGAGGTGCATGAAGCACCTGAGACAATGGGATAACCAGCCCCTGCCTGCACCTTGGCAATTTCATCAAAATGATCTCTCTCACCTCTTCTCACAACTGCACAATAGCCCTATTTGGCTCAAGCCAACTCACAGATTTTGCTCATTATTTTTCCTGTTGAACTCTTGGTCCATAGTGATGATCATTTGCAAATATGGCCCAGGGTTTCAAAAGGGTTTATGAGACAATCAACTAGGTAGGAGTATAGTCTCCAGTGTCAAATCAGTGTCTGACTATCCATTATTCTTTTCTTAATATCACGCATTTTTTTCCTCTGTTAAGTTGTTTCAGTTCATCTCACTTTACCACTGCCCAGACCAATCTTCCTAAATTAGCAGAGGCCTGCAGCACCTGCATGCTGAAGGAAAGGGGGGGGGAAATAGACAGACAAACTGTCTGCAGCAAAACTATTTAATTTGAGCTGGTTGCCCCCTCTGAAAAATGATGTCCACATCAGATAAGGAGACGGACAGTTTAAATTGTTCCATCAGAACTGAGTTGCCTGTTTTTGAAGCTCATTCCAGACAATTGGAAACTGTTCTCTTCTCCTTTTTTTATATGGCAATTGCCCAACTTGAAGGCTGTTTGTGATTGAAGTAGAGGCCACAATAATTTATACAGTAAAAGCCTCTATCTAGATCAAATTGTATATTTTCTAGGTAACTATGCTGGGTAAATATTCCCTCTGTTTTATCTTTAATGCAGTATCTTTACGCATTCTGTCAAGCTAACACTCCTTTGGGAATATTTTATGTGATAGTACACAGGCTTCTTGCTATTTATTACATTTAATGTCATTTTCCTTTTCACAGATGAGAATATTAAGTGTTATATCTTCCTTTCTTAGAACCAGTTTGCCCCATGAATGTGCATTTGTTGCCCTAATGGGTCTTTTCCTGTTGTAATTAATATGACAGTATGGTATTGTCATTAACCAATATTTATGGAACAGCCCTGTGAGGCATGGGGCTGTGCTGGGGGCTTTCATTAAAAGCTCCTATCGTCTTCCAGGGATCTATGCAAAAGAGATGCTCACTCACACGGCTGGGCAAGGGCGGCTGTGCAGAAGCTGGCTGCAGCCTTGTTTGCTATGGCGAAACAACGGATTGACTAAATAGATTACCATACAGCCATTAAAGGACTATTAATAGATTGATGTGTATTAACTGAAATGGAAAAATATTCATAATATATTGGAGATCAAAAAAAGTGAACTGAAAAACATTATTGATAGAATGATCCCATTTTTAGGGAGGGGAAAAAAGTCAAAGGGTGTGTGGATGTGAGTGTGTGCTTGTGCTCACATATAAAGGTGCATGAAGCTTATATTTATATTTTTAAAGTCTAGAATAATGTACACCAAACTGTTAACAATAGTAACCCTTAGGGAATGGGACTAAAGCCAAGGGCAAGGAGATATCTGTACTTTATTTCAAATAATTTCTATATTATTTGAACTTTCCATAAAGAGCATGAGCTTCTAAAAATAAGAAAAAAGATTTTTAAAGGATGGTGTTCATCTGAGAATCACGAATCACACATCTCCTATGTGCTAAGCACTGTGCTGTCTTTACAACACTGGGAACAAGCAAGAGAGAATAAGCAGAACACTAAGTCTTCACAAAGGAACAAAAATGGTCCCATTGTTTTGTTTTGAGATGGCTACTGTCAACATTACCTGACAAAAATCTGAGAATTGATATATGCTGGTGCTTCCCCAGAACAGGGCACACTGTGGGGGCCCTCTGAACTTTTAGGATGGGGGTATCACCATCACTTAATAAATGACCAAGACAGTGGAACACTGACACCACCATGTACCTGGTGGACACTGTGACTTCCAGTTGTCAGTGGAAACAAAGGCAAAGAGATCTATCTCCAGGGCTTCATGAGACCAGATCTATCTCCAGGGCTCAGAGAGGCAGAGGATCCTGGGCAAGTGGAAGCAAAATCTAGAGAAAAAAAAAATAATGCAGTTCTTTTAAAAGACTTTGGACTTGAGTTCCTAGATACATACCAGAAATAGAATCCAGGATCCGCCATAAAAATATCAAATTTTTGGCACCTGTGGCTCAAAGGAGTAGGGCGCCAGCCCCATATGCCAGAGGTGGCGGGTTCAAACCCAGCTCAGGCCAAAAACTGCAAAAAAAAAAAGAAAAAAAATCAAATTTCTAGGAATCAAGAATATGGTATGGAGTGATCCGGGTGAGGGGCAGCAGAAAGCCTGATCCAGCCTTGAGCATGGCCTGGAACATCCTCCACAGATGTGTGCCTGGAGGTACACAGGCCAGCCATGATGAAAACAGAGATTCCCAAATGCAACCAAAAGTCATAAGTCTTCCCCACCCAGGAAGAACAGTGGAAACATAAGGCCCTCTCATGTTTTGGAAAAGAGAAAAATTAAAGACAAATTAAGACAATTAAATAATTAGCGGTAAAAAGGGACTCTGGCGGGATCCCATTATATGTGAATTTAACTTAGGAGCTATGTTAGAATCTGACCATCAGGGCAGCGCTTGTGGTTCAAAGGAGTAGGGCGCCAGTCCCATGTACCAAAGGTGGTGGGTTCAAACCCGGCCCCGGCCAAAAACTGCAAAAAAAAAAAAGAGTCTGACCATCTGACCTTGGCATCCCAGGTCCAGAAACCAAGGCACAGGAAAGATGGCATTTTCTGTTAGATCTCCACTGCTCAGCCAACCTGGAAAGCAAGCACCCCTGCTCTCCTGCCATGACACCTGAGAACCACTGTATGTCGGATGTTTAATATTCAGCAAGTTTTATATTCAAAACGAGCATGTACTGAGCATGTACGATGTGGTGGATACCACACATGGTGCTTTCACATTTATTACTTCCTTGAGTCCTCACAACTCACCATTGCTTTAATGTGTATTAAGGATGATGGTGAGAGAGGGTGACATTGAGTTAAGACAGAGTGACTCCTACAGGCAAGCGAGAGCCCTTTAGAATACCCAACTCCCAAATTCCCCACCAGGAATGTCAGGTTATCTTAAATGCAGCATAATACCATCTGGGTAGCCAAACATTTCCTTTCACTCTTTCCGGCCCCATATACCGAGGGTGGCGGGTTCAAACCCGGGCCCCGGCCAAACTGCAACCAAAAAATAGCCGGGCGCTGTGGCGGGCGCCTATGGTCCCAGCTACTCAGGAGGCTGAGGCAAGAGAATCGCTTAAGCCCAGGAGTTGGAGGTTGCTGTGAGCTGTGTGAGGCCACGGCACTCTACCAAGGGCCATAAAGTGAGACCCTGTCTCTACAAAAAAAATAAAAAAAATAAATAAATAAATAAAAAATTAAAAAAAAAAAAGAATATAAAAGTCTAACTTCATGGGAAACGATTATAAAACAAGATAAAAAATGTTAACTGTACAGGAAAAGATTGATCAAAATTAATTACATTCAAATTAAAAACCTCTGTTTATCATACTAGTAAGAGAGAAAATGGAAGCCACAGAGCAAAAGATAATTTGCAAAGATAAAACAAAGGACTCATATCCAGAATATACGAAAAAGTCTCAGAAATAGTACAATAAATGCAGACAATTCAATATTTTTTTAAAAGGCAAAGACTTGAATGGACATTTTACAAAACAGAAATCCAAATGCCGATAAACATATAACAAGGTAATCAACCTCTTTTATAATAAAAAAATTCAAATAAAAGTCACCCATGAGCTACCCTCCACACCTACCACATAGACCAGAGCTGCTGAAAGTGTCCTTTTACTATAAGGGAGCGATTTGCACTGTAGGCAAAGAGCCAAACTCACCCCAGCCAGTTCTGAGGGTGACTGTCTCCCCATGACTTAGCATTGCTTTAGACATAAGAAATTTACCCCTGTTATAAGTGATTCTCCCAGTTCTTTTTGGTAGACATTCAAATTAAAGCTGACTTCCTACTCTCTATCACAGAATCTCAGAATCTCTTTTTACTATGCATAAAAGTCTCATGTATTTTTCTTCTAATTCTGTTTTTTTTTTTTTTGCTTGTGTACCTCTGCTTGAATAATTTTTTTTTTTTTCTTTTTTGAGACAGTTTAACTCGGTCGACCTGGATAAAGTGCCATGGTATCATCATAGCTCACAGCAACCTCACCTCAAAGTCCTGAGCTCAAGCAATCCTCCTGCCTCAGGCTCCCAAGCAGCTGGGACTACAGATGCTCACCAGGACTCTCAGCTAGTTTTTCTATTTTTAGTAAAGACAGGTCTCACTCTCGCTCAGTTTGGTCTCCAACTCCTGAGTTCAACCAATCCACCTGCCTCAGCCTCCCAGAGTGCTAGGATTACAGGTGTGAGCCACCGCACATAGCCTGAATAATTGTTTTAAACAGTCCCACTCCACCACACTGGACCCCTTGAACCTCTACTTCCCTTCTAGATCCAAGCTTTCTCCTGGGCCACTGAGAAACTGCAACTTTCAAATCTTGACTGCAAAGGTGATTCACTACAAGTATTAAACCACTTGTGGCCTGGGCCAATGCACGCAGTGTCTTAAAGCACATTTCCTGGCTCCATAATTGTCAAGTAACAAGCCCTGCTGGGGCTGACAGTCGACTGCACTCCGCGGATATGTGGGTGGATGCTGTTAACACTTGATTAACTGTCAGCCACTCTCTGGCTGCCTGGAGAGGAAGCTAACCTGTCCTTGGTGGAAGACTAGGCAGTGGAAACCAGTACAGACTTATAACACTTGAACCTGAAAACAATCTTAATCTTGAGTCCATGTTTCATCTTATAAGCAAATAAAGTCAAAAAATTATACTATGTAGTTCAAGATCAAACAACTCGAAGCAGAGCAATTTCCAGAACTCCAATCTCCCAGCTCCCACTCCTGAACCTCATCCCACTTCCTTTTAATCTAACAGGCCTGCACCCCTTAGAAACTTTGGGCAACCAACCTGACCAGCAAAATCCCAAAAGATACTCTATGTAAGGTGACAGGTAATTCTCAATTTTATAGAATCTATAGAATATACAGACTTTATCCAGATCACCAATTAATTAAAATACAATGGCAAATACCAACATAGATTTCCCTGCGGCCGTTCTGGAAACATTTTTCATCTGCTGCTCGCAAGTTAGAGGGCCCTCATGCATCTCCATGTTGTCCTGCCGCAGTAGATCTTACGGAAGGCTGGCACTGCTGTCCATCAGAGCCCCACACAGTCACTCATGACCCTGCCTTAACCCTTGCACTTGCTGCAGGGACTGCATACCACGAACACAGCACAGGCACATGGCCACGAGAACAGGACGCAGCTGGCCTCCCTACTCTGCCACTTGAGTTTCAGATAAAGTGCCCATCTCCCACAGCTAAGGGGAGGTCAGATTAAGAATGGTGCTCTCCTTAGCAACTACAAAAAGTTCTCATTTTCTCATCGAATAAAGTTCTCTAATGGCTGGTATATGAGCCCAATTTCTAACCAGTCCTGAATTGGACCATTTCCCTCTCGGTGGTGTGGGCTCCCCGTGGGGCAGATTGTCACAGGCACTGCGGGTGCCAGGAGGAACGGCAGGAATCTCTCTTCCTTTCAGGCTTCTTGCCTTTGGTGTTTCAATTCTGTTCCAAAATCCTGAACTTTACAAGGGGATTGAGAAGTCACAGAGTCCTTAGACCTTTTAATCGTATGCTGCAGCCCATATTTACTTAAAGAAAATCAGTTCCTCCTTTCCAAGCTGGCCCGGAGAAGAGAGTAAAGTGGATGGGGAGAGAGAGGGAGCCTCATACCAAATAAATAACTTAAAGAATCACCATCCAAGGGGCCCTAGAACCTCTATACTGACAGCTTCTGACTCTAGAAATTCACTCCACCCAAGCATCAGCCCTGATAGTGAGACACAGTCTATTTCTGGATCAAGAAGTTCCCCGTGATGAGGTTTCGGAGCTCCCTACCTTGGCCCCTGCATTCCACGCGCAGCTGTGCGTTTGCTGGCCCTGTCTAGGACAGGAGACATGAGACAAACAACCCGGAAGCCCGCCCTTCTCCATTCAGCAACTCAAAGACAACTAAGAAGCAGCTGGGACACTTAAGAATCTTAATATGACTTTAATTTCGGGTAATAAGACAGCTGCAGTGACCTCACACTCCTGACTCTTAAACTCAAGTCTAATGACTCTTTAGTTGAAGCCAATGCTGTCACCGCTGGCCTGGGACCTCCTGACAATTGCTTGGCATAGGGCCTGGTGAGTGCCCAGAGCTGTGGGTCAGGTCAGCATACCCTCTTTCACCCAACCCATCCATATTTGATGGTCTCTGCTCACAGTCAGTGGATGAGGCCAACACTTCAGTGATTTCCTCCTCATGTTAAAAATGAGAATCCAAGCTCAGAGGGGTTAAGTGACTTGCCTGAGGTCACACAGCAGTAACAATACCCGACCCAAGACAAACTCTGGTCCCGAAGCTGCCCCCTTCCTCGGGCCCTAGTGATTTGTCACCCACTTGGCTTGCACTTTGCAGTGGCCTTGTCTAGTGGGAGTGGGTGCTGAGGCCACCCCACTCTCTCTCTCAGGACTCCCTTGTGGCCCTAAAAAAGGTCAGAGCCTAAGTCAGGGGACAGATGAGCCATGAGTTTCTCCAGCACACCCTGGCAGCCACCTGCTCAGCAGCCTCTGCTCTGACTCTGGCTTACTTAGCAACCTTCTATGGCTCCCCATTGCCCACACATAACATCCATGCCTGTCGGCCTGGCACACAGGCCCTCCAAGATCCCCCTCTAACCTCTGCAGTCCCCAGCACTTCCTCCTGATCCTTACCATCCGGGAGCTCAGACTGCATGCCCACCGTGCTCCTCCACGCACCACTGTGCTGCTCCTTCTGCCTGGAACCTCCCTTCCCTTCCCCCTACCAATCCATTACCATTCATCTCCCTTCTCCTGACTGGCACTCACCTGCTTGTATGACTCCTCCTCCAGGAAGCCTTCCTGATTCCACCTCCAGCTCCTTGCCTGGGCTCCAGAGCACCTTGCCTCCTGTGCACCAGCAGTCCTTATGTCCCTGTCTTACAGCAATAGCTGTGTGCCTATCTGCCCCGGCAGCACTCACAGTGTGGGGACTGTTTCTTATCACACCTGTGCCCCCAGCCCGGCCCTCAGCTGATGTAGGCTGGGCCAAGACTGCTCTGGGGTTACCCAGCTTTGCAGCACCTGCCCCACTAAGACCCTGCATTTCTGCTGCACCACAGACAAAGGCCATGCTCACAAAAGTCAAAGTGCAGTCACCTCTCCCAGAGCAGGAACAAAGGGATGGCACGTGGGCATTGCCTTTGGCGGGGGACAGCTACTCTGCACCGGGCTACATGCACCTCACTGGTTGCCATGGCACGTTTTAATTAAGTGTAAGGATTTTGTGTCTTGATAACAGAAAATGCATCGCCCTTTTGTCTGTCTCCAGTCCCTTTGGGAACAGACAAGGGGGTGTGGAGCGTGGAGCTGGTCCTTCGCAGAGCGGAGGAGAAGGGCAGGCCCCTGGGGAGACACACCTGGGGTGGGCGTCCTTTGATGTGCTCTTGCCCTGGGACCCATCTCCACCATCAGGAGACACCTCCTCTAAGCTGTCACCCATAGCAGGCTAAGGGGACAAAACAGTGCTGAACAAGCTGGTCAGCTGTCACTCCCCCCCGACTCATCCCCCATAGATAGCCTCTGCTGCCATCAGAAATCAGAACCAGAACACAGCAGGGCACAGAAACCGACAGGGACATCAGAAACTCCAGCAGCCCGCAGCTGGAGAGCGTAGAACCAGCACAGGTGTGTGTGCACATCGGCACACGCACTGCCGTTCCTCAGCCATGACCCACCACCCAGCCCCAGTCCCAACTGAGAGACTGCCCAGGGAGCCCTCCCTACGGCACAGGGTCACCCCTCTCTCTGTACCCTGAGCAGAGGGAGCTGGGCACACAACACACACATGCAGGGGCCTACGTCGGGGGCGCTCCTTGCCATTTTTAGTCTTAGTGAATGAGTCAGCTGTTTATTTAAGATTTTACTTGGATGGAATGTTCTTCGCTTGTCATTCATTTTTCCTGTTTTTGCTCTGAGGCTATTCTCCACACTGAAGCCAGAATGAGCCCACGTTTCAAAGTGTCACTGCTCCTAGGATCAAGACAAGACCCTAAAACATGGTCCCAACCCTCCTCCCCCACCACATCTGATACCACCCTCACTTCCTGCCCTCAGGGGCAACCCCACAGCCCTTGTACCTGCCCCAGGGCCTTTGCTCAGGTGTCCCCTCCCTGCAAGCTTCCTTTCCCCCACAGCCTTCTCTAGGCCTGTGTGCATCATTTGTCTGTCACCTGTAGGAGCTGCATCCTCAGCACAGCTATATCTGCACAGCTCAGTTGTGGGGCTATTGGTCTGCCCACCCCCATAGCCCAAAAGGCCCACAAGGCTTTGCCCATCATGGTATCCAAAGCACCCAGACCAGTCCCTGCTATATAATAGCTGCTCAACAAACATTTCTTAAATAAATGAATGAATTATAAACTTGAGAGTTTAACATCTGAGACTAAATTTCCTGAGACCCTTACACTACGTCCTCTCTCTGCTTCCATCTCATCTTTTTTTTTTTTTTTTGTAGAGACAGAGTCTCACTTTACCGCCTTCAGTAGAGTGCCATGATGTCACAGGACTCACAGCAACCTCTAGCTCTTGAGCTTCAGAGATTCTCTTGCCTCAGCCTCCCGAGCAGCTGGGACTACAGGCACCCGCCACAACGCCCAGCTATTTTTTGGTTGCAGTTCAGCCGGGGCTGGGTTTGAACCCGCCACCCTCGGTATATGGGGCCGGCGCCCTACTCACTGAGCCACAGGCACCGCCCTTTCCACTTTACAGAAAGTACTTTCACATCTGTTCTCTCCAGAAGACAATTATCCCCACTTCTCAGTTGAGGAAAGTAAGGCTCAAAAATTAAAATGACTTGCCCAAAGTCACTCAAGTGGGAAATGTCACAGCCACAGCCTAAGTGCAAGTCACAATGCAAAGGAGAGCTGGAAATCCACCATCGGGTAGGTGGTGATGGGCTGTCAAGTGCGAAGCCTCGTGCCTGGCACAAAGCAAACTGTCAGTCAATGGCCACTCACTGCCCGAGCCAGGAACAGAGCCCAGGAAGGCAGCCGGAGGGTTCTGTGCCTAGCACACCTCCCAAGGTACTGAACCGGGGAGTGTTCAGGAAACTTAGTCACTGACACACATGCTTTCTCGCTCTCTCTCTCTCTCCTCATTCACCTTCCTTTAGGGGACTCCCTGTCCTTGTGTGTTGATCCTATGCTGCAGGAAAGTGTGCTGCGGGCCCCTTCACTAGTGACCTGTGGCTGTCATGCCCTTCTCTAAAGCCTATGGGATCGTGAGACTCCTGCAGGCCTCAGCCCCTGCCTAGGGAAGGTGGCCAGTTCCCCAGGTGAAAATGATCCTCACACCTGTGCCATGGTCACCAGAGAACCTGGGACCTCACCCTTCCTGCAGACTGGATGGCCTCTGTCAGGGTGCCCTGCTGCAGAAAGTGGGCATGGGCCAGCAGAGAGGAGCACTTATGTATCTTCTGGAATCTCGGGACACCATTTGCACACAACAGGCCCCACTCCCTACTGGGGCCCCACCTGAAGGGTGGGGAGTGTCAGGTCATGAATGTCAGTGTCATGAGACTCACAGATGACTGAAAGGATTAGAGTGTCATAAACCCCAAACGACTGCCTCCTTAGGATGGAGAGTGCTTGGCAAATCTGTTCTGCCCCATAGCTGGAACCCTAGCCGCCAACAGCCAAGCCCACCTCTGTCCAGAAGAACAACAGTTCATTACTTGCTCCAGCGGACACTGGAGACAAATTTTTACTTCACATCACGTAGTCAGAATTAACCAAGAATGTATCAGAAGATGGCCACCATCTTCACCCACATAACCGGTCCATTTCCCTATTGTTCTTGTTGCTGGGAAAGCAGAGAAGAGTCGGCATTCCGCAGCTTTAACCACGGAGATTATCCTGGCCATTTACTAAAGAGCAGGCTGTCCTTGCATCCCCAAGTGCAGGTAAATGACCGTGGCTCTCCAAGGCCTCTCCTTTCCTGCACCTGCTCCTCTGGGCTTAGAATGAAACCCTGCTTTAAGCAAAGAGCTGATGAAGAAGGAGGAGAGTATTTGCCTACTGCTAACAAGTGCTGTCTACAACAATGAGAGTCAGTCGTGTCAGCGAGGCTGTGGGGAAACTAGACCATTCAGACACTGCTGCTGGGAATGGAAAAGGGTGCGGCTGCTATAGCAAACAGCTTGGTGGTTCCTCAAACCATCAGATATAGAATTATCAGAGGACCCAGCAATTACACTCCAAGTTATACACCCAAGAGCAGGGACGCAAACACACACTTATGGAACAATTGCCATAGCAGCACTGGTCGCAATAGCCAAAAGGTAAAAACAACACAAGTGTCCATCAATCAATCATTGAATGGATAAACAAAAGCCATACAAGGGAATATTATTCAAGGTTAAAAAGGAATGAAATTCTGATACATGCTACAACATGAATGAAAAGATACCAAGGGAAAGAAGCCAGATACAAAAGGACGGATATTGTTAGGACTCGGCTTACGTGAAGGACCTGGAACAGGCAAATTCATAGAGACCGAGAGTAGAAGAGAGGTGACGAGAGGCTGGAGGGAGGGAGAACGTGGAGTTTATGGGATGCTGAAAGGTTCTGGAAATGGATGGTGGTGATGGGTGCACAACATGGTGACCTCTGCTTAATGTATTAAACAATTAAAAATGGTTAAGATCGGGGTGGCACCTGTGGCTCAAAAGGAGTAGGGTGCCGGCCTCATATGCTGGAGGTGGCGGGTTCAAACCCAGCCCCGGCCAAAAACTCTAAAAAAAAAAAATGGTTAAGATAGAAAAAAAAAGAAGAAACAAAAAAGGAAGAAGTGCTGTCTATATTTAGAAGGTCCGTTTCCTGGTTTATTTGACAGATGTTCCTGGGATGCAGCTGCAAGGCAGGCCCCCACTGAGAGGTCCAAGACAAGGTGTGGAATAAAGCGCACATGGGTCCTGGGTACAGACACTTGAATCACACAAGTGGCTACATAATGTACCAGGCCAGTGAAAAATGAAAATGCAGGGCTGCTTATTCAAAAGTCATTAAGAATTTCAAGATGGTGCAGGCCCTTCTCAGCATGGCGACAGGCAAGCCCAGGAAGTCAGCCCTGGCTGTGGGGAATGGAGCAGGGACTTCAGTGGATGTTTAGAGATGTTCCAGCACCCTACAGCTGTCTCTACCTGAATACAGCCACCTCCAGGGCTCTGGCCTACAGCCCCCAGAGTGGAGGGTCTTCCCTGGAGCAAGACACAGACTGAGGCGCCTCCACAGAGCCGCAGCACAGTCTCTGGCAGGCCCTACGTAACTGATCACATTAGCTGAATTCAATTGTGATTTGCTCTAATTACCATCCTTTTCTAGGAACAAGAGGGCCAAACTGAATTAAGAGGGACAAACACTCCATACTTTCATTCAGGAAAAAAAATTGGAATGAAAGCAGAATTAGATTTTACTCCAGGGGTCCTAGATTTAGGAGCTGGAGGACCCAGGATTAAGTCTTGCTTCTGACACTTCAACTCACCTGGGAATAAGAGCAAAGACTTCTCTCTCAGCTTTGGTTTCCTTATCTCTGAAATGGGTATAAAATAGCTATTTTTAAAACTTTTACCAAGATGGTCTTTAACCTTTTGGAAGAAGGTCTCAAAGAATACAGCATCCAGGGTGGCGCCTGTGGCTCAAAGGAGTAGGGCACCAGCCCCATATACCAGAGGTGGAGGGTTCAAACCCAGCCCCGGCCAAAAACTGCAAAAAAAAAAAAAAAAAGAATACAGCGTCCATTTAATTTCAAGGAGTTTCACGGTGCCCTGAAGTATAAGCATGATATCCCTGGAAATGCCTGGAAGTCAAATTAAGAAATGCTAAAATAAACTTGGCGCCTGTGGCTCAAGCAGCTAAGGCGCCAGCCACATACACCTGAACTGGTGGGTACAAATTCAGCCTGGGCCCGCCAAACAATGATGGCTGCAACAACAACAACAACAACAACAACAACAACAAAAAGCCGGGCGTTGTGGCGGGCGCCTGTAGTCCCAGCTAGTTGGGAGGCGGAGGCAGGAGAATCGCCTGAGCCCAGGAGCTGGAGATTGCTATAAGCTGTGATGCCACAGCACTCTACCCAGGGCGACAGCTTGAGCCTCTGTCTCAAAAAAAAAAGAAATGCAGGAAAGGGCGGGGAAGAAAAAAAAAATGCTAAAATAAGAAATTAAAATATTTTTGTTACTTTGTGGGATTTCAAGCCACCGTAATATGAATACATTGAATTAGAAAGGCTTTGATGAAATATGCACAGATTTTTAATAAACAAGCCAGAGCACCTATGCATTATATTTTATTCTGCTCTAGCATGAATACTTCATAAATTACATGCAATTATTAACAACATCAACACTAGCAAATTAATTACTGTCAATTCATATTAATAAAATTGCATTTTGTAACAAATAAAGTTAGTTTACGGCGCCCCGTCAGTCTCAGAGGTGTTCACATTTGTCAATTGTCCTCTACTTCAGGCTAAAACAAAAGTAATCAAATAACTAATTATTGTATGAAATGTATCACCACTTACCCGTCAATGAAAACTCACAGTTATTTATAACCCTCATGACTAAATATTCAAATTGGTGTTTATTCCTATGCTAAGAGGAATTTTCCAGCCCTCTCCTTTACCAACTCCCTCAGTCCCTGCCCTCAGCCACCTGTGCCTCAGTGCAGACCCTCAGCAGGAAGTCAGGGGTTGTGCAGCAGATGACCAGGGAAGTTGGGAAACTCAGGTGAGTCTACAGAATCCCACACGGGCCTCCCATAGGCACCTACTCCATTTCTTAAATTCAGTGCCACAGAGCCTCCCCTTCTATTCGTCATTCTTTTTTCTTTTTCTTTTTTTTTTTTTTTTTGCAGTTTTTGGCTGGGGCTGGGTTTGAACCCACCACCTCCAGCATGTGGGGCTGGCACCCTACTCCTTTGAGCCACAGGTGCCACCCCCATTCTTCATTCTTGTAGTAAAAAATTCCTTCTCTTTCCATAAAGGCTCCAGAAGTGTAGCCTGGGATTACAACACTGAGTCTGTCTGCCTGTGTCCACCTCAAGCCTGAACTAGTCAACTCACCAAAATGAAATCAAAATAGCAGCAATGAAAATTATCTGCAGAGCCTGTTGCAGAAGCAAATCCCATGTCCTTGACTCCCTCTGATGCTCACTCACAATTTAGTGTGTTTGTAGTTCCATTTTACAGATGGAGAAACTTGATAAATCGGATGACTTATCCAGGAACACTTAGAAAGGAAAAAGGGTAGCCAAGACTAGAACCTGCTCTGCCAACTCTCTCCTCTGATGTGCCCGTGGAGCAGCCCGGAGGCCTCAAGGCAGCAATGAGCCCCTGCAGCTGTATCCCCGGCTGGCGGGGACCTGCTCCTCGGGAGACTCAGGCCTGGTTGGACGGGAACCAGACCTGCGACTCAGATGGGCTCACATGGCCTGGCGGGGCTTGTACCCTCAGTATTTAACCACCTATTTAGAAAACACTCATGCCAAAGGGGGAAATTATTTTCTAAAATTTGTATAGATGTTTATAAATGCTGGAAATATGTCAAAACAAAATAGGCCTTTCAGCAGAGTTCTGGCCTCAACCCAGGATCACCAGAATGTGACACAGAGCCTATATTAGTGTCTAGGGCTGCTGTCATGTTAGTAAATAACCACGATCTGGGGGTGTCAAACAGCAAGAATTTATTCTGTCATGGTTCTGGAGGCCAGAAGTCCACAATTAAGATGTCAATTGGGCCATACTCCTTCCAGAGCTACTAGAGAAGAAGCTGTTCTCACCTGTTACAACTTCTGGTAGCCCCAGGCACCCCTGGCTTAGGGCAGCGTCTCTCCAATCTCTGCCCCCCCGCACACGGCCAGATTCTGTCTGTGTCTGCATCTGTGGCCAGCCTTCCCTCTTCTTACCCATTACATGAGATTTAAAGGATACCCATTACATGAGATTTAGGGACCACTATACTCCAGTATGACCTCATCTTAACTTGCTTATATCTACAAAGACCCTATTTTCAAATAATCCAAATAAGGTCACATTCACAGATTCTGGGTGGACAGGAATTGGGGGGGCACTATTCAACCCAGTGTGGTATGCATACTGGGATACTTGGCCCCGGTGAATACAGGCACTGGCCTGCACCAGGAGCATGCCCCTGTAGGTTCCCAGGGTGGCACCAGAGTCAGCCAAAGAGCACAGACTAACATAGTTCCACCCTCCATCCTGGCAGTACTGAGCTGAAGGTCAGGGTGGAACCCAGGAATCTTTAAGGGCATCTGCATGATTCTCATGGGTAGCAGCCATGTCTGAAAAATCTCTCATCTAGAAAGCTAATAATGTCCTTGTAAGTATAGTAGTGAGGAAAAGGGGGTATCTAATAATCATTGTGATTGAGAACAAGAGAAGCTAACATCGGGGAGCTAGCTCGGAGCTGGCTGCCTCCCATGCCTGCCTGCTCACCCCTCTGCACTCAGCACTGCATGAGCGGGACTGTAGCATCAGTTATGCTCGGCTGACAAAAGAGAAAATGGCAGGGGTGACGGGCACAGCCACATGCTGCTAAGAGGGAAGCTGGAGCTAGGAGCTGGTGCTTGACACTTCACCATGGGCACAGCCATGGGGCAAGCAGCAGGTGCACCAGGCACCATTTTAGGGATTCATGGTGTCAAGGAGATAAGACAAGGTGACTTCACCTGCAAGACAGTTGGTGCCCCAGGGGCACAGGGGAAGGCTGGGATTCCTAAAGTGCTTCCATTCCATTGACTCTCTGCTCACATAGCACCTCCATTAGAGACACTGCACTAGGACCAAACCGGGAAGACGAGAACAGGAGTGACAAAGAGGGTAACTCTGGCATACGTGGGCTCACGGTGCCTGCGGGGGACACCAGGGCAGTCACCAAAGGCACGTCTGAGATGAGCCACAACAGGCAAATGGGACTGGCACATGGCGGATGCTCCATAAATATCTCTTGAATAAATGAATGAAGGTATAAGTAAATTAACGGCAGAAGAAGTAAGAAAGGGAGAGGATGCCAAGCAAAAGAACCTGTATAAGCAGGCATGAGGACCAGAGAGCTTGGGACAAGTTAGAGGAAAAGTAACGCAGCACAGGTCCATCTAGGCAGCCAGTAGAAGGTGAGATAGTAATAACAACACTAAAAAAGAGCAGTGCACATAACTGAGCAGCTAGGTCCTGAGCTGCGTGCTAAGTACTTTACAAACATCTCATGTGATCCATTGAAGTGTTATTATGCCCATTTTGCAGATGAGAAAACAGGCTCAGAAAAGTTAAACAACCTGCCTAAGATCATGGAATTGGTAAATGGCAGATCCAAGACTCAGACCCTTCTCCACCTGACTCTGTGCCACCCTCTAGTCCATGTTGGGATGCAGAGCTGACCCTACTGCTCTGAGGTCATCAGGGAGCTCCTGCAAGTGCTGTACCGAGGGGACACATCCCTGGAGTTATTCCTACGGATGACCCATCAGGAAGCACCATGGGCTCCTCAGAGAACCTAAGGGGAAAGTGAAGTGACCAACATAACTATCCTAAAATAGAATTACCCAAACAGCAGTTCCTTAAAATAAAAACTCCAGATGGGAAGTTTTTTGTTTGTTTTTTTTTTTGTAGAGACAGAGTCTCACTTTATGGCCCTTGGTAGAGTGCCATGCATTCACACAGCTCACAGCAACCTCCAACTCCTGGGCTTAAGCAATTCTCTTGCCTCAGCCTCCCGAGTAGCTGGGACTACAGGCGCCCGCCACAACGCCCGGCTATTTTTTGGTTGCAGTTCAGCCGGGGCCAGGTTTGAACCCGTCACCCTCGGTATATGGGGCCGGCACCTTACCAACTGAGCCACAGGTGCCGCCCCAGATGGGAAGTTTTCATTGCAGGCTAATTACACAAGTGAGAAAGACCCCTCACTTTGGTAAACATTCCCCATTCCTAAAACGTGGAGAAAGCAGCTCACATCAACAGGTTATTACCATTTACCTGAAAGGGGCCGTATTGCTTCAGTGAGCTGCTATTGAGCAAAGAGCAAGTGAGGACTGCAGCAGAGGACCCTCAGCTCACTTCTACCTGAAACACCTGCCCTGCGTGGACACAGCACTGGGCAGCCCCGCCCTGCCGTCCAGGCCCAGGAGTTTAGTAGACACCAGATGGGAGCCCTAAGGCTGCTGACAAACCAGGGATGGGAACAAAGGATGCACGGAAACCAGCGTCATTGCAGGGGTATAGAGCAGGTGGAGCCACAAACACAAAACAGCAAAAAAAAAAAAAAAAAAAAAAACCACAACTTCAAATCCGGGCCAACACATGATCTTTTCACTAACGGATAGGAAGACCTTTCAATGTTCTGAAGACTGGAGATCACCTTCTGGAACCCATGGATTTTACACAGAAGGGAACTGGGGCTCCAAAAAGTTACCTATACTACATCTATAGTACACAGCCAGTGGGGAGGAACAGTCACCCTACCACGCCCATCCCCAGCTCCCAGGCCAAACTCTTTCCCTCCCTGCATCCCATTCTGCTGTTTCTTCCAAAGAGACATTTCTTCTGCAAAAATGGCACAAGTGCACGCACACACACACACATATTATTCTTAAAACTAGTAAAAATAATTAAGTCCAGGAAATCAAAGTTCGACGTGATGTTGTCTTTAATTACTGATGTTCTTCACATATTTTTCTGTCCTCCAATTTGCTTTTTAACAACAGGAAGAGTTAAGTAGTGACGATATTAACTCTGAATTTCTTGCCTTTTAATAGTTGGTGTCACCACCTTCATGTAATTCAAATTTAGTTGCTTTGCATCTAATTGAAGCATTGCACACAAAAAGGTAATTTGACATCCACAGGAGGAGTGAGAGGAGACCAGAGAAAAGAGGGGACGTATTACTTAACTTTATGATGATAATTACCTGAACACAAAGACACTACATGGACGTTCCCTATTGGATAGCATCCAGAAAATTTAAACCTATGTTGCTGCTTCAATACATCTGAATACTAGGAATTGGCAGAAAAACATCTATTCTATGAATAATAGCCTCTACAGTCCCAGAGGCGAGCAGTACATGAATTAGAGAAAGAAAAAAAGAAAAAGTAGAATCTCAAGCCTTTTCCAAAATGGTGCTAATGCACCACTGAAACTTAATTTTATAATTTACTGGCAGTCAAGATGGCAGGAAATAAAATAATTTGCTATATTCTGCTCAACAAACCCTGCTTTTCCTGGGAAGGGGTAATTATCCCCATGGAAAAAAAAAAAAAAGAAAAAAATACGCCATCTCATATTAAGCTAAAGTCTCATCAAGAAGAGAAAAAGTGCCTCATTACACGTAATTACCAGGGAATTAGAAACATCATTTAACTAAATGAGCAAATAATGCTCAGGATATTGAAGAAACTTGCCTGCACTTCAGCAAAGCACTCTAAGTCCCATTACAAAAATTGCCCCTCTTTAATGGAATAATTTTAGGCCTTGTCTGCCTTGCTTTAAAAATAAAGAGCCTCCGAGAGGCAGAAAGAGGCTGAAACTGCCATAAACAACTGTTGAAAGGGACTGAGGGAAGGCGCTGTCTCTCTTGGAGACAAGACTCAGAATGACTCATAATCTACCATAATCAGGAAAATTAAACCTGAGGACTTAAGAAAAGGATTACCCCCTTTTTAATTGTACTTCCTCAGGACGTTCAATGCACTTGGGAGTTATGTATTAGGAGTAACAGATGAAAGATTTGCAAGTTCAGGTATGGCTCCCCTGCTCAAACACAAAAGCAGTTACACACATTTGATGTTCTCTTAGAAAAATAAAATTATAACGTACCTGCAATTGATATTTATTTTGTCTTACTGCAGTAATTTTTTAGCCACTCAAAAGCTTCCAGATTTGGGTAGGGATCTCCTAACCCCCTTTCCCTTTGCTTTCAATATTTGTCACACGAGAGGTGAATTTAATGTAACCATCCCACATCCCACCAATACGGATCTTTCTTCACCCGGGGATCCAGAAGAGGCAGTATACTGATCCCATTTGCTTCATCTAGTTCTTGACTGTAGAGTTAAGTACAATTAGAAAGCAGCTGGTATTGGTTGGATTCTCAGCCGATGGCCAAAGTAGAGTCTAAAAGAAGCCACTTTGAGAAAGAAATCAGAGCCAGGGAAGCAAGTGCAGCATCACCCTGAGGGACTCTGCCCTGGCACCCAGCAAGAAGCCATGGTTCCTCAACCTCATGCCAGGCAACCTCTGTGCCTTCCCTGGCACAGATCCATCCAGAGCAACAGAAGGTGGCATTCGCCCTGTCGTGTACTTTTAGTTCTGTCCACTGCAAGCCCCCCATTTTAGCGATGAGGATGATAAACTAAGATCAGCCCAAGGCCTCATAGCTCCCTGTTCAGGTACCATGTGGTCAAGTCTGGATTCCTCTGTGTCAGTCACCTCTCAGGAGAGCAGGAATGACTTTCCTACTAACATCGGATGTGAGGTCCATGGACCACAGGCCACTCCAGAGATCCTGTGGTCTGAATGCATCCCTTCCTGGCGCAGCACACGTGTGCACAGCAGAAGAGGCAATGACAAAGCACCGGCACCACAGGGGTGCTCCCCAAAAGCATCTGCTCTAGGGATGTTTGGGGATGGCGGGCAGGAAAAGCAGGGGAGCTGGGACACAGAACTAGCTGAGCTGGATCTATTCCTCTGGCCCCCTGGGCCCTTGGACAAGCCCTTCAGAACCAATTTCAAGCTTTAGGACTCTACACCCCCCAAATCAAAAAATAACGAAAGGCAACCAGTTGGATTTTATCAGGGATGAGAATAGCTCCTAAATGGCATTTGGAGCTGATCTTAGTTGATAATGAGCAATGTGCCCTGGGCTTTTTACGTCCCCTCATTTAACTCTGAGATGGAACTTGGCACTAATGAAGAGTCCAGATAAGAGGGAACGGGGACTCCAACAAACAGGACACGGTAGTGACGGCTACTGCACATCATTTCAAGATGAATCAGGTTAACTGATATGCCCACTAAGATCACACAACTAATACGGGGAACACAGAATCAGAATACAGACCTACCTGCTTCCCAGACTCTCTCTCTGGGCCACACGATGCTATCTTCTCCAGTGAGTATTAACCAGGGGTATTAATGATACTACCCACCATACTATAGTATCAAAATATTTTAAAGTGTTTTCACATCTGTTATCTGTAATGAAGTACATTAGGATGGCACAATGTTTGCTTCTCACCAAAACTTGAAATGGTCCAGAAAAGGTCATCCTGCCACCAGCTGCAAAGACCACTGATAACTTCTTCTGACCTGGTGGTCCTGTTGGCAATGAGTGCAGAACAAATTCCGAGAGAAGATCTATTTGACCTAAGATTTACAAACACAACTCCTGGGCCCATTTCATAAACGGATGTTTATTTTCTCAGTGTCGGTAATGCTAGAAATTGTAAATATTTGAACGACTTTTATTTTTCTAATTGTTTCCAGTTAGATCATCTATCTTGTGCCATTAGTAAAGCAAGAATGTTTAAATCACATGAGTTAGCTAGTCGAGTTGACACGATAAGCTCATGCTTTGATCACCCTGTCAAAACACCGCAGCAATGAAAGCTAAATTGTACAAGAAAAGAAAAAACAAGAGTCAGACTTTAAATAAAACAAAATATAAACATTTCTGTGAACTTAAATAGCTAAACTCTGGGGCTAGAAGCAGGAAGCAGCAGCAGCAGCAAGGAGTTTAATTTCTGCTGGGTGAAAGTAGACCCCTGGACAGAAAGCGGTGAGCAGAAAGAAAGTCAGTCAACACCAATCACAAAAGGCCAAAATTAAAAACCTCCATGCAGAATAAGCCTGAAGATCGAAATTATAAATCAGTATTTAAAATCAAAATTGAAATGTGCATTTGTTCCACATGAAATTAATTATATAGCCCCACCTACCAAACACTTTATGTTGAAAACAGTCAAACAGGGGCCAGGCACAGATCATGCCTATAATCCTAGCCCTTTAGGAGATGGAGGTGAGGATCACTTGAGACCAGGAGTTCAAGACAAGGCTGGACCACTTAATGAGAAGTCTTCTCTACCAAAAAAAAGGTTTGCTTTTTTTTAAGACAATCTCGCTCTATCACCAGGGCTACTGTGCAGTAGCGTCATAGCTCACAGCTACTTCAGTCTCTTAGGCTCAAGCGATCCTCTTGCCTCAGCCTTCAGAGTAGCTGAGACTATAGGCACCTGCCATGATGCCAAGCTAGTTTTTCTATTTTTAGTAGACGGGGGCTCACTCTTGCTCAGACTGGTCTTGAACTCCTGAGCTCAAGCAATTTAACCACCTCAGACTCCCAGAGTGCTAGGATTACAGGCACAAGTCACTGTGCCCGGCCTACAAAAGTTTTTATAAAAAATTAGCTGGGCGAGTTAGTACACACCTGTAGTCCTAGCTACTCAGGAGGCTGAGGCATGAGGATCACTTGAGCCCAGGAGTTTAAGGCTACTCTGGGCTATGATGACCCTACTGCCCTCTAGCCTGAGCAACAGAGTAAGATCCAAAAACAAACAAAAAAAAAAGCAGAAAGAATAAAAGTAAACCTAAAAAAAGTGGAAGGAGAAAATAATGAAATAGAAAATGGCAGAAAGGATCAACAAAACCAAAAAATGTTCTTTTGTGGGAAGTAATTAATAATCATCTAGCAAGAGTGATCAATTAAAATCACAAATTATCAATATTAGGAACAATAAACTAAATCATAAAAATTTTTAAATCACAATACTGTAAACAATAAATCTGCAACCTTACATGCAAGGAATAGTTTTTTAAATATGTATGTCTAAATCACCAAAATTGACTCAAGAAGAAATAGAAAACCTGAATAAATCCAATTGACCTGCTAATCCAGTCTCCCCTTTCCCGCTAACACTTAATACCTACAAGATTCAGGTGATTTTCTAGATAAGTTCTACAAAACTTAAGGATCATACATCCTTGTTTAAAATTGTTTCAGACTGAAAAACAGGGAAAGGTACTCAATTTGTTTTACATGGCAAATATAAACTTGACACTAAAAGTGGACAGAAGGCCAGGCCTCACGCCTGTAATCCCAGCACTCAAGGAGGCCATGCGGGTGGATCACACCACAGCACTCTACAGAGGGTGACAAAGTGCAACTCCATCTAAATAAATACATAAATAAATAAATAAGTGGACACGGTCCATAAAAGCGTTACAGAGCATGGCTCAGCACCTGTAGCTCAGCGGCTAGTTCACCGGCTACATACACTGGGGCTGGCAGGTTTAAACTCAGCCCAGGCCTGCCAAATAACAATGACAACTATAACCAAAAAATAGCCGGATGTTGTGGCAGGTGCCTATAGTCCCAGCTACTTGGGAGGCTGAGGCAAGAGAATTAGGCCCAAGAGTTTGAGGTTGCTGTGAGCCGTGACGCCATAGCACTCTACTAAGGGCAACAAAATGGAACTCTGTCTCAAAAAAAAAAAAGGAGGGAGGGAAATGGGTGGGGCCACATCTACGGTGCATCTTATAATGGGTACAGGCGAAACTTACTAAATGCAGAATACAAATGCCTGCATACAGTAACTAAGAAAATGCCATGAAGGCTACGTTGAACAGTTTGATGAGAATATTTCAGATTGTATATGAAACCCATACATTGTACTCCTTGATTACACTAATGTACACAGCTATGATTTAACAATAAAAATAAATAAATAAATAAAAGAATTACAGAGCACTTCAGAGCAGCACAGACAAGGCAAGCTTTATCACAGACCAGGAAGGGCATTAAGCCTTTTTTCTTCCCCACAGAGGCTGGAACACCCCAATTCCAGGAGTCAGTGGTTACACTCCCACCAGGTTCATGAAAACTTCAAGTGGAAATCAGCATTTAGAATCAACATTCTTATTTTTCTCCTCCACATTTCTAGCATCTACAGTTGGTTGCTCTGAGGTATGACTGGGTGGATTCAGGTGGATGTGAAATCATGAAGATTCTAACCCTGACTGAGTATCGCACAACCTCGATGGAGTATTTTTTATAAAAATAGCCAGTGTTTATACAGACTGTGTGCTAGACAATAAGCTAATACATTTTAAAATAGATATAACATAAAATTTACTATTTTAAACACTTTTAAGTGTACAGGTCAGTGACATTAAGTACATTTACACAGTCGTGCAACTATCATCACCATCCATCTCTAGAACTTGTTCATCTTCCCACATGGAAACTCTGAACTCATTAAACAGTAAATCCCAAATTCCTCCTCCCACCAGCTTCTGGCAACCACCATTTTATTTTCTGTCTCTATGAATATGATGACTCTAGATACTTCATGTAAGTGGAATTATATAGTATCTACCTTTCTGTATCTAGTTAATCTCGCTTAGCATAATATCCTCAAGGGTTCATCCATGTTGCAGCATGTCAGAATTCCCTTTCTTTTAAAGCTGAATAATCTTCCATTACATGTACAGGGTGTCCCAAAAGTCACTCAAGAAGTCACCACACATAGAGAAAATGGGAAATTGTAGCTAAATGTACCATTATTTACAAAAATTCATTATAAACTTTTACAAAGAGGGGCAAACCCATAGACAGTATTTTGTAAAATTTTTAATGAAAGGTACATTTGGCTATAAATTCCCATTTTCCTATGTATGGCAACTTCATGAGGGACTGCCAGGACAGCCTGTATATACCATATTTTGTTTATCCATTCATCTATCAATGGGCACTTGGGTTGTTTCCACCTTTTGGCTATAATGAATGATGGCGCTATGCACATAGGTGTACAAGTATCTTTTCGAGTCCCTGCTTTCAATCAATTCTTTTAGGTATATACCCAGAGACAGAATGGACCACATGATAATCCTATATTTAATTTTTTGAGAAGCCACCATGGTGTGTTCCATATATTCCTACTAGCAGTACAGAGTTCCAATCTCTCCACTTCCCCACTAGCACTTATTTTTCTGGCTTTTTGATGACAACCATCCTAATGGATGTGAGGTGGTATCTCGTTATAGTCAGAGGAACAAGCACTATAAGCGGCCTCAGGGATGGGCCTCCAATCCCATATTAGCAATTCGAAGTTTAGAACTCAATTTTGTTTTGAAAGAGACTACAGAATAGGCTAAAAACTAGGGGGAGGTAATTACACAATGCCTGAAAGAAAAGTCCTTTTAGATTAGGAAGAGAATATTAGATTTAATAAAAGCCCTAAGAGTCTAACACTCCAGAATGACATTCTTATAGCCCAAAAGAAAAAAATAATCAGAAAAATAAATTTTTATTTTTGGTTGTATTGGTCAAAATCAACTTCAAAAGGAATACAACATAGTTAATATTACATGTAATATGAATATACATACATTCATACACAACTAATTAGCATGTAATAAAGTCTTTGTATATGCCAGGCGCTGGACTAGACGTACAACATACATTTTCATTTAATCTTCCTAACAATTGTTTTTAAATTGAGGCAGAGCCTAGACCTAGTAAACTTGCCCAGGATCACACAACTAATAACTAGCAAAGCCAGGATTTGAGCCACAGGCTGTCTGGTTTAGAATTTTCCATTCCATAAGTCATATAATTTCAAGATTTTTTTTTCTGATGCTTCAGTTTTATTTCTTGTAAAACTTTAGTTCAAGGCCTGCTTTACTTACCAAACCAGCACTCACACACTTCAGATAAAAGGAGCTTCCTTGAAAAGGATCTTCATTGACCATGCTGAGGTTCTCGTATGAACTTGTTGCTTCCCAGCTATTGACAAAACTCTTTCTCCCAGTGGAGATCCTGCAAAGTGTATGCCCAACAGATCTTCTTTAAATTGTGGCATATACTGAATGCTGAAGGTACACGATTGAACCATGTTACAAACTCACAAGAGAGCTGAGTAGGGCTTGTACCTCCAAAAAGAAAACTCCCAATTTTAAAATGGAATAGCACATATCTGGTGATTTATAGCCCGTTGGTTTTTTGACTATAATGCACAAGAGAAAAACGGCCCACAAGTGAATACACAGAACTGCATCCCAAAGACCCTGACAAAGTTAAGTATGCAGGAAATGCATTAGAAGGCACACCCCAAATGACAGTGCAAAACATATCCCTAGACCAAAGTCCAATGAAAGGAAGACCTCCAAGTTCTCAGGGCCGTGTGGTCTCTGATCCTCAGCGCACACCTCTGCTTCCTTCTCTTCAGCTCACTCACCTGCTCAAATGTAGACCAGAAGTGGCTCCCCTGGCCCCAAATCTACAGGATCCTCCATCCAGCTGAAGAGCCCACCACCAGTGGGTTAGGAAGGAGTTCCAGTTGATGTAGCTCATCTTTCTTGAGAAGGACAATGGAAGTCCAAGGTCCTAACCTCACACCAACCAGGATATCAGATGCCCTTGAGTTGAGCAGCCATCTCAATTCTGCTTAAATGTACCACAGAGGCACTGGGAGTGGGGAGGGGTCATGTACATAGTCTATGGCGTTGGGTACCATCCCCCCAAAAGGACTTGTTCAGGACTGAAAGAACCCTGCACAACATGCTGAGAAAGTGATAATTTGGGAGACATTTTTTCTTTTCAACAATGATTATCATGACTATATATGTTCCAAATGTATATATCTACTTGTTCATCTACTACACCTCTACTATCTTTAGCCTTAAGAGAAAAAATGCCTGCTTTATATAAAGGAAAAGAAACAAATACAAAAATGTATGACAAGGCGGCGCCTGTGGCTCAGTGAGTAGGGCGCCGGCCCCATATACTGAGGGTTCAAACCCAGCCCCGGCCAAACTGCAACAAAAAATACCCGGGCGTTGTGGCGGGCGCCTGTAGTCCCAGCTGCTCGGGAGGCTGAGGCAAGAAAACTGACTAAGCCCAAGAGCTGGAGGTTGCTCTGAGCAACCGAGGGTGACAAAGTGAGACTCTGTCTCTGTAACAAAAAAAAAAAAAAAAAAGTATGACAATGCAAAAGAAATGACCTATGAAGGGAACTGGCAATGGCTTTGGTTAACTTTGGAACTTGTTCTTTCACATCCCTCTCAAGGTTGGGAAGAGTGCATGTTTCTAAGTGGAACTAATTAATGTTTCCTTTCTCTCAGCCTCAGAGCACTTTGCTGGTTTATATGCTATCCCAGCTACCCTAAGTTTGGTGAAGATAAAAATTACATGTGATTCATTTTTTAATAATAATAGCAATTAACGTTGTGCACTAATAACATACCACACGTTGTGCTAAACACTTTACATATCTAATCCTATAACAACCCTGTGAAATGGGCACTATTACTATAACCACTTAAAGACTGAGACACAGGATGTGGCACACCTTTGGGTGCGAGACACAACTACAAGAGGGACTGTACCTAACAAGTGCAAATACTGTAACCTAGCCAGGCGTGGTGGCTCATGCCTGTAATCCTAGCACTCTGGGAGGCCTAGGCGGGGGGACTGCCTGAGCTCACAACCAGCCTGAGACCAGCCAGAGCCACTGCGAGACCTCTTCTCTAAAAATAGGCAGGCCTTATAGCAGGCGCCTATAGTCCCAGCTACTTGGAAGGCTGAGGCAAGAGAATTACTTGAGCTCAAGACTTTGCGGTTGCTGTGAGCTATGATGCCACAGCCCTCTACCAAGGGCGATGAAGTGAGACTCTGTCTCAAAAAAAAAAAAAAACAGATCGTAACCTAGTCGTTTGTACCCTCACATTAACCTGAAATTTACACACACACACACACAAAGACTGAGTAACCTGAAATTTACACACACACACACACACACACAAAAGACTGAGACAGAAAATTAAATGACCCCAAATTCTATAGGTAGTAAATTACAGCACCTGCTTTCAAACCTGATAGATACAGTACAGAGCTCACCTTTCTGAACTCAGTGCTGTGTCCAAGGCTAGGTCATTCAGAAACATTAGGATGGATGGATGGATGAATGGATGGATGGATGGATGGACAGACAGATCTTTTAGGAAAACAAAAAGTGATCCACAAAGTGAGTACTTTGGTGGCCAATGAGCTTAGCACTTTAAGGCATGTTTCTGAGTCAGGACAAGGGCATCAATTTGCCATATTCCTGGTCTAGCTAATACGAAAATCCCTACCACCTAGCACTCAACTGGAGAGGCCAGGTATGTCCAGCCACCAAAATAACTACAAAATGGATAAGGAGGCCTCTGTCGTAGCTAACATCCTACATCCTTGGGTCTGCAGCCAAGCATCTGGTGAAGGGCCTTAAGCTTAGGCCAGAGCAGCAGGTCACAGCAGAAGAGTAAAGACAAGTTGGAACCCATCAGACACCTTTGCAATCACCCATCACTACATCCTAATTACAGAGAGGAAAGGCTGCCACCTTCCCCGTGCACATCCTTTGTGCCAACCCCACCCGATGCACATAGGAAAGGAAAGGGTGGGAAATGTAGTTCTCGGCTTGACCAAGCTGACCCAGCACCGTCCACCAGACTCCTTTAATTAAATATAGAATACTTAAAGTGATTATTCACATCTTTAGGGAGACTGCACATTTTAATCATAATTACGTGATAAATATTTCATGGTATATATCTTTGTCATATAATTAGGACTAAAAAATGTAATCTCAAAAAGATGATAAATAATTCAAATGGCTGAGGATGTGATTAAAGCCTTGACTGAAGTATGGTCAGAAGGCAACTCAAGGTCTTCAAACACCATTGTCCAAGCAACATGTCTCCTGACAAGCTGTTATCACTACTCTACATTTGCTCAGGAAGTTTTACTTCAGAGCAGAAATTTCAAGAACAAGCTCACAGTATTTCCTTAACATCTTCCTCTCTTCGAAATCATTAGACTTGTAAAATCTATATACCATCCAAATAACCAGCGTATTAATATGCACCTTTTTTTTTGTTTTTTAGAGACAGAGTCTCATTTTGTTGCCCTTGGTAGAGTGCTGTTGCGTCACACAGGTCACAGCAAGCTCTAGCTCTTGGGCTTAGGCGATTCTCTTGCCTCAGCCTCCCTAGTAGCTGGGACTACAGGCGCCCGCCACAACGCCCGGCTTTTTTTTTGCAGTTTTTGTCTGGGGCTGGGTTTGAACCCGCCACCTCCCGCATATGGGGCTGGCGCCCTACCCCTTTGAGCCACAGGCACCGCCCCTAATATGCATGTTTTAATATCCATATACATACTGTCTTCTGAAACCCCATGTTCACCAAAATCTGAGCCAAGCACAGAGTGAGGCTAAGAGATCACCCAAATCATTTTACTGCCTGGCAAAATCCCTCCATAGTGTGTTTTAGGGTCTTACTGTACTGGAAGTAAAATGGCCTTTGTCACTGTGCCTTCAAAAAGCCCAATTCCTTCCTGGCATATGCATGCTCGACCAGACCTAACTCTTGGCTTGTGGGCATGCCAATGGGCTGATTTATCCATTACCATCCACCACCACCCAGACCAAGTGGCACAATGGATTAGTATCTATTCCAAAAACCCCCAAGCCATTGGCCACATTTTTCCTAAGTCAACTTTTGCACAAATGCCTTTTACTGTCTGGTTATCGATTGAAGGAAAGAAAGGAAGAGAGAAAGAAAGAAATGAGAGGAACAGGGGGAGAAAAGAAAGAAGAAAGGACCGCATGCCCTGAATTTCAGACCTTTTATCAAGAGAGAACCTTTAGTGGCATGCCACTGTAACCCGCAGGCTTCTAATCCACCAGGGTTGTAAGGCCCTCTTCAAAGACCCCTGATAAGTTCTCCAGCAAGCAGTGGCAGTGATGGATGACTCCATTAGAAGAACAGCCAGGTTTTCTACAAGGCCCTCAGCATTCAGGAATAGGTCGGACCTTATGAAGCTTTTTAGATCTCAATTCTACAGATGTCCAAACAGTTGGAATACCCTTCATTTGGCAGGTTCGAACATATTTCAAAGGAGGTCTGTTTCTAACTGATTTCTTCAGTTTCCAATTCTTGACCATTTATATTTCTGGAGAGCTAATGAAAACAAAGATTAATCCCCTCCCCTCAAAAGTAATGACAATTCCACCCACAAACATCACCACCTCGTCCTGGCACTGCTGTCACCCTTCCCTCTCTTGCCAGGTTCTTTCTCTTAAGTTGCCCAAAACTACAACATTCTTAAGCATATTTATCCCCTTAATTCCAAATCTATAGTTAGATGCTTGTAGTAACAAGTATTAAAAATAACTTCCCCTAATCTTATTTCTTCTCCTTACCCACTCCACTAACCAGGGAAAAATAAGTTTAGATTAAAGAGGAAACTCATCAGGAACACTGACCAGAGATCTAAATACTGTCCAAAAGAGGAAATAATCTTCTGGTCTCTAGTTGTTTTGGAGTCAAAAATAAATAAGAAAACCTTCCCTGAAATTTTGACTGGTGGCCTACTTAAAATTTTGCCTTGACCCAATTAAAATTTCAAATTTAAATTTTGAGTTAATCCTATTATTTTCCAATTTGTGCAAACAGGCTAGTTTCCTTATAAGTTTCCACAGAGTTGCCCTAGATCACCAGATTGATGGTCTTGGGTAAATAAAACTGTTTTCATTGTTTTCACCAAAAAGTTTCTTTAGAAATATTAAACATGCACAGCCTCAGTAATGCAGACAGCCAAGTGTCTCCAGGCAGAGGTCTTGTTCAATGCACAGATCAAGTATCACTACTATTATTAACCAAGTGTTAATATCTATAAAGAATCCACTATTTGGGAGTTAAACATACCCATTGTGATCTCATTCATTTTTTTCTCCTATCAACTTACCACACAGATTCTGCCAGTGGAGTCCAAATATAACAGAGATTTCTCTGCCTCTTTAATAGTTTCAAATTTGAGTCAAAATCCTGGGTAATGACTGGCAGCACGAGTATGGGATAGTTTTTTTTTTTGTAGAGACAGAGTCTCACTTTATGGCCCTCAGTAGAGTGCCGTGGCCTCACACAGCTCACAGCAACCTCCAACTCCTGGGCTTAGGCGATTCTCTTGCCTCAGCCTCCCGAGTAGCTGGGACTACGGCCATGCGCCACAACACCCGGCTATTTTTGGTTGCAGTTTGGCCGAGGCTGGGCTTGAACCCACGACCCTCGGCATATGGGGCCAGCGCCCTACCCACTAGAGCCACAGGCGCCACCCCGAGTACGGGATATTTTGAAATGGTGTATCTTTTCTTTTCTTTTTTTTTTTTTGTCACCCTCAGTAGAATGCCATGGCGTCACAGCTCACAGCAACCTCGACCTCTTGGGCTAGGGTGATTCTCTTGCCTCAGCTTCCCAAGTACCTGGGACTACAGGCGCCCGCCACAACGCCCGGCTATTTTTGTTGCAGTTGCCACTGCTGTTTTAGCTGGCCAGGGCTGGGTTTGAACCCGTCACCCCCTGTATATGGGGCTGGCGCCCTACCCACTGAACCACAGGCGCCGCCTGAAATGGTGTATCTTATGGCAAAGCCAAGCACTGCAAAGCTGAAGCCCAGCGTTTAACAGTATGCATTCTATGGTATTAGTACTTTGATTAAAGCAAGCAGAAAGCCCGGCTACCAACTCTAAGCTCTCAATGAACAATGCTCATTCTAGACTTCTGCTAGCAACTGAAGTCAATATTCACCCGATGAACAGGAGCAACATAGGGCAACATTTTGAGAGGCTTGTCCATATACTTGTCCCCCATTTCCAAGATCATGTATGGAAAGCTATTTGTCCATAACATTACCTGCCATCTTGATGAACTAACAGCAAACCCAGCAAAGAGTTGCTTCTGTATCTAAAGTTGATGAAGACACACACTGACACTGTCCCAGGCAAGGGTATTTCTTTAAGTGGAGAACACTAGTAACCAACACCATGTTAAGCTGTGAAATAATGAACGAACTGAAATATTTTTTGTCTGGCAATTTAATTAGGTTAGGTCTTAGTAGCTACAGAGATACTGCTAACATAACACTCAAGACAAATTGTCTAGATTCCTGAAGAATACATGGCTGATGCTAAAAAAAATCTTCAAGAACCAAGTATTTTGAAAATTATAAAGTGATGTTATAACAAGGTCAGGAGTGTGTACATAGGTTTTAAATTACCGCAGTAGCCTATAACAGAGTCCTATAAAGAGGATGAAAGGTACTTTGTTACAACCTTGGAAAAGCAAACATAGGTGCTTCTGAGATCAGTAGGTGTTATTGGTATGACTTACTTCAGGTTTGCATTAACTGCACAGAGTTGGTTAGTATGGTTAGAGGTAAAAGAATAAGAAATTAGTTAATGAAATAAACCACTGGAAACGAACACAGTTGTTGAAGTCTGGCGCCCTGCTACGTTAAAGCTTTGAAAAATAAAGCATTTCTTTTTCCATTTCTCTATTCAAATCGAGTTGGAAAGTCATATACCACCAGTGGTATATTCAAGGAAAGCAAAAATAAATAAATACACCCAAATGCCTTTTATTTAAAGTAAGCTGCCAAATCATGAGTTACATTAAATGGCAGGCTAACTCATGCCACATTCCCCCAATTACCACCATCTAGAAATCATAGACTAGGTTTTACCTTCAGATTTTTTATTTAACCAGGACACAAAATGCTTCGCAACCAAGACCGTGCCCTTCAGCAACCCCAGGACAAGTTCTGAGGGTATCCTTCAAAAATGAAAGCACTCTTATAACACGCCACTGATCAAGGGGAAAGTGCCTTTGTACTCAATGATCCAATTGGAATTTGCGGCCACTGGTGCGGCAGCTTTCATTTCTCTTAGTGCTAGGTCCAAAGCAATGCAGCCAGGTGCCATTTTGAAAGGAAACTGCTGTAACTAGTCCTAATAGCTTAAATCAGTACTTTCCCAAGTGAAAGATGGGCTACCCGGAGACATTTCAAAGACGGAGGTGGGGAAGTCAAAGGAGAGAGAAGCATGAAACTAGAGCCGTGTTTGCTCCGCAGATGACAACACAGATGTTCTAATACACCTAATCTACTGGGCACTATTAACACACTCATATTTTCCTGGGGGAAAGAACAACTTGTTAGATTATGCAGTTTTCACCCTTGAAAGACCCAACAAGTCAGAAGACAACTGCTATTCCTCTTGTAATGGCGGCTGACCTCACATGACAAGGACACGTGGCTCAGCCACCATAGTGTACATACACCCTTGCTGCTTAGCTGTTTCCCTATAAAAGATGGTTTGTAGCTTGGTCCCTTTACTTACCTTATTATCTTATTAACTACACCTGATGTGGAATGGAGATCCTTTCAGGACATAAACAGTATACTATTCATGTAAATTTAAAAAATTCAAAATATGTATTGTTTATTGATACTACATGAGCATAAAAGACATAAATGGATACAATACTAAAGAAGAATGGAGAACAGGGGCGGCGCCTGTGGCTCAGTGAGTAGGGTGCCAGCCCTCCACGTACGGAGGGTGGCGGGTTCAAAACCCAGGCCGAACTGCAACAACAACAAAAAAAAACTAGCCGGGTGTTGTGGCGGGCGCCTGTGGTCACAGCTACTTGGGAGGCTGAGATAAGAGAATCACCTAAGCCCAAGAGCTAGAGGTTGCTGTGAGCTGTGACACCAAAGCACTCTACCGAGGACAATAAAGTGACTCTCTCTTAAAAAAAAGAAAAAAAAAGAATGGAGAACAGGAATGGGGTGAGAGAGGGGTACACGTGAGGCTTCACTTACATACTAAGTTATATTTTAAAATGAAGATATAAAGTAAATATGGCAAAATATTGAACATGTTGAAATCTAGACAGTGGATAAATGGGTAATTTGGGGGAAATATATGAAATAATTCATGATTTTTTTTTTTTTTTTTTTGGCCAGGGTTTGAACCTACCACCCCTGGCATATGGGGCCAGGGCCCTACTCCTTTGAGCCACAGGCGCCGACCAGTTCATGAATATTTTTAAAAGAAAAAACATAATGGCTTATTTAAGAATTAGGAATCCTACTGATTTTCTGAGAACTACATATTTATGAAACACAAAAATGTCTACAAATCAGCTGACTAAAATCTGAGAGTGATGGATTAAATATTTTTCCTCCATAGACAGATTTGCTATCCATTGCATGCATCAGATGCACCCTGAAAAATATTTTACTTATTTCTTCATAACTCCATGCATTAAGTAGTATCTTCATTATACAGATGAGGAAACTAAGGCTCAGAAATTAACTTGGTTAGTGACCCAGTGAATAAGCAGTAAAGTCAAAATTCAAAACCAGGTTTGATGGCTGGGCTCCAAGATTAAATACTGTCACATCACACCAGCTGGCCTATAAACTACCAGATTCAATTTTGGAGGAGTGACCAGACATTCAGGTGAGGGAACTCAGATTTGACAGGGTGCTAAGCTACAAGTCTCTCAGAGGATTTCTGCCCACGTTGCTTTTCCGAGTGCCCAGATTGTCACAGTGCCTACATTAACTAGTTTGCTGACCTTACATGTAAGAATAATTTGCTACCAGGGCAGTGGCCTAACACAAGGTTAGTCAAGTTCTTGAAATCAAAATATGACCACCCCATGGTATCATAGCACATCACATTATAATTGTCTGTACTTTTCTACAGCGTCAGCTGTATCCCCTGCCCAAGATTGGAAATCCAGCAAGAGCAGGAACCCTGTGTATTATCCCCCTGCTGAGCCCCAGCACTAGTAGTATTTGTTCAGATAATCCAAACTAAGTGGCCATTAAAATTAAGGCAAAATTTCTTAATACACTAAGTACCCAACGCAAGAGGCTTATACATATAATACAATCCAAGTTTTAAAAACTGTACATATTAACTTGTCCCCAGTGTTGTTCAGGAGTATCGCAGCCACAGGTAATTAAGTAGACACCTGCAAACCCTTCACTCTGGAACAGCCAATGCAGGGAGAGCCATGTGAGAAACAGCTCGCTTACAAAACTGGCACCAGCCCTTTGAAGCACCTGCCCATGTGGCACCTAAGGATGGAAATCTGAAGTCACAGCTTTCTGTCCACATCATGGAATTCTCCATAGCCTGACTCCTCTCAGTCATGTTCACAGGAACTCCCGCATCCAGGCTTCAGATAAGGTAGGGAGTAACTCATTAAATTACACCCAGGGCTTCCCACTAAGGTAAATATCATGCAGGCATGTGGGCTGTATCCTAAGTCACACCACCCAAATAAAATTTTCAAATTTATAGCCGGGCGTTGTGGCGGGCGCCTGTAGTCCCAGCTACTCGGGAGGCTGAGGCAAGAGAATCGCTTAAGCCCAGGAGTTGGAGGTTGCTGTGAGCTGTGTGAGGCCACGGCACTCTACCGAGGGCCATAAAGTGAGACTCCGTCTCTACAAAAAAAAAAAAAAAAAAATTTCAAATTTGTCCACCCAGGTATTTCACATGATAAGGTTGACAAAACCTTTTATTTATGGAAAAATTTGCACAGAAAATCCTAAAGGATGAATATACATCAAAATGTCAAAAGTAGTCGTCTCCTGTAAGATGAGAGACGAGCCCCAGCTAGTAATGACGCACACTGGGGTCTGCTGCAGATAGCCTACGTATTCTCATTACCACAAAAAAGCACAATGGGTCAAACGGTCTGTGAAGCTAGTGAATGATGCCCCATGATCATGTCAATGTACACAGCTATGATTTAATAAAAAAGATAAAATAAAATAAAAATAAAAAAATAGGGGGGAAAAAAACCTTTCCCAAACTGCAAAAAAAAAAAAAAAATACAACGGAATGGATATGTTAATTGGCTCAACTGTGGTAATCATTTCACAATGTATACATAGAACAAAACATCACATTGTATACATTACAAATATAAAATTTTTGTCAATTATCTCATTGAAGCTGGAAAAAATTTTCTTAGTTATTTCATAGCATAGGATTGTAACAGCTACAATTCATTCTTTGTAGGTGCTATCTAAATTTTCTACAGTAAACATTATCACTTCAAAAATAGTTAATTGCTTAATGAACTAACAAAGCCAAAGGTCATATGTCTAATATGCTGGACAAGGTATCTCCATTCCCAAATTCTATTTTAGATTACTTTGAAAAAGGGACTATCACTCAGCAATAACAAAGTGGCCCAACATTTACGTACCATAGCACACAAGATGTTGTCCCTGTTCTTTTTTTTTTTTGTAGAGACAGAGTCTCACTGTACCGCCCTCTGGTAGAGTGCCGTGGCGTCACACGGCTCACAGTAACCTCTAACTCTTGGGCTTACGCGATTCTCTTGCCTCAGCCTCCGGAGCAGCTGGGACTACAGGCGTGCACCACAATGCCCAGCTAATTGTCCCTGTTCTTAATGTAAGTAGGGAGCAAGATGTGCACATTTGACATGTTATAATAGAAGCAGTATGAGTGACTACCACCAAAGCTATAGAAGCAGGAACATTTTGTGACAGTTTCACAAAGGGTATTACTTATTTGTAGGCCATGGGCTGCAAATGAGACAAAAGATTTGAAGGAAAAGAGGATCTTGAATAGGACCTTACAGGATTCAGATTAAATTCTACAAAAGCAATTCAGAAAAAGGGAAAGCCTGAGCATTTTTTTTTTTGGAGACACAGTCACACTCTGTCACCCAGGCTAAATGCAGTGGCCTGATCATACATAGCTCACAGCAACCTCAAATTCCTGGTCTCAGGCAGTTCTACCTTAGCCTCCCAAGTAGCTGTGACTATAGGTACCCACGACCACACCCAGCTAGGTTTTGTATTTTTTATAGAGATGGGGGCTCGGCACCCATTGCTCAGTAGTTAGGGCACCAGCCACATACACTGGGGCTGGGAGGTTCAAACCCAGCCCAGGTCTGCTGAACAACAATGACAACAATAACCAAAAAATAGCTAGGCATTGTAACGGGCGCCTATAGTCCCAGCTACTTGGGATACTGAGGCAAGAGAACCGCGTTAAGCCCAAGAGTTTGAGGTTGCTGTGAGCTGTGATGCCACAGCACTCTTCCAAGGGCAACATAATGAGACTATCTCAAAAAAAAAAAAAAAAAAAATCGAGATGGCATCTTGCTGGGTTACTGAGGCTGGTCTCAAACTCCTGGCTTCCAAGAGATCCTCCCTCCTTGGCCTCCCAAAGTGCTAGCATTATAGGAATCAGCCACCATGCCTAACTCAACAAGAGAATTTGGGTGGCACTTGTGGCTCAGTGAGTAGGGCGCCAGCCCCATATACGGAGGGTGGTGGGTTCAAATCCAGCCCCGGCCAAACTGCAACAAAAAATAGCCGGGCACTGTGGTGAACACCTGTGGTCCCAGCTGCTTGGGAGGCTGAGGCAAAAGAATCACCTAAGCCCAAAAGCGGGAGGATGCTGTGAGCTGTGACGGCACTGCACTCTACCGAGGGCGACAAAGTAAGACTCTTGTCTCTTAAAAAAAAAAAAAACAGAATTTGAGTAATAGTGAAGCAAGTAGTCCATCTCTCACAGTAACAGAAGCCCAGTGTTTTGGGGGGAATGGTAAAAGGTAAAATGCTTGGGGACAGAGGCTGTGGGCAGCAACAGGCCCAGAATAGACACAGGAAATGAAATTGGGGGGAAACAGGTTAAATAAATTGACAAAAATTTGTTGGAGTTCTCCAAGCTCAGTAGGCTAATGTGCACCAAGTCTCCACTGAGGGAAAGGAGTTGGTGTTATTTGACCCCTGAATACTTTTTTTAATGAAAAGGTCAGTGCATAGAAAATGCCTTAGAAAACACTGGAGTTTAACAAATAATGGAAGCAAAAGAATGAGGGCTTGAATGCTGAGCTGGCAGTATAGCCTTGGTCCTTGTAACAAGATCTAGATTCCTAGCCAGGTGCAGTGGTACACACTTGTAATCCCAACTACTTGGGTTTGAGGCAGGAGGACCATTTGAGCCCTTGTGTTCAAGACCAGCCTGGGCAACACAGTAAGATCCTATCTTTAAAAATTTAGGAAAAAAAAAAAAAAAAAGACCCTGAATTCCCAAAATACAAAGGATACCCTACTAATACACCATTAAGTTTTTACAGTGGAACACAGAACCGGATATTGCTGTCACCCTAACATTCCCAATTCATCCACTTGTCTGAATTCCAATGAAGATCAATCCTCCCACATTCTTCTTCTGAGAGCAACTTTGTGGCCAGGCAGTGCCTTCCTAGTGACCCAAAGACTTTGGAAGACACGTACCTTTTCATGAAATTACTGAAGGGCTACAATGAGCAATGGGAAACACTGGACGATCCCAAGCATGTTATGACAAAAACCCTGTGTGACATTGAGCGGTTTTTGTAAATTTATAAGCAGCAATGCATTTAATATAAAATTAGTTCAAGGCGTCATTACCAGCAAAAGAAATAAAGAAAAGAAGGGAGGAAGGGAAGAAAAAGAACGTACAAATCAGATGCATCACATGCAGGAAGGGCAAGTAACATTTACGACCCTATTGTCTGTTATACATACTATGTCGACCTGTGTTCCAGACTGTGGTTCAAAATGTATTTCTTACTTGCGTCACAACTAAAATGTTCAAAAGTCACTGCTCTATATTATGGAGGACTTAAGGCCAAGACTGGAAGCTATTACCCAGCAGGCCATCGGATAATAGCAGTAGGAAGAAAACAAAGATAAACAGAAAAGACACGTAAGAATCTAAATAAGGGAAACCAACGAAAAGGCCAAAGTGGCTCGGCACCTGTGGCTCAAGCGGCTAAGGCACCAGCCACATATACCTGAGCTGGCGGGTTCGAATCCAACCCTGGCTGCCAAACAATGATGACTGCAACCAAAAAATAGATGGGCATTGTGGCGGGCGCCTGTAGTCCCAGCTACTTGGGAGACAGAGGCAGGGGAATCGCTTGAGCCCAGGAGTTGGAGGTTGCTGTGAGCTGTGAAGCCACAGCACTCTACCCAGGGTGACAGCTTGAGGCTCTGTCTCAGAAAAAAAAAAAAAAAAAGGCCAAGGTAACTACACCTGGGTAATTTGGGGAGAAAGTGGCTATAATCATAAACGGGCAAACTGTGGAGGAGAGACGACTAAGGGATATGCAGGGGAGGCAGGGAGACACATTTGATTTCAAGAGACAAGGGGACATCCAGATGGGTATACAAAGTAAGCGCTCCCACACCACAACCTCAAAACAGGTCCACAACACTGCTTAAATCTGGTCACCTTTAACAGTATTATATTAATTCTCTTTCAGTTATGCCATATTTTAAATTTATGCTCTGTCCTCACAAAGTAGTTATGACTTTAAAAAGCATATAATCACACTAAAGAAGCAATACCCTCAGTCAGTCCCTGGCTATTACATTATTTACCATCCCAAGGGCTTTGCTCTGATTTAGCACTTGATGGCCAGGTACAGATGATTTCATCAACACAGGACTGCAGGAGTTGTGAGAGGGCTACTGTACCAGCACTACTAGGAGAACGCTGTGCCAAAGGGCACCTAGAGGCTGCCATGAAGTCTCTGCCCAGTCTGAGTGAAGCTGCACAGTTGGCTCAAGGGCCCTGCTGATCTGCCAAGGGGGCAGGAGGGAAATGGCTGAACTCCAACAAATCACTTTATCCAGGACTAAATCCCCAACGTACATCAGAGTAGACATAATTAAATGAGGCAGAGTAGACTTAAAGGTAAAATGTCATCCACAACATGCCCTTGATGAAGAGAATTTTGCTTTACAGAAGCCTTTTTAAGTAGTAAATTACATTAATTACCAACATTTAAAAACATCCAACATTTAAAGGTTCTGAATCTCTGATTTATTAGGCAGCATGGAAATAACAGGTTTAGGTTATGTTACAGAAAGAGCTCAAATGCTCATAAACAGCAACCAGGCTTGCTTGGGGGTGGAAAGGGGAATTCTTCAGATTACTGCACAAGGACACAAAGATTCCTCATCCTAAACAAAGTATTAAGGGGTACACAGACAGTTTTCTTGCAAGAACAGAGAAATCCACATACTAAATAAGGTGTCCACAATGACTACAAGACATCCCTTAAGGGATAAAAGCATGTATTTGTAGGAAGCAAACAAGCTTTCCATAGAGAAACCACTTTCACGAGATGATTAGGTGGACCTGCAATGAAGAAAATACATTTCAAAAGATGGCTTCAGATTTATACCAAGTTTTCACTAAAATAATTAAAAAATAAAAATAAGACCCTCTTCTGCATCAAAGAAAAAATTTTTTAAATACATCATGGATAAAATAAATTTCAGGAAAGGTCCAAGTCCTATTCAGAGAGATACATTGCAAAAAAATATAAATTAAAAATTTTTAATTTGACAGAAAAATACTATTTGGAACTACCTAGAATAGGCCAAGCTGAGTTCATGTTCTGCTTTAGCGCATTATATTGAAATGTATCTCATTCTCACTATAATTTTTTCTTTTTAACCTTAATCACCAGCGGCTGGGCAACTGAAATGGACATGAGAACTATATAAATGTCAAGAGAAATATGTAAACCTCATTAATGTTTCCAAAAATTCATTTAGAGATAGAAACAGGTCCAAATAGATGCCTGCCTAAATGTACTGCAATTACGTTACAATTATTTTTCCAAATACACAGATATGCTCTGTCTTTTCTCAGCTCATTACTGACTCAAACAATTTGCCCTTCTGGGATCAATTGTTTGCTAATAAATAATTGTTTACAGTCACAAAATGATATTAGGAGGTTTTCTTATTAGTTTTCCTTCTGCACCCTAATAAGATTGAAAACTAGCTGATTCCCAAGAGTCTAACCTTAACCTCGCCTTGCTTAACAGCCCAGGAAATGATGAACCATCTGCTTCAGAAAATAATGGACAGCCAAGAGGAAATATTGTTTAATTGTAGATTAACCTCCTCATGAGGCAGTCTGAAGCAGCTTTAGAATTACCAACTATAACCAGCAAGAGAAACAAATGGCTCAAGAGCTTTTCCTCTGCCATTTAAGGTTCAGAAAGAATGTAAAGGGATTTTTATTACCTGTATTTATTTACAAACATTTATTTCCACAATGGAAATAAAAATCATCAATCAAATCAAAACTGATTCTCAAAAGTGCAGTCAATGCCCTCCAATTTTGTTTGCCCAAGTACCTTTAATGCAGCAAACCATCAAACCATCTCATGCACTTAAATGTTCATTTAAAAAAATAAAAATAAAAACATATAAAAACCTCTTTTCCATTATTTTCAGGTTCTTATAATATTAAAATTAATATTTTCCCTGGTTTCTTTGTTAATAGTAATAAATCCACCATTAGGGAGTACGAATTGTTTTATTATCATCAACATGGCACTTAAGTAAATGAAATCTTGTCAAGTACATGGTGACCTACAAGTTCAAAAGAAAAAAAGAACAGCATGAGATCAAAATGGCTGGCCAGGACAGGAGATACAAAAGTGACAGGTTAAATACAAACACAGCCCTTTACCAACAGGCTTCACATGCTAAAACTTTTTCTGAAGTCAAACCTGTAAAAGCATTAACATAGAATACCTACTACCTCAGGGCTCCACCAACTAGTAGTAAGGGTACCATACCCTTCCTAATTCAGAGAAGTATAGGAATCCTGAAAACATTCAGTTATTCCACAAATATTTATTGAGGACTGCCTTCAAGGGCCTAAGGAGAGAGGGACAAGGAACAGGACAAAAACTTAGGATAGGTATATTATGGTTTAACACATCCTTAAGTATTAGATTGTCCTTAAACCTGGTGGAGGTAATTAAGTTTTGTCCTGTTGGTATCAAAAAATGTAAATGGTTCCTCTCAGTCAACATTATAACCAAGAACCAAAGACATCTATGAGAATTTCAAAACTAAGGAAATGTGCAATTCCAGACAAGACCATATTACTCTGGGTTTCCAGTAAGACCTGAAGGTCACTCATTTTGTGTAAATATTAAAGAAACAACCTCTGTGGAGAGGAAAGATTTTTGGTAGTTCAAATTCTTAAACATCTTAAATAGTATTTGCTAAAATAAATTATTCTTGAATTCCTCAACTTAATTTTGAGGCAATGAGCTAGTAATAACTCCAGAGATTCAAATAATAGGGCCTATTCAAGAAGAATGAGAGTTTGACATTCTTCTCTACAAAACAACTAGGCACAATTTTATCCGTCAGACGTCTATCAACCTACGGATATTGAAAGCTTGGGAGAACACGATAACATCAACTCCAACCCTACAGTCAGCTGTAATATCGAGCAGGCATCAGCAATGCTATTCATGAATTTAGAAAAATTAATAAATCCTGGGTTGAATGCAAGAAAAGGCTCAAACACAGGTGAAGCATACTCACTTGGGTTTTGTTTCTGCATCTGTCACTTGGCGAATGAAGATACCATCTTCAGGATGTTCTGTGTCATCCATTTCATACATATAAGATGATGCTATTGCGAGCGTAGTCCCATCATTACTGAAGGCAAGTGATGCGATGCTGGTGGGGTACCGATGGAACTGGCACAGTCGCTTTTTGTTAAATGGATCCCAAATATTTACAAATCCATCAGAACCACCTAGAAGTAATTTTAAATTAATTAAAATGGTTCTTAATACCAGACACAAAACTAACCATTATCTTAACAGTTAATTTTCAAGGACATAGAAGTTACAGTTTCCCCAAGGAGTATTATACAAGATTTTTCTGCTAAATACTTTAAAAAACAAGCACAACTTGCCTGCTTTTTAAATATTGGCTGGGCAAGGTAGTTCACGCCCATAATCCCAGCACTCCGGGAGGCTGAGGCAAGAGAATTTCTCAGGCTTAGGAGTTTGAGACAACTGCAAGTAAGAGCAAAACCCTATATCTACTAAAAATAGAAAATTAGCCACGCACAGCAGTGTGAGCTTATACTTCCAGCTAGTCAGGAGGATGGCTTTGACCCTGGAAGCTGGAGTTTTCAGTGAGCTACAATGATGCCACTGCATTATAAACAGAGTGACAGAATAAAACTCTATCTCTAAATAAGTAAGTAAAATTTATATTATCATAATCAACTATATTTTACCTGTGGCAAATGTATTGTGGATATTGTGAAAGGAAATAGCATTGACTGGGTAAATCTGCTCAATATTATTTTCTTTAAGTCTGTGACATTTGAAGGCATACTTTTTCTTCTGTACCTCAGGGCTTGGGTCCAAGTACTCAACTGCCACTCGGCCTTCAATAGAGCTTAAGACATAACCCTGCCAAGAGATAAGCAGAGAACAAAAATGGTAAAATCCAGCTTCTACAAACAAGGCACTAATTTCCAAATTCAACCCAAACTAAAGAAAGATGATTATTTCAGAAATATAGTATAGCCATGTTTTAAAGTTTTTAAGCTGTACTAACAGTTATAACTCTAAAAAGCTAACTTATTTTAGAAAAGGTATAAAAATAACTAGCTATAATTATAGCCCCACATGAGAAAAAAAAATTAAATTCAAGAAGGAGGCAGCAGGAGGAAGGGTGCTTGGCAAGCTCCCACCTAACCACTACAATGTAGTGGTATATGGCACATATCCAGGGGGAAGGACTCAACTACAACTTGGAAACCACCTAACAAATGCTAACAAAGGTAACCTAACTATATGTACCATTAATCTGAAATTTTAAAAATTGTATCTAGTTATTTCATCAATACTAAACAAGAATTTTAAAGTGTTTTTGTATCATTTATTATTATTTAGGAAAAAATTCAAATGTATTCCCTCAGTTAAAATATATTCTATGTTCTATACCTCTTAATCTCTAATAACTGCAAGAATTGTGCTTCCTTCCTCAGGGGCCTCAAGAATCCAAATCACTGGAACACCAGTCGTCCATCTTAATTATTCCGCCTCTTACATTGACTACAATCAGGTTTGCACATAACAGAATTTTAGGAATAGTCAACAGTGGTTTACAATTTCAAACCCTTCCTTGCTTTCTCTTGAAATGACAATGTTCCAAAAAAAAAAAAAAGAGAGAGAGAGAGAAAGCTAATACACTAAGTATAAAATGTTTTACACCTACTTTTTAACCCTTTAAAGTACGACAAAGATGTATTCGCCAAAACTGCTTATAAAGGAAAAAAATATCAGTAAAACTCTCCTTTCAAATAAACTTCCATTACAGAGATAGTCCAATAGAAAATTTTACAAAGTCATTAAAATAATGTTTACAATAATGCATATTTTAATCACCTATTTAAACGTCTAAAGTTTCACCTAACTGCAATTCCTTAACCTTCAATGGAACATTACAATTTCCTGAAGAGAGGAACTGTGATCACCATTTGAGGTACTGGGATTTTGAGATAAGGGGCCAAGAGAACAACGGACATAACTGTTTCGAGTTCCATAACCACTTAACAACAGCAGTGAGGTTCCAAATACTCCTGCTATTTTTAATGACTACTTCTTGTGAAATTCCTATTGCAACTCACAATACCAGCTCCCCTTAGAACTTTTGGGACTCAGGAGAGGGAACTCACTAATAAACAGGTTAATCTCATTTAGTGACGATGGTGATGAAGGGTGATACCACCCCACCCTCCAAACCCCATTCATCAAGAATTAGTTGTATATGAGGGGCAATACCTCTCTAACCTCAGTCAGTACTTAAAAAAAAAAAAAAAAAAAAAATCCCTATTGTCAATTGGGGAAAGAACTCCATTAGCCATTAGCAGTAAGGTTTAAAAAAGCAAAAAAGGAGTAGCAATTAGATAAACCAAAAAAATGGCAAATACAAATTGAAATTCCCTAGTTTTAAATTGAAATTATCAGCAAAACTTTCTTTGATTAGAGTACATCTATCAAGCATTCTGAACAGGATCAGAAAAAGAAATCAGAAGCCCTCTATTCAAACCACGGACAGATTATTTAACCCTTCTGAATATCAAGGTCTTCTCTAAAGTGGGGATTAACACGTTACCTTTTAACACAAGGCTATCAAAGATATTAAATATGAACATACCTAATAAATTCTAAATTATTCCTCATGTAGTGGCCAAATCATTATAAAAGATTATATTACTTTCAAAGTCTAGAGAGGGGGAGGGAGAATAGATCAGCACCTGCTTATTTGGAAATGCTCTTATGCATCGAGTCTGGTATTTCAGGCTGGACTCCCTGCGCTGCTGCACATAGCCCATGTTCCGTAAGTCCCACACCAACACTCTGCGGCCTGCTGTTCCCACAATCAGTCGGTCACCGGACACAGAGAGGGTATACACCTTTTAAAAGAGAACAAGATTTACTAAAAATCATCTACTTACTTGAAATGACCCAAAATAAAGTCTATCCAATGACAAAACTATAAAAATTTAGCTGATTGGGTTCTGAAACACAGGTACCAATTTTAAATAGTTATTCAAACCAAGTAATTCACACAAAATAGAAAACCCAAGATACTCTTTTCTTTTTTTAGAAATAGAGTCTCACTTTGTCACCCTTGGTAGAGTGCTGTGGCGTCACAGCTCACAGCAACCTCCAGCTCTTGGACTTAGGCAATTCTCTTGTCTCAGCCTCCTGAGTAGCTGGGACTACAGGCAATTGCCACAACGCCCAGCTATTTTTTTGTTGCAGTTTGGCTGTGGCCGGTTTGAAACCACCACCCTCAGTATATGGGACCGGCGCCCTGAGCCAAAGGCACGGCCAAAAAAACCCAGGATATTCTTAACACTTCACCAAAAATCATATAATACACACTATAATTAATTCCGGAAAGGAACTTTTAGTTTAATTCTCTTCATTACTAAAACAAACTTAATTTTCCATTTGATTTCATTTAAAAAGTGTTAAAAAAGAAAACACTCAAAAATGAGACAACATAGCCATAAAATAATTCAAGACACTTTTCAACAGTCTCCCAGCTTTTCATAAAACAAATATTTTCAAAGTTATTTTTTCTATGACCACTTTTTGGAAGAAGATTTCATTTTGCAACTTTAAAAATCTTGACTTTTTTCAGCTGCTAAAGGGAATAAATAAGCCTTTCCAGGAAGAGTGAGGGAGCCATCACTAGCTGTTAAATTGCTTTTGGTGGCATATAAACTCAAAACTGAAATACAAGAATAGTGGTCTGGCATACTACAAAAGCAAATTCTTGCGCCCTGACATCATGCTAAATATGTAAGACAGAAGTTCAACTTTAGAGAAAATTTTAAAAAGCATCTTACTTCCTAATTTTCCCTCTCGTAATGCCTTTCAAATCTAAAATTTCCACAAAAATCATATAATTTCCTGCAAACATTCAGTAATTTATTTGCAAATATGTAAATAAACTAAATAGAGGTAGCAAATTCAAGAAAAAGGTAGCAAAAATTACTTTAATGGTTATGTTGTCATTTTCTTTTAAGAGACAGGGTCTTGCTATGTTGCCCAGACTGGTTTAGAACTCTTAGGCTCAAGCAGTCAACCTGCCTTTGCCTCCCAATGTGCTCACATTATAGGCGTGAACCACCATGCCCAGCCTATTTCTTTTAAATCTACACTTAGGAATCATGACTGTGTTCTACTTATCATTTTCAATTAAGAAGAAATGCTAGGGCGGCGCCTGTGGCTCAGTGAGTAGGGCGCCGGCCCCATATGCCGAGGGTGGCGGGTTCTAAACCCAGCCCCGGCCAAACTGCAACAAAAAAATAGCCGGGTGCTGTGGCGGGCACCTGTAGTCCCAGCTACTCGGGAGGCTGAGGCAAGAGAATCACTTAAGCCCAGGAGCTGGAGGTTGCTGTGAGCTGTGTGATGCCACGGCACTCTACCGAGGGGCATAAAGTGAGACTCTGTCTCTACAAAAAAAAAAAAAAAAAAAAAAAAAAAAAAAAAAAAAAAAAAGAAGAAATGCTAATCTGACCTATTATTTCCACACTGAAGAACTGCTATAAAAAACTGTAGGGAAGGGCAGCGCCTGTGGCTCAATGGAGTAAGGCATCGGCCCCATACACCAGAGGTGGTAGGTTCAAACACAGCCCCGGCCAAAAAACTGCAAAAAAAAAACTGTAGGGAGGCCCTAAGACATGGTAAAACAACATCCAGTAATTAAACCACATATAGACCACCAGTTGAAGAACAAAATAAGTGTAACAATTTAATGTCCTGACAGTCTCTATAATTTGGCTTAAAATTCAAAACCTATTGTGATTGTGGGAAAAATAAAGAATTAAAAAGCTTCAAAACAATAGATTTTTATACAAGCAGATTTAAATATGAGAAATACAAAAAAACCAGTTTGCTCAGAAAACAAAATGTATGCAGAAAAATAAAAATTAATCTAAGATGTATGAAGTATCAAACTTAAAAATTATAGAATCCAGCAAAAGCTCAATTTGTAATAGTGCAATTATATTGGGAATTTTATCTTAAATCTTTACTGTACAGGTGACACACAAGCTTCTAACAGTACTTTCCATTCCCACTGATCATAAATCAAGTGAAACCACTGTCATGCTACCGACTAGGTATATACATTTATCAAAGAAAGTATTAAAAAAAGTGACATAATGAACCTTGCTGAACCAATAAGCAGCTTGATTCAGTGTGGCTGTCCATTATAGGATACTCTGTCAGTAATTCATCATAGTTCTTAACATGTTACATACAACCATAAATCAAAACTAGAAACAATGCAATTATTTCATTTTGAACAAAGGTCTTGCCAGAAGTAGATTCGACTGTGATGTGACAAAAATAATGGCTCGGTGGATGCACTACTGTATGTAATGATGGCTAACAGGAACTGAACAGTATATTTACACTGAGGAAATAGAATCAAGTGAAGGATATCTTTAAACTGCTAATACAATCAATCTTTAAAATTAACTACCATCTGAAAAAGGTGGTATCCTGATGAGGATACAGCAAAAATGCTCAATTACACTTACATTATACAAATCAAAAGGTTAGAATACACAAGCTTTCAGTTTCAAAAAGCTTGTTTACTAAATAAGCCTTGAAACTACAACTGTCAGCATTAAAAAAACAAATATACAATCAGTAATAAAGCTAGGAATCATAAACATCTTTCTCACTAAACTTGAAATGATAACCCATTTCATCCTCTTAACAGTCAACTCAAATGAAACTCTGGTCACAAATGAAAACGTGTGATGTTCCATCCCATTTTCTGGTTTGGGCATGTCAAATCCAATTTAAGATAATCAGTCTTTGCTCAACGACTTTTCTGAAAAGGCAGTGAGTTGCTTCCAAGTCCTGAGATTTAAAAAGCACTAACAATAAATGGAAGCAAGTGCATTTAAGCCAGTGCTCTCCCGTGCAAGTACTATGTATTACAACAGGAAAAACATTGGCCAAAATTCCAAAGTTAATTCTCCTTTGCATTAAAACCTTTTTGTGGAAAAAAAATAAAAAATAAAACATTTTTATGTAGTTAGGTTGATAGGATAGACCAGACGTCCTCAAAGTTTTTAAACAGGGGGCCAATTCACTGTCCCTCAGACCGCTGGAGGGCCGGACTATAGTTTAAAAAAAAAAAACTGTGAACAAATTCCTATGCACACTGCACATATCTTATTTTGAAGTAAAAAAACAAAACGGAAACAAACACAATCACACTGCCTCATGTGGCCCGCGGGCCAGTTTGAGGGCCCCTGGGATATACTGTCAACTCCTTACTTGTAAATTCAATGTCATATTCATCAAACATGCATCAAGACAAAATCATCCCAAGAACCATAACTCCTGGGATACATATACAGACCCTACCTTTTCAGGCTGAGAGAAGGTCCCAGCATTACAAGGAGTTCTAGGATCCCATAATTTAACTGTTTGATCCCAACTTCCAGTAACCATCACATTCACTTCTGGACAGTATTCAACACATCTGATAGGGGCATCGTGGGTTCCAACAAGATTTTCTATCAGGAAAAAAAAAAAAAAAAAAAACAGCCAGCTTTTCTACTGCTACTAAACATATGTTCCTAAAATGAACAAAAACAAAACATCCATTCACTATTAATGAATCTGCCTTATTAACTCCATAGAAATGTCTGCATAAGGAAAAATCTCCATGACTACAAAAAGTCATCCATTCCTCTTTGTTCATCTTACAGCACAAAAGAGTACAGACCTCTGGTCTCCTGGATCTCGACAACACTTGAACATTAAGCCAATGCTGATAAGAAAATTACTTATAAGGTTATAGGATTATGAAAGCTAAGGGTGAAGTCTTATGATTATTTCATTTGGTTTTCATAGTGGGTCAAATTTTTAAGACACATCTTCTCTCTTTTCAATTTTAACCTTCATACTATCTTATTGATTCATTTAAGTAATATCTACTATATGCCAGAGGCTGCCACTTGGTGAAGATGTAAGAATGAATAACATATGGTCTAGACCCCGAAAACAGGAACATTAGATTTTTAAAAATACATCATTGAGAATTTCATGAAGTTTGCCAGTAACCTTCAGAAAATAAGCAGCTAATTCCCTAAGTTATACTCTATAACATCAAAAATCAAAAAGTTTAAGGGGGGTGGGGCCTTGGTGTGTGCCACACCTTTTGGGGGCAAGACACAATTGCAATAGAGACTTTACCTAACAAATGCAATCAGTGTAACCTGGCTTACTGTACCCTCAATGAATCCCCAACAATTAAAAAAAAAAAAAAAAAAAGTTTAGGCTGAGGCAGGAGGATTACTTGAGCTCAGGAGTTCGAGACCACCCTGAGCAAGAGTGAGACCGTGTCTCTACTAAAATAGAAAAAATAGCTGGGCATTGTGGCAGGTACCTATAGTCCCAGCTACAATGGGAGGTTAAGACAGGAGAATCACTTGAGCCCAAGAGTTTGAGGTTGCTGTGAGCTAGGATGATGCCACCATACTCTAACCAGGGAAACAGATTGAGAGTTTATCTCAAAAAAATAAAATAAAATTAATAAAAAATATGACCTAAACCCGCAACTTAATGTTAACTACACAAGACAAGCTACTGGCAAACAAAACACCTGCAGTTGTAAGTAACAAAAGTGACTTCTACAAAAAAGGCTCTTCTGAAAGGGAGGGGAGGGAGGGGGGAGGTGAGTAGAGGAAAGAGGATTGGTGGGATTACACCAGCGATACATCTTACAAGGGTATATGTGAAACTTGGTAAACGGTCTGTGAAGCTAGTGAATGATGCCCCATGATCATATCAATGTACACAGCTATGATTTAATAAAAAAAAAGAAAAAAAAAAGAAAAAGGCTCTTCTGATTGGGTGCTTATTTTTTTGACAAAATGTGCTCATCCCATCACACATCCTCTCACTGTCCAACTCATCCTCTATTTAGACATACCTCTGTGCCCTGCCATCTCCTTCCAGGATATCTATGTCTAATGTACACAGCAAGCTAGAGAGCTCTATGCTTCTGGGTTGCATTCCAATCACTACTCTATCCCAATCAATTGTCACCATAAAAATTTGGGTAAGTCATTTCGTGTCTGGCTCTCTAAGAAATTACTTAACTGAAAGAAAATGTGCCATCTTGTTACTCATAAAATAAATACAATCAAAACATATTCTACTGCTAAATAACAAAGCAGGAAGGATTAATATAGACCTAACTAGTAATTTTATACTGTTAGTGCTTTAAAAGCCTATCTTCCTTCAGTTTAAACTAACTTAGTTTCTGAAAAGAGAACTCTGAAACATCAGCACTGTACTGGGAAATCCTAATGAAACAGAGACCACTATGGGCTCCAATATACTTCTAATGGCCAGGTAAAGGCCACATACTTAAGTGTCACTTCATGTAAACACTTAAGATGGTGATCATTAATGGGGTTTACTGCAAAAACACATGCATAATGTTCTGCAATCAGTAACTTAATAGTTATTTAAACAAAAAAAAAGAAAATGCTAAATCCAAGCCACTTTTTATCTCTAAGCAATTCAGGAGCCACTCCAAACATTTATACCCTAGAATACTAGCTAACAAAATAAACTGGTAAAAATGTGGTCATATTACTTACCTTGATCAGTGTTCAAATCATGCATTTTCAATTGATGATCTAATCCCCCACTCCAGGCATGTGTTGGATCCTAAAATATAGTTTTGAACCATTTAAAACTTAAGACCTTTGGAAAATGTTTTCAAAATTCCTTCCTACAGTCAATTGTTTAGTTTATGCTCAGGAGGATACACAGACTCGACTCAACTACTCACGGTAAACAAAAAAAAAAAAAGCAAGCAAGTGGTCACAAAACTATGTCGTCAAATTAAGGGAGGGCTGCTTTATCCCGTTCACACTAGCTGAGAGTAAACAGGCATTCTTTCTAAACACGCCTTTTAATAAGGCAGCCAAAACAGTCTTGTTGCAAATCTCAAATACGATCATCTAATTTTTAGAAAGTTCACAAGGTTACTGCACAAACTTGAAAGGTAGTCGAGTTTCCAACGTTGTCAAGTACCACAATGGCACTTGGCTCAAGGCAGGTGTTCTGGAAATGCTAAAGAACAGTGCAAATAACTCCACTGACAGACCTGCCTCTACCCCATACGGGGAAAAAAGATGCTACTAGCATGGGAGATCATACGTAACACAATAAGACAAAGGAATGGAAAATAAGGACGCCTACGTAGAACGCGCAGTCCAGGACGGCACCGGTGTGCTGGTACTTGAGCCTCATGGAGTTGGCTGGCACATCGTAAAGGCGCACGGACGTGTCCCAAGAGGAGACCAGCAGGAACTGGGAGGTGTTGGGGCTGAACTTCACCGAGGAGATGCCATCCTCCGGTGGCTGGTTCAGCTTGAACTCGTTAGAACCGGTCATCTGCAGAAAAGGCGCCCAAAGTCCTCAAGGATCCCGGGATCCGGGGCCAAGCACGCAGATGGCCAGGTGGCGGGAGATCTCAGGGAGAGGAACCTACAGCGCGCCAGCAAGGAGGCGCTGCGCCTGCGCAGAGCCTGCGCCCGCCACGGTCAGGACTCCCCACTACCCTCAGCTCACCGGACGTCTCAGGCTGCGCCCCACCTGGCCCAGCCCGCGCAGGGCCCCGGCCTAAACCCAGGCAAGCTCCCAGCCCCGCCCGCGGCGGCGTCTGCATCCCAGGCCCTTCCCTTTCCGCACTCCCGGGACCCGTCGCCCCGACGCTCGTAAAACACAGAGAAAACAATAGAAGCGAAAAGGGATTCCCCGCGAACCGCTCTGCTAGCTACGGACCCGAGGAGTCCCCGGAGAGTCTGCTCCTGTGCCCGCCGCCTCGCCCCCTTACCTTTGGCACGCCTCAGGGGTAACGTCTCCGCTGCCAACCCGGGCCACCGCCGCCTCCTTACTTTCCGTCGGAGCACTCGCGGGCTGGGCAAAGAAGGCGGAGACGAAGCTCCAGCATCGGCCTGCCATTGGCTAATTTTAAAAGCCAACGTCTCACCGTAGGCAGCCGATTGGTCCGCTCAGCTGCCTGGCGTCAGCCAGCTCAGAGATCCAGTTCCGGCTCAAAGGGAAACCGCCGCATTTCCGATCACGTGGTCTCATTTTACCACCACGCGAGGCCCCTTGTTCACGCTGGACTAGTAGAAACTACAATTCCCAAGAAAAGTTGCGCCAACGCTGCGTTCGCGTCCGTTCGGGATCGGCCTCTCGGCACTCTGGGAGATGTAGTCTCGATGCTGCTGACGTTCTGCCTACCCTGGGAAAAGTAGGCGGGAAAGATCCTCTTTCCAGCTCCTCTGGTGGCTCACTCTCCCACCGAACCCAGCAGCGGTTAAGTCTCTCAGACCCAAGAATTCCATTTTGGTCCATACTCCTATAGGGTTAAATTATTCTCCCCTTCCCTGGACCCGTGAAGGTAATCAAAAATTGGAGTAGAGAAGGAAATATTTGCTCTAATCAGCTGCATTATTTGCCTTGATTTTTTTTCTCATTTTTCTGGTGTTTTCATTTATGAACCAAGGTCTACTATTTTGCATTGCACTAAGTGTTGCTGATTTCTCAGAAACTCATCCTTATTTACATTATGCTTTGTCTGTCTATCCCATCTTACCACAAACATTTATTGAGTGTCCACTGTGGACAGGCCTGATGAGAGCTCTGGGAAGATGTGTTAGTCAGACTACCCTTTTCCCTGGAGGAACTCCCAGTCTAGAAATGTGAACAGCCTGGGAAACAATACTCTGGGATGTGTTAAATCTCACACAGCTTCTTCTTTTAGAGATATGCCTATGTTGGGGTGCTAGATTGACAACCACAAGCCTCTCTCCTTCCTCCCGCCCTGCCCTGCCACTCCACAGAGTTGCAGGCTCAGTTTGTTCCATTTGCTGTTTATAGAATTCTCCAGAAAGGAGGATCAAGAAGGTTGTTCTGAAATGAAAAATGATTTTATCTTCATGAAAGAAAAGCAATACTTAATCAGTAGAATGAAGTGACTGAGTTACTCTTGAACATTAAAGGCTCACTGAAATTTTTCAATTTAATCCATGCTACAACCTCTTTTCACTGCCTTTTGTAAAGGAAAAAAAATCTTGTTCTATTACATAAAGTTGTAGGAAGTCAGAGGAAATTATTGGGGTTAAAATTTTATTTTTAAGGTATATTAATAAGAGAAATTGTTGTTGATTTTTATGCATTCACATGCCCAGTATTGTATGCACCTCTTTTTATGAATCTTGACACAGCAAAAACAGCAATCACATTTCTGCCTATTGTATTGATGATATTACTGCTAAAATTTCCTTGCCCTCCTTCCTCACCACTCTGTGGTTCTCTATGTCTATCTTCTCTTTCAACAAGTTAATGGCCAAGTTCAAAATTTTAAAATGCAGTTCCTTCTAACTTTAGCTAAATGATTTTATCTCCTGACTTATTTGGTTCCTTCTCCCAGTTGTTTATTTAATTCTATTAGTGTTCCAAGATTCTGAGCATGAATTACCCACTAATAAAATCTAAGTGTATTTCATTATCCAGTGTGCGTATGATTCAGGTCCCTCTGGGCATGCAGTTGCAGCCTGACTCCATTTGAGTTTTAAGAAACGTCAATCTTTTAAATCCAGTTTAGAGCCTGAAAGGAGGCTGGTGATTTTGCTGATTATTCAAATGAATTGATAGCCTTGAGATAGGAAATCTGGCAACAATGGAGTCTTGAACAACATTTTCAATCCAAATGCAATGGTGTGTGTGTGTGAGAGAGACAGTTACCTGTGAGAGAGAAGAATTCCTGGAAACTAATTATACTGTTGGATCACTGTTTGCTAATTTCTGACTTAGTAAAAAGAATGAAATATACACATTATGACAAACTGGAAAAGGATCATTCCCTTAAATTTTAAGGGCAAAATCACCCTGTCATTAAGTGCCTACAGTGACTAGAAGAAACCATGTCCTTTAACAAAAGCAAGGCTAACGAGAATATAGTGGAACAGTACTGTTAAAACCATCATCTATGGTTAAAACTGTGATTTGCTGAAATACAGACAAAGATGATATGGATGGAATATTCCTATACAAGCAGTTCATTGGAAGTTTGGTTGTTTCTTCATGGAATAATCAAATAGCAATGTTAAAGGATAAGAATATAAAGGTATAAAGATCATCATCTGGAACAAAAGAACTTCATTGAAATAACCTGTGTGCCTACACTAAATCAGAAAAAAACGGATCCAGTATCACTTTTGTTTTCCGACTACCTAATACTTAACATAATGTTTCAGCATGCACTAGGGCCAGTAAGTATTTATTGATGTGAACGCAATTGAAATGAAATGAATGCAATTGAACTAACCTAGTATTGGCAAATATGTTCTTGGGTAACATTCTTCTGACATCACCTTGGAATGAATTGCTATTTTTAGGAAATCTAATGTGGGAAAAAAAACATGATCTCAAAAAGACAATGTCAGAGCGAATGTTTTTGGCCATTTTACACAGGACTGCGGGTCACAAAGAAGTTTACAGATATCCTGAATATTTTCACAAAATGTATATAATTTCTATGCCTCTCAGCTCAAAAACAAGTCTAACACGCAAATATTTTCCTTCTAGCGGATGGGATCGAGACTCGAACATCGAGCTTCTGCGGACTCCTGGCTCCTTTGCACCTTTTCAGCGGGGCTGAGCGCTAGAGACAGAAGGACGGAGGAGCTAGCCTCACATAATGCTGAACCATTGGCCTCCTTCCCAGCTCATGCTTCCTTTTCCGACGATTTACAAGGAACAGGTGGCTAAGATCTAACAGGAGGCAAGAATCTACGACTTACAGGCCACTTGCGTGGCTATTCTCTCGGTGCAGAGCCCTCCCAGCCCAAGCGCGCCTGCAGGTGTCGGCGCGCGGGAGTCTGTGGGGGCCCCTGCGGTGCGTCACGTTTCCATTCAGAGCGGGCGGCCGCGTGTTGGTCTCTGATCCAGCTACGCGTACAACCCAAACTATTAACCGCAAAAGAGTGTGGGGAAGCACCTTTGCCTCCGCACCTTTGTTGCCTAGTCTTGGGCCTTGGATCCCTCCTCGGCCGAAGTGTGGCCTTACCGAGCGCAGTTCCTGCTCTGCGAGGTACGCGCAACTATGCAACCCGCCCGGGAACTGCGCGGGGCGGCAAGCTAGTCACGCCAGGCTCCTCTACAAGACAACAGACACTTTGCCGGGTACAGGTAGTGCCGCCGCTTGTCCCACACCCTTGCAGAAGAGGCTCCACGGCAAAGTTGGGCCACGTCTCAGCGTGCACAGCTGTGGCCAACCTCAAAGCGATTCCATTGCTGGAAAGATGGAGCTCAGCTTGGCTCGCTCCCGAAGGCAATCGCTTCAGCAAGCAAGACCTGCCTCTACCCTTTGTCTTTCTCGGCTGGCGCTCTGTAGCTCAATTCCAGCCGGGGCGCGCCCCAGCCCGCGCGAGGATTACGGCACCGGGGTCGGACAGCTCTAGCCACATGCCGTCTGGGCGGCGCCAAGGTCCCGACTTTTAACCCCTGACCCTGGCCCCACCCTCCACGTGGAGAAAGCCAGATCTTTGCAGGAGGTGATACCAGAAAGCCCCTTCCACCCAAAGCCTGAAAATGTCTCACGCGTCATCATGCCAAGCGATCAAACTTGCCAAAGTTAGCAACGATGTTTAAAATGTTTTATTTTTTTATCTTTAAAAATATTTACACATCTGAACTCTCCCCCTTCCGCCCCTACCCATCCTCAGGATGAAGGAAACGAAAAGAGGCAATTAGATAGTTGTCCAAAGCCCCAAAGGCCTGGCCTGTCTGAGCGTGTGTGCATGTACATGTACACGGGGGTATATATGTGGGAGGAGGGTACCTGTTTTGCAGGTGTTTTCTGAGTTTTTTCTACCAACCAAAGCGAACTGGACAAAACTCCATCTCCCACCACCACCCGAGAGCATCCCCCTCCAAATGGTTTTCAAAGCGTATTGGTTCGGTCTGGGTACAAAGCAGGCTATCTGTCTTGAAGAATGCCAATAAATACCCCAAACAAACAAAGCAAGAAGTAGGGCAGAGGCCATAAATAAAAAATAATGAATACACATGGTGTATTTCTTAATATTTCGGGAAATATGCCGCCTTGCTGGGAGCCTTTGAAGGGTGCAGCGCGCGACCGACTCAGCAGGCAGCTAGAGGTGGCCCCTGCGAGGCGCGTGGCGCGTGGCGCTGGGCCGGCGGGCGGGTCAGTAGTCGAGCTTGTTGTAGAGGTTGTAGAGTGGTAAGGCCGAGAGGTTGCTGCCCGGGTAGTACAGCGGCGCGGGAAAGGCAAGGGAGCGCGGCACCGGCACGCGCAGCAGCGAGCTGTCCCGGAACACCAGCGGCATGCCCACCAAAGTCTGCGCCGACGCGTGCGCCATGTTGGCCGCCTCCAGCTCGGCTGAGAGCTGCCGCTTCCACTTGTTGCGGCGGTTCTGGAACCAAGTCTTGACCTGGGTCTCGGTAAGCTGCAGGCTGGAGGCGAGGCAGGCGCGCTCCGAGCTGCTCAGATAGCGCTTCATGTCGAAGGTGGACTCGAGCTGGTACACCTGGCTGCGCGAGAAGACGGTGCGGGTCTTCTTCTTGGCCGCGCCAGCCTGCCGTTCGGCGCCGCCGTCTCGAGGCCGCTCGGACCCTGGAGACAACGACCCTGCGGGCAAGAGCCTGTCTTTCTCTTCCTTAAAGTCCGGGTGCGAAGGAGAGAGGAAAGGTGTGCGGTCCGAGCCTACTGGCCCCGCGGTTCCGCTGCCCTTGGGGGTACCTGGGGAAGAACAGACAAGAAGGCCATGGGTTTGGGACGGCTCGAAGAAGGCCAGCTCCTCCTGAGAACTGGGGATTGGCAGGCTCTGCTGCCTTGGTCCCAACTTACTAACCCCTCCTCTTCTCCCTCTTGTTGGCACCCAACACCCTGGCCTTTAAAAAGCAGCAGGAGTGGGACCTAGCTACTGGGGGTGAGAGTCTGGGGTCTCTGTGTTCCCTTATGAAAGGACAAGTGGCAACTGGGAAAGGTGTTGTGGAGGGGGAACATTAGGATCATTTTTAAAGGCGATTTTGCCCTGTAATAATAGCTAAGCTGGAAGAGTTCCTCCCGCTTTATAGGGTAGCATCATTTCACAGGCCGTTTGTTTGGAAATCACGCTAAGGACTGACTACGGGGCTCCCTTTCATCAGATGCTGTAAAAAGGAACCATCTCTGAAACGACCACTGTCAATCATGTTGGAGTGCTAATCATTTTGAGGAAGAGACAGGAAAAAGATGCAGAAAGAGATTTCGGTAGAGACGTACTGTCCAGACCCTACTTGCAGACCTCTGTCTGGAAAGAAAGTGTCTGACGTGCAGAGGGACTGAGGACAGAGCTGTGTGTAAACGGCCCGGTGCCCTCCGGCTGTGCTCCTCTCTCTCCAACTCAACCTTCCCCTAGACTCCCAGGCCGCATGGGGTCCGTGTTCCCCGCCTCCTCCCGAGCGCTCGCCAGGCCGAGGAGACTCTAGGGCGCACGCTGTCTCCTCCGCTCGGCCCCGAACCCCGTAGCCGCAGGTGTAGGCTGAGGGGGCCTGGAACCGGAGTCTTGGCAGGGCGCTCAGCCTCCCTCCCCTCGCGCTCGCTAGCTGCCAGACTGGAGAAGTGCGAACCTTACCCAGGCAAGGAAAAGGGATGGGGGGGTGGTGCTTGGGGCCCGGCTCCTGAGGGCCGTGCGAGTCTGGGCAGAAGCAGGCAGGCGCCTTCCAGCCGTCGTCCGGCTCCTCCTCCTCCGAGGACACCGACAGGCTGCGCTTCCTGGCAGGCCAGCCAGCCGGCTCCCGCGGTGCCTCCGAGGGCCCCCCGCCCAGGATGGACTGGATGGTGAAGCTGGAGACGCCACCGGCAGCCGGACACCCCTTGCCTGCATCTTCCTTGCTGCCCATCCTGGGTTCATAAGAAATCAGAGGAAAGCAAGAACTCCCTTTAGAGACGATCTGGGTGGAAGGTGGCGCAGGCAGGCAGGCAGGGGGAGGGGAGGGGAAGGAATCCAGGGGGAGGGGGCGGCGAGCCTGGCGAGGAGTCGCTTTCGGCGGGGCACACGCGGGCACCGGACGGCTGCGCGGGAGTTCCTGCCTGCCTGGCTCTGGGTGCGACCGCCCAGCCCCGGTGCGAATGCCCCTTCCTCGCCCGCCAGCTAGCCAGGTCTCCGGCGGCAAGGAGGCGGCGCGGCCTCATTTGCATAGAGGTTACCCGAATGCGGCCAATCGCAGCGCCGCCGAGCGGCCCCGGAAATTTTCAAAAAGCCCTGGCCGGGTGCTCACAGCCAGTGTGCTCCCTGAGCTCCTTGAGAGCTCGGCAGGCATCAGCCGGGTCCAACCAGGGGTGGCCGGGCCCGAAAGCAGCGTAGATTCTAAGCCAGGTTCCTGGCCTCTGCAGCGACTCCGACCCCTTGGACCCTGGCCCTCTCCAGGGTAGGGGCTGCGCGGGGCTACGATGTAGTGTCCCCATAACTACGCGGGGGACAGATCCTCACGCCTCCGACCCTCCACGACCCTTCCCCATCCCTCCACCCCTCTGGCCTGGGCAAGCAGGCACTCCACCGCGGCGCCGGCCATAGGAGTGAGGTGGTCCGAGCTGCGTCTGCAAATTGATGGTCTTCCCCAGAGCGCACCTGCTGTGCCCTGCTTGCAGACCTCAACCTTATCATCGCCCCTACGGGGCTACCTGATTTGGCGGGAGAGGGAGGAGCTCTAGTTCTCAAGTCCAGAGACCTCAGTACAAGTCCCAGCACCGCCATTTACACAGTGCATGAAGTTGGACAAGTATGATCCTAATCAAAGCCTCACTGTTCTTACAGGTGAAATGAATTTCTCAGATAGCCTTAGGTAGAGATGGAAACGTGCCTGATGTCTTAGAAGCCCTAGGCCCACATAGTAGGTTCTTCATAAACCTTTGCGGAACAGCACGTGCCCATGCCCTGTGAATCTCGTTTCCGGTAAATCTCAGAGGTCTCAGAATTGCTACAGAAATAGAGGTGCTTTACTCCCGGTAAAGTAAAGTCAGGACGTGGCATGAGGACATGGTATTAGAATTGGGCAGAGTAAATTCAGACTTTAGCTGGGTGACCTTGGACAGGTTACTTAGACTTTCTAAGCCTGTTTCTTCATTTCTAAAATTTGAGAAGCAATGCCCACCTTGCCAAGACTATAGTGAGGTCAAAGTGCCCAGCACCAGCCCAGCCCAGGGTACAGCACAATACACCATGGTTCCCTCCCACTTTCTCACGGCCCCTTTCTGGACCCTAGATCCTTCCCTTTAATTCCTAGATCACCTGTTACCTGTTCTAGGATCAGGCCCGATTCAGGCAAAGCGGTTTGGGGCCACAAACTACACAAGCTTCTTGGAAACAGGTTAAGGCAAGGCCCGAGACGCTCCAGCAAC